>NC_138065.1:24886364-26086364 GCF_964194185.1 Rhinolophus hipposideros
TATCATTATTCTTTTACCATGCTAAATGATTGGGTTTTATTTTTTGGTTATGTTTGTTTCTTTCCTCCCTTCTTTGTTCACAAACTGATTATAAATGCTATTGGGCAAGATACAAACAGCCCTACAATGCACAGCAATAGAGTTTGTACTTAGCTAGAAATGGCTGATAGAAAGATTATAGAAAATATCCATGAATTTTTAAAAAAGTTGTATAGTGTAATTGCAATAAAGGTTTGCAATTAAATTGCAATTAAAGGTTTATACATAAGCCAACATTACTGCATAAACTTAATCTTTTCAATACCCATAGATAGCTTCCTTACTGCAGACTTCAGTATATTTGGATGCCTAGAGAAAAATTCTGATTAAATTACAACTACTTATAACTTTTTTCCAGAGAAAAATTACTTTTCCTATAAATTTGGGCTTCAAAAACAGTATGAAAGCATCCATTTTTGGAGACATTCCTAGTAGTTTGGGAGCTTGAGGATCTTCTGTCTTTTGAGAGAGGAATATTTTCAGAACCTCCCTCTTTCCACATGTAGATTTTGAGTCAGAAGATCTGAAGTCTCAGTCTGCCATTGCTTAGTGGTGTGAGATCTTGGGGCTGTAATTTAGCTTCTCAGTCTTGTAAAAAAGGGAGTAAAAAAAAAATCTCGCAACACTACTGAGACGATGCAGTGGGATATTGTATGTTATGATGGTTTAGAGCACCATGTCCCATTATGATATAATGTGAGCCACAAATGTGAGCCACATGTGTAATTACAATTTTTTCTGGTAGCCATATTAAAAAAGTAAAAAGAAACAAATGAAATTAATTGTAACGGTATTTGTATTTAATTCGATATATCCAGAGCACCATTTCAATGTGCAATCAATACCAAAAGTTATAGAAATGTTTTACCTTGTTCTTTTTGTACTAAATCTTTGAAATCCAGTGTGTATTTCACATTACAGCATGTTTCAGTGAAGACTAACCACACTTCAAGTGCTCAATTGTCATTATGTGACTAGTGGTCACCCAAGTGGATGGACAAGAATAGATCTGAATGAAGTTGTCACATAAACTAGTTGATCATGTAGCAGGCAGAGCAGAAGGGATCTAACCTAAGTTGATGAAATGGTTGTTGCAGAATCTGGGGGCTTCACAATTTTTCCTAAAGTTGTTTTCCTAATCATTTCTTTTGGGATGTCGAAATAATAATAATCATCATAATAATAAAGGTCAAACAACACAGTATATATAAAGTAAAAGTCTTCCCACACCATTCTAAAACTAACCAATACTGTGAGCAACTACAGACAACATTTGGGTAAGTGGGTTTCATGATACATCTGGAAAAGCATCAATTCTTTTATTGCTTCAGCAGGTTTTTTTTTTTTAATTAAATTTATTGGGGTGACAATTGTTAGTAAATTTACATAGATTTCAGGTGTACAATTCTGTATTACATCATCTATAAATCCCATTGTGTGTTCACTACCCAGAGTCAGTTCTCCTTCCATCACCATATATTTGATCCCCCTTACCCTCATCACCCACCCCCCACCCTCCAGCAGGTTTTTAACAATGGTAATTGTTAGACTTTACCCTGTGGTTTGCTTACCATTTTCCTATGAAGACATTTTTCTTTCCTGGCTTTTTAGTTCTGGAAAGAAATAACATTATCAATTGATGTAGGTTATGTTGGATCTGCCAGCGGTTTCTGAGTGTGGGCCGGGATCGTGTCTCGTGAAGCCGAAGAGTGGAAACACGGACCTGGGAGAGGCAAAAAGTTTTAAAAAGAGGATAGTTTATTAGAGGCAGGAGAAGAGGTTGCAGCTCCCGAGTGGGAGGGGGTCCCGAATGGGGGGTGCCCCATGACTGAGGCAAAAGCTCTTACTTTTATACCTTCCCTTGCTTGCTTGGGGAAGGGGAGCTGTTTGAAGAAGGAAACTTGTTTGAAGAAGGGAACTGGCGCCTTCTAATGAAATTCGTCTACCAGGTTTGTTCTGCTTGCCCATCCTAAAGGAATTAGCAAAGTAACCCACTCTTTGTCTATCAGATCTGCTCCATGTGTCAGGCCAAAATGAATTTTATGATTAACCTCAAGGCCTTGTTACATTATGTCCTGGAGAGAAGGAGTGATTTCAAAAGCTGAAGTTTTAGGATATGACTGTTTGTTTATTCCACCAGGGACCTCTCTGTCTACCTAGGGACAGGCTAACTCTCCTGTATCATCATGAACTTTGCTTTATATTTTGCCTAGTGCAGACTATAACTTTTTATATATTTTTGAATATATGCTTACTGATTTTGGCTCTTTTCAATGATTCCTTTTAATTATGTGGCTGAATGAAGAAATTGGAAGTCAGATTTACTACTTGGACTGGCTGGTGTTTTAAAATCAAGTGACACAATGCTTGTAGTAATACTTATTTCCACTAGTCCTCAGAATCTAACTCTGGAAACCCAGTCTTCTACTGATGATTTCCAATCTATGGATTGTGTCATGAATTTAGATTTTATATTGATACACGTTCATTAGCATATTGTTAGGCAGACAGGAAGATCCCTGGTAGAATAAACAAAAGACAGCCATATCCCAAAACTCCAGGTTCTGAAGTAACTCATTCACTCCAGGACAAAATGTAACGGTGCCTTGAGGTTAATAAATTATCTCATAAATTCCATTTGGCCAAACAGAACAGATCTGATAGATAGGAAAGGGTTATTTTGCTAATCACTTTAGGGTGGGCAAACAGAACAAAACTGATAGACGAATTCCATTAGAAGACACCAGCTCCCCTTCCCTCAACAGACAAGGGAAGGTATAAAAGTAACAGTTTTTGCCTTAGTCATGGGGCATCCCATTCAGGAACCCTCTCCGACTCGGGAGCTGTAACTCTTTGCTTTTAATAAACTATCCTCTTTTACAACTCTTCACCTCTCCTGGGTCCGTGCTTTGTTTCTTCAGTTTCAGGAGACATGATGCCTGCACTCACAGAAAAATATTCCTACATCAGTGTGTTATATTTTATTCAAACAAAGCCAGAACCATATGACTATGCTTCGTACATTTTGAGCTCTGTCAAAAAGAAATCCTGTGAGGGAGGTGGCAGGAGGGGGCACCGGGGTCCCGAGTATACAGATGACAAAACATTTCTTCAAAGCAGTGCTATATAGTTAGATCTTTCCTTCCCTCTGAGAATAACCCAGGAAAAGAGATGGGAAAACATCTAATACCTATTGTAGGTGTAAACAAAAGATCTGACAAAACTCTGGTAAGCCCAAATGTACCATGTCCACATAGAAAGTTCTTGGAGAATTTTGCAGAGTAATAAGGAAAAGCTGGACTTATTACTAAGGTTTCCCTGCTCCTTCAACTTTCTGTACTCTCAACATCTATAACAGTACTTGGTATGTAGTGTGCTTTACGGAACTCCTGTCAAACCACAACAGAGTCAAAATGTAAAATGTCAAAATGTCAAAGCACTCAATACAACTATCGTGTTTCCCCGAAAATAAGACCTAGCGAGACAATCAGCTCTAACGCGTCTCTTACATTAATTTTTGCTCCAAAAGACGCGTTAGAGCTGATTACCTGGCTCTTGTTTTCGGGGAAACACGGTAGGAGTCCGCAGAACGTGGGATTTACAGAAATATAAGTAGTCGTGTACTACATATACAAAATTTTCTTCTCGCGGTGTTTACATCTAATGGAAACACTTTTTTACCAGAAATAAAGAGGCAAAAAAAAAAAAAAAAAAGGATGCTGTTCCCAAGTGCAGTTCCCAAGGGAGGGTAGGAAGTCGAGACCTGAAGTAACCATCTCCCCAGCGGACAGAAACACCCGGACCTACGCCTGAACGTTCCCGCCCAGATACGCTGTGTCCAAAGCGCAGACGCAACGCAATGGGTGAGTCAGAAGCAGGCGGATACAGAAGGCGATTGGCGGGATTGCGGCGGCCCCACCCCTCCTCGAGTCAGGGGTCACGTAGTCGTTCGGGCGAGCGAGCTGAGTAGGTGAGGTTTCACTGCAGTGCGTGGCAACTGCTCTGGCGGAGGTGGGGAAGGTCGTGGGTGGGCTGGGGACCTTGTGCTAGGCCTGATACGCTCTTTGCGTGCGCTGCGAGGACTAAGCGTTTTCATCCGCTGAGAGAGAGCAGGAGGTGTACACAGCGGTTACCCGACTGTCCATTTGGCGCTCCCGTGTGCCGGAAGTCGGTCTTCCTGTGACTCCGCCGGGGCGCCGCCGGGTGGGGATAAGTGAGTTTGGGAACGGTCGCCGGGACCAGGCGGGCGGCGAGGTGCCGGACTGCTCCATTCGCTGGGAGGGTTTTCGCGCCTCTCCGTTTGCGCTTGCTATTGGCTGGCGGCGCGGTCCGTGAGGCGCGCGCGGTTGAACCCAGTGACCCCTGCCAGTCGGCGTCAGGCGGGCGGTGGGGCCGGCGGTGTGTGGGACTCAGCCCCACTTAGCTGCGCGCGCCAGGCTGTCGGGGAGGCGGAACGTCCACCCTTCTGACCTTGGGGGTCTGCACTCTGGGCTCGTGGAGAAAGCCGCTGAATCCAGGTCTCACGTTAAAAAATGGTACCGGTGTTAGTGACACTGGTTCCTCTGCGTATCAGTATTTCCTTTGGACCCAGGCCTGTGCTAGCGTTTTAAATCTAGTTTAAAAGAACAAAAGTAAGGGCGTAGGGTTGCTGACAGGATTGTGACAAACCTGAGGAATAGGACTTGATCAGTGTCTTTCAGCTTCCTAGTTACATGAACACATTTTTCATCTCAATTTAGGACGCAGCCATCCAGCTAAAGGAGAAGTTTCAGGAAGCAGGACTTACTCCCCACATGCTATGCACTCCGATGTTTTCTGTCTTTTCAATTCCATTTTGTTCAATTACATTTTTCTAAACTGTGTGCGTGACCCATTGAATGGTTTTGTGGTTCCCGGCCACAGCCCTCAGTTGGAAAAAACATGTCCCTGGCTCACTTAGTGGGTTCCGACCAGCGTTTGCTTCACTTGAAATAGAATAGAAAATAGGGTGCATGATACAAATAAATTGTTTCGTTTCCTAAACTTTTTTTTTGTTTGCGTGTGTGCGCTAGGGCACACAATAAAAGGTTCGTGAGATGGGTCTTATTTCAAAGTTTGAAAGCCACCGCACTGGGTGAAAGCATTGCCACCGGTATCTGTTTCAGCGATAGATATGGCTGGGGGTTCAACCGTTGGCTTGTTCTCTCTTCCTTGTTTCCATTAGTGTCTCAGTTCCTGATGGGGTTAAACATTTCTTATAAATGTAAATTCATAATCTCATTTGATTGGATATTAAGTCACTATTAAATTATTGCTGGTTACCAGAGCCAAGTTTATCAGAGCTTAAATCTGCCTTTGAGACAGCAAAATTAGGATGCTATTCTTCAGGATAAGGTTGGGTATACCCAGGTATCTGTTTTGCTTTTTTCTGGTGACCATTTCTCAGGTCTTTGAGAGCTTTGTTGTACTTAATCCAGGACACTATCATGTTTTGTAAATTTGTTTAGAATATACATATTTTTCCTTTTGCAACAAGATTTTTCCAAACAGAATTTTTTTTGTGTGTGTGTGTATAAAATATAGGTGTCAAGAGTCACTAACTTCAGTCACTTTAGTCATTGACAGAGTTGAATTTGGGTACAGTGAAAAAAAAGGTAATTCCACCATACAGTAAGTGATATGATTTTTATGATTGTAAGTACTTTGAACAACAACAAAAATCTAGACTCCACCTTCAGGTGCAAACCGAATTCTGTTTTTGAATTTGTATTCTTTTATGCTTCACCAGGTGTATAATGAATCCCAGTATGAAGCAGAAACAAGGAATTCAAGAGAATGTAAAGGTATGTGAAGAATTTTTGAATCTGTTGTAGAAAGCATGTTAGAAGTATTTTGACATAATTTAGCCAAATTTAATCTGGCTATAGTTTCTATAAATCTTGAATTACTGAATTTTTAACCAGAGACCAAGTACAATAGAGAACTTTTAAAGAATTAATTATGGTTGAATGTTAAGTTTTCTGATCCATGAACCTGGGATATCTTCCCATTTATTTTTCTTTACGTCTTCCTTAATTTCAGCACTGCATTGTAGTTTTCAGAGTACTGAGTTTTATACTCCTTTTAATTTCTTTTCCTAAATATTTTTTATGCTATTGTAGATTGAATTGTTTCCCTAATTACATTTTCGGTGTGCTCATTGTTACTGTATAGAAATATAATTGATTTTTGTGTCTTGTTCTTGAATCCTGCAACCTTGCTGAACTTGTTTTATTAGTTCTAATAGTTTTTAATAGATTCCTTAGGATTTTCTGTAAACAAAATTATTATTGCTTTCTTTGTGCTATCTTTCATGAAACTACTTTTTAAAAATTGTTTATGTGTGTCTTTAGAATTAGTGTCTGACCAGAGACACATTTTGCATCGTATTGCACATATTTCCACCGTGTACCATACTCATTACCATCTAACCTGCTTGTTTTGCAACACTTTTTGAATCCCTATATTATACCATCACTGGAAATCTTATCCCAGATATTTATTCTTATAATAACAGTAAGGACAGAGTTTGCTTAGTTTTGAATTTTTAATTTTGACTGGCTTCACTCTTAAAGTTCTAAATGAATTTATAACTTAGCTAGGTTCTACCACACAACTTAAAGAGTATAGGATTCCTGGGAGTGAGACTACGTCTTCAGGAAAACTGTACATACCAGTTTGCAGATTTGAATTCAGTAGAATACATAAAAGCCTTTTATAAGCAATAGCGGTTGTTTTTTGATAGGTTGTTTTCTTTTTCTTAAAATTTTTATTGGGGAATATTGGGGAACAGTGTTTTTTTCCCAGCACCCATCAGTTCCAAGTCAAGTTGTTCTCCTTCAATCTAGTTGTGGAGGGCTCAGCTCAGCTTCAAGTCCAGTCACCATTTTCATTGTAGTTGCGGGGGGCGCAGCCCACTATCCCATGTAGGAATCCAGCTGGCAACCCTCTTGTTAAGAGCTCGTGCTCTAACCAAATGAGACATCCAGCAGCTCTGATAGGTTTTCTTTGCCTTGCCTTACTCACTATCCTCTTTACATTATTCAAGAAAAATAATTTATGGATTTTGAGTCTATTGGCTTCCATTTAGGATGATGACAACTTCCCAGTATGCTCTGTGCGTGTGTTTAAACTTTATATTATGAAAATTTTCAAATATTCAAAAATACTCAATAGTATAATGTTAACTGCCCCATTTTTAATAATTATTAATATGTGGCCAACCATGTTTTCATCTACATCTCCATTCAGTCTCCCGATCCCCTCCTAATTACTTTGAAGCAAATCCCAGACGGATACTTTATATAATTTCAACAGTTATATTTACTAGCTAGAGTAAAACTATTAGTATCTTGGATATAAAAGGACCTGGTTCTGTTTAGCTTTGGCTTTGCCTTCAAAACAGTGTCCTTTGGTGTTATTTAGCATCGCAGCGTCAGTTTACTTATTTGGTATCATGTTCTTGCTAATGAGAGAATTGGACTAAAACTAGATTTGTAAGCATGAATTTTAGGACTTCATGGAACCTTTGCCAATTACATGTAAACTTCTGGGTGAGTGTGCTCTTGGTATGTTATTGATTTAGAAACTTCACAGAATATCAGATTGTTTTCTAAAAAAATTAAGCCTCATTAATATATAAAAACCTTTTTGGCTCTAAAAAGTTGTGTTCCAATGCATAATCTGTATAAAAAAAATGATAATAGCAATATTATAATTTTGGGGATTGATGCTATAAAGCTTACATTATAAAAGTTAAATCTTGGGCCTGCCCGGTGGCTCAGGTGGTTAGAGCGCCATGCTCCTAACTCCGAAGGCTGCTGGTTTGATTCTCACATGGCCCAGTGGGCTCTCAACCACAAGGTTGCCAGTTCCAATTCCTCGAGTCCCACAAGGGATGGTGGGCTGCGTCCCCTGCAACTAAGATTGAACACGGCACCTTGAGCTGAGCTGCCTCCCGGATGGCTCAGCTAGGAGCACGGGCTCTCAACCACAAGGTTGCCAGTTCAATTCCTCAAGTCCCACAAGGGATGGTGGGCAGCGCCCCCTGCAACTAAGATTGAACATAGAACCTTGAGCTGAGCTGCCGCTGAGCTCCCGGATGGCTCAGTTAGTTGGAGCGTGTCCTCTCAACCACAAGGTTGCTGGTTTCGACTCCTGCAAGGAATGGTGGGCTGTGCCCCCTGCAACTAGCAACGGCAACGGCAACTGGACCTGGAGCTGAGCTGCTCTGTCCACAACTAAGACTGAAAGGACAACAACTTGAAGGTGAATGAATGGCACCCTCCACAACTAAGATTGACAACAACTTGACTTGGAAAAAAGTCCTGGAAGTACACACTATTCCCCAATAAAATCCTGTTCCCGTTCCCCAATAAAATCTTTTTTAAAAAAAAAAAAGTTAAATCTTAGAAATTGTCTTTTATTTTCTGACAGTAATTTAGCTGGCTTCTTTCACCATTATTTGTAGCAAGGGCTTAAATAAATTAACACTTATTATTAAGGTTCCAAAGTTATTTTTTTTTTCTATTTGTCTGGAGACTGCTGACCAATCTAGAATATAAATTATATCTGAAATGTTGGTGTAACATTTGTTCTCACAGTAGCTGGCATTTGTTCTTTAATTAAATAGTGAGATAATAATCAGCAATAGAAACTTTACTGTGGGAAAGGTGAACTCTTGCTATGTGAAGTACAGTGTGGAATTAGTAACTTTCTCACGCTGCTTTGGTATCATGTTCTTGCTAACCTTGTTTGAATATTCGCCATTGTTTGCTATCCCATGGTGGCACTATAACGATTTTTTGCAAAAATAGAGAGTGCTTTCAGATTAGGAAATATACAGGAAGGTATTTACATATTACAAGGAAGGCAGTATTTTTGCCAAAATAATAGCTTGGGCATTTTGCAATATTTAGTGTGCCTCAAGCACTGACATTTTAGCTGTCTCCTAATGAATGGGCTTGAAACAAAACTGCTTGTTGTGTGTCTGGGGGTTCTACTACTCTTATGTTTGGTTTTGTGTAAAGTATGTTCTTCTTAAAAATTATATTCTTTTGGTGAATACATGTAAATGTGTTAGGGGGGATAGTCATGATTTAAAGGAAATCTGAGGTGAATCCTTTTGATAAGGGATAGAAGTATTTTGCAGTGTAAATAATTAACCTTTTCGCAATTTACCTGTTTTGTGAGTTTCCACCATAAATGTTACGAAGTTTAGTAAATCTCTAGTTTCTGTATGGAAGATCTTTTTAAGAGGTAATAAAAACATTCCTGTTGTACTGAAATTTCACCATATAGTGTGAAATATTAGAGCTTAAAATTTTGTAACATTTTTGTTTTAGGTATCCATGAGTTGTTGACAAAATGACTATAGCAAGAGCATATATTGAAATGGAGGGAGAAAAGCCACTAGATTTGTGCCAAATTTGGGCAATACGATCCATTCTTAGAATTTCTTCAAACTTTGTTATAATGTTGGGGGGAAATAACTTTGCTAGTTGATTAAACCATTGTCTTGTTCATATGTAGCATTATAAAATTATATGGTAGACCAAATATTAGTATTCTTAGTGTTTCCTTTTTCTAAATTACAGTATGACTAAGGCACAAACAATCCACATAGCACTCAGTAACCAGATAATGAATTATCTTGACTTTTAGAATAGTCCTATTCCAAGAAGAACTCTGAAGATGATTCAGCCTTCTGCCACTGGATCTCTTGTGGGAAGAGAAAATGAGGTATGTATTACTGAGCAAGAAGCGGGTAGAGGTGATACTACCTTTACATTAAAAACATCTGCAGGATTTCCTTGGTTAGAAATACCTAAATCATTGAAATTTGGAACTAATTTAAGAATAATAATTGCATATTCCCCACAGAAGTGGTTTTGTTTTTTTGTAATTAAAGTTTATTGGGGTGACAATTGTTAGTAAAGTTGCATAGATTTTAGGCATACAATTCTGTAATACATTATTTGTATGTCAGTTTTCTTTCCATCACCACATATTTGATGGTTTTTGTTTGTTTTTAACATTTTTATTTTAACATTTTTAAAAATTAGTTTTTGGTGCACAAAACACCGTAATAATTAGAAATTTATCATTTATATCCCTCACACAGTGACAACCCTCCTCCCTCATCCACTACTCTTACATCGCACACAGCCATTATGTTTCCCCTGTCTTTATTTCTAATGCTGTATTCCGCTTCTTGTAACTATACATATATGTAAAATTATAGTTGACATTCATTATTTGTTCAGCTTCAGCTTCAGGTGTACAATGCAGTGATCAGGCCTACATCATCCCTGAGATGGTCTCCCTAATGAGAAAAATATCTATCGGATATCTTACAAAATCTTTACAACATTACTGATTACATTCCCCAAATTGACTTTCGTAACCCCCTGGTAGTCTTGTGGTTACCGACTGTGCTTTCTTTTTCTTTTTAATTTTGTTTCTTTTTTTGTTGTTGTTAAAGATTTTATTGGGGGGGGGAACAGGACTTTATTGGGGAACAATGTGTACTTCCAGGCCTTTTTTCCAAGTCAAGTTGTTGTCCTTTCAATCTTAGTTGTGGAGGGTGCCGTTCACCTTCAAGTTGTTGTCCTTTCAGTCTTAGTTGTGGAGGGCGCAGCTCAGCTCCAGGCCCAGTTGCTGTTTCTAGTTGCAGGGAGCACAGCCCACCATCCCTTGCGGGAATCGAACTGGCAACCTTGTGGTTGAGAGCCCACTGGCCCATGTGGGAATCGAACCGGCAGCCTTCGGAGTTAGGAGCATAGAGCTCTAATCACCTGAGCCACCGGGCTGGCCCCCGACTGTGCTTTCTAATCCCCTCACCTTCCTCCTTATCCTCACCCCTCCTCCCATCTAGCAACCCTCAGTTTTTCCTCTAGGTCTTTTGAGACTGTTTATGATTAGTTCATTCATTCTTTTCTTTAGATTCCACATATAACTGAGATCATATGGTATTTGTCTATCTCTGTCTGACGTATTTCACTTAACGTAATGTTCTCTAAGTTCATCTATATTGTTGCAAATGGTAAGATTTCATTCTTATCTATGGCTGTATAATATTCCATTGTATGTACCACAGTTTCTTAATCCTGTCATCTACCGATGGGCATTTTGGTTATTTCCATGTTTTGGCTATTGTGAATAGTGCTGCAATAAACATGGGTGTGCATACATTTTTTTTGAATTATCGAGTTTTGTATTTCTCCAGATAGATACCTAGGAGTGGAATTGCTGGGTCATAAAGTAGTTCCATTTTTAGATTTTTGAAATACCTCCATACTGTTTTCCATAGTGACTGCACCAATCTTCATTCCCACCACAGTGCACAAGGTTCCCTTTTCTCCGTATCTTAACCAGCACTTGTTTGTTGATGTATTGATGATAGCCATTTTGACTGAGAGTGAGGTGGTACCTCATTGTGGTTTTTGTTTGTGTTTCTCTAATGATTAGTGAGGTTGAACATTTTTTCATATGTCTGTTTGCCATCTGTATGTCCTTTTTAGAAATATGTCTCTTCATGTCCTCTGCCCATTTTTTAATTGGGTTGTTTGTTTTTTTGGAGTTGAGTTTTTTTTTGTTGTTTTTTTTTTGGGTGGGGAAAGGGAACAGGACTTTATTGGGGAACAGTGTGTACTTCCAGGCCTTTTTTCCAAGTCAGGTTGTTGTCCTTTCAATCTTAGTTGTGGAGGGTATGGTTCAGCTTCTAGTTGTTGTCCTTTCAGTCATAGTTGTGGAGGGTGCAGCTCAGCTCCAGGTCCAGTTGCCATTTTCTAGTTGCAGGAGGCACAACCCACTATCCCTTGCTGGAATTGAACCGGCAACCTTGTGGTTGAGAGGACGCATTCCAAACAACTGAGACATCCGGGAACTCAGCGGCAGCTCAGCTCAAGGTACCCTGTTCAGTTTTAGTTGCAGGGGGTGCTACCCACCATCCCTTGCAGGAGTCGAGGAATCAAACTGGCAACCTTGTGGTTGAGAGCCCACTCACTGGCCCATGTGGGAATCAAACTGGCAGCCTTCGGAGTTAGGAGCATGGAGCTCTCACAGCCTGAGCCACTGGGCCTGAGCCACTGGGCTGTCCGCGAGTGAGTTTTTTATAAATTTGGGATATTAACCCCTTGTCGGATATATCATTGAAAAATATCTTCTCCCATTCAGTAGGATCCCTTTTTGTTTCATTGATGGTTTCCTTTACTGTGAAAAAACTTTTTAGTTTGATGTAGTCCCACATGTTTATTTTTTTTCCTGCTTCCCTTACCCGAGGGGATATATCAGTAAAAATCTTACTCCGGGTAATGTCTGTAAAGTTTCTTCCTATATTTCCTTCTAGGAATTTTATGGTTTCAGATCTTACATTTAAGTCTTTAATCCATTTTGAATTTGTTCTTGTATATGGTGTAAGGAGGTGGTCCAGCTTCATTTTTTTGCCTGTGTCTGTCCAGGTTTCCCAGCACCATTTATTGAATACACTGTTTTTACCCCACCGTACATTCTTGCTTCCATTGTTGTAGATTAAATGACCATATAGGCATGGATTTATTTCTGGGCTCTCTATTCTGTTCCATTGATCTATGTGTCTGTTTTTATGCCAGTACTATGCTGTTTTGATTACTATACCCTTGTATGATTTGATGTTGGGTATTGTGGTACCTCCCACTTTCTTCTTATTTCTCAAGATTGCTGAGGCTCTCCGGGGTCTTATGGTTCCATATAAATTTTAGGATTATATGTTCTATTTCTGTAAAATATATCCTTGGTAGTTTGATAGGACTAGGGTTGAATCTGTATGTTGCCTTAGGCAGTATGGACATTTTAACTATGTTAATTCTTCCTATCCATGAGCATGGTATGTGTTTCCTTGTATTTGTATCCTTTTTAATTTCTCTCTTCAGTGTCTTATAATTTTCTAAGTACAGCTCTTTCAATTCTTTGGTAAATTTATTCCCAGGTATTTTATAGTCTTTGAAACAATTGTAAATGGGATTGTTTTCTTAATTTTTTATTTTGATATATTATTATTGGTATATATAAATGTAACTGATTTCTGAATATTAATTTTGTATCCTGCTACTCTACTAAACTAAATTTGTTTATCAGTTCTCATAGTTTTTGGTGGAGTCTTTTAGTGTTTTCTCTATATATTGTCATATTATCTGCATGTAATGACAATTTTACTTCCTCCTTACCAATTTGGATGCCTTTTGTATGTTTTTCTTGTCTGATTGCTATGTCTAGAACTTCCCGCACTATGTTGATAGAAGTGGAGAAAGTGGGCAACCTTATCTTGTTCTTGATCTTAAGGGGAATGGTTTTAGCTTTTCCCCACTGAGTATGATGTTAGCTGTGGGTTTATCATATATGGCCTTTATTATGTTGAGATATGATCCCTCTATTCCCACTTTCTTAAGGGTTTTTATCATAAATGGCTGCTGAATTTTGTCAAATGCTTTTTCTGCATCTATTGATATGATCGTGTGATTTTTTTATTTTTCATTTTGTTAATGTGGTGTATCACATTAATTGATTTGTGGATGTTGAACCATCCTTGCATACCAGGAGTGAATCCTACTTGATCATGGTATATGATTTTTTTAATGTATTGCTGCATTTTGTTCACTAATATTTTGTTGAGGAATTTTGCATCTCTGTTCATTAGAGATATCGGCCTGTAGTTTTCTTTTTTTGTAATGTTTTTGTCTGATTTGGGGATCAGGATGATAGTGGCCTCGTAAAAAGTGTTTGGGAGCCTTCCCTCCTTCTGGATATTTTGGAAGAGCTTGAGGAGAATAGGTGATAATTCTTTTTTGAATGTTTTGTAAAATTCACCTGTAAAGCTGTCTGGTCCAGGGCTTTTGTTGGGAGCTTGTTGATTACTTATTCAATATCCCTGTTGGTAATCAGTCTGTTCAGGTTTCCCGTTTTAACTTGAGTTAGCCTTGGAAGGTTTTGTGCTTCTAGAAAATTGTCCATTTCTTCCAGAAGTCTAATTTGTTGGTATATTGTTGCTCATAGTAATTTCTTAAAATTTTTTGTATTTCTGTGGTGTCTGTTGTCACTTCTCTCTTTCATTTCTGATTTTATTATTTTGGGTCCTCTTTTTTTTTTTTGATGAGTCTGGCTAAAGGTTTGTCGATTTTGTTGATCTTCTCTAAGAACCAACTCTTGGATTCATTGATCTTTTGTATTGTTTTTCTGGTTTCTATTTCATTTATTTCTGCTCTGGTCTTTATTATCTCCTTCATTGTATTCCCTTTGGGCTTATTTTGCCGTTCTTTTTCCAGATCTCTTAAGTGTGAATATACAGTTGATTAGTGGTTTTTCTTGTTTCTTTAGGTAGGCCTGCATTGCTATGAATTTCCCTCTTAGGACTGCTTTCGCGGCATCTCATAGATTTTGGGTCGTTGTGTTTTCATTTTCGTTTGTCTCCAAATATCTTTTGATTTCTTCCTTGATCTCATGGTTGACCCATTCATTATTTAGTAACGTGTTATTCAGCCTCCATGAATTGGTGTGTCTTCCAGTTTTTTTCCTGTAGTTGGTTTCTAATTTCTTAGGACTGTGGTCAGAGAATACAACTGGTATGATTTCAATTTTGTTAAATTTATCAAGACTTGTTTTGTGGCCTAACATGTGGTCTATCTTGGAAAATGTTCCATGTGCGCTTGATAACGTGTATTCTGCAGCTTTGGGGTGAAACACTCTGAAAATATTGATTAAATCCAACTGGTCCAATGTGTCAGGTAAGGCCGTTCTTCCCATATTGATTTTCTCTCTGGAAGACCTGTCCCTTGTTTTCGGAGGTGTGTTGAAGTCCCCTACTATGATAGTGTTACTGTTGCTCTCTGTCTTTATGTCAGTCAATATCTGTTTTATATATTTAGGTGCTCCCATGTTGGGTGCATAGATGTTTACTAGGGTTATGTCTTTTTGTCGGATTGATCCCTTTATTATTATATAGTGCCCATCTTTGTCTTTTAATATGTTCTTCATTTTAAAGTCTGTTTTGTCAGATATAAGTATTGCAACTCAAGCTTTTTTCTCATTTTTTTTGCATGAAATATCTTACTCCAGCTCTTCACTTTCAGCCTGTGTGTCTTTTGCTCTCAGGTGAGTCTCTTGTATACAGCATATACAAGAGTCTTGCTTTCTTACCCACTCAGCCATCCTGTGTCTTTTGATTGGAGTCTTTAATCCATTTACATTTAAAGTGATTATTGATAGGTACATAGTTATTGTCTTTTTTTTAAATTTGTAGTTAGATTGTTTTCATCTTCTGTTTACAGAAGACCTTTTAATATTTCCTGCAATGCTGGATTGATGATAATAACTTCCTTTAGCTTATTCTTTTCTGGGAAGCTCTTTGTCTCTCCATCAACTTTAAATGGTAGCCTTGCTGGATAAAGCAATCTAGGTTCTAGGCATTTGTTTTCCATCACTTTGAGTATCTCTTGCCACTCCCTCCTGAACTGCAATGTTTCTGTATAAAAGTCATTTGATAGTCTTATGGGAGTTCCCTTGTATGTAACCCACTGTCTTTCTCTTGCTGTGCTTAGGATTGTCTCTTTGTCATTAACCTTTGCCATTTTAACTATAATGTGTCTTGGTGTGGGCCTCTTTGGATTTATCCTATTTAGAACTCTCTGCAGTTCCTGGGCTTGAATGTCGGTTTCGTTCTCTAGGTTAGAGAAGTTTTCAGACATTATTACTTTAAATATGTTCTCGATCCCTTGCTTCCTCTCTTCACCTTCTGGTATTCCTATGATGCGCATGTTGTTGCTTGATGTTATCCCAGAGGTCTCTTAAACCATTTTCATTGTTTTTTCTTTTCTTTTCTTTTTGTGTTCCTTTTGGGTGATCTCTGCTAACTTGTCTTCTAAGTTGCTGATTCGATCCTCTGCTTCATGTAACCTGCTGGTAATTCCTTCAAGTGTGTTCTTCATTTTAGTTATTGTATTCTTTAGTTCTAACTGGTTGTTCATTATGATTTCTCTTTCCTTCTTTGTGTCGTCACTAAGCTCCTTAAAGTTTCTTATCGTCAATATTCTGAACTCTGTCTCTGATAGGTTGGTTACCTCTGTTTCATTTGGTTCCATTTTTGGAGGTTTCTTCTGTTCTTTTATTTGGGACGTGTTTCTTTGTTTCCCCATTCTGGCTAACTCTCTGTTTTTGCTTCAATGTATTCGGTATATCCCCTAGGATTCTTGGTTTTTGCTGGGTTATCTTATGTAGCATGTGACCTTTATATTTAACTTGCAGCACTTCCCTATTCACCTGTGCGTGTGCTCCAAAGGTGACTCTTTGTTGTTTATGTTGTCCTGTTAAAGTTGATCTTTAATTGCTTTTGGCTTGTGAGTGGGTTGGGTTGACTCCTAGGCTGATTAGTTGTGGGACTTGGCTCTGGCCACAGTGGATGTTCTGCATGAGGGTTGACTGCTCAAATGAGGGTTGCTCTCTGTGGGCTCTTGTGCCTGTAGAGAATTCCCTCTGGTTGTGTTACTTGTAGGTCAAACCTGTAATACTCTTGTTTGTTCTGGAGTTGGCTTCTGGGTGTGTTGAATCTTGTGCCTCTTGAGCTGGGCCCTGGTGTAGGGCAATTTCAGAACAAAGCAAATCACCAAGCACAACATCAAGAAAGAAAAAACCAAATAGACTCACATGTAAAAACAACCGATAACCCACACTCAACACAGGCAAAAATATCAAAAATACAAAAACAAAAGAAAACAAAAAGAGCAGCGCCAGTTTTGGCTTAAGCCCACCAAGTAATCTCCCAGTTGTCCTCTGCTGTACCAAAGAGTCCTCTCTGTCTTGTGCAGGTAGAGCCAGTCACCTGGTGCTCAGTGTAACCTTGGGACTGCAGTTCTAGATGAATGCGGCTGTGGGGTCTGGATGGTAGTTTTTACAAAGTCTGCAATTTCTGCTCTTGCCTGCACATATGTTTACTGAGAGTAACACCACCAGCCCTTTGCCCATGTCTCCTGGATCTTAGAGTACTTCTTTTGTGTGTATGTGTGTGTGTATGCGTATGTGGAGGGCGGGAGATTTCTGAGCTGCTGAAAGCCCAGAGCTGCATCTGCTGCCTGCTGCTGACCCCTGGGTGTATCTCCCCAGTAGTAATTGCCCTGCACTAGGCAGGCCAGAAATGGTGGGGGCTGGGGATGGAGGAGTCTTCTCTCTCTGAGCCCACAGTGTCACACTCTTTCCAACCTCTTCCCTGGGTCAGAGCTGCAAGCTGGGTCTTCCCAGATCCTGAGCGCTGTGGTTCCTCTGTAATCTGACACTACTCTTCAGTTCAGGGACCACCTTAAGTTTCTGGAAGGGCAGGGGTAGGATTGAGAGATTGGGAGGAGGGGCCCAGATATGGAGTCTATATCCTTTGTCCGACCTAGGGCCCAGCTGGAGGTCTCAGCTGTGGTTACTGCCTCAAATGTTGGATGTACTGCTCTCTTGGTGGGAGTGATCACCTGTGGGACACAGGTAAAGAGCCCACCTCCTGGCTCTTGTCTCTGTTCTGTCCTGGGACCACCTGCATCTCCAGAGCCATGGATGCAGGCCGCATCTCCACTCAGCTCCCTTCTATCTTCCCCTGCTCGCCCAATTTGCCCATCTTCAAATAATCCTCTTATGAGTCTTAGCTGTTTTGTGTGATGAGCAGAGAGCCTTTGATGGGTTACAGATGTTCAATTTGTGGTAGGTTCCGTAGGAGAACTCAAGAAAACCACCTCGCTGCTGCCATTTCTATGACATTGAGTTTTTATTTTAATAGTTCAATTGAGGAAGTTCAAAATTGGTATGAATATCTGTAGTAGAACTGGGGCGATTTAATAAGTTATGAATTAACCTGCAGTAGTAGTGTTGGATGTTTTAGAATAAAATGTTAGATTACTTCAGTTACTTCTGTATATAAGTGATGAAATTATGGATGAGAGTGTCTAGACTTTTGCTGGTGTAAAATATTGCCTTACCGTTGTACTATATTACTTAAACAATAAAAATAATTTCAGGTAAGCCTTAGAGACCAAGTCTAATCCAAAACAGTTGTTGCAAACGAAATTCCTAAAATATAACTGCCTTTTGGTAGAGTTTTGAATCGTGTGTTTTTTTTTTAAAGATCCAAAGATGTCAAAAGGATATAGACATGAGTGCTCCATTTGTAGTGACAAAACCACTCAGCTTTTTTTATTTCTTAACAAATTTATTAAACAGTGATTGCATATTGTTTTTAAAAGTTCTGCATGTTTTGCTTCTACATTATGTTTGATTTTTTTCTTTTAATATCTTAATATCTGCCTTTAACCAATGGCTCCTTTTTCCTTCCTAATTTTTCCTCCTTTCTTGGACTCTAATGATGCATGTCTTACTCTGGCAGTTCTTTCTTCTAAACACATTCTTCAGAAGTTGTTTGCCTGCTTTAGTTTCCAAATCCACTCAGCTTTCTAGTTTATTAAATAAAAATGAATGAGATTGATGTATGTATTTCCATTATAGTTGGTTAAAAGCTTGTCCAAAACGAAACATTGGAATGACCAGTTAACATCTAAGACTTCAAGCTCTGGAGTTGTTATTGTCCCAGAACATAGTGAAAATAAAAATCCTGAAAGAGTTACCCAAGAAGCATTTGATCTTATGATTACAGGTATGAAAACAAACAACAACAAAATATACATATATATATATATAAAACTTCCACCTTAGAAGCTTTAATTGTAATAAAGGGAAACAGTATTTGTTACACTGTTATGAATTTTGCCCACAGCCTCTTTTTTTTTCTTTTTCTTTTTTAAAGATTTTATTGGGGAAGGCGGGGACAGGACTTTATTGGGGAACAGTGTGTACTTCCAAGCTTTTTTTTCCAAGTCAAGTTGTTGTCCTTTCAATCTTAGTTGTGGAGGGTGCCGTTCAGCTTCAAGTTGTCCTTTCAGTTATAGTTGTGGAGGGCGCAGCTCAGCTCCAGGTCCAGTTGCTCTTTCTAGTTGCAGGGGGCACAGCCCACCATCCCTTGGTGGACCGGCAACCTTGTGGTTGAGAGGACTCATTCCAACCAACTGAGCCATCCGGGAGCTCAGCGGCAGCTCAGCTCAAGGTGCCGTGTTCAATCTTAGTTACAGGGGGTGCTACCCACCATCCCTTGCGGGACTCAAGGAATCGAACTGGCAACCTTGTGGTTGAGAGCCCACTGGCCCATGTGGGAATCAAACCGGCAGCCTTAGGAGTTAGGAGCATGGAGCTCTAACCGCCTGAGCCACCGGGCCGGCCCTACCCACAGCCTCTTAATCTGGGGACACTATTAGATAGTTTAATGTTTTTGACAATTAAATTTTCTTATGGTTGTTAATATATAAACTCTGTAAATTTGGACAAGTCTTAACTGTTTGAGTTCCAAATATGGATGAAATATTAAAGAAAATGATAGTGATTAATATGGAATCTTTGATATTAGATTGCCTTAAGGGTTTACAAGACTTGGAAATAGTCTTTTCGGAACAAAAATGTCTATAAGCTGAATTTGAAGAGAAAAATTTGTATATACCAGGACAATGTAAAATAAGGGAGCCATTAGAAACATGGCTGAAGTAGAGGGAGTCATGATAAATGAGCAGCACTGTGCCTATAATAAATATCGGTTTTTAGTGGAATGGCAGTGGACCTCAAAAGAGGAAGCTAGTGATGGTTTTTAAGCATTGTGGAAGATCATTGGATAAAAAAGTGACAAAAAAAGTTCAGAGATAGAGAAGTTAATTGAATTACCCAAAGTAATAGTGACATTTGGGCTCATTTTGATTTGCCTGGAGGACAGTAAGGAAAAAGATAAGTAGACAGTAGGATTTTATCAGGCAAAAATAGGAAAGGTTGGCTGCATGGAAATAAAGAAGCTCTTTAGTAGTATCGTAGAATAAATAGTTTTGTGACACTCATATCTGACTTGGTTAAAATGAACAAAGATTTGCGGCCAAAAAACCTACTAAAGTCAAATACAGAAACAACTGCACATATTGTTAGCATAACCACACAGATGAAAAAAATTAATCCATGTAACTTGAACATAGGACTCTATATACCTTCAGTGGGATATATTGAAATCCTTAAAATGTTGGGGGAAAATAAAATAGAAAAAAATTGATTTGGTTTCTGACTTGAATCTTTTAAAAATGGGTATTACTAAGTAGAATAAGTAGTACTAAGGTTGTAAATTTTATTGAAATGTAAAAAATTATTAGTTTTTTACAGCAGCATCGAACAGTAGTGGTTGCCAAGTTACATGTAAATCATTAAATTTATTTTAGAAAATCCATCTTCTCAATATTGGAAAGAAATGGCAGAAAAACGGAGGAAGGCACTCTATGAAGCACTGAAGGAAAATGAGAAAGTATGTACTGAATATAATTTGTGGCATTTTTTAACATTTCAGTTTTTTAACATTCCTCCTGCTGCTTAGCATATTTGGTTATAGCATTATAAACTAGTTTTAATTTTGGCCTAAGAAAAGTTTTATTAGGAAGGCAACTCTGTTACCAGAATTATTATACAAAAAGAAGCCTGTTGTATTGAGAGCCAAAGATAACACCTTTGTTAGGAACTTGGTTCTAGACGTGTTCATTAGTTATATACTTGGAGGCATATAATTTGGTTTATAGCATAACAAATATATGGAATACTGAACTTTATTTATGTTGTATAGCTTCATAAAGAAATTGAACAAAAGGACAGTGAAATTGCCCGCCTAAAAAAGGAGAATGAAGAATTGGCAGAAGTAGCAGAACACGTACAGTATATGACAGAGGTTATAGAGGTATGTATTTAACATTCACCTGATTCAGAATCTTCTGGTTTTCTATAATAGTGAGATGGTAAGTGTGATCAGTAAGTGGGGTTTGGAATCATATTTCCTGGCTTTCAGTCTTTGCTCCCTGCCTGGCACTGTTGAGTTTGTTGAGTCAGGCAGGTTATTTATCCTGTCAGGGCTTCATTTTCCTCATCTATAAAATGAGACTAATAGGACCTAATCATAGGATTGTTATGAAAATTATGAATTATAATAGATGAAAGTTAAGAGAGGTGCCCTCACCTATAGTAAGAGCCCAATAACCTTTAGGTATTATTTATTAATAATTAATAATATTAAGAATATCTGTTTTCTTGTAGAGATTAAAAAAGAATTGTGTCTGAAAAATATGTGTAATATTGTATTTCAGTTGACAAAGTTTTAGACAGTTTTAAATTAATGCCAGTGTGATGTTACAGTTGTTTATAAAGCTGTTAATTGGTACACTAAATAAGTTTGGTGGTCTTAATCTGACTTTAAATTTAGAAGTAGCTGATATGTTTGTAAGAATTAGCCTGATGACTGTTACTTTACCAGTCTTACCCTAAAAAATAAGTCTTAAACTTAACTCATGTTTGCAGAAAATCATCTTTCAGATGGGATGAAAGATTTTCTTTTGTTTCTTCCCCCTTTCTTTCACTTCCCTTGCCCCCCCCCCCCCACACACACACACACTTTGGTTCAAGCCGTTGTTTCTCAGTCTACTTGTGTAGGACACAGCTCCCTGGCCCATACTGGTATTATGAGCCTTGCGCTCTCCGGGTTGAGGCAGTCGGTTGCTGGTCGTTGGTTGGCTGCTCACAGCAGCTCGCGGCAGCGCTTGCTGGCTGCAAGATTTTCAAATCAAAACTTCTCGTACTGAATTGCTTACATTTTATAGCTGTGACAGAATTAATATTGAGGTTTTCATTTGGAAGTACTATAATAGGTGTTTTAACTGCCATGAAAGTGTTGGTGCACAGCAGATTAGGAAATTAGGAAACCTGGTCCTTCACTGAAGATAGTTTGAGAAGTAGTGATTTCATTTGTACTCTGAAAGCATGTCAGCACTTTAAAAAAATGATCAATTTATAAAGCTCAATGACTTTACTTAAACATGATCTAGCATGGTAAAGACTTGACATTAATACTTGATTATTGGTAAGTAAATTTAATTGAGAGACATGAAAAGTACCTCTTTACAACATCGAGGGTCAATTATATTGGTATCTGATAATGGACTTGGGTTTTAAAGTTTTTGCAATAAATTATTGGTTTATTTAAAAGAGACTGAAAGGTGAACCTCTGGATAACTTCGAATCACCGGATAGTCAGGAATTTGATTCTGAAGGAGAAGCTGGTGAGGACTCTGAAGTGGAAGACTTGGAAATTGGTACAGGTCCTGAAGAATTTGTATCTTCCTCTACAGATGCAAAACCATGTATATGAAATTCATTGATATTTGACTCTTGAGAAATTACACTGCCAACGTTTACCTCCATATAGTTCTTTGTAGCAGAGCACATAACTTATGCAAACTTGAAATCAAACTTCCTTGTTTGACTCCTGGGACCCTATTATCGCAATAAAATACAAATACTATGTATTTTTAACCCGTGATGTTTTATGTAGATAGCATTTTCTCAGATGTCACACATGACAATTATACAATAAATAAACTTGTCTCCTATTGAGCATTATGTGTATCTTGGAAGAATGAAGTCTAAGGAGCCTATGTAGAAAATTTGTCTATTTCTATGGTTTTATATTGTTTTCTGTGTATTCCTCTGTTATTTTGGAGGAAACAAGGAGAAAATGAATGTATCCCTCTTTAGACGAAATAGTTGAGGTTTTACTGCCAAATCTGGTTGTACCTCAAGCTCATTTTGGGGATTTAATTTCCAGACCCCTGTGACCAGATACTCTTCCTGAGTAGTTTTGGTAACGGGAGTATGAGAATCTGGTTTCAAAAGCTCCCAAGTGAACGTGATTAGCTGTATCAAAGCTCAACTGGCTGGCTTGGTCACATTCATCTTGGAAGCTTAAAATGGTGATAATTCTCTAGGAAGCATAGTGAGGGGCAGGTAAAAATCCAATTAAGAGTTGCAGGAATAGCTGAGGATTCTGAAATTTTCACACGTCATATTTGGTATATTACAAAGTGTGTTTGTGTGTGTGTGTGTGTGTGTGTGACTAAGAAATAAGAGGGGTGAAATTAATTAGGGGTTTCCCATATGTATTGTTCTGAAGGAAGAAGACAGGGAAATTGCAAAGTATACAGCATTGGGATTGAATATGTTCTGTGAGAAGTATACAAGTACCTTTATAAATTTACACTAAAGAACAATGTCAAGTATTAAAGGATTACATTAGGCAAGTTACTTGTCCTTATAGAGCTTTTTTTTTGGTAATTAAAGTTATTGGGGTGACAATTGTTAATAAAGTTACATAGATTTCAGGTGTATAATTCTGTAATACATCATCTATATATCACATTATGTGTTTACCGCCCAGAGTCAGTTCTTTTTCCATCACCATATATTGTTTTTTTGTTTGTTTGTTTGTTTTTAAGGAGGGCGCAGCTCATAGTGGCCCAGGCCAGTATTGAACCAGCAACACTTTGGTGGTATTTGCACCACGCTCTAACCAACTGAGCTAATTGGCTACCCCATCTTATTTCTAATATTAATACAAAGTCTACCTCAGTGTCTATTGTGAGGATTAAAACCTTGACTATAGTGCCTGAACTAAATGCTTAAAACCAAAAGCTGTTGGGGCCAGCCCGGTGGCACAGGCAGTTGGAGCTCCGCGCTCCTAACTCCCAAGGCTGCCTGTTCGAATCCCACATGGGCCAGTGGGCTCTCAACCACAAGGTTGCCGGTTCGCCTCCTGCAAGGGATGGTGGGTTGCGTCTCCTGCAACTAGCAACAGCAACTGGACCTGGAGCTGAGCTGCGCCCTCCATAACTAAGATTGAAAGCACAACAACTTGACTTGGGAAAAAGAAGTCCTGGAAGTACACACTGTTCCCCAATAAAGTCCTGTTCCCCTTCCCCAATAAAAACAAACAAACAAACAAAAAACCTGGAAGCTATTATTAATCTATGGCAACATTATTCAGTAATACTTTGTGAGATGTTGGAAATATCTGTGCTGTCCAGTATGATAACCATTTAGCTGTACGTGGCTGTTGAGCTTTGAAATGTGGTTATTGTGAATGAGGAACTGAAATTTTAGTTTATATCTAAGTAGCCACATGAGGTTAGTGGTTACTGTATTAGACAGTGCAGCTCTTTGTTTTAGGTATTCACCACTAGCCTAAAGATAGAATTGAAGGGTGGCCAGATGGCGCAAGCTCTGAACAACAGGGTTGTTGGTTTGATTCCCATGTGGGCCAGTGAGCTGCGCCCTCCACAACTGGAGTGAAGGAGAACGACTTGGAGCTGATGGGTCCTGGAAAAAAACACTGTTCCCCAATATTCCCCAATAAAATTTATTTTAAAAAAATTGAAGAGATAAATTTTATGTATTTTTTTACCATAATAAAAAAATAATTAAAATCTGGTTTGGGGGAGGGGGAAATCAGCTGAGGGACTGTTAGAAGGGGAAGAGCTAAGTAGAACAGGATAACTTGGCAAATAGTATTAATGGAAAATGCCAAAAGTGGATTACCAGGATTTGGTGGTAGGAAGCAAAAGGGGGGAGGAATTGAAGAGAATTACAAAATTTAAGAGTTAAAAGTGTTAATCTTCTAAAAGAAAATATAGGAAAAAATCTTAGTGACCTTGGATTTGGCAAAGATTTCTCAAACGGGACACAAACAGCATGAAGTGTATCAGTAAATCAGGCTTCATAAAAGTAAAAAACTTCTTTTTGAAAGACTTAGAATGAAAAGACAAAGCACAGGCTGGGAGAAAATATTTGCAAAACATTCAGCAAAGGATTTGTATCTGTAAAGAGTTCTTACACCTGAATAAGTACACAACCTTATTTTTAAAGTTGGGGGAAGATTTGGACACTTCACCAAAGAATATATAGTTAGCGAGTAAGCACATGAAAAGATGTCAACATGACCAGTGATTAGAAAAGTTCAAATTAAACCTACAGTGAGATATTGTTGTGTACCTATTGGAATGGCTGAGGTTTAAAAAACAATGTGATCATACCAAGTGTCAGGATGTGAAGCAATGGGTACTCCTGCAGTGCTAGTGGCAGTGTTAAAGACTATAGATGCTATAGAAATGTTCGGCAATTTCTTAAAAGTTAACATGCATTCCATGTGACCCAGTCATTCCACTCCTAGGTATTTAAGAAATGAAAGCGTATGTGCATGTGAAGACTAGTCTGCAAATTTTCAGTTTTATTTGTAATAGCCAAAATGTTCATCAGCAAGTGAATGAATCAACGAATTGTGGCATATCCATACATTGGAAAACTGCTCAACAATAAAAAAGTGATGATTGGTGTGCATAACCTGGATAGGTTTCAATGATGTTGAGAGAAACCAGGTAAGAGTACCTACTGTATGCTTCCATTTAAGTAAAATAAAACTTCGAACTGTAGTTTGAGAAAAGGGAGTACATGTCTAGGAATGTCGGGGTGGTTTTGGGGATGGATTTCAAGAGGAAACTTGGGGGATGGATATTAAGTTTCTAACACCTGGGAACTGACCTTAGTTGATGAAAAATTTGTTAGAATTTAAATGATGAGTCTGATTTTCAATTAGATATCAAATGTCAACAAATGTCGGCCTGGTGTGCAATAGGATCATACTATGTTCTGGTAGACAGAAAACGATCTCAGCCCCAAGATATGGCAGCTGGAAGACCTGCACTGAAATAGGGCTGAAAGGATACAAGTGGGGCAGCAGTCAGTGTCCACTACAACAGGTTGGGTTAGGATTTGGCATTTCTGGGTGTGTTGGCTTAATGTCATCTAATCCAAATGAACCATTGCTCTTCATAGTTCTATAGGTAATACATCTTCCCGTGAATTCCCATTTTATAAAATTAATTTCCATGAGGTAATTTTAAACTGCTTTTCATATGTTTGGTTATTGCAGTAACTGGAAATTTATATGGAAGTTTTCAGCTACTTAAAAGAAAATACTGAAGAGTCATATATTGACTTTTATTATTTATTTCAATTTTCCAGTGTTGCAGATAGCTGCGTCATGGAACTGGATTTAGAGAAGTTAATTCCTGTGAAAACCGATTAGGAAATACAGTACCTCAGCAAAATTCTCAGGCCATGCAGTCCAATTCTCACTAGCCAACATCTGCAGATGATATTTTAAAGTGCTGCAGTCTTTAAGTTCCTGCATGCAAGACAAGTTATTGCATGTCATGACAGAGAG
Organism: Rhinolophus hipposideros; assembly: GCF_964194185.1. NCBI lineage: Eukaryota > Metazoa > Chordata > Mammalia > Chiroptera > Rhinolophidae > Rhinolophus > Rhinolophus hipposideros. Next base: position 24,912,598 of record NC_138065.1, read on the forward strand.
GACGTAGCAAGTCCAAAATTTAACCAGGAGGTGGTTGTTGATTTCACTTTTGATGGTAGACTCAAGTCTGTTATCAAAAATACCAGTCAGAATGGGAATAAACTGCAGATGTTTGGCTCTTTTCTGGTTGACAGGGTTTAAGTAACACCAACATGCTACACTCTGGAGCAGCTGGATTTTTATTTTTGGTGCCATATTGTGATTTTGCAGCAAGTGAGCTACTTCTTTCATGTACTCAGCTGCAAATTTCCCAGCAGTTGGTCCTCCTGTAAAACAAGTATTTGCATTTTCAGAAGTTTTTGGTATATTTAGTAAGCTAGTGACATGCTGTGTTCATGTGTTCATATTCTTGTTGCTATATACTGACACTTTGGATACTTGGAGTTTTCCTCTTTTTCCCCCGTCTTGTGTGCTGCTGTGAGGATGAGAAAATGTGTGTTGCTAAGAGTCATATGAAAAGCACTGAAAGATTCCTGCCTGCCAGTTGTCTTTCATGAAGCATTCAGGAGTCCGTATTTCAAGGTGAAGGAAACCTGGCTGGTTCACCTAGCAAATCTCCCTCATTCCTGATTCTCTGCCTTCAGTATTTGAAAAAAATTCCAGAGCATTAGAGCAAACAAAACCAAAAGGCTGAGATGCAAAGCTGGATCTAGCATAAGAGGTTTTTCGTGAGTCCATTGCTCTGCCATTCTCATTCTTACCCATTCTTACAAATTTCTAAACCCAACTCTTGCAGATCTAGGACCAATATGACCTTACAAAGTTTTCCTTGCTTTGGTTACTGACCTAACCTGGTCCTGGACTCTACTTTCATTATATAACTGCATCTCAGAACTTCCTAGTTCAAATCTCAAACTCCAAGAAGGCATGGGATGAAGACTAGATGGTGAGGAGTAGCTGCCATAGTTGGCCAGATTCTAGGCACTGGAATTTTGACCGGGATTGGATTTCTCTTACTTGCACTACCACTGCAAAATTACCGCGATCCCAAAAATGTTCTAGTCAACAAGCCCTTTCCTTCCCACCAGTACAGCTAAATCTAAATAACATAAAGGGTTCTGATCCTTTTATAATTAGCTAGCTCTTCCCCTAAATGGGAATACAGCTATGTAAGAAACTGAGTCTGCCTGGTGTGGTGGGTGTCATTTACCCCTCCTTTACATGGGAGTTCTGTGTTTGCTGTATTCTCTCTAGCTCTGTGCCAGTGGCTCTCAGCCATTTTGGCACCTAGAACCCCTTGGTCCTTGAAAACAGCAGTTGTTTTCTCTCATGGATACCATTCTTTGAAAGATTTAGTCTATCAAACTACATCTAAGTAACTCATTTTCCCATTAAAAAAAAAGATCTTATGACACAGCTACCAACCGGAGCTTCTAATTAGATGTAGTTAAGGACTATAAAATTTCATTACATATCCTGAAATTTATTAGGAGTGAGTTTGGATTTGACAATCATTAGAGTGGTGTGTGTTAAAATCTCTTACCACTTAATTTTCTAGCCAAGTATATATTCATCGTTGCTTTTCACAGATGCACCTATTGGCTTTCCTGGCAGGTGTTTTAGGAGCATTAAGTTCTTAATGATTTTTCTAAGCTATTTTCTCTGTAATGCAGTTTTACAAGTTAAAAAAATCAAGTAGTTTTACGCTATTGGAATCACATTGCTAGGTTGGAATTATATCAACTTAGTGTAGATTCTTGGATTTTTTATGATAATGAGAACTTTGATAGTCAATTCCAGTATATACTATATTTTTAATAAAAGTGGGAGAACAATCAGTATTATTTGACAGATGCGTTCTTTTAAAACATGAAATCCTTGAGGAGAAAATAATTGGTAATATCTTTGGTGGTACAAAGACAAACTAATAATTTAGGCAAAGGAAATGTCATTGGAATTTTAAGAGTAGAGCTATGAAAATCACTAAGTGTTATAACAAGCACAAGGATTTTGAAACCCCTATTTTAGCACAGCTGGTTAAGTCGGTACCTGTGAAGGTCAACAGTCCGATTCTATAGGCGGCTTGAGCCCTCTTCTCAATGGCTAGAGATTTGTTCTTCAACATATGGCCAAGTACTACAATTTTTTCTTTGTGAAAAATACTCTCAGCTGGAGGGATATGTTCTTCCTCTTTCTTACTGAAAAGGACCTTAACAGTGATACTACAGAATCTCTGGAGGCACTGATACAGCCCCACAAAATACTGATAAATCTGAGTCCAAACTTGCACATAATAAACACGGGTCTTGGCCATTGTGTAAGAAAGGCCAATGGTGCTTCGGTTATACCACTGGCAGTAACAGAACAGTCAAGAACTCTGGAACGCATCACTTAGCAACACAATAGAATGGAATACACAAATCGGGGAAGTACTGTGTGCTGGGGATTTCGGCTGGGAACACGTGCCAATAATGTGCTTTTTACCCTCAAGGAGTGCAGTTTCATTTTTCTCCAATTAGTCTTACAAAAAATCGGAGAAGTGAATATTATCCTCATTTATAGATGAAGGAATTTCAAGGTAAGAATAAATTCAAATTAAGAATAAGGTGTAGTGTGTTGTGTGTATACTAACTCAAAGGCATGTGAAAAAATAAAGCAGACTGTACATGAGACTAGTAATTCAAAAATAATTTTTAACACATGATTGAAACTGGTGAATACAAATGCCACAATACTAAAAGCACCCCCTTAAACCAAAATAAAATGCAGAAGTGAATACAAAAGATAATGGAGTTAATTATTCATGCAATATTCAAAAAATAAACCAAACAAAATACTAATGTTTGTGATTTGACTTTCTATAAAAAGAACCATTTCAACCAACTATAGACTGTACAATGTACTTTTGAAATGAAGGATATATGCATATATATAATATTTATAAATATACAAACATATACACATAACTTCACAGTTAAAAAGACTATTTGCCAGGAAGCCTGGCAAACAATTTTCACTTCAAAATGAGTTGTTTTTAAAGGTCTTGCTAAAATGACATCTAAATGGTATTTTATACAAAAACATCCAGAGTAGTTATTATTCCACAGTTTGGTCCACTCACACATATTATTTTGATATCTTGGCATATCCCACCTCATATACTCTTAAGAGGAAGAAAAGTTATTTAATAGGAGCTACTGAACGGTCTTATATTTTATTTAATGGACTTGATACCTTGATTCGAGCAATTAATTGAAGCTATTATTTAACTATTTGGCCCTATTTGGCCAAGGGATCCTTGCAGTGGGGAGTGACCTCACTTCGGGTAGTAACTATACCTCAGGGCGGTCTTCTTCCTAATCTCTTGGTAACCTTTACAGAAGCAAGGACCACTTTTAATGTCCGTCTGCTCCGCTCCATCCAACTTGGTATTCTTCCACCTCAAAGAGCATCCCAGCTTTCTGAATAAATGGCTTTTGGTTTTGATTAGTCTTAGCAGCAAAATACCTCTATTGTAAAAGTATTAGGTTGGTGCAAAAGTAATCGCGATTTTTCCAATTTTTAACCTTTTAAACCACAATTACTTTTGCACCAACCTAATATAAAAGCTCTTGTTTATTAAAAAAATTCAAATGTTGCGTCTTTTTTTTTAAATGAGTATGGGTATAATCTTATTAAGGTAGTTCATACTCATCTACCCGTCTTTGTACCATAATGGAAACATGCTTTTGGAATTTTTAGGATGAAGAAAAGAAATAGTGGAGGCTTGAAAAAAATTTAAAAAACATTAAATTCTTACAATGTCATTTTACCAGGTTCTGCAGGCAAATTTTTATTTGAAGAAATTATTTGTGCTTTGCGTTTAAGGTGAAATTAGGTAACTAAGGGGGCCACTGAACCCTGAGAGCACGACAGAAAAACTGCAAGGTATATATATTTATCAAAGTATCACAGGACTGTTTCACCTACTAGAAGAACTTCCAAAAAAGTACAAAGATGGCTATTTAAAAATTCCATACATATTGGATACGACAGACTCTTTCACTAGGTATTGTCAGATGCAATCAATGATGTAATCTAAATTACACACAGCGCTATTGTACTAGCCGAAGGAAAAGTACATGGGTACTGTGAAACCGGACTGAATTCTTTCTATAACATGTTAGATTTCCAGACGACCTCAACAGAACTCTTCAACTTTTAAACACATTTCAGGTAAATCACAGCACCCTCTTGATTAAAGGGGCCATTTGTTAAGACAGCTGTTAGGCAGAACTAACTGATGATTAAAAGGCTGTGGCTATTTCAGTTCCATGACGACCTCCAACTTTAACACAGTCTCGAGGAAATTTGTCCAATTGTTCATATGCCAGCCGCCCATCTTCTCCTGGGTATACAACAGGAAGAAAGAATACCAATTTGAACTTAACTTTTTAATTCATCACTCAGGATAATAAATTAATACCAGTTGCTTAGGTATGGACTACTGTTTTTTGCTAATGTTAGGTTTAGGTAAGGAAAGTCATTTTCTGTTGTTATTAATTATATTGTTTGTATTAGGTAATGTTTTGAAAAACCAGGAACTTTTGAGCTAATGCCAGAGACTAAAAGAATGCCAGGGTGTGAAACAAAATAGAACCTGTGAGCATGTGATGTTAATGATTTCACATAATAGATTTATTCCTGAGAAGCCACATGGATTATATTTTAAGTGCATCAGGGATTTCAATATGACTGCTCTTTGACTTCAGTGCATTGAACTTTTACGTAACTTTTACTTCTATACATTATATGACCTTTCATATCATATCATATATATATTATACATAAATGATCTTTCATAAAAGATATATATAAATGATATATATAAAAGATATATATATATATATATATACTTTCATAAAGTATATATAAATGGTCTTTCATAAAAGTCAAATTTAGGCTTTCAAACTTTACCTAAAAAATTACCCTTTGTAATGTAAACGTGGTGATGTCTACCACCAATAGCTAGTTCAGTTTTGTCAGTAGTACTATCTTGAACAGCCAATATGTATTTGTAAATTATTTGAATGTTTTGTTCTATTTTTCTTATTTAAAAAAATTATTAGAAAATGGGAAAATGAAGTACAGAAAACTAGTGGTAAGAAGCAGGCCACTACATTTAATGCAAGTGAGACAAAGATGGAAATAATTAGTTGTGCTCAATTGGAAGTTTATTGTGAAAAAAGAAAAAAGTAAAAAGATTCATGAAATGCTGGAAATACAGCGATATTAGTGGGTTTTAGAAAAAGAGTGTAATCATGGATTTTATAATCTATTGTAGTCTCTGGAAACAGAAGCCTTCCAGTAAACCAAAAGTCTGAAAGAATCACTTAAGAGGCTTTTAAAAGTCACATTGCAGAGGTGCACCTCACACCAACAAAAGCAGAATCTTTGGAAGTGGACCAGGCATGGGTATATTTTAAAGCGCCCCTGGTGATTCAGCCATGATTTGGTGATGGGACAGGGCATGGGGGCTGGGTGCAGGTAGCCACGTATGTAAAGAGCTAAGGTGAAGCAGGTTTGTGACTACTGGAGATGTATGTGCAGCTGAAGTGACTTGGGCACATTCAACAGGCGTCAGCTTCCTTAGGTTACACTGGAAATAGACACATGGTTGACTGTGCTTTATAAACATCTGGCTAACCTTCATTGTTATTTCAGAACACGAAGGAATAAAAAGAACTCAAACTAATAATACCTTGGGCACATTTTTAGAGAATTAAATAATTTCTATGCCGAATATAGCCATAATGAATAACTGTTTTATCCTTTAAACAAACATGCTGGCTAAGATTTCTGTGCCTGGAATGTTATATTCAATAGCAGAAAGAAGCCTTATTGAACTGGTAATTATACGAAAGAAAAACTAACAATGAATGTGATTTTTCACGGTGATTATAAATGCTAGGAGATTCTCCCTTACGTTGTTAAACTACTAGAGTCAAAGTAGGGTGGCTTTTTTCCAACTACTATTGACCAAATTATAGTTGAGGACTTGTAGGAGTCTAGTTTTTACACTTTATGAGTATGTTGTAGTAGTAAAATTATTTATAACAACTATTTATATTTTTTATGCAGAGTTTAAAAAGCCTCTCTCTACCCTCCCAACTCCCCAAAAGAATAAAAGTATGAAACCTGCTAAACGTGAACCTTTAGAAAGTGAAGGGGAAGATTTATGTGGATATTCCAGAATAAAATGAATACTTCAATTCTTTTGTTTGGCGTCAGGGATGAGGTGGGATGGCCAGCGGGGTAATCAGCGGTTAACCCTAGAGTTAGGGTGAGGTGGTGACACCTGGGGGATTGCTGCCTCCTGGGAAACCTCAGCCAATCATTGTCTTCCAGGTGGTGTCAACCGCAATCTGGTCATCCAATTTGGACTCCTGATTAGGGTTTGATGTCTATGTTCTTGAGTCCAAATAGTGCACTGATCGACGAACAATATAGAAAGGCTTCACAGAGCAGTCCTCACCCTCAGCCTCCAGACAGAACAGGAGCTGGAGAGAGACTAGAAGGATCAGTTCTACTTTGTATGTGTGTGCGTGCCCACAGATAGCCATAGGGAGAAGATTGCTAAAACAGTACACATGAAACTTCTCCTAACAGTTCCTTTTGAGAGTGAAAAGTAAACAAAACTCACCAAGAGACAAGAGAGTTTCTGAGGCGACATTTCTGATTTCTTCAGCATCAGACTGACACAGGGTTACCAGCATTTTAATGCTTTCGGTAGCCTACAGGGAGAAAACCATTAAAATTGTGTTCTGACATATGTATCTGGGGTTGCATGAGACAGCATTTCAGAGGCGGTGGAGACTTTAAAACCATCTTACCCAGGGTTCCCAAACCTAGCTGAGTGTCAGGAGCTCTTGTAAAAGTACAGGTTCCTGGGTGCTACTCCAAGATTACTGTATTAGAATTTCCTGGGATGGAGCCCAGGACTCGTTCTTGCAGGAGCTCTGATCAGCTAAATCCCTCATTGCACAGAGGACTCCAGGCCTAGAGAAAGGGAGTGACTAGCTTGCTTTTTCAAAGTAGAATCCATTTCTCGTGATTTTTTTTCACTGTATCTCACTGCTTTCAAAACATCTCTAATTTAAGAATTCCTAATATTTAGCTTGTATGCCATTCTAGAGAAGGAGAATAAAGGTCAACAATGGGAATTCTCCTATTTGTTTATTCCACATTTATTGAGCACTCTATGAAGCAGGCAGTTCCTAGGTGTGGGGGATTCAGCCACAGATAAGACACAGTCCTGGCCCACAGGAGTTCACGGTCTAGGAGAGCAGCAGATTGTTAAACAAATAAAATAATTACTACAATGAACAATAGGCTGAGTTGGGGTATGAGTGAAGAACACAGAAACATAATCTGGTCTGCTTAGAGAAATTTTAATGGAGGAAGTAATATGTTAGAGGAGTTAGCCATGTGTGAGCATGTGGTGTACGTGTGTGTGTGTGTGTGTGTGTGTGTGTGTGTAGAGCATTAATTATGAACACAAAATGGACTCTTAATAATTTTGATATCTCTGTCAGTCATAAAGTGACAGTTTTGCCAGTGCATCCCGTGAAAGGCATACCCAGTGAATGCCCTAACCAGATAACTTCAGACACAGTGTGAAGTATGACCATCTGGACCGCTGTATTGGACTGCTGATGAGCTTTACTGGACTGCACATGGGTGCACTGCACCCAGTCTTGAGCATAAAATCAGAGCTCAGACAGCCCATCACTCAGGCGGCAAGTGACAAGTGACAGCTGCCACCTGCATGTGTCTTAGACGGAGCGCTTGAAACCTTGCCTCCTGACCGTCTCACCAGCCCGGCCTGTCACCCAACGCTACATACCCCAGCACCGCAAGGACTCTCGCTGAACACCGGACTCTCATCCTTCTTTTGTAAGACTGTTTACCTTGCCTAACCCTGTTGCTTTCAAACCTGTGTGACCCTCTTGTGTGACACCGCTCTATCTTGACTACTGGAGGCTATCTTCTGGCCGGAGCCTTGGTTAATGCCTGTGGGAAATTGAGTCAGTAGGTCTAGATCCATGATTTTATTCTAATAAAGTCTGACATTGTGGAAAGACACAAATGTGTGTGAGACTGCTACTTTGATAGCCACATCCCGTTCACAACAGTGTGTTTGGAGGTGGGGAGAAGGAAACAAATTCTAGGCAAGGGGACTAGCTTGTGACAGGGGCCAAATCAAGGAGGGCCTGATAAGCCACAGTAAGAATTTTGGATTTAATGCTAAGATCATGGAAAGCCATGTTAAGAGATTTAAGCAGGATTTGTATTTTATTTTGAGCATTCTAATTGCAGTGGAGAGGATGGACTGAAGGGCGTTCAGACTAAGGAGGCAAGAGAGATTGGTAGAAAGGGTGTTCAAATCCAGGTGAACAGCGTGGGAATAAAGAGTGGATCATACAACAAACTCCGTGTTGTATGATCCACTGAGAAACAGAAGACTGGAGGTGGGAGTGAGATGGATGGATTTGAGATGACTTCCTAGTGGGGATATCCAACAGAAAGCTGGATAATAGGACAGGAAGACCTGCACAGAAAATGTTGGGAGTTATTAATTAGCATATAGATGATAAAGACACAGGCGTAGATGTTACCCAGGGAGAATATGTGGAGGGGGAAGAGAGCCTGGCAGTGTCACTATCAACAGCACTATTTAGAGCAGGTCGAAGAAGTAACTGCCTGCTACAAAACCAAATGTTCTTGCAGAGATTTTGAGGAGTTGATAATGGGTGACAAATTACGGTTTTCTTTCGAGGAAGAAAGCTAGGCCTATGAAGTGGTAGTGGCAGTGCTGGATGCCAGAACATGGTGAATTGGAGTGTAGATGCTGGGTTATTTTAACCCAGTGAGACAGATGGGGACTTAACATTGAAGGGCCACTTGATTTGAGGACTTCAATCTCAAGGTTGTTTCCAGTTTGATAATAGAAAAGAAAAATGTGAGGTGTCTGCTTGCTATCATTAATTTTTCCCTGACAAGTTAACCAGTGTTGATTGGCTTGGGTGGATGAAGACCTGAGTCTGCCCTGGTATTCACAGCATGCTGCACAGACCCCACTGAGTTGGAGGGTTGGCGATGGTTTAGAAAGAGGTCTTTTAATCAGCCCAAATGATCCTATCGTCTTGGAGAAAGGGAAAAAGGGGAGGAATTGGTTCTCCCAGACTTAGGATATGCTAGAGTTTAATATTGTAGTTTTTACTGTAACCTGTGCGGCGTGAAAATCCACAGCACAGATACAGATCACTGTATCCTCATGTCTTAATTTACACTAATTCTGTATCACAGCTATCATTACTAAGATGGGACTGTATGTCAGGAGAGCACCCAAATAAATAGCAATCACTGTGGATTTTTTTGGCCATGGGAAAGTAAATTTTTGACCAAGTAACAAAAGGCAAAATATCCCAGAGCTGTTTTTCTTTACAGGTCATTAACTTTCTCTTTTGATGTGTTAATCCCTTTCTTCACTTCCAGACAGGCCTGCAGGACCCCTTGTCCCAAGCACCCATCCAAGATTTTAGCAAGCTCTAAGGTGTGGCCTCCTCATTCTTTTCTCAAGAGTAATTAGTCTTATTTTTTGTGATTAAGGTAGGTTAAACATTAAATCTTGACTACTAAAAGGTAAACTCGTTAATGTTGGGAATTTTCAGTGCTTTCTTTTTTCATTTACATTTTAGCTCTTTCACGAACACCTGACAGTTAAGATTGTAAGCTGCTTAATAAAAAGAGTTCATGGGAAAGAATCTGGAAATTTATTGGTACATTGAGTTTTAGAACTTCTTTACAAATGTTATGTGTCCCTGCTATTTTTTATACACAGTAAATGGTGAAATCATCATGTCATCTTTCTTTTGAGATATGCTTTTCTAGTACTGACCCAGAGGCAAACTAATTCCTTTGGGCTATTGAAAAACATAACTGTTTTCTGAAACATTTTTACTATAATAAAACAAAAACCAAGTCACATTTAGGGGGCCGGCCCCGGGGCTCAGGCAGTTGGAGCTCCGTGCTCCTAACTCTGAAGGTTGCCGGTTCGATTCCCACATGGGTCAGTGGGCTCTCAAACACTAGGTTGCCGGTTCAACTCCTTGAGTCCCGCAAGGGATGGTGGGCTGCGCCCCCTGCAACTAGCAGTGACAACTGGAACTGGAGCTGAGCTGAGCCCTCCACAACTAAGACTGAAAGGACAACAACTTGAAGTTGAACAGCACCCTCCACAACTAAGACTGAAAGGACAACAACTTGAAGTTGAACAGCACCCTCCACAACTAAGACTGAAAGGACAACTTGACTTGGAAAAAAAAGTCCTGGAAGTACACACTGTTCCTCAATAAAGTCCTGTTCCCCTTCCCCAATAAAATCTTAAAAAAAAAAAAAAAAAAAGTCACATTTAGTTTCTGGGAAAAGAAAAATAAAAGGACCCCAAACTAATATACTGTGCAAAAGAGGTGAGAAATGATGCTAAAATGGGCACTTCTACATGTGGAAGGATGTTGTTACTGCTCTTGGCTTAGTCTTGCTTAAAGCTGAACTGGAGGGGCTTTGAGGCTAGGCATTACCTCCAGGCTTTTCAGGGCCAGGCACGCTGCCTTCTGGAGCTGGAGGTCTGTCCTTGTTAGTGCTTCACAATAATAGAGCAAGGCCTGGAAGAGAAGGAAGGACATCATGAGGGCATTTTGATTTGTTTGTGGTTTTAGAGGTATATATCATTTTTAGTACCTGAGATGAACTACACATAAAACAAGATATTTTGCACTACCTTCAGGGAAAAAAATAACACCCCAAAACAAAAACTATTAAAATTCATGTTCATTAGAAATAAATCCATTCATATATAGTTATTTAATCTATGACAATGGAAGCAAGAATTTACACTGGGGTAAAGACAGTCTATTTAATAATTGGTGCTGGGAAAACTGGCCTGACATGCAAAAAAATGAAACTGGACCACCTCCTTACGCCATATACGAGATCGAATTAAAAATGGATTAAAATCTTAACTATATGACCTGAAACCATAAAATTCCTAGAAGAAAATATAGGGAGTAAATTTGCAGACATTGCCCTGAGTAATATTTTTATTGATATATCCCCTCAGGCAGGTGAAGTAAGAGAAAAAATAAACATATGGGATTACATCAAACTTAAAAGTATTTTCACAGCAAAGGAAACCATCGATAAAACAAAAGGGCAGCCTACTGAATGGGAGAAGATAATTGTCAATAATACATCTGATAAGGGGTTAATATCCAAAATTTACAAAACTCCCTCCCATTCAGCTCAACACCAAAAAACACAAGAAACCCATTTAAAAAATGGGCAGAGGACATGAAGAGACATTTTTCTAAAAAGGACATACAGATGCAAACAGACATATGAAAAAATGCTCAACCTCACTAATCATTAGAGAAACGCAAATAAAAGCCACAAGGAGATACCACCTCACTCCAGTCAGAATGACTAGCATCAATAAATCAACAAACAACAAGTGCTGGCGAGGTTGTGGAGAAAAGGGAACCCTCGTGCACTGTTGGTGGGATTATAGACTGGTGCAGCCATTATGGAAAGCAGTATAGAGGTATCTCAAAAAACTGGAAATGGAACTACCATATGACCCAGCAATTCCACTCTTAGGCATCTATCCAGAGAAATCCAAGAAGCTAATTCGAAAAAATATGTGCACCCCTATGTTTATTGCAGTGCTATTTACAATAGTCAGAACTTGGAAACAACCAAAATGTCCATCAGTAGATGACTGGATTAAGAAACTGGGGAGGGGGGTAGCTGGATGGCTCAGTCGGTTAGAGTGCAAGCTCTGAACAACAGGGTTGCTTGTTTGATTCCCACATGGGCCAGTGAGCTGCGCCCTCCACAACTAGACTGAAGACAACGAGCTGCCACTGAGCCTCCAGAGGCAGCCGAATGGCTCAGTTGGTTAGAACACGAACTCTCAACAACAATGTTGCCGGATCGGTTCCCGTGGCCCCTGCAGTTAAAGATTGAAAATGGCGACTGGATTTGGAGCTGAGCTATGCCCTCCACAACTAGATTGAAGGACAACAATTTGGAGTGGATGGGCCTTGGAGAAACACACTGTCCCCCAATATTCCCCAATAAAATTTAAAAAATTAAGATAATTAAAAAATAAAGAAACTGTGGTACATTTATACAATGGAACATTACTCAGCTATAAAGAAGAATGAAATCTTAACCATTTGCAACAATATGGATGGACCTAGAGGACATTATGCTAAATGAAATAAGTCAGTTGGAGAAAGACAAATACCATATGATCTCACTTATATGTGGAATCTAAAGAACAATAAATGAGCAAAGTAAACAGACATAGTCTCAGAGGTATAGAGGAAAAACTGATAGTTGCTAGAAGGGAGGGGTGGTGGAGATGAGGGAGAAGGCGAAGGGATTAGACAGCATAAATTGGTAACTACAGTATTGCCATGGGGATATGAAAGAGTTTGGAGAATATAATCAATAATGTAAAGATTCTGTAGGGTGTCAGATGGGCGTATGTTTTATTAGGGAGACCACTTCATGGACGGTGTAGATGCTTGACCACTATACTGTACACCTGAAGCTGAAGCTGAATAATATTGTATGTCAACTATAACATATATATATATATGTATATATATACTCATGGGATATGGAGTATATCATAGCATAATAAATGGAATTGTAATAGATATATACGTCAGAGGGGCAATAGATTGGGGAAGAGGGAGTTATCACTTTGTGAGGGTGAACTGTTTAATATTGCATTGTTTTGTACACCTGAAACTAATAAAAAAAATTCATGTTCATTAAAAGAGCTGTCTCTTTATTCAATACATTGATACTTTATATGCTAGCAGGTCACGAACTCTGGAGAATATGAAGTTGGAGGATGCAAAGTTATTAGTCCGGCTTTTAAGAGACCCTAGGGTCTAGTAGAACTGTTAAGACTTTTTAGAAGGAACTGCAGAGAAGAAACATTAGAAAATGTTTCCATAAGAAAGCTACAAGATGCTCTCACTCACAGAAGAGAGTCACTTACCCTGGAGGTCAAAAACCAATTGATGGTAGCTATGCAAAAGTTGAAGTGAAATGGGACATTTATTATTATGATATTCATAATAGCCAAAAAGTGGAAACAAGCCAAATGTCAACCAACTGATGAATAAAGAAAATGTGGTCTGTTCCTACAATGGAATATTATTCAGCATAAAAAGCAATGTTCTGACACATGCCACAACATGGATGACCCATGAAAACATGCTGGGTGAAAGAGCAAGACATAAAGGCCACATATTATGTGATTCCATGCATATGAAACATCCAGAATAGGCAAATTCATAGAGACAGAGGACATATCAGTGGTTGCCAGGAACTGGAGGGAGGGGGGCAATGGGAATGACTGCTGATGGGTATAGGATTTTTTTTCGAAGTGATGAAAATGTTCGGGAATTGGTTTTGGTTTCAATATACTAAAAATCTGAGTTATATACTCCAAAGAGTGAATATTATCATATGTGAATTGTATCTCCTCTCTTTTCAGTGGGGGTGTGGGTAGTTGGCCCCCAGAACAGCCTTTTGAGCTAATTTCACCAAAAGACCAGAACTTTGTAAGAAAGAACAATATGGGGCCGGCCCGGTGGCTCAGGCGGTTGGAGCTCTGTGCTCCTAACTCCGAAGGCTGCCGGTTTGATTCCCACATGGGCCAGTGGGCTCTCAACCACAAGGTTGCCAGTTCAATTCCTTGAGTCCCGCAAGAGATGGTGGGCTCTGCCCCCTGCAACTAAGCTTGAACACGGCACCTTGAGCTGAGCTGCCGCTGAGCTCCCGGATGGCTCAGTTGTTTGGAATGCGTCCTCTCAACCACAAGATTGCTGGTTTGACTCCCGCAAGGGATGGTGGGCTGTGCCCCCTGCAACTAGAAAACAGCAACTGGACCTGGAGCTGAGCTGCGCCCTCCACAACTAAGATTAAAAGGACAACTTGACTTGGAAAAAAGTCCTGGAAGTACACACTTCCCCAATAAAGTCCTGTTCCCCTTCCCCAATAAAATCTTAAAAAAAAAAAAAAAAAAAAAAAAAAAAAAGAAGAAAGAAAGAAAGAGCAATATGGAGTTCATGCTTTTAGACCAAAATGGTATTAGAATGGACTATCTTTTTATCAGCACACAAATGTCCTACTGTACCCTAGCTTAGGTAATGCCTTAGGAAACGTAAACTCTTTTTAGAGTTCAACATTTGACCTTTCCATGGACAAGAAGAGGCCAGGTTTAATTTCTTGAGCCTATCTGAAGGTTGATGTAAGTTAGTTTCTAGAATGACTGTTCAAACTGTAAGGTGCTCCCAGAGGACCAACCCCTCTGCTTGGACTGGGCCCCAATGTGCATGAATTTTAGATGCCTGTTACTCCTGGTGGCAGTTGAATTTTTTTTTCACTGACCATTTTATTTTATTTTTTAAAATTAGTTTCAGGTGTACAAAACAATGTAATAGTTAAGACATTTCTACCCCTCACAAAGTGATAACCCTCCTCCCCCAATCTACTACCCCTCTGACATCTTATACAGCTGTTACAATTCCATTGACTATATTCCTTATGCTGTACTCCACATCCTGTGATTATGTATATATTAAATTATAGTTGACATCCAGTATTATTCACCTTCAGCTTCAGGTGTGCCGTGCAGTGGTCAGACACCATCCATGAAGTGGTCTCCCTAATAAGACAAGTGTCCATCAGATACCCTACAAAATCTCTACAACATTATGGATTATATTCCCCAAACTGTCTTTCATATCCCTGTCGCAATATTGTGACTACTAATTTGTACTTTCTAATCCCCTCACCTTTTCCCTCATCTCCACCCCCTCCCATCTAACAACCATCAGTTTTTTCCCTATATCTCTGAGACTGTTTCTGATTAGCTTGTTCATTTATTCTGTTCTTTAGATTCCACATATGAGTGAGATCATATAGTATGTGTTTTTCAGATTGACTTTTTCACTTGGTGTAATGTTCTCTAGGTCCATCCATATCGTTGCAAATGGTAAGATTTCATTCTTCTTTATGGCCGAGTAATGCTCCATTGTATAAATGTACCCGTTTCTTAATCTAGTCATCTACCGATGGGCATTTCAGTTGTTTCCATGTCTTGGCTATTGTGAATAGCGCTACAATAAACATATGGAGTGCATATATTTTTTTCAAATTAGCATTTTGGATTTCTCTGGATAGATACATAAGAGTGGAATGGTCATATGGTAGTTCCATTTCCAGTTTTTTGAGATACCTCCATACTGCTTTCCATAGTGGCTGCACCAGTCTACAATCCCACCAACAATGCACGAGGGTTCCCTTTTCTCCACAACCTCGCCAGCACTTGTTGTTTGTTGATTTATTGATGCTAGTCATTCTGACTGCAGTGAGGTCAGGCTTTTATTTGCGTTTCTCTAATGATTGGTGAGGTTGAGCATTTTTTCATATGTCTGTTTGCCATCTGTATGTCCTTTTTAGAAAAATGTCTCTTCATGTCCTCTGCCCATTTTTTAATTCGGTTGTTTTTTTGGTGTTGAATTGAGTGAGTTTTTTATGAATTTGGGATATTAACCCCTTGTCAGATATATCTTCTCCTAGTCAGTAGGCTGCCCTTTTGTTTTATTGATGGTTTCCTTTGCTGTGAAAAAACTTTTTAGTTTGATGTAATCTCATATGTTTATTTTTGGTGGAAGTTGAATTAAGCCAAGGAAGAGATAAACTATCTCTTCCCTAATGATGAGAGTGGTGGCTTTAAAATGAAAAATATTCTAACTCTGACTCAATAGTCTGATGACTTGACCCCAAACTACTCATAAAATGTTTGTGTGTGAATACACACGTGTATGTTCACTATAACATTTTTCAGAGTTGGAAATTACACAAATGTCCATGACTATGGAATAAGAAAATAAATCATGGGATATGCATACCCTGAAAGGCCAATAATCTATCAAATAGAATGAAGTAGATCAATATGAAGTAGAATATCAATATGAAGTAGATCAATATGAAGTAGACATGGAAAATAGCCACGACATATTACATTTAAAAAATCAGTTACACAACAGAACAGTATAATCTCATTTAAGAAAAATAAGTACATATGTTAGCATATAGGTATATAGAAAAAATCTGAAGAAATATACACTAAGTTTTTAATAGTTTTCTCTGGGGGCTGGACTTGTATGTACTTAGCTATTACAGCATATTTTTGTAGTTTAAATTGTTTTACAGAATATATATTACTAATAAGCGGAAGCAAATTATTTTTATAAAATAAAAATGGCAAAATATTAATGGTAATGACAGGAAATTAAGCACGCTTTGGGCTTGATGGCCATGATTTTGTGTCCTACCTTTTCCCTGAAATGCTCGTTCCTGGCAGCTGCTGCCAGGTAGAGCCTCACAGCCTCCGTGACTCCATTGTTATCCCCAGCTAAGAGGAGAGCCAGCGTTCTGAGTACCTCCTGCTGGGCCGGGAGGCTGCTGGGTGCAAGGCCACTCATGGCCTGGAGCAGTTTTTCATCTCTTAGTGATTGCAGAGTCTGCACTATGGAAACTGGAGTGAAAAGAAAACAGCATTTACCTTCTGACAGTAAAGTAGCGAGCTCATTCAAAATGTAAATGAGACTCAAGTATATACATAATAACAGATCCAGGTACATATGAATGATAAAGGTGATGTTTCCAAATAGTGAGAAGAGGACAGATTATTCAAATAACTACATTAAGGTAAATGACACGTTTCCCAAAAAATAAGACCTAGCTGGACCATCAGCTCTAATGTGTCTTTTGGAGCAAAAATTAATATAAAACCGAGTATTATATTATATTACATTATAAGACCTGGTCTTATATTAAAATAATCAAAGGAATTGATTATTAAAATAAGACCGGGTCTTATATTAATTATGCTCCAAAAGATGCATTAGAGCTGATGGTCTGGCTAGGTCTTATTTTCGGGGAAATACGGTGGCAAGTCATAGGAGAAAAAGGTGAAGGTGGAGCTCCATCGCATAATTGCTACTAAAATAACTTATAGATGAATTAAATAGTCAAATGTAAAAACACATAGTGAAGAAAATACAAGTAAATACTTTACAGTCTTCTTGATGGAGCAAAATCTGTTGTCTTTGTCTTTTAGTCACCTCCGACAAAACCCTAACCCTGAGTAACCCCAACTCTGAGTTCTCTCTGTCTGCATTCAGGTAACTGGGCTCTGATGGAATCCAGTTAGTTGATTAGAAAATGATTAAAAAATAGGATTTTTAGTCCCATTTGGACAAACTGACCATGTTCCATGACTAAGGAATGTATGCTAATCCCTAACTAGATTTCCAGCATGGGCATCCATGAGCCACAAAAACATTAGGTAAGAGTGTGTTTGGTCAGTACAGATGGGAAAATATAAGCAAATATTCACGTTCTGTCAATAGAACAGCATCTGTGTGTTATTACACAACGGACAAGTTTGTGAATTAAAGATTTTTTTGATTTAATTTCTTTCCTATTTCTCCTGCTGTGGATGTTCTGGTAATTTCACTGCTTTATAAAAAATACACTAGTGAAAACAATCTCGAGATAGTATTATGTATAACAACTAAATAAATAACGGGAAACAATCTAAATGTTCAATAATCAAATATATTAGTATACATTCAAATGTAACGATATTGTACAACTAAACTAAATATTTAAAAGAATTAATAACATGAGATATAACGACAAATAAAAAACAGGATGTTATATTCTATAATGCACAATCACAATTTTGAAATTTAAAATCCAGGCATATTCAACTCAAAAATACATTAAATTTTTCAAAGTAGAAGAATGGGTGATTTGAACTTTTTTCTCTATACTTCTCTATGTTTTCTAAATTTTCTTATAATGATGGCCTTTTCCTTTCATAAAGAAAGAAAAAAAAAGACATGGAAATGTCTAGGGTTTTTTTCTGTTTCATTCTCCATTCCTACTGATAGGTGAGTAGTTGCTCCCTGGAGCCCTGTAAAAAGAAGCTTAGAGAAATCAACTGCCAGTGATGGAAAATGAGTAATATAGAAATTCACTCAGAAAATTGATTCAGACTGTGACAAATTTAGAATAAAAAAATGAAGGATATAGTAAAATGAGACCCTGTGTTCCCAAGACAGTGTCTCCTGCCTTGGCTTTCTCATTCTGCTGCTCTGAACTAGCCTTTGTATTCTCAGGAGCTGGGCACAGACCTGAACCCTGTTTAGGCTACTGTGGCACTGGGTGGAGGAAAATTTTCTTCTCACTGTGATGCCAACCACTGTGCTGGACATGTTGTTGCAGGGCTTAACATCCTGGAAAGAGAAGGGCTGAGCCTAGGTCTGGACCAGCCACACTGCTGCCGCCTGGGGCTGTGCCAAACTGTCCTGTCCCAAAGGACACACAGCTCACTCCTCCCGTTCCCTTCACCAGTACTGTCAGGTCTCAGAGGATTTACAGAGCATACACGTGGGAACCAGATACAGCCCCTCACTGCCTGGCTGTTTCCCAAAGAAGTTTTAACTCATTGTAGATACTGATTTTGTTTCTAATATGTGAAGTACCCCATAAGAAGGCAATAATGAGCTTTATTGCCACACCCCAACATTGGTGCCGTTTTCCTCATTCCCTGGATATACAGCCTTAGATTTGGTTTTCCATCTTTCCTTTCCCTTCCCAATGTGTCTCTCTTTCCCAATGAGGCTCTCTTTGGAACCTCATTTCTGCTTATTATTATGAAACCACCACCAAAATGGCAACATAAAATAGTATTGCCTGTAGGCTTGATCCCATGAATGGTGAATACATTGATGATGGAAAGAAACTACAGTGAGTCTTAAATCATTTACCAGCTTCCTGGTAATGGTATACCGTGCTGGATGGTTGAGATGGTCTCAGTAAATCTCTGGTTCATTGCCAAGAGGCTTACTAATATGAAAGGTCCAGAAATCATTTAACAGGCAAATCTCAGCCCACCTGTTGACTTGGAAAGAAAAAAGTTACCATCTCTAAAAACTATGACAAAAAAATGACCAGAGATAACTCCAAATTGAGCCACTACACATCCCACCTTGCTTGGCCAGCTGGTTCAAGTAACTCTCCAGGTCGCTCACACCGTGGCTGGTGAAGTAACTGTAATACTGGAAAACGGTGATGATCTCTGAGGACAGGCTGGAGGAAAGCAGAGGCTCGGCCTGGTCCAGGATTTGGGACACTAGGGTTCGAAACACTATTTGGAAAGAGAAGATACAAAGCAGCTTTTAAGAAACATGACCATTCATTCATTCATCTTTTTTATTGCAGAATAGGATAGAGTGAAGTATGCAAGTGAACTAATCCTCAGGGATGACTTTTCACATATCTGTATATACCCATGTTTAACTGCCAGTTAGATCAAGATACAGAGGACTGCTGGCACCCCATAAAGCTCCCTTGTTCCCTTCTCTGTCTACAGCTACCCACCCACCCTCTACCATAGTTCATCAATAATCTGACTTCTAGCAACATAAGTTAGCTTTGCCTGTTCCTGAACTTCATTTAAATAGAATTATACAGTATGCACTTTGGTATCTGACTCTTTTACTCATCAAAATATCTGTGCGATTCATCCAAAATGTTGCCTGTAGCAGTAATTTAGTCTTTTAAATATTGCTGTGTAATGCCCTATTATATGAATATATTACAATTTATCCACTGTCTTGGGCATTTGAGTTTCTATTTTTTGGCTCTTGTCTGTAAAACCACTACCAACCTTCTTATACATGTCCCTTTTTGTGAGCATAAGCACACACAAATATATCTCTTGATATATTTAGAAGCAGAATTACTGGATCAAAGGAGAGGAGTGTATTTAGCTTTAGTATTAACTGCCTAACAGTTTTTCCAAAGTGGTTATACCATCTGACACGCCTGTATTGGTGACATACTTAGGAGCAATACAGAAATACAGAGCTTTGAAAAGTCACTGCTGATGTGCTGAATTATAACACGTTCTATGTCTTTCTGCTCTTAGATCTTACTGAGTAGATGATGTTTTCTCTGGAGAGTAAAACTTTTTGCAGTGCTAGCTGTGGGGGAACTGGTAGGAGGAAGGAACCCTACCAGCACTCACTCTCGCACCCCAGGACAGAAATGCTTTCTGCCCCTGTACTGCTGTCCTCTACCTGGGTCTGCAAGTCCTGGGTAGTCTCTGTTGACAATTCTGGCAAAGCTGGCTTCCAGCTGCTTAATCACTCTGTCAGCTGAGCTGTGGTAGACGCCAACCGGGCTGCAGCACCTGGTCCAGAAGGACAGCAAAGACAGCTTTTTGTGGAATTCTGGAATGGCTGGAAAAGAAGAGTAACCCAATGAAGCAGATCAAGAGATATAGTTGGGTGGGGTGGGGCAGGCAGCACCAGGGGCCTTTTTTTGCTTTTTCTTTTTCTTTTTTAGACTGTTAATTGACAGATGGTCCAAAGGACAAAGAAGTCATGATGAGAAACTCATGTAGCCTGGGCAGCAAACACAAAGCTGTTTGCTTTCACTGATAGAAAACCAGCAGCTCTGCTCTTGGGAGATGTTCCAATCATCTCATCTCCTGTAACTTGACAGCAAACAAACCTACAGGATCAGAGAATCAAACCTCAGAAGGTTTTTCTGAAGGGCATGGAATAGAACAGTAGGTGGCTGCAGGAGGTTTTACCCTGCCCAATGACTTTCAGACTGAAATTGAAGGGCACTGTGCCAGGGACCAGAGGGTCAACATTTCACTCGGGTGTGGTTATGGGCCTGGAGGCGGGCCTGGGAGAGGAAAGTACATGAGCCACTTGCAGCCTGAATGTCCTGCCCCTTCACATGTCTGCAAACGCCTGCCAAGATCACCTGCTCCCGGCAGGATTGGATGCAGGGGGCAAAAGTGTCCAGGGAAAACCCACAGGGCGTTTAGGCTTAATCAGAGGTAACCTACAAGAACCTAGTGTTTCACTATTCCTACTAAGTATCCAATGCGAAAAAAGACATCAATTCTTGTCTTTATTAAAGAGACCTGTTGCCAGACCATACAAATTCAAAGGCATCTTCCCTGTGTCAAGTTCTCCTAAAACTCTCTGACCCTTGAATCCATGTATTTCTACATTTTCCTGGTAGGGTTTGGGAGCATCTTGCATTGTCTTAGCCACCTCCAAGGCATACCGATCATTTGTTCCAAAAGGGTGTGCCAGCAGAAAAAAATCTGTGAAACTCTGCCTAGGGGGTGATGCTGGTTCTGCTTGTACACTACTGTCTGATTTCTGGAGGTCCCTGTAGAAAAAGTGGTGTGTCTGGTCTGACTCCGAAGGCTGAAGCAGGGTGGTAATCAGACCACACTGGTGTGGAGACATCCCCATACTCCATGGCCCAAGAATGCTTTTCTGCTATCTATCGTGACAAAACAGTGAACAGATGCAACAGAAGAGTGGGCCAGTGGTGTCACCATCAGCATGAATGGTGGTGTCATTTGCAGGGGCTTACCTTCCACCACAGAACTGATATTCCCTATGTTCTCATCACTGACCGCTGAGAGTTTCTCCATCACTTGGATTTGCTGAGAAAGCTTCTTTAAGAGATTTCTTGCCACAAAGGGGGTTTTGCTCGAGAAAACAATTTGCTGATAAAACAAACAAAACCACCGTTTCAATTATGTTGTTGTCAGTAGCGCTCTCCCTTCCCAACCTCATCCTTCTTACACATAGTTTTGATGCTAAACAAATTCTATGGTATTTTTGTTCTAGTGTGATAGTGTTACCATTCCATGCCAGTTACAACATCTGATGAAACCAGACATGTTTTTTGTTGCTTTAAAGTTTTTTCATGCCTATGTAAATTCTGGAATTTATTCAGTGGTGTGCAAAGTTATTGTAAATCCACAAATCCTCTGAAACGTGGAGGAAATATTTAGGTTCCATATTGGTGTGTAAGCAGAAAAAGGTTTATTTACAGTGTAGTAATTTTTCATAGCATGAATTATTTCATTGTTTTCAAGCTGAAAATTAGGAGCATGGCATATAATAGTCATAATTATACTCAAGCTATTCACTATAATTAATGAGTGCTTATTAGGGAACAGGTGCTAGTCAGAGTCTTATACCTGAATTAGCTCATGTTATTTCTCACAACAACCCAATGAGGTGGGCACCATTGATATCTCATTTTACTGATGAGTAAACGGGGGTACAGAGAGGTAATGTTACCTACTCAAGACCGCATAAATAATAAGTGATTTCAATTGTGTGCATGTCACAAGAATGAGGAAGGGCCCGAGAGAGGAAAGAACAGAGATCACTGCTGTCTGAAGGTTCTAGTTTTTCCTGTGTCCCAGTCAGCTGGTAGGCATGGATGCCAGGATGTAGCCCTGTACAGTCTAAAGTATTTGGATCCCTAAAACAAATAGGATTTTCAAATGCAAAAGTCTAGTGCAGCAATGATGTACTAATACCTCTCATGTAAGTAAAAATTGGAAATGAACTACTTTATTTTAAATATAATTATAGCTATTATGATTTCTTATGGAATGCCCATTTTTTATCTCTGGGCAATTATATACCAAATGAATAAATAAACTCACTGATTCAGAAGTGGGTCTGAGTTAGAAATTAAGTTTTTAATTTTCACTCCTTCATTCTACATCTTTGTATCACCTCTTTTGTTTTTCTGGTGTTGATTTTCACCACAGAAAAGCTGAATTACAACCATGGCCTTATCATAGGGAGAAACACTGCATTGAATATTGTATGCCAAATAGTCTTTGGGAGAAAATATTCACCCTTCCATGAAAGAGAATTTTCTCATATCTCACAAAATAATGACTTTACCTCTAAAAGGTAAACAGGTGGTTTGCTAAGCACAGTATCAGATTCAGTAAGCACAAAGAGCTGTGAAAACCATCTCATTCAATTGGTTGGTGAATAGAGAACAGCTATAAGTAAACAATACTCCTTGCCCATTTTGGTCAGAGAAAAAAATGCACCTTCTGTCAGATTAGTTGTCAGTATTATGACTTGTAAATCCAACAAGAAGTGGTCAGTTGGGGTGTTAATCAACCAAGTGGCAAGGGTCGTATTGCCAACATTTTTTCACGTCATGTCAGTCGTTTGAGGTCCCTTTGGAGTTCTTTATTCATGGAGGAGAAGCATATTGTTCATCTTATCATCAGTGTGTTACCGAAGAAGCAACATTGCCCCAATTCCTGGCCTTCCTGGGGCAACTTCCGCCTTACTCTTTGTCTTCCAGTTGGTCCCATGCTCTTTGGAACACAATTCCTCCTCTTTTTACTGACCAGCCCATCTCTTCCCCGACCAGCTCATCGCTCTGAAACCTTTATTCATTTGCCTTCACATTTTTTTCCTGTTCCCCACATATCTAAGCAAGCTGGGAAAAAGAACAAGATTGAGAGAAGACAAGCAACAAAACAAGGAAGAAGCATTTAAGCAAATGCTTGGGGAAAAAACGCTTTGTTCAAGACAACTGAAACTGCCTGCAACAAAAGAATTTAAAAATATTTTGCATCACTGTTGCAAAATCTTAAGTGGTAACCACGTTGAAATGAGAAGAAAAATAAGCTCCATGATGTCCCAGAATGAGAGCTAACTGGTGATGATCATGGCCTATAAAATTGTTCTTTCCCATTGCTAATAACTTATTTGCAATCTGGGAAAACATGGTTCTATTCTGCAGCATTTTGCTTTTAGCTATCTAGGTGGTGGAAAACTTATGTGACATACATTAAAGTATGTTCAGTAATACTGGCTTTCAAAGTCCATTTGTGGAAGGCAGAATACAAATTCCTTAATTTTCTTAATCACATTATTTTTATCTACTATCAAATATTTGAAAGTGAGAGCTAACTATATTTTGCCTACTTTCTTGTGAGGTCTGGGGATCTAGGTTTTAAGATGGTAAATCCAGGGTCGAGGGAGGACAGGCATACCCTGTCCATATCAGAGTTTTTGAGTTGGTTCAAATCACAGCAGTTCTGTTCTCTTATTTCTGAATTCTAATGGCAAAACTAGAAAAAGAAAGCACACTTTCCTGGTATGTAAACAACCTGGGCTCTAAACCACAAATTTAATCACGGATCCTACCTGAACAAGTTGGGTGCAGTACTGTAGGTGCCTCACGATGGTGATATCCAGGCTTTCGTTTCCCGTGGTCAGTGGGAGAGGGCTGCCTGCCACACTAGTCCCAACTCCTGTATCTTCAGTCAGTGCCTCACTGAGATGCCCCCTGGCCTCTGGGTGTACTGATCTGTAACTGTTGAAGCAGGAGAGTGAATGAAACATTAGCTATTTCTTTCTGTGCGGAAACCACAGGTCAATTTAACATTGGCTGGCCTAAGGCTCCAAGTAGCACCCACTGACGGCAGTTTTTTGCTTGCCTTTTTCGGTGTTGCCTTGAAACACCGAAATACCTTTCAAAAACTACTTAAATTCAGCCTGGTCACCAATTTGCCTACTGTTAAAAGATCATATAAACAAATTGCTTCCAGAATTCTCTGGTTGGTTTTCAAACACAATGAGCCATTTGGAAAGTCATCTCACCAAGAAGTCTTTGAAACATGCTCTCATGTTCCACTTGTACTTTCCTACTCTGTCAATGGGATGATCTGCCAAATTTTATGGGATTAAACTCTACTCTGTATTTATGGTTTTCTAAGCAATACCATTAAGAAATAATCTGTCAAGGCTTTTTTCCTGGCCTTAGATCAATTGCTACTTGAAGAAAAGGAAAAAGGAAAGCGGCCAAAAGGAGACATGATGCTCTACTAGGGACAAAAACTAAACAGGGCATTTAACTATTTAGAGCAGAGTTTAGTTTTGATGTTCAGGCTTTGTTTAAACCCCACTGCTGAACTGTCTCAAGTTATACAATGGTGGGTACTTACATTTGCAAATAGATCTCTTGCATCTAATTTTACATTCTTAAAATGAATCTGTGTACTAATGAGGGAATTGTCTCATTTCACACATGGAAGGACTGATTGGCAGAGAGGTTAACCAGAGTGTCCAGGTTCACACAGCTAGGCAGCTTCTGATTTCTAGTCTTATACTTCCCAGCCTCCACAATTTAAAATGATTGTGCACCAGAGCCTACAGGCGTTGGATGCTCTGTTCTGATTCACATTCGCCGCCAAGGAGAGCACACTCAGCTTGGGTCCAGGCAGTCAACATGGATTTAAAACACAAGCACATTTTCCACAATTTTCCCTCATACCTCTGATGACATATAGTAAAATTGATCAAATCAGGCATGTTTAACATGTCAATGTTCTATAAAATGTACAAAAGTTGTGATGTTTTTGTTGTTAAAATGCTTTTTGTAGCAAGAAGGAAAGTTTAGATTGATACCTGACCTTGATACATTATGCAATAGTTTAAGATCACAAGTTACACAGAAAGATTTTTTTTGTTTAAGAAGCATTTCACAAATTCAGTCCAGTTAGAAAAAATCTCAGTCTGGAGTGTAGAAATATAATTTAAGCCATTATATTCATTTCATAAATTTTCTTTGCTTTGCTTTGAATTTGATCACAGGATCAATTTTATTTCTCACTTTCTTTTTGAAGAAGAGACCCTCCAGGATCAACAAAACCCCAAAATACTACCGTTGCCCACAAGGAGGTTTGTGTAACTTGGAAACCTGTTAATATAACATGTCAAAGGTAAGATGGGTGGGAAATCCACCCTTTCCTTTGGGAAAGTATTTGTGTATTTTTTTTGCAGCAACTCATGGAGGTGAGAATGTTTCCTGGGCTTGTTAGTTTTGCTTCCCCGAAGTTACAAAATGGACCCCAGGCTGCTAACTCTAAAAACATGGTTTGGTGGTACAAGGAAGCTTGAGCAGAAAGGGACAATGTTTCACCTTCATCCTCCCCACTGCTCAACCCCAGCCCCACCCTAGAGAAGGCCATACTCTCCACCTGGAGGGCTACAGATCCAGTGGTAGTTATAATCATCCTGTCTTATATTCTAAGGGAGATATGTATTTGGGGGCTTAAACCTGGCTTTGATAAGAGCATTGATGAGCTTAATCTACTGCAAAGATCCACTGGGCTGAAGAGAACAAGAGATAAAGTGGTGGGGATAGCAAAGCACAGTAAAAGGAAGAGATCAGAAATAGATGCAAACCAAGGCTTACCTGTTTCTCTCAGTCTCAGTGTCTGAAAATACTGAGTCAGCACCTCCTCCAACAGTACAAACCTCATCACCATCCTCTTCCTCGTCAAAATCAGAGGTATTCAGGAAATCAAAGCTTTCTAAAGCACTCTCAACTGTAAGACTTAAGCTGGAAGACCTGCTGCGGCTTCCTGTGGGCTTGCACTGCAAAGGCAGAAGGCACCAAGGAGACCATCAACACATCCAGGAGGAGAAAGAGGACACGTGACACCCAATCTGAGATGTAACATTTTCCTTGTTTCAAGCTTTTATTTACATTGCTGGCATTCAAAAAAACACATTTAAAATCTTCATATTAAAAAGAGAAATACAACCATGGATAAAATAACACAACATCTGGGACTTTTCTCAAAATAATCCAGAGGAAAATAAGCAGGTAGTAGAACAGACGAGACAAGATTGGCCTGAGTTGAACATGATAGAAGCTGAGCTGGGGTGGGGCACATGAGGATCCATTATAAATTTGCTCTACTTCTGTTTGAAATTTTTATAATAAATATTTAAAAATTATATTACAACCAAAAAGCCTTGGGAAACAGAATTGCCACACTCCCTCTTCCTAGTTCTCAATGCCAAGTAAAATGCAACCAACAGACAAATCGAGAGCGTCACGGAGTCATTGATAGATACTAACCAATCTCTTATTCCAAGTGGCAACGTCTTCAGTGTCCTGAGATGGGAGCTAGCTATCTAAGGCACCTGTTCTAAAGAATTAAGAAAACAAATCCCAGAAACAGAAGACCGCTGAAATTCACTTAACTCACACTCCCTAGGTGAGAAGCCTTAAATATTAATTTTACATTCACAGCATATAATTTTTCTTTGAGCCTCAAGGAGAAAATCAATGGCACGGCACAAGAAGTAGGGCCTACTTCCTCTGTCTTTGAAGGAACAAATTCTATCACTTCTCTGACTGGGCCCTGGAATTACATGAGCAAACGCATTCAATGGCCTGGAGAATTCTATATTGCTGGACATACACAGAAACATTACGGGCACAAAGTCAGAGAGAAGTACTTCCAAATATTGAAGGGGATGCTGGGATGGATTGAACAGGACAAGTCTTGCAAGTTAGAAGAACTAAATGTCCTCCATCCAGTTAGGTGGCACTCCTTGCTGACTTCTTAACACAAGGCAGGAAGGACCTTGCAGGGGTCTGTCTCTGACACTCAAGATGGCACAAAAGCACACGGTCTTTTAAATCATAGTTGTTCATTCACCCTCAGAGATCTCCGTCCAAGACGCAGCATCTAGTTTCTGATCCTCAAGATGTTTAGTATCCTAGGAATGTGAAGGGGAAAAGAAAGAGAAAGCTTTGTCCAGCTGATGCTTTAATTCTGGCTGAAGACAAAGCCTTTTGCCCCAGACCTATACTCTGATGCCCTTTGCATTCTCTGAGAGAGGGAAGGAGACAGGCCAGACTCAACCCACTTCTAGGGTCTTCTTTCCTAAGGTATCTGCAGAACTTGATCATGCATAGTAGAGGTGTGTTTAAATATTGATCACAACAAACAAAGGGGCTGTTAAGGATTTTAGTTTTGGAACAACAGAAGACTGAAATAACACTCTGGAGAGAAATCTGTGACCACCAGGTTTTTATAAGACTAACATCACTTGCTTAGTGTTTCCTGGTGGATTGAGCTACTTATCAGAATCCTAGATGCCTAGAAATGGGAGTTCCATCACTGCTGGCAGTCTTTAAGGCGTTTGCTTTAGGTGGGGGTCAATGGTGTCTTAGCTCTTTAAATTTAATACCTTTTGCTGACTGGTCAACAGTGCAGAGAGACCTTGTTGAGGGGATAAAAGATGCTCTCACTGGAATATTAGACAAACAGATCCCATGCATACGCTCTGAGTTGATGTTTTTCAGTTATGTTTTACAGAAAGCAGTTCAGAGTGCCCTTTCCTGCTTTTCAGAGGTTATGCCTGCAGCTGAATCTATCTTTCGTGAGTACTCGAAGATCTGGGGAGTCACAGCATGAATTATCATCTGTCCTGGGCACAACTTTCTTCCACAGCAAGGTCAGTGTGACCAAGAGGATAAGATGGTCAAAGTCTTGGGAATGAACTTGCAGGTGGCATTGGGAAGGCCACATTTTAAAACACTCATACAAAGGGATATAACAGTCTCCTGTGGTTGACTCTTAGCTTGCCGCTGGCACCTTATTTTCCAGTCTATTTTCTAGAACAGGTCCCCAAAGAATGGCTCTTTCAAGAAAAAGGATCCCAGTTCTCTTCTCTATGGCAATATAAATCAGAGTGGAAAAGCAAAGAATACAAGAAGCGGTGGTGGGATTTGGTACAAAAATCTTCTAGTTCTATCTTCTTGTGCAGTGCTTTATAAAATTGTGGAGTTAAGCGATGCCCATGGCTCTTTCTTACATTGGGCTGCTGACTCTGACTTCAACCAGGGACTGGGTTTCCTGCTTTCCTGATACCCCCAGAAGGATGTTAACCAATAACCTCTCAATGAGATTATGGTGATCAAAGTACCACTGATTAGAACAACTAATTCTGGAACTAAAGGAGTTTAGACATTCTTTAGAGCTCTTCATGTAACTCCTAATCATGTTAGTTAATATCTATCATGAGGAAAATAAAAATTGATATGTGCTACTGGTGTTAAAAATCAATGCCATTTAAATGGTGCTTATCTATTCATCCTGTGATGGGACAAGATAAAAAACTAAAGATGCTATTTTATTTTATTTTTTTAAACTTTTATTTATTTAAATGTGTTTTTCCAGGGCCCATCAGCTCCAAATCAAGTAGTTGTTTCAATCTCGTTGTGGAGGGCGCAGCTCACTGTGGCCCATGTGGGGATCGAACCAGCAACCTTGTTGTTAAGAGCACCGTGCTCTAACCAATCGAGCTAACCTGCTGCTCCCAAAGATGCTATTTTATTTTATTTTATTTATTTTCTTTTTTTTTTTTGTATGAATTCTTTTTTTTATTTTTTTATTTATTAGTTTCAGGTGTACAAGACAAGGTAATACTTAGACGTTCATCATTTATATCCCTCACACTGTGAACCCCCCTCCCCCCATCCACTATCTCTCCGACCTCACACTGAACCATCACATTATATATATAAAATTATAGTTGGCATTCATTAATGTTTAGCTTCTGGTGTACAATGCCATGATCAGGTATCCACAGTATCCCTGAGGTGGTCTCCCAAATAGGACACATGTCCATCGGATACCCAACAAAATCTTTACAACATTATTGAATACCTTCCCCAAATTTTCAAAAAAACCCTGAGGCCATCTTGTGGTCAAAGATGCTATTTTAAATAGAAGGTTATTTTAAGACACTCTCTCCAAACCTAACCCCATGTCCCTGTAAAGGTACTTACTTTTAGAATATCATCCAAATGCATGATTTCTTGGTTCAGATCCTGAAACTCTTTATACTGCTCTTTATGTGGTTCTAATGCAAGGAGAAGCCCATGAAAGGCATCCTCCAAGCTTCCATCCAGAAAGGATCGACAGCCTTCAGATTCTCCATTGACAGATCCCTCGAAGAGCAGCCTCTCGGTGGCTGCTGGCACCTCGGCTGAAGTGAGCCTCTTAACCAGCTGCTTTGTGATGTTGCCTTCAAAAGTATCCAGTTCCACGGGCTTGAGCTCAGAGGCCTCATCGGACTCTTGCAGAAGTGCCTCTGTGACGTCCTTCTCAAGGAACAGGTGTTCGGCTGAGGCACCTGTGGACGCTCGGCGGGCCTCTGCTTTCCTGGACTCCTCTGTGTCTTCTTCCAGGTGAGGCTTCAGCCCTTTGTTGCCTCCCGAGGAGGTTCTGGAACATGCTGAACTGGAGTCATCTGTGCCCTCATTCTGGGAGGATAGGCTGTCGTGGTGCAACTCAGCAGGGGTGATGGTGATTTCTGGATTTGCTGAGCATGTGTTGGAGAGCGAGCCAGCTGTGCTGGTGGGGAGGGCACCGTCCCCATTGGGCAGGTTGTTGAAGCTGAGAGACAGTGGCGTTTTCTCCTCAGCTGCCCTTCCATTCTCAATGATATCATCAGGTAGATTAGACTGTGGATAAAAGACATCACATTATTATTTTAAAGACAAATGAGGCGTTTGGCATGGTTTATTTCCAGATAAAATCTAAGGCAATTAAAATAAACAACCAGAACTTTATAATAATATTTTATTTATTCTGTGTGTGTGTCTAGCAAAAGAAAACAAGCCCTTAAAAATTATTTCCATGTTGAATCTAAGTGAAAGTTCAATGTACTATTCCCATGTTTGACATTTTTCAAAAGAAAAGCTCGGGGCCAGGGAAATGATGACTGTTTCCTAAATCCCAGGATCTCACACTATGTGGCAGCCATAGTTATGAATAATAACACTACCATTTTTTATTTTTTTTGCATCTATCTTAAAAGACTCCAACATTCATGTTATTTCACTAGAAAGATGTGATGCTTTGTTCTACTTCTGTTTTTATAAACTAGTATTTGAAAACCTCTACCCACAAATCCCAAGCTCTTGAAAATGTTTACTGATGTAGTAACCATGCCACGGATAATTCAAGGCCCGAAATACATTTGCATCGCTTCTATAAAAACATGAGAAAAAGACAGACACATCGAACACCTATCTTCCAGGACTGCAAACCCCAGAGCTCTTCCTCTGGAAGCCTGAGGCCTCTGTCAAGCACCCCCATGTGGTTCAGGTATGCTCTGTGATTCAGGGAGCAGAACTTGGAAGAGAGAGGTCAGAAATATCCAGGTAGCCAAGACAGTCAATTATGCAGGCATAATTTCTAAGTCATTTTTCCTTAGACAGTAGTCTGTGTATAGTGTCTTAAGTGGTGAATGTTACTCTGTGGGAAAAGTTTTCTAGTTATTTGAGATCAACTCCTTCAAAATGGATAATCTCTTTTGGATTCCAGATTTGATTTTTAATTTAAATGGTAAATATGTAATTTTATTATATATAAAGCAATGAGTTATCATAATAGTGTTGGGAATAACAAAAATGTTACAGCAAGTGAAACGGGGAGCAGAGAGTAAGACAAGGCCCCCCCTCCCACCTCCTTCCTGTCTTCCTCCAGCAGTGTGGCTGGTTCCATCACTGCTGGATCTGGGGCCACTAGATCCCAACACCTGCAGTCAGATCAACCCCAGCTCTCCAGTCTCATGTCGTTGGAAAGCGATTAATTTTCACCACAGGAGGAGTAAAAGCAAGTCACTGGGGCACTCAAGTAACTTCTCAGGCTCAGTTTCCTCACCTCTAAAACTGAGTGTTTTCCTCTATTACTTAGTATTGAATTGTGTTCTCAGAGTCCTGGTGGTCGGGTGGATAAAGAGTTCCAGGGATCCTCCTCAGGAGTTGCAAAGGAGGGTGTGGGTTCCAGGCTTTTCTTTTCCACACCAGTTTTCTTCAGTTCCTCCCTTCTCTATTTGTATACCCCCCGTACATGTTATGCCTCTGGGAAAGATAAATGGAGGGCTTCTGGGGAGAGATGGGTGAAGGAGTCCTGCTTCCTGGATTTCTTCTAGGGGAGGGGATCCCTTAGCATCTCACTGAACCCTGGGGTCCTCCAGTGGCCCTGCCCATCCTTGTTTCATCTTCAGCACACACATGTCGTGGCAGCTCTGAGGGAAGTGGGAGGCACTGGCTATGGCCGGGGAGCAAGGCAGTCAAGATTCTAATTCAAATTCCAAAATTCTCCCCAGTATTTCTCTTGGTTCTCACACTCCCCAACCCACCTTGCACCTACTTAAGTGGCAAATGTTAAGTTAGAAGTTGAGATGACTTCCCAAGGGGAGGGCCTGTAAACAGGCACTGTGTGTTTTAACTGAGCTGGGACCAGCAAGGGGCTGGTGATTGGGAGAGAGTTGTACCTGGAACTCAGCCTTGGAGGGCCGGGAGATATAGGACAGGAGGAGGAGGAGGGAGTGCATTCTAGAAGGAGCTGTGTAAAATTGGTTTAAGTCCTTCTGAGTGAAGTGCCAGTTTTTGAATGTGAAAACTATGCATAAAGATTGATATCAGTGATAAACTAGTTTATCTTGTGAAATAAAATCTTTCTTGACCTTAAGTGTAGTTGTATTTTCTAAAAATGAAAATCTTGTTACCATGGATATCTTTGCCACCACAGAGAAAAATCAC
This sequence comes from Rhinolophus hipposideros, assembly GCF_964194185.1. Lineage (NCBI taxonomy): Eukaryota > Metazoa > Chordata > Mammalia > Chiroptera > Rhinolophidae > Rhinolophus > Rhinolophus hipposideros. The sequence goes on from NC_138065.1 coordinate 24,944,971, forward strand.
AGCACAGAAATAAGATTGTTAGGATAAACGTACTCTCCAAGTTGCATGCAGGACCAAGTGCCCCAGCCAGGGGACAGGACAGTGGTAACCATGACCCAGTGAGCAGGACAGAGAAGAGACATGCCAGAGCACACATGCCAAAAGCCCCCAAAGCCACGTCACACCAGGCAGGCCACCCACACTCACATAAAACTCTAGCACGGCCTTGGGTCTCAGCCTGAGGGAGGGCAGGTCACTGAAAGAGCGGCTGCGGTGCAGCTTGGCAAAGAAAGAATCTTGCAAGGCACTCAAGACAGACAGCCGCCGGGGCTTGTCTGGTGAAGGGTGCAACCATCTCTTCAGAAGTCAAAGCAAGATGGGGCAGGGGTTAGTGGAAAGCATCAGGTTACCATTTGTGTTTGCTTTTTAGCAAGTGTTTCTGATTAAAACATCCACTTCTTTAAAAGGCTAATCTTAGAGAATATTCAGAGAAGTCTACATGTTATTATCAAAGAAATAGGTTAAGTGGGTGAGGGGAGAGGAAAGACAGAGAAGAAAGATTCACCACCTGTGTGGATACACCCAAAGGCATCTTGGAGTATGTCTTCTTATTCCTGCTTGATTAGGGTGAACTTTAAGAACAACATTATTAGGAGTTACTGAAAATTCCTAATGCCATACGTCAAGCATTTCAGATACAGGATGCAAGCACTGCCTCGATCTCATGTCTCTACTGCGGAAATCACACTGAACTTACGAAGAAGGGGTGATCTTTGAAGGTGGGTGTTTCTGGGGTGCCCTGGCTGTAAATGGACATCCTCCTCTGGAGGGCTGCTGCCTTGTTCCCAGTGCTTGAAGATGGGGTCACGTCCTCCACGTCAAACGGACTGGAAAACAACAAGTCCCAGTGAAGGCACATTGTTAGAGTCACCTACAGTTACCAGACCGCAGGCCAAGAAAGCACCTCATTTTACTAAAGTAAACTTTAACCACTGGGAACTGGGTTGGTTTGGGCCAAGTTGGTTTGTCAGAAAATAAACCAAGAGAAAAGAAAGTAGAGCAGAAAACTGAATCTAAGACCCACCCAAGGGACCACAGATTATCATCACAGCTTTAAGCATAACTTATCTATACACCTAAATATCTCTCTCTCTCATTAATATTAGAAACATAAATATATTAGTACTTGTCCCAACACAGATACTGGAAGAAGTCTGTAGAAATTCTTTGAGCTTTGTAGGGATGGACACTTGAACAATAAAAGAGATTATTAACAATAGATTGTTGTCCAGTTCTAAAGAAAGCACTCAAAAAAAGAATCCTGTTCATTTCAGTTGACATAAAGCCTCTTGCATGATTGAGAGAATAATAGTCTGTCTACAGTGACACCACTTATCCTTATGCCATCCTGTTCATCCAGCCAGAGGAATGATCCTGCATTTGAGATGTCCATGACTACAAATTAGGAGGAAGGGCTGAGTAAAAACTGCTGACACTGTTTCAATGACAAGGCAACAGGGTGCCTGCTGCTTCCATTCCCTGACTCTCTATATTGTAAAGGAGAGCCTGAACATTAATACTCAACACATCATATTGACTTGGTAATACAGCCAGGGCATAACATCACATGTGAGCCACGTATGTATTTAATAACATAGCGTGATGTTTCTCACAGGGTGATATCAGAAAACCACTTTTTTCCACCCCCCTTCTTCACCTCCCCCACCCCACTCCGGTTCAAGCTGTTGTTTCTCAGTCTAGTTGTGTAGAACACAGCTCCCTGGCCCATCTGGTATTATAAGCCTTGCGAACCGCCCCCCCCCCCCACCGGCAGTTGGTCACAGGTCGGTGGTCGGTCTCTCACAGCAGGTCTCACCGGCTGCTGGCTGCTCATGGCAGCACACGGTAGCCCACGGCAGCACACACCAGCCCGGGGCAGCTCACACCAACCTCCGGCTGCTCATGGCAGCCCAGCTCCAGAGAGAGCTGTTTGTTTTTCACAATCTTAGCTGTAGAGGGTGCAGTTCACTGGCCCATGTGGGAATCAATCTGGCCACCTTGGTGTTAGGAGCACGGCACTCCAACCACCTGAGCCACCGGGCTGGCCCAGAAAACCACTTTTTAAGTTCACCAGTTTGACAAAATGTATCTCCTGTCCTTTGGAAGAATTCTATTTCAGTAACTAGAGTGTGGAGTGACTAAGAATATTCAAAATTTCCCAGAGTAGTGAAAGGTATAGGAGATAAAGATAGATAAGCAATTAAAAAAGCATAGTGAGAATCAGGATGTTTCTTAAGTAAAAATATTTCATTTTGACAGTTATTTTCTTCAAAATTAATTTACTGGAGAGATATATTTCCTCATACATATTTAAAGGTAGAAAAGGGGGGAAGGAGGCAGAATAAGAGCAGAATAGTGATAAGACAGAGGCTCTTCCTATGTTAGCATGTGTGAACATCACAGGGAGCTCGTTAAACAGATTCTTGGGCCCTGAGAGATGTAAGTTTGGGGTGGGGCCTAAGAGTCAGCTTCTGGAACAAGCTCCCTGGCAATTCTGATGGTCTATGTACCACCTTTGAACAGAACTAGCCGGTAGCACGTATTTCTATGTGATGAAATTGAAAAGAGAAACTTACTACCAGGTGATTTCCAGGTTCAGTTTGATGGTGCCAAGATCATTGATGTCAACAGCCACCACTTGAGGTCGGGCTGCAAATAGCTCTCTGGTTTCACAGGTCACGCTGCCCACCAGGAGGTGGGTTGCCAGCCCTTTGACTTCTGTCACCTAGTAAGAGAGCATGAAGGAAAGGCCTTAGAGGACAGCAGATGAGACAGGTAGGACACTCTTTTCCTTTTTCATTCCTAGCCAGTTCAATCATTTCTTTCAGAGCATAGCTGAAATCAGAGGTGTGTATTTCCAAAGCCCACCTTATACTAACTTTGCCCCCTCAATATGAGAGTGACTGTTTTCGCCACGTACTTGTGGTACCGAGAGGAGTCTGTGGGACAAGGGGGCAGCAGGCAAAAGTTATGGGCAAGGTCCCCACCAGTGGGGCCATCCAGCTGTGGCACCAGGAGACAACAGATGGCGATGACAACACTGTACCTTGATGGAAATTAGTCCAGTGATCAGAGGTAGGAACACCATTTCCTCTCCATCCCAGCTCTGTTTGCCATTCACTTCTATTTTGCCTTTCAGTTTCCACCTCTGTCGGCCATACTTCATGAAAATCTGGGGAGAGGACACAAACAGTACATGTTTCACTACCTTTATTGACCAAACATTGAGATCAAAGGGCAAGTAAATGAAGCGGCTGCCACTGCTCACTTCTACACTATCTTCACTCCACCCTCTTAGTGCCCTCTCTTCCAGATCTCCTGGGCTCTGGAGTGTGAAGCAGATGATGACTGGGGAAGCGACTGCAAAAGGGGGAAAATTCTGCATCTCTAAGGCAGAAGGTGTGGAGGACTTTCTTCAGTAAAAATCATCACACTGCTCCCTTCTGCTAACTCATGTCATGGTTCTTTCTCTGGTCAGTTCTACTTCAGTAGAACAACCATTGGACTAGTTCTCCACACTTTCCTGCTCCTTTAGAGAGACAAGAGACCATCAGCTAAAATCTACTTAGCAGTCAGAGCAAGAAATAAGACATCTTCCTTCTGGATGAAAGAGACGGAGCTGGACAAGGATTTTGAAATCCCACATACTCTGGGGAGAGGGTGTGCAGTCTCCCCTTGGTCAGACAACTTTACCATTTAGGGAAAGACTACCCCCCAGCCCCAAGAAGTATGATTATAGAGGGTTAGAGAAGATAGATGAAAAAATTACGTAAGTTCCCTTTTGAAGGTGGAAAAGATAAAAAGCTTTTTTACTTTACGGAGTGTGTGTGTGTATGTATATATACATATGTTTATATGGATAGATACAGATAAATTATATAAATTTATTTATTATAGTTGTAATATGTACACTACAGAGGGTGCCAAAACATTTTATACACATTTTAAGAAAGGAAAAAACTGTATGAAAATTGTACTACTCAATATTTACTGATAACAAAAGATGAATACAAGTCACATTTGACTTCTGCAATTACAAGAGGTGGTCAAAGTGGTTACCATCAGCGTCCCGACAGTTCTGATTATGGCGAACTACTAAGTAATACATAGATAAGATAACATCTCTTAAAATGTGTATACATTTTTTGGGCAACCCAGTATTATATTAGTTTCTGGTGTACAACATAGTGATTCAACATTTATATACCTTAATATGGAATGTATTTTTGTAAAGAAACATCTACATATTATTATTCAACTATGATACTTATGAGCAGTTATGATCCTAGACTGGATTTGAATCAGAAAAAGAAAACTGCATAAAGTACAATATTGGGACACTTAGCAAAATATGAATATAGAACAAATATCAAATGACGTTAGCTAAAATGCCAATGTTAAATTTGCTGGTGTTGAGGGTTGTATAACACTTACATGAGAGAATGTCTTTCCATTTGTGAATGATAAAGGGGCTATGTAATAAACCTGACAAGTTCAGGGGGCCCCATGGCAGACCTGACAAACTGAGTGACCCAAAGTAAACACACAGGATGATCTGATCACATATTCCTAACTGGGCAGGCCATGGCAGGTAGTCACATCCCAGGCATGTAGCTTCCTTAGCAAATGTCAGTCTTTACCTTCAGTGAACCCTGTCCATTTTTCTTGTGCAGGTAAGATAACATACCTTTGAAATGTCAAAGTAATTTTCTTTTCTAAATCCCTCAAAGGCACAACTATAGGCACCAGAGCACACCCTGTCATTGTTATCTTATCCCCAGAATACCATCTCTATGTGCTGTAAATGTTAATTATTAACTATCCTGTATCCACCAATGTGAAAGTATGTGTCTCTCCATTTTACTTTTTATCCAATCCCAGAGATTTCCCCACTTTGCTTTCTCCCACCCCCTTAATCTACAACCAATGGATTTCATGTAATGCTCCTTACGTCTCATCCTTTAACTCTAATGTATAAAATAAACTGCAAAAGTGCCATTCTCTAGAGCATTTTCTCTATCAGTTGAGATCTTGCTTCTGAGCATGTCCTCAAAAATTTGGCTCAAATAAACTCCTGTAAAACTCTTCTATAGGTCTGAACATTCTTTCCTTGACACATTCTTAGAAGAATTTGGGATGAGGAATCAGGATGTTTACACATTACTCTAAAATGGTTCAGCAAAATAATAACAATAGTAATAATAATGCAGCAAATATGGCATTATATTAAAAACTGATGAGTCTAGATGAAAGGGATATGGGAGGTCTTATATCAATCTCCAAACTTTCTTATTGGCTTATTTTTTTTTCAAAATTACAAATGTAAAAAGGTAGCTTAAGAAGCAAAATAACGACAACTAACCCCTCCCTCTCAAGTCTTGAATTCCAACACATAGCCCAACAAAACACTTACTTCGTATTGATCTCCAGGACAGAGGCGTGCGAAGCCGGCTAGACCTGCAAGCAAGCATTGGGGTATGAGGTGCAGAATACATTTCCTCTCTTTATTAGAACACACTGGCACATTGCTAAAACTCAAGTAAAGTGTCAGACTTTTGTGAACTCATGTAGTTACTTGGGGGGGGGCCTATCTGTGGGAACGGCTATTGTCAGAATTCCATCTCTCATCGCTGTGGGGGACATTCCTGGATGGGGGATAAAGGAAGGCTTTCTGTGGCAGAGAAGGCTGTTCAGTGGGGGCTAGAGCTCGTGGGGGCTAGTACCTTTGACCAATTTAAGGTCCAAGCAGGTTCCAGGATCATGGAATTTGGGCCATAAAGAGATGTTAATTTATCTACCTAACATATACCCATGTAAATAAATGACTCTCTTGGGTTTCTTTCTGTCCCAAGATTTGTGATTTCTAATGAATGCTTCCCATTTCGGTTAAGATTCCATGTACTTCTTCCCATGGTTGTTCCCCAATTCACTCATTTTTCTGTTTTCCTTATCCTATTTATATAGCATGATACTTATTGTGTTAGGAAATCACTGAAGATTGAGTATCACTACACAAAACTAGTTATTAAGAAAACAGAATCAAACCAACCAACCAAATGACAATCACCCGCACCTCCAAAATGAAGGTGGGGCTTCTCCTCTACTATACCATTCAGCAAGTCATTTCTAATGGGATCTGCTCATTTTGAGACCTAGTGTGACATCTGGTGCAGCAAGAAACACAAATCTTTCAGACTAGATGGCCACTATCTTGGGACATCTCAGGAACCCTGATTTCATCTGTCTTTTATTATTGAGAGCTCACCATGTGTGAGGATCTGTGCTTTGGGGGCAACAATCTGGAAATTAAGAAAGACTTTACAGATACACATAATACAGAGCAACATATGCTTAAAACCCACAGGAATGAAACAGACGAAGACCTGTAGACAGTAAGGTGGAGTTAAATTTGAATTTGATTTCCGTTTTATCTATCAGCTAGCCTACTTTAGATAAATTACCTAACTCCAGTTTCTTCACCTTTATACTAGGGATAATAATGTCCAGCTCATAGATTTGTTTGTAAGGACAGTAAGATGGCATCTGGCACATAGTAAGTCCTTAATAAGTGGTGATAATTATATATCCAGGAGTGTGATAATACTATTTATTGATCATCTGTCATATACAATTTATTTAAAAGATGTAACCGATATTAAAAGATATAGCAAACTGACACATGTGAGGGACAACAGCAATGAAGAAACAGTAAAAGGAAATTTTTGCTTTTTTCTGTATTTTGAATTTTCATAAGACTGTTACTTGTATAATTAAAACAAAACAAAGGAGCTTGTATTTTTAATGTAGGATAGTTTCATGAAGGAACGTAGCATTTAAATAACAGAATTTCACCTCAGTGATATGAAGACATGGGTGAGAAGATACCTCCAGACAGACTGAGTACCTTGCATTTATTCAATAATATTTCCTGAAGGCCTACTGTATGTCAAGGATGGATAAAGTGTGGGGAGAAAGGCATGTGAGTCATGTGCACAAGGAACACAGGGGACTAAGTTGTCAGTAGAGGTTTATCAGTAATCCCAGTTTTACTGTAATCAGCTGTTCCTATGCCAAACACAATGCAAAGTCCTTTATCCTAATAAGGCCTGGAAGACAAAGTTTTAATCAAGGAATAAAACAAATTTAATAAAAGTGGGCAAATATCTTTAGCACTTTTCCATTTTCTGATGAAAAGAACCAATCACATTTTATGATAAAAAATTCCAGTTAAGAATTCAGTACAAATGTTTAGAGTGAACTTTTAATACAGCTATTTATAATGTAATACGTATTAAGAAAAAAAAGGGAGAATATAAAACTTTATGTAGAGTATGACCTCCACTACATAAAAATATATCCACAGGAAAAAAAGTATAGAAAAACATACAAACTTAAAAATAAGTACCTCTGGTAGGGATAATGGAGAAAGCTAAATGTTTGATATTTAGTAATTTTTATTTGATTTTTTTCTTCAAATATCACGTATTTCTTTTGCAAGAAAAAAGACATGAAAAAGATCACCCAAGTTGGCAGGCAGCATCCACACAGAGAAAAGGTTGGTTGGATATTCATGACAATTTTAACAAAGTTTAGCACTAGGTTGAGCGATTTTGTACAACTTAAATTTTTTTGGTATATATTTTCCAATGTTTTAAAAAATGAGAAAGTATCACTTTAAAACAGATAAAACAGAGATCTGAGAAGACATGAACAATCCCTCTCTTTTCCTACCACTGGCCTGAGAGAAAATAATTTTGATTAGCTGGTAAAAAAGCAGCCCTAAGGTTCTCAGATTCCTCACATACAGACGTTCATGAGACAAACTGATCCCCTGGCTGCACAGCCTCCTCAAGCTGCCACTTATTGACCTTTTCTTAGTTGTTTTTATACTGGTTTACACATAATTTTACCCATGTAAAGATGACGGAGATGGTGTCACACAATGTGTTTTGCCTTCTATGAAGAGTCCTGTGAAGTTCTGAGACTGGGACAGTGAATTGGCTTTCCACCAGTCGGATGGACATCGCCAGGGTTACGGTGATGGCGAAGCTCCAGGCTTAGAAAAGCACCTGCTGTTGCCCTTATCTCCCGATAGATGGCAGCAACACAGCAGGTCGTCAGGCCTCCCCACTCACTGAGCCCGACGTCCATTGAGAACCACTAACAAGTAAAACATAACAAGCCACTTAAAAATATCTACTGAAATAAGAGCAGAATTAATGAAGCTGATTTTTACTAATAATTTTCTGGAGGATTTAGCCTTTTTAAAAAATACTTCGGAAAGAAAACATAATTGACTAATTTTCTAATAAAATACAAAGTGCTCTTTAAAACCTCTGCAAATTAGTTCACAATTCATCTGTTGCCTGTCTACCTGTGCAGTGACAACAGAAGCCTGATTTTTAAAAAAAAAATCCCCCCAAAAAACTGATAAAAAGTTGATTATCACTACACAAAACTAGTGATTAAAGTGCTGGATTAAAAGGAAAAATTGGTGACTAAAAAGGAAAAATCCTTTGAAGTTTTTTCTTTCAAAATTACCAGACGTTTTATACCTGAAGAACTTATCCAAATGGGAGAAAGGTACTTGGCAGTGATGTGCTTGAGCGTTTCAGCCCTTGTTATTAAAGCAAACTTTCTTGGAATTGCTTTAGTGGTATTATACTGACACCCTGATTATAACAAGAATGTAGCAAATGGCCATATCCAGGCCAAAAGCGTTCTGGTGCTCTGCTTCTTAAAGTTCCACCTGCTTGTGTAAGCCATGTATGACAGTGGGTGCAGAACTGAAACTAACAGTGAGGCAATTAAATTACAGCCCAATGTCCTTTAGACCTGGATAAGGTTTCTTTCCACCTCTCGTCTGAGGCCTGCTAGTATTCTCACAGCTGGGGAAAGCTTAAAGTTTCTCAGCAGCTATGTGATTACTGTTGCACTGAGTAAAAAGCGTTGTTATGTCCACTCAAAAGACTGTTGTGGAGTAGGGACCAGGGGACTTTATTTCAATGGTGCATCTTCCTGCAGCTTTTGAATGTTTTACCCTAAACATGTATTATTGATTTAAAAAAAAGCTCCTCCATACCTTGCTTGGAAGCCCAGATATGACAGTTTGCTCAGGAACCTTCCTATTTTTCCTAGTTCTATAATGATCTTCCTTTCCAAGAGTCACACTTTCTACTCCAAGGAAAACAGCTGTATAGCTGAACAGCCAGGAACTCCTGTTACAAACCTTACTGATTTATTGACTAGGAATAAATAATGCAGATTTATGAGCTCACTGATAGTTCTTCCCTCTCTGGAGGACTGACCTGACTCAATGGCTGTAGGGGCCAGCAAAGGCTTTTGGATATACACACTCCCTGGAACTTAATTTGAACTAAGTAATAATTAGGAGGGAAAAGAACTAGTTTTCCCTAGGAGATCACATCTTTTAACCTTCATCCTGGGCAACATTTCCTGGGTCTGGCGCTCCCTTTTTAGCCTGGCATTTGAGGCTCTTCAAAGGCTAGCCCTGCCTAATTCTCCCCCCTCTTCTCCCAACGAGCCTTCAGCCTCACCGACTCTGTCATTTCTGAACATGCTGTCCCCCTTTGGTGAGCGCTATTCCAGTGCTGTTCATCTGCCAGAACGGTCCCTTTCATTCCAACTCAAAAGCTTGCATTTGGGAGCCTTCCTACTCACAGACAGGTGAGAGGCATCCCTCTTCCTCTCGCCCTCAGGCTCTGGTCACGCTATTGGCCCAGTAGGTCACTTATTCCACTGCATTAAAAGGCACTGGCTCATACATCCATTTTCTCCAGTAGACTGTGTAGGACTCAAGGCCAAGGACAATCAATCAGGATGTAGCCTAGTGCTTGGCCAATAGCAGGAGCTCAGTAAGTGCTTGATCAATTGTCTTTATCATTTTACCTCCCTACTCTTCTCCCCACTCCCAACAAAAACAGTTGTCTATGTGTTGGGGGTGGGGCAAAAACAGAAGCGTGGACAGATGTGGCAGAAGGAAGTTGGGTTACGAGGCCTGAGAATGTTATGAAATATCCTGTTTATGTCAATGCGTATGTTGGGGTGGTTATTTTTACCAGAATGAATAACAGATAAGAAAGTAGCTAATTATAAAGATGTAAGATTTCTTGGCAGTGTGAGAGGGCTTTCCTTTATTAAGAGAGAGAAGAAGCCTTCTCCCATGTGAGGACACAGTGAGAAGATAGCAAAAAAAAAAGAAAAAAAAAAGCGAGAGAAAAGAATTTCAATGGGGATGTTACCCTGGAAAGCCTTCACAGATGTAGTTTCTGAGTTTTTATGTTAGATTAGGGAAGTGGAAGCAAGATAAATCCATAATGAATGAGAATTAGATCAGGTCTAAGAGCCCCCTCCCCCCCCCGGAAGAAAACTTGAGCCCAGATAGAAGCTAAGGACACTGATCACATAGAAAAGAGACGACAACATAGAGAGACAGAAATGGAAGAGTAGGAGCCACAGAAAGTTTTCAGTCCATCATGATAACCCATTATAACCAGAGATATTTTGGCCAGGTGGCCAGGTCCAGTGGATGGCAGGCCTCCAACATCATCCTCTCACTGACCACCAGCCTAGAAGTTCCAGATCTGGTGGGCAGGGGGTCCTTTTGCTCCTGCCCCACTCCCAGGTGCCTGTGTATCAGGTAGAAGAAGACCCTCCCATAGGAAAGACCATCCTTTGAGCAACAGTTTGTTGTCTGCTCAGTTCTATTAGGACTTCCCTCCTGACACAGGGCGGCGGTGGGATGCACTAGGAGCCAAGGGCCTTGGAATTCAGTTTCAAGTTTGACTTCAACTTATGGTATGACTTCTGGGGCAGGTCATTGAACCCACATTTCCCATTGATAAAATGGGGAACTTAGCACCCCACAAAAAACTGATGCACTTGAAAATAGTGAACACCAGAAATGGAGGAAATATGGTAGTCCTTGTATTAACAGTGAGAAGATTTGTGTGATCTGAATCGCTCTCAAGATTCCAGGCTCTGTGACTGTGTGATCTGCATAGATGGTACTTCAGTGTTGAGAGCAGGAGAGGGAAGTGTTTCTTGTTGAACACTGATTCAGAGCACTTGTTTTCCAAATTTAGGCTGCTGATGGAATCATCCTGAGAGAGAGTGTGTGTGTATATATATAAATATATATATATAAGTATATATATTTATATATATATAAATATACACCTATATAGGTATATATAAATATATACATATATGTATATATTTTTATATATATATTGCATATATGTATGCAAAAAAAAAGCAGTAGTTCGCTGTAATCAGAAGTGTCTGGATGCTGATGGTAACCACTTTGAGCACTCCTATAATTGCAGAAGTCAAACGTGACTTTTGGTATCAGTATATATTGAGTATTATAATTTTAGTACAGTTTTCCTTTATTAAAATGTGTATATATTTTTTTGGTGCTCTCTCTCTATATATATGTAGATATAGATATAGCTATATCTACATATATCTAGCTATATATATATAGATATATGTAGATATAGCTAGATATATGTAGCTATATGTACATATATCATATATAGATAGATATATGTAGATATAGCTATATTTATATATATCTATATATTTATTTATTTTCCAGGCCCCTCCCCACAACTTGCTGGGATAAGGCCAGGGCCTGAGTGGTTATAGAACCACTGACTCAGGTGAGGACCCAAAATGAAGGGAATGGACCTAAAAAACTGAAAAAGCACAAATGTTGACCTCAGTAGTGAAGTATTGAGACTTAACCCTGAATAACAAACTGCTTCACTACCATATCTGCTAAAGAGCAGAACGCACCATTTTGGGGGCTGAGAGTCAAGGTCGTTTTATTCCAAGTCTACTCATGTCATGCAGAATACTTGACAAAACCGTTTTCTGCCTGAGTTAGATGACTTATTTGAAAATGGAGCTCACCCTCTTCTCTGTTCCCTTAACTGCAAAAAGGACAAGAGGGTGATTAAATCCCCATTAGCAACTGAGGGATCGAGCTGCTAAGAAAGCTCAGAATAATATTTGCACAAGCACAGCCTTCTTTGCTGTTGTCAAATGGGCCAAAACTCAGAAAAACAATGTACTTGCTGTCATGGCTGCTTACTTGACAGCCCTGCTGGTCACTGAGCTGTAAATGTGACAGCACCTGGGTGACACACCGTCTTCTAAAACCAGAGTTTTAGAAAAATGCTGTAGTATAAATCAATAATGCTTCTAGATCAAAATTTTCTGGAGAAAGACACTGGCAAAAAGAAGAAAACGCACAGTCCTCTGGGGGTTTAACAGGAAAATAAAATAAAATTTAAGAATTGTAGGTAGTTTACAAGGAGCATGGAGCATAAAGGAACAATTTAAATCCCACCACGAAGAAGCTGATAGACAAATCTAGAATGTGTGACGTTCTGTACGACAATGGTTTCTACGACAAGTCAATGGCAGGAAAAAAACAAGGAGGGGTCTGTTTTAGATTAAAGGAAAGCTAAAAGATACACCTAATGACCAACTGTGATGTAATTTGATTTGAACAAACTAACTGTACAAAGCATTTTTGAGACAACTGAGGAAATGTAATAATGGAATGGATTAATAACAAAGGCCTATTCATTTGATTTGATGTGATAGTACTTAGCATTGTGATTCAGTAAGAAGATGTCCCTATGCTTTAAGAGATGCATCTTGAAGTACACAGGGGTAGACTCACATACCTAGGTTTCATTTCGTCAAAAGACTTCTATTTCATCAAAGGAAAAACAAAGAGAACAGATGGAGCAAATGTGGCAAAATCTTGCTCATTATTAAATCTAGGTGATGGACTTATGGGGGTTCATTGTAAAATTCTCTTCACTTTGTGTATGTTTGAGATTCTTTCATAAATATATAAATGTGTATGTAAATCAAGGACGAGAAGGCTCTGGAGCATCAATAAATGAACATAAGCAGGAAAGAGAGAGAGTGAATGACATACAGTGTCTTTGCAAGGAAAATAAAAATAGTGTGTGCTCCCAAAATACAAGGAGCTCTGTGGAGATGGTTCTTCACTCTCCCTGAATGGGGAAAAGAATACCTTTCATCTTGATGGAGAACTCCCCCAGCAGATTCTCCAACTCTGCTTCAATGGTGCACATATTCTGGGAAGGGTACAGGAGACAGGCGTTAGAGCTAGGTTTCTTACACATATGAGCTCAAAGCACGTGACATTCCAACAACTTGAACAACAGGAGGCATTTACCTGCTTGCAATGAGCTACACAGCACTGCTAATGAAACATTCTCGACAAAGTGTTTAACCTAGGTCTAAGCAAGCTTTTTAGAGCATAGAACAAGTTAAATTGTATCATAAACACATGAATCCAGAATGTGGAATATTTTATAAGATGTGTCCTGGATTCTACAAAAAAGCAGTATCATGGAAAAAAATTCCAGATAAGAGAGACCAAATGAAATGTATTAACCTGGATTGCATCCTAATTTGAAAGACAATAAACTAAAATAGTTGTAAAAGACATTATTGGGCCAAATAGGGGAAATTCGAAAATGCACAGGATATTTGTTAACGCTATAAGATGACTGTTAATTTTCTTAGTTGTAATAATGATATGTGGTTATATACCACATACCATTCACAGATCTGTGCAAAAAATATTTATGGGGTGAAATATCATGATATCTACAGCTTACTGTCAAATGACTCAGCAAAAATAAATAAATAAGTAAGTAAATAAGTAAATAAATAAATATATAAATAAATAAGAGCTGTAGTCGCACAACAGCCTAGCCAACTGTCCCTCCATGTCTTTCCTTAAGGAAAGAAGAGTCTGTGAGACTGTGCCTTTCTGGGACTCTGTTCCATTCTTGTGTTTACACCTTATGTCTCTCTGTCTGGTCCCCAAAAGATGGTTTGCAGCCAAAGATGGGTAAGATGTCTCATGGGAGATACAACCTAAGCCAGGCGGAACCGAGTGGGGACCCCCAATGAGCTGCCTTAGAAAAATATGGAAAGGGGCCTTGCCTCCCCTTGCCCCTGCCTGGGAAAAGCTGTTGTCAGCCCTGGCTTTTCCCTTGCACCTGTTTGTGAGAGAAATCATGAGGACAACAAAGATCAGTTCTCTCCACTTATCTCAACAGAGCTGTTACAATATGAGAGACTTGACCCTGAGAAGGTACCTACCTTAAGTAAGACATCATGGGGCCTTGTGCTTCGGCTGTTTGAAGATCAACATAATTGGTTTGGGATGTTTCTATAACGTGATAAGTGAGTCTCACAGACCATGCCAAAAGCACTGCTCCTCCCTTGCATACTTATCAATAAAAGCCTCCAGTTGGCTTTATTCGGGGCTCCAGTCCTCTGAGACTGAGAGACCCCTGGCCTTCGGAGAGATTTAACTGCATTAAGTCTCTGTTTCTTTCTTAAAAACTTAACCCAACCCCCCCTTCTCGCACCCTCACTGCCCTTGTTGTGGGGGATGCGACCAAGAGCTTATGGAAGGGGGGAAGCAAATATAGCAAAATGTTACCAATTGTTAAATCTAGGTGAAAGTATGTGGTGTTCCATATACTAGTCTCCACTTTTCTGTAGGTTTGAAGTTTTTCTTTAAAAAATTTGGCGCAAAAAGAGTACAGGGGCTCAATTTTACTCAAAATGAGTGAGGCAGAGTTCCTGCTGCAATGCCACAGCACCCCAAAAATGATTCCTGGGTCTGACCAGAATCTGTCTTCTCCCTATAATGTAAGGGAACAGTAGCGGCAGAAGGAACAACACCATTTATGCTTCAGGTTAGATACGTAACTACGTTCACCTTACTTGCTCAGTATCTGAGGATCTAAACAGAGCAATCAGAGGTAGAAATCAAAAGGAAAAGTGCCGTGGCCAGGGGCTGTCTCAGTGAGGTTCTTCTGCAGCTTGGCCAGTTAAGCTTTTGGTGCCATCTCTGCTATCCTAAGCAGCAGTCCCCATTCCAGCCCCTAAGGTGGCACCTGCAAGCTTCTCCCACAGCAAGGCTGGAGGCGTGGGGCGGCCTCTCCTAACCCACAGCCAGCTCAGTGAGCATGGACAGAAATGGCTTCATCATGAGTATTTTTTGCTGAGGATCGATTTATAAGGCTAGAGGTTCTGATTCTTATTTGTTCCTTTGTTCTGCTCCAAATGATCCCTCTCCTGAAAGCTTTTAGTACCTCAACAAGCTTAGCAAAGCTGGGGGGAACTTCCTGAAGTTTGAGCTCTGTGCAGCTTGAAAGCTTTGAAAACAGTCTCGGTATCATAAACCAATTTTCTCCCTCAGAGCACTGGGCATCTCTGTGATGGAATGAATTTACAATTTCCAGAAATATCAACAATGTTATCATATATGTCAAGATTGCTGCCATATCTTGGAAAATGGGGGGCAGCTAGTTTAACAGTTGAGGACATCCATGGTCAGAATTTTCTTTTGTCTCACCCAAGTACCCATTGATGAATATTGCTGCACTTGCAAAGGCACCCAGAGCATCCTGCCCTAACCGTCCTTTGTGATAAAATCTTGTTTGTTTTTCTTGGTTATGTGAAGGTACAAAATCACCTGATGCCAAGAGATGTATGAAGCTACAGAAGTCCTCGACTTCTTTATTCTCTAAGGCAGCCCTTTCTCTTGCTGAAATTACACCCTAGATCTTTGAGTTTGTGAGCAAAGTATGAGGCCATGTCTTGTCCTTTGACCAAAGGTGGGTATTTCTGAAATGACCTGCAAATGTTCAAGGACAGGCAGCTCTTACAGGCGGCTGGTCAATTATCTGCTGGGGGACTGTAAACAGCCTCAATAATTGGCAACAGCTCTTTTGATTTCAGAGACATGAAGAAATGAGGTCTAATGAATTGGGGTTGCTTCTAAGCCAGAGGTTCTCAACCTGTGGGTACATCAATTTGGGTGGGGAAAAAATGTCCCTATGTCATGAAGATGGAAACAAGCCATAGCAGTATTATTAGTGCTTATGACTTTGACACTGACGGAAATCATATATATATTCATTTCACATCATTTCTTGATTTTCATTTCTTGAAAAATCAGATATTTTTCACTCCTTTGAATTTCACAATTTCAAATAACTAGTGCCATTGGTATAGATCAATTTAATTTGATGTGTTAACAAAGCAGCAACATAGCACTGTATCACATATTTGATTTCTAAAATATTTTAATAACTGTACTGTTAATAATGAAACAATTATATATCAATGTAATTTGTTTCCTTTGAATTCCTATGTATTTTATTTTCTGCATTTAAAAAGCATTATTCTGAAAGAGGCACTTAGTTAAAGAAGCCCAGTTTTAGACCATGAAGAGACAAAGTTAGTGCAGACAAGAGGCAGTGCTGGAGTGTACATAAAAATCGATCCTGCACAAGTCATCCAAGAGGTTTCCCCCAACCCCCACCCCTGCCAATCCCAGGGCTGAGACAGATGCCCACCTCTGGGAATTGTCCAAAGACCCCCATCAGGCTGATGACCTCACTCATGAAATTTGACCTCTGTACGACTCATGGGATAGTGAGAAGTGCAGCTTTAATAATTCAGTCATTTTATCAAAGACATTGATATTAGGTGACCCAGGGAAAAGCAAAAACCTCCCTGTGTCATGTGTTTGAGCCCAGAAGACAGTGAGAAACCAGGACAGCACACTTCTGTTCAGTGTTCTTTGTCTCATCTTTTTTAAGATAGAAGGGGAATTTCTTACAATAAACTGTTCATAGGAAGAAGGGTTAGTGACACCCAACATCCATGGTGATCTTAACCACAAGGTTCAACTTCTGGGCATAAAGTTCGATGAGACTGTATACTAGAATTTGGAAGTACATTTAAATGATAAAAACCAGGGCATTGTGACTTAGTCATTCACTAAAATCATCAAAAAGCATTTGTAGTCCACTTGTGCAGACACTGTATAGGGCAGCATGGAGCACACACAGAACTGTAAGGCTTGGTCAGTGAATGGCTTCGTAGTGACTAACATCTTGTGGTTTTACAAGTGCACAAATAGGCTTATTACAAGGCACCAGAGATGATTGCCTGACAGGTGACTCTTATGGACTGACAAAGGCATATGCTCTGGAGTCCAGTGAAGGCAATAAGAAAAATACAACCAATGAACTACCCAAGAGTCATTTTAAACAATTCTACTGATGGACTCAAAAAAGATAAAAAGCGAGAGGCAAATAGTAAAATGTATCTCTCTGAAGAGCAGAATGAGGTTACCATCCCTGGCGTTGCCATCCCTTTTTCTTGGCAGTTACCCACATTCACAGCAGGCCAGGTGGGGCTGGGCAGCTGAGCAGGTGAGCACATACCTCTGTGTACTCTTTGAAGCTCCGGTTGATCTCTGACAGACTCTCCCGGGCGGCCTTGCTGGCAGGGGACATTGCGAAGGCTTGCTTCATTTTGCTGGCACCATCTTGGAGGCGTCTTTGGATACAATAAGCTTCATAGAGCTCATCTACCTGCCAGGATCAAACAGGAAACACAAGGGAGGTAAGTACTGATCACACTTGAAAAAAATTACACAGGCCATTGTTAAGTGCTTAAGACACTTCCAGGGCCAGCGGGGTGGCTCAGGCGGTAGGAGCTCCGTGCTCCTAACTCCGTAAGGCTGTCGGTTTGATTCCCACATGGGCCATTGGGCTCTCAACCACAAGGTTGCTGGTTCAACTCCTCTAGCCCCTCAAGGGATGGTGGGCTCCGCCCCCTGCAACTAAGATTGAACACAGGCACCTTGAACTGAGCTGCCGCTGAGCTCCCGGATGGCTCAGTTGGTTGGAACGCATCCTCTCAACCACAAGGTTGCCGGTTCAACTCCCGCAAGGGATGGTGGGCTGCGCCCCTTGCAACTAGCAACGGCAACTGGATCTAGAGGTGAGCTGCGTCCCCCACAACTAAGACTGAAAGGACAACAACTTGACTTGGAAAAAGTCCTGGAAGTACACACTGTTCCCCAATAATGTCCTGTTCCCCTTCCCCAATAAAATCTTTAAAAATAAATAAATAAATAAAAAGACTGTTACTGACCTCAATGAGGATACTCTTGGAGAAGTGTCATCCTTTTAGACAGAGACCTATCATTTTTGTTTTAGCCACTATGATTCATTTTCTACTTCAAAGCAGATTTTACTCTGTCTTTTTACCCAATTACACAAGATGAAAATGAACTTAACATGCGTGGACTGTGTGAGACTATGGGATAATGTAGATAGGAGCCTCCTATATATGCAACAAACACTAGAAGAGTTCATATAGTTTCACATGAGGTAAAAACTTCGTAGTATACTCAGCTATTACCACTGTATTTTAAGACAGTGTCATAAGGTGATAGTCACACTTTCAGATTTAGCATTTTTTTTAATTAAAAAAGAACTAGAGACTATTTACTGAAAATGATTTTTGTAAAGTCTTGCTTAGCTCAACAATAAAGAGAGAAAATGAAGTTAGGTTATTCTTAAATTAGGGTGAAGCACAATTGTCAAAACTTATCCAACTGAACACTTAAGAACTGTGATATTTCTTGTATCTAAATTATACCATAATAAAAAAAAATAGAAGCAATGGAAATGAAAATTTTCCCTGCTACACCTCTACATTTATGCTTCTAAACAATCATATACCCTTTTGCAAATGACTACTGATCACACTCTATAGAAGCCTGTTATCACTTAATGGTTCTCAAGCACCCAAGGTTATTTTGACACCAGGGCACGTTTGGCAACATCTGGACACATTTTTCAGTGTCACAGCTGGGAAGTGCTACTGGCATCTAGTAACTGGTAAAAGCCAGGGATGCTGCTAAACATCTATAATGCAGAGAACAGTCCCCCTACAACAAAGAATTATCTCCAAATATCAGTAGTGCTGAGGTTGAGAAAACCTGTTCTAAAGTTAATTCCTGATGATATTTATCTTTATAGTCTTATACTATTGTTTTCATTAAATAGCAACCTATCTTAGCCAAATGGAGTTAAACTTTAGGATAAAGGATAACTGTACTCACCTGAGCAGAAATCGGCCCATCTGCAGGCAAGCATCTGCATTACCTATAAGCCAGCAGTGGCTCTCATCAAATAAACTAATTAACTGACTCATTCAATTAAATTTAATTTGTTAGGCATCCTGTGTATATGGTGCTGCAAAAAGAGTACTACCAACCTTTAATAACCACTGGGATTGGCATATCCATCAGTGATGCACACAAGATGGATAAACACACACCTGCCTAATACTGATTTGGTTTTCTTGCTTTTTTCAAATTAAACAGTGAGTAACTTGTAAAAGCTTGCCTACCACATAAATACTTTCTAATGGATGCCATTAATAAAAATACAGGTCAAAAATAAAACTATTTTTGAGTTTAGCAGAAACAGAAGCAATTTCAGATCTGCCTAGGTAATAGATACCTTTCAAAGTGGGAATGTACAAAGGTAGTAGCATATACATACGAAATCATCATAGAATTTTAAAAGGAGAAGATTCGTAGGATCATCGAGACTGAATACATGCACCTCCCGAGCCTCATTTCACAGAGTAGAAAGCCAAGGTCCACATAGATGATACAGCCCAGTGAATATGATGGGGAAACTGACCTTAAAATGGTTCCCTGCCACGTGGACCTGAGCTAAAATGGTGGCCCCAGCTGAGAGAGAAGTCCCCAGCCTAAGCCCCAGCCCACTTCCGCATTACCCCTCCAAGCCACACGTTGAGCCAATCACCAGATGACACCTACCCCTTCCCTGACTCAAGGAAGTCCCCAACTCATAAAAACCTGCTCAAAACCTTGCTAGGGGCTCAGTCTTTTGGGAAGGATCCCGCTGAGCCCGCCAGCGTAATAAAACTGTGTTCTCCCTGATCTCTGCGTGCCACTTGAGTTTCTCGGTCCTTGCCGTTTTTCTGCAACAAATACGGGGCAGAGCTGGGACTAGAACCTAAGGCATCTGACTCCTAGTAGAGAGATCTGCTAAACCCTGCAGTCTCTCCACTTGGAAGAGAGTTTGATGTATGTAGATGGGAACAGGAATTGTGACTGGTGTGATTTAGTAGCTCCCAATGGGAGACTTTTTCTAGGTTGCACTAGTATCTCCTGATGGCGTTCAGAACAAGGGTGACAGCCCTGCTCCCCACTAGACTGAGTGGACCATCCATAAACTATTTTTAGGGTTCAAGGCTGGATGTCAGGGACCCTGACAAACTGGTGCATGTCTAGGGGGCACTAAAGATGAAAAGATAGCTGGAAACCATGCCACATAAAGAAGAGTGGAAGGAGCTAAGAACTTGAGAAAGATTTAGGGAGGTACTGACAGCTGTCTTTAAGTGCTTTAAAAGCCTTCATGAAGAAGTTTATGGGGTACCAGGTTGTATGTGGGACCATACTGAGAAGTTAGGGAAGCATGATGTTTTTTGTAGGGTCAGTTTGGTTCAGTCTTATCTCTCACCAGACTATCTTGAGACTAAGCCCTCCACCAGGCATGCTGCATGTTACATGGGAATCTCTTAATCATGTTTGTTGAACTGAAGTAGAGTCATAGCTGTGCTAGATTAATTAGGCTCTCCAATCTCATTTCTTCTCTATTTTTTTCTCTATTTTTACTGCCTATTGGAAGACTTGATTGCGAATCAGCTTAGGAGTCAATTCAATAAGAAATTCTCCATGGACTAGATGCTATGCTTAGGCCAAAGTTGTATTGATCAGTAAGTAAGAACTGAAAAATAGAGGCAAAGACAACAGGAACTTCAATACCTTACTAATGTGAAACTCCAGGCGTCTCATGTATCTCTCAATCGTTTTAATTTGCTGGAATTAAAAGAAGAAGTTTGAGAAAGTACAGCCATTTACAGTTCAATTAATCTAGATGTGTGAGAATATCTTTATCATCTCATACTCAAAAGAACCAGAAAAGGCTAAATATTTCCCTCTTATCTGTTGCTATTTTAGAGATTCCCTAGTATTAATTTGGGAAGTATTTTTAAAAAATAGTAAATAAATATTCTGAGAGAGAAACTTGAGTTGGTTATTGGAATCCTTGTGTTTCACATCAAGGGAGGCCCACCAAATGGAATGCACCAGACTTCTGGCAGCAGTATCATATTGGAGTATAACTGAATTCCTTTATAACAACATATTTTATTAGTTTGAAGATACACATTTTTCCCTCCACATTTTAGTGTCTCTGAAATTGAGGTGCATTTTACAAGTGCCGTTGCTTGTGCATTCTCAGAGATAATCACAGTTATTTATGTGTCATCACTTCATTTGAGTATACATATTATTATTACATGCATTAAATTTAATTACTCTTTCAAATGTTTGCAAACAGATTATACTATAATTCAGCATTAAAGGCATTGTATATGAAAGGCATGAAAAGAGACAGCATCATATATAACTAAAAAAATTACATTTAAAATAGGCCTAAAAGCTTTGTTACTAAATATAAAATACAAATTTGAAGTGAAAAGAAAGGACTGTGTCATAGTTTAATTAGAATCATTTTTTTTTCTTAGTGGCACATAAAATAATGGTGTGTTTTCCAATCAAAGATGTCTTTGATTTGATGAAATATGATAGTTTACATTTAGATAGAAGACAGGGAAGGACTTCCAAACACTTTGGAGTTCTGAAGCTTTTCAGCACACTGAGAAATCTTACAGCCAGGTGGCATTTTTATGAAAGTGATCTTAAACATGGATTGGATCTGCAGATCATAGTACTTATTCATCATCTCATTAGATAAAAGCATGAATTTTTCTGGGATTAGAAAAATCATCAGTTCTCTAGTATCTTACTGTTATCTAAGAGGGGATCACTGGCCTCTACTCAAGGACACAGGGTTTTATTTTTCAGTAACACCCGAACATGGAACAATAACTTACCTTGTCTAGGTCATAGAGCACGCCCTAAAATAAAAAAAAGGAGTATCTGGATTAAAACATATCTTTCTCAAAATTGTTACTGAAATTAACAGAGGGTTTTAGTCTGTATTTCTGCGTTGTCAGTGAAATAATGATCAGCCTTGTAAAGTTCACTGGGTTTTTTGATATTTGCTTTAAAAGAGTAAAGCTCCAGGCTATTTTAAATACCAGTAAGAATACTTTTAAGAGTCCCTATTTATTTATATACTCCATGTCTCCAGAATTCCACCCAGTTCCGTCTGCCCCTTGGAAGCTTTAAGGATTTCACATGCTTTGAGCTCTTCTCTCTTACATATTAAGGGGCATATAAATTCATGTTCATTTTTTAATTTTTTAAGAATAAATAATATAATAAAATGTAACAATGATATATGTGTTAAAAAAATACTTGCATTCCTGCTTAAACATGTAAAATTGGTACTTATGGAGGGTCCTTGAGGGTGGTAATGTGCTTTTCACAAATTATTTTTAAAGCAAGTCCATTTCCTGTGTGCTCACAGTATCACAGTGGAATCAGTACTTCCCCACATCCCCCATGGAGAGGGTTTTTATGGAATGTTATATCTTTCCTTCCACTCACCATTGTTCTCCAAGGAGGGACACTGGTTGCCCATTGAGGATACTCAAGAGCATTCAAAAACTCTTAAGGCCATTCCATAAGGAGCTCCACATAGATAGGGGCCATTTATCCTCTAACATCATTAGGATATAAAACCCTTAACTTCTATAAAGCCTTTAACCTCTAGACATTGAAAAAAACAATATGCATTTTAGCGCTTCTCCTAAAAAAGAAAAAATAGCAGCTATTAATGAATAGCTATACTTCCTGGAAATATGTAGACTTTCACTGGGCTTTCTGATGCCCTGAAACATTAAGATATTATCATTTAGAACTGAACAAAGTCATTTAAAATTGTGTATACATTAGAAACACCTCTCCAACCAGACAAGTTATCAAAATTCATTAGAAAAGAGGAAATTTGCAAGCATCTCAAAGAATGCAATGTGTAGTTCAACTGGCTCAAGGACTCCTCCAACTTCTCCTAAGTTTATTGAGCCTCCTTTCCTTCTCTGACATCACTACCTGTTACATTTTTTAAATACCAGAGATAAAGCTAAAGTTCTGGATTCCCAATTCTGTACTAATAATATGCTAGGGAAATCCCAACTTTTCATTTCTTTTTATTATTCAAGGGAAGGGGTATAGGGAGGTTTTTTTTTTTTTTTTTAAGTATTTTTCCTGATTATAAAGTTCATCTGCATAAACGTGCTTGGAAAACACTTAAGCATATCAAGAATAAAGCATTCAAATACATCAGGAAGCAGATAGTATTTTGCCCGTTGGATCTGTTTTTCTTGAAGATTCTTCCTCATCCCCATCCCCATTTAGTAGAAGATACTTAGCTAAAAAAAAAAACAAAACAAAACGCTGTGTTAACATCTTGATGACTGGGTGGTACCTACCAGGCGAGAGTTTCTTCTCATATCTTTTAACTGAGCTGTCAACTTGTCCAACTCCGTCTGGTGAACCTCCAGATATTCACTGCAAAGATAAGACAAGGTATAATTATGAACTTTGTGACTGTCAAGTGAAATCTGGTGTTGCTGACCTTTTCCTTCTGAAGAGATTAAGAATCTGAACCTCACTCTGTGGAGGGCAGAGTTGGTGGGGAAGGGGCACTATATTTTACCAATCTCTCAACATTATGAAAGCTCTAGTAATTGCATCTGATACTATCCAGATGATCAAAAAGAAGAACCCCCATGAGGTTGAAAGCCCAGAAAAGAAAAAAACAATGAGGAGGGAAAGGGCCAAAAAACTATGGAGTCCAGCCTAGGTCTGGGCTCACAGAATTCTATTTAATGCAATACAACACCGACTGTAGATGTGTCACCAAACATTGGGGAAGTTTTATTCTGGATAAATAATCCCTATAATATACTCGTGAAAGTTTCAGAACCCTTCTTCAGCAAACTTTAAAATAGATCTGCCTGTCCACCATGGTTTAAATGGAATCCAATACTATACAGAGTTCAATATAAACCCATTACTTTTTCAGGTCTCCTTCAATGTTACGGACATCATGTTGAAACCCAATAAATTTCACATTTTTGGGACTCATTTAAGGCTTCCTTGATGATGGTAGGAGAATAAAATATCTACTATAGAAATAGACATTAAAAATTATCTCATAAACTTGTTTTACCTTTGACCCCCACCTTCCCAACACTCTAGAAAGGAAAAAGTTTCAATGCATTGTTAGGTTTCATGTTCTTACTCAAGTCCACTTTTCAAGGTCCTGTAAACCTGTTCCATCCTTTTAGGTTGAGGCTCTTTGGGAGGGCTGTTGTTTTTGTGTCCTAAATTGTGCATTTTCTTCAGTTTGGCCTGAGGCTTCTTGAGAGCAGAGGTATTTTCAACGAAGGAGTTACATCTATGGAAAGAGAAAAGAAATTGTGAGTCTCAGGCATCCAAAAGGATTTGACGAACGAAATTCCTTTTAATCATCTTGTGTTTATATTTGTGTCTTTTGGGGAAGGTAACATTCCCTTATATAGTAATAGATCTGAACCATCCTACACCAAAATCTGTTCCTTGGTCTTGGTGATAATTTTTTTGAATCTGACACCAAAAGTAAAAGCAACAAAAGCAAAAATAAACAAGTGTGGCTACATCAAACTAAAAAGCTTCTGAACATCAACAAAATAAAAAGGCAATGGGAGGGCAGGCCCGGTGGCTCAGGTGGTTAGAGCTCTATGCTCCTGACTCCGAAGGCTGCTGGTTCAATTCCCACATGGGCCAGTAGGCTCTCAGCCACAAGGTTGCCAGTTCAATTCCTCGAGTCCCTCAAGGAATGGTGGGCAGCGCCCCCTGCAACTAAGATTGAACATAGAACCTTGAGCTGAGCTGCTGCTGAGCTCCCAGATGGCTCAGTTGGTTGGAGCAAGTCCTCTCAACCACATGGTTGTCTGGTTCGACTCCCTCAAGGGATGGTGGGCTGTGCCCCCTGCAACTAGCAATGGCAACTGGACCTGGAGCTGAGCTGTGCCCTCCACAACTAAGACTGAAAGGACAACAACTTGAAGCTGAATGGCACCCTCCACAACTAAGATTGAAAGAACAACAACTTGACTTGGGAAAGAAAAAAAAAAGTCCTAGAAGTACACACTGTTCCCTTCCTCCAATAAAAAAATAATCTTAAAAAAAAAAAGGCAATGGGAGAAAATATTTGCAAATCACTTTGGTAAGGGATTAATATCCAAAATATATAAAGAGCTCATACAACTCAATAGCAAAACATCAAACAGTTTGATTAAAAAATGGGTAGAGGACCTCAGGAGACATTTTCCCAAAGATACAGATGTCCAACAAGTACACGAAAAGGTGCTCATCATCACTAATCATAAGGAAAATGCAATTCAAAACCACAATGAGATATTATTGCACACCTGTTAGAATGGTTATTATCTAAAAGACAAGGGATAACAAGTGTTGGTAAAGGTGTGGAAAATAAGAAAACCCTTGCACACTGTTGGTGGGAATGTAAATTGGTGCAGCCACTATGGAAAACAGTATGGAGGGTCCTCAAAAAAATTAAAAATAGGACTCCCATATGATCTAGGATTCCCATTTCTGGGTATTTGTCCAAAGAAAATGAAAATACTAACTTGAAAAGATATATGAGATGTGATTTAAAAATACCATGAATGTTTAAATAAAAAAATTTATTACAATAAAAGACACATTTCTCTTAATCCCCCTCAAAATACTCCCCCATGATTTGAACACACTTATCCCATCATTCTTGCCACTTTCTGAAGCAGTTCTAGAAGTCCTCTTTCATGAATTCTTTAATTGTGCTGTCGTGCTGCCTTGATGTCTTGAATTGGTTCAAAATGTTTACCTTTCATGGTCATTTTGACTTTGGGGAAGAGCCAGATGTTGCATGGTGCCTGATCCAGTGAATAAGGTGGATGAGGACACACCACATTTTTTTAAAATTAGTTTCAGGTGTACAAAACGATGTAATAGTTAGACATTTACACCCCTCACAAAGTGATAACTCTCCTCCCCCAATCTACCCCTTTGACATCGTATATAGCTGTTACAATTACATTGACTTTATTCCCTATGCTGTACTCCATATCCTGTGACTATAAATATATTAAATTATGGTTGACATTCAATATTATTCAGCTTTTGCTTCAGGTGTACTGTGCATCAGTGGTCAGACATCTACACAGTCCATGAAGTGGTCTCCCTAATAAGACAAGTGACGGGGCCGGCCTGGTGGCTCAGGCGGTTGGAGCTCCAAGCTCCTGGCTCCGAGGGCTGCTGGTTTGATTCCCACATGGGCCAGTGAGCTCTCAACCACAAGGTTGCCAGTTCAACTCCTCGACTCCCGCAAGAGATGGTGGGCAGCGCCCCCTGCAACTAATGATTGAACACGGCACCTTGAGCTGAGCTGCCACTGAGCTCCCGGATGGCTCAGTTGGTTGGAGCACATCCTCTCAACCACAAGGTTGCT
This sequence comes from Rhinolophus hipposideros, assembly GCF_964194185.1. Classification (NCBI taxonomy): domain Eukaryota; kingdom Metazoa; phylum Chordata; class Mammalia; order Chiroptera; family Rhinolophidae; genus Rhinolophus; species Rhinolophus hipposideros. The sequence goes on from NC_138065.1 coordinate 24,971,475, forward strand.
AGTTTGACTCCCGCAGGGGATGGTGGGCTGCACCTCCTACAACTAGCGGCAGCAGCTGGACCTGGAACTGAGCTGTGCCCTTCACAACTAGGACTGAAAGGACAACAACTTGAAGCTGAATGACACCCTCCACAACTAAGATTGAAAGGAAAACAACTTGGAAAAAATCCTGGAAAAATACACACTGTTCCCTAATAAAGTCCTGTTCCCCTTCCCCAATAAAAAAATAAAGAAAAAAAGATAAGTGCCCATCTGACACCCTACAAAATGTAATGTTTTTATTTGACAGAAATTGTCATACCAGAAGTGATGTGTGACATGGAGCCTTTCCATGGTGATAAAAAGTACAGTGAATGCTGCTGATGAGTGCCATTCAATGGAAAGACAGAGATCTTCAATACAGGAAGGGGCGCATGGAACCTTAACAATGTGTGACAAGTTTTAACCTGTTTGGTGCAGTCAGTTGGGTGCGAGCTATGGTTGAGAGAAGGTGTGTTTTAAAGTGCTATAAATCATCCTCCATCATGACATTGCTCCGTGTCATACATCGCTTCTGTTATATGGCAATTTCTGTCAAATAAAAACATTATTATTAGTGTGTCTTCATCCACCTTATTCACTGGATCTGGTACCGTGCAACTTCTGGCTCTTTCCCAAAGTCAAAATGATTCAGGACATCGAGGCAGCCATGACAGTGCAACTAAAGACACTCACGAAAGAGGACTTCCAGAACTGCTTCAGAAAGTAGCATGAATGATGGGATAGGTGCATTTGAAGTAAGGGGGAGTATTTTGAGGGGGATTAATGGCAGTGTGTCTTTTACTGTGATAATTTTTTTTTATTTAAACATTCACCGTATTGTTTGATCACACCTTGTATGTATCCCCACGTTCACTGCAGCATTATGGAAGCAACCTGTGTCCATCAATAGATGAATGCATAAAGAAGATGTGGTACATATATACAATGAAATATTATTCAGTTATAAAAAGAATGAAATCTTGCCATTTGTGACAACATGGATGGACCTCGAGTGCATTATGCTAGGTGAGATAAGTCAGAGAAAGATAAATACCTACGATCTCTTATATGTGGAATCTAAATAAAACAAACAAACCCCCCCCAGTAGCTCATAGATACAGAAAGCATGTTGATGGTTACCAAAGGTGGGGGTTGGAGGTGGGCTAAATGGGTGGAGGAGGTCAAAAGGTAAAAAGAAAAAAAGGTAGCATTTCAAACTAGAGAGAAAAGCACTACCATATATGGTATTGCAATGGATATATGAAAGGCCTTTACTGTTCTATAAGAAAATACATCAATGTCCACCCCCAAAATATGTAATAGACTTGCCTTAACTGGTTATTCCCAAAGCAAATACTAAGGGGGAAAAAAACTTATGAAAGGACATTTAACCTCATTAGGGATGATATAAGAGACCGGAGAGATTTTTAGAAAATGCTCAATATCAACAAATGTATGAAAAAATGCAAATCTTTTGTTGCTAGTTAAAGGATAAATGGGTTCAAACATTTGGAGGCACTTTGGTAATATTTATCAAAAGACCTTAAAAAAGGGTGGAGGGGTGGAAGTAGGGAAAGCTATATATGTATATTGGTAGCTTAACCTAAATATTTAGCCATCTTTTTTTCTTTTTTTTTTTTGGTAGGAGGAGTTCTAAATGCTAGAAAAGAAACGACAGCACTTAATTTTGGTATGTTACATCTTTGGTATATTTCATGTGTGTATTGATAAGGCCACATGCCCACAGACCCTCTTCACAGAATCAAAGCTTGCATCCTCCTCAAGCTGCATCCCAGGAGAGAACCACGCATGACTTGCCTAGATCGTCTCTCCTGAAGGCCGCTGAATCCCGCAAACGACTGGCTTCTAATGATGCCATTGGGCCCTCCCGGGGAGAAGGACTGGGATCCTACAAACATATTTTCTGGGAGTCGGGCTGGTAGTCCTGTAAGACAAGGGAAAGATTATGGTAAATTACAGACAGGTTCAGACAGAAAACACACTTGTGAGAAAAGGTGTGACTCTAGGTCTGGTGGGGTGAGTCATGAGGCCGTTAGATGCTAGTAAAGCTTCTTTCTGCCACGTTCTTTTTAAGCCAAAGGGTTCACTTTCAGGCGAAAAAACAAAAAAACATAAAACCACCAAACCTACCTCCTGAGACATAAATAAAAATAAATTACATGCAATTATCAGTCACTTTAGGTCTCCTTCAGGGATTTTATTTCAAAATAAGTTTTCAACCATATCTTCAAAAAATCATGAAAATTTTGTAATGTTGACCTTCATTCAACAACAGTGAAAACGCAGAAATAGGCCAAGTCAAATTTTCAGCCAGGTCCTGCATCACATTCAAAACACAGTCAGGTCATAGGGTAGAATTTGACACTTAGAAGTCATAAGACTAAAAACACAAGGTTTCTTTAGAGATGAACTTACTTAAATTTGTTCTCTCTGTTTCTACCCTGAAGTATATTTGGAAAGATAAGATTGTATCGCTATGGTGGCTGTGCAAAAGAAGAGAGAAAGAGCGCCCACAAAAGCAGTGATAATCTAGGTTATGATAAGAACCTGAGAAAAGGGGGGCGGCTGGTAAGCTCAGTTGGTTAGAGTGTGGTGCTGATAGCACCAGGGTTGCCGGTTCGATCCCCACATAGGCCAATGTGAGGGAAAAGAAAAAAAAAAGAACCTGAGAAAAGAGACAAGAAAGGAAAGAGAAAAATACAGCAAAAAACACACCCCAGTCCAGTCACTTGCTCCCTTTGGTAAAGGCTTACCATGACTGACCAAGATACACTGTCAAAACACAACTTCAGCTAGACAGAAGCCCAAGGTTAGTTCCTCCAGAAGATTAGTTCCTCCAGAAGACTGCCCTAGGCTGTTAGGTACTTCTATTTCCTTGAGATCAGGAAGAGTCAGAGCACATACCACTATCTTAGCAGGTGACCTCAGTCCAGAGAAGGGGGGCTCTCAGGAGAAAGGGGAGGCAACTACAGTCCAGATTGAGAAATTCTGCAGTGGACAGACACCACGCTGGTGAGCTTGAATAGCATCAATTGCCCTTTAAAGACCTGGCCTATGAGTAAAGCTGAAAAACGACAGCAGCAGAACTCTTGTAGTCCATCTAGATGTGATGGAAAAGCCAATTTCATTATATATACCCTACTCAAAACTATTCAAAGTAGCTCTGCCAAAGGAAAAGAGGTTTGAGTGAATAGTTTCCCCAGAGAGGACACAGCCTCCTCCCCCGTGCTGCTGCAGGTCTTTAAATCTCCTTCGCCCCTCACCAGGAACCCCAGAAGAAAGCAGCTCTGGAGGTCCTATGCATTCTTGCAGGTATTGGTGCTGACTCACTAGGCAATAGGCTTGCTCTTTGATCTGGGTGGGACGTGAATCCCACCCATTCCGGTGAGGCTGAAGTGGAGGTGTGGAGGAGGGAGGGAAGCATTCTCTAGAATTTTTAAGACAATAAAGTGGAAGTATGTACGTGCAGTAAAATTACCATCTAGTGCATGAATGGCAGGATAAAAATGCAGTTGCAGATAAGGCTCTCTGGTTATTTCTCCCCATTCCCCAGGCTCAAAAAATAATCACGATTCACTTAAATCCTTAATGATGCTCTTCTAACTGCTCTTTGGTGCGTACTGAAAGGTCTGTCTACTTTTCATTGAAAACAACTTCTTAGGTTCATAAACCATGCTTGGGCTACCTTTGTGTCACATGCAAACTTGTAATAAATATCAAGAAAACACCGTAGTTTATGTTCTTTCTGTGCTCAATAATTTTATAACCAAAACCCACCTTACAGTCTCAATATGGCAAATTTTATTAGCATTGTATCTCACTTTGTCAATTATTGTTCAATAGGTCTACTGCATTATGGAACTCTTTGATCACAGGAAAAGACAAAAGTATTTGAAATATTTTAACTGTATGATTGTCTTGTATTCCCTAGAAATTATGTTTTTTTAAACCAAAAAGATTTTTTTCTCTTATTCATTGGATCACTAGTTTCAATTCCAGTATTGATGCCTGGCTCCCACACGTAGGCATTCTGATTTAATTAATATGGAATTTGACCTGGGTACTGGGATTTTGAAAAGGTCCCCAGGTGATTCTGATGTTCAGCAAAGAAAAGAAAAAAAGAAAAAAAATGATGCCGAGTTGGTTGACATTTTAAAACTTAAAATAATCTGCTATAATGTCTCAAATCCAACTTTTAAAATACGCTATTCAGTCCTTTTTTTTTTTTTTTTTAAAGAGTTTATTGGGGAAGGGGAGCAGGACTTTACTGAGGAGCAGTGTGTATTTCCAGGACTTTTTCCAAGTCAAGTTGTTGTCCTTTCAATCTTAGTTGTGGAGGGTGCTGTTCAGCTCCAAGTCCAGTTGCCGTTGATAGTTGTAGGGGGCGCAGCCCACCATCCCTTGCTGGAGTCGAGTTGAACCGGCAACCTTGTGGTTGAGAACACACTGGCCCATGTGGGAATCCAACCTGCAGCCTTCGGTGTTAGGAGCACGGAGCTCCAACTGCCTGAGCCACCGGGCCGGCCCTGCTATTCATTCTTAAATAAGCCTCTCTTTGCAAAGTTTAAATGTCTTGTTAAATGAATCAAACACAAGAAAGTAAAACACATGAGCTGGATTTTAAAATAACTTTTTCTTCCTCTTTTTCTGTAATAAGTAAGAAAGATTCTTGAGAACAAAACAAATATTTGTCTTAGACTCTAAGACTATAAAATGCTTTGGGGTGAGTAAAATTCTCAGAAACTTTTCATTATTTACATGTTGAATGGATGACCACAGGGAACATGTCTGGATAAGTGTTTTCAAAGTTCTGTTTTGCCTTTCTGATCTCAGAAATGATGATTATCTATCAGGAAATGATTTGGAGGAGAGCTGGTTTAAGCTGAGATCTCTATCCTGCCGTTAACTACCCTAAAGGCTGCTAGCACCACCCATAAAACAAAAAAGGTTATAAAATGAGCTTGTGTGCACACTTCACACAAAGTTAGGGTCTTGGAGAAAAGAAGGAGTAGGCTGGGATGGAGCAGATCTGAGTGATTAGGAACAAGAGCATACAAAACCATTTTCCTACCCCTAACTGAAGTAGTGGGGAGAGTTCTTTGCTGCTAGTCTTTCAGCGTCTGCATTTCTTCCCCAGTTGCAAGTTCTTTTGCAACTTTCTGTCATCATCTTTTTGACAACTCCACTCCCACCCTAAGTCTTGGCATCCTAAGTCTTCAGGCTGCTCTCTGGCTTTCTAGAAGTCCCACAGACCCATTTCTGCCTTGCTTCCAGGCAAAACCTCGGCTGAAGCTACACTACTCATTTTCAAGCTTTAAGGATTTAAACCAGTTAGCCATGCCAGAGTCATTTGCTTTTTAACAGGAGATGCTTCTTGGGACCAAAAGCCTTCACCTAAAGCAAGGACTATAGTAGAACTGCAGTATTACTGCTGGTAGGCATGCAAAGTGGTACCCAAAGTTTGCAGGACAATTTGGCATTGTCAATTTAAAATGTCAAAGACACTGGTCCTTTAACATGTTACAGCTACTCTTTGGTATCTCTTGTAGAGATAAACTCAAGTTCACAAAAAAACATATACAGGGATGATCATGACAGGTAACATAATAGCAGGAAAGTGGAAATGATATAAATGTTAATCATTATAGGAATGCTCAATATGTTATGGCGTAACCATGGGATAGAATACTATGTAGCAGTTAAAAACAATATGCCCACCTGACCTGAAGTCCTTGAGTCTGTTTAAATTATAAGGTAGCTCATCAAGTCAGCAGGCAGTTTTTAGAGAAGAGCCCCAAGCCCAGAGAACAGGATCTGGGGAGGGGGCTGAGACAGATAAAATGAGATCAAGGGATCGAGAGCTCCCCCCTCACCCAAGTCTCATGCCCTGTTTGGACCAGAAATAAAAGGTTGAACATAAGTACAGTTCAGAGGGGGAAGCAGCCAGCTATCTGGAGAATTTAGCGATAAGCTGACTTAAAAATAAATGGATGAGTGATAGAAATCAACCTAGGAGAGTTATTGGCAGGATGGGCAATAAAAGTCATTGTCACCTAGCAGACCCAGGTAACAGGCCCATGTTAGTTCTGCCAGTACAAGTAGAAAAAATGGAAGAAAAATATTTGGAAAGTTCCATCTAGGTGACAGTTTTATTTCCCATTATATTTTACAAACTGGTGTGGGTACAGAGTCAGGAGCGCAGTTTCCAGGCTCTCGGCCTCACGTGGAAATGTACTGGTTCAGGTAGTAAATGGCCATCAACTGTGATTGGATGGCCATCAGCTGTGGCTAGTTGGCTGTCAGCTGTAACCAGTGAGCCACTGGCCACTACTATAACTGCTGTGGCTACGCTAGCAGAAAATGGGGGCTAGCAAGAAGATGGTGGCTGAGCTAGCAAGAGCGGATTGCAGTTAGCACGGTGGATTGCAGCTAGCAAGTGAGGTTGGTTGGCAGAGAGAAGTGGATGGAAGGTTGTGGATCCTGTGGCTCCTCCTTCCTGTGTTTCCAACCCAGGTGCCAGCGAGAATATAGTGGTATGACTCCCATATCTATGGCTCCATGGGTGTTCCTTTTTGGCCTCATCATATCCTGCATTCTGATGTGGGGAGTGGGAGATAAGACCACGCATAAAACCCTGCATGACACTGGTATTCTGGCTTATACTTTCCTATAAGTTTGCTTAGCCTGAGCGAGCAAACCTGTCTCCCCAAATTTGAACAACTCCTCTAGGGGACCCATAAGTGTTGGTATGCTAAGTGAAGGGTCCTGGTAGCACAGCAACAGGTCAACCTCCTTCAACACCTGCCAGGCACGAATCCTAAACTGAACAGTGCAGAAGGGAAGTGCTGGAGCCATTGACAACCTAGACAGTAGCTGGACAAAGCCTTTAGTCAGCTAAAAAAAAAAGTCAATACTGATTGTTAAGAGTTAAGTATACTGAGAACCATTAAAGGAAATAGGAATCATTAGATTATTTTTAGTTTATTCAAGGATGAAAGCACTCTGCTGTATTAGAAAAACACAGAAAAGAAGATAAAAGGCAGGGCAGGGAGGGAAAGAGAAGAACCATACTGTTTCTGTCACCCAAAAACAACCACCAGGACCAGGATAATTTTGGTGTATATCATTGTCTTCAACTCTTCCCTTTCCATTTAAAACATGATAATTTTGAACATGTTGCATGCTAAATTTTGTATTTTGCTTTTTCTGTAAGATTCTTTTTTTAGAGCTATGTCGAGGGGTTTATAAATTAGCTTTTTTCTTAAACTATTTTTAAAAGGATATTTCGGTCTCTCCCAGATTCCGTGTGCTCCTCTGGATAATAAAAGGAAATCCAACCAGCCTACATTAGGCATTTTGATTTCTGATTTTAAGATATGGCCAAAGTTCAAATGAACCCCTTCAAGGATGGCACGAGGATCTCTCTTTGGGAAACAAGACAGCACATTCACATCTACACACTCTTGATTATGTTTTAGATCAAACATCATGAACTTAAAACAACACAATAGCTGGACATCATTGCCCTAACCCGTGTAAAGTTTTTATGGTATCTTCCTCTTTTTTACTTAAACAAATCCTCTATCTAATTAAAAACACAAATAAGTAATTCTGGAAGATCCCCACTGATGATAAAAAATATAAGAGATTTCTGAATGAAGATATTAAGGACATCTTAGTTCTTGCCAAAGCCTTTCTCATGAGGGGAGAATGTCAACATAAAAACCAATAGTTGCCACAGTTACAAAGTTTTGCCACTTCCACAAGTTAGACTGACACTAGCCATCTGAGATAAGGTAATGACCACTAGGTAAGCTGGTAGGTTGCTGGCAAACAAAAAATTCTACAATCAATTCAAGTGTTTCTGTTGCCAAGGATAGCAGCCGGCAAAGGAGCAAGACAGAACCTTTTTTTTTTTTTTTTCTAGGCAGAGGGATTTCTGGAAGTGTTCTAAAACTTTGTGATGATTATTGCACAGCTGTATACATTTACTAAAACTCAAACTGTACACTTACAATTAGTACATTTTATCAAATATATGGTGATAGAAAGAGAATTGACTCTGGGTGGTGAACACACAATGTGATATATATAGATGATGTAATATAGAATTGTACACCTGAAATCTACATAACTTTACTAACCATTGTCACCCCAATAAACTGTAATTAAAAAAAAGATTAGTACATTTTATTGTATGTGACTTTTACATCAATAAACCTATTAAAAATACCACCAATTTCTAGAAAAAGTCGTCATTCCTTCTGCAAGAGAAAGTACCAAGAAATCGAGACTTAAAAAGGAAAAACTGAATCAATAAGCAACCACCTGAGGAGCTGAATGCTTTCATGTTGTCATCCTTTCCTCCAACAAAGCCATGTGAAATGTAGGACGCTGATTACTTTCTTTTTTTTTTTCCTCCCCTTCTTCCTCCTTCTCCCTCTCCCCTCCGGTTCAAGCCACTGTTTCTCAGTCTACTTGTGCAGGACACAGCTCCCTGGCCCATGCTGGTATTATGAGTCTTGCAATTCCCCTCGGCTGAGGCAGTCGGCCGCCAGTCAGCGGTCAGCTGCTCACAGCAGCTCACAGCAGTTCTGCCGGCTGCCGGCCCCAGTCACTCCTGGCAGCACATGCTGACCTCCAGCTGCTCACGGCAGCGGCAGCCCAACTCCAGGGAGACTCATTGTTCACAATCTTTGCTGTAGAGAGCGCAGCTCACTGGCCCATGTGGGAATTGAACTGGTGACCTCTGTGTTAGGAGCACTGCATTCCAATCACCTGAGCCACCGGGGCCCGACCCCCGCTTTGTGTTCTGACTCATTTCTTCAAGCCTGATTTTTGTTCCTCCTCACTCCTTTCCTAACAATGCCATCCTGTTTGTGCTCCCCACATCTTGGTCAAAAGCTGAAGTATAATTCAGGTGTCTGAAAGAGGCAATGTGGGCTAGATGTAAATAGCCTGCTAGGCGAAATGATTATTCAAGATGAATCCTAAAAATAGGTGTCTGCTTATTATATGGTTGCAAGGTACCTATTACAGAAGAGTTGACTAATCTTTAAAAAAAGTAGGTATATTTAAGTCTTTGGCTACTTTTCCCCCCCTTTCTTCTGCCTCCTCACTTCCCCCACTCCGGTTCAAGCCGTTGTTTCTCAGTCTAGCTGTGTAGGACACAGTTCCCTAGCCCATGCTGGTATTATGAGCCTTGCACTCCCCTCAGCTGAGGCAGTCGGTCGCTGAGCACACGGTAGCCCATGGTAGCCCACAGCAGCACACAGCAGCCCGTGGCAGCCAAGCTCCAGGGAGAGCCATTGTTCACAATCTTAGCTGTAGAGGGCGCAGCTTACTGGCCCATGTGAGAATCGAACCAGCCATCTCTGCGTTGGGAGCACGGCACTCCAACCATCCGAGGCACCAGGCCAGCACTGTTGGCTATTTTTTTAATGCACTGCTTTAAAATAAGTCAGGGCAATGGTAATATTTACTTCTCAGTTGTTAACACTGTCTGCTAACCAAATGATAAATGCATGCATGATACCTAACAATGACAAAGACAAGTGATGTGAATGGATGAAAAAGTTTGTAGAACAACTCAATATAGATTCACTCCTTGCAAGAAGATAGAAGAAGAACCAAGATGGACTCTTAGGCAAGTACTAAACTTGCTGAACCTCAAACTGGTTATCTGTAGAAAGAGTAGCATTTCCTCCCCATTTTAACAGACACACATTATAAGGTTCAACGGAGATCAAACCATTATTCAATCTTACCACCACACAGCCACTTGGATATCTTCTAACCTGACTTGCCATTAGCCCCATGGATGGCAGGACTTCTGCTTAAAAATATACATAAAATGAGGAAGTGCTTTACAAAAGGTAAAGTACTTGAGAAACACAGAGATTGCAGTAATGAAGACTTAGATTCAACTAACTTAGAAGAAAAAGGAACTCATTTTCAGATCTCTGGAAACTGGTATTGATGGTTCTCTTTCCACATGCTTTCTAAGACTCCATCAATCAACACATAATTATTAAGTACATATATTCTCAACACTGGCAGGATGCTATATTCTATCCAAGATCCAAAAAGAACTGTAGACTAATCTCTGCTTTAAACAGTTGTAATAATTTAATTAGAGAAGATAACATGACTGTACCTAAGCATATGGAGACAATTTGTGATGTAAGAAATAACAGAGAGAAATTTTAAGTGGCACCAATTTCTGAGTGCTCCAAGGAAAGTAGCAAAGTAGAGATGACAAGAATGTGGATTCTCGAGTCAGACAAATCTGTGCTCCATTTGGGTTCTACCATTTACAGCTGTTTGAATTTATGCACGTTAACTTCTCCGAATCCCAATCTCCTTGTTTTACCACAGAGGATTTTCGTGAGATGCAACACACAGTGCTTGGTAAGTTAATTCTTAATAATAATTTAAAATAATAGTGTTACTTCAAAAGAGAAATAGATAAATGAGACAGAAGCAGTCTGAAAGTTTCATAAAGAAGAAAATAACGGCTACGTCCAGAAGAATAGGCATGATCTGAACAGGTGAAATCGAGGGATGTGGGAAACGTGCATCTTTTTGAAGATGGTAATTTTTAGATAATTTAAAAGCTAAACTACTCTAAACACTGCTAGGACAAAAACAAGGGAGGCCAGTTCAAAAGTCAATTAAAAAAAAATTTGATTTGGAAATAATTTGAAGCTTACAAAAAAGTTGCAAAAAAAGTACAAAAAGCTCTCATATATCCTTCACCCAGGTTCACCATTTGTCGACATTTGTCACATTTTACTTTGTCAATCCCCCTTATACACACACTTGCCCGTTAATTCCTGAATCATCTCAGAGCAATTTGCATATACATGTTTATATATTTTTTCTCCTCCCCATTGAGCAATATGCAAATATGATGCAAATGTACTCCAAAATTCATCAATGCGTATTTCCTGAGAACATGGACATTAACTTACATAACCTCAGTACAATTATCAAAATTGGGAAATTTAACATCAATACAATTCTATTTTCTAATGTACAGGCCTTATTCAAATTTCACTGATTGTCCCAATAATGTTCTGTATATTGTCCCTCTACCCCTACCTCCTATTCTAGGAGCTCAACCAGTATCACACTATGCCTTTCCTGTCATGTGTCTTTAGTCTCCTTTTATCTGGAATGGTTCCTTGGCCTTTAATGTCTTTCATGACATTGACATTCCCATAGAGTACAGACCAGCTGTTTTATAGAATGTTCCTTAGTTTGGGTTTGTCTGATGTTTTCTCATAATGACATTCAGGCTATGCATTTTTGGCAGTGATGTCAAATAAATGATATTGTTGTCCTTCTCAGAAGACACAAGGAGTCACTTGGTCCCATTACTGGTGATGTTAACTTTGATCACTTGGTTAAGGTGTTGTTGGCCAGTTTCTCCCTGGGAAAGTTACAATTTTTTACCTTTGTGGTTGGTAAGGAGGTACTTTGAGGCTATGCAAATATCTTGTTTCTTTAATGCAGGAGTTATAGCATCTGTTAATGATTCTTGACCAAATCAATTATTACCATGGTGGTGACAAAATGGTACTCTTTGAACTCAATCATTTTTTTCTACTGTATAAAGGTTTCCTTATTCCTTTTATTTATTTGTTTGTTTCTTTATTTCTTTATTGTCAGGTGGACTCATTAATTCTTATTTATTTATTTTTTTAACAGGACTTTATTGGGGAACAGTGTGTACTTCCAGGACTTTTTCCAAGTCAAGTTGTTGTCCTTTCAATCTTAGTTGTGGAGGGTGCAGCTCAGCTCCAGGTCCAGTTGCCATTGTTAGTTGCAGGGCACGCAGCCCACCATCCCCTGCGGGAGTTGAACAGGCAACCTTGTGGTCAAGAGCCCGCGCTCCAACCAACTGAGCCATCCGGGACAGCTCAAGGTGCCATGTTCAATCTTAGAGGCAGGGGGTGGAGCTCACCATCCCTTGTGGGACTGGAGGAGTTGAACTGGTAACCTTGTGGTTGAGAGCCCACAGGCCCATGTGGGAATTGAACCGGCAGCCTTCGGAGTTAGGAGCACGGAGGTCCAACCACCTGAGCCACTGGGCTGGCCAGATTCTTATTTTATTCAATGGGTTTAATCCCTTACTGTCATTTGATGCAAAAGCCAACTAACTGTTCCTGAAGCAATTTTTGAGCAGCTTAGCAGAGGGATATTGCCTTTGAACTACCAAAATCTGCATTTTTGGTAGGAATTGACACACTGAAGGCCTCACTTGGATTATAATTATTTTCCTGAACATCTCCTCTCTTTAACTAAGCTGAGATCTTTTTGAGAGTCGGTACCATCTGTCTGTACCAATTCCTTTGATTCATAGCACAGAGTGGGATAGGAAAGCATTGACTCTGGAGCCACGCTGACCCAGGTTTCACCCAAGTCACCCATCCTTTCTAAGCTCCAATTTTTCTTGTCAATAAAATGAGGATAATAATACCTAAGTCAGAGAGGTTGCTACCAGAAGAAAATGAGATAACATATGGAAAGGCCTTAGTGTGGAGTAATGGTCTTTCCTATTAACTAGAACTTGCCTTTTGAAGCTGTATCTGACTTTACCAATCAAATGGAATGTACTAATTACAAACCCATATGTGTTATATAGGTGAAGAGATATACAGAAATAAAGTAATCTGACATTACTGCTCCCCTCTTTCTCTCTATTTTAGTCCCCCACCAAGCAATAGCAGCAGAACATGGTGAAGCTATTTTAAGGGTCTGGCTGAATCATTTGAGGAGTAAAGAAAAAACGTTAATAGCATGTCTACTCACCAGGACAGTCAGTTGTAGGAGCTTCTAGATAATTGATACCATTTCAGCCTGTGGAAATGAAAACTCTGTTTTTTCTCCCTTTCTGATGGATTAAACAAATACAGGGAATAGCAGCTGGCCTCATGATATTTAAAAGATAGATGATTCAGGACATAAAACAAGCTAAATTTCACAAAGGGATTGAGTGGATTTTGACTAATGTCATATTCATTTTAAAATGCAAAGTCCAGAATACTCATAGACCTTCATTTGGTGCAAAGTACATATCAAAACAGAACCAACTGTTTCCTGGTTCAAAGGAAAAAAGCATTTTGCACTTCAATGAAGGTTGATGCTATTACCAATAATAAGTATACATATATTTGTAATACACACACACACACACAGACACACAGACACACACACACACACACACACACACACACACACACACCAGGGTGGCAAAAAATGTATAAAAGTAGATACTTTGGTCAACATTGCTCAAGCAGTAGTTCGCAGTAATCAGGAGTGTCTGGACACTGATGGTAACCACTTTGAGCACCTCTTGTAATTGCAGAAGTCAAACGTGATTTGTATTCATCTTTTGTTATTGGTATATACTATTACAATTTTAATACAGTTTTCCTTTCTTAAAATGTGTATACAGTATTTTGGCACTCTGTGTGTGTGTGTGTGTGTGTGTGTATTAAGCCCTGCAAAACCCATAAATATCAAAAGGGAACAATCTATTGGGAACATGGTACTCATAGACAGATTGATGCTGCTGAGAGAAAAATATACCCACCACGAACCCTCATTTTTTGATCACCAGATTAAAAAATAACACTCCAATACAGAAGAAAATGGCCCCGTGCCTGACGTTACCAACCACTCGGGCATTCCTGCATGCAGCCTGTTTATGACTGACACTGGTATTCATTAACAGGCATGAGAATCAGGTAGAACTGACCTTCATAAATAAAGTTGCATGGTGTATTTCATCTCAGAGAAAGGATAAGAAGTTATTTTAAAGGTTTTCCAATGTGGCCTACGTAATCAAACTAATATATATTTCACGTGGTTAATTAATTTATTTCTGGCCATCCAAACAAGTAAATTGAATTGATGGAGGACTGACTGACAATTGTGTGATAAAAAATATACCTAAAACCATGGACTCAATTATGGTTATATGATCATAACCTTCATTTAAGCTGGGAGGTTACAGTTAAGCCCTTACAATGTGCAGGTAACGCAATGGACTTAAAACTAAGGCAGTCCTTTCGAACTCGAGTTACATTAGTCATTTTATTCCTGTTGTTATGACAACACTTTTAAAAGCAGAATTTCCAATGTTTAGCATTCAGGCATCTTATTATAGACTTGAAAACAATACATGAGGATATGAAGTGCTGCTCCTATGGGCTTTAAAAGGGGCCTGGTGCTCGTGAAGAGATGCAGGTTGAACACCTGGCCTCCTTGCTCTGACCCCTAGAGCTCCTTAACTTGCTGTTTTCTACCAAACAAGTAGTGAGGGCTCATCCAGGGGAGGGAAGCTTAAAGAATTTATGTGGGAAGATATGAATTGTTATTCACAGTCTCTATTCTGCAGTTGCATTTGTGAACAAGACCTTCTTTCATGATCTTATGTGTTTCATTCTCTTGATTATAGCCTGTGTCATATAGTTTTTAGGTCTGTAAATGATGGTATGTTCTAATAGACTTCAATTGCTTATTGTTAGGTATTGGAATGATTTGTTTATGCAACTCTAATTTTGTAGAAAGACTTCTTATAACACACACTTATTATGAAAATTAATAATTGATAAAGGGATATTCATGTTAGAGTGAAAACCTGTTAAATGAATCAATGACCTCTTGTGTTTTACTACAGTGTGATAAAAGTGTAGAATTGTTTATTAAACTATGTCATTATTTTTTAAAGCGACATACAAATAGAAAGATGTTTTTGCTAAGGAAATGAGCTAGTGGAACATTGGCATTTGCTAGTCATTATGTACTAATAGAGAGAGATTTATGTGTTGTGTTTAATTCTCTCTGCCTTGAAGTGAATTTCTCTGATAATTTTACCTTTTTCTTCCCAAATCTGTGGCATTTTCTGTGAAGTTATGTGAATTATTACTAAGCAAAGTATAGCTGATAAAAAGAAAAATGAGGAAGAAAACTATAACAAATGGATTCATTTCAGAAGAACCCAGTGTCAAAAAGTTATTCTAGGATCTAACAGAGTAAGGCTATGCATACAAATGCCATCATATGCCAGCATTTTCTAAGTTGAGTGGCTTCCCAGTGGCCTGTACACATGTTCTCTGTGTGGTAATTTTAGCAAATTAAACTGATATAACAAAGAGAGTGGTTTCATTACTGGTCCTCGCTCCTGCATAGCAAGAAGGTGGCAGATAAATAACATCTGCTGAGTTATTTTTGGTAGCCAAAAGCAAATAATTTATAATCAGAATGCAAAGCAGCTAGGTATAGCTATGTGCAAATACCTAGATTATCAACAAAGCAGAGTTATGTTCCTTTTTATGGTACCCTCAGGATAGTAAATTAACATGCATTCTTATCTGTCTATGACCCTTTGGCCAATAAACTGTCAGCCAATTTACCAAGAGAGGAGTCAGATCCATTTTTATACAGCAGGAAAATGAGGGTTAGAAGACTTTTCCAAAGACTACTTGTATCCCCTACTGCACCCTCAATCACCTGTTTTTTTCTAGGTCATTCCTTATGATCACTCAGAATTCACCCTCTGGGTCACACCAGAATTGTTTGAAGGGCTACTTTTTATTTTCTGAGACTCAAATCTCATTCTTTAATACTTGGCCTTCTCCTGGCCCTTGTCCTTTAGTTATTTTTTCTATGGTTCACTGGTGAGAAAGTAGGTTTTCACTCATTTTCTTGGGTCCTTACCCACTGTCACTATCTACCCTGTCCTGTCAGCCTAGGCAAAGTTATAAACAGTAGAGTGACAGCTGGCGATTCTTTGGATAAGCCTGGGAGAAATAAAGTAGGCAACAACAGACTTTCTCTGGAGTTATCTCCACAGGGCCCCAGACTCCTTACTGATCAAATAATTTATTCATGGCCAAACAGGGAGGTGGAAGGACAAGAAGAGGCTTAAGAGACATACCAACCAGATGCAACATGTGGACCCTATTGTGATCTTGATGACACACCAACTGAAAAAAGAGTCATTTTGAGACACTTGTGACATTATAATATGGACTAGATGTTAGATGATACTAAGGAAATATTTCTCATTTTATTAGCTATGAAATGGAATTAGCATTATGCAAGAAAGTGTCCATATTTTAAAGATGCACATTGACCGATATAGGAGTGAAACGACATAAAGTCTAGATTTGCTTCAAAATACTTAAACGACATTAATAACAAAAGGGACAGACGAATCAAGTGTGGCAAATTCTTGACAAAAATTGTTGAAACTGGGTAACGGGTAGTTAGGAATTTGTTATCCCATTTGCTCTATTTGTGTGTATCTTTGAATAGTTTAACAATTTATCGGGTATCTACTAGTCCAGTGCTGATCAAAGAAGGCAGTCCCAAACAGCATATGGGTGTCAAGACACTTATTTAGCATAAAGCAGGCAGTGTAATCTCAGAGATAGTAATTCTTAATCTTTTATGGAGAACTTTAAGACACCTGAATATAAGAATAGTGAATGCAAGACAAATGCAATACATGATAATCCCTGTCTTCCTCAGATCTCAGTGCAGATCAAGATGAGGTCACCAAGAAGGGAAATTTGTCTGTTTTCTCTAGAAGGAGAAGGAGATTTGCTTTGGCCTTTTTGCTTGGTAGGTCTATCCTATCCCATTTCAAAGCAAACAAAAAGCCTATAATTTGACCACACTGGCTTTAATGAGTTCCAGATCCACCTAATTTTCCACTCTAGTCAGGCCAGCATCTGTGTAAACACAGAAACTCTAAAGTGGGACCATCTCTCTCGGACCTAGAACAGGCCAACAGGGAAAGGGAGCTGTATGGTCAGGGAGTCTCAGGTTTTGCTGCTGTCCTCAGACTTGTAGAGAGAAGCTTGTGAGAATATTTTGAGACTTTCACTATAAACAAGGGGACAGAGAGACCTACAGCTGTCAGGACTTGTAGAAACAAATGCATACTTTGAGCAAACTGGCAGTATTAATCTGCACATCATTAGCCATGCAAAAATGAAAAGACGACATATCTTTTCATTTGTCAATCCCACATAGGAAAGTTAGGTGTTCAAGCCAATCGACAGGCCTTCTCCACCATATGAGCCTCCAAAAATTTAGTACTAGGTGCTAAATTTAGAAGAATTTAGAATAGGTGACAGTTTGGAAATCAAAACAAATAGAGCTGTTTGTATCTGTAGTATCACCCAAGGGCCTCAAAGAAACACCTTTATCAGTGAGGAGATTCGTAGTTCCAAATGCATTGACATCTACTCTGTACCTGGATAGCAACCCTGTAAATTAGGTAGGGAGGTTCACATGATTCCTGTATAGATAAGGAAACTCACCTACAGGCAACTGTTCCAACAAGATTGTTGGCAGAGCTGGAACAAGAATCAGAGTTTTTACATCCCAGATGTGCTCTTCTTCTACAGATCTCCACTTTCCTTTAGCCAAGAAAAAAGAATTCCTCTCTTTGTCTGATTCTTAACGTGAAATTCCATCAATCTGGAGTGGAGGGTCAGCAGTACTTAGAATGCCTTTGGCCCCACACACATCCTCAGTTAGTACTGATTAGGTGCTCGTATAGTTCAAGAACAACTAATGCTTATCTCACCATCACGTCCTTGCTTTTTATTTTCTTACTTCATAACCATTCCTCACAATGAGGTCTCATTATGGGTTAATAACATAGTAGTATAACTATAACAGAATTTTAGATACAGCAAAATAAATGGGTAATCTTTGCTGCTAAGGGGTAATGCCCTGTACCTTATTCTCTTATAGTTAAATCCAAAAAGTCATGCCCACTGCTAAGAATTGAGTTATTGGATTTATTTGAAGACATCTACTGCACTAAAACACATATTTAACCTACATCCCAGGCTCTGTACCTTCCTATTGACATAACTATCAATAATCTCTAGAAAGGCCTAATATAATGCAACATCTAATTTAGAAATTCTTGAACCTGGATGCATGTTAGAATTATCTGAAGAGCTTTCAAAATATGTCCTTTTCTTCATCCCCAGATATTTCTTTTTTTTTTTTAATTTATTAGTTTCAGGTGTACAAGACAAGGTAATACTTAGACATTCATCACCTATATCCCTCACACTGTGAACCCCCTCCCCCCATTCACTATCCCTCCGACCTCGCACCGAGCCATCACATTATATATATAAAATTATAGTTGGCATTCATTAATGTTTAGCTTCTGGTGTACAATGCCATGATCAGGCATCCACAGTATCCCTGAGGTGGTCTCCCAAATAGGACGCATGTCCATCGGATACCCAACAAAATCTTTACAACATTATTGAATACGTTCCCCAAATTAATTTTCAAAAAACCCTGAGGCCATCTTGTGGTTACCAGCTGCTTCCTAATCCCTTCACCTGTCTCCTTATCCCCCATCCCCAGATATTTCAATTTAGTTAATCTGGGGTGGGGCCTGGGGATAGGTTTTTTTGTTTTTTTGAATCTTCTCAGAGTTTATATTTTCTCTGTGCACGCAGTATGCAATAATCATTAACCACATTTGCCTTCCATTCTTTCAGTATATACAAAATTAAGAGTCATTAATGTTCTCTCATTGCTTGATTCCAATTCAACTACAAAAATTATTTGAAATGGGCATTGCAAGCCTTCACCAGAAAAATAGGACAAAATTGTAACTCTAATTTAATGGCATAATAATAATAATAATAATAATAATAATAAATAAAAAGGAATGGTTCTGGGAATCTTAGAATTTAAAAGAAAAACTTTTCCACTCTTGGGAAGACTTTAAGTAACTACATGTCAGGATCAGAACTTGTGGTCATCTCTTCTTCTGTTTTCTAATGCTATGCTGACAAGATAGATGCCTTCCCTCTCGGGGCTGTTGAGATTCAGCCTGCCTGGGTTTGTGGCCTGGCTGCACAACTTTATAGGTGTAGCCTGGATAGGTTGCTTAACCTCTCCAGACTTCAGTTACCTCAAATGTAAAGTGGGGATGATAAAAGGACCCAACTCATAGATTGCTGTGAAAATTAAAGGTTAATGAATATAAAGTGCTTAGAATAGTAAATAAATATTTGCTATTTTTATTGTTACAGTAATGAGGATGTATTATCAAGTCATTTTCAGTTTAATAAAGTTTAGATTGAGACTGCCGGTGCCTCTCCCACAGGAGAAAAGTTTTAAAGGAGGTTGCTTTCATAAGTTTTATAATTTACCTAGTTACTCATTTATAAGGACTGTGCATTCCTCAATTATCTTGAAAGTCAAATTAGTAAACTGAGCTAGTTTTCAATTTAGAAACTATATAATATCTGCAGAGGAGGTAAAGACAGTTGATTCTCCTATTTAAAAACTGCAGTGAGTATTAAATGCAGTGCAGGGTCCTATGATGTTTTCCTGCTAAGCAGGCATTTTTAAGAGGCATTTTCTATGGTATGATCTGTTAGCTATTCAGTGAACACCCTCCAGACAATCAGCCACTCTGAACTTTTTATTTTTTGGAGGTTATCATTCACACTGTATGTTTCTCAAACATCATTGCAAGACTGTGGAACTGAAAGTGCAGAGAACATCGAATGTGGGTGTTGAGTACAGGCACATGGGATGAGCAGAATTCAGAATGTGAATTAGGCAACATCTTTCAAAAAATGATGTGAATTCACATAAGAATGTATTCTGATACCCAAGACAGATAGAATTTTTTTCTGTACCAAAAATACATTATTTGACAGGATGGGCCTATTGTTTTCAAATCAGCAGTGCAGGAGTTCTAGCCCCAAGAGCAGATGCCCTCCAACTGTTCAGCCTGGGATATTCAGGGTGACAAGAGAAGGGGCAATAGGTGGATAGGTGGCTGGATGCAGTCAGTCACTGTGTTCCTACCCTTTGCCACTCTCTGGATAACACTGTGTGCCACAATTAATATCTGCAGCAAGAAATGTCAGTATCCGATTTACGCTTCTGTTAGTACTTCCAGAGTTAAGAGAAATGGTTTAAGAGCATTTGTCTTTTTAAGGAGAGTACACATAATATATTACATATTTTCTGAAACAATTTCATGCCATCACAGCTCTAATGAATAGAGGGACTTAAATTACATAGAATTTTAGAGAGTGTCACAGCCAGTGTCTTTGTAAGGGGTGGAGATAAGCAGCAAGTAAGAACAAGGAAACAGCAGGGTCCAGAAGCTCACAGAGACACATCAAGCTGTGTGGTGGGTGGTATATAGTTGGACTGCAGTCGCACAATTGGTGTGAATCTCCTCTTTGGAAAAGTGACCCCTGCTCATTTCCTCTTCTGTAACATGGGGATCATAACACTTACATCTTAAAGTTATTGTGAGAATTAAGGGACATCAGGTCTGTGAAGTATAGCCAGGCACAAAGTATGTACTTGGTGAAATTGATGCCTATCATCATCATCATCATCATCATTGTCGTCACCATCGAGCTCAAGAATAAAAAGACAAATGGCCTTATTAAACAATGAAAGTTTAATGTTTTTATGCTGTTTTATTTTGCTAATGAAGTTGTTCTTGCTGGAACCTAAAATCTGAAATGATAAATTCTGGGCTGGTCATAAGATTATTAGGAATTTGCAAATCAGTTGTCTACTGTGTTTCCCTGAAAATAAGACCTGGTCTTATATTAATTTTTGCTCCAAAGACGCATTAGGGCTTATGGTCAAGGGATGTCATCCTGAAAAATCATGCTAGGGCTTATTTTCCGGGAAACATGGTAAGCTGGGCTCCCCTGTGAGGGGTGTGGGGCAAGGCTCCTCCTGCTAACACTGTTTAAAGACAAAATCTGATTATGGCATGTAACTTTGCTTGGAAAAGTTGCATCTTCCTCACCATCCCCCCCCAAAAAATAGAGCAATCGAGGGCCAAATATCCATGTTTCTTTTTCTCTTCATGAAGTTTCCTTTGATGTCTCCTTTTGGATCCTTAGAACTTAATGGAGGGATAAGGAAATATGAGTGAAGCTCAACATACAAGATGATTGTTGCCTTTTGAACTTCACTGCAATGCTTTAGTTTAAGTAGCTTAATTTCACTTCCTCCGTGTAAGTTCCCACATAAGACATTTCTTTTATAATTCATTGCTAGGGATATTCATCCTCTGAAAAACTGCTATATTTTGTACATCCATCTTTCTGATAGCAATGACTTAAGTGATAACCTACTATGTCCCCCCCTTTTGCCCAGCTACCAGGAAGTTGAAAGGAAAACTTGCTGCTCAATTATAGCATGAACATAATGCTTTAAAGTTAGAATATTGACTTTTTCCAGCTCCTCTTTTTCATATTTATTCTCATTTCTAATTGTAAATTATTGTAATCTCAAATTTTTGGAAAGTTATGGAGCATAATTTTTTTAGTGAACTTTTTACCAAGTCTTACTCTTCTCTTAACTACCACATATGAATTTAAAGAAGCCTGACCAGCTATCCATTGTTTGACCAATGTCATGAAAATATTTCCATCTGTGTCCACACATTGCTCCATAATTTGTTCCAGCTGCTTGTCTTAGTTTAGTTTTTGGGAGCCACTGGATCACAGTGATTTAGGGACAATGTGGAAACTCGTAATTATTACTATAAATCCCTTATAAATCTTGATAAAGGAAATAATCATCACTCTAACTGAATTAGTTCCATAAAAGAAGTTATACTCAGGCTAACACAAGGCCCATGAAGGTAATTTTTCTTGTCCTGATTTGAAAAATGGGCACTTCTGGAAGAGATCAAACAGGAGTTAAGTCAATGAATCAAAGCAATTGTTCTGAGAATTATATTGAAACCTAGTCAGTCCAAACCTGAGAATTCTATTTGTAATGCAAATTCAAGGAAAAAAATACTTCTGTTTAACAAACCAATGCAATTTTGCATGTCACACACATTGGTTACCACTTTCAATCTTTCCTGAGAGAGAGAAGGGTAAAAGCGTATGCATTAACCAGACCTAACAGGATTCATTTTTCTTCAACTACAGGTCATTATCCTGCATAATTCTCCTCAGCAACTAAGACTGCGTGAATTAACATTGATCTTGTTTTCTTACATTCTGTAATTAAGACAAAATTGATCAACGATTACTTGACATGTGGATATGGATTAGACAATAGTCCTTATAAAAGGGAAACAATGGTTTCCTTTTTCTCTCATTTGCTTTTTCTCCAATTGCCTCCCCTTTTGTGGGATTGTTTGAGTCTCTGGGACACCATGAGGGACAGCAGTGAGGGAGAAGAAGGCTTGCTGTCATTTGTCAGGATGCATTCTTTCCTTAAAGTGCCTGTTTATTTCCCCATGACAGGGCACCTTCACATACACATTGCTTACTTAGCAGGAATAATGAACCTTTCAGCAGGATGATGTTAAAAAGCTTCTCGGTGATTATAATAGAGTCCCGAAGAGCCTTATTAATGCCCTCAGATCAGCTGAGAACTTCAGCCTGAAAACTGCTCAGTCTGAGCACTGGGTTGCTAAACCAGGTGATCTGTCCACAATCACCTGGGTTATGAGAGAAAACTCAGGCTTGGTGAATATGCTATCCACTAGCAGTTGGTGGGGAAACTCTGAATTTGGGGTCTTCAAATCCACAGCCACAGTTCAGCATCTGATGACAGGCGGCTAGGTTTAAAACTGGGCTCTGCCCCTGTTTATTTTGTGGGGCTTCGGTTCTCTCATCTATAAATTGGAGATGATAACAGTAATTATCTTGGAGTTCTTGTGAGGATTCA
Source organism: Rhinolophus hipposideros (assembly GCF_964194185.1). Taxonomy (NCBI): domain Eukaryota; kingdom Metazoa; phylum Chordata; class Mammalia; order Chiroptera; family Rhinolophidae; genus Rhinolophus; species Rhinolophus hipposideros. Next base: position 24,994,254 of record NC_138065.1, read on the forward strand.
ATGAATTTATATTATAAATGTGCCTGGCACATTGGAAATGCTATCAAATGATAATAATAATAATATTATTATTACTATTATGTTAAAAGTTTTTATTTAGATTGGGTGTTTTACTACATAAGGGGAACTTTATGTCAACCTTTAATATGACAAACATGTACTTGTATATACATCGGAATTCAGAATTTGCATTTATTTTTAAAAATTGCAATGGCTTCAGATTCCCCTGTGCCCAGGAAGTCCTCACCTCTGGACTTGCATTCAGAATCACATGATTTACTTAAAGGGAGATGACACAGGGAAGGTCCTTTTTGCCAAACATAGAATCTATGTGCAGGTCTAGCTGGGCTGATTTTCCCGCAATTAGATTGTAAAGAAATGGGACTAGTTCTCTAAATGAAAACCACACATTCCCTCAATATGATTTTTTTTGGTACCTCTAGCTTGATAACTATATATTCACATATATGAAAACATCTTGAGTTAATGTAGCCTCTTAGCCTCTTCTTGGTTGGCTATTTTCTTCCTTCAGTGGAGAAAGAGCCATTTTGCAACAATCAGAGAGAAAAAAAAAAAAAAGAAAAAAATTGCATCTGAAATATATCTTAATATGAAGAAACACACTTTGAGGATCTAAAAAAATAAAAACAAACAAAAAAACCCTTGAAAAAGAAACACCACATGTCATTTCTATCCTATTTTAGGCTATGACAAAATTCAAAGGGCAAACTTTTTTGGGGATGTCATGGGAGCCTGAACAGGGAGCAGTTTCTGACCTTTCTTGTGTCATTATACGGGCAGGTTTCCACTTACAAAATACAGTATCCAATAGAGAGCATTAGTCAGGTAATAAGAGAAAACAGTCAGACTTCAGGCTTCCAGTGAATTTGGCTTCAAATAGGCCATATTTTGGTGACTGAAGGTGGTAGACAGGCAGAACAAACTACTCTTCCTTCTCTCCTGCTTCCCATTGTTTTTGCTGCAGAGGCTACTTGAGTGACATCCTGGGGGGAGTGAGAGCACCTCCAAGTTAACATCCTAGTATTGTGATCTTGGACAAGCCTGTTAATCCTTTTGTATTATTTCCTAACTTGTTAGACCAGAGACATTAATGTTAATTCTGCCTATATCACAGGGTTGTTCTGTGGTTTAATAGATGGGGAAGTTGTTGAAAACTAAAAAAAAATCTATTGAAACATAAGGTACTATCATGTACATCATAGGCTAATGTATTACTATATGTACTATTATCAAGGGGACCTGGAACTTGCACAGGAACAGCAAACTTTAGGTATCAGGGAAGGAGTCACGTACAGAAAAGAAGTGGTAGAAAAAGTCAGCCTGCTGGGAAGAAGAGACTGCAGGCGTGCAGCCCACGTATTTCAGGGCCTGGATCACTGTGTGTAAGTCCAGGTACTGTTTCATTCCTTTTTCTTCATCCGCTAGGTGGGGCTCCGATTTGAGGACACCCCCAAAGTAAAGGTTTGCAGTGCCTCCACCTGCCTCATTGAGGCAGCTCTCCTTTGAAAAAAAGTTATTTTTGCCTATTCACGTATTGGGTTAGCCAGTTTGAAACTCCTCAAAGCTACCAATTCCACTTTCCACCCCCAATAAACAAACCCAAACGTGTGACTGTTTGCCTCTGAATTCTACTTAAGAAGGAACTTCTCAGGCCAACATGCCAGAGGAGGAGAAGGTGGGCTTTAGAGTTGGTTATTCTACCACTGACAACTGTCCTGCTATTTACCTCACAGTGAAGAAATCTGATAAGAATAACACAAGACAGTGGTTTTGATTGACCTTTTCTCTGCACCTGACTGTTGACCAATCCAGTTACTTACTGCTGTGTGAAAAATCACCCTAAACGTAATAGCCAAAACAATAGCAGGGAGTCAGGACCTGGCAAGGGCTCTGGGGTACAGTCCTGGCAGCTGAACATAGAGCAGTAGGGACTGGAAGAGCCAGAGGCTAGCCAGGGATCTTTCCCTCTTGTTGTCTCAGGCCTCTTCATGTGGTCGGCTACTTTGGGCTTCCTCACAGCATGGCAGCCTCTTCCATGGCAGCTAATGTCTAATTCTAGAGTTAATATTCCAGTCATTAGGAGAGATAAGCTGAGTTATCTTTTATGTTAGCCTTGGAAGTCACATTCTTTATTGGTCGACAGAGTCACAATTTTGAGGGAAGGGAACATAGACCTCATTTCTCAGTGAGAAGAGTATCAGTATCAGTATCAGTATCTTGTAGGAAAAGCACGTAGGGTGTAAGACACTGTTGAGGTCATCTTAGGAAAACCTAATCTGCCATATGGGCTGACTGTAAATAGTTAAGAGTTGAGCTGTAGAAAGCCAATATTTATCTCTGATACTGGTACTGATGTACAATCTCTGTGCCAGAGATTTAACCACCATGCAAAGGATTTCTAACAGACCAGATAGTAACTCTGAGTGTGGTGAAACAGGCAACTATTCTGATGTTTCCTCCTCTTCTCCCCCTTCACCTTAATGACTTAATAACACTTGTTAAACTTCCTAAAAATCTCAGGCATCTACTTCTATTTCACCATATGCCACCATCCTTCAGAACAGGAGAAATAAGACTGCCATCCATATCCACCTGTGTATCCCCAGGCGCCCCATGGCTTCCCATGGCAGCTGCACTGCATACACATGACTGGCACTCATATCATTTCAGTCCCTTCTGGGTTGCCTTCCTGTACTGAAGCCAGAAAGCTGAAAGCAACATTTCTCAGAATCCCCTGCAGCTAGGGTTCCACAGCTGATGTAGGGGGTCTCCACCAGGTGTACTTGTATAGAATTTGAAGGTAGAAGTGATGGGGAGGCTGTGGGTATTAGTCTCAAATGGCTGCTGTAACAAATTACTACACATTTAGTAACTGAAGATGACACATTTATCCCTTTACAATGTGGGAGGTCAGAAGTCTGACATGGGTCTCACTGACTAAAATCAAGGTGTCAGCAGCACCATGTTCCCTGCTGCAGGCTCCAGGGGAGATCTATTTCATTGTTTTTTCTAGCTTCTAGAGGCTACCCACGTTCCTTCTCTTGTGGCCTCTTGCTCCAACTTCAAAGCCAGCAATGTTGCATCTGTCTGACCCTTCTTTCATAGTCGTATGACCACAACTGGGAAAGGTTCTCTGCTTTTAAGGACCAATATAATTAGACTAGGCCTACCTGTAGAATCCAGGATAATCTCAAGGAGTTTGACTTCATCCCATCTGCCAAGGTAAGGTAACATGTTCACAGGTTCTGGGGATAAGGATGAGGACCTCTTTGTGAGTTGGGGGGTACGTTAGCTAGCCTACTGTGTTATGCTTCTGTTTCTTCTATTGTCACTGCTGGTAACCATCTTCATCGACTATCTGGTTTTCTGTGGTGGCTTTCTGGCTGGCTATTTCATGACTGTGGCAATGGCAGCTTCATTTAGGAGCCAGTAGCTTCTCAAATCAGCAAGCATCTTCTTGATTATTGATCAGGTAGTAGTTCCATTAGTGGTCCAATTTTACAATGTGACTTTCAAAGTTGTTCTGGGAAACTTGATCCAGAGTGTGTTTCCTTGGCCTTCCTGACCCAACCATTCTGTAAGCCGTTTTATTATATATTTTTTCTAAAGAGTGGATTCTGTTGTCTGCAACAGAAATCTGAAGCATGTTCTCATAGTTCTCAGAACTATGTCTCTCTTTTCTAAGCTCCACTTATTTCTGAGGATGGAGCATCACCAAAACAACACTAAACTAGATTAGAACTTCGGAAGATGTGAATCATTTCAAGGTAGTTAAAATGCTACCAATAACCTTACAAACTACAACTACGGTATTGTCATTCAAGAGTTACCAGCGGGCAGTTATCCTCGAGTCCTCATTTAGGGAAGATCACCTTGAACCTCTGCATAGCAACAGGGCACCTAGTGTGTGTCACTTGAATTAGAAGGTGGACTATCGCAGTGAAGGCCAAGGCAAGGTCAGTCTAGGCTTCATATATAGCACAAAGTGGGAAGATCAAACGCTATACTGGTAACAACCTCTTGGGAGATGCACTAGCTCCAGGAAATTGTCACTGTGAATTTATTCCTCCTATTAGGACAAGGAGAAAAACATGTGCTCTTTGTGTTCATCTGTGTTGCTTTTGTATTTGCAAGGTACTCACCCCTCCTCCTGCCCTTGCCTCCCTTCCACAAGTCCTCCTAGAGGACAAGGACAAAAGGAGACAAGCTTGAGAATGGCATCATTGTTCCTCAGTTCCTTCCTGAACAATTTATTTAAGAAGGAAGAGATCACTTCTAGGGCTAGAGGTGAAGGCCAATAGCATCAAACCCCAAAGATAAGTGATGTATACAAGAAAGTTACAAGACATTGTTCTCTCTACATAGGTTGTTTTTTGGTATGGTCATTGCCAACCTTGTTTTACTATCATCATCATTATTAATAGCCTGATTTCATTATTGGTCCTTGTCAGGCATGCCTTCTCACTGTCCTGAACTTTCCCAACTTCAGTCTTGATCTGAAATCTAGGTCACAAGCTGTTAGTTAATATTTGATGTCTGCAATTTGCTAGGCAGCATGCAAGACCTGAGGATATAGGAACAGACAAAACAGACACTCTGTGTCCTCAGGGAGCTCACAATCTTCCTTGTCTTTATGTCTGAAAAATCTTTTCTTTTCCTTTCCATCTATCTGTATGTAATCTTACTATAGGCACACAAATGAAATCTTCACCAACTACTCTAACCAAAACTTTCTTCTCCCTCTGACCTCCTATAGACCTTATTTCTAGGGTGACTGTGTGTCTAATTTATCATCCAAAGCAGAACACTTCTGAGTGAAAGGGGGTGCTATTAATAATTATGCTGTAACAACAGATGTATACAGGGCAAACGAAGCACACTGTCCAACACAATTGGGGTGCTCCTGCTTCTCTACCAGACTGTGCACTCCCTGGAAGGCATAAATCAATATCTTATACTTTACTGAGTGAAAAATATAACTTTGGCCGGATCCTAGAATAGTTGCTCAGTAAGCATGTGCTTAAGTTGAAAAAAATTAATACTCCCTTAAATTACATAACACTGCAGACTTGGACTTCCAATCCACCTCACAAATAAAAATGATTATTAATCAGTTTGTTATATTTTAGAATGCTAACCAGTGTGAGAAACATTCCCTTTGTCTGAGACTCCTCCCTCTGGGTCTGGCAGAGAGCTCGTTTTGATCTTATGGAACACAGTATAGGAATATTACAACTCATTTGATTTCACTGTTAAAAAAGCTAATATCCTTTTTAATTAGTGTAATGAATGTGTGAAAATATTCATCTCCTCCACACAGTGTCACGTAAAGAATGCACAATAAAATAAATAGGAGTGGCTTCTTTTCTTGATGGTGTCCAGGTTTCCTCAGAGGGAAGACAACTCAGCATCAGGCCATGTGTAAAATGGTCTTTTCTAGGTAGACTGCCACACATTCTGAGAAAAACATCTATTTTTAGGGACCATTTCCAACCAAAGTAGGATGAGTGTATTGTGACCAAAAAACAACATTGGCCATTAACTTAGAAAGAAACGTGGTGGCATCAGACAGGAGAGATGAAGGGGCAAGGATCGATGGGTGTTTCAATATTAATTCATTCAAGATACATGTGTCAAGTGTTTTTGTTCAGTTTAAAGGACTCAAAGGCTTCCATGTGCACAATAGTAAGTTTTTCATTTTTAGGCTGAAAATGTTGTGTTGAGAAACTGCCTATGAAGATATGATTTCAAAAGTGGAGAGAAACGGAGCCAAAGGAAGGTTCCTTCCAGATGAAAAAGCATATACTCATCATCGTGTCCTTTCCGCACAGTTCTTTTTAATACTTACATTGTGGGGTGTTTCAATGACCACTGTTTTATGACACCATTCTACATCTCAGTTTGCCTTCGGGGGACCAGTTATGTGCTGCTAGCCTGTCTGTCCCTCCTCTCCCAACCCCCAGCCCCAATTCCCTTGCTTCATTGTCTGTTTTCAGCTGGTATTCTTTTCTGGTTGAATGGCCACAAACACAAGCTGTCTATCTCATCCAACTCATGGAGTTCAGCTTGGCAGATAAAAATAACCTTGGCGAAGGAGCTGTTCACAAGCAGCAAGCCCTGCTCGGGGCCACTAGTGCAAAGGAAGCCTGAGTGGAAAGTCAAGTCTGCCATTGCCCCTCAGCACCCATTGTGTGCATAAAATGAACTTTCACTTCTATCACCACTTCCTCCCAAGAAAAGCAAGGAACTGGTTTTAGACTTTTGACTTCTTTTCAGAATGAAAACAAGACAGCTTTTAATCTCTTCACCCTACCCCCGACCCAATGAATGCAATGAACAGTAAAACAAAACATTGGTTTGCAAACTCTTCAAGTCAAGGAAACGTTGTTTGTCTCATCTGACCATTTAACATAAAATGTGTAAGCTGCATTGCTCATTCTCCACAATTGCCTTTGTCTGTGTCTCTTTTTTTGTTGCTTGTGTCTCTTCACACCAAGGAATGAGACAATAATCTGTGAATTAAACCAAAATATAAGAGAAATGACTTGGTTACATTTAGAAGTGGGCATGTGGTGAGTATCACAGCTGGGCTGTGGGACTTAACCATAATAGGGATGCTTGCATTTAGTGACCTCAGATTTAGAGGAGAACACCTGGCAGTCATCGGCAGGGCCCCAAGTCAATGGAAGTCACTACTAAAGAGTGGAATTTTGATGTGAATTTTGCTACCAACGTCTATAAATTGAAGTACTATCTCCATCCTAGCCTCCTTGGCTTCTCCAGGTCACCCTTTAAAGGGGATGTGCCCTTTTCTGCTGGAAATAATTTTACTTTGCAGTCAAGAGAAGGAAGAACCATTTCTGGAATTTTTATGGTGGTACACAGAATTCTATGTGAGTCCCTAGTGCATGCTTTCAAATTTTCCTCAGTCCATCTCGAGATTTCTTTATATGTATGCTGAAGATAAAATATTCAGAGCGAAATCTCACATTGGAGTATCAGAGGAAGAGAGAAGCAACACCAATTGGGGTCTTTTGGAAAATCAACATATGCAGCATGTTTTCACTAAACAGTCTCCACAGTTCAAGGTTTTCAAACGTGTAGGTGCAGCAGACTTTTGGACAAATGCTTCACCTTCCCTTGGGAGAGCCATGACTTGGCAGGATTTCAAATAAACGGGGAGCTGGGCCAGGAGGCTGACCCGGAGGGCTGGGCTGGGAGGAAGTGGTGAAGGAGGGGAGGCCCGTTTCCTTTAGCTGCTCTTACCCTGAGTAGACACACCCCTGCAATTTTTTCCTACAGAAGGCGATGACTCCTGGCCACATCCTAATTTACCACTGGATAGCCTTCAGATGCTGGTTTTTGGGGAGTTCCCAGCTGACATCCCCTGCCTGTGACAAAACCTAAAACACAGCTGGATGGAAACACAACGGGGTACATGGTGGGTGTTAGTGGGCAAACTTAGAGGCTGGTCCATAAAGGCTGGAGGCACAAGAGAAGAGAGGAAATGAGTAGGAATACTCATTGGGGTGGGAAGGAAGAGAAGAACATTCTCAGAACCAGATCAACTTGATAGAGAAAAAAGGAAGAAATGATTGTATGTCAGATAACAAAGCCGTGAATGGTCACACCAGACACCCAGCCCCATAGACAGGGCCCAGTACAATTTCTCTGGGAATGGGGACAACAATGAGTCACACTCCTAAACTTCAGCCACGTGCATGGATATGAGCGTGGAGGAAGTGGGGAGCAAGGAGGAAAGACGGCCCCAATACTTTCTAAGACAATTATGACGGATCACCTGACCAAAAGTTTATACATTTCCACTCAGTCATTCAAGCACACGTAGGAATCTCCAGGATATGAACCTGTGACTCCGTGAAACTCCCTTCTGCACCTCCCCCTCGCCCCCCAACACAATCAGCCAGGTTTTCTCGGTTTCCCACTTGGTCTCCTGCTCTCGAGGGAGCTGTCACCTCGCACCAGGGACGTGCCCAGCCCTCTGCCACCTTAACAACGCGATGGCTTCCACTCGTTTAATATCAAACAGCACCCACACCCTTCTAAAAGGAGGCTGTCTCTGTTCCCCGCTGCGCCGGGGGAGGGGAGAGGAGGTTGGGGTCGCGCGGTGGGGGCTGCAGCTGCTTTCCGTCTCCAGACTCTTCCCCAGCCACCCAAACTCGCGGTGCTGCTCTTGTCCTCAGGTGCATCGCCCCTCCCCCATCTTTCCAACACAGGCGGGCTTCAGAGCAACACATTCTCCTTCTTACCCTTCCTCTAAATTCTCGTCCCCCCACCTCTTACCTCCAATTTGGGATTTAAACACGCGGGAAAGAGGCTGGTTTTTGGCCAAGTTCAATGAGAGCTGGGAGCAAGGGGAGCAAGTTAAGACCAGGAGCCCATGATCCCAGCGCTGAGCGGGCGTTGATTGGAAGCCGGCCCCCTAGGACTCCCGTCCCAGAACGCTTGCAACCTCACTCCCAGGGTACGGATCTAGGGGTCCTACGTGTCCCCAACTCAGGCCCTGTCCCAGGCTCCTCACCATCGTCTCGGCCAGTCCCCCCACTCTCTGGGGCACCCTTAGGTCCGTCCAGTCGCCCCCTCCCCCCCCCCCCCCCCCCGCCAAAGGCACCTCAGTTCTGTCTGCCAAAGTGCGCGCGCCCTTTCCTCTAAGCAACTTCGCGCATCTCCAGTGGGGTCAGACACCCAAGCGTCCGCGACGTGGTAAGCCCAGGACGCCCTAGTACCTACGGCTCGCAACGTGCAACGAACGCTCGCCACGCAGACCTCCCGGGTTGTGAGCAAAATCAGGAGCAAAAAGGAACGCATAAAACGGTGCACATACCTAAAGACGCCGGCTCCTCATCATGACAGGGATACTGGCTCTGGAGTGTAAAAGCGTCCGTTCCAGTGCGGCTTCGCAGACAGCCCGATGTCGCTCTCTGGGTACAGGGACAGAGGGCCGCTGGAGCAGTTGGGTCCCCGCGCGCGGTCCCCAGCGCCCGCTGCGCTCGGTGAAGGTGCGGCGCAGCGCGGAGCCAGCGCACAGGGAGCGGGGAGCGCGCGGAGGGGAGCGCGCAGCGCGCGCGCGAGGCGGGAGAGCGCACAGGTTGAGGCGTCACGGTGCCCCGCCGGCAGGGAAGACCGCCGCCTGACAGCTACTTAAGCACAACTCCCAAGGTTGGCCTTTGTGGCCTTCCGCTGCTCTTGAGCGCCCGACTCCCGTGCAATGGCCGCGTTCTCAGCCTTGGAATAGTCGGCGGAACCCGCGCCGGGGAGAGCGCCCTGGGAGAGAGGGCATGGTGCGCTGGCAAACAAGAAGGCCCTGTCAGCTGACCTTCTGGGATCTGGAATAGAGGCTGTGCAAACGGTGCGCTGGGCGGCAGCGGCGGGGTGTGTGTGGTGCGTGGTGCGTGGTGTGTGTGTGTGGTGTGTGTGTGTGTGTGTGTGTGTGTGTGTGGTGTGTGTGTGTGTGGTGTGTGTGGTGTGCCGTGCATGCTGTGTGTAGGGGGGTTGAGGTTGATTATTGTCGGTGGAAAGCCTTCCTGGGGAGTCTGTATGGGCAAAGAGATCTCATCCTGGTGGAGAGAAACGGAGTTGTTTTTAATTTTGTTTTGGTGAATTTGAACTACACATAAAGCTTTCCTTTACGAAAGTGTGGGTCTGTATGACAGACAAAAACATTCCACAAAAAGTCTTTTGGAATGAAAACTGTATGGGACTGGGGTCTACAAGGACCCAGAGACAACGTCCTTAAATAGGGATCCCTGTCTGTGCCTCAGTTTCCTTGTCTATGAATACATTGTGTATTTAGAATGTGTTAAATAGAAGAGTACTACAAGTGTATCCCCTCCTCCGAACTGGGGATTCAGTGACTTTGGGAGGGAATTAGTAAGAATCAATGAGCTTAGACATTGACCGAAAGGGAACACCCTAGGATGTCAACTTGGGAAACACCTACATCCAGTGCAAGGAGAGTGCGCCCACAGGTTTGGGACATAAGCGGCTAAAACCAGAGCCTAATCAATCCTGTCACAACCCACCTAAGGATACAACAACAGAAGCAGTGTGCTCGATGTACTGGTCGCCTTAGATGGTGAGGAGCAGCCTGACCAGTGACTGCCTTGACCGTCTGAGCCCTTCATCACAGCTGGGTTGTTGGAGACACCCACTTCCCTCTGTCCTTCTTTCAACTTACAACATAGTTTCTGACAGCACTCAGCGTCCTAATGTAGACATTTCTTCAGAGGAGAGAATGTGTTGACTACATGATAGGCACATTCCAGTCTGTCTGGCAAGTTATCCTTCCTATGTTGTATCGGTATTGGTATTCTGATCAATACGTGCATCCCTAGTGAGTCTGGTTAACGTGAGCCAATCCTTATCGTGCTGAACACTACAGTTTATTGACTATCTTCTTATGTCCTATGTTCTGGAGCAGATACTTTACAAATATTTTATCATTATTATATATCAGATTATAATTCTGCAGTAAGCATCGTTACTCCCATTTCATGAATGGGAAAATGAGATTCCAGAGAGTTAATGTGATTTGTCCAAGGTCACACAGTTTAATCAACTTTAGATACACATGCAAAAGCTGGGTTTTGACACCTGCAAAAAAACATGGGCCATGGTGGCCCTGCTATCCTGTCTGGCAAGAGAGATCCTCACTTTTCTCTTCAGTCTGGACCCAGCCTCATCCCTGTTGTGTCCCTGTGGATACCTGACAGTTGAGCCAGGCTTTTCTGTTTCTTTGTCTCCTTTCTCATTTCTTTTTATCTATGGAACAGTCCCTTCTTAACTCTACCATTTTCCTGATGTGTAATGGGACTGCTGTGTTACACAAATCTTATGGGAGGGAAAAGACAGAGGATAAAAAGAAACAATTAGATGATGCAAGGTTCTTTATAGACAACACCTCACTTAGCCTACAACAATCCCCTTTTCTATTACTGTCCCTATTTGAAAGATAAGAAAACTGATGCTCTGAGAGGCAAGTAACTTGCTCATGATGACAAAGGTGAAGCAATTATTCAGTCAGAGGTGATTTAAAAATTTAATGCTCTTTTTACTATAGTATGTTCTACTCCACACCCTAATTTCCTTTTTTGGGTGTTCTGCTGAGGGTTGGTTTAAGGGGGCAGGGTGTGCACTTACTGAGCCAGAGGCCAGAAGTCTAGGAGACGCCACGGAGCGGCTCTGCAGACTGTGGCCTTTAGATTTCCCTTGAGGTTGCCTCACTCGTTGTCCTAGATTTGGGACTGAAGCTCTGAGAGGGAATGAGGAAGGTACAGTAACCTGCATCTCCCTTGACCTTCTGTCTCAGGAAGGGAGCATAGCCTATGGAATATAGAAGGTGAAGGCCCAATACAGGGCCCACTTCCCTGCTTGTATTGGAAGCTCCTGGTGATGGAAGCTGTCCTGGGTAACTTGTAGCCCCTCAGTTCCTAGCACAGACTCTTCCTAGAGATCAGGTACATGTATGAGGGAAGGACCAGGCAGCACAACTATACACAACCAAGACACAACCTTTATTAGATTGTCTGGTTCAAATCCTGGAGAAGTTAAGTGATATGCCCAAGTTTGCATAACCAAATAGAGACTGCACAAGAACTAAGGTCTCCTGGCACTTATTTCAAAGGTCTTCACGCTGCCTCCCAAATCAATGTCCCTGGTGTGTTCATTGAAGTCCTCATTCTTGGGTGGTTAATTTCTCCCTATCTCCACTCTCTGGTTAGAATGCCTTTTACTTCCTTCTTAGTCCCTGCTATTGCCAAAGCAGAAGTCTTCTATCCCAAAGCTTCGCTGATCAAAGCATTCATTGATCCTTTGCCTGAGCTCTTTAATCTCATCCAGGGAAACAGTGAAGCCCAGAGCTTCTCAGCACTTGGTGTAGGGATATTACAGAAAACTCTGCTAGTGAGAGATTTTACTTCATTCTTTCATACCATTAGAAAGATATGGTTCTTTCAAAGGAGAAGCAGTTTAACACAAATGCCCTCACCTCCTTCCCACGTGTCAATCTTAATCGAAAACACCCCTAGGTACAAATGAGAGCTATTATTTCAATAAGCTATTATTTCAACTCAGGTGCCAGGCACTCTGCTAAGGGCAGGAGACACAGAGGTAAACATGAGAGTTATGGAACCCATCTCATGGAGACTGGTGGTGAGAATGGCCGTAAATAACTGAGGTGGGTGTTATGAAAGAGGAAGTCCCATGGGTGATATGGGAAATGTGATTATTTTTGGTACATATAAGAGTGTTTGAACTTCAGCAATACAGAACATAGTTTCTTAGAGCTGAACATAGAGCTGAATTTTACCTTGCTCTTCTCTTATGGGCATTTTTAGCCAGTTTTGAGTTAGGGAACAGAATTGGCAACACGAGCCTGATTGTTCTTTGAGCCACTGCTCAATCCTAGTAAATACACAGTTCATCAGAAGAAAGGAGAGCATCCAAGATGCAACCAATTTATTTCTCTGATTTAGAGCTTCAGACATTTCATACAGAATTCAGAAAGCCACGGAAGACCCATAATGAAGTAAAGTTAATGCTCTGATGAGGCATTCTAGTTTTGACTCCTGGTCTAGTTGACTAGTGCCGAAGAGAGGTAATCAGACAATCTCTCTTCATAACTATGATGCTTAATATCCACGTGGATAGCAGATCTATCACACTGATTTTGAAATTCCTTCTCTATTCTTTTGACCTTTCTCTATAGTTATCTGGCCACCCAAAAGCAGAGCCAAATCATAGCTTTGAATGTTGCTAGTTCTAAGATTTTCCAATTCCTTTCTCATACTATCGCTCTTCACCCTCCACCTGCTCACACCTACTAATTCTTTATTTGCTGCTCCAACAATCATTCTCTATTTCTCGGTATTATTAATTTTCTAATTTATGAAGAGCATAAGAATCACTCTGGGAAGGAGTTTAAAATACAGATTTTCAAGTCACACTCCTTTCTGTTCTAAATCAGTCTTTCTAACAAGCACACTGATGGTTCTGGGGCAATCGTGCCAGAATACACTTTGGGAAACGCTGGTCTGGATAAGGTCCAGACAGATGTCCAGCCCCCTTGGCACTACGGTGTGGTTCTAGAAGCCTTTGCAGTTGCACCCTACCACTCCGCAATGCCAGCCCTAAGCTCATCCCTACTATGCTCAGTGTCCAGGGAATAGCCCTGGAAAGAGTCTTGGACTTTGAATTGAGATGCTTGGGTTCTATTTTGGTTCTACCCAATAGCAAATGCAGGGCAAATTCCAATCTTTGTGATCTCGGTGTCCTCACCTGTCGAATGAAGAGTTTAGACAATTTGATCGCCAAGCTTCCTTTTGGCTCTCCCATTTGACGGTTCCTGCTTCCATCTTTTTGCTCAGGCCATTTCAACTGCCTGGAAAGTCTGCTCAGTCTCTCCTACCTCTGCTGTTTGTCTCTAAAAATCCTGCCTGGCTTGTAAAGACCTGTTCAAACGATACCTCTTTCATGACATCTTCCTTGGCCCTCCTGTAAGTACTGTGTCCCCTTAATACAGACCCAATCTCATATCTTCCTTCTGTCATAGCTATTTGGTGCCCTTCTCCTCATTAGTTTATACGCTCCTTGATGTCAGGAACTACGCTTAGTGCCACTTACAGTATTGTAACCTCTATAACAATGGTTTGGAGCATAGTCAATAAATGTTGACTAGACGTGGAGTGAGAGCATACAATGCCCCTGCTGGCTTCTGTCACCTTTCTACTGAAAAAAGAGCATTACAGGCCTGCATTTACTGGCATCAGAGTTGCACCTACAGAAGTATGTTTCCACCTGACCACTGTCAGCTACGTCTTGCTTAGGACTTTCTGAACTGATGAGAGCAAGACCCCATTTTCCTTTGCCCATGTCTGGTACCGATGATAAGGTCCTCCAGGGAGTGACCACCTCAGGCTGTTGTTTCTCTACCATTGTCACACTTATCTGCTTGCACAGTAGAAAACTTTTGTGGCCAACATTGTGTCAGTAGCATTTTAGTCTGTACTAGGAATGAATGTCTCAGGGGTGCACTCAGTTTACCCTGACCCCGAACCCTATTCTACCCCACTTCTGGCTCTACACCAAATGACCTGGAGGATGCATGGGTAGAAAGTAATCAGCAAAATATTCAAAGCTGACGGGAAATAAAATATGCCCTAAATGCATTACAGCAAAAAATCCTCTTCTCTCTAGAAACCTGAGATTGGATTTCTCATATATTATTTTAAAAAAAAATTTTATTGGGGAATATTGGGGAACAGTGTGTTTCTCCAGGGCCCATCAGCTCTAAGTCATTGTCCTTCAATCTAGTTGTGGAGGGCGCAGCTAACTGGCCCATGTGGGAATCGAACCGGCAACCCTATTGTTCAGAGCTCGTCCTTTAACCAACTGAGCCATCCGGGCACCCCTTCTTATATATTATTATTATTAAATTACATGTAGAGGTCGGTTTTTGTAATACTATGATTTAGACCAGCAGATTTCAACTTTTTGGTCTTAAGACCAAAATAATACTATAACATAATCTGGATTGGCCATTTTATAGTTTACATGTTTTTATACATAGACATGTTTATATACAACATAATCTAGTCTAAATCCTTTAATATTTTTCAAAGTCGTTGAGGACCTTGGGTACCCTCTGCAAGACTCTTGGGGAAACTTCAGGGGTCCTCAGAGCACATTTTGAAGCCTCCAATCTAGACTTACAAACTTTTTGGCAGAACATTAACTTTACTAATTCCTATAAGGCTGAAGGTAAACAGTATAAATTTAATTCAATAAAAATTACCACACAAATATATTAGCATAAGTATAAAATGATTCAAAATGAAGGTAGAAGTGATTGGAAACTATCAATATATGTGTAAACACAATCCCAGGTACTTGATATAAAGGCTTTTTTAAAGGTTCTAAATTGACTTTCTCTTTATAATAAATCCCTTCCCTTTTCTCTCATTATTAGAGGAAACATTAAAGAATAGATTTGTCTGTAAGCCTCTCCAAGCTGATTTATTTGTATTGTGTCCCCAGGCCCAATGCAGTCCCTGGCTTGCGGGATACCTCAAGTTGCCCCTTTCTGTCTGCTCTCCAACTTTCTCTCTTCTGCTATCTGCCCTGGAGGCTACCCTATCTGGACCACATGAACAACTGCCCTGATCTGTGATGTACAATTGGGTTTGACCAATGGGGAGCCCTAATGGGAGGGAGACAGGAAAAAGGGAAAGAAGTGAGGTGATTAATCAATTCCCTGGCTCCTCCCTGTGAGGTCACCCTCTCTATATAGCACTCTCTCCTTGCAGTTTCTAGCAACCTCTTCTTCTCCCATTCTTTGGACCCAGCAATGGCGCAGGCCCCACTGTGCCCTCTGCCTCCCCACATGTCACTCACACCTTTGTAAGTCATCTTTTTGTAAATAAACCTTCCTTGAAATATTTTAATTAGAGGGAGCCATGAGGTTCCTGATAGTGCTCTGATTGGTACACATTAATAACTGCCTGTTGAGTATTGAAATTTTAAAGATCTGGTTTTATCCAGTCATTCATACTTTAAAAATATTTTTCCTTTGGGTAACGCCTTTAATTATTTTCATTACCTTTCAATTTCAGGCTAGAGCTGTTGTTGCACAGAATCTGTTTAATTCCTTTCCTAACTTACTGCCCCCAGCTATGCAAAAAAATCTTTCCAAAGGTCGGTCCTCTCTAATTCATAATGTTGAGGCCTTAACTTTAGGAGGTGATTTTAGGATGAATTTCAGGCTCAAAAGCCATTATTACTTAAAACTTTGTTGCTGGCTGTTATCTTCACAATCTTCATGGACATTACTTTGGAGTCTAATTAACATCTGAAACAGGTCTCAGTGAGGTTAAATGAGTTGTTGCTACAATTCAAGCAAAGCTAGAGAGTGACAGAACATCAAGGTAGCTTAAAACGCAGGGAAGAGACTCTGAGGCCATGACTGAGGTTCCTTCTGCTTGTTTGCTCTGTTCCTCTGTGCTGCTGCCCTCATGTTCCTGCTCTCCAGCAGTGAATCCAGCTGTATGTTTAGAAAGCCAGTGCCTCAACTGTGAGGCCTAGAAACCATTCGGTATCTTTGCTGGCTTCAGGATCTAGTGTCTCTTTGCTTCCTAAATCACTCCTTCACAACCTACACTTCCACCCACTAACATACATTTTATGAAAAGTTGGAGACTGGATACTAGATCATCCCTGTGGGCCACACAGTTTCACTCTGTGGAGGTGAAAGTGGAAATCTGACCCTGCCCACAGCTTGCTCAGCCCATAAAGCCTTCTTTGGTAGCATTGGCCTGGCCCCATTTCCTCTCTTCCCTTTTCTACTCACACACAATCCTCCTCCCTGGCAGCTCTGGATAGGAGCTGTGAAAACAGGACAGAGCCCTGTCCCCCTCCATAATTAGCCAGACAGGTAGAGCTGCTGCAATATCACATTGACAGAGCTTTTGCACCAAATACATTATTCACACCCCTCAAGTGCCATCAGCTATCACATTCAAAATAGGTCATTCATGCTGAGGCCTCTAGAGGTGAAAATTTCACAGCCATGTTAATGAATGTAAGTGCTTTGGGTTAAGCAAATCTCCAAACAGTGTGGCCTTCCCTAGCAATCCAGTTAAATATCTCTCACGGAATCCCCATTATGTTTTCATTAGTGGCAACAGGAAGAGGCTGAAACAGCTGTCTGCTAACAGCACCAGGGCTGGGAGATGATGGCCTTATATATTTCACTGACCCTCCTTCAACGAGCCTCAAATGACTACTTGAGGAAGATAAACTGAACACCTGCTCTTTTTTTTTTTTTTCTTTTATCTTTCAGGTCTATGTTTTTATTTTTTATTTTTTTTATTTATTAGTTTCAGGTGTACAAGACAAAGTAATACTTAGACGTTCATCATTTATATCCCTCACACTGTGAACCCCCCTCCCCCCATCCACTATCCCTCCGACCTCACACTGAACCATCACATTATATATATAAAATTATAGTTGGCATTCATTAATGTTTAGCTTCTGGTGTACAATGCCATGATCAGGTATCCACAGTATCCCTGAGGTGGTCTCCCAAATAGGACGCATGTCCATCGGATACCCAACAAAATCTTTACAACATTATTGAATACCTTCCCCAAATTAATTTTCAAAAAAACTCTGAGGCCATCTTTTGGTTACCAGCTGCTTCCAAATCCCTTCACCTTTCCCCTTATCCCCAACCCCCTCCCCCACACCCATCTAACAACTCTCGGTTTTTTCTTTGTGTCCCCAAAACTGTTTCTGATTAGTTCATTCACATAGTCTTTTCTTTAGATTCCATATATAAGTGAGATCATATGGTACTTGTCTTTCTCTTTCTGACTTATTTCACTTAACATAATGTTCTCTACATCCATCCATGTTGCTGCAAATGATAAGATTTCTTTCTTCTTTATGGCTGCGTAATACTCCATTGTATAAATGTACCACAGCTTCTTAATCCAGTCATCTACCGATGGGCATTTTGGTTGTTTCCATATCTTGGCTATTGTGTAAAGTGCTGCAATAAACATAGGAGTGCATACAGATTTTTGAATTGGAGTTTTGGATTTCTCCGGGTAGATGCCTAGGAGTGGAATTACTGGATCATAGGGTAGTTCCATTTTCAGATTCCTGAGATACCTCCATACTGTTTTCTATAGTGGCTGCACTAATCTGCAATCCCACCAACAGTGCACTAGCGTTCCCTTTTCTCCACATCCATGCCAGCATTTGTTGTTTGTTGATTTATTGATGATAGCCATTTTGACTGGAGTGAGGTGGTATCTCATTGTGGTTTTTATTTGCATTTCTCTGATGGTTAGTGAGGTTGAGCATTTCTTCATATGTCTTGCCTTCTGTATGTCCTTTTTAGAAAAATGTCTCCTCAAGTCCTCTGCCCATTTTTTAATTGGGTTGTTTGTTTTTTTGGAGTTGAGTTGAGTAAGTTTTTTATAGATTTGTGAACACCTGCTCTTGAATGTTCTCTGCACCCAAGACTGTGGCCAAGTTAGAATAAGGATATCACCAACCGGGCATTGGCCTCTCTGAGAAGGGCCTCACAGCTGTGGATGCAATATTCAAAGGAATTCAAATTCAACAGCTGGAGGCCACATACCTCTATGTTTCAGATCCTAATTCACAGACATGCAGACTCTTTATCACTCAGAGTACACAGGTCCTCTTCTCAGCATAGATCTCGCATTTAACTCAACTCAAGTGCCTGGTGGAATGCAAGTATTTGACTAGCTATTTCAGTGTTTGGAGAGTTACTGGCATGTTAATATGTTCTTTTAATGATTTTTGAGGGTACAACATACTATCTTATAGGAGGAAGAACAATTTTCCCCAGGATTAGAATAAAGAGAAGTGATTGAAGACATCACTCGGGGGATTTGAGTTAAAATAAGAGCAAATGTGCTGACTGCAAGCTCTTGACTCTTGAATGGGTATGTGAGGGAGGGAGGCTGGTTAATCTCCCTGAGAAAGGGAAAAAAGGGATGGAGTTTAGCAAAAAGAATTGACCTATTGCTTGCTTCTATGAGAGACCAAAAACCTCTCTAGTTCTCTTCCAGCTGAGGGTCTATGGAAGTACAGCCTTGGAGCAAAAGAGCAAGACATGCAAGCATTTTGACTTGCTGAGCACAGCACCAAATACAGGAAGCCACATGAAGATGGAGAGCTCATGGAAGCACTTCCACGATTATCATGCTTATCATAACAGTGCTCCCAAGGATATCAAGCTCTCTACTTCAAATACCTCCAAGAAGCCTACCAAGACTTCCCAGCCCTCCCGTCTGACCTTCCCTTTAATCTCCTTTCAGTGGTTGTGAGCAATTTGTATTGCATTCGTGAACTCCTGGCTTGATGGGATAGCTTATATAGGTTATATAGCCTATATAATCTTTCTAAGATTGTGTCAGATATGCCCAGCCTTGGTGTTGAATCAGAACCACATCTATCTCACTTGGAAATTCAGTTCCCTACTGTGAAATTTACATGGTTCAAGAAAAAACAATTGTTCTGCGGACTTTCAGGAACTGCCTGGCTCTTTCCTGTTTTTTGATGTACCCTTTCCTAACTCTCTCTCTCTCTCTCTCTCTCTCTCTCTCTCTCTCTCTCTCTCTAATGTGGTAAAATGCATATAACATAAGAGTTACCATCTTTTTAATTTTTAAGTGTACAATTTAGTAGTGTTAAGTATATTTGTATTGTTGTACAACCAATCTCCAGAGCTTTTTTCATCTTGGAAAACTGAAATTCTATACCTATTGAACAACTCCCCCATTCTCCCATCCTGCTAACCTGTGGCAACCACCATTCTGCTTCCTGTCTCTAAGAATTGATGGTTTTAGATGCCTCATATAGTGGACCCATACAGTATTTGTTTTTTTTGTGACTGGCTTCTTTCACCTAGCTTAATATTATCAGGTTTATCCATATTGTAGCATGTGTCAGAATGTCCTTCCTTTTTAAGGCTGAATATTATTCCATTGAATGTATATACCACATTTCGTTTGCCCATTGAGCAGTCAGTCGATGGATACTTGAATTGTTTCTACATTTTGGCTATTGTGAATACTGCTGCTATGAACATGGACATACAAATATCTCTTCATGACCTTGCTTTCAATTCTTTTGGGTCTGTAACCAAAAGTGGAATTGCTGGGTTATATAGTAGTTCTATTTTTAATTTTTAAAAGAACCCCCATACTGTTTTCCATAGCAGCTGCACCATTCTATATTCTCACTGACAGTGCACAGTGGCTCCCTAACCTGTTTTTTAAATTTATTTTAAGTGTGTTTTCCAGGACCCATCAGCTCCAAGTCAAGTAGTTGTTTCAATCTAGTTGTGGAGGGCGCAGCTCACAGTGGTCCATGGGGGATTCGAACCAGCAACTTTGTTAAGAGCACCATGCTCTAACCAACTGAGCTAACCAGCCGCCCCTCCCTAACCTTTTTAACAGCAAGATGTTTTTCCCCTCTGGTAAGTTAGAACTGCTCAGAGATGCCGAAGAGAGCTAAACATTGCTGCTCCTTCTAATGCTTAGCAACCAGGAGCCAAGTGGCCCTCACTAAAATTTTGTGAGGCTGTGCTTTTCATTCTCTTCTCGGTGCCTGTTTTGAAAAGGCTTCCTTGTCCTCAAATTAACATGCAGGCTGAGAGGACATACACCCATCTGCCTTAAAGATGAAGGACCATGGTCAAGAGCCAGCGCTGTTTTGGGATGATCAAAATTCTGCTAATCCTGTGTAATCTCCTAACGTAGAGGTAAGGTATTTCCAATTTGTGTTTCTTTAGGCTATGCCTCTGAGGTCTGGCACCATTTCTCCTTGATGAGTGGGCAGATTTGGAGTGGTATGTGAGGAAAAGCTAAAAAGATGACTTTGAGTCATACTCATGCATCAGTCATTTCTCACTACGCGAGGAAGTCCAAGGGCTTCAGTTCTTGGAGCCATGTGAACTGAAAGAGTCAAATGGGGAGGAGATTCCTTTAATGATGCAGAGGTATAAGTGGGCAGGACCCTGGACATTTCCTGTGTGCTGTCTTCTCTCAATTCGTTGATGGCCTGGGAGAATAGATTCTTGGTCCTATTGTGTTTCTTTCCTCCCTAAGTGATGTTGCTTTCTCTGCCCTCTCCCACTCAGGTCATGCTGTCTTTGGTTTTGTCTTGGACCACTGATTTTTCATCATTCTTCCAGTTTGTTTTATAGAGTAATGTAATATGGTGACATAGTCTCTTAAAAAGAATGTCTAAATAACAAGTTGGGATGGGGACAAATCTCATCTTAAATGGACGTGTAATGATGAAAAGACCCTCTCAACAGGAGTGAGAAGGGAAAAGGCTGGAGAGAGAGATGGTTAAGAAATTCTCATTGATGTAAGAGGCAAAATGATTTGGAAGTTGATGACCTGAACCGGGTTCGCCACGCTGTTTTTGTAAGGAGCCAGACAGTACAATTTTAGGTTTTGTGGGCCAAGAAGTAAACAAACAACAACAACAACAACAAAAAAAAACCCAAGGAAATTATGTATATAATTCCATATTATGAGGAAACAAAATTTCACTTTTTTTGGAGAAAACTCAAAATATAATAATTATTAAGATTTTTTTTTTCCTGCTAAGGAGAAGAATGGAATTCCTTTCCTTTGGGATAACATTTTGCTTAATTGGAGTTCAGAAATAGTGTTCCTATCATCAAATCAATTCAGTTCCTATCATCAAATCAAAGGGTCATCTGAAGAACCATTCTTATCTTGCAGACTGGACAGAAACAGGCAGTTGTCTTTCTAAGAACGGGGATGATTTGATTTGATCCATTTCTAGTCCACATGGCTAAAACTGGTTCCATTTCTGACTTAACTGACCAGTTTTGTGCCCTGGTCCTAACTTTCACTAACTGGTGCTCAATAAGTATTTGTTGGTTAGTTCACAGCAGGTTGATCCGATTAACTTGTGCTCTGCCCTATGCAGGATTATTAAGCAACTGAGCTAATGTTTGTCCTCCTGTACATGTGCATGCATATTAATATATTTCACAACAATATGCATACATGGATTACTGTGGTTTCCTTCAGGAGGTTTTATCATTGAATATATTAAAAAAGCAATGGAAGTAAAAACTAAACAAAATACCACTAGAGGGGACAGTGTGGAAGATTTGTTTAAAATCTTAATTACTATCCTAAAATGCTATAACATATATATAATTCAAATTTCAGGGTGTTGGGGCGACCAGATGGCTCAGTTGGTTAGAGCACAAGCTCTCAGCAACAAGGTTGCCAGTTCAATTCCCACATGGGATGGTGGACTGTGCCCCTTGCAACTAAGATTGAAAATGGTGACTGGACTTGGAGCTGTGCTGCACCCTCCACAACTAGATTGAAAGAACAATGACTTGACTTAGAGCTGATGGGCCCTGGAAAAAACACACTGTTCGCCAGTATTCCCCAATTAAAAAAATTTTTTTCAAGGGGTGTTATCTTTAAATTGGAAATGTTTTAACAAATATAGGAAGCCCAGCCTTTCTCAGATTACTTTTTTAAAAGAACTCTGTAAACCACATCAAAATTACAACTAAACTACAGAACAACCATCAATGAGCATCACTTGAAGTCTATCTGAACATGTAAGTCCTATAACTAAGAAGAAGCCACATTGAGACTGGTCGGAGGAGCATAGACCTGAACAGGCTGGTCCCATACCCATGTGTGGTGGTTAAAAATCAGGAGGGAGATCTTGGCTGTGGAGGTCCCCTCTGAGGAGTGAGCTTGGTCCCAGCCCCACACCAGGCTCTCCAGCCAAGTATTCTAGTGCCTAAAAGAGATGTCCCCATAATTTCTGGCTTTAAAACCAGCAGAGATGGTGGCTGAGTGAGACGGAGGACACCTGGAGTCCCTCTTAAAGGGTTCTCACATGGACTTGCTTGCTGACGGACTCACTTGCTCTGAGCTCCAGTGCTGGGGCAGCAGCTCAAAAGGCACAAAGACATACTGGAAGAAACTGAATTGTCTGGCTTCAAGGCAAGGACTAGAAGGGCAGCTTTCTTCCAGATAGAAGTACCAGCAGAAGCCATTGTTCCTATGTACAGCCCTCCCACCACCTAGCATGAAGACTTAGGCTGATGCCATATCTGGGTCCCCATCAACTTGGCTAACACTTTTCTCCTTGCCCTGGTGATTTCCTGAGACCGCACTCCACACAACTTGCAGGCCCAACCAAGCCACTTGCAGAGGCTTTTCCATACAAATGGACTGTCTTGGCTCATGCTGCAGACTCTAAAATCTCTCAAACATTCATAAACCCTAAATAAGGATCATCTGGTCTCAGCATGGCCCATACCTCTTGCTATGCAGTCAGCCTCAGTGCACAGCTTAGCCTCTCCTGGGAACCTCCAAGCCCAGCACAAATTGCAACCATCTGCAGATTACTTTTTAGTTCATACCAAGTGGCCCTGGGCAGGGAACAGGCAGCAGCTGACCTTGGCCTTCACCAGAGCCCTTCCCAAGAGGCCCTGGTACCAATATATTCAGTGGCCAGCTTCAGGCTACACCAGAGCATCATGGAACCACTTCCACAAACGACATACCCAAAGAGCAGACTGGGAAGGCAACAGAGCTGTGCTAAAGTGAATCCTGCCTGTAGGGTCAACCCCTGAAAAACACCTCCTCTGTTGTAGTCATGGACAGTTTTCATAACCAATTAGCCCAAGTGTCAATCCCTTTCATTGATGTGCCAGCAGCAATCAAGGCTGAACTACAATAGGAGGGCACACACAACCCACATAAGGGACAGATCCGGAGCACCAAGCTCAGATGATCAAGGAATCTGCCACTAGGCCCCACAGGACACTTCACTACATAAGGCCACTCTACTAAGAGTAGGAGACATAACAGCTCTACCTATTATGCTGAAAAAAAAACACACAAGGAGACAGCCAAAATTAGGAGACAAAGAAACATATCCCAAATGAAAGAACAGAGCAAACCTCCCAAAAAAGAACTAAACAAAATGGAGACAAGCAATCTACAAGATGCAGAGCTCAAAACACTGGTTAAAAGGATCTCAGGGAGAACTTCAACAAAGAGATATGAAACATAAAAATTGAGATAAGAAATATAAAAAAGAACCAGTCAGAAATGAAAAATACAATAACTGCAATAAAGAATACATTAGAGGGGGCCAGACCAGTGGCTCAGGTGGTTGGAGCTCCATGCTCCTAACACCAAAGGCTACCGGTTTGATTCCCATATGGGTCAGTGGGCTCTCAACCACAAAGCTGCTGGTTCGATTCCTCAACTCCCACAAGGGATGGTGGGCTGTGCCCCTGCAACTAAGATTGAACATGGCACCTTGAGCTGAGCTGCTGCTGAGCTCCCAGATGGCTCAGTTGGTTGGAGCGCGTCCTCTCAACCACAAGGTTGCCAGTTCAACTCCCGCAAGGGATGGTGGGCTGCGCCCCCTGCAACTAACAACAGCAACTGGACCTGGAGCTGAGCTGCGCCCTCCACAACTAAGATTGAAAGGACAGCAACTTGACTTGGAAAAAGTCCTGGAAGTACACACTGTTCCCCAATAAAGTCCTGTTCTCCTTCTCCAATAAAACCTTAACAAAATATATACATTAGAAGGAATCAACAATAGATTAGATGGAGCAGAGGTTCAAATCACTGATATGGAAAACAAGATAGCAGAAAACACCCAATCACAACAACAAAAAGAAAAAAGAATTTTAAAAATGAAGTGAAGATAGTTTAAGGGACCTCTAGGACAACATCAAGCATAACAACATTCACATCATAGGAGTACCAGAAGGAGAAGAGAGGGAACAAAGGATCAAGAACCTATTTGAAGGGCTGGCCCGGTGGCTCAGGTGGTTAGAGCTCCATGCTCCTAACTCCGAAGGCTGCCGGTTCGATTCCCACATGGGCCAGTGGGCTCTCAACCACAAAGTTGCTGGTTCAACTCCTCTGTTCCTGCAAGGGATGGTGGACTCCACCCCCTGCAACTAAGGTTGAACACGGCACCTTGAGCTGAGCTGCCTCCTGGATGGTTCAGTTGGTTGGAGTGTGGGCTCTCAACCACAAGGTTGCCAGTTTGATTCCTCAACTCCTGCAAGGGATGGTGGGCAGCACCCCCTGCAACTAATGATTGAACACGGCACCTTGAACTGAGCTGCTGCTGAGCTCCCAGATGGCTCAGTTGGTTGGAGAGTGTCCTCTCAACCATAAGGTTGCAGGTTCGACTCCCACAAGGGATGGTGGGCTGTGCCCCCTGCAACTAGTGATGGCAACTGGACCTGGAGCTGAGCTGCCACAACTAAGACTGAAAAGGACAACTTGAAGCTGAACGTCACCCTCCACAACTAAGATCGAAAGGACAACAACTTGACTTGGAAAAAAAGGCCTGGAAGTACACACGGTTCCCCAATAAATTCCTGTTCCCCTTCCCCAGTAAAATCTTTTAAAAAAAAAACAAAAAAGCCCTTTTTGAAGAAATAATGACTAAAAACTTCTCTAACTTAGTGAAGCAAATGGACATACAAGCACAGGAAACTCAAAGATGAACCCATGTGTTCAAAGATGGCCCATGTGTTCATCCCAAACAAGATGAACCCAAAAGAGTCCCACACCAAGACACATGATAATTTAAATTCCAAAGGTTAAAGACAAAGAGAGAATCTTAAAAGCAGCAAAAGAAAAACAGTTACCTACAAGGGAGCTCTCATAAGACTTGCATCTGATTTTCTCAACAGAAAGTTTTCAGGCCAGAAGGGATTGGCAGGAAATATTCAAAGTGATCTACAATCAAGATTACTCTACCTAGTAAAGTTATCATTTAGAATCAAACGAGAGATAAAGAGCTTCCCACACAAGAAAAGGCTACAGGAGTTCATCACCACCAAACCAGTATTACAAAAAATGTTAAGGACTTCTTGAAGGAGAAGGAAAGGAGAAGGAGAAGGAGAAGAGGAAGGGGAAGGGGAAGGGGAAGGGGAAGGGGAAGGGGAAGGGGAAAGGGAAGGGGAAGGAGAAGGAGAAGGAGAAGGGATAAAAAATATGAATAATCAAATGAGAATAACTACATATCTATCAACAATTACATTAAATGTAAATAGATTAAGTGCTCCGATCAAAAGATCTAGGGTGGATGAATGGATAAGATAACAAGACCCTTACATATGCTACCTACAAAAGACTCACTTCACATAGAAAGGTACACAGACTAAAAGTAAAGGGATAGGAAAAGATATTTTATGAAAATGGAAGTGAAAAAAAAAAAGTTGGGGTAGAAATACTTATATCTGACAAAATAGACTTTAAAACAAAGGCTATAACAGGAGACAAAGAAGGACCCAATAATTTCACTTGTGGGTATTTATCTGAAGAAACCCCAAACACTAATTCTAAAAGTCATATGCGTATATATATTCACTGCAACATTATTTACAATAGCCAAGATATGGAAGCAACCTAAGTGTCCATCAATAGATGAATGGATAAAGAAGAGGTGGTACATATATACAATGGAACATTATTCAGCCATAAAAAAGAATGGAATCTTGCCATCTGCAATAACATGGATGCACCTACAGGGTATTGTGTTGAGTGAAGTAAGTCAGACAGAGACAGACAAATACCATGTGATTTCATGTATATGTGAAATCTAAAAAACAAAATAAATGAACCAACAAAACAGAAACAAACTCAGAGATCCAGAGAACATTTTGATGGTTGCCAGATGGGGGGGAGGGTGAGAAAATGAGGAAAAAAGGGGAAGGGATTAAAAAGTACAAATTGGTAGTTACAAAACAATTATGGGGATGTAACATATAGCATAAGGAATATAGTCAATAACATTGTAACTGTATGGTGTCAGATGGGCACTAGATTTATCAGGGTGAATGTGTAATCATTATGTTGTAATCTTGAAACTAATATAATATTGTATGTCAACTGTAATTGAAAAACACAAATCATAAAAAAACAAAACAAAACACAAAAATAAAAACTAAAAGAACTCTGTAAAGTAGTGTTGGGGAGGCAGTATCTGTGGTGTATTTACTTCAAGCAAATATTTATTCAGGAAATAGGGTTTGTATATTGTTAAAGATGCTGTTAAAGATGTTGTTCTTTGCCTCCAGCATTCATGACCAAGGCAAAGAGACTCTATCCATAAGAAAACTGCCATTGGGGTGGCCGGATGGCTCAGTCGGTTAGAGTGTGAGTTCTGAAAAACAGGGTTGCTGGTTTGAATCCCACATGGGCCAGTAAGCTGCATTCTCCACAACTAGATTGAAGACAACGAGCAGCCACTGAGCTTCCGGAGGGGTGGCCAGATGGCTCAGTTGGTTAGAGTGCGAGCTCTTAACAACAAGGTTGCCAGTTCAATTCCCTCCATGGGATGGTGGGCTGTGCCCCCTGCAACTAAAGATTGAAAATGGCAACTGGACTTGGAGCTGAGTTGCACCCTCCACAACTAGATTGAAGGACAACCATTTGGAGCTGATGGGCCCTGGAGAAACAGACTATTCCCCAATAAATTGATTTTAAAAAATATATGTGGCATTGCAATAAAGCACAAAAATTTAAAAAATATAGAAAGAAAAATCAGACTGCCATAATGTATATTATTCTTCAATATTCAAATAATTTTCAGAGGGAGACCAAATTTGTAAAAGCAATAAAACGTGGGTAGGAAATCACATACTTATTCTGTGCCACGCAATGGATTTATATTCTGAGACCTGCCTTGGTCACATAGTGGAGATAAGATTTGTAAATTTATGAACTAGACATACCTTTGTATTCTCAGGAAAGCATTTGAAGTGAGAAATCTCAATGGCTGTGGTCTTATTAGCTTGTGTCTTTTTTAATCACAGGCCAGGAGTAGAAAAGGGAAATTGTATAGATTTGAGAGGTTGAGACAGCTGAGAAAATCATAGTAAAATGATTGTGTATTGTTAAAGATGCTGTTAAAGATATTATTCTTTGCCTCCACATTTATACAGTAAGCCCTTAATAGTTTTCCATTACCTCATATGTTATCTCATTTAACTTCATAGTAATTTTTGAGGAGATGACAACCATCATCACCTTCATCACATCACCATCATCATCATCATTATCATATCACCATCACCATCATCACTACCATTATTACCATCCTCACCACCATCATCATCACCATCACTACCATCATCAATATCACATTACCACCACAGCCATCATAATCTTCATCGCCATCATCACTACCAGCCCCACCAGCCCCATCACCATCAAGACCACATCCACTACCCCATCCTAATAAGCATCACCACAATTATCATCATCTCCATATGGAAGATGGAAAGTGAAGCTTTTGAAAAGTTAGGTAATTTGCCTAAAGTCAAACTACTAGTAAGTTGAACTAGGTCTTTTAAGTCCAAATATTCTGCTCTTTCTTCTATGCTACGTTCCCTCAGTTTGAAAGTCTGAATGGTAAATATCAAAGATTTAAAAACAATGGTGGCTTTAGAATTTTTGTATGCAAAGTACTTAGTATAGCAATATGGCTGGAAGAGGGGTCTGGCCCTCCACTGGACACTGTTTGGAGAGCAAGCGTACAAGTTTTTACTCAGTAAAGTGCAGATCTTTCAAAATAGCAATGTTTTCTGAAAAAGCTTTTTATCATGCTTTATATCAAGATTTAAAACTCTAATTTATTTTTCAGTTTTTAAAGATGCTAATGGAGATTTTAGGGGCCTAGACATGTCCCACCCCAGAAATTACCTTGGTACCCTTCAGCCTGTAAACCACACACTGAAGGAAAAAAATTTTTTTCCTAACATTGCAGTCATGTAATTTATCTGAAAGTGTGAAAGTGGTTGAGAGCACCTTCCACAAATCATATCTGCATATTTGATTCTTTGATGCACTGTTCTTCAAATACCGTTCTATTGATTCATTGTGCTGTTATAAAAAGAAGAATCCTACCATAGAAAACATTTTCATATTTACTTCCTCTCAGAGTTGCCAGTTTATAGAGAAAAAATAATTATATTCAACTGTTCAGCCAGCTGACTCAATCTGTGATAGAAAAGTCAAGTTATTTCCTCCCTGTTTCTTAGCTCAGTACTTCTTACAGAATGGACAGTTTAGAATGAAGTCATGAGGGGAAAGGGACCAGCTGGTCTTTCCCTCTTGCTGTTTGAATTGTATAGTATAAATATTTAAACATGTAACTCCCAATGATCCAAAAACTAAGAAGGAAAAATTGCAGTGAAAAGATGGCCCTGTAACCTCATCATTTTCCAGAAGTCAGCAACTTGTTCTTTCTCCTCTTTATTTGATTTAGAAATGATTATTTCCTATGGTTAAACCACACAGTACAGCAGATGAAATACCCTCTGTTTACTATCTATTAATGAAAATCTTTACAAATTTTGACACACTGCTTTCTCTTTCTCTCAGTTGGGAAAATGGACACCTCATCCCTCCAAAAGTTTATATTTCCTCACTTTCATATATTTTTTTTTTTACTCACTTTCACATTTTAAGGTCCAAAATTTTTACTTTGTATCCATCATTGATCTTTAAATGTCTTTTGCCTGAAGCATTTGTTAAGCAAGTTGAGGCTTAACAAATGTTTCTTATGTTATGAAAAAACATAAGATATAGAAAGTCCACATGTGAAAGAATGATAATCATATAAATTACTAATTTACCTTCTGGAGTAAAACTGGCTGTTATGTCTGCCATTTGATTGTTTTCCCAGCACAGGTCAAAATCTCTCTCTTAACAATATCTAAAAATGATCAAGTAGATAGTTCTTTTATTCTTGAAGGGAAATTCTAGATGACTGATAAAATATGCTCTCTCTACATAACAAAAAGTGAAGTGGTTTTTCAGCTTAAATAACCTGGCTTGTCTATCAACAAGGATCAAACACAGAACACTTCAGATTCTGGACAAACCCTCCTTCACTCTGACGTACACATGCTGTTCAATCATCACTCTCCTAGTCAGCTGGGCACATCCACATTCCAGCACACCCTACCCCCCGAAACCATCTCCCAATACAGCCTGGAACATACTGGATGTCAAGAAAGTAAATGAATGTTCAATATCACACCAACACCTGCATTTTGGGTTTTGCTTTCTTCTCTCCATTTTCCCTTGCCAGGACCAGTCACTATGTTTTTTTTCCTCTCCAACCCTTCTCTGCCTTTTTTCTTGTACTTGCAATAGTCATTTCAATTTGACTCAACTAACACCTTTTCCTTCTTTAATACCTCCTCTGAAATGATTGAATTGTAAACATCTTTGTTAAATACCACAGCTGTTTGGCAAACAATCAATAGGCAAAATTTAGCCATCCAAAAATAAACAGGAAGTTGAATAAGCTGACACTTGCTATGCACAATGGAACACGTGAGGTGTGGTTAACTGGATAAACCACACCTCTTTAGTGAATATGTTGACTTGAGTAAGTGAAGTGACTTCTATTAAGGAGGAAGGACAATACTCTCAATTTGTTACACTGTTTTGGTCATAACAACTATACATTTCTTTTTCTGTAAAAAAGATTATTTTGCCACACATACAATAGATATGCATATACTTTTACTTTTTGACTCAAGTCCTATAGAAGGCATACTCAAGTATGTCACATAGCATTCCTAAAAAGACGTTTCTGGCTGCTTATAGAGATATTAAATAATCATTTTTAAAAAATGCTTTATTTGTAACATTTGGCTCCTTTTGGCTTTGGACTGATCTAAATAGGTCACTGTGAGGTCACTGGAGGCCATAAATCAGGGGCGGGCTGGTGGCTAAGAGCCTGCATAGCTTTAGTGCAATGTGCTATTTTAGTTTGTACCCCTGAAATGACACCATCTCTTTGGCACCAGCCAAAGAAGGCTTCCTAGACATCTATGGGAAGAGATTGTTTTGCAGTAATCCGAGGCAGAGGTCACATAGGCATGAATTACTGTGGGAAGGTCTGTGTCTGCTCTCAGACCCTGTGACAAAGAAAACAGGGAAAATGACTTCCAACCAAAGCATTTATCCAGGAATCTAAGGGTGGAAATTGATCCAAGCAACTTTGGCAAATCATGAAAGCAAAGAGTGACCAACTTTTTTCAATCCAGGAAACCAGGACAAACTCTTCCTGTCCCTCCTCCAATTTGGTTATTTGGGTTCACTTGAGACCCCCAGATATGGATATTTTTGAGGAAAGTCCACCATAGCTGAATAACAACTATTATATTCATATGATATAAAATGTGGCACAATCAAGCAAAAAGCTCCATCTCTCTCTAGCCAAAGTGCAGACACTTTTAATAATTTTTCCATAGAGCATATAACTGAATGAGTCTGAACTTTCAGGATTTATTGGTTTTATACATAATCATAATTTAGTCTCTTCTTCCTTCTTTCTTTTAATTTTGGTGAGGGCAAATGTAATTCAGTAAACAACATCAAAATATGCAAGACTACAACAGATTGCATAATTGTTTACGTATTTTTTTTAAATCTACCTTGTCTTCATAAGCAGTCTACCCAGAAAGACAGAAAGTGGACATCTATTCTACTTACAATTCTTTTTTTTTTGATAAATCTTTTGCAATTGTCTTGCTCTTTCTGAGCTGAAGTTCTCTTGGAAAGGGAATTTTGTTAATTTACTTGGCTTGGGGAAAGGAGAGAGGTTTGGTTCAAAGTGAGTTGCATGTTTTTCCAACCACCTGTTGGTCACTTTAAGAGCAACAGGCGGCTAAAGTTTGAGGGGATTTCCTTTTTTTCTTTTTTTTAAATTTTCATTTATTTTAAGTGTATTTTTCCAGGACCCATCAGCTCCAAGTCAAGTAGTTGTTTCAATCTAGTTGTGGAGGGCGCAGCTCACAATGGCCCATGTGGGAATCGAACCAGCAACCTTGTTAAGGGCACTTCACTCTAACCAACTGAGCTAACGGGTCGCCCTGGGGGGACTTCCTTTTAACAGTTCATCTCCATCTGGGAGAGAGAGTTCTCCTCCTTTGGGGAGGTTGAAACAACTTCCTAGATCCAACTTCCTGGATCCTAGACACTGTGATCCAGGATAGAAAAACTGTTCTCATGCTATGCTGCATTATACCAGCTCTGGCTAACATTTGAAGGTCTGGCAAAGCTTTGCAGTTTCCTGTGGTCTTTCTAGAAGAGAGATCTTATGTGAGTCTCCAAGGAATACATGAGCCTGAGAAGTACTTTGCACATAGAACTGTGAACTTGTGGTGTTTTATTATTCTAATCATTGCACTTGTCAACAGATTACTGAGCAGTGCTGAAAATGGAGGCAATGAAGGCTTGTGGTTCTAAGGAAAAAAGTAATTGCAGCTTTAACTTGAGCCAAGGAGTAATTTTGGCTGCTAAACTAACGACTGACCACCTGGGGAACTGTTTCATCCCACACATGAATTCTATTCTGTTCTTGAAAGCTGGCCAAGGGCCTCCACTGTGCTTGAAACTCTTTCTTTTTTCTGTCATCATCATCATCGTCATCATCATCAAAATTGTTGTAGTTATCATTACTATTATTATCCATCCAGCTATTTCAACTAACATACACCAGGCTAGCTGTCAAAAAGACACAGTGACAAAACAGATGAAAGTCCTTTAATTTGATAAGTTTGAAACAGCAATGGGAAAGGGGCCTCTAATTCCAGTTTACTGGTTTTTTACTATCTTGGTAATCAAATCAATCATTTCCCCAAGAAAGAATGAATCTACCCTATAGTAACTATTTTCTAATTGGCAGTATAATGTTGGTGTTGTTTGGAAAGCAAACTTGAGATGGGTGTGTGTGTGTGTGTGTGTGTGTGTGTGTGTGGAGAGAGAGAGAGAGAGAGAGAGAGAGAGAGAGAGAGAGAGAGAGAGAGAGAGAGACACAGAGAGAGAGACAGAGAGAGACAGAAAGAGAGAGACAGAGAGAGAGACAGAGAGAGAGAGACAGAGAGAAGGGGAGGGAATGCGAGGGAAGAGGAAAGGAGAGGAGAGGAGAGGAGAGGGGAGGGGAGGGGAGGAAGGGAAATAAATATTGGGATTTCTGGTGGGTAGGTGGATGACTGCTCTTTCTCTCCCTCTCTCCCTGCCCCCCCACCATATGCAACTCTCCCCTACAACAAAAGCAGTTACCCACCAATGCTTCTTCATTCTGTGAACCTTAACTTTTCTTTTAACCACAGAAAACAATAGCTGAAGCAAACAGGATCTCAGAAAGGCAGTTAAACAACATGTTGGGAGCATGACTGATTTTTTTCTTCCAATATCTTTATGTGGTACATAAATCTAAGTGAATTTATTTTTTCTTTTAACCAAATGGAGGGGCCAGCTTGGTGGCTCAGGTGGTTAGAGCTCCATGCTCCTAACTCTGAAGGCTGCCGGTTCGATTCCCACATGGGCCAGCGGGCTCTCAACCACAAGGTTGCCAGTTCAATTCCTCGAGTCCCGCAAGGGATGGTGGGCAGCGCCCCCTGCGACTAAGATTGAACACGGCATCTTGAGCTGAGCTGCCGCTGAGCTCCCAGATGGCTCAGTTGGTTGGAGTGCATCCTCTCAACCACAAGGTTGCCGGTTCGACTGCCACAAGGGATAGTGGGCTGTGCCCCCTGCAACTAGCAACTGCAACTGGACCTGGAGCTGAGCTGTGCCCTCCACAACTAAGACTGAAAGGACCACAACTTGACTTGGAAAAAAGTCCTGGAAGTACACACTGTTGCCCAATAAGTCCTGTACCCCTTCCCCAATAAATAAAAAAGAATATTAACCAAATGAACCTAAATTCCAATCTGTGTTCCTTTAGGTGGAAATGGTCCTTTTAGGAATGTGTCCATTGCAAGGAAATATGGTTGTCTTAGTAACAAGCTCCTGGGCATATTCCTTCGTTTATGTTAGAGGAAACTGTACCAAAAGCATTTTGTTTTCTTAGGCATGCTAAGAGAGCTGAAAGCATGGATGACACCTACAGCAGACATGAATTCCTCTAGGTAGATGTAATCTGGGCAGAAAGGATTAAGTAAGAATGCTGGAGGTTAAAAAATGAGATCTTAAGAGAATGTATACTCAAACGTCTTGTTTTTGATGAAGAATGAGACCCAAAGAAGATGAATGGCTTGTGTAAGATCCTACAGCCTTGTAACAGCAGGTGCAGGGCTACAGTGCAGACTCCTAACTTCTCCAGGGTTGTTTCCGTTCTATCAGACCTCTGAAAAGTTGTTTCTAAACTCAAGCTCTGAAAACAAGTCCTATTTTGAATATACTAGGTTAACCAGACATGAGAAAACTCTGTGCTAAATCCCCTTCATACATCACTTTCCAAGTTACCCTATAAAGCCTTTTTGTGAATATATAATAGGGGTTACTATTTATTGAGTACTTACCTACCATGTTCTAGGCAAAGCACTTTCCCTGTAACATTTAATCCTTACACCATCCTATGAGGTTTGTGTTCCATTTTATAAGTGATTAAACTAAGGCACAGAGAGATTAAGTAAACTGCTCAAAGTCACAGTGAATTAAGTGGCAAAGCCCAGGCAGTGCAACTCCAGAGACGAAGCTACCCCCCACAGAGCTTTCCTAACATGAGGGACCTCCTGGATAAGCTTTCACATAAACTGGCAAATGTGAGCCATCACTCTGAAAACTGAACACACAAAAAAACAGATGTTGGATTTACAAGGATGCTCTCTCTAATCTTTGAAGATTAAGTTAAACGAGATAATCAGTCTGGAAAGTATAAATCATGTCACATGTGAAGTGCAACACAAATATTAGGAATCTATTATGAAGATAATCTGTACAACCCAATAGGTATTGCTGTCCCAGTTCACCTCTGAGGAAACTGAGGTCCAGTTTAGCAAATTAAATAACTTGCTTAAGTTACTTAGGTAGTACGAGGCAAAATGAGAATTTGAATCTGAATCTTGTCTGTCTCCCAACTTGACTCTTTAACATGGCTGCTGAGTTTAAAACAATCACCTCAATACTCATGAATGCTCACGATACCATACAGGCTCATCAAGCCTGCTGTGCTGCGCTCTGACCTCTGAGGGGTGGGGCGCACACAATCCGTAGTGCAAGCATCAGTCTATAGGTGGCACTCTTTAGCACCATCGCCAGATGTAAAAGAAAAATCTCTTTGAGGCAGGAAATGTGGCCTGGGCATTTTGGAGGCTGGATGAATAATTACCAATTTGTCCAATCTAGCCTTAATGCCCTACTTGTGAACATTTTTTAAGTTCTGAGGGAAGTAAATAGCTAAGTAGGTTTAACCAGAGAAAACACCTTCAAGCACAAGTGGAAGCAAAGCAACAGAGCCTAAGTCAAACTTCAAGTGGCTCTAAATACCTGTCCTCAGAGTAAAGCAAAAGACTGAGAATTTGGCAAACAGCAACCAAGCTTCAGTAGATATTCTTCAAGCTGATTTAGGTTGTGATAAAAACTCAATTTATGGTTTTAAATAGTTTTGAAACTAGAACAAAATAATGGAAAGACAGACATCAAATCATTAAAAGTGGTTATATCTTAGATGATTAGATTGCAAGAGTCTTATCATGTTATACTCTTTAAGTTTTCTTCAATGAACTATATTACTTGGGTAACCCCTAAAAACTTACTAGTGCTCCTTTAAAAAATTACTTGATAGAGTTTTTAAAGAAAATTACTAGATATGGCTTCTTATGGAAAACAACTGAATTTATGAAGTCCCTGAGTCCAGATTACTGTTTATTCAGACAGCTCCAAGTTCTGGAAAAACTCTTGCCTATGGGCCAATTTCATAGACAGCATTTGAAAAAGAAAGTTGTGGATTAATAGATTAGCTACTTAAAATCACAACCCTTATAACAAATTTCCACTCCATACGTCTACATATGGAAGAACAGTGAAAGAAGAAGGAATACTAGGCGGTGCTGGTGGGTGTCAGAATATAGCATGGCTGCAGCATCCCTGCTTAGGAGAAAAGGAAAAAGGAGAGGCCGGGAGAATTGGGGTCCGAGGAAGAATGAGGGATGCAAAGCGGAAGAGCTGAGGCAGTGCAGATCAAAGCAATAGGATACATAGGGAACTGCTCTGATCCATTTGTCCAATTGCTATCCTAGCAGCCTCGCTGTGGGCTTCCCTACAGTGCTAGACAAAAGAGCATTGAAGAGGAATAAGGAAAGATTTAGTACTATATTCCAATCTAAACTTAACCTTTATGTAGTCATCACACACACACACACACACACACACACAGACACACACACACACACACACACACACACACACACACACAAGGCTTATGGAGAAACCATTCCATTCTTTTGTCCCCTGCTTTGAGTTATATTCCTTGAGTGTCTAGATTGATATCCGCAACTACCATCCCATCCAGAATTCATTCAAGGTCCTCAAGTCCTTGCCCAAACAGGGCAGAAGTTAACAGTAGTGGGCAAAAGTTTCTAGTAGTGTCAATGCTCAGCAAAACAGACTAAAATGGCTCCTGTAAGAAAGACATGTTTACCTTCACCAAAAATATCATCCTCTTCATCGACCAGGAGCTCCTCAGCGTCCAGAGACTGCATCTTGGATAGGACAGTCAGTGTGCAGCAGTGGCAGGCAGTCCCAGAAGCAGCCCCAGCCACCCCAGCAGCAGGCCCTACGGTCCCAACTGCCACACTGCCCCCAGGGCAGTTTCCTTCCTCAGTTGCCTAAGCCCTGAGGAGGACAACTTCCGCATCAGCCCTGAGAAAGCAGTTTCATTCATATGAATAGGCTTCATGAGCCTTTTGAAGCATGCATTCCAGGTGGGGTTATTCTCACCACTGAGAGAAAGGAATTTTTCTGGAAGGAGGCTGCAGATTAGGTGAGATTTAAACACAGATATCACTTGAAGTCTGAGCGCAATGAATTCTATTTCAAAGTCACAACTTTCATATTTTCTTAAAGAGAAAGGTGGGCTTTTAACTTTCTTATGAATCTGAACACAATGGGTCATGTTGAAAGAGAGGGGTTCACATTTCTCCTATCTTGGTTTTGCTTCAGTGACAATTTATCTGAAAGAAAAGCAAGCCAAGCCACTATGCTAAACCAATGCTGGCATTTGGAGGGACAGAGTTTTAATTTACTCAGTAATAGTTGCCTTTTTCAGTGAAAATCTCTTGCACTTGAGGATTAGAAAGTTTACAGCACTTAAACTAAATTTAACATACATCTAGGCTCGTACAGGCTCAATTAAATCTATGGTTAATTAAATCTATGGTTAATAAATAGATAACTAAAACAAACAACTTCCATTTCACAATACTTACTCAGTTTGATTCTTCAGACTTTATCATTAAAGGAGAAAATATTACTCAGCAGGCAGCTCCTCCCAGAGGGAGGAGAAACCATTGAGTTTCTGTGTGAGTTCCAGGGGCTGGCATCACTGTACCCAACTATCCTAAGTGTGCTGAGTTCTGTATGGCTGTTTAAACACAAATCTCCGAGTGATGCTGCAATTTCATTTGGGGGTTTCCCAGTGCTCCTCCGTTATGATATAAGACATCTCAGGCAGCCAGAGGCTCAGAAAATGCAAATAGAGATGATTGTGGGGAGCTGTTGACCCAAGGTGTTTACCTCTGGCAACTTTATGTATTGAATGGGTTTTTAAAAAATATATGTTAATATATTTTTAACATATTTCCTTTATTTTTTGGAGCAGTTTTAGGTTCACAGCAAAATTGAGTGGAAGGTACAGAGCTTTCCTGTATACCCCCTACCCCCACACATGCACAGCATCCCCGTTCTGGATATCTCCATCAGAGTGGTACATTTGTTACAACTGATGAATCTACATTGTCATGTCATTATCACCCAGTCATAGTTTAACTTAAGGTTCACTCTTGGTATTGTACATTCTATGGGTTTTGACAAATATAAAATAACATATATCTACTGTTACAGTATCATACAGAGTAGGTTTTTTTTTTTCTTAAAGATTTTATTGGGGAATGGGAACAGGACTTTATTGGGGAACAGTGTGTACTTCCAGGACTTTTTTTCCAAGTCAAGTTGTTGTCCTTTCAATCTTAGTTGTGGAAGGTGCAGCTCAGCTCAAGGTCCAGTTGCCGTTGCTAGTTGATAGTTGCAGGGGGTACAGCCCACCATCCCTTGGGGGAGTCGAGCCTGGCTCCAACCAACTGAGCCATCAGCTCAAGGTGCCGTGTTCAATCTTAGTCATAGGGGGCGGAGCCCACCATCCCTTGCGGGATTCGAGGAGTTGAACTGGCAACCTTGTGGTTGAGAGCCCACTGGCCCATGTGGAAATTGAACCGGCAGCCTTCGGAGTTAGAAGCACTGAGCTCCAACCTCCTGAGCCACCAGGCTGGCCCCCAGAGTAGTTTTAATGTTCTAAAAACCCTGTGCTCTGCGTATTTATCTACCCTTAAACCCCTGGCAACCACTGATCTTTTAATTGTCTCCATAGTTTTGCCTTTTCCAGAATGTCATATAGTTAGAATCACAGAAAATGCAGACTTCTCAGATTGGCATCTTTCACTTAAGTTTTCTGCATTTAAGCTTCCTCCATGTCTTTCACAACGTGATAATTCATTTCTTTTTAGACCTGAATAATATTCTATTGTCTGGGTAAACCAGTTTAGTTTCACTTGCTAAAGGACATCCTGATTGCTTCCAAGTTTTGGCAGTCATGAATAAAGCTGCTATAAACATCTATGTGCAGGTTTTTGTGTGACATAAGTTTTTAACTCATTTGGGTTAATACCAAGGCGCACAACTTGTGGATTGTATGGTAAGAGTATATTAGGTTTTATAAGAAACCACCAAACTGTTTTTCAAAGTACCATTTTGCATTCCCACCTGTAGTGAATGAGAGTTCCTATTGCTCCACATTCTTGCCAGCATTTGGTGTTGTCAGTGTTCTGGATTTTGGACATTCTAATAGGTGTGTAGTGCTTGTCATTGTATTAACAAGTGCTTTTGAAGAGCCTTCTGGTGCTGCTCTCTAAGCTAAGAACCTGTTTCCTCCTTTGTTAACTGCACCCTTGAAATTACACCAGCTTCTCCCAAGGGAGAATACGAAAACTGGGGCTGGAGAAGTCTAGCTATGAGAAAGGACCACGCCAGAGGAATTCTAGTCATTCAGTCATGAAAAGCTACCTGAGCCCCAGTGGTGTGCTTCCCAATGTGCTGGTTGCTCTTCGGTTCCCAAACAGTGTGTGCAGTCTGGGGCCCGCTGGAACTTCCAATAGCCCTCAGCCATGGCTGGGGCCATCTTTAGTGGGGAAGAATTTGGAAATGTGTGGGTGTTTTGGGTTGCACAAAGTCTGGGGGATATTACTGGTATTTAATGTCTTGGTAACCTTTCTGCAATGCATGGGACAGTGGCTCAAGAGGAAGAACTGTTCAGCCCCAAATGCCAAAAGTACCCCTCCCCTACTTGAGAAATACAGGGAGGCAGACAGCCTTCCTTTAGATCTCCTTTGCTTCCCTCCTTTCTGAACCTCCATCACTCCCCAACCCTAGTGGACTCAGGGGTTGCACTGAATGATCTAAATTAAATTAATTAAAATGAGCTTGAATTGTAAAATGATGTAGCCACTATGAAATATAGTAGAGAGGTTCCTCAAAAAAAAGAAGAGAAAAAAAGAACTACCATATGATCCAGCTATCCCACTTCTGGGCATGTATCCAAAAGAATTAAAATGAAGATTTTGAATTGATACTTGCACTGTCAAGTTCATTGCCACATTATGTACAATAGTCAAGATGTGGAAACAACTTGAATGTCCACAATGAATGAATGAATAAAGAAAATGTGTTGTGTATATACATACATACAATAGAATATTATTCAATCTTAAAAAACAAGGAAATCTTGTTATATACTATAACATGGATGAACATTGAGGACATTGTGCTGAATGAAATAAGCCAATCCCGAAAAAGACAAATACTGTAGGATTCCCTTTATATAATGTATCTAAAGTAGTCAAATTCACAGAAACAAAAAGCAGATTGGTGGTTGCCAGGGGTTGAAGGGAGAGAAAATGGGGAGTTGTTCAGTGGGCATAGAGTTTCAGTCATGCAAGATAAGACAGTTCTAGAGATCAGTTGTTCAACAATGTGCATATAGTTAACAATTCTCTACTGTAGATTTAAGAATTAATAGTGTAAATTTATGTTATGTGTTTTTTATCACATAAAAAAAATGAGCCCTAATATAAGAAATATGGATGTGTATTGGAGCTGCATTTGCTGTGGCTGGGATGAAAGGAGGGTTGTCAATTTTGGTCATTACTGCATTTCTCACCCATTGTTCCATGTCCTTTAATCTTCACAGCCTCATAAGTGGATGCTATTATCTCATTTTATAGATGAAGCAATAGAACTCTGAGAGCTTAAATAACTTTCCTGAGAGCACACAGCTAGTGAGTGGCAGATTGGACTAATGCCAGAACTTAAGCCATTACCGCTCATCAAAACAGCTTTATGGAGTGACTGCGGGTGATCTGGGTCACTACAGCATCTCAGTGGCTCTTAGGGATCTGCACCATTTCCATTCCATCCCAATTCAGAACTACCAGGTTACCATATTAACCCTGGGATTCCCAGCAATTCCACTTCAATAAGTTAGCATAACTTCTCTAGGCCTATTTCCTTATCTTTAAATGGAAAAAATAATATCTTCTAGTTATGGATTGAATTCCTGGACTCCCAATTGATATGTTGAAGTCCTAACCCCCAGTACCTCAGAATGTGACCTTATTTAGAAATAAGGTCATGGCAGATATAACTGGTTAAGATGAGGTCATATTTGGATACAGAGTGCCCCTAATCCAATGTGACTTGTCCTTATAAAAAGAGAAAATTTGGACAAGAGAAGAATGCATGTGAAAATGAAGACAAATCTATAAGCCAAAGAACACTGTCAGCAAATCACCAGAAACAGAGGGAGAGGCATGGAACAGATCCCCTTTTATTGCCTCAAAAGGAATCAACCCTGTCGACACCTTGATCTTGGACTTCTAGCCTCCAGAACTGTGAGACAATACATTTCTGTTATTTAGACTACCTAGTTTGGCGTACGTTGTCATGGCAGCTCTAGCAAACTAATATACTTCCTCCTTTGGCTTACTCTGAGGATTAAATAAGATAATTCATGTAAAGGAACTGAAACAGCACATGGCTCACTGTACATACTGAGTTATAATTATCTGACTTAAATGTCTTACAGGGAAGCTTGAGCCATTTCCCTAATTGGAGCCTCAGTGGGGACAGAGAATGGCAGTCACCATGCTTTGTAAAAAATATCAATAACCCTTGGTAAATCTCTTATTCTTCTCTTCTCCAAGTTAGAGATTTGAAAAACACAATTTCAAAGGACAAATCGCAAAGGCCACCAAGAACAAACGTCTTGAAAGCACGAATATAGAAAACGGTGCTGGCTCTCCAAAGCTCATGATCACCTTATAGAGATAAGGCATATGCACAATGTGTGAGCTAAGAAGGAAAATTAATGTACTACAGATGCACACATCAGTATGGATAAATTTAAAAACATAATGTTGACTGAAAACGCCTCCTAAAGATATATGTATGATTCTATTTATATAAGTGCCAAAAATGGGCAAAATGAAAAAATATATAAGTAACAGCTAATATTTATATAGTGCCAGGCACAGTTCTAAGTGCCTTGATTCACTTATTTCTCACATCAACCCTATGAGTGAGATAGGTATAATTATTATCTCCATTTTAGTTTAAGGCCCAAGGGGTAAAATGACCCACCCAACATCATGCATCCAGTAAGTGGCAAAGGTGAGATTTGACTCAAGCCTAAGAGTCCACATTTAATTACCATGACACTGTCTCTCATGGATGTGAAGCATAAAGAAATACTGAGCTATTTGCAGCTCCCCCACTGTAACCACTCCAAGCCTGTGCTCACATAGCGCCTCCTTCTTCTGTTTGTCCTACCAACTTCGGAAATATCCCTTCATCTTTCAGGGCTTGTTCTAAAGGCTAATACCTCCATGAAGCCTTTTCTAATAAGACAGGTAGTAATGTTTGCCCTGCTCTGGTGGTCCACTGATTTATTTATGTATCTATTTCACCC
The DNA here is from genome assembly GCF_964194185.1 of Rhinolophus hipposideros. Classification (NCBI taxonomy): domain Eukaryota; kingdom Metazoa; phylum Chordata; class Mammalia; order Chiroptera; family Rhinolophidae; genus Rhinolophus; species Rhinolophus hipposideros. The sequence goes on from NC_138065.1 coordinate 25,035,936, forward strand.
TGACCCTTTACTCCTCAAGGGCAGGGACCATTTCTTCCGAAACTTTGTATCTCCAGGCCCCTAGGATAGTGCCAGGAAAAAAAGTCATTGATCAATGTGTATTGTTTTAAATGAGTAAATAATGACTAAATGAATGGCCAAAAGCTCTAGTGTGAATTGAATATGAGAGAGCAAGAATGCGTCCTATTTGGGAGACCACCTCAGGGATACTGTGGATACCTGATCATGGCATTGTACATCAGAAGCTAAACATTAATGAATGCCAACTATAATTTTATATATATAATGTGATGGTTCAGTGTGAGGTCGGAGGGATAGTGGATGGGGGGAGGGGGGTTCACAGTATGAGGGATATAAATGATGAACGTCTAAGTATTACCTTGTTTTGTACACCTGAAACTAATAAATAAATTAATTAAAAAAAAAAATAAAAAAAATAAAATAAAATACAATACAGAAATAAAAAAAAAAAAAAAAAAAAAAAGAATTCTTACTTAGCAATTAGCCCTAGCTGTAGGGCTATTTTCTATAGAATCTATAGGAAAAAACTTTTTCTGTATTCTTTAACTGGCAAATTAAACTGACAAAGACAGACTAATGGGAGAAAAGGCATACAAATTTTATTAACATTTTTATATGCATAGGGGCTTCACAGAAAAGAAGTGAAAAATCCCAGACAAGTGGTTAGACTCAGCGGCTATATACCATACAAAAGAAAGTAGGGGAAGGTTTGGGCCTCTGGTGGGGGTAAATAGTGGGAAGGTGATGAGGAAATGTGGGATAGATAAGGGTTGTTTAATGAGATTTGTTATGCAGACTCATCTCCTTGTTGTCTCTGGTGATAAAAGTGGTCTTCAGTGATAGTCATTCTCCTCTTCCTGGTATGGGAGAGGGGAACACCTTTGCAAAGAGAAATTTTTGCTCTGCTTTTAGGCAGAAAGGGAGAGAATTAAAAGTTGTCTAGTGTCTGCTGCTTGTCAATTGCCTTCAGCTAAAAATAATCCTAATATCAATGTGGCATATTTTGGGGTAGCATATGCTGATCCTCTTCAAATCCATACTAGAAAAGAAAGACCAAAGCTGGGGAAACAGTACTGGCAGTTGGGCAAGTGAGTGAGGTGATGTTAAGGGGTGTAGGTTACAGAGAGTAGTTTTAACTAAGCAGTAAGAGGTAAGTCTGGCACAATGATCAAAGAACCTTGCTTTTTAGTGATTGAGGGAAACAGCTCTGATAATTGGATTTGAGGAAGAGAACAAAAGTAAAGATGAACCAGTGAGAAACAACTCTTTTGATCAAAGGTCGATTTGTGATAATCTGGGCTAAATTTAACAACAGAACTTCAAGGTCAAAAACACTGGAACATAGCAAAGCTTTTCTACTGTAAACAATTGATATCCATTTTTTGCTGTATCAAGTGTGCAAATTTCAGACAAGCAAGGCTTAGTCCTTGCTTTGAGGAACCTTACTCACGCTTTCCGGTATTCATTCATTCATTCATTCATTCATTCATTCATTCATCCATCCATCCATCTATCTATCCATTTGAAAAATAATAATCATATGATATTTCAGGCACAGTGGGAAACAGTTAAGTAAATGTGTAAGTGACTGTGCATGTGTTGTGTTGAAAATCGACACTATTATTTTGTGGTATGAAAATTTAGCTTATAATGATCAGCTATTTATTTAGTAATTTTGAACATTTCTGCATGATTTTCTGTTTTGAAAAAAATTACTATCTATGGAGCATTCAGAGGAGGAAGTCACACCAGTGGAAAATGTCATCATCTAGTGGCTTTCATTCCATTAGAGGAAGAGCTTCACAAACTTCTCTCTGTACCTACTTCTGGAGAATTTTCCACTCCCCCCAGAAAGTGTTTTTAAATACTTAATTTTTAGATACAAGATCTTCAGAACAGGGAAAAGAATCTGAAATAATTAGGGGATAAAATGTCCTGAAACAGAAAGAAGAACAAAGTAGAAGGGAGGAATTGAAACTGTGAGGAATGGTTGGAATCAAGAAAGAAAAATGTGGTTAAAAACACACACACACACACAAAAAAAACCTCCAAAGAACCAGAAATAATCTCATCTTTGGGTAACTTTGCCCATAAAAATGCCCATAAAATGTACCTAATCACAAAATGCCATGACCAAGCTGCTGGGACTAAAGGAACATGTGTTTTAATGGTGTTTTTGTTTTCATGTTGCAAAGAGAAGACACCCACCTCATGGGATGGCATTCCTCTCAGAGGCTTTGGAAGTCTTCCTACCCTCCTACCCCAGTTTTAGGGGTATCTCTTGGCTATAGGAGCCGCACTCAGGATCACTTACTTCAAGTGCTGGGGAAGCCTGCAGGACAAGATAGTCCTCTTCAGTAGAACTAAAGACAATGAGGGGAGTTGCCCAGTGAATGAATCTGCTTTTCACTACGGAAGGAGGGAGAAGAGCCCAGCAAAAATGGTCTCTATAGCAGGACTCATGCTGGGTATGGTTTGCAAGGTCATAGTTTTGGGCTAAGCACATGATTACTGAGAGTGGTTAATTTGCAACTGGTGACTTTTATTTTTTTTTTTAATGTCACAAAGGCACTTATACTGGGATTTAACAGAACAGTTTCAATCCTAGCTTTGCTACTACCCAGCTCTTTGACTGAAGTTCTTGAGTCTGACTCAGAATCTTTAAAATGGAATAATAACCCATTTTTCAGCTCTCTGTCCTCAAGTTGCCCCAAATTAAAATATAGTCTGAATCAATACCTTGTACTGGTGATACAAACACAACTTCAAACCGGCATGCAGTCCCAAATCTCACCAGTGTAGAAATCCTATGACTTCCACTGATAATAAAAGTTACCTCTCAGGGTTTTGGTGACATGGACTGAGATGGCAATCCTCTTCTGTGACCTTATCATCAGCTTTAAAATAGTTACCAGAGATTACTGTGCAGTGTGGCCTTCCTTCCCCTTTTTAACCTCAGGAACACTCTTTTGGTGTGGGAGTTACAGACAGCAAAAGAAGTAGTCAGGAAAGAAAACTTTGAGAAGGTAGAAAGAAACAGTTCTTCATGTCTATGAGAGGTTAAGGGGAGACGTTAGGGAGAAGGACAACCCTCCCTCTCAGATTATGATTTTGTACTCAAAGAGGACACCTCTGTCCACAGAAGGGAGGGCAGATGAGAAGATATAACTCTCTCAACTTTGAAAGCAAGGCCTACCTCCTACCATCTTAAATCTTATGGTGGGAGATTTCTCTGTGGTACATAAACCACTGAGTGCCAAATCAGGGGACAACATGAAGAATTGTTGAAAAACTGAATGACTTTAAATGACTAGTCAAGGAACAATATGAAGTATTGTTGTTGAAAAAGTGAATGACATTAAATGACTAGTACTTAACCCTCTGTCACATCACAGGTTTTCCAATTATTTCTTTTTGAAGAATTAAAAGAGGGTCTCACTGAGTTGTTACTGAGAGATCACTAAGCATAGTTTATGGCATATCATTGAGAAAAAGTTCAAAGATACAACTGGTATATCAGAGAAAATAGTGAAGTAAATACCTTCAAAAACACTTTCTTCTATAAAAGCAATAAGAAATATTGGGGAAAAATTTGAGTATCAGTTTTTTCAGAACTTCAGAAATTAAACAAAGGCTTATAGCAATGCAGAGAACATTTATTCAAGAAAAACAACTACACTTTCATAAGAACAGTGAGTTTTGTGGCATTTTTAACTGGTCCTATTCCCATCTCCTCCTCCCAACATCTGTGGTAGTGTTGAAAACCAAGAGCCTGCAATCACAGTGAAAACTAGCAGGCTGTAGTCATTGGAGTGGTGGGAGAATGGGGTTGGAGTTTCTTCAAAGCCCCATTCCCTGAAAACTGACATTATTTGACCTGTCTGTTGGTTCCCTGGAAGACCCTGTTTGCAAGGCTGTCTTTATTTAACCCAACTCAGAGTTGCACAGTGTGTTGTCCTGGTCCTGCTTGTTGAAAACAATCAGAGGCAACTGGGGAACAATGAAGCAGCCTAAGGCAGTGGTAAGAGTTGTGGGCAAACAACAAGCGAACCAAAATCTTAAAAAGGAAAACCTGGGGGAAGAGATGGCCAGTGGGGGCTTTGAAAAGCTTTGACATATTCCTGGAATCCTAGAAGGCCAAACATGTGTAGGGCTGTGTGCATGCTCAGAGCTGTGCATTTGCTTAGAAAAGATCTGAGAAGGCCATAAACTCTCAACACTGGCTAATCTTGAGGCAGAGTTATAAAGTGTTTAGCTGAGTGTTGAACGTGTCTCCCAGCTTGCACACAGAACCCCTTAGCAAAGACTAAGACTTATTTGTTCTAAGCATCTAAAGAAATCTCTGTCCAACATCAGCTGACCACTAAGCAACTAAGCAGAGATTTCAGTAGTCACATATGACAAAGAATACAGGCTTTACAAAACTAGTTCAGAAAAGTCACTAAACAACAACAAAACCCAGGGAGGGGGTGGAATCTGATTTCCAGAGTGCCTTGTAATGTTATTTAAATTGTCTAGTTTTCAATAAAAAATTATAAAACATGCAAATAAAGAAGAAAGCATGGCCCATACACAGAAAACGAAACAAAACCAGTCAATAGAAACTGTCCTTGAGAAAGCCCAGATGTTGAACTTACTAGGACAAAGATTTTAAATCGTGTATTTAAAATGTTCAAAAAACTAAAGGAAACTAAGTATGACAATGATGTGGCAACAGTGAAGAATATCAACAAGAAGATAGAAATTATAAAATTAAGAACCAAATAGAAATCCTGGAGATGGAAAATATAATAACTGAAATGAAAATTCACTAGAGAGGGTCAACGTCAACTTTGACTGGGTAGAAAAAAGAATCAGCAAACTTAAGAGAGGTCAGTTGCAGTTACACTTATGGAACAGAAGGAAAATAGAATTAATAAAAATGATTAGAGCTTGAGAGGATTGAAACACCATCAAGCATATACATAGATAAGACTCTCAGAATAAGCAAGAGAAAAAGTGACAGAAAATATTTGGGGGGAAAATGGCAAAAGAACTTCCCAGATTTGATGAAAAGCATTAATCTATACACCCAAGAAGCTCAACAAATTCCAAGTAAGATCAACTCGAAGAAATCCACACCTATAGACATCATAATCAAACTGTCAAAAGCCAAAACAAATAGAATCTTAAAGCAGAAATAGAGAAATGACTTACCATATATGAGTGATCCTTAACAAGACTAACAAGTGATTTCTTATTAGAAACCATGGAAAGCAGAAGATAATGGATAACATAGTTAAAGTTCTGAATGAAAAATAGTCAACCAAGAATTCTATATCTGGCAAAACTAACCTTCAAGAATGAAGGAGAGGGGCGGATGGGTGACTCAATTGGTTAGAGCAGGAGATTTGGACAATGGGGCTGCCGGTTTGATTTCCACATGGGCCAGCGAGCTGCGCCCTCCACAACTAGAATGAAGTCAATGAGCTGCTGCTCAGCTTCTGGGTGGCCAGATGGCTCAGTTGGTTGGAGTGCGGGCTCTCAACGACAGGGTTGCCAATTCAACTCCCACAAGGGATGGTGGGCTATGCCCCCTGCAACTAACAACACAACTGGACCTGGATCTGGAGCTGAGCTGTGTCCTCCACAACTAAGATTGAAAGGACAATAGCTTGACTTGGAAAAGTCCCGGAAGTACACACTGTTCCCTAATAAAGTACACTCTGTTCCCCAATAAAGTTCCCCTTCCCCAATAAAATCTTTAAAAAAAAAAAGTATGAAGGAGAAATGAATATATTTCCAGACATAAAAAGCTGAGGAATTTCATGTATAGTAGAAATATAGCATAGAACATGCCTTATAAGAAATGGTAACAAGAGTCTTTCAGGTTGAAATGAAAGGACACTAGTCATTAACTTGAAGCCATAAGAAAAGATAAAGATCACTGGAAACGGTAATTGCACAGTTAAATATAAAAGACAGTATGAGTGTATTTCTTGTTTATAACTTCCCCCATTTTATGTAAAAGAAAATTGTATAAAGCAATAATTAAAAATCTGTGTTAATGACATACAATAAATAGAGATGTAATTTGTATGACAGTAACATCAGAAAGAAGGAGGGAACACGTGAAGCTATACATGTTTAAAGTTAAAATTTATGTGGTTTTAACTAAAATGTGATTGTTATAAATTAAGATGTTCATTGTAATCCCCAGAACATTAACTAAGAAAATACGTGCAAATTAAAATACAGTAAAAGAAGTGACAAGGAAATTAAAATCGCCCACTAGAGAACATCTATTTAACACAAAGAATTGGGTAACACTGCTGTAACAAAATTCCCTTTATTATCATTTATTTATTTATGTGAACTTGGCTTCTTAGTGCTTACACCTATAGAAACAAAACATAAAAACATATAACTAATTTATGTATAAATATAAATTAGTCATATAATTTATATATATATAAACTAATGTTTATATGTTATATTTATATAAATTAGTTACATAATTTATACTTATATATATAAACTAATGTTTATATGTTATATTTATACAGCAGAGTAATATTCATCCATGGATAAATGAACTGATTGAAAAATGTCAACTCCATCCATCTCATTAAAGAGCATATTTCCAATAAAAATTTTATTTCATGTTGAAAATGGTAATTATCAATATGTGTAATATATTTATGTTGTTTTGATCAACAATATATCAATAAGTGTCATGATAACTCTATCCAGACCAAAATTTTAATACTTAAAACCATTCAATCGGGCCGGCCCGGTGGCTCAGGTGGTTAGAGCTTCATGCGCCTAACTCCGAAGGCTGCCGGTTTGATTCCCACATGAGCCAGTGGGCTCTCAACCACAAGGTTGCCAGTTCAATTCCTCGAGTCCCGCAAGGGATGGTGGGCTTTGCCCTCTGCGACTGAGATTGAACAGGGCAACTTGAGCTGAACTGTTGCTGAGCTCTCGGATGACTCAGTTGGTTGGAGCTTGTCCTCTCAACCACAAGGTTGCGGGTTCGACTCCCACAAGGGATGGTGGGCTGCCCCGCCTACAATTAGCAACTAGCAATGGCAACTGGATCTGGAGCTGAGCTGCGCCCTCCACAACTAAGACTGAAAGGACAACAACTTGACTTGGAAAAAAGTCCTGGAAGTACACACTGTTCCCCAATAAAGTTCTGTTCGCCTTCCTCAATAAAATCTTGTAAAAAACCCAAAAAACTATTTAGTCATAAGAAAATTACACATATGCATACACACATCACATATATTTTTTTCTAACAATGAAATACGATAGAATGATCAAAAAAGACTTTCAAGTATAAAAGTACATTATATTATAAGAAGGGACATTGTTCCAAGCTTGGGCTGAAGTAGGACTTTGTGGTGTGGTGGGATCAGCAGCATCTTCAAGGATGTATCTAACATTCCTAATAAAATGTACCATTAATTTCCTGAAAGATTTTAATGAGATAAGACTCCTTCTGAAATATTGATTTATCCTATTCACTGAACTTACAGTCTTATACTGAGCCTAATGATCTTAAGAAATTCTTTTTTTAAAAGTCTAATATGTTCACGTTCATCTAAATATCTTTTTCCCCTCCCCAATTAAATGTCTCTGTCAATAGAGAATAGTTATGGTAGACTTTTCAGGAATTTTTATTTTGTGACAAATATAAAATTTAACTTCAACAATTTATCTGAGAAGTTGCCTTAACAATTAAGACAAAATTCTATTGGGGGGTGGGTGGGATGGAAATATGATTCAACATGAAAAGGGATGATGTAAAACATTTCCAAATCTTAAAGAGCATGTTCATGTATGTTTTTTACATGGACAATAGAGATATGTATGGTGATATACAGAGGGTGCCAAAAAAAAGTATATACATTTTAAGAAAGGAGAACTGCATTAAAATTGTAATACTCAATATATACTAATAACAAAAGGTGAATACAAGTCACATCTGACTTCTGTAGTTACAAGAGGTGCTCAAAGTGGTTACCATCAGCATCCAGACACTTCTGATTATGGGGAGTTACTGCTTGAGCAACGTTGACCAAAGTGTGCACTTGTATACATTTTTTTTGGCACCCCCCCGTATATTGGTACAGACCCCATGTTGAGGAGAGCAGACTGCAGCAGGCCCTGTAGGCCAGGAACCATGATCAGGGGGATCTGGGAAGTACATGGAAGCTGGGGGCCCATGGCATCTGGGCATCACAGAGGGAAGGCCCAGAAGTTCCATCCCTTTGCATATACTAGCTTTTTGGGTTGTGACCCATTCATCTCCCAACCTGGTACTTCTTAGCCTCAGAATTTCTTCTAGGGGAGAATGGGATAGGGAATAGGAGCAATGAATGTAAGGATTTGAAATTTGGGACTTATATTCTGATTTTGGCCTACTGTTTTGAAAACTCTTCCCAGCATGGCTTTTCTTTAATATACAGAGGGTGCCAAAATAATGTATACACATTTTAAGAAAGGAAAAAACTGTATTAAAATTGTTATACTCAATATATACCAATAATGAAAGATAAATACAAGTCACGTTTAACTTTTGCGATTACAAGAGGTGCTCAAAGTGGTTACCATCAGTATAACTTTAATGCAGTTTTTTTCTTTCTTAAAATGTGTATACATTTTTTTGGCACCCTCTGCATATGTTTTGGTGACTTCTGATTATACAGAGGATAGAAAAATAATTTTGAGGAAAGAGATCTTTCTAAGACTACATTCAAAAAGGAAGGAAGGAAGGAAGGAAAGAAGGAAGGAAGGAAAAGAAGGAAGGGAGGGAGGAAGGGAGGGGAAGTAAGGGGGAGAGGGGAGGAAGGGAAGAGAAAAAAAAAAGCATGAGGGAAGGGCAGAATATATATTTTAAATAAGGATAAAAGGCTTTTTTCTTCTTTTTTTTTTTTTAAACTCGGGAATATTGAGGGACAGTGTGTTTTTCCAGGACCCATCAGCTCTATGTCAAGTCATTGTCTTCAGTCTAGTTGAGGAGGGCACAGCTCACTGGCCCATGTGGGAATCAAACCAGTGACCTCAGCGTTAGTAGCATGGAGCTCCAACCTACTCAGCCACCGGGCTGTCTCAGAATATTTCTCTTTTGGAAGGAAAATACTTCCAGATTGTGTCTGTTGTTTTTGAAAGGTTCCATGAGAGGATATCCAGAGACATTGCTTGATTTGAAATTTCAGCCTCTTGGAAATTCAGAAATTTGGCTCTGGTTGCTGTGTGAATGCTACCAGGCAGAAGTGAACCCTGCACAAGTCCTTAACACCTTAAATTCTCACTCCCAGCTTCCTGGCTCACCTTAGATGAGCTTTATAAGTACTTTGTCAGGCACCCAGAAAGACGTAAATGCATTTGAGTCCATTTGGATGGAGAAAATGGAATTTATAAACTAAGAAATCACCATTTCTCCTTTGTTTCTTGGCAGGTTGGACCCTGAAGTTCTCTTCATTCTTTTGTATTTTGTTTTGAAATATAAATAACAACAAAATGTGTCAGTGAAGACAAAAGCCTGGAGAACAGAAAAAAACAAGGCAATGCGTCCTATCTACTGACTTAGGGCACTGTCTTGCCCAGGAGGGTCTAAGGGCCCATAATTTGCTGACTCTGGCTTTCCAATATTCCCCAATTTATCAGCTCTATGGTGGTTTTAAGCTTTACCTCCAAAGAACTGGAATAGCAAAAGCTACTTCCATCCCTGAAAACTGTGGCCCAGACACACCAGACAGCTGGTGGAGATAGAGGGTGACCCAATTCTGCTTTGATGTTTTACAGTTCAATGAGCAGCCTTGAACTTCAGCGGAAAAGGGGAGCTACGCTTTCCTCTCTTCCCTCTAACTAAAATGAAAAGCTAGTGAAGGAGGGGAAGGACAAGAAAGAGAGGGGAGGGTAAGGGCAGGAAGGAAAGAGAGAAAGAAGAGAGAAAAGAGGAGGAGGGAAAGGTGTTGCCTTGATTCTAAACACAATACTTGACCATACAGATAGCCTGGGAACAGTAAGGTGATGAGCTCAGCTCTCAAATGATTGCACATGGGAATTTGTAGTTATTAATCAATCTGCAAACATTAAAAAAAAGAATTCCCCCTTTAAGTGCAAGCCCAGGTTGCCCATGAGAAAACCTTTGTTATTACCAATAGGTCAATATTTTGAGGCACCAGTCTCCCCTCTCCTTTTCTCTTCGTCATGCTCACTCTGGTCCCTGTTCTCTGATTTCCCTCCAGTAGACAGATTTAAAATCAACCTATGGTTCATTTCATCTCTGCACATCTGTGTCAGTGTTTTCTGCTTGCTTCTTCAAAACAAGACCTTTTTTTCTTTTCCTAGAACCATATCTGGTGTGATAACATATTGAAAAGTGCCACCCATCCTCTCTGAGACCACAAACAGAGCTGAAGCAGTGAAGCAGGCTTATAAACAAGGGTGTGGACCCCAGAGTGTTTGGGGCGAGAGGAAGAGAAAGACTCAAGAAGGAAAGAACACTGCAGCTTCAAGTGGGAGGTGAGAAGAAAGCAGGCCACCCTCCCCACAAAACAGGAATCAAAATATAAAACTTAAACCTTATGAAACTATCATGAGGTTGAAGGTATTAAAAGTTGCCTCTACTACAGATTTTAGAGACTTCTTTGATTACCCTGAGGGACCCAAAAGTTATAAACCTCACTCCTTCAAAGTTTAGCATGAAGAGATAGGGTACAGGGGAAGGTATGGGGAAAGTATAAGGAAGAGGGGAAGGTATGGGGAAGCATGAGATTCATTTCTGAGTCTCTACACATAAAGGGTCTCAGTCCTTCTCAGGATACCCTGACCATCAGGTTTTGGGAAACAGTTTGATGGGCCAACTTTCTGATGGTTCTTAGTTCCACTAGCAAATAAGAAAGCAAATTTAGAAAACTGGGTCAGGGGTAAATTAAGGCAAATGGGTCAGCTTCTAACAACGTGGACTTGGCAGATGGCAAAAGCAGTACAAACCTCAACTTTCCATCTTCTAATGTCATGGAAACCTGTGATGGTGATGGGGCAGGGGGATCACTAACCTTCCAGGTCAAAGAGCGGCCCCAGAGATCAGAAGTTGCTCAGTAAGAATTCAGCAGGCCAGAACTCCTTTTCCCAGGGAAGGTCCTGGGAACACTGGCCCACCCCAGGAAGGGGTAGCTGCTTGAAAAATGATGAGAATGATGGGTAAATTATGTTTTTTTAAAATTTCATACATTGTTTTAACAAAATACAAAAAAAGGGGGGGAGGCGTTGAGTATTGTGTGTGGGTGGTGTGCAGGGAGCAGGGGGTAAGGGGCAGTTCTACTTATTCACTCTTAACCTGGAAATGACCTCATGCACAAGACTGCAAATACAACCAGCTGTCTGTGGCACCCACATGGTTCTGTTGTTATTTATAGAATGGTATAAAAATTCTGGGTGCTACCATGAGGCAGGGTGCTGGGCAGAACACTCACTGTTCCTGGAGTAGTCCCTAGTGGTCCCTAGTTTACTAACACTACTAGTAAAAGTTTTATGCAAAAGTAATGAGCTATTAAAGATTATAAATATTATCTGATAATAATAATTCTGTTAAGTTCCTGCTTGGACTACATAAATCTGTAAGGGGAGGAAGTTGGTAATGCCTCTCTTCAAAGCAAGGTTATTTCTCTTTCCTTCCTCCCTGTCTCCTCACTAACAATCCTTTCCTTGCTCTCAGGAAAATTTGGGTCCTTTTTTATCTCTTTGCACTCCCCTACCATTTCGTGGTTTCCTTTATGATGATGATATTGATGCCAATAAAGGTACATTTCTCCCAAGAAATTGAGCAGTATGTGTCGCTCCTTCTGACTTCCTTATGAGGCAAGAAAGGGAGTTCAGTGTGACTGTCCTCACTTTATTGGTAGGGAGATCAAGGACAAAGAAAGTAGGTGAACAGACAGTAGGGCATAGGTAATGTGGTAGAGTCGCTAGAGCAGGCTGAAATTCTTTCTACGAGTGAGTGAGTAAAGATTGTGGAAACCCATGCCAGTGAAGTTCTTACAGGGACAGCTGACTGGCTCCAATTAAGTGAAAAAAATATATTCATGTGAAAAACTGCCCAAGTGCACACACCTGACAGGCAAAGGGGACAGGTTGGGTGACTAGGGTTTGCTGCATGTGGGGGACTGATTTCTCAGATCAAAAGATTTGTGCTGACCTCTGCAGTCTCCTAGAACACAGTCCAGGCATTAGACTTGAGGCTGCAGGATCCAGGTCAAGTTTATCAGTTTTTAAGCCAGGCTATTCTGTTAGACTTTCAAGATCCTAGAAGGAAACCATCAAGCAAGACCTTTAGGCCTGACGGGAACCAGCATTCCACAGATCTTTTCTAAATGAATGAGTGATGATTCCCGGCCTTCTCTAATCTTATGGGTGATTAGATTTTAGAAGGTTCCCATGATCAGGAACATAGTAGAATGATGCCAGAGGGTGGGAACACACCTTTGCTCTACAGTGAACTGGATCCAACCTCCCAACTTAGGTTGGAAAATAGTAATCACACCAGGTCTCGTTTGGCTTTTGTTCGGAAGAATTTGTGTTGTTTTCCAATGACTGAAGACCTCAGGCCCCGGTGAGAGAGGCACAAATAGACATTATATCATGTAAATTTATCAGCTAACCCATGAGTTTTGCAGTTGAATAAGTGTCTTTCTATGAAATTGTCTGCCAACTATTGGAGTGGAGGTCTTCCAGTTTTATTGACTAAGATAACACTTCCATAAAAGGACCCCCTCGAAAGCTGTAGAAGGAATTCCAAAGCAATGTGTTATAACAGTAATAAATGTTTCTCCACTTCTTTGTCCCAGGCTTCTGCCCCTACAGTTCATTGTTCTAGCTCCTCTCCTCTTTTTAATGCACTAAAAGAAAACTATATAACGGACTCTTAATAGAAACATTAAAAACTGGTGTGAGGGAAATTCCATGGTAGGAAACATTATGAAGTTTTGATGGGAAAAAAAAGTTCAGACCTTGCTTTTTGCATTTTCTGGATAAGATTTTCACTGGTTCCTAATTCACAGAATACTCAACTTTAATGGTAATATTTAGTTCCCTTTTCTTTCTACTCACTGGGATAAGATGGCATATGGGAACGGAACTCGTGGTTAAAGATAACCTTGTCACAAAAGGGCTCCACCCCTGCTTACCTTCCGCTAGATCTAGTTGTAAATATGTAGTGAATGGTAAATGTGGGGCTTCCTGTGTTCTGCAGTGTATTGACACACTGTCTCCAATGGAGCAAACAGAATGCAAAATTTACACCTCTTTTGAAATGTGATGAAGCAACAAAGAATTCAGAAATAGGATGACCACATTTTCTGTACTACATTGCACTCTTTTGCATAATATGTAATAACACAACATGAGAAACCTACAAAAAAAGGAAACAGAACAATTGAGGTTGTTGGCTGGGCAGGCTGCAAGGTGAAGAGCAGAATATTAAACACCCCACCTAGCCAACATCCTGTCGTGGCTGTTATTTCTGTCTTCAAGCTTCCATTATTTCCTCTTTCATTTCCACTCTTTCCTCTTTCATTATTCTTTTCATCCATCCATCCATCCACCCATCCATCCAACATTTATTGGGCACCCTGTCATACTAGCTGCTGGGAATACAGACTGTCAGTGATATGCTAATGAAGGTTAAACAACTAGCTCTTGGGTGGGGCAGCTGATTTGCACTGTGTGCTGATAGTGCAAATACTCCCACCATGGCTGATTTCAGCTACCATCATGACATCACTGAACATAAAATTGGGAAGAGATGCACAGTAGCACACCATTATATACTGTTTCCACCATACAGATAGAATAGATGCAAAAACCCTCACATGCACAGAAAACAGTTTAATGTGGTGTCACGCAGGGGACCCTGCTCGCTGTGCCATGTGTCATGCAGGGTGTCTGGCGGGGTCTCAGCTCCCGCTTCCCACATAAGAACGCAGGACATGGTGAGGCCAAAAAGGAACACCCATGGAGCCATAGATAGGGGAGTTAAACCAATATATTCTCGCTGGCAGCTGGGCTGGAAACACAGGAAGCAGGATCCTAACAGCAGTCCGCGCTTGCCAGCCATCTTCTTGCTAGCCCCCATTCTTTTCTCTTGCTAGCGTAGTCACGGCAATTATATTAGTGGCCAATGGCTCACTGGTTACAGCTGACGGCCAACTAGCCACAGCTGCTGGCCATCCAATCACAGTTGATGGCCATTTACTACCTGAGCCAGCACCTTTCTATGTGAGGCCGAGAGCCTGGAAACTGCCTTTTGGGGCTCTGTCCCCACATGTGATAATTAGCAATGAGTTTTGAGTATGGAGTTTGTTGTCAATACAATTTATTTAATTGTATATTTATATAATTTTATTTTAAATAATGGCTGTTTTAACAATCAGCTCACAACATTTCTGAAGATTTAACTATTGGCCTTTGTGAACAGATATGATGTGTTGGTTCCAGCACACCACTGGACAGAGCTAAATAATGTATGCTGTCTGCTTTATGAAAGTTTTTTAATCTAGAAAGGGAGATGTATACATATGTAAATAAGTAGACATTGTATAGTTGCTATTATGAAGATCTTCATTTTTTAGATGAAGAAACTGAGGCTCAGAGAAGCTGTTCAAAGTTACATAACAGTAAGCAGTAGAATTGGGGCTTGGACCTGGGCAGTCTGCCTCTACACACTGAATGCTTCACAACTCATCTCGAGAGTTCTCAACTTACAGAGAACATCTTCCCATGTTGATAAATATTACTCTCTGTGTCATGCTTACACCATAGTATCAGACAAATATTGAGTTTTATTTTCTTGTTGCTCTTGTAAGTTTCTATTTCAACTAATAGTTGCATGTGGAATTATTTTTGTGCTGGGAGAGGATTCTCATTTCAGCTTTTTCCAGCTGTTTAACCAATAATCCAAGTTGTATTTATTGAATAACTGCTACTTTTGTTTTGTCTTCTATCTTCTCTTGTCTTCTTTGGAAATTTGTTTCATTTAGCATCCACCATCTTTCCTGGATCTTGAAAATATGCAATACGTTTCCTTTAAGTTATCTGTGCATTTGCTTGATTAATTAATTGATGTACTTGTTCATTCAATACCATTTATAAGGATGCAACAGTAAACAAGATTTATTTATTTTTTATTTTTTTAAGGAGGGTGCAGCTCACAGTGGCCCATGCCGGAATCGAATGGGCAACCTTGGTGTTATCAGCACCACGCTCTAACCAACTGAGCTAACCTGCCACCCCAACAGTGAATAAGATTTAAAAATGTCTCTTGGAACTTACAGTGTAGAGATGTATACAACATTTTAAAAAAACACTTATGTTGCACTTATAATGTGCCAGGCACTGTTCGTAGTGATTACAAACATTATTTCATTAAATCCTCACAGCAAGGCTATAAGGTAGGTACTATTTTTATCTGTAGTTTTCATATGAGGTTAAGTAACTTGCCCAAAGTCACTTAGCTGGTAAATGGGGAGTTGGGGAAAGTTAATTAGTTAATTACAATTTAACACAATAAATGTACAGCGTTCTGTGGGAGCTCTTAACAAGGGCACTTCATGGGTCCATGGCATCAGGAAAGAGATGTCCTAAGGATTACCAAAAAATGAGAAGGAGTAGGCTGGACATAGACTGGTGGAGGGAACTGTGAATAAGGAGTGGGAGGTAGGAGTGGAAATGTGTAAACTGGGGAAATCAGTAGTATAAAGGCCTAGAAAAGAGAGAGAGGGGATGTTAGGTACTAGAAGCTGAAAGAAATGAAGTGTGGTTGGAACAGAAAGTGGGGTAGGGAGGGTGGAAACTGAAAGTCCTACAGTTGGAAGGGTCAGTAGAAGCCCATCATCTTATGAGCCACGTTAAGATATTTTAAAAATACAAAAGGAGATATTGAAGGGTTTTAAGCAGAAGATAGATTACTCTAGCTGCTGAGTGAAAGATGGATATCAAGGGTGAAATCATGTGGGCAGAGCAAACTGCTAGAGAGGCTCTAAACAATGATCTGGGTGAGAAATGGTGTTGCCATTAGTGAAATAAAAATGGGATGGAGAAAAACAGGTGGGTTCAGGTGTTCCTTTGAAGGAACATGGTTGGACAGAAGGTGAATAAGTGATTATGACCTGGCTCTTGGCTTAATTAATACATCTCCCATATTACCATCTATGGCTTTGATAAAAATATGGATAATAAATAGACTAGACTTGATATACAGACAAGAAAAGATAACTTGTGTGTGGTCTAATCATAACATTCCTATGCCTTCCCCCTTCCCTACTCATGAAATAAATCCTCATTGAGGGAGGTCTGCAAAATTTATCAATATGGCAAGTGTTAAGAGTATTATTTATGGTGGTGGGATTAGGGACAATTAAAAAATTCTTTTTTGCACTTTACTGAGGTATTTCATATACCATAAAATTCATTCATTTAAAATATTTTAGCTCAGTGTTTTTTAGTATATTCAGAGTTGTGCAACCATTACCACAATCTAATTTTAGAATATATTCATTACCTCAAAAAGAACCCTATACCCATTAGTTGTCACTCCCTATTCCAGTTTCCCCACCTCACCTCATCCCAGCCCTAGGCAACCATTAATCTACTTTCTGTCTCTGAATTTGTCTATTCTGGGCATTTCACATAAACCACATTATATAATATGCAGTCTTTTATGTCTTGCTTCTTTCACTTACAAAGTTTTCAAGGCTGATCCTCGTTAAATACGTCAAACCTTTTAATGGTTGAATAACATTCCACTGTATGAATCTACCATATTTTATTTATACATTCATCCATTAACAGTTGGGTGTTCTGTACCTTTTGGCTATTATGAATAAGCTGCCATGAGCACACATGTACAAGCTTTGGTGTGGACATGTGTTTTCCAAAGCCACTACACCATTTTATATTCCCACCAGCAATGTGTGATGGGTTCAATGTCTCCACGTCCTCGTTAACACTTTCTCTGCCTTTTTCATTTTAGCCATTCTAGTGGGTATGAAGTGGTATGTCATTATACTTTTGGTTTTCATTTCTCTAATGACTAATGATGAGCAATTTTTCATGTGCTTATTGGCCATCTGTATATCTTTTGGGGATAAATGTCTATACAAATTCTATGCCTATTTAAAAATTGAGTTATTTATCTTTGTAAGACTTTTTTTATATATCGTGGATAGCAGCCCCTTTTCATATATGTGATTTGCAAATATTTTCTCTCATTCTGTGTATTGTATTTTCTTAATTATGTCCTTTAACATAAAGTTTTGTAATTTTAAAATTTTGATGAAATTTTATTTATTTATTTATTTAGTTAGTTAGTTAGTTAGTTAGTTTTGTTTACTTGTGCTTTGTAAGAAACCATTGCCTAACCCAATGTCATGAAATTTACTTCTATGCTTTCTGCTAGGAATTTTATAGTTGTAGTTCTCACTTTTAGGTTATGATCCATTTTGAGTTAATTTTTACATATGGTGTAAAGAAGAGGTATGCTCAAATTCATTCTTTCGCATGTGGATAGCCAGTTTTCCCAGCACTATTTGTTGAAAAATTTCCCCTATTGAATCATTTTGGCATGCATAAGTTAAACTTTGTTCTTTATACTTTCCTCTTCCTCCAAAAAAATTACAGGAAGAAAGGAAGGAAGGAAGGAAGGAAGGAAGGAAGGAAGGAAGGAAGGAAGGAAGGAAGGAAGGAAGGAAGGAAGGAAGGAAGGAAAGAAGGAAGGAAAGAAAGAAAGAAGGAAGGAAGGAAGGAAAGGAAGAAAAAAGAAGGAAAGAATACCAAATTCACATTTATTAGAAATAGCGTATGCACCAAAGCTTCCAAGTGAACTGGATTTAGCTGGGTATCTTTTCTGACACAGCTTAAACCATCCTTTTATCTGTCGCTCAGTGTTAAAATAGCCAGTATCCTCTCAAGTCCCACTGTTTTAGAGTTTGTGAAACCAGAACCATTTGGTGAATTTTAGCTGCATAAGTAAAGTAAAAGCCCCTTAAGAATAGCTAACAATTTTCACAAGGACTTTATGTGTTAGATAGGTGGGTGAGGTTACTCTTGTACTGGGACAGGAAATACATGTCATTCAGCTACATATGTTATTTGATTATAATGCCAATTTTTAACGTCTTTTCCAGGTTTATGAGGAAGTACATATGTTTGGTTTTACACATTTGCCAAATGAAACTTTAAAAATACTTAAATCCTTCTGATAATATTGTTGATACAATCGTCAGCTGTATCAGTTGTTTTTGAGAGTACTATGGTGACATGT
Source organism: Rhinolophus hipposideros (assembly GCF_964194185.1). Classification (NCBI taxonomy): domain Eukaryota; kingdom Metazoa; phylum Chordata; class Mammalia; order Chiroptera; family Rhinolophidae; genus Rhinolophus; species Rhinolophus hipposideros. The sequence continues at coordinate 25,054,267 of NC_138065.1, forward strand.
AACATATTGTTAACAGTTTCACCCAGTAATACCTTTTGGAAAATGACCTAAGGAAATAATCTGAGAAGAGAAAAAATACATACAAAAATGTGCTATTTATAAGAGGCAAAAATGAAAAAATATCACAATGCCCAAAGACCAAGAGATGGATAAACAAATGATGTTTTACAGTGAAATGTTATAGACCCTAAATAATAACTATGGTTATTGTAGTGTGATATTGTAATACATACAAATGCATAGACTAAATAATGTTAAAGTAAGCAAAACAATTTGCATAGACACCTTAATTGAAAATGGTCTAAGGATGAATGTATGCTAGAGAAACTCAAAATTAATTTAGAACAATATTAATATCCATTAGATCCATTTCCACAGCAAAAAATGGGGTGGCTGCTTATATGTAAAATAAAGGTTAAAATAAATTCTTTCTGAAAGTCCAAATAAACACCTTCATATTTCTCTAACACATGTTTTTCTTAGTTATTTCATTATTCATTGAATTCTTATTTTAATATCTAGAGGGGAAAAAATAAACACTTGGAAAGAAGAAATTAAAGACTTCTCAGAATTTAGCTATTAAATCTATTATTCCTGAGAAGTATAAGGAATGCCTCAATGAAGCATTATTTCTCTGATGCTTGATGAGTTACACTGAGAATGTGTCTGCATATAATTTGGGGTGAGAAAGTGAATTTTTGGTCTTGGGTATATGATGGTATATTAATTTCCTGGGGCTGCCAAAGCAAAGTACCACAAACTGGGTGGCTTAAAACAACAGAAATTTATTCTCTTATAGTTCTGGAGGCCAGAATTCTGAAATGAAGGTGTCAGGAGCATTCTGTGAGACAATCTGCTCCAACCTTCTTCCTAGCTTCTGGTGACTGCCACCAATCCTTGGTGTTCCTCGGCTTATAGACACATCATTCCAATCTCTGCCTCTGTCTTCACATGGCATTCTCCCTGTGTTTCTGTGTCTTCTTACAAGGACACTGGTCATATTGGATTACAGGCCCACCTTGCTCCAGTATGACTTCATTTTAATTTAACTAGTCACTTTTATAATAACCCAATTTCCAAATATGGTTACACTCTCAGGTACTGAGTGTTAGGATTTCAATGTATCTTTTTAGGGGGACATAATTTAATCCATAACAGGTGGCCTTGGAGTTAATTTAATTAGTGTACTGTTCTGATTCATTCCAGAATTTTCTCAGAGCAAAATCTAGGCTGCCCACGACAGGTTCTAGAAGGATCCACTCAGGAAAAGTAGTTGGTAATGGTGTAATGGTCCCATGAAAGTGGGATGGATTGTTCTAATAGACTGTAACCTTTCTCCCTGAGAGGGTGGCTTCACTTCTGGCTGACCACAGAAGTAATGATTAAGCCCAAAGGATGAAGACAGATGGAGACTGTTGTGGGGGAAGTTCTCTTCCCTTATTTTATGTTTCCACATGGAGGAACACACATTAGAGAGATGATCCTGTCCTCAGCACTCACTCTCTCAGCCTCCTCAGTGGAGGAAGAGTGAATTAGCTGATTGGAAAATTTGGAAAAGGGCTCTGAGCATGCTCCAAACAACACCTTCGCCTCCTCTTTGGACCAGCTGCCTGCATATACTCTGTTCTCCCACACACTAAATTGTGCAGGGGCAATGCCCCCTGGGGGTGGCCAGTAGTTGTCCAGTGCTGTTTGTGGCTGGGAGGGTAAGTATACTTAATCCTGGGGGTTCAGGATTAGCCCATCATTTGGCTGACAGATCTCAGCCACTCTCCAGCCTGGCCTTCATCTACATTGGAAATGTGTCCGCAATTCCTGTAATACCGGTGTGATTTGATTTTCTTCTGTCTACCTCCTGTGTCTAAGTCTCAATTGGTTCCAAGTTCAGGAAGAAAAAAAGGATGCCTCTCTGTTTCCTTGAACCTCCAAAAAATAATGCAGTCACCTAATTTCAGATATTCTCTGTACACTGTAAGTAACAGACATTGCAGACTAAAAGGAAATGAACGGGGATGGCTGTTATTAACATCCAGCTCCCAAGCTCTTCCTCTCCCCGAGTCAGGAGCTAGGGACAGGATGGGTAGCAGCAGGAAAAACAGCAGTGGTGAGAGTAGGGGATACTTTGTCCATTTCTAGCTGTTTTTGTGCCCATTTACAAATCGGCAAACATTTAAGGACATTTAAGGAGATTCTGCCCTGGGCAAGATGCCATCTTAGTCCCTGCCAGGGATACAAAGAACCATAAGGCAAACAGCGTCCATCCTCAATGGATTTATAGTCTTGCTGGAGAAATAAGGCACACAAAAAAGACAAGTTACAATACAAGACAGGATGTGTTCAGTTCCAGTGAGTTTTATAGGCAGTTGAGATGCCATAAAAATTCAGCAGAGGAAGGGAACACTTTGAACTGATAAGAAATTGGGGTGCGGGAGGGGATATGGCTGGAGAAGAGAGTATTCCAAGCCAGGGGTGCAGCATCTGTAAAGGGCCTGAAGTTAGGAGGTTCATGATATTTTAGTAAGCGATTTCAACAACATTTGAGAAATCCCCTGTTGTATGAAAAAGCCAAGGGGTGAGGTGGATGCAGTATAATATGGTGATGAAGAGGATGGTTCTGAAGCCAACCATGCACACTGGAATTCCAGCTCGGACTCATCTGTGTCACATAACCTCCACAAGCCTCAGTTTTCCTATCTATGTGCTGGGCACTGTCATAGGCACTGAGGATACAGCAGTGAATAAGAAAAGTCTTTATCTTGTGTTTACTGTAGGACATAGGTGCTGTTCTAAGCATTTTATAAATGTTAATATATTTAATTCACAGAGTAACCAGTGAGGTAGATACTTTATTGCCCTTATTTGACAAATGAAGCAAGTGTGGTCTAGAGAGCCTAAGCATCTTCTGTAAGTCTCACAGCTAGCAAGTTGAAGACACAGGAGGCGTACCCCAAGCCATCAGGCACAGGACCCATGTTTTTAACCGTCTTGCTAACTGGCCTTTGAGGTGGAGGGTTCGTGAAGGGTGTGGCTGTGGAATATGTGATTGCATAGTGTGGTAATGAGCTTGAACACCAGAATAAGGAAAATAAGAATATCTTCCAACTGCAATTCTTTTCAGTTTACTGCTTTGCTGCTTGAATATGTTGTTTGAACTTAAAATTATAGGTTCCATGTGGCCATTGAAGGTCTTGCAGGAGAGATAAGTAAAAAACTATTTTAGATTTTTCTTCCTGTGTCATAAATTATGGTTTGAGGAGAGAGATTGGAATCAGAGAGACAAATTAGAAGGGGATGATAAGGCCTGAATACAGAGCAGGGGCAATGGGAATGAAAACGAAGGGACAGATTTGAAAGACACTACTAAAGGAAGAATATTAGTTCCAGTTAAAAATACTTAATATACTAGTCTATCCCAACAGTCAATGCCATAGATATACAGAGCTGTGGTTTTTAAACGACTCTTCAATCACTGATTAATTAATCTATCTATCATGCTGAAGGCACAGTTATCATTAAAAGGAGGCAGTTGATCTCAAGGATGCATATCTTTCTTTCATAGTACTTCTTTTTATTTGATTTTCGTGGTAATAGGTATTTCCTGAGAGAAGTGGGAGAAAAGAAACAAAGTTTCTGTAATAGGTTTTGAGCTTTTAGCTGCTTAAAGAATAGCATTTGAAAAAGGGTACCTTATAGCTAAAATGGAAGATTGTAGATAGGTGTATGTAAAAAGGTGATATAAATCTTCTGGCCACATCAGTTCTATGAAAATCTCAGAATTTAGAGAATATATATCTGCTAATCTTCAAGAGAGATATTAGAAAGTCAATAGCTGCATTTGCTTGAGTCTTACCTCAATAGGGCATGAACGTCTTTGGGGGGTTATTATTCTGTCTACCATAGAGGGAAAAGTCTTTAGGTCATTTGGTCCAATTAAGATGGTGAACGCTTTTACAGACTATCGGCAGATCAATGATTTTTAAAAAATGTTTTACTGTAAAATAAAACATGGATAAAGAAAAACAGCAAAACAAATATATAGCTAATGAATTATTATCAGGCAAACACCATTATAACTTCCACCTAGGTCTAGAAGTTCAATGTTGACAACCACTGCAGAGGGACCTCCTGTGCCCATCCTGTTCCCAATCAGTAACTTTCAAAATTACTTATCACATGATAGACACAATTCTGGGTAAATTAATTCTCCTCTGTCTTACAAGGGTTTCAAACCCTAGAAATATGTAGGATCTCTGAGTACCACACATGAATGAACTGAATATCTTGACACTTGCACAAAATCAATTGTACAGGAAACTAAGAAGCAGAACGTGACTGAGCAAAAAGTATAAAAAGGAGCAGCTTTCTTTTTCCTCCTTTGGCTCTGGTCCAGTTTCTTCTGTTCAGCTGTAGAGAAGGACCATAGACTATGAAATTATGTTTCCTATCTGAGACTCTCTGCTTTATATGTGATGCTCAAGATCTCAACCTGAGACCCCAAAGCCTCCATCAGTACACAGAATAAGATGGATAGGTTGCCATCAAGCTCTCTGCAGGACCTGAGCTAATGCATCTTGCAAAACTCCTTGTACAATAACAATAATGATATAACTAAGGTGTACATATAATTGACTGAATGATTCTTTCTGGGAATGAAACATTCAGTGAGGCAGTTTCTTGGGAGGAGTGGGAGCATTTTTCATATCTGAGCTACTGAAGTAAGCCACCACTGGGGAAGTCACAGACCAGATTTGCATGGAGTTTTTTGATTCTCATCATCCTTATTAATGTGATATTAAGTTTACAAAATCACCTAACCCTAACCCCAAATGCTTTGTTTAATGCTGTGTTTCAGATGCCTGTCTCAGACAGCTGGGGTGCCACATGTTGGGGCTCTGGCAGGTGGGGAAATTACACCTTTGATGACTATGAAATTGGGCTTGATTGAGTAAATCACTGTAATCACTGGCATTGTGCAGATATGCAAGTGGGAGATTTTCATTCTAACAATTATGCACGGTGAAGTTACATGATGCTGGAGGCTCGCCCCTGTATGTATTTCTATCTGAATGAGTAGGAGGATGGAGAGCAAGCCTGATTCAGGGCACAGCGCTGCCAGGTGAACCCACATCATGCAGTCAGGGAAAATAAGTTCAAGTAATGAGCTTAATGAATTCATTATGCTATACCTGCTTCCTCTGAACTTGGCCATGGCAAAGAATTTTTATCTAATTAAATATATTCTTATGCCATTATCCTTCAAAGGGATTCACAAGCAGAACATCTGGCACATGGTGGGAGCTCCACAGACATGTTTCTCTCTCTCCATGACAAGTCTTTGGGAGGGGTTGGTCTAGGGAGTTGTGTGGGTGGAGCTATTCCAGATCAGTACTCTCCTTGTAATACCTATTACCCTAAACACTCTGGAGGGGGTTTGCAGGGGGCAAGAGTGCCTTCCTCCCTCCTGCCTCTACATATAGATTGATTCAAGTTGCTGACCAAACAAAGGAGTGTCTCCCCATTGGGAAGTGGGACAAAATTAGGGGTGCTAGTCAATCTTTGAGGAAGGCTTTGAAAAAAGCCAGCAGAGCCTAAGCCATTCTCATTATTATTGAACCTCAGAGCTCTGGCTGGGGCAGGAGCAGGCTGCAGCTTTGGAAGTCAGCTCATTTTCAGAGAGTTCTGGAGATGTGAATTGGAAGGAGACTGTGTGGGAGAGCGTGGAAGTGGAAACAAGAAGAGAGGAGGATTTAGGGGGTATTTTGGTCTAAGATACTGTCCAAGCACAGAATAAAGGACAAAGAGATCTTGTCCACTGCCACCACGCACAGTGTGGTCGAAGAAGAGGGTGTTGGAGATCATCTGCTCCAACCCCTCTATTTTGCTGCTGAGGAACTGAGACCTGGTGAGAAGGATCAAGATCACACTGCTGGTGAGCCGTAAGGTGGTCCTGTGACGCAGGTCTCCTGACACGTCCTGTGTACATTTCCCAGGTGACACACTGTGCTTACAAATCCATTTATAACATAATTGGCCTGTCTTCAAACTAGCATAGAGCTGCTATTAGGGCAGCTATTCCTGGGCGAATTAAAGAACATATTCATTGTTTTCTTGAGAAATAATATGAGATCTAATGTAACCCTGAAAATAGCTATGTATGGTAGGTATTTTCATTATTTTCTTCATAAAGGAGAGATGGAGGTTTAGAAGAATTTATGTGAATTTAGAGCTTAAGTGGCTGGGACTGAATTGGAACCCGGGTTCTCAGACCCCAGAACCTGGGCAAATGTCTCAGCTGCAAGATCCAAGTCCTGCCCGATGCAATGAACTTTCACACGTGACACTGACCCCTCTGCATCAAAGGTGGGCTTCAATCACCTTTCATATATCTGACAAGGATTCTGAGCTATTGCTGCAACTGGAAAGAAGGATGGGGCCTCTCTCGCCTGGAGGAACATTTGTGGGGTATTTTCAGTGATGGTGTCACTATCTCCTGAGTGGAAGCAGCTACATTTGGCCTCCAACCAGAGAACCTAGGGATTAGAATCTCAGTCCTTCTGCTCTCCACTGTACCAGTGATTCTCAGCTGGGTTAGTTTTGCTCCCCAGGGGACATTTGGCAATGTCTGGAAACATTTTTCATGGTCAAAATGGGGTTAGGGAATGGAGGTTGCTACTGACATCTAGTAGGTGGAGAGCAGGAATGCTGCTAAACAAAGTCTGGTTCAGCAAGCTATTTATTGCCAAGCACTTTTAGGCTATCCCCATGGACAAAATGGAGACATATGTGCTGGATATGTTTATGACTAACTAGCTGGCAGCCACTCCAGGAGCCTGCTCTGGTTCTATCCTATCACTGGCCCTTTCAGAATTTTAATCAATAGTTTAAAATGGGTATTTTGATAATTTATTTTTGGCAGCATTTTTCCCCCCTATATGTTGTTAAGAGAAAGCCCTGTAAAACAGATGAAAGCAGACCTTGAAGGGTCAGGTGACACCGGGGAAGGTAGCCTTCATCTTCTGAAGTAGCTGTGGGACTTTTAGGGCTCTGTAGTCTGAAAACCAAGCTAGAGAGAACCACAGGGGCCACACTTACCAGATCTGCAGCTCAGACCACTAGGATGCAGGGACTTCGCTGGTTACGAGCATAGGCTCCTAAACTGTAGGAGGCAATACGGTAAACTGCCTAAGAATTTAGCCTTTAAAATCAGCAAATATGGGTGTGACTTTGAGCAAGTTAACTAACTGTGCCAAGTCTCAAATTCTTCAACTATAGAATGAGGATAGTAATTGTACTATCCTCATAGGGTATTTGTGAGATTCAAATGGAATAATAATAAACATAAAGCTTTTGTTATATTTTGTAATTATTAATATTATTATTATCATGAATTATTTTCACTTGAGGGAAGCAAATACAGCAAGATGACATTTAATAAGGTAAATATAAAATTCTATATTTGACTCCTACAGATAGGCAGAAACACAGAGATTGAGTTCATTAGCAGTTCATATAGAAAAAAAAGGCATTTTAGTTGACAATGAAACTCAGTGTAAAAGTCAGTCACATGATAGCAACAATATCAAAAAAAGCACTAATGCAGTCTTAAACTGCATAATTTAGAAAATTTCTTTCTTACTTTATCCTGGTCGGTTCACCACTCCCATCCTGGGAGTCATACTCTCATAGAAAGATAAGGAACTTGGGTCATTCAGAGAAGGTTGGTGAAGGCCCTAAACAGGAACTACATGGTTGAGGAACAGTAAGGGTATCACGATATTTATGTTGAAGAAGGAAAGTCTCAGAGCAGGTTGATAGGATTGAGGTTTTCAGATGTGTGGGTAGGCCTCAGGGGTTCTGTAGTGGCACAAAGGATAGAACCAGATGGTGGATACTTCAGAGAGGTAGCTAGAAGCTCAGTATAAGAAAGAACACTCCAGAAATAAAGTTCTTTCTCCAGCAATACAATGAACTGCCTTAGGAGGTAACAAATTTCCTTTCATTAGATGTGTGCATAAACTCACAAGGCATATTACAGAAAGAACTCATGGGTGGTTAGACCTGATAATTTTTAAAGACCTTTCAACCTTGACGAATCTATGTCTCTATGTCTTATTATGTCTCAGTGACTAATAAATTTTGAAATGTTCATTAATGACTTTATTTTATGGATGGAGACAGGGATGGGATCTCTTTATAGAAAACATTTGTTAATGTGAATCCAGGACCAGCACCGATTCTGGAAGGGGGCTTGCTCAACTGCTGAGGGACATAGATACATTTCAGCTCTTTTGACAGTTTTAAGGCACAAAATTGAGAAAAAAGTAGTGTGAAAAGAGGAAGAAAGGAAGAAAAGAAGGAAGGAGGAAGGCAGGAAGGCAGGAAGGCAGGAAGGCAGGAAGGCAGGAACGCAGGCAGGAAGGAAGGAAGGAAGGAAGGAAGGAAGGAAGGAAGGAAGGAAGGAAGGAAGAAAGAGAGGGAGGCATCAGACAAAATATATTTGTTTGATCTGAATAGACATTTCTTCAAATAAGATATTTAAATAGCCAATTAGTACATGAAAAGATGCTCAACATCATTATTCATCAGGGAAATGGAAATCAAAACCACAATGAGATACACTTCACACCCACTAGGATGGCTATATCAAAAAGACAGATAATAAGAAGTTTTGAGTAGGATGTGGAGAAATTGGAACCCCCATACATCACTGGTGGGAATGTACAATGGTGCAGCACCTGTGGAAAAGTTTGGCAGTTCCTCAAAAGTTACCATATGACCCAGGAATTCTATTCTATTCCTAGCTATATACTCAATAAATAAAAACATATATCTACACAAAAACTTGTACCCAAATGGTCATAGTAGCATTATTTATAACCAAAAAATGGAAACAACTCGAATGTCCATCAGTTGATGAATGCATAAACATAATGTGGTATATACATGTAGTGCAAGAGTATATGACACTGAAAAAAGAACGAAGTATTGATACTTGCTGCATCATGGATGGACCTTCAAAACATTATTGTAAGTGAAATAAATCAACCAAAACAGACTACATAATGCATGATTCTATAATGCATTATGGACAATTCTATGAAATGTCCAGAATTAACCAATCTATAGAGATGGAAAGTAGATTAATGGTTGCAGGGGCTGAAAGAAGGGGGAAATAGGTAGCAACTGCTAATGGATATAGGGTTTCTTTTTGGGGTGTTGAAAAATACTGTAAAATTGATTGTGGTGATGGCTGTATACTCTAAATATACTAAAAACCATTGACTTGTACACTTTAAATAAATTGGTGAATTGTATGGTATGTGAATTATATCTCAATAAAGATATATATACATGTATATCTTTATATTACATATATATTCCAAATGAATATATATATAAATATGTATTATATATGCATTTGAAAACTTTACTAAACTATAAACTTTTAACTGTAATAGTCCAACTAAACATAAAGAGTTTAAAAATATTACGGCAAATATTAACAGAGAACGGGAAATATCCCTTAATAAAGAACTCTTCCAAGTAAAATAAATATAAATAAAAAAGAAAAGGATTAACAGCATGGTAAAAAACTGGGTAAAGAACACAATGTGCAAGAGAAGTACAGATGAACAAACTCAGAATGAGCAAACTCAGAAAAGCATGAAACTCATTAACAGCTAAAGAAATGCTAATGGAGGGGTTTATGGTGCAGTCTTATCGGAGGGCAAATTTTCAATATGCTGTAAGAATCTCAGAAATACTAATCTGTGTTGATAATTTTACATTGGGCATGTAATGAGGAAACAATCAAAGAATATATGCAAACATACTATTCTGGCATTATTTGTAAAGGCAAAAAAATTTGCTGACAACCAAATGTATGATAACAAGGAAATAATTACATGAATGATGGCACATTCATATGTTGAAATATTGTGCAACCATTTAAATTATGTTTTTGAAGAAGGCTAAATTATACTAGAAAATGCTCACAATGTTAAGATAAAGAAAAACCCACTGCATGTATAGTATGATATCAATTTTGTGGGAAATAAGCTATACATGTAGACAAAATACACAAAAGGATGATACGAATCAATGTTTTCTATTTTCTGCTTGAAATGTCTCTGATTATGTGGCAAGGTCTACAATGAGTATGTATTCCCCCCTTTTTTAGTATTTATTTTTAATTATAATAAAGATAAATGTTTAATTTAAAACAAAGAAATTTGGGACATGAAACAACCACTTTAATCCTTACTTAAGAGCAAGGTCCACCTAGGACATTAGAGGAAATGGAGACCAAATATTTATCTCCAAAAATGAAGCATAGTGGTTTCACATTTTACTGTTCACATATAAGAAGACTCAGGGGAATCCTATATAATAAATACCTTTCAGTTTTGATAAAAATCTTAATGATGGAAGAAAATAGCGAAGACCAGCCATTGGCATATCTGTGTGGGAGGGTAGCTATTGCTCATTTAAAGGCTGTCCTGAGTTTTTTGGTGGTTTCTATAAACACTTTGTTGTTTAAAAGCCTAGTTATTCAGCTTCTAAATGTTTTGAGAACTAAAGCATCAGCATCTCAAAAAAAGTCAGTGGTCTTCATTCAACTGCCTACAAAACTTCTCTCCCCACCCCCATATGTAATCTGAAACTATATAATCAACAGTGGATTTGGGGGAACCAACAAGAATATCAGTCAAAATTCCATCAACATGTGGATAATATGAAAAATAAACAGGCAGGACTGTCTGTTTACTTTGAAATGAACCCATGAAGGGAAAGCAGCACTCAGACTGTTCAGCTGTGAGATTTGAAGCTTCCTTGGAACTGCCAGAATGATGTTTTTTTGTTTGTGTGTTTTGTTTTGTTTTTGTTGTTGTTTTTATTAGGTTTATTGGGGTGACACTTGTTAGTAAAGTTACATAGATTTCAGGTGTACAATTCTGTAATAAATCATCTACATATCACATTGTGTGTTCACCACCCAGAGGCAGTTCTCTTTCCATCACTATATGTTTGATCCCCCTTACCCTCATCTAACACCCCCCCTTACCCTCTGGTAACCATTAAACTATTGTCTGTGTCTGAGTTTTTGTTTCTGCATTGCAGCTTTATGTACAGTGGCCAAGACATGGAAACAACCAAAGTGTCCTTTGATAGATGATTGGATAAAGAAGATGTGGTATATATACACAATGGAATACTATTCTGCCGTAAGAAAAGATGAAATAGTGCCATTTGCAACATGGATGGATCTTGAGATTATTATGCTAAGCGAAATAAGTCAGACAGAATGACGTTTTGATATCTCGTTAGGATAAGTAAGAAAACCCTCTAAAGTAAAAAAATGCTTTCAAAACAACTGCTTTACCTAAATGTGAATCTAGTGTGAATGGGTCATTCCCCTTCTATGTGTGCTCTGTTTTCCAGGCCAGTTTATTGCAGTTTCAGACCTATTTTTATTAAGCTGAAGGCCACCACTTATATGCTCTTATGCACATCCCTTTACTTCTCTAAGCCTGAATTTCCTCATTTGCAATATGAGGGTGCTTTCAAATTTTAAAATTATATCATTCACTGAAACCACCACTTTTATTCACACACAGCTCACATGAATAAATACATAACGTTTTAAATGACTAGGATTTTCTCCAAAGATAAAAGCCAAATGCCTCAACCAAATGGCCATGGAAAAACGTCCCCTCCCCTCTGCAACCACCATACACCTTCTCACACAGACAGCACAGTGTCCCTCCTCCAGAGATTTGTTATTTAGGAGTAAGTTTGATGTAGTTTTTGTCACTGATGCTGCACGGTGAGTGGTGGCCAGGTTACCCGGGGTTAGACTGCCTGGATGCAAATCCTAAGTTCCACTTAGTTGTGTGACCTTGGCAGCCTTTTCATCATGCCATCCTTCAGTGATTTTATCCATCAAATGGGTTTCACATCAATACTTTTCTCACAGGGTCGTTATAAGAATTAAACAGATGTAAATTCTCAATAAATGTTCATCATTATTTCCTCTGGTGGGAGAATTTCAGAACGATGTGAGCATCTCAGAACAAGATGGGAAAGAGCCCCGATATGGAAATGGTGACACAAACCTCACCTACTGGACATATTTGCTTAGACCTGAAGTTTATATTTTTTGAGACAAGTTTAATATGACTTTCTCAATTTCATGAACTAGTTCCTTCCCATCGCCAACTCCCTTTTAGAATTGACCTTTCAACATTTTCTATCCCTCCTTATGGAACAATTACAAACAACAGGCTCAATTGTCCTCTTTCAGTCATCCTGCAACTTATCTGGGTGGGACAGAGGCCCTCCTCTCTGCTTCACTCCCACACGTCTACTATACCTGGCTGAACGAAGAACCTCAGAAGGAAACTGCAATGGTGGCCTAGTTATTTGCAACAATATAAATTAGTTTTTTTTGCTAGTTTCTTAGCCCTAACACACATTCTTTTTCTTGTTTTTAAAAATCACACTGTGTGTTTACTGCCCTATGGGTAGGACTGTGGCCCCTCTGAGTCATCCCAAGCCACACAGCGAGCCCACACCACCAGGAGGAATGTGTTTTCTGCCAACTAGACACAGGGAGCTTCCCGTTTTGCAAAGATCCTGATGAGATTAATGTAAATTGGATCTTATTCTTCTTTCTGTAACCATCTGGTGTTTTAAAAAAATGACTTTTGTAGTTTGATGGGAAGCCTCCAGTTCTTCTTTGCTAGGGAAAGAAAAGGCTCCTTCCATACCATGTTGGGACCCAGAGGCAAAGAATGATCCCATCTGTCATCCATACGACGAGTTTTCATTTGAAAAATTATAAGACTACTTTGAGTACTGGAAGCAAGTTGGTGGTATAACATAGTGATTAGAAACACAGGTTTAAAAATTGACAGATCTGTGTTCAAATTTCCATTTAGCCACTTACTAGCTCTGGGAGTTACCAGTCTCTTAGCTACACTTTCCTCCTCTGCAAAATGGGGAAATACATCCCTCATAGAAATTAAATGAAGTTATGTATCTGGCACATGGTAAGAACGCAATAAATGGTAGTCAACATTATTATTGCTAGTGACCATGTTTTTGACCACCAAATAGAACACCGGAAGTAGGAGAGCAGATGGGAAAATAGTCTAGAAGGAACTACATCCCCAGGTTAAACCCCTCTGCCAGGTTGCACTGAAGAAACCTAGACAGGCTCCTTGGCCTTGATTATTTAATGTAATCCCAGTCTTCTCTTTGCTATTTCACAGTCTCAGCATTTTTGATCCTAGAGCCACTGAGAAGCTGCTAAGAATCTCATCAGACACCGTGAATTACTTTGAATTACTCTCTCATTGGCTTTGCCCAGATTCCGAAATTTGCCAAGCAAGTAGAACACCTCCTAATTTACCTGGTGGAGCAGTATCAGTTGAGCCTATAGGTTTCTCCAGTGCAAAGAATTTTTTGGTTATCTTAAATGTGACCCAACAGCATAATGTTTTATACATATATGCATTTCTATATAAATGAATTTAAAAAATAGAATTGTGTACTTCTCCATGGTAAACATAGCCATGGTTAAGCTGTGGTTTTCTTTCCTTTTCCTCCTTTCCTATAACCACAGTTACAACTAACTGATTTGTGAAGTAGGGAAAAAGTTGGCTCTCACCGGTAAGGTAAAGGGTGAATGAGGAGTGGTGGGCACACATAGCTTCATAACTCTCTACCTGCCAATCCATAGGGACACATAGGATGAATGCAAGAACATCATGAGGGCTATGGGTATGGACGCCTCACTCCATTCGTCTAGCCTCCTCCCTGCCCCCAACACCTCAAAGGCTTCCCTTGGTGTGCTGGAACTGGGCTCTGGGAAGTAAGTGAGGTTGGTCAGGATGGGAGCAGAGAAGCAGAGTGAGCTGAACAGTACTGGGGAGGGGCAGCAGGCACGTTCTTTCTCTGGTCCTCTGAATGAGCACATTCATTCATTGTACCAGGCATCTCTCTCAAATTCCTCTGCTTCTCTTCTCAGTGGGATAATTTTCTCTACCTCTGTATGAGATACAAAAACAAGGATAGGTCTCAAATATTTGAAATTCTTTTCTATTTGCCACTGCTTTTGCTCTCCTCCATTTGAATAAAAGGGTGTAAAGTTTGGATGAAAACCAACAGGGTTATAAAGAATTTTATCTTTGGATAAGTCTTTTAATGGTTGCTTTCTGTGTCCCCGAGAGCTTCAAATTGCCTTATGAGTAAGTACAAAGCACTTATCAACCCAAACAAATATTTTCCCAGGTTTCCCTTCCCCATGGAGCCCCACTGGATTCTAAAATGAAAACAGTCAGCATAAATTCTTGTTTACCCTGCACACATTTTCTCCTCTAAAGCCAAAGGAATTTTGAATTTAGGAAGGAAAGAGATAAGGTTGAATGAGATGTATGGGACATAACGAGAGAAGGACTTTCTCTATCCACCCCTGGGGAATGTTTCCTTGCCTCTGGCCCCACACTAACCAGTTGGGTCCTCACTGAGTTTGCTCTGGTTGCAGGATTGCAGTGTGAATCTACTAAATAGACCCAGGGTCTCCTGGCCAGCCCCTCAACCCCAGCTTAGCCTTGTATCACCTGCAACCTGGTGTATTTTCTTAGTGGATAATACCACAGACTCTGGAGCCATAGTGCCTGAGGTCTGATCCCTGCCTCTACCACTTTCTAACTGCACAACCTTGAGCAAGCCACTTAACCTCACTGTGCCATAGTTTTGCCATCTGTAAAATAGACTTTATAGTAGCACCCTCCTCAGGGTTGCTGAGAGGATTCAGTGAGGTAATACTTGTAAAAAAAAAAACAAAACGGTTTAGAAGGTTTTCTGGTGCCTAGTAAACGCTAATTATTATTTTCTAAGCCCAAGGTAGTATAGAGAGGAAGGGGCTCACCTTGTGCCTTGGTATTACTGAAACAGAGTTTGGCAGAATTTGCTTTAGGCTGGGCCCCACATGTCTGATTTATGAGGAATGAAATGATTAAAATGACCCTCATCAAAAGTATCTGCCTCAGTACCACCCTTTCGAAGGTTAAACATGTCTTAGCAATCTCTGACTTCCAAAAGATCTTTCCTTCATTCTTTTTCCTTCCTTCCTTCCTTCCTTCCTTCCTTCCTTCCTTCCTTCCTTCCTTCCTTCCTTCCTTCCTTCCTTCCTTCCTTCCTTCCTCTCTCTCTCTCTCTCTTTTTTAATTTTTTCTGTAACAAGAGAAAAACACGTGTGATAAAAATCCATATGATTCTAAAATATAGACAACGAAAACTAAAAGCATTCCTTCACAAAACCCATTTTCTAAAGACTTAACAATTATTGACTTTGTCCAAAAATAAAAAAAATAAAATAAAATGAATAACAGTTTTGTTTGGTTGTTGCTACCAGGATCCAAATTCTTCAGGTTCTGCTGTCTATTCATGCAGAATGAATTATTCAGTAGTTAGTGTGACTAACATTGTCAATGTGAACATAACTAATTTAGTGCAGGGTTTTTTTTCAGTTCCATTTCTAAGTGACTCAATTTGCCTAGTTACTGCTATTCCCTAGTAAGATTCATTCTTGATTAATGTTGCGTTTTGTTAATTACGTATTTTTGAGGCCAAGTGAACTTATCATGTCTTGAAGTACTAAATATCTATTTTGCAAAAAAAGAGAAAAAAAACTTAGGTCTAAATTTCTTTATACATTAAAGAAGAACATTTCATCTCAGTGACTTGCTTACTGTATGGCTTCCCGAGAACATAAAAATTGATGCACTATATTAATTTGCCAGATGGTCATAATAAGGACCTAATAATTGTGAAATGCCTCCATTCAAAACTAGCTAAAATATATTTTTTGCAAATTGTTAATTATTCTCAGTTTTCTCATCTATAAAATTTGAATAATTTTATAACAGTTTCTATCTTAAAAAGTTAATTGTGAGCACTAAATGAGGCAATACATTTAAAACACTTGGCATTGTGTCTGCCCCCAGAGTAAGTGCTCAATAAAATATTAGTTTCAGCTATCATTATTTTTACATGAACTCAGCCATGATTTAGGAAATAAAATCAGCCCAAGGTCTTAGCTCAGAGACTGTTTTATAGTAATAGAGGAAAAGGGGGGATTATTACAGCCTGGCCCTCCCTTTTTCCCTGGTGCCCTGGTCTCCAACACGGCTGCCTGATGGAGTCTCCTCTTGGTGCTCTGTGCATCCCACTGTTGTGAGGAGAGTGGCACTGTGGGCCATGGAAGCTCTGCCAGACACTGAACATAACTGAACAAAATGGAAGAGTATTTGGCTTGCCATACCCTCCTCAGGAAGTGCTCTCTGTGCACAACATGCGTAACTGGCACCAGTCTTCTTTGCTGTCAACATTTCTGTACTGGAGAAGCCTTAATTTTTTTCCAGTTAGGGATGCAGGACTGAGTAAAACTCATGAGAAAACACCACTACTTGAGCTGTTATCATCCTTGCAGTGTTTCCAGCAGTGGACAGGTTCATCTTCAACTCAGGAAAACATGGGTGGCTTACAGGGATAGAAGGCAGCTTTGCTAGGAGAAAAGGGGTCATTTACTTCTTGGAATTCAAGAGCTCCCTCTCTTCTAACACTGCCATCAAATGGCCAGGAACAGCAGCCATGGGCACATGAGATTCTGAAAGGCAAGAAAGAAGTGGTGGGACTAGGGATTCTACAAGTGGTTTCAAAACAAAGCAAACCACTGAAATGAAAGAGAAGGCTGTAAGTGAGCAAAGTCTCTTGACAATAGCAGGTTGCTGATTGGCCCTGAATATCTCATTAGAAAAGAAATTCTAACCTGAGTGGATTAGAAACCTGAGAATAGAAGGCAGTTACTCAGGATATCAAGCTGGTTCATCACCTCCAGCCCGAGTGTTCTTCATCACGTGATGAAAGGACCATTGACAAAATGACTTCATGTCTCCACACCCTCACCCCATTAGACATGATTTGAGAATGAGAAGCAGGGAATTCCAAGACCATGAGGCCCGTGCTTAACACAAACCAGTCACTGTCATTGGTCCTAGATAAAGAAGTGTCTGGGCTGATGAAGAGCATAAGTGCAGCAAACTATCTGCAGACTAGTCTTATTCATAGTAAGTCACTCTGGGAAACTTCTATTCTCATAATTTGGAGCAATAGTTAACAGAATCAATAACAGAATCAACATTCAAGGAATGTAGAAAGTCTGGAATAATGTTTCATAAACAGAGTGAAATATAACAGCTACAGATTATAGAATCCTGCATTTAAGTTCCAGATATCAATTGCATGGACAGAGGATGGGGAAAATCTTGATAATATAGTTCAACCTGATAAAGACATAGGGAAGCACTGTCCAAACCCTCTTCTACAGAATTCTCTGTTAGGAGATTGTGGGGACAGAGCCCCAGAGAGCAGTTTCCAGGCTCTTGGCCTCACATGGAAAGGTGCTGGCTCGGGTAGTAGATGGCCATCAGCTGTGGCTAGTTGGCCGTCAGCTGTAACCATTGAGCCATTGGCAACTAATATAACTGCTGTGGCTACGCTAACAGCAAAAAAAAAAATGAAAAAATGGGGGCTACCAAGAAGATGGTGGCTGAGCTGGCAAGAGCGGATTGCAGTTAGCACGGTGGATTGCAGCTAGCAAGTGAGGTGGATTGGCAGAGAGAAGTGGATGTCAGGTTGTGGATCGTGTGGCTCCTGCTTTCTGTGTCTCTAACCCAGCCGCCAGCGAGAATATGGTAGTATGACTCCCCTATCTATGGCTCCGCGGGCGTTTCTTTTTGGCCTCACCATATCTTGCGTTCTTATGTGGGGAGCGAGACTAAAGATCCTGCCTGACACCCTGCATGACAAATGATGCAGCAAGCAGTGTCCCCTGCATGACATATGGTGCAGCAAGCAGGGTGTGTTGTCGGCTGAAACTCTCCGGAATGTACTGGAGCAGTTTACATGTATAAAAGTTCAGCTTCATAAGCAGGGTATGGTGCCGGCCAAAACCTACCAAAGCATGGTGGAGTGGGTTGTGCGTGTGAGAGCCCAGCTTCGGGAGGCCCATGAGGAGTGACACCGGGACCGGGACTCGTGGTCTGCCTGGGAGACTCAAGCCTCCAGCTGGCACACCACCCTCTTGGCCATGGAAGGTGTTGCCTTCATTTTGGTAATCTGCTGCAGCCTTAGGCTCCGAGGGTTGTGGACATCTTGCACGGAGGCCTCCACCCACTCAGACACCTGGCACAGTGAGCAAGATTCCGACCAGGTAGGAATGGAGTCTGACTCTGGGCAGGAGGACGTGTGGCCCCCGCACAGTGTGTGGTGTCCGGTGGCCACTGTTCTCAGGACTTGAACCCCCAAGGAGGGGTGGGAGAACATGGACGGCTCTCCGGCCAGCGTGGAGAGGGCCCTGCAGGCTCTGGCTGAGCGGTTGCCAGAGGAGGCGAAGGCTATAGCCGGCCGCATGGGCTGGATGTTCCTCACGGCCTTGAGTCTCAACACGGAAAGTGTGCTTAATGAAATGGCCCAGGTGCCAGACCAAGTGTCCTGGTTGGAGGTGCTGGAAGCTCGGGTCTGCCTGTTAGAAGAGGGGCCCCACAGTGGAGACTCTGAGGCAGCGGCGGAGGAAGCGAGTGGAGACAATGTAGCTCCCAACCCCCAAGCCGGGCCAATCTTGAAGCAAAGGGTAAAATGTGAGCAACCTTCGGGCCCGGGGGCATTGCTGCAGGCAACACAGCTGTGACTGAGTTCACTACACCCCTTACACTCCCACTGAGTTGCAGGAGCTGGGGAGGCGGTACCGACTGCGCCCTGGAGAGCCAGTCTCAGCTTGGCTACTATGTTTATGGGATGTGGGGGCAGACAGCATTCTCTGCTCCCCAGGCGAGATGGAAAAGCTAGCCTTTGTGACAGCGCATCCGTCCTTGCGACAAAGGTTACAGAACTGCCATAGGTTGGCCCACGACCAGGGCAACCATTCTCTAATGGAGTGGCTGACTGCTGCGGTATGCACAGTATGGGGACAGGCTGGTGAGCTGCCAGACACTGTGAGTCAATGGCAGTCATATACGGAACTTACTCAAATCATCCGTGAAATGGGTATGAGACATGCTATATTCAACACTAATATGCAGGGGCCAGATGATGAGCTTTTTACAGCCAGCATGAGAGATCTGGTTTTGGATACTGCACCTGCGAGTGCTTGTGGATCCTTGGTTGCCATTCTTACGCCCTATGTGGGGAGAGGGATCCATGAAGTTACAACTGCCATGGCCACCCTAGGGGATGTTGAAAGCCGGAGGCGAAGGAAGTTAAGACAGGAGGTCCTTGCAGTTGAGACCTGGAAGCCCAAATTCAAAGTAAAGGGGCAGATTTCTACAGAAAAAAAATGGCGGCGTGAGGTGAGCCTCTGTAACGCTCCCCTGGAATTTACAACGAATCGGACAACAATAACTCCACAAAGGACTCCTTGCACAGCAGACAGGCAAGATGAAGAGGCCCACTACTGAATTCACCTCCAGGTGGGTGAATTGCGCGAGCGGGGGAGGAGGGAGAGGAGAAGTGCGGAGACGGAGCCGTGCGGGCTCAGGACACAGACCTAGCTCAGTGCTCAGAGCTTGCTGCTCCTGGATCTTCTGCAGCTGCGGGAGAGGGAGGACTCGGACTGCTAGGGCTCCGCTTACGGCCCACAGGGCTGAGGGGGCAGCATATAGCACGGCTGAACCCAACGCTCGCTCACGGCAGACCTCGGAGCAAAGACTGAGGGAAGAGGGCTGAAATCCGTGGTTTAAGCCCTCACTGCAGAGCGGAGAACAGAAGCCTTAGGCACGGAGACTAGCCGCCCCGCCCCTCCCTACCCTCCCAGAGCTCGCCCCGCCCCCACCTGCCCGGTGCTAGAAGCGATAAAGTAGCAGTGTCGCATCAAAGTACAGAATATTTGCTGCTCTGAGAACTGTGGACCGCAGACACAGATTCGCAGCTCAACTAGTTCCGGCAAAGGGGAGGGAACTGTGGAAGCAGGACTGGCTGTGGTGGTGGTCACCACCATTGCTCTGGGCCACATCTCACAACTCACCCCGCCCCTGGCCCCACCTATCTGGGCGGATCCCTGCAGGAGTAAACAGAACTGCTGAAACAAACGGGCTCTGAATCTGGTGCAGAAAGAGCTTTGGAACTCCAAAAGCTCTTCGCATACCTATCAACCTGTTGCAGAAGCCACTCCTGTAGATGTCTAGGAAGAGAAATAGTAAATCAGTGATTGCCATGAATAACAAAGGCAACAAGATAGCTCAGAAAGAAAGTGAAAAGTCTCCAGAAAAGGAACTTAGAGATATGGACATTTGTGATTTAAATGACAGAGAATTCAAGATTGCAATTCTGAAAAAACTGAACGAGATGCAAGAAAACACAGAAAGGCAGTTTAATGAACTCAGAAACACAATCAAAGAACACCATGAGCATTTTACAAAAGAGATTGAAATTTTGAAAAAGAACCAAATAGAATTTCTCGAGATTAAGAACTCAATAGAAGAAATTAACAATAAAATATCCAGCTTAGGTAGTAGAGTTGACCAGATGGAGGAAAGAATCAGTGACATCGAAGATAGGAACCTGGAATTTACACAGAGGGAAGAAGAAAGAGACTTGAGACTTAAAAGAAATGAAAGAACTCTACAAGAACTTTCTGACTCCATCAGAAAGAGCAATATAAGAATAATGGGCATACCAGAAGGAGAAGAAAGAGGTAAGGGAACAGAGAATATATTCAAACAAATCGTCGATGAGAACTTCCCAAACTTGTGGAAAGAACTGGATCCTTGAATCCAAGAAGCAAATAGAACACCTAATTACCTCAATCCCAACAGGCCTTCACGAAGGCACATTGTATTGAAGCTGTCTAAAATCAATGACAAAGAAAGAATCCTCAAGGCAGCCAGGGAAAAGAAGACGGTAACCTACAAAGGAAAGCCCATTAGATTATCATCAGATTTTTCAGCAGAAACTCTACAAGCTAGGAGGGAATGGAACCAAATATTCAAACTATTGAAAGAGAGAAATCATGAGCCAAGAATAATATATCCAGCAAAGATCTCCTTTAGATATGAAGGAGGAATAAAGACCTTTCCAGACATCCAGAAGCTGAGGGAATTTTCTAATACACGACCTGCACTACAATAAATACTAAAGGAGGCTATTAGACCCCCATCAACAGGGACAACTTGTGGCAACCGAAACATAAAAAGGGGGAGCGTAAAGGCCTGAACTGGAATATGGGAATAGAGAAAGTAAGTGTACTGAAGAAACTGGAATACTCTAAATATCAAACTTTCTTTTACATAAACTCAAGGGTAACCACTCAAAAGACATCCAAATCTGAAATATATACTGTAATAAAAGAAGAAACAGAGGGAAACATCATAGAATACCACCACACAGAAATAACAGACAACAACAAAAAGGCAAGGAAACAATGGAGACACAGCCTTACCAGAAAACTAAAGACAGAATGACAGGAAATCCTCACATATCAATAATCACCCTAAATGTAAATGGACTGAACTCACCAATAAAGAGACACAGAGTAGCAGATTGGATCAAAAAACTAAACCCAACCATATGCTGCCTACAAGAGACACATCTCAGCTACAAGGACAAGCATAGACTCAAAGTGAAAGGGTGGAAATTGACACTCCAAGCAAATGGTACCCAGAGAAAATCAGGTGTAGCCATAATGATTTCCGATGAAACAGACTTCAGGGTGAAAAAGATAACAAGAGACAAAGATGGACATTTCATAATGGTAAAGGGGACTATACAACAAGAAGACATAACAGTCATCAATATTTATGCCCCCAATCAGGGAGCACCAAAATATACCAAGCAACTACTAACAGAACTAAAGGGAGAAATTGACCAAAACACAATTATACTAGTGGACTTAAATACATCATTGACAGCTATGGATAGATCATCCAAACAGAAGATAAATAACGAAATCGCAGCCCTAAATGACACATTAGATGAATTGGACATAATTGACATATATAGAGCACTTCATCCTAAAACATCAGACTATACATTCTTTTCGAGTGTACATGGAACATTCTCAAGGATAGACCATATATTGGGACACAAAATCAGCCTCAGCAAATTTAAGAAGATTGAAATCATACCAAGCATATTCTCTGATCACAAAGCTTTGAAATTGGATATCAACTGCAAAAAGAAAGCAGGAAAAAACACAAATACATGGAGATTAAACAACATACTTTTAAAGAACGACTGGGTCAAAGAAGAAATTAGAGGAGAGCTCAAAAGATACATAGAAACAAATGACAATGAGAATACATCCTACCAAAATTTTTGGGATGCCGCGAAAGCAGTGTTAAGAGGGAAATCTATATCATTACAGGCCTATCTCAAGAAACAAGAAAAATCCCAAATAAATAACCTCATGTTACACCTTAAAAAACTAGAAAAAGAAGAACAAGCAAAACCCAAGGTCAACAGAAGAAAGGAAATAACAAAAATCAGAGCAGAACTCAATGAAATAGAGAACAAGAAGACAATAGAAAAAATTAATGTGACAAAAAGCTGGTTCTTTGAAAAGATTAACAAAATCGACAAACCCTTGGCTAGACTCACTAAGATAAAAAGAGAGAAGACACTAATTAACAAAATCAGAAATGAAAAAGGAGAAGTTATCACGGACACCACAGAAATACAAAGGATTATCCAAGAATACTATGAAGGAATATATGCCACCAAATTTAATAACTTAGAAGAAATGGACAAGTTCTTAGAAACATATAGCCTTCCAAGGCTGAATCATGAAGAACTGGAAAATCTAAACAGGCCGATCACCAGTAACGAAATTGAATCAGTCATCAAAAACCTTCGCAAAATCAAAAGTCCTGGACCAGATGGCTTCACCAGTGAATTCTACCAAACCTTCAAAGAGGATCTAATACCAATCCTGCTCAAACTCTTCCAAAAAATTGAAGAAGAGTCAGTACTCCCTAACTCATTTTATGAGGCCAACATTACCCTGATACCAAAACCTGGTAAGGACAACACAAAAAAAGAAAACTACAGACCTATATCTCTAATGAATACAGATGCTAAAATTCCAAACAAAATTCTAGCAAATCGAATACAACAATGCATTAAAAAGATTATTTATCACGACCAAGTGGGGTTCATCCCCGGGGCACAAGGATGGTTCAACATTCGCAAATCCATCAATGTGATACATCACATAAACAAAATAAAGGACAAAAATCATATGATTCTATCAATTGATGCAGAAAAAGCATTTGATACGATACAACCTCCATTTATGATTAAAACACTTACTAAAATTGGTATAGAAGGAAAATACCTCAACATAATAAAGGCCATGTACGACAAGCCCTCAGCTAATCTCATAATTAATGGTGAAAAGCTGAAGCCCTTTGCTCTACATTCAGGAACACGACAAGGTTGTCCCCTATCACCTCTGCTTTTCAACATAGTGTTGGAAGTCCTCGCCAGAGCCATCAGGCAAGAGAAAAAAATAAAAGGCATCCAAATTGGGAATGAAGAAGTTAAATTGTCACTCTTTGCAGATGACATGATGCTATATATAGAAAACCCTAAAGACTCCACCAAAAAGCTATTAGAAACAATCAATGAATACAGTAAAGTTGCTGGTTACAAAATCAACGTACAAAAGTCCATTGCATTCCTATATACCAACAATGAAATCTCAGAAAAAGAGATAAAAAAAACAATTCCTTTTGCAATTGCAGCAAAAAGAATACAATACCTAGGAATAAACTTAACCAAGGATGTGAAGGATTTATATGTTGAAAACTATAAGACATTTTTGAAAGAAATTGAAGAAGACACAAAGAAATGGAAAGACATTCCGTGCTCATGGATTGGAAGAACCAACATAGTTAAAATGGCCATATTACCCAAAGCCATATACAGATTTAATGCAATCCCCATTAAAATCCCAATGGCATTATTTAAAGAAATAGAACAAAAACTCATCAGATTTGTTTGGAACCACAAAAGACCCAGAATAGCCAAAGCAATATTTTAAAAAAAGAACAGTACTGGAGGTATCACACTCCCTGGTTTTTTCTTGTACTACAGGGCTACAATAGTCAAAACAGCTTGGTATTGGTGGAAAAACAGACACATAGACCAATGGAATAGAATTGAGAACCCAGAAATAAAACCACATAAATATGGACAGAGAATTTTTGACAAAGAAGCTAAAAGCATACAATGGAGGAAAGACAGCCTCTTCAATAAATGGTGCTGGCAGAATTGGATAGCTACGTGCAAAAGAATGAAACTGGATTGCTATCTGTCACCATGTACCAAAATTAATTCAAAATGGATCAAAGACTTAAACATAAGACCTGACACAATAAACTGCATTGAAGAAAACGTAGGTACTAAACTTATGGACCTTGGGTTCAAAGAGCATTTTATGAATTTGACTCCAAAGGCAATGGAAGTAAAAACTAAAATAAACAAATGGGATTATATGAAACTGAAAAGCTCTTGCACAGCAAAAGAAACTATTGACAAAATAATGAGGCAACCAACTGAATGGGAGAAGATTTTTGCAAACAGTGCCTCTGATAAGGGGCTAATATCCAAAATATACAAGGAACTCATGAAACTCAACAACAAAAAAACAAACAACCCAATTGAAAAATGGACAGAGGACCTGAAGAGACATTTCTCCAAAGAGGATATACAAATGGCAAATAGATATATGAAAAAATGCTCAACATCGCTAATCATCAGAGAAATGCAAATGAAAACCACAATGAGATATCACCTCACCCCAGTCAGAATGGCTTTCATCAACAAGACAAATAGTAACAAGTGTTGGAGAGGCTGTGGAGAAAAAGGAACTCTCATACACTGTTGGTGGGAATGCAGACTGGTGCAGCCGCTATGGAAGGCAGTGTGGAAGTTCCTCAAGAAATACGAATAGAATTACCATATGACCCAGCAATCACTCTCCTGGGTATCTACCCAAAAAATCTGAAAGCATTTCTCTATAGAGACACATGTACTCCAATGTTCATTGCAGCTTTGTTTACGGTGGCCAAGACATGGAAACAACCAAAATGTCCTTTGATAGATGAATGGATAAAGAAGTTGTGGTACATATACACAATGGAATACTATTCGGCGTTAAGGAAAGATGATATAGGAGCATTTGTGACAACATGGATGGATCTTGAGAGTATAATGCTAAGTGAAATAAGTCAGACAGACAAAGCAGAGAACCCTATGATTTCACTTATATGTGGTATATAAACCAAAAAGAACAAGACAAACAAATGAGAAACAAAAACTCATAGACACAGACAATAATTTAGTGGTTACCAGAGGGTAAGGGGGTGGGGGGTGGGTGATGAGGGTAAAGGGGATCAAATATATGGTGATGGAAGGAGAACTGACTCTGGGTGGTGAACACACAATGGGATTTATAGATGATGTAATACAGAATTGTACACCTGAAATCTATGTAAATTTACTAACAATTGTCACCCCAATAAATTTAATTAAAAAAAAAATAAAGTAAAGGGTCGAGGTCGCAGGCCTCAGAGAGTAACATGTGCACGGATGTGGAGTGATCTCGTGGCAGCGGGGGTTGATCGGGAAAAAATAGACCGACAACCCAATGCACTCTTGTTGGAACTTTGGAAACAGTTTCGTCTGGAACAGCAATTCCGGGGAAGCCTAAAGGAGACGTCTGGGAAAGCGCGACCTGTGTCCCTTCAGGACTTCATGCGGCCGCTTGAGGCTGACTCATTTCAGCTTGATTAGGGGTGGGGCCAAGGTCAGAGGGGACAAGCAGGGACGGGAGGCCCCATATAGAACTGTCCATACATTGGTCCCCTTCTAATATGCAGAGGGTTTTGGCCCTAGTTGACACTGGCACAGACTGCAGTCTTGTTTATGGGAACCCAGAACTGTTCCCGGGACCAGCAATCTGCATTGATGGCTACGGGGAAAGACTGTGACTGTAAAAGCTGTTTCCTTACCACTGGGTATAAGAAGGCTTCCCCCTCGTATTTACAAGGTTTATGTCTCCCCCATTCCAGAGTATATTCTAGGGGTGGACGTGCTACATGGCCTCAGCTTACAGACGTCCGTAGGAGAGTTCCATCTCCGGATCCAGGTGGTGAAAGTGGTGACATGCGGGCATGCTCACCACCCTCCTCAAGTGTTGCCACAGCCCTGGCGCATGGTTACAGTACAGCTTGCCAAGAGGGCAGGAGGAGATTGGTCGTACAATATTGGAATTGGAGAAAGCACATATTGTGAGGCCAACGCACAGTCCCTTTAACTCCCCAGTATGGCCTGTCAAGCAGCCAGATGGGACCTGGCAAATTACTGTGGATTATAGGGAGTTAAATAAGGTGACACTACCTTTGCACGCTGTAGTGCCTTCAATTCACGATTTGATGGATCGTCTGACTGTTAGCCTGGGAACGTATCATTATGTAGTGGACTTGGCCAACGCTTTTTTCTCCATTGACATTGCACCCGCGTGTCAAGAGCAGTTTGCTTTTACTTGGGATGGGCGGCAGTGGACTTTTCAAGTCATTCCGCAAGGATACTTGCACAGCCCCACTATCTGCCACGGGCTTGTGGCCTAGGACTTGGCACAGTGGGATCGCCCATCCTCTGTGGTCCTGTTTCATTATGTCGATGATGTTTTATTAACATCAGATTCTCTTTCAGATTTAGAGCAAGCAGCTCCCTCTCTTCTCCGCCACCTGAAGTCAGGCGGCTGGCTGGTGAATGAGGAAAAGGTCCCTGGCTTATCCGTCAAGTTTTTGGGTGTTGTGTGGTCGGGTAAGACAAAGGTCATACCTGATGCAATTATTGACAAAATACAAGCCTTTCCCCAGCCGACCAAGGTCTCCTAATTGCAGACATATCTGGGTCTGCTAGGAATTTGGCGGGTGTTTGTACCCCATTAGCACAAATGGCAAGGCCCTTGTACAACATGATTAAAAAGGGGGCCTCATGGGATTGGACAGAGGCTACAGAGCAACCCTTCATTGCCACGAAACGGGCAGTGCAGCAGGCACAGGCTCTGCAAGTAGTGGACCCTGGCCGCCCATTTGAATTTGATGTTCACATAACCTAAGAGGGGAACTGTGGGGACAGAGCCCCAGAAAGCAGTTTCCAGGCTCTCGGCCTCATGTGGAGAGGTGCTGGCTCAGATAGTGGATGGCCGTCAGCTGTGGCTGGTTGGCCATCAGCTGTAGCCATTAAGCCATTGGTCACTGATATAACTGCCGCGGTTACGGAGGGGAGCCGAGGAGAGTGAAGGAGGAGACTGAAGGAGAGTAAGGAGAGTCGAGGAGAGTTGGTCGGTTGGCAGCAAAGCGGACAGCAGGTCGCTCATTGTGTAAACCCAGCCTCCAGTGAGACCATAGTGGTATGACTTCCCTACCTATGGCTCCGTGGGTGTTCCTTTTTGGCCTCACCATGTCCTGCGTTCTTATGTGGGGAGCGGGAACAGAGACCCCGCAGGCCGCCCCGCTGGACACCCCACACAACAGGTACGGATGGGGCCTCTGGCAACGGCAGGAGCGTCTCTGGTTGCCAGTGGGATTTTGGTCCCAATTATGGAAAGGACCGGAGGTCCACTACTCTTTAATAGAGAAACAGCTGGCCGCTGTGTACGCAGCCCTAGTGGCCACAGAAGCCATCACAGGAACGGCATGGGTGTTGGTTCAAACAACCTATTCCGTCCAGGGATGGGTCCATACGTGGACCCAAAGACCCAAAACGGGGGTGGCACAGACCACCACCCTCGCCAAGTGGGGTGCCTACTTGGAGCAATGTAGCACCCTTTGAGCACAGAGCTACAACAACAGGTCCTGGGGCCTGTGGAGCTTGGTAGCCCAGGCTGAGCCAAGTGCTCTGCCTAGAGGGGAGGACTTGGAGCCCTTGCCCTACAAAGAAGGACAGCCCCCAGTACCTGAGGATGCCTGGTTTACCGATGGTTTTAGCCGAGGAGCTACAGCTGTTTGGACGGCTATTGGTGTGCAGCCCAAAACAGACACCATTTGGTTTGATACTGGGACGGGCCAGAATAGCCAGTGGGCTGAGCTACGGGCTGTGTGGATGGTAATCAGCCATGAGCCTGGGCCCCTAGTTATTTGTACTGACAGCTGGGTAGTGTTCCGGGGCCTAACGTTGTGGCTCCCTACATGGAAACACCAAAACTGGTTGGTAGGACACCGTCCGCTGTGGGGTCAAACCATGAGGCAGGACCTCTGGGACCTAGGGCAGAGAAAGGAGGTAGCCCTAATGAATGTCACAGGTCACTCCCCTTTAGTGTCCCCAGGTAATGATGAAGCAGATGCACTAGCACAGTTCCGATGGTTAGAACAGGCTCCTGCCACTGATGTGGCCCATTGGCTGCACAGGAAATTGTAGCACGCTGGAAGCCGAACCATGTAGCAGGTGAGCAGACGCTGGGGTCTGCCTTTGAAATGGCAGGAGATAGCAGATGCCTGCTATGACTGTGCCGTCTGTGCCCAGAACAGCCCCCAAAAGCGGAGTCTCCCCTGGGAGGCACATCAAATTACGCGAAGGAGGGTGCCCCTCACTGACTGGCAAGTGGATTACATTGGACGCCTGCCTAAGGCCCGCAATGCGATATACGCATTTACAGCAGTGGACACTGCTACAGGGTGGATGTTTGCTTGGCCTGGTCCGGCTGCGGATCAGCAGCATACAGTGGTCTCTCTTACACGGCTGTGCGCCCTCTATGGGCACCCCCAAGTCATTGAAAGTGACAGGGGTGCCCATTTTACGGGGCAAGAAGTGCAGAGCTGGGCTGCCAGGATGGACGTGCAATGGTTGTTTCATGCTCCATATAACCCACAAGCAGCTGGCATGATTGAAAGCTACAATGGCCTTTTGAAGCAAGGTCTCCGGGCGTCAAAACACCCTCCCACGATGTGTGACTGGGCCTCGCGTCTATGGGACGTCCTAAGAATCCTGAATGAGAGACCATGGAAGGGAGGGCCTGCACCAGTAGAAGCTCTGCTACATCGAACGGCCGCTCCCATTCAATTACAAGTTACCACCAGTGAGTCTCTGTTAAAGCCAGGCTATGGCAGAAATGGAAACATTTTGCTGCCAGCACCCACATGCTTGAAAGCAGGGGAACGGCAGCAATGGACTTGGCCCTGGCAGGTCAAAAGCCCCCACTGTCAATGGTTGGGCCTGATAGCCCCATGGGGGGCTGTTTTGACCCATGATTTGCAAGTGACGCCAGGGGTGGTGGCTGAGTGGCCACCGCAAGTGACTGTAGTATACGGAGGTCCCAATACTGGGATGATTTTGTGGGGAGCCTATGTGCTCTCACTATAGCCTCTTATGGGGTCCCCTGTTCTGTTACATGTTGAAACTATGCAAGGGACCCCAAGCACTGCCATAAAGGTCTGGTACCACAAACCGGGAAAGGTGCCAATGGCAGCGACCCTCCTTTCCCAGGACAAAACTCTAGCGTGTATCCTCCCAGATGGAAGGGATTTGGTATTGTTGGTTCCTAAGACTACTGTTTCTTTTCATCCATAGGTGCCTGTAGGCTAATATGGCACAGGGACCCTCGGGAAGATGCTTGTCACGTAGATTGTGAGGCGAGACCCTGTAGGGGTGGAGAGCCCCAGAGAGCAGTTTCCAGGCTCTCAGCCTCACTTGGAAAGGTGCTAGCTAGGGTAGTAGATGGACGTCAGCTGTGGCTAGTTGGCTGTCAGCTGTAACCATTGAGCCATTGGCCACTAATATAACTGCTGTGGCTTCGCTAACAGCAAAAAAAAAAATGGGGGCTACCAAGAAGATGGTGGCTGAGCTGTCAAGAGCAGATTGCAGTTAGCACGGTGGATTGCAGCTAGCAAGTGAGGTGGGTTGGCAGAGAGAAGTGGACGTCAGGTTGTGGATCGTGTGGCTCCTGCTTTCTGTGTCTCTAACCCAGCCACCAGCGAGAATATGATAGTATGACTCCCCTATCTATGGCTCCCTGGGTGTTCCTTTTTGGCCTCACCGTATCCTGCGTTCTTATGTGGGGAGTGAGACTAAAGACCCTGCCTGACACCCTGCATGACAGAGATTCACATTGTGCATTGTGTGATAGTAATTCATATTTTACTGAGCACTTATTTTTTTTCTTTTTACTCTTTTATTTTATTATTATTTATTATTATTATTTTTATTAGTTTCAGGTGCACAAGACAAAGTAATACTTAGACGTTTATCATTTATATCCCTCACACTGTGTGGACCCCCCTCCCCTCATCTACTATCCCTCTGACATCGCACCGAGCCATTATATTTCCACTGTCCCTATTCCTAATGCTGTACTCCGCTTGTAAGTATATACATACATCTATATACATATATATATAAAATTATAGTTGGCATTCATTATTGTTTAGCTTCAGGTGTACAGTGCAGCTGAGCACTTATTAATGCTGGGCATTATTGTAAGGCCTTCATGTATACTCAATCATTTAATTCTCATAGCAACCCTCTGTGGCAAGAACTATTATTATTGTCCTACTTTACCTGTGGGGAAACTGAAGCAGAGTTGTTAAGTAACTCGCCCAAGGTCACAGAACTGGTAGAACAGGGATTTAAACCACTGTCCACCCTTTTAACCACTATGTCATAATGCCTCTCAGATGACTCATAAGTAAAGAAACTGGTTTAACTTTGAATTAGAATTTCATGTACTTGTGCAAACAGTACACATTCCTTTTCTTTCCTTCTTTCCTTCTTTCCTTCTCTCTCTCTCTGTCTTTCTCTCTCTCTCTCTCTTTCTTTCTTTCTTTCTTTCTTTCTTTCTTTCTTTCTTTCTTTCTTTCTTTCTTTCTTCCCTCCTTCCTTCCTTCCTTCCTTCCTTCCTTCCTTCCTTCCTTCCTTCCTTCCTTCCTATTTTCTTAAAGACACTGCAATTACATTTGGTAGACTAGTGTTTCTTGAAACCACAATTTGGGAACTAGTGGTAAAAAGGTTTGCTGACTCCAAGGAAGGCCAACAAAATTGTATAATTGCCAAAAAAAATCCCACATAGAAGTAATGCTGTGTGGCAACAGTAGAAGTATCTTATTCAAGAGATGCTAGTTAGGGGGCCGGCCCGGTGGCTCAGGAGGTTGGAGCTCCATTATTATTGGGTGGCAACAGTAGAAGTATCTTATTCAAGAGATGCTAGTTAGGGGGCCGGCCCAGTGGCTCAGAAGGTTGGAGCTCCATGCTCCTAACTCTGAAGGCTGCTGGTTTGATTCCCACATGGGCCAGTGGGCTCTCAACCACAAGGTTGCCAGCTCAACTCCTCGAGTCCCACAAGAGATGGTGGGCTCCGCCCCCTGCAACTAAGATTGAACACGGCACCTTGAGCTGAGCTGCAGCTGAGCTCCCGGATGGCTCAGTTGGTTGGAGTGCATCCTCTCAACCACAAGGTTGCTGGTTTAACTCCCGCAAGGGATGGTGGGCTGCGCCCCCTGCAACTGACTGAAAGGACAACTTGACTTGGAAAAAAGTCCTGGAAATACACACTGTTCCCCAATAAAGTCCTGTTCCCCTCCCCCAATAAAATCTTAAAAAAAAAAAAAAAAGAGATGCTAGCTATCCTACTGTGTGCTCTGTGTTTGTCTGGCCTCACCTGGTGCACTCTGTTCAGAGCTAGGCATCATGTTTTCTCATAAACCAAAGATGAACAAGAATGATGATAGGCATCACTATCATTTGAGGAATAGCTGATGCTATTGGGGATATGAGGTCTGTAGAGGGGATGAGGAAAGATATGATTAACTACTTTAAATATCTGAAGGGCTTCCATATATTCCTTTAGAGAATAGAGGTGGGATCTATAAGCAAAAGTTACAAAGAAACAAATTTCCACTTAGAATAAAGGAAAATGGTCTAGAATATAACAGGCTTTTTGTAAAGTCTGGAATTCTGGTCAAGCAGTAGTCAGGCTGGCTGGCATGGCCAGGATACAGCTATGGCATGATGGAAAGAGCATGGTCAAAAGACAGTGCTCAAGTGCCAGCCGTGCTCTTTCTAACTAAAGGACTTACATTCCAGCCAGTCTGTTTTATCCACAGTCAAGTAGAGGTAAGGACACATATTTCACAAGGTCCTTTAAATTTAGATTCTAGGGTAGAAAGAGGTTTAGTGATGGAGCAGCTGATGGGTGGTGTGGCGTGGGAAATTGCCTTGCTGCAAAGGAAGCCTCAAGTCTATACCAGCAGACAAATTATCCTGGAGGTCATGGAACAGAGGGACTCCCAGACCAAAGTAAAAGAAAGGCTCAAATCACATATTTGATTAAGTCATTTAAATCACAGAGATGCAAAGGGAAGTAAGATGGAGTCCATCAATATGTGTATAACAGCGTTACCACAGGGTAGAAAGACCATACCATTAAAGTTGGGGGTCTGCAATGTTCAGAAAACAAAGACTGACACTAAACTGCAAACAAACTGATTTTGTCCTCAGGTACAAATGCTCTTGTCATTTGGTGGCAAGTGTAGCTTAAACCTTACAGGCTAAATGAGAAGGCCCTGGAGGTTTGTCAGTGTCTTCACTATTCCCAGTATTATACCTAAATAGAAGATTCTGTCCTTCTCCACACTGGTAGTATTGATTAATCTAATAAATTCACCAGAATTATATTGTCTTGGCATCATAAAGACCTCAATCAAACCAGATATAGCTCAAAGTATTTCTGTACCACGTTACAAATCAATTTATTAGACAAAACTCCCCATTCATCTGTAAAGTGTCATGGGGCCACCTACCAGCATAGGTCTTCATAGAATTCATACAAAAACGATATTTTGTACTCTTATTTTCTTACTTGTGTATTTGCAAAATACCCCCAAATAACCAGTATCTCAAATATTTCATTTGAAAGAGACATAAAAAATCTATGTCTCATTTTAGTCAATGAAAAATTATTATTCTTAACCATGAACAGAGGGTCAGAAACAGTCTCTCATAATTGGGAATGAAGGACTAATTTAGCTTCTGGTGAATGTGACAGGTATTTTCGAGGGGGATTAAAAAAAAATCTCTATGGACATGTTTTTTCACTAACTGACAAACATACCATGGTAGAGCTCTTCACCTACTTCTCTTTAATTTAATCTTTTCTTTATGGCTAGTGAACTCTGGAATCCCAGCCCCAATGTAGTTCTCCGACCATGGTGACTCACTTACTTGGTGTGGTCTGAATGTTTGTGTCCCCCCAAATTCATATGTTGAAACATAACCCAATGTGATAGTATTAGGAGATGGGGCCTTTGGAGGTGCTTAGGTAGTGAGGGCAGAGCCCTCCTGAATAGGATTAGTGCCTTTATAAAACAGACCCCAGGGAGATTCCTCACCCTCTTTTCCAGTGGAGGACATAAGAAGACGCCTCCTATGAACCAGAAAGTGGGCTTCACCAGATACTAAATCTGCCCCCGCCTTGATCTTGGACTCCCAGTCAGCAGAACTGTGAGAAATGTTTCTGTTTATAAACTATTCAGTCTATGGCATTCTGTTATAGCAGCATGAATGGACCAAAATACTTGTTGTTCATTAAAAAAAAATGTTTTCAGATAACAAAAGCAATAGAACATTCAGAAAGTGAACAAAATTAAACTACAGTTCCATGTCCAGCACAAAACTTCTTAAGTTTTATATATTACCTTCTAGACTTAAAATTCTAAATCCTTACTTAAAAATATTTCTGGGGAGGCCGGATGGCTCAGTTGGTTAGAGCACGAGCTCTGGGCAACAGGGTTGCTGGTTCGGTTCCCACATGGGCCAGCAAGCTGCGCCCTCCACAACTATATTGAAGACAACAAGCTGCCGCTGAGCTGCTGGAGGGGTGGCCTGATGGCTCAGCTGGTTAGAGCAGGAGCTCTCAACAACAAGGTTGCTGGTTTAGTTCCCACATGGGATGGTGGGCTGAGCCCCCTAAAACTAAAGATTGAAAATGGCAACTGGACTTAGAGCTGAGCTATGCCCTCCACAACTAGATTGAAAGACAACAACTTGGAGCTGATGGGCCCTGGAGAAACACACTGTTCCCCAATATTCCCCAATACAATTTATTAATATATATATATTTATTTCTATAAATATATATAGAAATATATATAGAGAAATATATGTATATATTTCTATTAAACAAACATGAGAGCTAATTATAGAAAAATGATAACATCACAGAATATAATCAAAGGAAAATAATTAGAATAATCTCTAATTCCTCCATCGAGAAATAAGCACAGTTAACATCTATAAATCCAGTTTTTCTTTTTTCCTTCATAAACCAATAAGTATTTTTAAACAGATTATTTCTCAATGCTCTTATGCCTCTGTTCTGCCTTCATTCATTCATTCATTCAATAAACATTTATTGAGCACCTACTATATACCAGCCAGCACTTTGTTGGGTTTAAAAGAATGTACAAAATTGCAATAGCCCCTCGTGATTCTCATGATCTTTATACCTTAAAGGGGAAGACAGATCTTAAACAAACAATTAGTAATTTTCCTTTGAGGAATAAATTGTATTTGTCTATTGACCTTTAAAATTTCATCGCCCTTTCAAACCTCTCCTGCTTTCTCGTCCCGCCCCCCAAATTCTAGTCTCCCTCTATTTTTTGATCATTAATATGCCATCATCACAATTCAACTGAAAAGTGCCCTGGAATTCTCCATTCCTTCCTGTACATTGGCCCCCTGTGCTTCCAGAGCAGGTGAGTCACCAAGCTTGGAGGCAGCTGCTAAGTGGCCTTGCAAAAGTTTCTGGTAACACCTATAGGGACTCTGAGAATTCTGAGAATTCTATCCACAGGAAGGGGAGGTGTTTGGAACAGGAAGTCAGATAGAGCTGTGGGATGTAGCACAGTTGTCTGAGGAGCTGGGCTGAGAAAGAGGGAACATCCACTTTCTTTTCTGGCTGCCAGGCAGCACTTCGCTTTGGGGAAAAACACACAATTTTTTCCCTGGCTGAAAGCCTCAAGGAACTGGAACTGAAATGTTGTTTGCTCTGCTGCCCTGTGCCTGGTGGCCCTGGAACAGGATGGGAGTCTCAGCTCCAGGTTCTGAGGGGGCCTCT
Organism: Rhinolophus hipposideros; assembly: GCF_964194185.1. Classification (NCBI taxonomy): domain Eukaryota; kingdom Metazoa; phylum Chordata; class Mammalia; order Chiroptera; family Rhinolophidae; genus Rhinolophus; species Rhinolophus hipposideros. Next base: position 25,089,446 of record NC_138065.1, read on the forward strand.
TGCTCAACCAGAAGAAGGGTAGTGCTCTCCATAGTCAAGGGTACGGAGTAATTATTTGATTAACTTCACCCAGGTTTATACTCTGTTTTGGTTGTGGAGACATGGACATTTTTTGTTAATGTCTTCCTAACACTGCTGAGGAAAATGGCTAATATCTTAAAATTTTCACTAGATAAAGACAAGACTATTAAGTGCATCATACCATGAACAGAGGCTGTTCCATGTTTGCATGGTAAGCTGGATCTTACAGTCCACCTGAATCATGGTCTGCACCCCTAAGGATGTCATTTATTTGAGAACATTTGTTGTTCTGTCTGGGTTGAAGGACTCAGCCCAGAGAAACTTCTGACTCATGTTTGCATCCTTAAAGCTGACACAGTCCCTGGTCCATAGTAGGCACTTAGTACGGTGACAAATGCTTACTTGATAAACTGTGAATGTGACACACTGAAAAATGTTAGCGTTAATGAAGTGATGGGTTTCCTCTATGCACATAAGAAATGAGATATGACCAAATAAAGTTTTACTTTATTTCCAAGGCAATCATTTTTATATTTTTATTTCATTCCCTTTTTGTCTCTCTAAAAGCCCTCTGCTTTGTAAATTTACTTCTCTTCCCCACACACCTTTTGTCCATTGTCCCTTTCTGCCTGCCCACATCCATCTCCCTTCTTGGTGATCCTGGCACCCATGGTATCAACTATGACTTCTCCGTCCACGACTCCTAAATCTACATCTCTATCCAAGCTTTTCTCCTGGGCCCCAGACATGTTCTGCAACCGCCTTTTTGCCCAAAGTGAACTGGACTCCTCATGGGAGGGAAGCTACAGTGAGAGCTGCCCTAGTCCCTCATCCATACTGAGTTTTGACTACTCCATAAGATTGGACATTTTAATACCTGAATCAAGTCTATTTTTGTAACTAAAAATGAGTGGAAGATTTATCTGAGGGTGACCAGAAAAATCATTCACAGGCTACCTAATCTTTATTGGGAAACAAAGAAGAACCCCTAACTCTACCCCCAATAAAGTCTAAAGGGACAGTGGGAGAAAATCAAGTTGCATTTTGAGGTAAACCTCACCTCTGGCTTATTCAACATACGTGTCCCACCTTGGATGTTCTTCATCAATCTTGGCCCAAGTCCTGTCTCTCCCACTACTCGTCTTCTCCCCATACCAGCTCGCAGACCTGCGGCACCAATTTCCTGCAATCCTTGATCTCCCAACCTTCATCTCTTCCTCTTCCATTCTCCCTTCACTACTGTGGCCAATGCAATCCATCAGTGCTCTCAGTAACCCTTTTTGTCTCTCTAAAAGCCACCAATTGCTCAAAGCTTCTTGGTAGTCCCCCATCGCCAGCTCCCACTCTCCAGTCTGGAGAATGAGGTTTTAGCTGCTTTACATGAGCTTCAAGGCCCATCACAAACCCTGCTTCTGTCACTCATACCATGTACCTTGTCCTCTAGCCACTGGGACTGCTTGCCGCTCTCTGCACATATCATGCACCCTTGTTCCTTTGCTCTTACTCTTTCCTGGAGTCATCTCCTCTCCTGTCCTATCACATCCCTTCTTTGTAAAAATCCTGTATCCTCCTTTGAAGGCCCAATGGAAGTGTCATCTCTGCCAAACTTCCCAGGCAGAACAGATCTCCCTCGCTTCCTCCTTTGGGCTCCACCAGCACTTTATTCATTCCCAGTGAAGAGCACTGTACTCACTACTGTGATACCAGGGGATATGAGATGTGGCCTTGTCCCAAGAATCTTTAGGATGTTCAGTCTACGAGACATTGACAAGTAGAGAGGCACAATGACAGTGGCAGTGGCAGGGTGGGCACTCAACCATGACCTGGCTTATGCTATACATTTATAACACAGAATTGTAAGATAACTGAGCACATACATCTCCTCCACTATGTGGTGAGCCGCTGGTCTGGGAAATGCCAAGTGTACCTTCTCTGGGACAGTGCCTCACACAGCAGGCATTCCATAAGGATTAGTTTAATAGCAGTAAAAGACAAAAATTCCACCTGTGATTTGTGTAGTGATTTATAGATATCAAAATATTCTTCCTGAGCCCATTTAATTTATTGCTCCAGGACAGTGGTTCGCAGGCTTGGCTGCCTTTAAAAAACATGATTGCCCATGTCCCACCCCCAGAGATGCTGATACAATTACTCTGGTAGGGGCTCAGGCATCTGTATTTTATAAAAACAGTCTTCTCAGTGCTTTTATCACACAGCGAGGATGTAGAAGCCCTGCTCTGGGCAGTTCAGCAGACACTATCTCAACATGGTGCACAGGAAACCCAAGCAGGGAAAGGTTAAATAACTTGCTCGAGTGTGTGCAGCTTCCTTAGATGGAATCAGGACACTGATTCAGGTTGGCTCTGGTCACATTCACCTCAGGGAAGGCAGCAAAAGCAGTGAATGGAGCTCTGATTAATGTGCAAGGTCCTGCTGGCCACATTCTGCTGCTCCAGGCTTAGAAAGCACCAACGATGATGGATGGCCTCCTGAGGGAAGGCACGTCGTTAGCAATAGGGAGCCCAAAGGCAAGTGTAGCTTACTGGGGCAAGTGTCCAAAACAAGAGAAGACCTGCTTCCTTGTGTCAGGTCAGACAAAACACAGCATTCTCTCCTCTGTGCTTCTTTGCCTGTCAACTTTTATCTCTATTAATAGTTTCTCTGAATTTACTTGCCCTCTTCCAGTGACTCAGTCTTAGATACTCCAGCCTGAAATGTTATTTGGTTAATTAAACAAAAGGAATCTCTTAGAACTTATCTGAAGCCTCTGAACACCAAATTTCCCTGGAAACATTCACTTCTGCCAGATTCCAAGGTTCATGAAAATACCAATGAGTTAGAGGAAATAGTTTTGTAATTTTAACTTTGATTGGACTCTGTTTAAAACCATAAAACTAAAAGAAGAATAAGAAACCATAAAACTAGTTACCACCCAAATAGCCCCTGGGTTATGAATAGTTGTATTCTAAAAGTTTGTAAATCAGCTCTGAACTCATAATAGACTTTCCCACCCAAACCATGTTTTAGATAATGGTAATGTTCTTAGAGTTTCCCATAAAGTCTATCTAACTCACGAGACAACTAGGAATATTAACAGAGTGGAGCATTCCAGAAATTCCCCATAATTATTTTCTGAGATGAAAGCAGAGTAAGGAAAGACCAATACTTTCTAAGATAGACCTGCCCAATTATCTCCAAGCCAGTGAGGAACTAAGGTACAGCCTTTGCTGTCTTGGGTGGCATGAAGTACCAACAGAAATGGTGGTTACATAATTATTTCGTGTTAGTAATTGAGTGTATAAACGCATATGTGTATATATATACGCACACATCTCATACAAGGTGTGATCAAACAATATGGTTTAAATTAAAAAAAATTATCACAGTAAGACACATTGCCATTAATCCCCCTCAAAATACTCCCCTTGCTTCGAACACACCTATCCTATCATTCTTGCCACTTTCTGAAGCAGTTCTGGAAGTCTTTCATGAGTGTCTTTAGTTGCACTGTCATGGCTGTCTCAATGTCCTTAATCTTTTTGATTTTGGGGAAGAGCCAGAAGTTGCATGGTGCCAGATCCAGTGAATAAGGTGGATGAAGACACACTGTAATGTTTTTATTTGACAGAAATTGCCATATACCAGAAACCATGTGTGACATGGAGCGTTGTCATGATGAAGGATGATTTATGGTTGAGAGAAGGTATGTTCATACCCAACTGTAGCTCACACCCGACTGAAGCTCACACCCGATTGAATGCATCGAACAAGTTGAAACTTGTCACACATGGTTACTAAGGTTCGATGCACCACTTCCTGTATTGAAGATCCTTGCCTTGCCATTGGATGGCACTCAGCAGCGGCATTCACCATATTTTGTGATCACAATGGAAATGCTCCATGTCACACATTGCTTCTGGTACAGCAATTTCAATCAAATAAAAACATTACACTGTATCCTCACCTACCTTATTCACCAGATCAGGCACCATGAGACTTCTGGCTCTTCCCCAAAGGCAAATGACCATGAAAGGTAAATGTTTTGAATCAATTCAGGACATTGAGACTGCCATGACAGCACAACTAAAGACACTCACAAAAGAGGAGTTCCAGAACTGCATCAGAAAGTGGCAAGAATGATGGGATAATTGTGTTCAAAGCAAGGGGGAGTATTTTGAGGAGGTTTAATGGCAATGTGTCTTTTACTGTGATAATTTTTTTAATTTAAACATTCACCATATATTTTGATCACACCTTGTATGTGTATACACATGTATGTGTGTATATATACACACACACACCACAACAAGCATATATGAGGTCTGACAATTAAGTTCATGAAGTCATCCTAGAAAAAGTGCTACATACCTCATTGCTGAATATCACTATGGTCACCTTTGAAGTACTCCCTTTGGGAAGCTATGCACTGATGCTAGTGCCTAGTTCACCCTTCAAAGCAATTTTGGAACTCTTTTTCTGGAATGGCCATCAGAGCTGTCGTCATATTACCCTTGATGTCCAGAATGTCATCGAAATGTTTTCCTTTCAATATTTCCTTTATCTTTGGGTAAAGAAAGAAGTCACTGGGGGCCAGATCAGGTGAGTAGGGAGGGTGTTCCAATACAGCTATTTGTTAACTGGCTAACAACTCCCTCACAGACAGTGCCATGTGAGCTGGTGCCTTGTCGTGATGCAAGAGCCATGAATTGTTGGTGAAAAGTTTAATTAGTCTAACATTTTCACGCAGCCTTTTCAGCACTTCCAAATAGTAAACTTGTTAATTGTTTGTCTAGTTGGTACAAATTCATAATGAATAATCCCTCTTATATCAAAGAAGGTTAGCAACATCATTTTGACTCTTGATTTGGACTGATGAAATTTTTTGGTTGTGGAGAATTGGCTGACTTTCATTGTGCACTTCGATGCTTTGTTTCAGGGTCATATTGGCACACCCATGTTTCATCACCAGTGATAACATGGCCCAAAACATCATCTCACCTCTCCAAAAGGTCTTGGCAAACTTCGACTCTCCTTTGCTTTTGTCCATCGGTGAGCTCCTTCAGGACCGTTTTTGCACACACCTTTCTCATGCCAAGATTTTCAGTTAAGATTTTCCTAACCGTTTCTCTCTCGATGTTTACTTGGTCTGCTATGCTTCTCACAGTCAGCCGATGATTTTGACACACAATTTGATGAATTTTTGCAATGTTTCTGTCAGTTCTGCCTGTTATTGGCAGCCCTGACCTCTCTTCATCAGTGTTGCGTTCTCTCCCCTCATAAAATGGATAAAAATGTTTAATCCATTTGTACACTGCCGTTTTCTTCATGGCATTATCCCCCAAAACTTGGACTAACATGTCCCTGATTTCACTTCCACTCTTGCCAAGTTTGATAAGAAATTTAATGTTCGTTTGTTGCTCTAATTCAAGCTCAGACATTCTTGCAATCACATACAGAAACACACTACAACAATAATGAACACAACTCAGCAAGATACTGCCACACGTCGATACAAACACAGGTGTGAGACACTGATATCCCAAGTTTATGAAACCTTACCTAGCTATTTATACAGTACTGCCAATGCAAGCACACGGTGGGAAGTTCATGAACTTAATTGTCAGTCTTATATGCAAATCCATAGAGATAAAAAGCAGATTAGTGGTTGCCAGGGGCTAGGGAGGGGGAAGGAAAAATGGGGAGTGACTGCTAATCAGAATGGGGTTTCTTTTGGGGGTGATGAAAATATTCTGTAATTAGATAGTAGTGATGGCTGTACAACTTTGTAAATGTTCTAGAAAATCACTAAATTTTCCACTTTAAAAGGGCAAATTTTGTGGTATGTGAATTGTATCCCAACATAGTTGCTGAAAAACAAACAAACAAAAAACAAACAAACAGCCCAGAATCACGATCCTTGAATAATTCGAGGGGAGATCCAGGACCACTAGTAATTCTCTTATCAGGAGAGGATGAGCTGATTAAGTAGCACTCCATTGTCAATCACTGGAAACCTTTAATTTATTTCTATTCTTTTGTTTTAGAGAGGTGAGCATCTGCAGAATGCTCTCTGACACAGTGAGATACTCATTAAAACACACAAAAATAGCATCCCACCTACTGAATATCTGTCATGTATGTTCAGATTACTTTTCTTTTCGCTTTCAAAAAAAAATCATTAAATAATTACAGATCTCCAAAAGAAAATGCTAACTTTTGATTGGCTAACACTCATGTCGTATTCTCTGAAAACTCAATGATTTTTTCCCCCTAGAACAGTGGATCTTCAATGGTGGTCTGAAGAGAGCAGGTGGCCTGTCCTTGACTAGCCAGTAAGTCAAGTGTCTACAACTCCTCTTTCAACAGGGCAGGGCAAGGAGGATGAATGAGGCCGTAGTGGGGTGGGGATAATGGGTAGGAAGCAGCTGCCTTGCCTAAAGCAACAGCCACTTTAACATCAGGGAACTGTTATCAGGAGGTAATAAAAGATGGAAATCTGGATTTTTAAAATGTAAAATCATTTTTAAAATGCTGGTAACCACATTTAAAAAAAAAATCTAACTTACTTGTGCAGGCTAAATGAAGCATTTGTTGGCTGAATTCCAACCATTGACCACAAGTTTGTGACCTAAGCTGCAAGTGGTTTCTGCACTTGCTCTTTTGTACAATTAACATCAAAATTTGAAGCCAGATAAAGTGAGTGTTGAAATGGGACTTGGGGTTCATCTAGTCCAACCTCCCACTGCATGTTAAAACCTTTCCGCAACAGATGGCTGACCCTGACTTTAAGTAAGGTAATAATTCAAGCCAGAAACTTGCAGTTTCTTGGTTAGCTTCTTATTTTAAAAATTGTGCAGTGCAGGTTAGGCAAGGAGGTAGAGGTCAAGGTAGGTTAGGGCAGCAGGCTTAAGATATGGGGCCATAATGGACTTCAGTGTTAAATTACGGGGGATGATTCTCTTTTATAACTAACCCTAATTTTTTTTTACACCTTAATTCAATAAACTGTATTGGCATGCTTGGGGCTTATGTTTTCCAGAATTCCCAGAAAGAAACAGAATTTGAAATTTCAGAATTATTGTTCTCTGACTCCCTCATTCTACAGATGACAGAACTAGGATCCATGAGGCTTAAACTGTTTGCTAAAAAAAAGACATATCAGACATTTGTAGCTGAATCCTACTGTAGTTAATATTTCTTTCAATGGGTCAAGTTGAAGTTCGTAACTAAAATCCAAACAGAACCGTCATCACCTTGAAGTTTCCTGTAGCCCTTTGTAGCTGACTCTCTCCATAGCTCTCACTTTTTGAGATAAATGAAGATTAAAAAAAAAAAAAAGCTGGTATTTATTTGACTTTCTGAGTTACCTTAACGGGATAATCAGATAAGTAGCAGAAGTTACTTCTATAGAGAGCCAGCTAGAAATTACTCATGATCCTGAAGGTTGGCCTGAACCACAGATAATCCTCACAATCCATTTCACTAGTTCCCATCTTCCTAATAAAACCCTTTTGAGTGCTGCTGATAAGTGTTGAATTTATCAATTTGTGTTTCCCTTTCTCTATTCACCCAATGAAAGAGATTTGGCAGATAAAGGGAAGGATAAGGAAGAGAAATGAAGGTCTCAAAAAGCCCCCCAATTTAGCCAGTCCATCCCTAAATAATTGTAAATTGTGTGCAACTTGGCACAAAATACTATGAGTTGAATTCTTTTGGTCATTAGGGACAAGGAAAAACAGGGCCCAGCAAGTATGTGGAGAGGGGCCTGTGGGATCATGCCCTTGGATTGCATTGTTATTTTTCCCCGCTTGGTACAGCGCCTACACACAAATTTGACAAGGCAAAATAGGAATAAGAACATTATGCCCTCTTATTAAACGCAGAGATAGTTATGAGTCACATTAAAAGTCAACAAAAGCCACAGTTCTGATAGTCATCAAGATTTTTTGCAGCATTTATTCTCGCTCCTTCTCTATACACAGTTGTCCCCAAAATACTGAAATGATATATTGCAACATGATCACTTCAAGGGTATCAGAGCCTTTGAACTTCATCACTCATATTAGCCAGATCTCAGCCCCTCTCTCCTCTAAATGTAGTCGGGAACCTTCTAAACCTTTTGTGTGAATCCAGGAGGGAAAATTGCCTGGCAAATTCTGACAGGCATCTCTTCAAGAGCATATTTGTACTGATAAGAAGCCCTGGCCAACTGTTGCTGGGTTGCCATGGCAACAGACATACACACCATTTACCCATCAACTTCTGCAATGAGCACAAAATAACAAAACCTTCCTGATAGGATGGGATGGAAAGTAGGAGCTGCCTCATCCATGCAACCTCAGGAAACGGTGTTTTCTGTCTTCTGAGGGGGCTCTGGCGGGCATGTTGCTTTCTTTGATTGTGTCATATCTTAAACCCACTGGAAAATTCAGAGGATCTTCTCTACACTGTGTAAACTTCAGGACAATTCGGCCAGTTATTATCAGTAAATTCTCATTTCCTTTTTAAACCCTGTTTACTAATTGATGCCAAACAGTATTATAGTAATTGGGGAGAAAAGAAAGTACCTTTTTTGCTGATTTCTCCTGGAAATACATTTCACTAGTTTTCCATGTAGGTTTTGTGGGGCATTCATATACCAGAAGGGGAGCTGGAAGAGGAGGAGGAGGGCTTCTATAGGCCTACAGAGAGTGAGCTTAATCACTCTCTGAGAGTAAGTTTTGACTTGAAAATGCAGTTCTAAAAATATAATAATAAATAGCTATTCACTTCAGTACTTACCAAGGCATAAGGCATCAACAATAAAACAAAATGAAATCAACTCACAATGATGAAACATTTAGACTGAGAGGAAGCTGGATTCCTGCAGGTACATCTCTGGGATGTAAAATGAAGGATAAGGGTGGGCTGTGTGCATTATATTAGTCTTGAAGGAAAACCTCAGGAACCCTATTCATGAGGAGTAAAATTAGCTGTATGTTCCATTTTCAAGACATTTGTTATTGAAATAAACATTCCACAGCATGACTTAATTGCCTCTGAAACACCTCAGATGAAAGAGAAGGAGGGAAAATAAAGTGTTTGATCGCAGAGTGACAAAATAGTCATGGATCTGGGAACATTCAGTAACTAGAAATGGATTGAGAGTCACAAACAACACATAAAAGTTCCATGTCTGATGATGATGATGATGATTAAGTGCCCTCAACGGATTCACTATTTTTTTTTCCTCCCTATAATTATGAACACTCATCAAATAAGCTCTGGCCTTAAAATATCAAACTATCTTCTTTTATTCTGCCTTTCTATCTTGCAGTTAAAAAATATTTACTAATTCCAATTTATCAAAAAATTAAAATAATTCCAGAAAAAAACTTAGGGATAAAGATTCCCTCACTGTATTCCCTCACTTCTTGGGGGATTGCACGGAAGATTGACAATATAGACAATAAAAGAGCTAAAGAAATTAGCCTGCCTTTCTCAGAGATTTCAAATTCGCATCCAGTCACTTGGCAGATATTTGGAGGACCTAAAGGTTGGCACAGTGTTAAAAGAAATGACTTTAGTGCCTTCTAGGAAGAGCAAAATGTTTGTAGTTTGCCACAGTCCTCCCCACTCTCTAATGTCTCACACCTAGACTGCCCATTTATTTATGTTGTCTGCTTGGAGGCTTTGAGTTCACAGTTATGTGTGCATTTGCCAGTGCTCTTCAGCTTATCTTCCCTTTGGTGCACATTCAAATTAAGTCCTTTCTTTAAGACTTAACTCATGGGCCCCCTCTTCCAGTCCACTGGTCTCACCTGGCCATGCTTATTCCTCCATCCCACATCCTTGGTTTCAGTTCTTACTTATTCTCTAATTTGGTCATGATGCTGAATAGTAACCAGACATCAAATCCTGGAAGTTGTCATTTCCTGTTCTTGTGTTTTAACCCAGGAGAGAGGGGTTTGCAGTGTGGGAGCCCCCTAAACCCTGGTCTGTTCAGTGATAGTTGGGAATACAGGACCAACAGAGTGAGCAACTGTGGATGCTGGCACAGCCCCATGGGTTTGCACTGGTTTCAAAACAAAAAGCTAAAATCACTGTAAAATATTTAGAGTTCCTCATGACGAGAATATTTCTTTTGGGAGTTAAGATCGATATTTTGGTTATTAGTAGGATAGTTAAAACACATGTTTCTGCTTAGAACCTGTAAGTAATAGAGTTGTCAGCAAGTAGGATGAGCATACACATACAAGTAATTTCATAATATCACATAGGGAAGCCATGGGATTAATTTAAGAATTAGGTAACTATATCAGTTTCCTATGGCTACTGTAACAAAACACCACAAACTTGGTGGCTTAAACAATACAGTTTATTCTGGAGGTCAGAAATCCTAAAATCAGGGTGTTAGCAGGGCTGCTTTCCTCTGGAAGATCTAAGAGGAAATCTTTCTCTTGCCTTTTCTAGGTTTTAAAGGCCACTTACACATTCCTTGGCTTGTGGCCCTATCCTTCATCTTTAAAACCAGTCAAGCATCATCTTCAGTGTTTCTCTTTGATTCCCTAGTCTCCCTTTTATAAGGACCCTTAAGATTACATTGGGCCCATCCAAATAATTGGAATAATCTTCCTATTTTAAGGTTAGTTGATTAGGAACATTAATTCCATCTGCAACCTTAATTCCACTTTGCCTAATTGTAACCTAGTTTATTCACTAGGTTGTAACCTAATTTGTAAAAATAAATTTATTTGTAAAAAAAATTATTTGTACAATTTATTTGTAACAAAAATAAATTGTAACCTAATTTATTCACAGTTCCAGGGATTGCTGTAAACTTCTTTTGGGTGGGTGGGTAGGGCATTATTCTGACTACCACAGTGACAGAATTGTAATAACACAACACCTAAGAAAATGACTCGTTTTCTTGGAGTAGTTGGGGAAGCTACCATATAACTCTGTTTTAAAACAGTTATATTCTATTTACTGGTATCCTAAAATTGTTTATAGAATTAAGGAGTCTTGACAAGAAGATGCCATAGTGGATCAACACCTGATTTTAAAAATGAAGATCAATTATTTTTTAAGAAAGGGGATGATTCATTGAGTTAGAAGTGTGTTGTCAGAATTTAGCTTTTTTCTTTCTAACCACTGATTCAAAGAAGCTAAAACTTCAAAAATCAAGGTGTGTTCCCTCCTGCACCATCCAATTCACACACACACATTTAAGTCTCGTGACTCCACAACTCCTGAACCATTGATGTGGAAAACACAAAGAAACTAGGACCACCCCATCCCTCATTTCCAGTCCTCCTGGTTAAGCACCATTTCTTGCTGTAATTCAAATGAAACACACATACTACTATATTTGGATGGACCAAACCTATTTAATCTCCAATACAGGATAGAGAAAAGTGGGGGCAGGGATGGCAAGGTTTTCCACATAGAAATTGGGGTAGGAGGCTGAGAAAAGGAAGAAGGATGTAATCTATGCCATTCAGGAATTTTATGTGGTTGCAAGAAATTGTTAAATGGGCCACAAAGTTGTTCATTAGGAGGCAAATGAACGTACAATCAGTTTTAGTATGAGAATCCAAAGCTTTGTAGGAAATCTTGAATTTATGGGGAGGGAGGGATGGAGAAGAATGGGAAAGTGTGTCTCTGTTCATTCCCCGATCCTGTCCCCTCCTCTCATTCCTAAACTTGGGCTTGGTGACTCCATTACTGGAAGATATTTATTTAATGGTTGATTTTACTCTACTGGGGACTTCCTTTCCCTTATGTCATTTTGTAACACATGCCAACTCTCTCCACTCATCTGTTTTTTTCCCTGAAAAAAATATGAGTGTATAATGATTTATTGATACTGGAAAAAAATCAAGGTGCAGACATAAGTATGTGGTGGTGCCCACTTTCTCTTTTTCTCTGCAGACCACTATGTGGAAGACAACTATAATTGAATTAGCCAGAAGAGCTGTTACGGGGAAAATGGGGGGGGGGACCTCCTCTCGGCAAGAAAAATATTAGTAGTAATGGCAGGAAGAACTCAGATTTGTGAAATGTAAAGTCAAGTATGCACTCATCCCCTTCCTGATTCTATCGTTTCTTTCTGTGGACATGTGCTCAGCATCTATCATGAATCAAACATTACCAAAAACAGGTTACAAAGAGAAATAAAGTCGTGTTTGTCCCCAAGAAGCTATTAATCTAATAGGGAAAAAAAGCAATGGTATTTTGTTACTATACTGTACAAAACAAAGTTATTAAATAGGCATAAATCCTGGGAAAATCCCCAAAGTGAGAGAAAGCTAAATGTTCTCCTTAAGAAAAAAAGTTTTTACAGAGAGATGACATCATAGAAATGGCAGCTTGAGGTGAGCCTCTTGAAATCTCCCATGGAATTTACAACAAATTGAACAACTATAACTCCACAAAGGTGTGAAATCATCTAAAGATGGGCAAATTGAGCAAGCAAGGGAGGAGGGAAAGGAGAAAGTGCAGAGATAGGGCTGTGCAGGCACAGGACACAGACCGGAGCTCAGAGCTCCAAGCTTGCTGCATTCTGGAGCTACTGCAGCCACTGGAGAGGGAAGAACCCAGACTATGAGTGCTTTCCTTATAGCCCATAGTCCTGCCTGAGGGATCAGCATATACTACAGCTGAACCCAACACTCATGGCAGAGACCTCAGAGCAAAGACTGAGGGAAGAACGGTGAAAGTGGCAGGTCAAGCCCTCACTACCAAGCAGAGGATGGAAGGCATAGGCATGGAGCCTAGCTGCCCTCTCCTCACCCTCTGAGAGCTCACTCCACCCCACTTGCCCAGTGCTAGAAGCGGAAGAGCAGCATTGTCAGATTAAAAAAACAGAATATTTGCAGTTCTCAGAACTGTGGCCTGCAGCCACAGACTCGCAGCTCAACTAGTTCCAGGAAAGGGGATGGAGCCTTCGGTGCAGGACTGGCTGTACTGGTGGTCATTGCCATTGCTCAGAGCCACCTTTCACAACCCATTCCACCCCTACCCCTGCCTATCTGGATGGATCCCTGCAGGGGTAAACAGAGTCACTGAAACACAAAGGCCCTGAATCTGGTGCAGTAAGAGCTTTGGAATTTCAGAAGCTTTCCACATCTCCCAATGGAGGCAGTGCCCTGAGACCCAGGCATCTGGCTCACACAGGAGAAGCCCACCTTCCAGGGAATCCCCCATTGTGTGAGAACCTAGAACAGAGCAGAGAAAATATAACACTACAGCATGAGAGTGAATAAAAGTTTGCAGTCAGAGAGAAAGTAAACATTCTATCAACACCTACTGGAAAGCAAAAGAGAGACCTCTTTCTACCAACCTGTTGCAGTACCCACTCCTGCAGAAGCCTAGGAAGATAAATAATAATTCATTAATTGCCACGAATAACCAAAGTAACAAGGCAGCTCAGAATGAAAATGAAAAATCTCCAGAAAATGAACTTAAAAACATGGAAATATGTGACTTAAATGACAGAGAATTCAAGATTGCAGTTCAGAAAATACTCAACAAGATGCAAGAAAACACAGACAGGCAATTTAATGAACTCAAAAACACAATCAAAGAACAAAATGAACATTTTACCAAAGAGATTGAAATTTCAAAAAAGAACCAAATAGAATTCCTGGAGATTAAGAACTCAACAAAAGAAATGAATGAAATAGCCAGCTTAGGTAAAGAGTTGACCAGATGGAGGAAAGAATCACTGACATCGAAGATAGAAATATGGAAATGACACAGATCGAAGAAGAGAGACACTTGAAAGTTAAAAGAAATGAAAGAACCCTATAAGAACTCACTGACTCCATCAGAAAGAACAATATAAGAATAATGGGCATACCAGAAGGAGAAGAAAGGGAGAAGGGAACAGAGAGTATATTCAAACAGTCGATGAGAACTTCCCAAAGTTGTGGAAAGAACTGGATCTTCGAATCAAAAAAGCAAATAGAACACCTACTTACTTCAATCCCAACAGGCCTTCTCCAAGGCACATTGTATTGAAGCTGTCAAAAATTAAGAACAAGGAAAGAATCCTCAAGGCAGCCAGGGAAAAGAAGACAATAACTTACAAAGGAAAGCCCATTAGCCAGAAGATTTTTCAGCAGATTTTTCAGCAGAAACTCTACAAGCCAGGAGAAAGAGGACTCAAATATTCAAACTATTGAAAGAGAGAAATTATGAGCCAAGAATAATATATCCAGCAAAAATATCTGTTAGATAAAAAGGAGGAATGAAGACCTTTCGACATACAGAAGCTGAGGGAATTTTCCAATTTTAGTATATGTGCTACCGAAGCAAGCATGAGGGAATTTTCTAACACATGACCTGCACTACAAGAAATACTGAAGGAGGCTATTCAACCTGAAACAAAAAACCAAAAGAATACAAAACCATGAGTAGTATTATGGACAGACAGAGAGAAACAGGAAATGGCAATCCCTACACCAAATAAGACACTATACACTTACACATAACATACAGGGTAAAGAAGGGAAAAAAACACTTAAAAAAAAGAGGAAAAAGACAACTTGCTACTGCAGCACAGAAATCAATTCACAGTATAAATAAGGATAATTTGTGACAACAAAAACATAAAAGGGGAGAGAGTAAAGGTGTGAACCGGCATAAGGGAATGGAGAAAGTAAGCATGCTGAAGAAAATGGAATACTCTAAATATGAAACTTTCTTTTATATAAATTTAATGGTAACCACTCAAAAAAATATCCAGAACTGAAATATATAACATAAAAAAAGAAGAAACAGAGGGAAAAATCATAGAATACCACCACACTGAAATAATAGACACCAACAGAAAGACAAAGAAACAATGGAGACACAGTCCTACCAGAAAAGCAAACGTAGAATGGTAGGAAATCCTCATATATCAAAATCACCCCAGATGTAAATGGATTGAACGCATCAATAAAAAGTCACAGAGCAACAGACTGGATCAAAAAACTAAACCCAACCATATGCTGTCTCCAAGACACACATCTCAGCTACAAGGACAAATACAGATTCAAAGTGAAAAGGTGGAAATTGACACTCCAAGCAAATGGTATTCAGAGAAAAGTAGGTGTACTCATGCTGATAACAGATGAAACAGACTTCAGCTTAAAAAGGTAACAAGAGACAAAAATGGACATTTCATAATGATAAAGGGGATTATACAACAAGAAGACACAACAGTCATCAATATTTATGCCCCCAGTCAGGGAGCACTGAAATATACCAAGCAACTCCTAACAGCACTAAAGGGAGAAATTGACTAAAACACAATTATAGTAGGGGACCTAAGTACGTCATTGACAGCTATGGATAGATCATCCAAACAAAAAAATAAATAAAGACATTTTTCTAAAAAGGACATACAGATGGCAAACAGACATATGAAAAAATGCTCAACCTCACTAATCATTAGAGCAATGCAAATAAAAACCACAATGAGATACCACCTCACCCCAGTCAAAATGGCTATCACCAATAAATCAACAAACAAGTGCTGGTGAGGATGTGGAGAAAAAGGAACCCTTGTGCACTGTTGGTGGGATTGCATATTGGTGCAGCCACTATGGAAAACAGTATGAAGGTATCTCAAAAATCTGAAAACGGAACTACCTTATGACCCAGCAATTCCACTCCTAGGTATCTATCCGGAGAAATCCAAAACTCTAATTTTAAAAAATGTATGCACCCCTATGCTCATTGCAGCACTATACACAATAGCCAAGACATGGAAACAACCGAAATGCCCATCGGTAGATGACTGGATTAAGAAACTGTGGTACATTTATACAACGGTATATAACGGGTTAGGGTTAGGGTTGGGGTTAGGGTTAGGTTTAGGGTTAGGGTTAGAAGAAGATTGAAATCTTACCATTTGCAACAATATGCATGGACCTAGAGAACATTATGTTAAGTGAAATAAGTCAGAGAAAGACAAATACCATATAATCTCACTTATATGTGGAATCTAAAGAAAAGAATAAATGAATGAACTAATCAGAAACAGTCTCAGAGACATAGAGGAAAAACTGAGTGTTGCTAGATGGGGGGTGGGTTGTTGGGGACAAGGGGGAAGGTGAGGGTATTAAAAGGCACAGTCGGTAATCACAAGATTGCCACAGGGATGCGAAAGTCAATTTGGGGAATGTAGTCAATAATGTAAAGATTTTGTAGGGTATCCGATGGATACTTGTCTCATTTTTAAAAGAAATTGAAGAAGACACAAAGAAATGGAAAAACATTCCGTGTTCATGGATTGAAAGAATCAAGACAGTTAAAATGGCCATATTACCCAAAGCAATATACAGATTTAATGCAATCCCCATCAAAATCCCAATGGCATTTTTAAAGCAACAGAACAACAACAAAAAATCATCAGATTTGTTTGGAAACACAAAAGACCCTGAATAGCCAAAGCAATCCTTAGAAAAAAGAACAATACTGGAGGTATCACACTCCTTGACTTCAGCTTGTACTACAGGGCAACAGTAATCAAAACAGTATGGTTTTGGCAGAAAAACAGACACATAGAAAAATGGAGGAGAATCAAGAACGCAGAAATAAACCAACGTAAATATGGACAGATAATTTTCAACAAAGAAGCTAAAAACTTACAACGGAGAAAAGACAGCCTCTTCAATAAACAGTGCTGGGAGAATTGGAAAGCCACATGCAAAAGAATGAAATTAGATTGCTATTTGTCACTATGTACCAAAATTAACTCAAAATGTATCAAAGACCTAAACATAACCCGAAACAATAAACTGCATAGAAGAAAACATAGGTACTAAACTTATGGACCTTGGGTTCAAAGAGCATTTTATGAATTTGACTCCAAAGGCAAGGGAAGTAAAAGCTAAAATAAATGAATGGGACTGTATCAAACTTAAAAGCTTCTGCACAGCAAAAGAAACACTAACAACATAAAGAGGCAACCATCTGAATGGGAGGAGCAAATAATGCCTCTGATAAGGGGATAATATCCAAAACATATAAGGAACTCGTACAACTCAACAACAAAATACAATCCAATTAAAAACTGGGCAGAGGACCTGAATAGACATTTCTCCAAAGAAGACATACAAATGGCCAATAGACATACGAAAAAATGCTCAACATCACCAATCATGAGAGAAATGCAAATCAAAACCACAATGAAATATCACCTCAAACCAGTTAGAATGGTTATCATTAACAAGACAAATAATAAGTGGAAAGGCTGTGAAGAAAAAGGAACCCTCATACACTGTTGGTGGGAATGCAGATTGGTGCAGCCACTATGGAAGGCAGTGTGGAGTTTCCTCAAAAGATTAAAAATAGAATTACCATATGACCCAGTAATCCCTCTCTTGGGTATCTACCCCCCAAATCTGAATACATTCATCTGTAAAGATATATGTGCTCCGATGTTCATTGCAGCTTTATTTATTTATTCCAAGACATGGAGACAACCAAAGTGTCCTTCGATAGATGATTGGATGAAGAAATTCTGGTGTATATACACAATGGATTACTATTCTGCCATAAGAAAAGATGAAACAGTACCATTTGCGATAACATGGATGGATCCCATATTATAATTAATACTAACCGAAATAAGTCAGACAGCAAAAGTAGAGAACCATATGATTTCACTGATATGTGGTATATAAAACTGAAAACAACAAAAGAACAAGACAAACAAATGAAGAAACAAAAACTCATAGACACAGATAATAGTTTAGTGGTAAGGAGGAGTGGCGTGGTAGATGAGGGTAAAGGGGATCAAATATATGGTGATGGCAAGAGAACTGACTGTGGGTGGTGAACACACAATGTGATATATAGATGATGTGTTACAGAATTGTAACTTTGCTAACAACTGTCACCCCTCCCCCTCAAAAAAAGAGTAGTTGAACAATCCGTAAAAAACAATTGTATTTAGTGACAAGTGCCCGTAACTGAGATTTAGGTTTGCCAGTGAAAGTTAAAAGTTGATTGTTATATAAAATTACTTAATAAGGAGCTATGCTTTTATAGAAAAATAATATGAATGGATAATGTGTTGTATTCTTGCTTTTTCCCCATTAAACCAGACTGTTTATATTGCACTTAGAAAAGCAATATAGTGGTGCCACCTGGTGTTTACTACTCAAAGTGCTTGATTTAACCTTGCAATATCAAATACAAGGTGATCTTGACTAGCTCAAGAAACCTCATCATTAATGCTTTACCTTAAAGTAGCAAATTGATATATGGTCTCAGAATATCATTTAAAGAGAAGACTTTTAAAATTCTGACTAAAATCCAGTACTACCCAGAATAATCTACCACCAAAGAGAGTTTGCATATAATGCTGAATTTCTATTATATAATAAATAATAAGTTATTATTCTGTTATTATTTCTCTTTTTTTGTTTTTTAAAGAAAAGCAAGGATTCTTCTGCACAGAACTTTCCTTTTTCAATTGTTTGATTACACTGCACCCCCATCCCCAAGTATTTCAGCCCAAAATACTATTCATTTGTTAAAAATTTGTCCTGTAGAATTTCCCACATTCTGGTATTGCTTAAGTTGTTCCACTATTTCTTGTATTTCCTATTTATTAAACTAGTAGTAAATTCTAGATTAGATGATATCTTGATCCGATTTCAGTTCATTTTTTTTGGTAAGACTACTTATAGGTGATGCTGTCTACTTCCCTTTCATCAAATCCTGAGGCATACATGTCTGGTCGTCCCATTTCAGTAATCTGAAGATTGATTGGTGGGGTCATGCAATGTCAGTCAGATCCATGCATTGTGAAGTTCCCCAATAACTTCTCCTTGAGAGTTTGGACATCCATTGATGATCATTGTCTCCATCCATTATTTCATGAAGTTTGCAAAATGGTGATTTTATAAATTCTATTATCCTTTCAACATTTTTCAGTTAGTATGAAATAGAGTCCATACAGGGAAGAAAGGACAAATACATGATTTCTCACTTTAGAAAAATATTTGGAATAAGTTAGTGTCCATCCTAGGAAGCTCCAAGGGTGACAAATGATGTTTTCCGTGTTTTATTATGAATTCACAGAGTTTTGTGTATTTCAACTGACAGCAGGCATTTTTCTTTGTGATGTTCAAATTGTCCGACCTTTGACCAATGTGTATATTTTTAACATAAATACTTCAGTAGGAAGCAAAGTTGTTAAGGCACACTTCTGCACTCTCAGAACAAAGTGTTACCACTTTCAAGGAGGGCAATTTGGCAGTACATATCAAAAGCCTTAAAAATATTTACACCCGATACGTCATCAAAATGGCGGCGTGAGGTGAGCCTCTGTAAAGCTCTCTTGGAATTTACAACTAATCGAACAACAATAACTCCACAAAGGACTCCCTGCACAGCAGACAGGCAAGACGAAGAGGCCCACTACTGAATTCACCTCCAGGTGGATGAATCGCGCGAGCTGGGGAGGAGGGAAAGGAGAAGTGGGGAGACGGAGCCCCGCGGGCGCAGAATGCAGACCTAGCTCAGTGCCTCGAGCTCGCTGCATCCCGGAACAACCGCAGCTGCGGGAGACGGAAGAACTCAGACTGCTAAGGCTCCGCTTATGGCCCACAGGGTTGAGGGGGCAGCATATAACGTGGCTGAAACCAATGCTCACGGCAGAGACCTCGGAGAAAAGACTGAGGGAAGAAGGCTGAAAACGGTGGTTTAAGCCCTCACTGCCGAGCAGAGAACAGAAGCCTTAGGCACGGAGACTAGCCGCCCCCTCCCTACCCTCCGAGAGCTTGCCCCACCCCACCTGCCCAGTGCTAGAGGTGGAACAGTAGCAGTGTCAGATCAAAAAAACAGAATATTTGCTGTTCTGAGAACAGTGGAGCGCAGACACAGATTCGCAGCCCATCTAGTTCCGGCAAAGGGGAGGGAGCTGTGGAAGCAGGACCGGCTGTGGCAGTGGTTGCTTCCATTGCTCTGGGCCACCTCTCACAACTCACCCCGCTCCTGGCCCCACCTATCTGGGCGGATCCCTGCAGGAGTAAACAGAACTGCTGAAACATACAGGCTCTGAATCTGGTGAAGGAAGAGCTTTGGAACTTCAAAAGGTCTCCGCATTCCCACAGGACGTGGCACCCTATGACCCAGGAGAACTGTTAACAGAAGAGAAGCCCATTTCCCAGGGAATCCCCCCATTGTGTGAGAATCTGGAATAGTGCAGAAGAAACATAGCACTACTGTGTAATAGAGGGGGAAAAAAGCTGCAGTTGGAGAGAAAATAAAACATTCTACCAACAAGTATTGGAAAACAAAATAAAGACCTCTTCCTATCAACTTGTTGCAGAAGCCACTCCTGTAGATGTCTAGGAAGAGAAATAATAAATTAGTAATTGCCATGAATATCCAAGGCAACAAGACAGCTCAGAAGGAAAGTGAAAAGTCTCCAGAAAAGGAACTTAAAGATATGGAATTAAGTCACTTAAATGACAGAGAATTCAAGATTGCAGTTCTGAAAAAACTCAACGAGATGCAAGAAAACACAGAAAGGCAATTTAATGAACTCAGAAACGCAATCAAAGAACAACATGAGCATTTACGAAAGAGATTGAAATTTTAAAAAAGAACCAAATGGAATTCCTGGAGATTAAGAACTCAATGGAAGAAATTAAGAATGAAATAACCAGCTTAGGTTATTAGAGTTGACCAGATGGAGGAAAGAATCAGTGACACGAAGATAGAAACCTGGAAATTACACAGATGGAAGAAGAAAGAGATTTGAGACTTAAAAGAAATAAAAGAACTCTACAAGAACTTTCTGACTCCAACAGAAAGAGCAATATAAGAATAATGGGCATACCAGAAGGAGAAGAAAGAGAGAAGGGAACAGACAATATATTCAAATTGTTGATGAGAACTTCCCAAAAGAAGTGGACAGAACTGGATCCTCAAATCCAAGAAGCAAATAGCACACCTAATTACCTCAATCCCAAGAGGCCTTCTCCAAGGCACATTGTATTGAAGCTGTCTAAAATCAACGCCAAAGAAAGAAACCTCAAGGCAGCTAGGGAAAAGAAGACGGTAACCTCCAAAGGAAAGCCCATTAGATTATCATCAGATTTTTCAGCAGAAACTCTACAAGCCAGGAGGGAGTGGAACCAAATATTCATACTATTGAAAGAGAGAAATTATGAGCCAAGAATAGTATATCCAGCAAAGTTATCCTTTAGATATGAAGGAGGAATAAAGACCTTTCAGGACATACAGAAGCTGAGGGAATTTTCTAATACATGACCTGCACTACAAGAAATACTAAAGGAGGCTATTTGACCACCATCAACAGGGACAATTTGTGGCAACATAAAAAGGGGGAGAGTAAAGGCCTGAACCAGAATATGGGAACGGAGAAAATAAGCGTGCTGAAGAAAATGGAATACTCTAAATATCAAACTTTCTTGTACATAAACTTAAGAGTAACCACTCAAAAAACATCCAGAACTGAAATATATACTGTAATAAAAGAAGAAACAGAGGGAAACATCACAGAATGCCACCACACAGAAATAATAGACAATAACAAAAAGGCAAGGAAACAATAGAGACACAGCCTTACCAGAAAACTAAAGATAGAATGACAGGAAATCCTCACGTATCCATAATCACCCTAAATGTAAATGGACTGAACTCACCAACAAAAAGGCACAGAGTAGCAGATTGGATCAAAACACTAAACCCCACCATATGCTGTCTCCAAGACACATCTCAGCTACAAGGAAAAGCATAGACTGAAAGTGAAAGGGTGGAAATTGACACTCCAAGCAAATGGTACCCAGAGAAAATCAGGTGTAGCCATAATGATATCAGATGAAACAGACTTCGGGGTGAAAAAGGTAAAAAGAAACAAAGATGGACATTTTATCATGGTAAAGGAGACTGTATAACAAGAAGACATAACAGTCATCAATATTTAGGCCCCCAATCAGGGAGCACCAAAATATACAAGCAAGTACTAACAGAACTAAAGGGAGAAATTGACCAAAACACAATTATACTAGGGGACTTAAATACATCATTGACAGCAATGGATAGATAGTCCAAACAGAAAATAAATAATGAAATAGCAGCCCTAAATGACACATTAAATGAAATGGACATAATTGACATATATAGAGCACTTCATCCTAAAACATCAGACTATATATTCTTTTCGAGTGTACATGGAACATTCTCAAGGATAGACCATATATTGGGACATAAAATCAGCCTCAGTAAATTTAAGAAGATTGAAGTCATACCAAACATATTCTCTGATCACAAGTCTTTGAAATTGGATATCAACTGCAAAAAGAAAGCAGGAAAAAACACAAATACATGGAGATTAAACAACATACTTTAATGAATGACTGGGTCAAAGAAGAAATTAGAGGAGAGCTCAAAAGATACATAGGAACAAATGACAATGAAAATACATCCTACCAAAATTTTTGGGATGCGGCAAAAGCAGTTTTAAGAGGGAAATTTATATCATTACAGGCCTATCTCAAGAAACAAGAAAAATCCCAAATAAATAACCTCATGTTACACCTTAAAGAACTAGAAAAAGAAGAACAAATGCAACCCAAGGTCAGCAGAAGAAAGGAAATAAGAAAAATCAGAGCAGAACTAAATGAAATAGAGAAGAAAAAGACAATAGAAAAAAATAATATGACAAAGAGCTGGTTCTTTGAAAAGATTAACAAAATGGACAAACCCTTTGCTAGATTCACTAAGACAAAAAGAGAGAAGACACTAATTAACAAAATCAGAAATGAAAAAGGGGAAGTTATCACGGACACCACAGAAATACAAAGGATCATTCAAGAATACTATGACGGACTATATGCCACCAAATTCAATAACCTAGAAGAAATGGACAAGTGCTTAGAAACATATAGCCTTCCAAGGCTGAACCATGAAGAAGTAGAAAATCTAAACAGACCGATCACCAGTAACGAAATTGAATCAGTCATCCAAAACCTTCCCAAAAGCAAAAGTCCGGGACCAGATGGCTTCACTAGTGAATTCTACCAAACCTTCTAAGAGGATCTAATACCAATCCTGCTCAAACTCTTCCAAAAAATTGAAGAAGAGAAAGTACTCCCTAACTCATTTTATGAGGCCAACATTACCCTGATACCAAAACCTGGTAAGGACAACACAAAAAAAGAAAACTACAGACCAATATCTCTGATGAATACTGATGCAAAAATACTAAACAAAATTCTAGCAAATCGAATACAACAATGCATTAAAAAGATTATTCATCACGACCAAGTGGGGTTCATCCCCGGGGCACAAGGACGGTTCAACATCTGCAAATCCATCAATGTGATGCATCACATAAACAAAATAAAGGACAAAAATCATATGATTCTATCAATTGATGCAGAAAAAGCATTTGATAAGGTACAACATCCATTTATGATTGAAAAACTTAATAAAATAAGTATAGAAGGAAAATACCTTAACATAATGAAGGCCATCTATGACAAGCCCTCAGCTAATTTCATAATTAATGGTGAAAAACTGAAGCCCTTTCTTTAAGTTCAGGAACACAACAGTGCTGTCCCCTATCACCTCTGCTTTTCAACATAGTGTTGGAAGTCCTTGCCAGAGCCATCAGGCAAGATAACGAAGTAAAAGGCATCCAAATTGGGAATGAAGAAGTTAAATTGTCACTCTTTGCAGATGACATGATGCTATATATAGTAAACCCTAAAGACTCCACCAAAAAGTTGTTAGAAACAATCAACAAATACAGTAAAGTTGCTGGCTACAAAATCAACATACAAATGTCCATTACATTCCTATATACTAACAATGAAATCTCAGAAAAAGAAATACAAAAAGCAATTCCCTTTGCAATTGCAGCAAAAAGAATACAATACCTAGGAATAAAGTTAACCAAGGATGTGAAGGATTTATATGCTGAAAACTATAAGACATTTTTGAAAGAAATTGAAGAAGACACAAAGAAATTGAAAGACATTCCATGCTCATGGATTGGAAGAATCAACATAGTTCAAATGGCCATATTACCCAAAGCCATATACAGATTTAATGCAATCCCCATTAAAATCCCAATGGCATTTTTTTTGTTTATTTATTAGTTTCAGGTGTACAAGACAAGGTAATACTTAGACGTTCATCATTTATATCCCTCACACTGTGAACCCCCCTACCCCCATCCACTATCCCTCCGACCTCAAACTGAACCATCACATTATATATATAAAATTATAGTTGGCATTCATTAATGTTTAGCTTCTGGTGTACAATGCCATGACCGAGAGTTGTTAGATGGGTGTGGGGGAGGGGGTTGGGGATAAGGGGAAAGGTGAAGGGATTTGGAAGCAGCTGGTAACCACAAGATGGCCTCAGGGTTTTTTTGAAAATTAATTTGGGGAAGGTATTCAATAATGTTGTAAAGATTTTGTTGGGTATCCGATGGACATGCGTCCTATTTGGGAGACCAATGGCATTTTTTAAAGAAATAGAACAAAAATCATCAGATTTGTTTGGAACCAGAAAAGACCCCGAATAGCCAAAGCAATCTTAAGAAAAAAGAACTATACTGGAGGTATCGCACTCCCTGACTTTAGCTTGTACTACAGGGCTACAATAATCAAAACAGCATGGTATTGGCAGAAAAACAGACACATAGACCAATGGAATAGAATTGAGAACCCAGAAATAAAACCACATAAATATGGACAGAGAATTTTTTTTATACAAAATTAAAGTCTTTATTAATTATTCTGTTGACATTTTTGGATTACTTGGTAATTCTAAGTGATTCACTCAATATAAGAGGATCATCAGCGTTCAGGGCAAAAGAATCAAATTTTATTTCATATTTTGAATTCGTTTGACATATATGATCCGATATTATAGAATTCCTGATAACTGCATTCATTCCCCTAGGAATGTTTATTGAAAATTAATGAAGTGGATCTGTTTCATATTTCTTTTTTTTTTAATTTTTTTTTATTTATTAGTTTCAGGTGTACAAGACAAGGTAATACTTAGACGTTCATCATTTATATCCCTCACACTGTGAACCCCCCTCCCCCCATCCACTATCCCTCCGACCTCACACTGAACCATCACATTATATATATAAAATTATAGTTGGCATTCATTAATGTTTAGCTTCTGGTGTACTATGCCAGGATCAGGTATCCACAGTATCCCTGAGGTGGTCTCCCAAATAGGACGCATGCCCATCGGATACCCAACAAAATCTTTACAACATTATTGAATACCTTCCCCAAATTAATTTTCAAAAAAACCCTGAGGCCATCTTGTGGTTACCAGCTGCTTCCAAATCCCTTCACCTTTCCCCTTATCCCCAACCACCCCCCCCACACCCATCTAACAACTCTCGGTTTTTTCTTTGTGTCCCCAAAACTGTTTCTGATTAGTTCATTCACATAGTCTTTTCTTTACATTCCATATATAAGTGAGATCATATGGTACTTGTCTTTCTCTTTCTGACTTATTTCACTTAACATAATGTTCTCTAGATCCATCCATGTTGCTGCAAATGATAAGATTTCTTTCTTCTTTATGGCTGCGTAACACTCCATTGTATAAATGTACCACAGCTTCTTAATCCAGTCATCTACCGATGGGCATTTCAGTTGTTTCCATATCTTGGCTATTGTGTAAAGTGCTGCAATAAACATAGGAGTGCATACAGATTTTTGAATTGGAGTTTTGGATTTCTCCGGGTAGATGCCTAGGAGTGGAATTACTGGATCATAGGGTAGTTCCATTTTCAGATTCCTGAGATACCTCCATACTGTTTTCCATAGTGGCTGCACTAATCTGCAATCCCACCAACAGTGCACTAGCGTTCTCTTTTCTTCACAGCCGCGCCAGCATTTGTTGTTTGTTGATTTATTGATGATAGCCATTTTGACTGGAGTGAGGTGGTATCTCATTGTGGGTTTTATTTGCATTTCTCTGATGGTTAGTGAGGTTGAGCATTTCTTCATATGTCTTCTTGCCTTCTGTATGTCCTTTTTAGAAAAATGTCTCCTCAAGTCCTCTGCCCATTTTTTAATTGGATTGTTTGATTTTTTTGGAGTTGAGTTGAGTAAGTTTTTTTATAGATTTGTGATATTAATCCCTTATCAGATATATCATTGGCAAATATCTTTTCCCATACAGTAGGATCCCTTTTTGTTTTATTGATGGTTTCCTTTGCTGTGAAAAACTTTTTAGTTTGATGTAATCCCACATGTTTATTTTTTCTCTTACTTCCCTCGCGCGAGGGGATGGACAGAGGATTTTTGACAAAGATGCTAAAAACATAAAATGGAGGAAAGACAGCCTCTTCAATAAATGGTGCTGGCAGAATTGGATAGCCACATGCAGAAGAATGCAACTGGACTGCTATCTGTCACCATGTACCAAAATTAATTCAAAATGGATCAAAGACTTAAGCATAAGACCTGACACAATAAACTGCATAGAAGAAAACTTAGGTACTAAACTTATGGTCCTTGGGTTCAAAGAGCATTTTATGAATTTGACTCCAAAGGCAATGGAAGTAAAAGCTAAAATAAATGAATGGGACTATATGAAACTTAAAAGCTTCTGCACAGCAAAATAAAAAGACAACCAACTGAATGGGAGAAGATTTTAGCAAACAGTCCTTCCGATAAGGGGCGAATATCCAATATAATACAAGGAACTCATGAAGCTCTACAACAAAAAAACAAACAACCGAGTTGAAAAATGGGCAGAGGACCTGAAGAGACATTTCTCCAAAGAGGACATAGATATGGCAAATAGACATATAAAAAAATGCTCAACATCACTAATCATCAGAGAAATGTAAATAAAAACCACAATGAGATATCACCTCACCCCAGTGAGAATGGCTATCATCAACAAGACAAATGGTAACAAGTGTTGGAGAGTCTGTGGAGAAAAAGGAACCCTCATACACTGTTGGTGGGAATGCAGACTTGTGCAGCCATTATGGAAGGCAGTGGGGAGGTTCCTCAAAAAGTCAGGAATAGAATTACCTTATGACCCAGCAATCCCTCTCCAAAAAATTTGAAAACATTTATACATAAAGACACGTGCACTCCAATGTTCATTGCAGCTTTGTTTACAGTGGCCAAGACCTGGAAACAACCAAAATGTCCTTCGATAGATGAATGGATAAAGAAGTTGTGGTATATATACACAATGGAATACTATTTGGTGGTAAGAAAAGATGATATAGGAACATTTGTGACAACATGGTTGGATCTTGAGAGTATAATGCTAAGTGAAATAAGTCAGACAGAAAAAGCAGAGAACCCTATGATTTCACTGATATGTGATATATAAACCAAAAACAACAAAAGAACAAGACAAACAAATGAGAAACAAAAACTCACAGACAGACAATAATTTAGTGGTTATCAGACAGTAAGGGGGGTGGGGGGAGGGAGAAAAGGGTAAGGGGGATGAAATATATGGTGATGGAAGGAGAACTGACTCTGGGTGGTGAACACACAATGGGATTTATAGATGATGTAATACAGAATTGTACACCTGAAATCTATGTAATTTCACTAACAATTGTCACCCCAATAAATTAAAAATAAATATTTATACCCTTTGATTTATACTCTAATATCACACTCATCTTTTCTATGAAAATAATGAGATGTCGACAATAATTTTACAAATATATTGATTCTAATGAATAATTAGAAAGAGATGTCAATAGGCTTTGATACATTTGTATGTTGGAATATTATATCTCCCACATTAAAAATCCAGTTTTTGAAAAATTTTTATTACCACGAGGCTTTTAAAAAATGACAGGAACAGATAAGGAAGTTCATCCTGTTCCCTCTCCCTCTAACCTCCAGTGCCAGTTGTGCCTTAAATAAAGGAAAAGTAAAAGATTTGAATTTAAACCAAATTTCTGAGGATAAAATTTTCTTTAAAAACTCTTTTCAGAATATAATTGATTAAAATAAAAACAAATCGTTTGTATTATTACTAATAGTTAGACCTAATAAATGAATTCATCAAAAATACAGGATACAAAATCAATTACACAAAAATCTGTTGCGTTTCTATGCACTAATAAGAACTACTAGAAAGAAATTAAGAAAACTATCCCATTTACAATTGCTTAAAAAGGAATAAAGTACCTAGGAATAAATTTAACCAAGGAGTTGAAAGACTTGTACACAGAAAACTATAAGATGTTAATGAAAGAAATTGAAGAAGACACAAATAAATGAAAAGATATCCCATGCTCAGGGATTGAAATAATTAATATTGTTAAAATGTCCATACTCCACAAAGCAATGTTTAGATTCAATGCAATCTCTACTAAAATAACTACAGCATTTTTCACAGAGTTAGAAGAAACAATCTTAAAATTTGTATGGAACCACAAAAGACTCCGAATAGTCAAAATTATCTTGAAAACAAAGAACAAAGCTGGAGGCATCAAGATCCCTGATTTGAAACTATATTACAAAGCTATAGTAATCAAAATAGTATGATGGAGTAGAAAGAGACACATTGATCAATGGAACAGAATAGAGAGCCCAGAAATAAACCCATACATACATGGCCAGTTAATTTATGATAAAGGAGCCAAGAACATACAATGGGGAAAGGACAGTCTTTTCAATAAATGGTGCTGGGAAAACTGGACAGATATATGCAAAAGAATGAAACCGAAGCATTAACTTACAAATTAAAAATCAACTCGAAATGGATTAAAGACTTGAATGTCTGAAACTCCTAGAAGAAAACATAGGCGGTATTTGGATGCTAGTGCGCTTTTATTAGATATTTATATAGGCATGCATTTGCCACATGTATAAAGCAGAGCCAAGTTTCATTATTTGAGGCCTCACTAATTCAGATTTGTCATAATTCACATAAAGATAGTCTAAAGTGCACTTTTGCTTAGCAGATGAAAAATAAGGACCAAAAGGGCAGATTGGAGAGAGTAATCCTCTAAAGCAGTTTGGAAGGTCAATATGTAAACAATGAGACACTAATTATAAATCTTTCTTGTTTATCCTTAAAAACAAGAAGACTGAGAATTTCTAGAAAGCAATACTTTCGTTATTCTATTTTGAGTTGTTGTACATTTTTCTTAATCTGTACATTTTTTAAAAGTGAAAAAAATAATATATACTTTTAAAGAAATCATTTGTATAAATTCAAAATATACATTTTGTTGTGATTTCTTTGAATTGGTGGCCGAGCACTATACAGTGGAGATGACAGTGGTATGAAATGCAAAACCATAACAATTTTAAGAGAGTAAAGGGAGGAAAATCATGAACATGGAGCAGGAATGCCCTGAAAGGAAGGTGGCAGGAGATAAGAGGTTGGAGGCCCAGAGGAAATAAATAACACGGTATTCTCCAGTTGGGGGAGAGGGCAAGAAGACACAGGCCTGTGAATCCCTGCTCTGTCCAGCCATTCCATGGCAGGTGAGGTTGTGTCAGGGTCTGTCCCACAAGTCCTGACACAGCACTGCCAAAAGGAACCACTTAGGCAGATGGCACTGTTTGGATCTTAAGTCTCCTTTAACCAAGTGTTCAATTTTTCAAATATTAAAACCAAAAAAGAGTAAGTTCATTAAGGACTTCCTGACAAATTATATTTTTAAAATAAAAAAAATAAGTTTGAAGGGTTTACTTTAATATATACTGGACCAAGAACAGAGAGATTTGTATGGTTCTGCAAGCTGACAACATCTTCACATGCATTATCTTCATGCTCACGACTACTGTGAGGGTTGTGTGTCCATAAATATACACATATTCTTATGCAGTTAATTTCTTGGATCTTGATATTTCAGAGAAAGAACTGGTACTCACATAGTGGGTTTTATTTAGACTAACGTATTTCAAGACAGTTTCCATCCCCTAAGACCCTTCTTCCCCACAATTTAATACACTACATTAATACTGCTGAGAAAATTTGCTATTTTGTTAATTTTTCTGCTTCTAATCAGAGACCAAGTTGTTAGTCTAGTGATTAACTTCTGGGCTTTTTACATCTGTCTACAAACAGCCCATCTGAGTATAGAAGGTTTTGAGATCAATCACCAAGCTGGTAATGTTCCAACTCTTCTGCTGTTTTCATTCTTTTTAATTTTGTTAGCTGCATTCGTATTTTTTCTTCTCCCTCTCCTTCCCTCTTCTCCACACGCCCTCTCTTTTGTCTATCCTTGGCTGGAGATAACTGACATATCTGTTCAGATCAATGTGTATACAAAGAGAGCACTTTCTCAACCAAAAGAACCCCCTTGAATTATTCAAAGTCGCTCCCTTTCTCAGGTTTCCCATCCTGCTCACCCTCCTCCCACCCCATAGTATAAGCTGGAATGGGGCATTTGGCAATGGCACACCCAGACTCAATCATTCAGTCAGGAAGGAGGAGGGTCAGGCTTCTGCAGAAGCAGTTCTTTTTCTGGATGATGAGAAAACAGGTAATGCCGTGTTTGAAGGTATATAAATAATTCTTAGGTTAGTGTGAATATTAGGGTCCCTAACACAAAACACAGTCAAATTTCCTATGATTGGCAGAAGTGCTGATAAACAAGATGTAGAGCTGAGGAGAAACTCAGGCCCTCGGGGCAGCCGCCGGCTGTCTGCGCCGACGCTGTGCAAGGACCACTTTAGCAGGTGGCTAGACTGGGCCTGGGAGAATCTGTCACCTGTGGATTATAAAGAATCCACAGAGGCTTCTAAGAGGCTTCAGTTCTAAGAGGCTTCTTTCTTTGTTTTTCTTTGTGCTTGGGGTAACCCCTCACTCACCTCCTCCCAAATCTTTAAGCTTATGGCTTTAAAGGAAAGGAAACCAAGAGAGAAATTTGCCGCGTGTAGACATAACAGAGAAGCCCAGCCTGACAGAGTGACTGCAGCCCAAGGAATCTGACATATGAAATCAGAACAGCAGCAAGATCCCAAGGCAGCCAGTTGGGAAAGGCAGCCCTGTGGTCAAGGACATTTGGGTGTCCGTATCCATGTAGCCATATGGCTTCCCCAAGCCAGAGCATAATCCCAGAGGGAGGAGCTTGGGGGGAAATGTGAGTCATCCAGGCTCGACATTGTGTCTGCCCACCCTGCCAGATAACAGGTAAGCCAGGCAGAAAGCCAATAGTAAGCCAGGCTGCTCTGTAAGCTGATGCGGTCCCACAAGCGGGAGCCATCTGCAGAGTGGTAGCCTTGCTCAGATGGAGGCTGCTGGGAAGGGCGCCTGGACACTCCCCCTCCAAAGGGCCCCCATTGGCTGTTGGCCTCAGCTGATCTGAAGACACAGAGGTTTTTAGAAGAGACCACCAGAGCTTTCTATGAACCAGAGTGCCCTCCAAAGCCATGCGGGGTAAGGACTAACTGGCTGGGTTCTTACCTCCTTGGGTAGAATGGTCACTCCAGCATGGCCATAGACAGGAGAGCCCCCTTCAAAACCACAGTCACACTCCCAGCCACAGTCTGGGGATGATCTTTGGAACCCAGACTCCTCCCTACAGGTTACAGTTAAGAATACCACTGCCCTGAGTCAGGAGAATGCCAGTGAAGAGAATGAGATGACAAAGTCACATTAACACTGGGAAGGAAGTCATAGTGGTATCTTTGAGACAGCAGCATCCCTAATCTCAAACATGTATCAGCTTTGTCACTGTTGTCTTTTCACGGACAGAGAAAACTGGTTGGGGTTCACAGAGGGTGTCATCCTGCTGCCTCCACCATCAATGCTCCACCTAGACACGGAGTCCTACCTTTTAAGGAGGCAAAGCAATACGTTCCACTTGGGCCATGTCATATGGATGCATTTATTTGTACACAAAACAGTCTGGGGATTGTTGTGGGGGAGGACACTCCAGCTTCCCAGAAGGACAGGAGTTAGTATACTCCTGAGGCCAGGGTGGCTTCCCCTGGCCCAGCTGGGTTGCTCCTGCCTGGTGTGGAGCAGGCTGGCAGATATGGGGTGGGGTTATGTTAGAGGTTGATAGAAGGCTCCTTCTCCAGTAGCATTTTCCCCAGCCCAAAAGCATGGTGGTGGTTGTGGTCATCCCTTTACACTCTCCCAAATGTCAGCATTACCTCTTCTAGTCTCAGATCTCAATAGATACCACAGCTATGTGCCAGGCACTGTGCAAGGCACTTGACATAGTGTATGTCTTTTAATTCCCCCAATAACACTGTGAGGTTGGTATCATTGTAACAACCATTTTATGGCTAAGAAAGTGGACACTCAGCGAGATGGAGTGACTTGCCTATATGAAGGCTATAAGAAGCTACAGAAGTAGGATTTGAAGTAAACTCTCCCTGTTATCAAACTGTATATACTTTTTAAGCTTTCTTTCCTGTAACCCTCCTAACTTTAGCAGGTGAAAGGAAAGAAAGGGTCACAGGGCACTCTCTTATCTCTGCCCACCCCTCATTGCCATGCCCTGCCCAACACTGCTGTCAGCATTCAGAAAGTGCAGGCATCTGCTGAGATATTGCTCTGTCTCTGTCCCTCTTTACCTGAGAAGGTCTCAGTCCTACAACCACAATTCTGCCAACAACCACTGAGCCTCAGGAGAGATCACAATCCTGGCTGACACCTCAACTGCAGTGATGGGAGACCCTGAGCACAAAAACACAGCTAACTCACATCCAGACTCCTGACGCATGGAAACCATGAGATAATAAATGCATGTTATTTTAAGACAGGAAGCTTGTGGTACTTTGTTATGAAGCAACAGAAAACAAATACATGTTTCAACTATTGAGGCAATTCTAATTGATCAGAGATAGCAGCACTACATTGGAAGTGATTCTAAGGCTGGGCCTAGCCTCTTTGGGAGAGAAAGATATAGAGAGAGTTGTGGTTGATTGGCAATGTCTGCATGGGCATATGGGAATGGGGAGTGGTGGCATGTGCCTCCTGCTGCCGTTCAAGGTCCCTTTGTGTATCTGAGGAAAAAAGGGTAATTTGCTTTTTTTTTGATGACAGTATGACCCCAAGGGGCAACAATGTTTGGGTTTCTAAGTCAGAGGGTCAGAGAAAGAGGACAGGAAAAGTAACCAAATAGAAATTTCAGCAATTGCAAAACAGTGTCTAAGACTACCCTTACAGGCTGGTGTTTGCAGTGAGAAGCTTTTCCCTTGGCCCTTCCCTCTTCAGTGTCTTCACTAGTTTTTCTTTCCCACTGCCTCTAATTCTCTGCCTTCAAGCACAGGAACAGGTGTCCCATGAGTTGGAACAATCAACCCAAAACAACGTCACTTGATCCAGCTGCTATTTCTGACTCATACCAACTCTAATCCAGCAGGGCTCTAGACCATCCTGGAGGAATGTCAGAATCCTCGCCTTTCTCTGTTGCCAAAGAGGTCAGAGCTAGTTTGCTTAATTTCAAGCTTGGTTTAAACATTTATTAACATATCATTGTTTCATATTAAAACCATACAGAAATTGAATCATAGTACCCAGATGTTAGTCCCATAATTTAAGTAAAACCTCTGTAATAAAATAGTCCTTTCCCTGCAGACTGGTGCAGCCGCTATGGAAGGCAGTGTGGAGGTTCCTCAAGAAATTACGAATAGAATTACCATATGACCCAGCAATCGCTCTCCTGGGTATCTACCCCAAAAATATAAAAGCATTTCTCTATAGAGACACGTGTACGCCAATGTTCATTGCAGCTTTGTTTACGGTGGCCAAGACATAGAAACAACCAAAATGTCCTTCGATAGATGAATGGATAAAGAAGTTGTGGTACATATACACAATGGAATACTATTCGGCGTTAAGGAAAGATGATATAGGAACATTTGTGACAACATGGATGGATCTCGAGAGAATAATGCTAAGTGAAACAAGTCAGACAGAAAAAGCAGAGAACCCTATGATTTCACTGATATGTGGTATATAAACCAAAAAGAACAAGACAAACAAATGAGAAACAAAAACTCATAGACACAGACAATAATTTAGTGGTTACCAGAGGGTAAGGGGGTGGGGGGTGGGTGATGAGGGTAAAGGGGATCAAATATATGGTGATGGAAGGAGAACTGACTCTGGGTGTTGAACACACAATGGGATTTATAGACGATGTAATACAGAATTGTACACCTGAAATCTATGTAAATTTACTAACAATTGTCACCCCAATAAAATTAATTAAAAAAAAATAGTCCTTTCCCCCCAAGTTCATGTTTCTAGAGCGTAGGACACTCCCCATCAGTAGGCAACACCACAGATCACACACATAGTTCTAAATCTGTGGAACTACAACTGCTTTCCTATAGACATAGAATAAGGTGTCACAAAACTGGAACTTGAACTCAAGGTAGGCACAACTGAAAGAAGCAGATGAATAAGAAGGTGGAGGCTCTGAGAAAAATTCTAACAGATTCTTCAGTTATATTAAAGTGTTTTGTTGAGTGCAATTCCTGGTATGTGGGGTGTCATTTGTAATCCAACCAGCCCAACATGGGCTCCTAAGCTCATAGACTGTGACTGTGTTTGTTACTTATGTTCCTCAACCACTCATTCATCTTAATTTAAATGTCTTCACCAGGGTCTTTTAACACTTAAGAAGGACTCACCAACATACAAGTAGGCTTAAATAACACCGTGTGATGGGCCTCTAATGAGAACACCACCCAGTACCTCAACCAGGGCTTAATGGCCCACAGTAGTCACATTTTGCATCAGAGCATAGCCTTGGTTATTATAGTATTTAAACTTTAAGGAATTTACTGCCAATCTTTAAAGTTGAGAGAATTCACTTAGAAGTTAGCATATTTTTGTTGTTGCTTTTCTTGAAAAGTTGGGAAACCTGGCAACCTGTTGGACCCCTATTTCTCATTAAAACAATCTGATGACATCGAATATTTGGTGCTTCCTGTGGCAGGACAAGGCTTTCCCATCTACCAGTCTCTTCCACTCCTTATTACCTCCCCAGACGGAGGCCAAATGTCAGTTATAATTTATCACCATGGTTTCACTGTTGTTTTTCTCATAACAGAGACAAGAAGAAAGTGAGCTTCCTTACTGCTGTGAAAACAGTCCTTTCATTCATTTACTGCAATTTGAGTCCTATCCCCTAAAACTGTTTGAATTTGCTGACATCTGAGGTAAACAAACCTTTCCAGCAACAGACACACACAATATGTTACTTATTGGTGAGTTGCAGCATATGCTTGGAGTGCTTTTTTTTTTTTATCAGATTGCTTCCACACTAATGTCTCTCTTTGGTTAGAGTTTCTGTCCATTCATGGGGAATCTCATAGTGCATCTGATAATTTAAGATGCATGTGATTGGGTCCTTTAAAAGGAATGTGACCACTGACCCCAGAGCTTCACCAGTTCTAGCTACATAGCTGGTTGCTGTGAGATCCACACATTGCAATTTCCCCCGTAATAAACAAAAGTTCCAGTTCACACAACTCTTTGACTCGTGTAAATATTTATTTGTATTTCCCATCTAAATAAAGAACAAAGAAGAGGAGCCCTCTCTTGCTTACTACTTGAAACAAGATGTATTTAATTACCTCTAATTAGGAGAAAGCTATAAGAAGGAGATAGGAAGACAGAGGGGAGTGGATGAAAATGAAGCAAAGATCGTTGGAAGAGAGAGCACAGGACAGTGAGGGGGTGGCTTGGAGTGGATTTGCAGGAGGGGCAGAAAGGAGTGTGTGGGGCAGGTATGGAAAGGAGGGCAGGGAAGGGGAATGGGCCACATCCAGGACACTCACGGTTTAGCTGCCTCCTCCGGATCCGGTCCCTCCATGGCCTGTTTCTGATCCAGTGTAATCGCGAAGGTAACACCATGGTTCCAAAGTGGGTCTAAGACCTTCCCATGGCAGGTGAACAAAGGCTCCCAGCAATACAGGAAGTCGAGGCCAATGTATAAACATTAAAAAGAAAAAACCCTCTTCTCCTTTTTTATATTGGGGCTTCCATTGACTTCTTTTATCTTGTAACTTTCCTTTCCTTTCCTTCCCTGAGCTCCCAACTGGCCCGAAAGCAGCTGCAGGCTGGGCAGCCTCCTGTGCCATGTTTTATGCATGAAGATGATGGGGCGGTAATTTATCCTGTATCCGCCCCACGTCACAGGAGCTGCCTGCACAATGGCTGGGGGAGGGCAGGTGTATCTGCACCGAAGAATGGCCTGAAATGGGAACCTTCTCTGCAGGCAGGATTGAAGATGGGAGTTCTGCTGCCAGGTACATGGGGCAGGGTTAGTGGGGCCCAAATCAGGGCAGCAGCCCTCACATTCTAGGGAGCATGATTTATGTACTGCTGTGTCCCTAGCACTGAGGATAGTGCCTGGGACAGGGTAGGCTAACAATACATGTCTGTGAAATGAATGAATGGTTCAGTGCTAACCACATGGGTCCTTTACATGGTCACCTGCTCAGTTCACTGTCTTCAAATATGCTTATTTCAACCTTCTGACCCATTCCATTGCCCACACTTTTCTCTACCCACCCGTTCATGCTTCACAATCTCATTTGTGAAGTTTACCTGAGCCAACACAGATGCATCTGTGCCTCTCACACTCATCTGGCCCGTGTCTGGATGGCCCTATTTTATTAGAGCTTTCGTTTGTTTTAACGTGCACATCTAAATAGTGAGTACACTTCTTGGTGGCAGAAACTGTGTATTCCTCTCCCCAAGTTTTCACGTAAAGTGGTTTGCATGGTCAATTGGTGGCCTCAAGGAGTGACTGAGCAGCTTTAGCCTATCTCCCCATACCTCCACCAGCCTCTCCTCAAAACACCCCAAATAAATTTACAATCTAACAAAATACATGGTATTGGCTATAAAAACAGAGCCTCAATACATGACCCTTAGGTGCTGCACCTTCCCAAGCAGATGGCTGTTTTGAGCCCCTTATGTAGTCACTCTAGAGCTGCACCTGGGAATGGAAGCTCTGTCTATTGACCACTTACTTTATTCCAAGCTCTTTATACAAATGTCAGATCGCTCCAGACACCAAACGGTTATTGATCAGGCCTTAGGAATCATCTTGACATTAGGTTGGAGCTGGAAAAAGTGACATTCAAGTTACCAAATTTAGCCCAAGATAATCCATATGCTTGCTGTAGGCAGAAGCTCTGTCATCTGTCATTTGTGTCTCTCATGGTGCCACAAGCACCGGGTGGGGGCAGGGGTGTGTGAGTGGGTAGACTGTAAGGGTGAATGACCATGCTCCCTTCTGTCACCTGCTTTCACTACTCAGCTCTTGAAAGGCTGTCCCTGCAATGAACTTGAACATGGAGAATATGATACAAAATGAAATAGTTCTTTTTGCAATCAGCGTAAGACCTTCTTTCCTCCTCATTAAGCCACATATTTCCTCAAGCCCCAGCTGCATGAGTCACTGCTCTTCTGATACACATAATTCACAGGAGCTAAGGAGAGAGAAAAGTTGGGGCTGGTGGGGTGGAAAGTACAGTCAAGTCTGAAATGAGCAGCAGTTGAAAAGTTTGCATTTCCTCTACTCTTGTGAATTTAAATACAAATCTTGCCAGTTTTCTCACTATAATCATAGACAGAATCAGGGGTAGGAAATGGGACAAGAAGCAGAGGACGCGCCACCATCTTCTCTTCTTATTCTTTTTGGTAAGATTGGAGATGCTCAGACCCCTGGCTCATACCTCTGGTTCTCTTTTCTGACTCTTCAAGCTGCATCTTTTCTTCTATTAAGAACACACTCCTAAATGCCTGGAATACATTATCTGTGTGTGTTATTCTCCCAAGGAGCATTTTCACCTGGTTAAGTGTAGAATATCAATTTTTACTCTTCTTTGGGCCCATGTTGCTATAAAATTTTCATAAGTCACAGAATTCCACGGCAAAACAGAGATTATGTTAGCGGCAATGTGCTAAAAAGAATATGGGAGGAAAAGCATAATTATATGATCTTTTCTTTCAACTCATTTTCAATATATGGAAGCTAGATATTCAATTTAGGAGAAAGAGTACCAGCAAGTGTGTTTCTATTTTAAAACCATCCTGGGTAGAAACAGACGTTCAATTACTCAGAGGAGAATGGAAACTGCTAAGCCTAGGCATACTGTGCTACTTTTAAAGAAAAGAAAGGCATTAAAGAAAATTTGGTATTATTCTAAAATATGAACTATCAAGCACCGGGGGAAAACGACAGCACAGCGCCTGATTGATTTCTCTCCTGCCACAAACATACACAAAAAGGACTGAAAGCTCAGTTATTCCTTGGAAACTGGAATGGGATTGGGAGCCAGGTTCTAGTTGTCTATTTGTCCACCTGTCTATCTATCTACTCACATTGGTTGAATACTTAGAAAGAGATAGGCTTTGTGTGCTTTAAGTAGATATATGATTTTATTTCTTTTTTCCCATGTTCTTATTAATAAATAGTTATTAGTAATCCCATTTTACAGATAAAAAAGTGAAAGCTGAAGAATAGTTACTCTGAATAGCAATTATTTAATATATACAGAATTTAACATATATTAACCATTGTCATGATAATCCTATGCCCATTTTGCAGCTGGTGAAAATGAGGAACAGTGAAGTTCAGTAATTTGCCAAGGCCACACATCCAGAAAATGAATGATTGAATTCATATAACCTGTCTCTATGTTTAACTGCAACCTATATTAACTCTTCAAATTAAATAATTAAAAAACACTGCACTGTAACAATATACTGCGCTCTACATATTCAGTGCTTCTTAAGTTTAGCAATACTCTTCCATTTTTGAAATATGTACCAGGTAGCCTTGGCAAAAACAATTACTGAATAATAAAGAATTAGAACATTCAACAACTATTAGAGAATTATCTTAGACAGCATCACCTCGAAAACTCTCATTTTAGAGAAAATGAATCTGAGACTCAGGGGGTTAAAGGGCACATCCAAGTTTGCACAGCAGGTGGTAGACTAGGGCCAAGTTTTAACCCTCTCTATCCCTAAACCTCAATACAGTGTTCCTTCCATTGCTTGCTGCTCAGGTCTGATTTCACAGGAGTTTCTAGGTCAAGAACATTTTTGAAGAAAGTTTTGTGGAAGAGAGAGAGAGAATTTTGAGTTGGACTATGAAAAAGAAGCAATGAGGCTAGAGAGAGAGAAAGGATGGTGCCTATATTTTACCTGCTCTCTTCTCATTAGGCACAGTTCATCACTGCATTCTCTCCCTTTGCCTCCTCCCTCTCAAATCAGCTTCTGCACAGCATTTCCTGTCTCAGTGAGTCCCACCTTCTACCCAGTGGCTCCAGCCAGAGACATAGCTACCCTCCTTGCCCTCACAACTGGCAATCAGCCACCAGCTGGTTCAGTGGATTTTACCCCTGGGTACTTCTCATATCTTCTCTCTAGCTATCCTTACAGTCATAGTCTTGGCCCCAACTACCATCACTTGTTACCTGAACTGCCACAAAGTCTAATCTGGTCTTCTGAATGCTCAGCTGAACTCCTGGATTATGGGCAGCATATGGCTCTGGAGTTAAACATGAGGATCGAATCCTGACTGTATCCTTTCAAGCTGCGTGACCCTGGATAATTTACTAAACCACTTGAGAGTTTCGTGTCCTTGACCTTGGATGAGAACAACTGTAGTTCCTACACCATAGGGTTGGTGTAAAGGTCTGATGACTCATCCGTGTGTGAACGGCCTGGTGCATAGCCAGCATTTAATAATCATTAGCTATTAATCTGCTTACACACTCCTCTTTCTCTTTGTGGAGTGGTTTTCTTTTCTTCCCTGGGCTTATGTCCAAGTCTGGCCACCCCACAATGGCAACCTCACTTCTAACTCCACACCACCCCTATCCAGGCCAACAGCCAGACTGAATATGATTCTCAGTCGCCAAGCCAAAGTCTCAGTAGAAAGTTTCCTTGGCTGGGTTGTGTCCATGGAGGCAGATGAACTCAGCTGTGGAGGGTGAAATTGCGTGTGGTGGGGTTGAGGGTGGAAGAGAAGGTGGTAGTTCTCAAAAGAAAGGGTGGTTAACCCTTCCAAAGCAATGAGTCCAGCAACCCTGCATTTTTCTTTGTCTGTGTGGTAAGTCTTTGAGAAGCACTGTGGTGCCCTTGCCAACACCTTGAGTCCTTTTTACCATATCTGTGAGCTCCTTTTTCCCGACCCCTCTGGCTTTTGCTCCTAACTGCCCTCCCTCTATTGAGTCAATGTGCTCACAAGTGTGGAGCCAGAGGGCCTGGGGTTTATATCCTTGCGTCCTTTAGGTGGCTGGTAGCCAGGCACTGCCAACCGCCAGTGAAGGTGTTTGAGAGCTCTCAGCACCCTGGCCCTGAGTGGGGACACACCAGAGCTCCCTGGATCAGGCCAAAGGGGACTTTGCCTGAGATGGTACTTGGCCTGGCCTCTTCTCTTCTCTGTCCAACTTTCCCCCTTCCTGGCTGCCCCAAGAGCATTTCCTTAATAAACCACTTACACATAAGTTCCTTTCTCAGGGTCTGTTTCTGGAGCTCAATTTAAAACAATCTCATGAATCAAAAAAATGAGTCTGAACTCATTCGTGAGCCATCAGTGAATGTAAATGACGTCCTTGTGAAAGGGATTCTTTCTGTCCTCTGAGAGTTGATTTGTTCCTCACCCGGCATTCTTCAGTGGGTCCCACCCAGTGAGAGAGGCTGTTGGGGAGCCCAGTGACTCTGCCCTCAGAAAATGATCTTCTTTCAAAGAAAATAAGGAGGGCAGCCACTCTTATTAAAAGAAGAAGGTTGGTGTGGTATGTGACTTGATCTTTGTTCCTCCCTCCCCCACCAGCTTGGAGGGCAGTTTCAACTTTCAGAAAAATAACTAGCCAAGTCAAGCTGCCTGTCTGAACACTAAACACAGAAGGTCAGTAGATGGAAGCAGGATACAAAATGGCATTCCTGGGACAAACTGACACATTAGCTGATTCTCATGTAGTAGTACTCACTCTTATTGCAGGGGTTGCTCCTGCTGATGATAAGGACAAGCACGTTGAATGGAGTTCAATGAAAAATGTTCTCCTATGGAGGGATCACACAAGGCTTCAGACTTGATGCCAGCCAAGGAGTGCCTTTGGGCTAATGGGGTCAGTCCTTGGAATTGAGCCAGTCTCAATGACAGGAGATTAGACAGTTACTGTTGGGGTGGATTTTGAATGTCTCTAGTTCCTAACTCCACTTCA
Organism: Rhinolophus hipposideros; assembly: GCF_964194185.1. NCBI lineage: Eukaryota > Metazoa > Chordata > Mammalia > Chiroptera > Rhinolophidae > Rhinolophus > Rhinolophus hipposideros. The sequence continues at coordinate 25,130,629 of NC_138065.1, forward strand.
CAATATTCTGGCCACCCCAGCTTGACACTGATGACTCAAATTCTACCACACAAATGCATCTCTTTGAGCTGAAAACATGTCTATTATTAAAATGTAAACCTTTCAAGAGCAATAACACATTTCCCTCTTGCATTAACCAGGACTCTGGGTTGCAAGTGACAGAAACTTAACTCAAAATGGCATAAGCATAAATCAGGATTTAATTGGTCGGTAATTATGATAAACTGACTTCAAGTACAGCTAGATAAGGTGCCAAAATAATGTTATCAGAAATCTGTTTTCCATTTGCCAGTTTTGCTTTTCTCTGTGTTGGATTCACTCTAGGTGGCCTCCAGCACCTCCCCAGTCTCTTAGCAACTCCAAAAGGAAGGAGTGCCTCTGCCCTTCCTCCCAGCCCAAATCTCAGGACTGCTTCTCATTGGCTCAAATTGAGTCATGTGGTCTCCATGAACCAATCACTGTGACTCTGATTGATGAGGCCTAGACACATGCGAAGGGCTGCAGTGGGGAAGAAGGTTGGTGTAGCAAATAAAATTTCAAGTGCTTTTACCAACAGAAAAGAGAATGGGCAACAGGAAAGCAAGCCAACCCCTGTTCACCACACTGCCTATCTGTTTCATGTCTCCATGGTGATGGCAGGGAGCAGCTCTCTACAATATGAGGCAGAGCAGAGATTGTAAAAATAAATCCAAAGTGAAGGCACCATATTGGGAAGCCTGGTGGGGTGGGGCACTGAATTAGAGCTTGAGGAGCCAGGGGCTCTGAGATTTTAATTGCACACTCTCAGAGGCTGAGAACAATTCAAGACTGTGTGAAAAGTAGCAGTAGAATTCCAGGTAGCCTGACAAGTACTGGGCAGGGGGCGGCATTGCAGCTCACAATTTATAGCAATAGGCTTCTCCTGACTTGTAAGCTTGGACTTCAGCCTTGTTTAACAAGAAGGAAATAATCTATTAAGATTTCTATATAATAGTTAAAGGATCCTTTGTCACATTTCATGTGATGTCTGGCAGGGATAACTGGTAAAGCTAGGAAGGGCATCATGTTTTATTTGCTGGACTGTCCCATCATCTCTTTTTGTTGTTCCCACGAAAAGATAATAGTAGCACGACTAATAGACAGCTCAGATTTACTGAGCACCATCTTGTAACAACCGGATGAGGTCTAGCCTAGTGTTCTACTATGCAGAGGAGGTACTAGCACTTGGAGAAAAGTGATGGACGTGATTTGCCAGCCAGTGAATGGTGGATGCAGGATGGAGACTCCGTTCAGAGCCTACATGCTTAATCCACAGGTCACAACTGAGAGTCCGAAACCAGAAAGAGGTGGGGGAGAATGGAGGGAGAACTACAAGGAGAAAAGATTGAAGTTTAAAGCAATCAGCATTAAGGGGCAGGAGAAAAAAATCCAGGTGTACAAAACATGGTTGCTGACAATCTGTGAATGGGGCCAAGAACCAACAGATAATGAGAACATGCTGCTCTTTATTTGCTAAAGATGACACCACTATGGGTAAGGTGATCACCTAATTGATTGTCTGAACAAAGACCTTTTGAGAGTGAGAGGCCACTCTCAATAATTATACCAGGAAGACTATAATAAGTCAAGACGAACACAGGGTCACCCTAACTAGAGCTTCCAACTGTCAAGCATGGCTTTATTCTAACAGCAGTGATGGACATGCATGGATTTATCCACAGCCCCTCACCCACTTCACCTACCATCTTTGTAGCCCTGTGTTCCACCCAACCAAGTGTATCTCCAGATATAATACAGATAGAGGACAAAAGATACAGTTTAAATCATTAATTTATTTATTTAATTAAGCCAACAATGAACTAAGCAAGGCAATACAGCAGAGTGGTTAACAATTTCATTTTGAGGTTTGGATCTCAGCTATGTGAACTTGGGCAAGATTTCTTGGGGGCTCAGATTCCTGATCTGTAAAACGATATGAGAGCACACATTGTGTGAGTTTTACTTTGTCTCAGATGCTGGGCCAAGCACTTTATGTGGATTATTCAGTTCTATCATCATTACAACCTTTGAGGCAGCTACCATTATTATCTCCATCTTGCAGACCAGAGCACTGAAGCCCAGTGAGGTCAAGTAACTTACTCCAGGTCATACAACTAATAAATAAATACCTATCTTATTTGGGTTGCTTTGGTGATTAAATGAGATAATGGTTATTAAAAACTTAGCATATTGACTGAAACCCAAAAGAAATGGATAAATGGTAGTCCATAATTATGATCATTTAATATTCAGCATTATTGTCTTGCATTTGTAATTTGGAAAACTAGTCTGGGTCATATTTCTAACCCATTGTATGTCAGGAGGATCCTCTGAATACAAATTTTTAATACTCCTTAATATCCTAAGGGGACAACATTGTTGACATGACCCATCTCAGAGAGCACCCCCCCCCAAGAATGTGAAACATCCAGGCAGTTCTTGCTGCAGCTGGGAAAAGAAAATATGCACATATATCTTTAAACCTAGACAGTTATCAAAAAAAAAAAAAAGTGTCCTCTATATAGAGCAGGCAGTGGATGTAGAGTGGAAAGGGGAGGAGAACAGTTGCTTAGAAATTTCCCCAATTCCTCTGAAACTGAGGCTGTGTGCTGGGAAGCATTCTACCCCCACAAGAGCTGCTCTGCTCACCTGTCTCCAGAAAGCTTTTAGCATTACAGAGGACAGGTTTTATGGGCACACAGGGAACACTCTACACACTGTTTCCAATCCTTGCAAAGGTCCAGGGGCCACTGGAGATCATTTGAACCACTTCCCTCAACCCCCAGGTCATGCCCAGGCACTGGACGCAGGAGACACACTTAACCACTGAGAGATGCCACTGGTCTCAAGTCCCTCTAACAGGTCACATGAGGGTTCAGGACCAAGGCCACATGCAGTTCAAGTTTCTGGATCCAAATGGATGGTGTGACCTTGGGCAAGTTGGTTAACGAGCTCTCTGAACCTTGGTTTCCTCATTGGTAAGATTAGGATAATGAAACGTTCCTCGTGTCTTAAAAGAAGCAATGTATGGTATATGTTTAGGAGAGCGCCTGACACATAGCAGAGTTACACAAATGTTAGCTATTGTTACTAAATAAGTATTAATTGAAAATGTCACTGTGTAGGTAGTGTGACCACAGAAGGAAACAGGAGCTGCTGCTCCTCTCACCTGATCTATCCCAACTGGGACCCAGAATCTTATCTCAATGGTGAGTCAGATCCCCCTAAAGGAGCCATCTCATCTACCATCACTCACGGGGAATTCAAACCACGAGTCTATACAAACCAGCACAGGAGTTGATATTGATTGTATTCACACTCTGGAATGAGAGCCGTGTGCTTGGAACATTACAGTGACTTGGAACATAATATACAATAAACTATAAATGATACCATGAGTTGCTGACATGAATCGTTCACTTATTTCCAATATAAGTTGATGAAAATCCTTAGCTGAGTGTGGTGATAAAAATGGACTCTGTTCTGTTCTGATTTTGGTTTTTATTGTTCTCTGGCCCCAGGTCCTACCTCCTGTATGTCCAGAGTTATTCTACAGTGGCCTAAGTTCAGATAAACGCTAAAACTCCCTAATTACTCATTAAAGAAAATTGTTCATTTTGGTGTAGTACTATCTGTTCAGGGCTATATATTTGCAATTATATTCCTAAGGAGTTCTTGCTTTCCCTAATGAACTTTGCAAACTATTATCCCAGGATGAATTTTTATCCTGGGAAGAGTTTTTATTCCTTTGTTTGCCCAGTTTTGTAGCCCAGTTCTTTCTCCTTAATCTGAACACTCTTTTTCTTCCAGTTGCCTCTTTTCTGCCCTGAGTCACTGACGGGAGATGAAAATGAATTTTGGTATTTTGTCCTCTTGATGGGAAGAGTACATTCCAGATTGCACTTAAGTTCAAAATGGTTCTCTTTTGGGGCAGGAACACAAGTGCCCTATTTCCTGGGTGACATTATTGAACAGTAACCTATCTGGCTTTATAAACACTTTGTAAAAAGAAAAAAAATCACTGTTATCAGTGATAACATAATAATAATAATTATTAGGCACGTACCATATTCAGAATTCACTGTAAGTTTTATTGCACCTGAGCTCGCGAGCATTTCAGCTGGTGGGGTGAGTGCAGCTGGAACTCTGTGTTTCAATAGTCATAAATGCTCTTGTCACTGTGTCCCAAATGTCTAGTTGAACTTCATACTTAATAATGTCTATCTATACAGAGGGCATTGGAATGTGTTGTTCCTGGGCTGTGAGGCCATTGATATTTTATTTTTATTCCAGAGAATTATTGGCCTGAGCCTCCTGGAAACATTGTTTCATTGCCTGCCCATGTAAGAATTTGCTTGACCTATTTTGTGGAGGCAAATTAATCCTGGTCCTAGAGTTTTTTTTCATGCAAAAGGATTAAATGAAAATTTTTACTGCTGAATGGGTCCCATTTGCCTGAGTAGATTACAGCTACTGAAATGACCAGCTCTAAATGCCATTTTAATGGAAACAAGGTCTTCATAGGTCCAGACTGGCTAGGCCCATGCCTCAAAAAGGAAAGATCCTCTTCTTTGTTTCTATAGCTGGATGATTGGGCAGGGCCACCATTCTGTGAATATCAGGTTATTACTATTTACATGAGTCTCTCTCATCAGGACCACATCCTTCAACTGTGAGATTTGTGGCTACACAAAACAGTGTAATCCTCCCATGTTGTTTTTTTAATTATGTAAAAAGGAATATAAAGCTGCCCAACTTCTCATCCTCCCATAGATGGGCTGAGGAGGACACTGAAGATCGAATCCTTAGAAGATGACATTTCAAAGTTTCTCCAGGGCCCATCAGCTCCTAATCATTGTCTTTCAATCTAGTTGTGGAGGGCACAGCTCACTGGCCCATATGGGAATCGAACCGGCAACCCTGTTGTTCAGAGCTCATGCTCAAACCAACTGAGCCATCTGGCCACCCCAGGATACTAGTTTTTGTGAACTGCAGGGGATGTCCCTTAGAGGGAGATGTCACAGTCTTGAAGCTCTTTCTCATTCCCAGTTGGCCCAAAGTTTCACAATTTGAAAAAAACAGTGGGAGTAGAGGTGGTGGTGATGATGTGAAAGTGACATTGTTTTGACCAATAAAGAGAAGTTTGAACTCCATTGTTGCCAACTTAGAAAAATATCCCTTGTGTGGGTTTGATTCAACTGTTCTTTGCACATGTATCTGGAGGAGGCTCCGGCTCTAAAATCATGCTTGGAATGCACAAGCCTTCCTGGGCAGTGGGGGCCTAGAAGCGAAGCCACGGGGCCCCTTTCTCTCAGCCAGTGGTCTGAAGTCTTGCAGCAGTAAAGATCGGGCCTGACTGTGCCTCTGAAGACCATGAGAAATATTTGTTTTAATGGAAAAATGTTAATTTATTATATGATTGCAAAATTGTATATGTTTACTGCAAAATTTGTAACGATAGAAGAGCATGAAGCATCAACAAAAAAATCTATCCTACCCAGTAATACCCATTGTTATCATTGTAAGGCATATTCTTTCATTTTTCATGAATAGATATGATTTTTTTAAAGTGGAATCATAATAAAACACTTTTTTATAATCTGCTTTTTTCTTTTTCCCCCAGTTCAATTCTTTCCCAGTTTTACTGAGGTATAATTGACATACAGCACTATATAAGTTTAAGGTGTACAGCATAATGATTTTTTTGTACATATAAATGAAATGATTACTATGATAAGTTTAGTTAACACCCATCAGCGCATATATACACAAGAAAAGAAAAAAAAGTATTTTTCTTGTGATGTGAACTTTCGGAATTGATTCTCTTAATCACTTTAGTATATACCGTACAGCATTATTAACTGTTGTACATTACACCCCAGTTCCTATTCATCATATAATAGAGAGTTTGTACCTTTTAACCACCTTCCTCCAACGCCACCATCTACCACCACCAACCACCCAAACCTACCTCTGGTAACCACAAATCTGATCTCTTTTTCTGAGTTTTGTGTTTGTTTGTTGTTGTTTTTTTCCTTGAGGAGGTATTAGAGGAAACGTTTTGGACTGGAGGAAATGTACTGCCTGGGAATAAGCATGTCTTGAGGTCAGTGTCTGTGGATGGAAATGGGTTCTCTAAATAGTGGGTGAATGATGCCAGGACGAGATGGAAAGAGTTTTTTATTTTCTTTCTTCTCCTACAGAGAGGACTGCGTTGGAAAGCAGGAAGACCAATTAACAATTGTGTGGACTTCAAGGGCCTTCTTGGAAAGGATTTAATGCCTTAGACGTTTTTCCGCCAAAATGAGGGACAGCCACATTCAACAGAAAACTTAGTTTTAACCTTCTGCTGCATAGTTTCCTGAATTATCCCAATGCTTCAGGGAAGTGCACAGAGAAGCCAGGAAGACCTGAGGGCCTGCTTCCAAGGAACCACTGGGGGCTTGGAAATGAAGCCCCTCTTTTCCTAGATACAGCAGAGGCGGCAGATTCTGGCATTGGGGGAGAGCAGCTGCTTGGGTCACTGTGGACTCTTCACTGAGTGAACGAACAACGTCCAGAACCCAAAGGGCCAAAAGGAACGGCCCTGGGGTGATATGGTCCTCTTCCGCCACCTACCGACAACATCGGCTCATTGCAGTTCCCAAATGCGCCTAGACTATGAAGTAGACTAGTTCAGAAAAGAACCAATCCAGGAATGTCAAAACTACTCAAGGAGCATTTTCTGCATTCATACTACAGTTTTCTGGCTCTTGGTTTTTCCGGAGCTGGGATCCTGAAATGCCAGATGAACAACTGGTCTTCCCTGGCACCCTCTGCAGTGGCTTCACAGTAGGATTGGGCAGACTGCAAGTCACCCCCCCATTAACGGCTTTCCCAGCATGCCCGTGAGTGGCTTTGAACGAGTTTCAGGGCATTCAGCTTTTTTTTTTGTCTTTTTTGGAATTGCAGATGCCTATCCATAGTATGAGGGGAAACCAGCCTCTAATGCCAGGATTGCCTCAAAAGGTTTTCTTTCTCTCCTGATCTTGATAGCAGTGGAGGTGGTAGAAAGTGGCTAGACTAGGGGTATATTTTGACAGTGGAGGTGACAGTATTTGGAGCTGTAGTGGATATTAGAGCAAGTTGTATAAAGGATGATGTCATAGCTTTTGGGTTAAGTCACGGAAATGAGATATAAGATAACAGAGAGGGCAAAAGGGCATGTGACGTGAAGGTATACACAGGTAGAAAAGAACCATGTCAGATGAGTAGAAGGGGACTGAGGACTTGTAGGGTCAATGGATTGGAGGTCTTGGTAATATCACAGAACTATTGGAGCCAGAATATCAGAGGGAAATAAGTGGAAAGGGAGCATGACACTAAACATAGGCTTGTTAATGAGAAAAGAAATCCATTAAAAAAATCTTTTATTTGCTCATATACTTTTTAACATATATCCTATTGATATACATTACATTTATTTTAGTTATAATTGAATAATTTACTATATAATATAAATAAAAAATATTATTCTTGAATTCCCAGCATTTCTGTTACACATAACGTGTGAGATGAACCAGAATAATCAAATGTCATTGGTGTTAGTCTTAAGTAAATAGCCAAAATTTCTATTACTAAGTATGAATTTAGAGATTTAAAGAGATAAATTCCACTGTTGGATTCTTGTATCTTCAGAATTAAAGAGGTGGTATACATAAACAGAAAATCAATTTTTTAAAATTTATTGGGGTGACAATTGTTAGTAAATTTACATAGATTTCAGGTGTACAATTCTGTATTACATCATCTATAAATCCCATTGTGTGTTCACCACCCAGAGTCAGTTCTCCTTCCATCACCATATATTTCATCCCTTTACCCTCATCACCCACCTCCCACCCCCTTACCCTCTGGTAACCACTAAATTATTGTCTGAGTCTATGAGTTTTTTTTTCTCATTTGTTAGTCTTGTTCTTCTTGGTTTATATACCACATATCAGTGAAATCATAGGGTTCTCTGCTTTGTCTGTCTGACTTATTTCACTTAGCATTATACTCTCAAGATCCATCCATCTTGTCACAAATGCTCCTATATCATCTTTCCTTAATGCGGAATAGTATTCCATTGTGTATATGTACAACAACTTCTTTATCCATTCATCTATTGAAGGACATTTTGGTTGTTTCCATGTCTTGGCCACCGTAAACAAAGCTGCAATGAACATTGGAGTACATGTGTCTCTATAGAGAAATGCTTTCAGATTTTTTGGGTAGATACCCAGGAGAGTGATTGCTGGGTCATATGGTAATTCTATTCGTATTTCTTGAGGAACTTCCACACTGCCTTCCATAGCGGCTGCACCAGTCTGCATTCCCACCAACAGTGTATGAGAGTTCCTTTTTCTCCACAGCCTCTCCAACACTTGTTACTATTTGTCTTGTTGATGAAAGCCATTCTGACTGGGGTGAGGTGATATCTCATTGTGGTTTTCATTTGCATTTCTCTGATGATTAGCGATGTTGAGCATTTTTTCATATATCTATTTGCCATTTGTATATCCTCTTTGGAGAAATGTCTCTTCAGGTCCTCTGTCCATTTTTCAATTGGGTTGTTTGTTTTTTTGTTGTTGAGTTTCATGAGTTCCTTGTATATTTTGGATATTAGCCCCTTATCAGAGGCACTGTTTGCAAAAATCTTCTCCCATTCAGTTGGTTGCCTCATTATTTTGTCAATAGTTTCTTTTGCTGTGCAAGAGCTTTTCAGTTTCATATAATCCCATTTGTTTATTTTAGTTTTTACTTCCATTGCCTTTGGAGTCAAATTCATAAAATGCTCTTTGAACCCAAGGTCCATAAGTTTAGTACCTACGTTTTCTTCAATGCAGTTTATTGTGTCAGGTCTTATGTTTAAGTCTTTGATCCATTTTGAATTAATTTTGGTACATGGTGACAGATAGCAATCCAGTTTCATTCTTTTGCACGTAGCTATCCAATTCTGCCAGCACCATTTATTGAAGAGGCTGTCTTTCCTCCATTGTATGCTTTTAGCTTCTTTGTCAAAAATTCTCTGTCCATATTTATGTGGTTTTATTTCTGGGTTCTCAATTCTATTCCATTGGTCTATGTGTCTGTTTTTCCACCAATACCAAGCTGTTTTGACTATTGTAGCCCTGTAGTACAAGAAAAAACCAGGGAGTGTGATACCTCCAGTACTGTTCTTTTTTTAAAATATTGCTTTGGCTATTCTGGGTCTTTTGTGGTTCCAAACAAATCTGATGAGTTTTTGTTCTATTTCTTTAAATAATGCCATTGGGATTTTAATGGGGATTGCATTAAATCTGTATATGGCTTTGGGTAATATGGCCATTTTAACTATGTTGGTTCTTCCAATCCATGAGCACGGAATGTCTTTCCATTTCTTTGTGTCTTCTTCAATTTCTTTCAAAAATGTCTTATAGTTTTCAGCATATAAATCCTTCACATCCTTGGTTAAGTTTATTCCTAGGTATTTTATTTTTTTTGCTGCAATTGCAAAAGGAATTGTTTTTTCAATTTCTTTTTCTGAGATTTCATTGTTGGTATATAGGAAAGCAATGGACTTTTGTGCGTTGATTTTGTAGCCAGCAACTTTACTGTATTCATTGATTGTTTCTAATAGCTTTTTGGTGGAGTCTTTAGGGTTTTCTATATATAGCATCATGTCATCTGCAAAGACTGACAATTTAACTTCTTCATTCCCAATTTGGATGTCTTTTATTTCTTTCTCTCGCCTGATTGCTCTGTCAAGGACTCTGCTGAAAAGCAGAGGTGATAGGGGACAACCTTGTCGTGTTCCTGAACGTAGAGCAAAGGGCTTCAGTTTTTCACCATTAATTATGAGATTAGCTGAGGGCTTGTCGTATATGGCCTTATTATGTTGAGGTATTTTCCTTCTATACCAATTTTAGTAAGTGTTTTAATCATAAATGGATGTTGTATCTTATCAAATGCTTTTTCTGCATCAATTGATAGAATCATATGATTTTTGTCCTTTATTTTGTTTATGTGATGTATCACATTGATGGATTTGCGGATGTTGAACCATCCTTGTGCCCCGGGAATGAACCCCACTTGGTCGTGATGAATAATCTTTTTAATGCATTGTTGTATTCGATTTGCTGAAATTTTGTTTAGTATTTTTGCATCAGTATTCATCAGAGATATAGGTCTGTAGTTTTCTTTTTTTGTGTTGTCCTTACCAGGTTTTGGTATCAGGGTAATGTTGGCCTCATAAAATGAGTTAGGGAGTACTGACTCTTCTTCAATTTTTTGGAAGAGTTTGAGCAGGATTGGTATTAGATCCTGTTTGAAGGTTTGGTAGAATTCACTAGTGAAGCCATCTGGTCCCGGACTTTTGCTTTTGGGAAGGTTTTTGATGACTGATTCAGTTTCGTTACTGGTGATCGGCCTGTTTGGATTTTCTAGTTCTTCATGGTTCAGCCTAGGAAGGCTGTATGTTTCTAAGAACTTGTCCATTAACAGAAAATCAATTTTGATGTTCAAATCAGTGAAGTGTGTGTGTGTGTGTGTGTATGTGTGTGTGTTTAACATCAACATGTAAAATAGAAACATCAACATGTTAAACAGAAACAATCATGTTTTTCCAAAGGATAAATTTGTGTGTATGTGTCTTAATCATGTGACTATCATCAAAAACTACAGACATTAGCAGAAACATGAATAGTTGCCTATTCTAACCATTGAAATAATGTTTTGAAATGTTCAGAAGAGAATTTCCTAAAATTTTCAAGATACAGATCTTTTTTTTTTTTTTTGTCTTTTTTTTATTTTTTATTTATTAGTTTCAGGTGTACAAGACAAGGTAATACTTAGACGTTCATCATTTATATCCCTCACACTGTGAACCCCCCTCCCCCCATCCACTATCTTTCCGACCTCACACTGAACCATCACATTATATATATAAAATTATAGTTGGCATTCATTAATGTTTAGCTTCTGGTGTACAATGCCATGATCAGGTATCCACAGTATCCCTGAGGTGGTCTCCCAAATAGGACGCATGTCCATCGGATACCCAACAAAATCTTTACAACATTATTGAATACCTTCCCCAAATTAATTTTCAAAAAAACCCTGAGGCCATCTTGTGGTTACCAGCTGCTTCCAAATCCCTTCACCTTTCCCCTTATCCCCAACCACCCCCCCACACCCATCTAACAACTCTCGGTTTTTTCTTTGTGTCCCCAAAACTGTTTCTGATTAGTTCATTCACATAGTCTTTTCTTTAGATTCCACATATAAGTGAGATCATATGGTACTTGTCTTTCTCTTTCTGACTTATTTCACTTAACATAATGTTCTCTAGATCCATCCATGTTGCTGCAAATGATAAGATTTCTTTCTTCTTTATGGCTGCGTAATACTCCACTGTATAAATGTACCACAGCTTCTTAATCCAGTCATCTACCGATGGGCATTTCGGTTGTTTCCATATCTTGGCTATTGTGTAAAGTGCTGCAATAAACATAGGAGTGCATACAGATTTTTGAATTGGAGTTTTGGATTTCTCCGGGTAGATGCCTAGGAGTGGAATTACTGGATCATAGGGTAGTTCCATTTTCAGATTCCTGAGATACCTCCATACTGTTTTCCATAGTGGCTGCACTAATCTGCAATCCCACCAACAGTGCACTAGCGTTCCCTTTTCTCCACAGCCGCGCCAGCATTTGTTGTTTGTTGATTTATTGGTGATAGCCATTTTGACTGGAGTGAGGTGGTATCTCATTGTGGTTTTTATTTGCATTTCTCTGATGGTTAGTGAGGTTGAGCATTTCTTCATATGTCTTCTTGCCTTCTGTATGTCCTTTTTAGAAAAATGTCTCCTCAAGTCCTCTGCCCATTTTTTAATTGGGTTGTTTGTTTTTTTGGAGTTGAGTTGAGTAAGTTTTTTATAGATTTGTGATATTAATCCCTTATCAGATATATCATTGGCAAATATCTTTTCCCATACAGTAGGAACCCTTTTTGTTTTATTGATGGGTTCCTTTGCTGTGAAAAAACTTTTTAGTTTGATGTAATCCCACATGTTTATTTTTTCTCTTACTTCCCTCGCGCGAGGGGATATATCAGTGAAAATCTTACTCCGGGTAATGTCCATGAAGTTTCTTCCTATATTTTCTTCTAGATATTTTATGGTTTCAGATCTTACATTTAAGTCTTTAAGCCATTTTGAATTTGTTTTTGTATATGGTGTAAGGAGGTGGTCCAGCTTCATTTTCTTGCATGTGTCTGTCCAGGTTTCCCAACACCACTTATTGAACAGACTGTCTTTACCCCATCGTACATTCTTGCTTCCATTGTCGTAGATTAGATGGGCATATAGGCATGGATTTACGTCTGGACTCTCTATTCTGTTCCATTGACAAGATACAGATCTTTATTGTTGGTTTTTCTACTGATTTTGAAAGATCTTTGTAGATTAAACTCATTTTATTAATAGTGTTCATATTTTTTATTAATCAAAGATCTCTCTATGTTAGAATTTATAACCTGCATTAAATAACAGATTTTGTCACTGAATCAAATTATTCCAGTGCCACTGAAATTTTACCTTTTAGGCAGCCTCTTAGTGTTTTGGCAAATATATAAATTCAACAAAGCTTTTTGAAAAGCTGAAAGCAGTTCACAAACCATTCTGACTCAACTTTCTTCATGGATCCTATTTGGGGGATCAGTCTATTAAGGAATAGCATATCTATTTTTCCATTCTCCTTTTAATATTCCATCTTAATTTTTTTTTTCTATTTTCTTCTTATGGTCCCTCATTTATCTATTTCTCTTTTTTCTTTCCGTCTTCTTGTAATCCAACTTCTACCCCTATGCTCCTTTCCTTTTTGTTCACTGTGTTCTGGGAAAAATTTTCTCCTCCTGTTCTATTTCTTCAATTCTTGGATTCACATCTCTGCCTATTATGCTTTGTTTTCCGTAGAGAATTTGTTCCTATTGGGTTCACTCATCCTTTTACAGAGGATTGTGGATAGAACAAGTAAAATATTAATAATCTGGCTATGTGGTGATCCACGAACATAAGATTTGTGAATATCTCACAAATGCAAAATGTAATTATCCATGGCTGATGTCAATAATGCATAGTCACTTTGGTATAAGCTTCTTGTGTTCAAGGCATGGTATTGGTAAATTATTGAACTTTTCATGTTGCTTGGCATCTCTGTGAATTAAAGATATTACTAATGAACAACATGATGAATCTCATTTTTCTATTGCATTGGAGCAAATTTTTTTCTGTAGTTCAAGTTATATAGTCTATGATGCTTTAAGGTAAGCAGGAACCTGAAACTAAAATGTAAAGTGGAATATGACTCTCCTCCCCACTTTTTACAGATTTGTCAAATGATTGACTGTTAGCCACATGACTCTAGTTTTTAACTTCATCCACTCCTCTGTCTGGAATATTCTTTTTTACCATCCTTTTCTTCCATGTCAGCTTATTACAAACTTTACCCAATCTTCAAGCCAGTCTCCTAATACTCTCCCACATGCCCCCCCAAATACCACCTTTACATAATGCTCTTCCTGGTCCTCTAAAAAAATATAATCTCTCTCTCTCCTCGTATTCTCAGCACTTAGTTTGTACAACACATGTAGTGCTTAATAAATCTGCCTTATCATCTAGTTGTATGTGAATTCCCTTAGCATCCCTTATAGCCTATAACCCTAATATAGAAAATCTAGCACAGCGCCCTGTGCTAGACTAGAGTATGGAACAAAGAATTTTACAACTGAAAAGAATGCTTGATTTAGATGCTTAATTTTACCGGTAAGGATGCTGAAGCCTAGTTTAAAAGGCAAGTCCCACTGACAGTGGGAGACAGTTTTCTTGTTCCTTCCATTCTTGAATGTGTAGTATGAATAAAATTGTGTGTGTCCTGGAATATACAAGTAAGAGTGTCTTACTTTTAAGAAATTCAGAGTCTACTGACCAGAAGAGACAACAGATTATTATAACACAGCTATTTGTAGAATCAATCAATCAGTCAATAAATTTACTATCCGTGTAGTAATATTACATGATATTTCCAATCACAAGTGTGTAGAAACAGGTTTTGTAATTCAGTTAACAAAATCACATTCAAACATGACTTTTGCCAGCCAAGCTAGTCTCCATCAACCTGAGAAAGAGAAAGTTCTAGTGAAAACGGAGAGGTGATGCTTTCCATCTTACTCTTTTTAGTTTCTCTCCCTTCAGTTTTTGTTGCTGCTTTTCTTTATGTGATCAGGATTTAGCTCTGAACACTCACTGACCACCTGCGATAATTTTTGTCTGGTTTGTGAATTGGCTGTATGTTCACTTCAACTGAGTTTGAAGTGAGTCTGTGGAGTTTTGGCTGGATGCACTCACTACTCATTTCACTTACTTATTTTTAAACTTAAATGTCCTTGTAATGTTAGTTTCTTTCATTCCCCTCAAGTCTGATTTTCTGACAGAGACAATCCTGCTTAATTCAGGGGCCAAAAGGAGTCTGATGGGATGCGTGATATGCAGGAAGCCTCACCTGGGACACCTTCGTCCACCCTGCCCACAGCATCAGGAAGGACTGCCGGTTGGGTGGTGTTAGGAGTTTTTTTTGTCTCTCTTACCAAAACCGGTAAGAGAGACAAAGCAGAGAAAAAGGTTTTGGTAACTTCTACACCTGTCGTTTTGCCAGAATCTATTTGGTACCTGGTATTCATCCTTTCCTAAGAGACAGGGTTTATGTGCTGTTTCAGCTGTTCCTATAGCTTAGCATTTGAAGTGTGTTGAGTGCAGTTCCTAAAAACATGACAACTGTCTTATTTTTATTTTACTGTGATACTCCTTGCTTGAAAGAATACTCGTGTGTAAAAAACAGATTTATATTCTGTACACAAAAGCATTAGGACCTGGAATTGGTAAGGGTGCAGGTAACTGGGTCCTCTTCCCATGTTATTTCTGCGAAGGCGGACTGGCTTCCTGAAGCAGGGTTTAGCAGAGTGTACCCAAAGCCTCCTCTCTGTGTGTGCGCTAGATCCAGCAGTTCCACTGCTAGGAATTTATCCTGAGGAAATAGCTATAAAGTGTTCAAGATACACTTACATGTTTAGTTGACAAATCATTGTTTCCAATAGTGAAAAATTAGAAACATACAGGTAGATAAAAATTGTTTCATAAAAATACAGGCACAAAAGTATAGACAGCATGATCCTATTTTTATAAAAAGTGTACAAGTATGTGCTTGTAAACAGAGAACGCAAGATTAACTAGATACCAACATATAAATTGCTTTCTCTGGAGGTGGGATTATTTGTGGTTTAAACTTTTTCTTGTATTTAAAATTCTGTTTTGAATTTTTTTACAGTAGATACATATTATTTTTATAACCAGAAGAATGTTGAATAAGTGCATACCCATTTTAAGAACAACAAAGATCAATTAGTCTGTGACTATTTCCCAAAATTTCTTATGGGATCCACAGACATTTATGACCTTTGTTATCCAAATACAAGATAACAAAATAGTCCTAAGCATCAATATCCTATAAGTTTCCAAGACAGAAAATATTTTTTTAAGAAAAGTAACCTCTAGAACTCCCCCCAAAGTTGCCACATTCTTCCCCCCACCCAGAACAAGAAGTCAGGTATATGCTCTGCGGAAAATGAACAAGACATGGACTGTTTTACGGCTGTTAAAATGTTTTAGGTCCATGTTTGTGCCCCAATACAGAGGGAAACCGAAGATACTTTGATGAGCCAAAAGTGCCAGCTGCAGAATATACTCGTATGTATTCATATGTACTGGGATTTCTTTTAAAAAACAGTAGTAACAATAACCCTACCTCCCCACTGCTCCCAACTGTATGGGACATTTTATTGAGAACGCATATATTTAGAGAAATGTTGATACGCCTAGAAACTGGCCTGGGATGATACACACTGAGCTATTATCAAGGTTTACCCTGGAGCGTGGGGGGGAGGGGAGACGGGAGTGAGAGGCAGGAAACAGGTTTGTGGGAAGTGTAGGGTGAGGTTATTTACACTTTATTTTATATATTTCTATATTCTTTATGTTTCCCACCCATAATTTAAAAACATTCAAAAAGAAATTTTAATAAATTTCAAGCAAGCTTGCAAACTTAAGAGTTAGAAGCAAGATTGTGGGTTTTGCTTATTTAAAATTAAATTCCTGCATTTTTCAGAAGATCAGTGGTAATGGATAATGAAGTTTCTCCCTCTTGGTAATGATTTTGCAAACATAAAAATGGCAAATGGGCCTTTCTAACATTTCAGCTCAAACATTTCAAATATAATCTTAAACACTTAGGCAGTTTTGCAGTAAGAGACTTACATGATTTTGAAGTGTAGGCAGAAACTCAGCGGGCTAGTTCTCTTCACCAACAAGTCCACCAAATTCATGCTCAGGCTTGGGCACAGGCAAAAGTGTGACCTGAGAGATGACTGTCTTTAATGATGTCTTGCCACATAAATACCCCTCCTCATTCTTGTCTTGGCAAACACTCTTTCCCTTTCATGATGTCTTTTCTATACCAAAAACCACTTTCAGGAGGAATGGAAACATATTTTCATGAATGTTTAAAATGATGACTCTTTAAAATGTTATCTTCTAACCAGATTTGCTTTTTAACAGGCTAACAAATGAATAAAGCTCTAATGGTAGAATCTCACACATCTATGTATCGAGATCTGCGGGCATATAGTCAGTCACTGACTCTACTTATGTATCTGTGGCATCCTCTGCAGTGACCTAGGGTGTGACAGGCATGTTCAGACTTATAGATGATGGACTTCAGGACTACGCTGAAGCCAGGTTTGGAACCTTATATATGAGGTCTGACAATTAAGTTCGCAAACTCATCCTAGAAGAAGTGCTACATACCTCATTGCTGATATCACTTCAGTCACCTTTGAAGTACTCCCCTTGGGAAGCTATGCACCTTTGAGGAACGGCCATCAGAGCTGTTATCATATTACCCTTGATGTCCTGAATGTCATAAAAATGTCTTTCAATATTTCCTTCATCTTTGGATAAAGAAAGAAGTCATTGGGGGCCAGATCAGGTGAGTAGGGAGGATGTTCCAATACAGTTATTTGTTTACTGGCTAAAAACTCCCTGACAGTGCAGTGGGAGCTGGCCCATTGTCGTGATGCAAGAGCCATGAATTGGTGAAAAGTTCAGGTCATTTCCATTTAACTTTATCATGCAGCCTTTTCAGCACTTCCAAATAATAAACTTGGTTAACTGTATGTCCAGTTGGTACAAATTCATAATGAATAATCCTTCTGATGTCAAAAAAGTTTAGCAACATTGTTTTCTCTCTAGATTTGGACTGATGAAATTTTTTGGTTTTGGAGAATTGGCTGACTTTCATTGTGCACTTCGACGCTTTGTTTCAGGGTCATATTGGTACACTAATGTTTCATTACCAATGAAAATATAGCCCAAAACATCATCTCACCTCTCCAAAAGGTCTTGGCAAACTTCGACTCTCCTTTGCTTTTGCTCATCGGTGAGCTCCTTCAGGACCATTTTTGCACACACCTTTCTCATGACAAGATTTTCAGTTAAGATTTTCCTAACTGTTTCTCTCTCGATGTTTACTTGGTCTGCTATGCTTCTTACAGTCAGGCAATGATTTTGACATACAATTTGATGAATTTTTGCAGTGTTTTTGTCAGTTCTGCTTGTTACTGGCCACCCTGACCTCTCTTCATCAGTGACACATTCTCGCCCCTCAGAAAAATGTTTAATCCATTTGTACGCTGTTATTTTCTTTATGGCATTATCCCCATAAACTTGGACTAACATGTCCCTGATTTCACTTCCACTCTTGCCAAGTTTGACAAGAAATTTAATGTTTGTTTGTTGCTCTAATTCAAGCTCAGACATTCTCACAACGGCACGCAGAAACACACAACAGCAATAATGAACTCCACTCAGCAAGACACCGCCACATGTTGACAAGAACACAGCTGTGAAACACTGATATACCAAGGTTGTGAAACCTCACCGAGCTGTTTGCACAGTGCTGCCAATGTAAGCACACTTAATGTCAGACCTCATATATTCTTCACCAGGTTTGAGAAGTTTTCCATCATTATTTCTTCAGATAGATTTTCAATTCCTTGCTCTCTCTCTCTCTTCTCCTTCTGATACCCCCAAAATGTGAATATTTGTATGTTTGATGTTGTCCTGAGGCCTCTTAAACTTTTCTTTTTGGGGGCATTTTTTTCCTGTTTTGATTGGGTGTTTCCCATTGCTTTATTTTCCAAATCACTGATTTCAAACCTGGTACCCCAGGAATCACACTAGGGTGATGTTTTTAACATTTGTAAAGCAAGAAAGATTCCTTTTTTAAAAAAAAAATAGTTTCAGGTGCACAAGACAAGGTAATACTTAGACGTTCATCATTTATATCCCTCACACTGTAGACCCCCCTCCCCACACCCCCCCATCCACTATCCCTCCGACATCGCACCGAGCCATCACATTATATATATAAAATTATAGTTGGCATTCATTGTTCAGCTTCAGGTGTACAGTGCAGTGATCAGGCATCTACATCATCCCTGAGCTGGTCTCCCAAATGGGACACGTGTCCATCAGATACCCTACAAAATCTTTACAACATTATTGATTACGTTCCCCAAATTGTTTTTCAAAAACCCTGAGGCCATTTTGTGGTTACCGACTGTTTTCTAATCCCCTCACCTTTCCCCTTATCCCCACACCCCCACCCATCTAACAACCCTCAGTTTTTCCTCTTTGTTCCCAAAACTGTTGCAAGAAAGATTCTTGTTTAGGAATCACATCAGTAGTCACTAATTGGGTAAATACTAAAGACATTCAAGTGTTTGAAGGGTTTGATTACTAAAAATCTTTGTTCAGATGCCACTTGGGCTCATTAAAGATGAGATTAATATACAAACCAATAGTAGTATTTAAATCCCAATCACTTTCAAGATAGGCTAAGATACATAGCTGTGAAAACATTCCACAAATGGTTTTACTAACACTAAAAATGATATTTAAAACAGAACCAAAAAAAGACCTCCTGCAGTCTGCTGGCCTTTCATACCAACCATCAGAGGAGGTAGTAATATAAAGTGCTGGAATTTAAAATACAAAGTCAGCATTAACTGTAAACATTTCTGAAGTATTGCATGTAATTTCTTAAAACATAGGTAGAGAAAAACAATCAGAATTCATATAAAATCAGAAGTTAAAAAAGCAAAAAATAGAAATATTTAGTGAATTTATTCAAATGAAGGAAGCTTAAATGATACAGAACTGAAAATATTAGAAATCTATATACAATAGAAAGTGAATATAAATTAGCTAACTCCATGAACATTTCCAGCTAAGTATTCATACAAATACACATTCACCTTTTTCTTTCATATTGGAATAACACCTACATACATGGCATGATGATTCTGGCAAAAAAACAAATCAGAAATATTAAAAATATTCTCAAGGTTTAAAGATGGCATGGAATAGGTTTAAACAACAGCATTCTATGTGAATGGAAGCCCATGATTTGATTTCATGATTTTATCATGCCAGAAGCCTGGTTGGTTTTAATTTTTTTAAAACAGATGTTGGTATCATACACATTGGCTTATTAATTAAGGCATTTTCTTTCTTTCTTTTTTATTTATTTATTGGGGTGACAATTGTTAGTAAAATTACATAGATTTCAGGTGTACAATTCTGTATTACATCATCTATAAATCCCATTGTGTGTTCACCACCCAGAGTCAGTTCTCCTTCCATCACCATATATTTCATCCCCCTTACCCTCATCTCTGACCCCCGACCCCCCTTAACCTCTGGTAACCAATAAACTATCATCTGTGTCTATGAGTTTTTGTTTCTCACTTGTTTGTCTTTTTCTTTTGTTGTTTTTGGTTTATATACAACGTCAGTGAAATCATATGGTTCTCTGCTTTTTCTGTCTGACTTATTTCACATAGCATTATACTCTCAAGATCCATCCATGTTGTCACAAATGTTCCTATATCATCTTTTCTTACTACCGAATAGTATTCCATTGTGTATATATACCACAACTTCTTTATCCATTCATCTATCGAAGGACATTTTGGTTGTTTCCATGTCTTGGCCACAGTAAACAAAGCTGCAATGAACATTGGAGCACAAGTGTCTTTATGTATAAATGTCTTCAGATTTTCTGGGTAGATACCCAGGAGAGCGATTGCTGGGTCATATGGTAATTCTATTCATAATTTTTTGAGGAACCTGCACACTGCCTTCTGTAATGGCTGCACCAGTCTGCATTCCCACCAACAGTGTATGAGGGTTCCTTTTTCTCCACAGCCTCTCCAACACTTGTTACTATTTGTCTTGTTGATGATAGCCATTCAGAATGGGGTGAGGTGATATCTCATTGTGGTTTTTATTTGCGTTTCTCTGATGATTAGTGATGTTGAGCATTTTTTCATATGTCTATTTGCCATTTCTATGTGCTCTTTGCAGAAATGTCTCTAAAGGTCCTCTGCCCATTTTTCAATTGGGTTGTTTGATTTTTTGTTGTAGAGCTTCATGAGTTCTTTGTATATTTTGGGTATTAGCCCCTTATAGGGGGCACTGTTTGCAAAAATCTTCTCCCATTCAGTTGGTTGCTTCTTTATTTTGTCGATGGTTTCTTTTGCTGTGCAGAAACTTTTAAGTTTCATATAGTCCCATTCATTTATTTTAGCTTTTACTTCCATTGCCTTTGGAGTCAAATTCATAAAATGCTCTTTGAACCCAAGGTCCATAGTTTAGTATCTATGTTTTCTTCTATGCAGTTTATTGTGTCAGGTCTTATGCTTAAGTCTTTGATCCATTTTGAATTAATTTTGGTACATGGTGACAGATAGCAGGCCAGTTTCATTCTTCTGCTCGTGGCTATCCGATTCTCCCAGCACCATTTATTGAAGAGGCTGTCTTTCTTCCATTGTACGTTTTTAGCTTCTTTGTCAAAAATTCTCTGTCCATATTTATGTGGTTTTATTTCTGCGTTCTCAATTCTATTCCATTGGTCTATGTGTCTGTTTTCCTGCCAATACCATGCTGTTTTGATTATTGTAGCCCTGTACTACAAGCTAAAGTCAGGCAGTGTGATACCTCCAGTATTGTTCTTTTTTCTTAAGATTGCTTTGGCTATTCGGGGTCTTTTGTGGTTCCAAACAAATCTGATGATTTTTTGTTCTATTTCTGTAAAAAATGCCATTGGGATTTTGATGGGCCATTGCATTACATCTGTATATTGCTTTGGGTAATATGGCCATTTGAACTATGTTGATTCTTCCATTTCTTTGTGTCTTCCTCAATTTCTTTCAAAAAAGTCTTATAGTTTTCAGAATATAAATCCTTCACATCCTTGGTTAAGTTTATTCCTAGGTATTTTATTCTTTTTGCTGCAATTGCAAAGGGAATTGTTTTTTGTATTTCTTTTTTTGCGATTTCATTGTTAGTATATAGGAATGCAATGGACTTCTGTACGTTGATTTTGTAGCCAGAAGCTTTACTATATTCGTTGATTGTTTCTAACAGCTGTTTGGTGGAGTCTTTAGGGTTTTCTATATATAGAATCATGTTATCTGCAAAGAGTGATTATTTAACTACTTCTATCCCAATTTAGATGCCTTTTATTTCTTTCTCTTGCCTGATGACTCTGGCAAGGACTTCCAACACTATGTTGAAAAGCAGAGGTGATAGGGGACAGCCCTGTCGTGTTCCTGAACGTAGAGCAAAGGGCTTCAGTTTTTCACCATTAATTATGAGATTAGCTGAGGGCTTGTCATAGATGACCTTTATTATGTTAAGGTATTTTCCTTCTATACCTATTTGATTAAGTGTTTTAATTATAAATGGATGTTGTATCTTGTCAAATGCTTTTTCTGCATCAATTGATAGAATCATATGATTTTTGTCCTTTATTTTGTTTATGTGATGTATCACATTGATGGATTTGCGGATGTTGAACCATCCTTGTGCCCCGGGAATGAACCCCACTTGGTCGTGATGAATAATCTTTTTAATGCATTGTTGTATTCGATTTGCTAGAATTTTGTTTAGTATTTTTGCATCAGTATTCATCAGAGATATAGGTCTGTAGTTTTCTTTTTCTGTGTTGTCCTTACCAGGTTTTGGTATCAGGGTAATGTTGGCCTCATAAAATGAGTTAGGGAGTACTGACTCTTCTTCAATTTTTTGGAAGAGTTTGAGCAGGATTGGTATTACATCCTCTTAGAAGGTTTGGTAAAATTCACTAGTGAAGCCATCTGGTCCCGGACTTTTGCTTTTTTGAAGGTTTTGGATGATTGATTCAATTTCTTTACTGGTGATCGGTCTGTTTAAATTTTCCAGTTCTTCATGGTTCAGCCTTGGAAGGCTATATGTTTCTAAGAACTTGTCCATTTCTTCTAGGTTATTGAATTTGGTGGCATATAGTCCTCCCTATTATTCTTGCATGATCCTTTGTATTTTTGTGGTGTCCGTGATAACTTCCCCTTTTTTATTTCTGATTTTGTTAATTAGTGTCTTCTCTCTTCTTATCTTAATGTGTCTAGCCAAGGGTTTGTCGATTTTATTAATTTTTTCAAAGAACCAGCTCTTTGTTACATTAGTTTTTTCTATTGTCTTTTTGTTCTCTGTTTCATTAAGCTCTGCTTTGATTTTTGTTATTTCCTTTCTTCTGCTAACCTTGGGTTTCACTTGTTCTTTTTTTTCTAGTTCTTTAAGGTGTAACATGAGGTTATTTATTTGGGATTTTTCTTGTTTCTTGAGATAGGCCTGTAATGATATAAATTTCCCTCTTAAAACTGCTTTCGCGGCATCCCAAAAATTTTGGTATGATGTAGTTTCATTGTCATTTGTTTCTATGTATCTTTTGAGCTCTCCTCTAATTTCTTCTTTGACCCAGTCATTCTTTAAAAGTATGTGGTTTAATCTCCATGTATTTGTGTTTTTTCCTGCTTTCTTTTTGCAGTTGATATCCAATTTCAAAGCTTTGTGATCAGAGAATATGCTTGGTATGATTTCAATCTTCTTAAATTTTTTGAGGCTGTTTTTATGCCCCAATATATGGTCTATCGTTGAGAATGTTCCATGTACACACGAAAAGAATGTATAGTCTTATGTTTTAGGATGAAGTGCTCTATATATGTCAATTATGTCCATTTCATCTAATGTGTCATTTAGGGCTTCTATTTTGTTATTTATTTTCTGTTTGGATGATCTATCCATAGCTGTCAATGATGTATTTAAGTCCCCTAGTATAATTGTGTTTTGGTCAATTTCTCCCTTTAGTTCTGTTAGTAGTTGCTTGGTATATTTTGGTGCTCCCTGATTGGGGGCATAAATATTGATGACTGTTATGTCTTCTTGTTGTATAGTCCCCTTTACCATTATGAAATGTCCATCTTTGTCTCTTATCTTTTTCACCCTGAAGTCGGTTTCATCTGATATCATTATGGCTACACCTGATTTTCTCTGGGTACCATTTGCTTGGAGTGTCAATTTCCACCCTTTCACTTTGAGTCTATGCTTGTCCTTGAAGCTGAGATGTGTGTCTTGGAGACAGCATATGGTTGCGTTTAGTGTTTTGATACAATCTGCTTCTCTGTGCCTTCTTATTGGTGAGTTCAGTCCATTTACATTTAGGGTGATTATCGCTATGTGAGGATTTCCTGTCATTCTATCTTTAGATTTCTGGTAAGGCTGTGTCTCCATTGTTTCTTTGCCTTTTTGTTATTGTCTATTATTTCTGTGTGGTGGTATTCTATGATGTTTCCCTCTGTTTCTTCTTTTATTATAGTATATGTTTCAGTTCTGGATGTTTTTTGAGTGGTTACCCTTAAGTTTATGTACAAGAAAGTTTGATATTTAGAGTATTCCATTTTCTTCAGCACGCTTACTTTCTCCATTCCCATATTCTGGTTCAGGCCTTTACTCTCCCCCTTTTTATGTTGCCACAAATTGTCCCTGTTGATGGTGGTCAAATAGCCTCCTTTAGTATTTCTTGCCGGTCATGTATTAGAAAATTCCCTCAGCTTCTGTATGTCCTGAAAGGTCTTTATTCCTCCTTCATATCTGAAGGATATCTTTGCTGGATATATTATTCTTGGCTCATAATTTCTCTCTTTCAATAGTTTGAATATTTGGTTCCACTCCCTCCTGGCTTGTAGAGTTCCTGCTGAAAAATCTGATGGTAATCTAATGGACTTTCATTTGTAGATTACCATCTTCTTTTTCCTGGCTGCCTTGAGGTTTCTTTTTTTGGTGTTGATTTTAGACAGTTTCAATACTATGTGCCTTGGAGAAGGCCTCTTGGGATTGAGGTAATTAGGTGTGCTATTTGCTTCTTGGATTCGAGGATCCAGTTCTGTCCACAAGTTTGGGAAGTTCTCATCAACAATTTGTTTGAGTATATTGTCTGTTCCCTTCTCTCTTTCTTCTCCTTCTGGTATGCCCATTATTCTTATATTGCTCTTTCTGAAAAGTCAGAAAGTTCTTGTAGAATTCTTTCATTTCTTTTAAATCTCAAGTCTCTTTCTTCTTCCATCTGTGTAATTTCCAGGCTTCTATCTTCGATGTCACTGATTCTTTCCTCCATCTGGTCAACTCTACTACCTAAGCTGGTTGTTTCATTCTTAATTTCTATGGAGTTCTTAATCTCCAGAAATTGCAGTTGGTTCTTTTTTAAAATTTCAATCTCTTTTGTAAAATGCTCACGTTGTTCTTTGATTGCATTTCTGAGTTCATTAAATTGCCTTTCTGTGTTTTCTTGCATCTAGTTGAGTTTTTCCAGAATTGCAATCTCGAATCTCTGTCATTTAAGTCACTTATTTCCATATCTTTAAATTCCTTTTCTGGAATTTTCACTTTCTTTCTGAGCTGTCTTGTTGCCTTGGTTATTCATGGTAATTACTGATTTATTATGTCTCTTGCTAGACATCTACAGGAGTGGCTTCTGCTACAGGTTGATAGGAAGGGGTGTTTCTTTTGTTTTCCAATACTTGTTGGTAGAATGTTTTATTTTCTCTCCAACTGCAGACATTTTTTCCCTTTCTCACACAGTAGTGCTATGTGTTCTCTGCAGTATTCCAGCTTCTTACACAATGGGGGGATTCCCTGGGCGACGGGCTTCTCCTCTGTTAACAGTTCTCCTGGGTCATAGGGCGCCATGTCCCTGTGGGGGTTTGGAGAGCTTTGAAGTTCCAAAGCTCTTTCTGCACTAGATTCAGAGCCTGTATGTTTCAGCAGTTTTGTTTACTCCTGTAGGGTTCCACCCAGATAGTTGGGGCCAGGGGTGGGGTGAGTTGTGAGAGGTGGCCCAGAGCAATGGCGGCGACCACCGCCACAGCCGGGTCCGCTTCCACAGCTCCCTCCCCTTTGCTGGAAATAGTTGAGCTGCGAATCTGTGAGTGCGGTCCACAGTTCTCAGAACAGCAAATATTTTGTTCTTTTGATCTGACACTGCCACTGTTACTTCTAGCACCGGGCAGGTGGGGGCGGGTCGAGCTCTGGGAGGGTAGGGAGGGGGCGGCTAGTGTCATTGCCTAAGGCTTCCGTTCTCTGCTCGGCAGTGAGGGCTTAAACCACCGTTTTCAGCCTTCTTCCTTCAGTCTTTTCTCCGAGGTCTCTGCTGTGAGCGTTGGGTTCAGCCATGTTATATGCTGTCCCCTCAGTCCTGTGGGCCGTAAGCGGAGCCCTAGCAGTCCAAGTTCTTCCCTCTCCCGCAGGTGCGGTTGTTCCGGGATGCAGCGAGCTTGGAGCACTGAGCTAGGTCTGCGTCCTGCGCCCACGCGGCTCCATCTTCGCACTTTTCCCTTCCCTCCTCTCCTGCTTGCGGATTTCTCCCACCTGGAGGTGAATTCAGTAGTGGGCCTATTCTTCTTGCCTGTCTGCTGTGCAGGGAGTCCTATGTGGAGTTATTGTTGTTCGATTAGTTGTGAATTCCAGGCGAGCTTTACAGAGGCTCATCTCACGCTGCCATTTTGATGACCACATTTTCTATACACAGTATCTCAGGGTGGACAAATAAAGTTTTAGTATTGATTATTTGTTATGATGTTTTAAACTTTCCAAGTTTTTTCAACATAAGAAAACAGCTGCACACATTTGAGTGTTTTCGTATAAAACACAATCTTTTTTTAAATTAAAGTTTATTGGGGTGACAATTGTTTAAAGTTATAGTAAAGTAAGTTATAGTAAAGTTTCAGGTGTACAATTCTGTAATACATCATCTATATATCACATTGTGTGTTCACCACCCAGAGCCAGTTCTTCCATCACCATATATCTGATCCCCTTTACCCTCAACTACCATCCCCCTCCCCCATTACCCTCTGGCAACCACTAAACTAGTGTCTGTGTCACTGAGTTTTGGTAAAACACAATCTTAAAAAAAAGTAATGATGATTAGTCTTTGTGGTTCCTAGTAATAAGTTGTCTTATTTTTTCACATGGTATAAGGTTTTTTCTTATGCAGAATTGCATTAAGATCCAGTAGTTCTCAAACAATGTTACCAAATAACCACATAATCGAAATACAGCAAAAGGTAAACAATCTTCATAGGGCATTTTCCCCTCTTTAAAGTTGAAGCTGCTCCTTTCGGATATTTTCCCACTTCATTGTGAAGTAGATTGTTAGGGTTTTGTTAGTGGTTTCATTATGTGGCTGGGGAAAAAAAAGGAGAACAAGGAGGAGGAGGAGGAGGAAGAGGAAGAGGAGGAGGAGGAAGAGAAGGAGGAGGAAGAGGAGGAGGAGGAGGAGAAGAAGAAGAAGAAGAAGAAGAAGAAGAAGAAGAAGAAGAAGAAGAAGAAGAAGAAGAAGAAGAAGAAGGAGAAGGTTTCGATTTCTTTCATACTTCACAGTTCTCCAGTGAGACATTTTGGAAATCATCTAGTCCAGGGATGTTTTGAATAACCAAGTACTCTAGTAGATGAAGTTTCTCAATGCCACTGTAATAAATAAGCAACTACATCCTTAGCTATATTCCCAGTATATCCTGGAACCAAAGTAAGATGGTTTTCTTGTTCCCACAATCCATTTAATTGTTGTTTTAAAATTTGAATTATTTCCATCATTTATAATTTCTGTTTGAATGTTAGTTCTGACCACCCCCTTTTTACAACTGCATGAAGCCAGCTTAAACCAGCTATTACTCTTCAAATTTGCTTTTTTCTTTTTTTATTGGGGAAGGGGAACACAACTTTTTTTTTTTTTTATTGGGGAACAGTGTGTACTTCCAGGCCTTTCCTCCAAGTCAAGTTGTTGTCCTTTCAATCTTAGTTGCGGAGGGTGCTGTTCAGCTTCAAGTTGTCATCCCCTTAGTCTTAGCTATGAAGGGCGCAGCTCAGCACCAGGTCCAGTTGCCATTTTCTAGTTGCAGGGGGCACAGCCCACCATCCCTTGAGGGACTCGAGGAGTTGAACCGGCAACCTTGTGGTTGAGAGCCCACTGGCCCGTGTGGGTACCGAACCGGCAGCCCTCGGAGCTAGGAGCACAGAGCTCCAACCGCCTAAGCCACCGGGCCGGCCCTCAAATTTGCTTTTAAGTAGTGATTTTATTAGAGGCAACAGTCTAGAGGCAGCCAAGTAAGATATATTGTTTTTCATCCTGTAAACTGTTGGTGAGCACAGGGAAGCAATCCACTGCCACTCCAAGGTCTTCTATCCTCACCAAATAAGCTACACGTTCACTTATACTTCTCTTTCTTCAGAAAGTTAAAGCTACATTCAATCTCAAATTCTTGCTGAACAGAAGTCGTGCCATTCTGTCATGGTCCTAGAAACCTCAGGGAAAAATCCATTGTATTTTGATGATGTTTTTTTGTCTGTGAAGAATCAGAATCACTGGAGTTAAGGAAATATGTTCAACTATCATTGTGTAATTTTTTGGGCACATCCAGTTAGTTTTCTGTGTCATGTTACAGCCCCCATTTATAGGGGACTGTTCTTGTTTGTTTGTTTTGTTTTGTAACAAAGATTTGGAAAAGGATGATGAACTTTCTTTCTGTGATAGATCACCTTATGTAGTTTTTCTGGCCTTTTCACAGCTTGTCCAACTGTTCTATTTATGCAAGCAGCCAACAGTTTTGGAGATTTCTTAACCTCTTTCATGTTCTTATTAGTGAAATTAGAGATTCTTTTTCTAGGGAGATCAATGGAATGATCCTCAATATTGTTACAAAAGTTTTGTTTTTTAACATTGTGTGTTTCAGATGCCATAATCTCTTGAATACCAGCTTTTCATGGTACCTCGGAGCCTCAGCCCAGTCCTGGCACTGATGAACTGGGCCTGGAAGCCTAGAGAGTCTCTCAGCTCCCAGGCCAAGCCCCACTCAGGGTCATTCAAACACTCTCTAATGAATTCTTTTTTGTGTGTGTGTGTGTGTGTGTGTGTGTGTGTGAATGTGTTTACCTCGCTCCAGAAATGACAGCATGACACACACAACGTTTGCTCTCCAATTAATAGAAATATCTTCACAGAACGTCTGCATTATGGCGCTGTCAGGGGCGAGGACATGCAAATTTCAACCTCCAGTCCTTGGAGTAAAGCCCCTGAATTCTTTATTTAAGTTATCATATTCTTCATTTCTGGCCGGTTCTTTTTTATGTTTTCTATCTCCATTTTTATGTTTCCCGTCTCTTTGTTGAAGGTCTCACTGAGGTCACTGAGTATCCTTAAAACCAGTGTTTTTAACTCTGCACCTGATAGATTGCTTGTCTCCATTTTATTTAGTTCTTTTTCTTGTTCCATTCTTTCATTTGGGACATGTTTCTTTGTCTCTACATTTTGGCTGCCTCTCTGTGTTTGTTTCTATGTATTAGGTGGAGCTGCCACATCTTGCAGTCTTGGCAGGGTCGCTTTATGTAGATAGTATCCTGTGGGGCCATTGGTGCAATCTCCCTTGTCACCTGAGCTGGGTACTCCAGAGGTGTCTCTTGTGTGGGTTTTGGGTGCTCTCCTGTTGTTGTTGTGTTGACTTTTGTTCAGCTGGACTTTAGGCAATTCTCAATGATGATTGTTCTATAGTTTAGTTGTAATTTTGATGAGGTAGTGAGAAATGGCAAGCATAGCATTTAACTACTCTGCCATCTTGACTGAAAGCTAAATTGACTTTTAAACTGTCCAAATCTCTCTTATTTGAAAAAAATAAAGTCTCAGCCCCACAAAGTCTCCAGCTAGTTCTCTTTCTTATTTACAGCCAGACATATTTTTATGGTTGTTGTGTCTGCACACCCAACAGCTACTTGTTTTCTTCCTACATTTCTCACCATTTTTTCTGTTTCCTCTGTAGATGCCCCCTCCCCCTACTGGTCATTAAGTGTTGTTGTTCTCAAGGCTCAGTTCTGCAACTTCTTCACGGGACATTTTGTCCCTGAGGGATCTCATCCATATCCGTGGCTCCTGAACACAAATGACTCTCAAACACACACCTGAGCAGATTGGAGCCATATCTGTAGAGCTAACTGCTTTTGTGCATATCTATCAGGATGTCTGATGCTTTGCATGTCCATAATCCAACTCAACACTTCCCATCCATCCCCAAACTTTCAAATGTTCACCACGAAACTCCTGTTATTTTTGACACCTCCTGTTTCCTCACTACTCCATATTTAACTCAAGTCCATCAATTTTACCTTTTACATCTATCTCACAACTATATTTCTCTACCACCCTCATCCAAGCTACCATCATCTCCCTCCTGGATCACTGCCATAGCCCTTCACTGGTCAACCTCTCTATTCTCTAATCCCCTTTTTCCACTATGGCCAGAATAACATACTTAAAAATGGAAAATTTAAAATAATCTTATCCTGTTGACCTTTCTCCCACCTCTCAAAAATGTATTACTATCCTATTTTTCTGAAGAGAAGAAATAAATTCTAACATGGCCTAAGAGGTGACACATAGTGATTCTTAATCACTTCCTCCAGCTCATTTTTAACTATACTTTTCCCCCTAATAACACCTAGCCTTTATTTCCTCAAAGTATAATCCTATATCCAGAATATACTGCTTGGACTCCTTCTTCACAGTCACAACTGCACTCATCCGGTAGGTTGCAGGTGAATCATCATCTCCCCTAGGTTGTTTTCCCTCACTCCCCAGATAAAGTTAAATCCTCCCATTACACACTTTCATATCACCAGGTGCCTTTCTTTCACATGACTTATTGAACTTATAACTTTTTTTTAATTGTGAGATTAATTAATGTCTGTACCTCCTAAACAACTGAAAGTGACAAGAGGGAGGAAACCACATCTGCACGAGTTTGCCATTGCACCCCAGAGCCCAGTACACCTGAGGTGAGTGTTCCAATTCATATTAGTGGAAAGCCTTAATGGCCCATGACAGTGATTCTTACGAAAACTTTTTTATGAACCTAAGACTTAAACATGCCACCATTCCTAGAATCTCTTTAGAATAACTCCAAGTTTAATTGAGAACTAGTGCTTACACAAATGTTACATTGACATTTTAAAAAATTAAATATCCAACAGACAGTACCCCCAAGATGACTAGGTAGAGGTCTGAAAGTTTATTTATTTGACATTTATTCATAGAAACAAGTTGCAAGGTTCTAACCCAGTTCACAAAATTTTATCTATCCCGTGGATACTGAGCATTTTACTGATAGGAGCTTTAAGACTGATTGCACTTTTGAACCATGAATTCAGGGTACCTCTTAGTCCAGAGCATCCTTCAACTCTGAACCTTGCATCCTTAAGCCCCTCAGCCTTGAACCTTTAGGATCTTTCTTGGTCCTAAAGCTTTCTGAGCCCTGGGCAAAGTAATATGTAAAGTATTAACAGATGGAAAGTTTCAAAAACAAGAAGATCTGCTGGCAGCCAGAATAAAAATAGGGGATACCTACAGAAAAGATGTCACTAGTGAGGGCAGTGGGTGATACGGACAGGGGTTGGAGAAAGAGGGCTCCAGCAAATAGAATAAATAGAGCAAGCAGGGCATGGGGAAGCAAGCTTGATACAAATGTAACATCATGAACTCCACCCCAGGAGCACTCAGTTCTTGTACCTTTTCACCTGAAGTGGATACAATCTACCAAAAAGGTCAATCCTAAATTCAGTAGAAAAAAAAAAAAGAAAACTGTACCTTTGTTCCATTCCAGGTAGAAAGAGGCCAAAATAGCACAAAAACAGCTTCTTAGAGAAAATAGAAACAGAAAGATTGAATTAAAAAAAATATATGGTGTTTAGAACTTCTATAATAGCAGCAGGCTGGAAATTTCAATTTGCTCAGCAACAAATTTGATTTCCATGAAGCCAGAAAACCTTTCCAAAAGCAATTATGAGAGCACAGCAGGGGATTCAGACTTCTGGTAGCATGAACACTAGTTCAGCTGATGTGAAATTTAGTTGTTTTCATATATCTGCCAACTTTCCTGTTATCCTCCCAGCTCCACCCATTAAAGCCTAGTAACTTTAGATAAACTCTTATATCCCTACCACTACTAGAGTATGAGTGTGTGTGTGTGTGTGTGTGTGTGTGTGTGTGTGTGTGTGTGTGTTTTGTAGACCCATGAGCTGGGGAGAAAAGGAGAAACCATTAAGGAGGAATTAATACCTCCATCGAATTTCTGTACTCTTCTGAGAGCCTGTCACATACACATTGTGGGGACAGGGCCAGGAGTGCAGTTTGCAGGCTCTCGGCCTCACGTGGAAAGGTGCTGGCTCAGGTAGTAAATGGCCATCAACTGTGATTGGATGGCCATCAGCTGTGGCTAGTTGGCCGTCAGCTCTAACCAGTGAGCCATTGGCCACCACTATAACTGTCGTGGGTACGCTAGCAGAAAAGTGGGGGGCTAGCAAAAAGATGGTGGCTGAGCTAGCAAGCGCAGATTGCAGTTAGCACGGCGAATTGCAGCTACCAAGTGGGGTTGGTTGGTTGTCAGAGAAATGGATGGCGGGTTGCGGGTCATGTGGCTCATGCTTCCTGTGTCTCCAACCCAGCTGCCCGCGAGACTATAGTGGTATGACTCCCCATCTATCGCTCCGTGGGTGTTCCTGTTTGGCCTCACCATGTCCTGAGTTCTCATGTGGGGAGTGGGAGCTGAGACCCCTCATGAGTCTCTGCATGACACACATACAAACACTTTTTTCTGTAATACAATAATTGCTTTATTAGCAAGGAAAGGATCTTGTGGAATATTTTCCATTGGGGCGTTGAGTTTAGCTCTATCCTCAGTTCATTCCTGATTCCTACACTCCTCTGTATTTCTGTCTTCTCAGTCTCGAAAGCCCAGGGTCCAGTTCAGGGCCCAAGCTTTCTCCTGAGAAGTCTGTAATCCCCTTCTTGGTTTATTTCTCCCTATTTGACAAATAACCTGTCTTTTGGTTGATCATTATTCCAGCTGTAGCAGGCAGGTCTTCTATTGTTCTTTAAACAAATAAATAAAGTGAAGGACTCTCTGACATTTTGTCTGTCCATCTGGTTTTAAAAACTCACCTCAAGTTCTTCCTCCTTCATTAAAGTCACTTACTCCATTTCTCACTGATTTTTCTTTCTCCTGAATTCCTAGAGAATTCTGCACCTCACAATTTTCACTTTAGAAAAAAGATAGTAATACTAAGGTTTCTAAATATTTTAATTCTAGAGTTTCAGAAATGTGATTTAGGTCTTGTATTCAACACAGTGCTTACTCATGGTAAATTCCAGGTAAAGTAGCAGAAGTTCCTTTAAAACCACACCTGTCCTAGTTAAGAGGATAAATAAATAAAGAAAGGACTCCTACATAAGGCAATTCTAGGTAACTCCTGGCCCTAAACATATTCTTTTTCTTCCTAAATCAAGAAGGTCTGTCAAGGGGCTGATGGGTGGCTCAGTTGGTTAGAGCGTGAGCTCTGGGCGACGAGCCTGCCGGTTTGATTCCCACATGGGCCAGTGAGCTGTGTCCTCCACAACTAGAATGAAGTCAATGAGTTGCCACTCAGTTCCTGGGTGGCCAGATGGCTCAGTTGGTTGGAGCGCAGGCTCTTAACCACAAGGTTGCCGGTTCGACTCCTCGACTCCCGCAAGGGATGGTGGGCTATGCTCCCTGCAACTAACAACAGCAACTGGACCTGGAGCTGAGCTACACCTTCCATAACTATGATTGAAAGGACAACAAATTGACTTGGAAACGTCCTGGAAGTACACACTGTTCCCCAATAAAGTCCCGTTCCCCTTCCCCAATAAAATATTTAAAAAAAAATAAAGTCTGTCAAACTCTTCCTTTTCTAGTTCTAGAAGACATGTGATATTTTTTACATTGAGGTATAACTTACAGTAAGGTGTACTAATCTTGAACGTACAGTTCTATGATTTTTTACATAGGTATACACCCATGTAACTACTTGCAACATCAAAATATAGAACATTTCTAGTACTCCAGCAAACTCCTTCCCAGTCAATACCCACTCAAATAGTAACCAGTCTTCTAACCTCTATCATCATGGGTTAGTTAAGCTTCCTTTTGGATTTTATATACATGGAATCATATACTTATATATCTGGCCTCTTTCTCCCACCTTTCTGACTATGGGATTTATCCATATTGTTACACATAGCAGTGTGGTTGTGGGGACAGAGCCCCAGAAAGCAGTTTCCAGGCTCTCAGCCTCATGTGGAGAGGTGCTGGCTCAGATAGTGGATGGCCGTCAGCTGTGGCTGGTTGGCCATCAGCTGTAGCCATTAAGCCATTGGTCATTGATATAACTGCCGTGGCTACGGAGGGGAACCGAGAAGAGTGAAGGGGGAGACTGAAGGAGAGTAAGGAGAGTCGAGGAGAGTTGGTTGGTTGGCAGCAAAGCGGACAGCAGGTCGCACATCGTGTAAACCCAGCCTCCAGTGAGACCATAGTGGTATGACTTCCCTACCTATGGCTCCGTAGGTGTTCCTTTTTGGCCTCACTATGTCCTGCGTTCTTATGTGGGGAGCGGGAACAGAGACCCTGCAGGCCGCCCTGCTGGACACACCGCACGACAGTGGTGTTCCTTTTCATTACTGTACAGTATTCGCTTGTTTCTTGTTTTGGCTATTATGATCAAATATGCTATAAACATTCTTGTGCATAACTTTTGGTGGACATAAGACTCATTACTGCTGGGAATATACACACAAGTGGCCTTTCTGGTCAAATGGTATACAAACCTTAAACTTTGGTAGGTACCGTCAACCAATTTTCCAAAGAGACTACCAGTTTACACTCAGCAACCAATGCAAAAGAGGTCCTGTTGCAATATTGCAGCTTTTTGCACCCTTTTGTAGTGTTTTTAGTCAACTGGACATTGCCAATTGCACAATAAGCAACTATGTACTTTTCTGATTTTTTTCAGCCTAATATAAGCATATCGATAGCCCAAGTGAATTGGCACTCAACGGTATGGTATGAGGACCAGATGCAACCCCAAAGTGCATCTAAATCAGGTGGAAAAGGAGAACAGACAGTAATGAGTCTGTTATTTATTACTGGCTAAGGGTGAAACAAATATCTGAGAGAGGAGTTATAGTTAGTTGATAAAAGAACAGCTCTCCCCAGAGTCCATATTTTATTGCTGGAAGTGGTATGGTTGTGCATTTATTGCAAATTTAACAAATTCTATATAAGCCTCACTTAGGGAAAGGAAGCAGAAAACCACAGGAAGAAACTGACCTTGGCACGCACAATTGCTGAGGGAACCCACATCAACTGCCAACAGGAACCTGGACCTTTGTTTAGAAATAAGAGAAATCCAGGCTGGTGGAGGAGTCTCTAGACATATAAGGAAGATTCTCTATCAGAAATAATAATAAACTGAGGAATTAGAGCAAAGATATCCACCTCAAGATGAACTTAGTAAAGGAAATGAGAACTTAAAATTTTTTTTATTAGTGGTATCGAGGTATAAACATTCTCATTTTAATAGTAGGAACCTAAGTTCAATCCACTGAATTCTCTTAAGGAGAGAACAGGTTGGGTGACACCTTTTGGATGTGAGTATTGACAGAGAAACAAAGAAAACTTTAGAATTCAGGTGAAGGGAGTCCTGGTATGAGCACAAACAGGAAAAGAGTGGAAGGTGAGACAAGAGGCAGGCTTATGACAGGACAGGAGGGGCCCTGCTGAGAAAGAGGGTAGTGAGAAGTTGCTGGTGGGACAATGGTATGTGCTCTTTTGAGGGGGAGGGCTGTGACATCATCCCTTCTCACAACTTTAGGAAAGAAAGCCCCACACAAAGCGAATAGCGAATAGGAAACACAAGGGTAAAAGAAGTGTTCTGTTTCTGGGCAGGATGGGCTGCAAGAAAGAGTGAGATCAGGAAATTATTGGTCAAAGAAAAGCGGACGTAGAGTCAGTTCTCCTTACATACCATACATCTGAATCCTTTTACCCTCATCTAACTGACTCTGGGTGGTGAACACACAACATGATATATAGATGATATAGTACAGAATTGTACACTTGAAACCTATGTAACTTGACTAATAATTGTCACCCCAATAAGCTTTAATTTAAAAAGAAAAAAAAGGAAAGAAAAGTGGACCTAGAGGGGATCACAAATACAAAACTCTTCAGAATTAAAAACAACAACAACAAAAACCCCCCAAAAACAAAAAACGGGGGGAGGCATTAAATTTCCCATCAGGTATAGGATTATGAGTTAGACATTTTAGACATTTTATTTAAATCTCAAAGGATAAGGTGACCTTCAGGAAAAGATGAAGCATGAGCTATGAAAAAGGGACAATGAGACAACAAAAAGTTTTTTAAAAATAAACCACAAGTACAAAAACAACAAAATCAGTAGAGGCCTTAAGAAGCAGAATAATATGCCCCCAAATCTGGAATCTGTAAACTGGGAAATCAATTTAAAGAATCTAAAAAAAAAAAAAAAAAAAACCAAAAAACTGGGAGGTCGGGGTGGGGGAAGGGAGAGCAGGAGCGGGAGCGGGAGATTTTTATGGGGGAAAAAAAAACCAGGAAGAAAAACATGTAACTAATTTCTGTATAATAAAAATTCCAGAAAAGAGAACAAATGAAGAAGAAATGATTAAAGAAATAAGAGACCTTTTTCTCAGCTGAAGAAAAACTTGATTTCATATTTAGAGGATCTAGTGATTGTTGGGCAGGAATATTGAAAAAAAATGTATGCTAGATAATTTGATGAAATTTATAAATGACCCCAAAAATCCTACAAGAAATCTTACAAGCTTCCAGACTACTCCCTACCTCACCCTCCAACATCCACCAAAAGACTCCCCATATCAGGTGCCCATCAGGTAAAAGAAACCTGCTGACATCTGCCCTCTCTTTTGTCAACTAAATGCCAGGGGACAATG
This sequence comes from Rhinolophus hipposideros, assembly GCF_964194185.1. NCBI lineage: Eukaryota > Metazoa > Chordata > Mammalia > Chiroptera > Rhinolophidae > Rhinolophus > Rhinolophus hipposideros. The sequence continues at coordinate 25,167,027 of NC_138065.1, forward strand.
GACTGATGTTCACAAATTCTGAGGAGGAATTCTATAGCTTAAACGTGATTCAAGCATGGCTGTAAAATACAGCTCTTTTCAGATTTGCAAGGACTCAGAATACAGTTTTTAACTGTGCCCTCAGAAAACCAGTTCCATGGCATCCTAATCCTCTTTGGCTCAAACTGGTGAAAATTGCTGGAACACAGCTCCGTCTCCCGGAGGAGGCCTCCAGCCTTCCTAGTGGATGAGTTTTATGCTCCCACTCTCACCCACACAATACCCATTTTCGCTAGGACTCTAAACATTGTCATCACAAAAACCTCTTTGAGATAATGACCTCTTCTAGCAACCTCTTTTCTTTTTTTTGTTTTCCATTTGCAAAGTTTCTTGTTACCCTTAGGCCTCCTCTCCACTTCCTAACTTTGTTCCTCCCCTGTGGCTATCTGGCTTCTTCCACCCATCCCATGGAACAGAGGTCGTGGCTGGCCTGCACACTGTTGTGGATGGAAAAGGGGCCACATATTAAACCTGACAAGCTCAGGAGACTGAAAATAATCACATAGGATGATGTGAACATAAAAAATTTCATAACTAAGGGACATGGCGGGAAGTCACATCTTCAGCTTCCTTCATAAAGTTAATCTGTGCCTTTAAGTGGGCCTGTCTGTTGTCTTTTTGCACCTAAGGTAACATCTTTGGAATGTCAGTAATCCTTTTTCCCCACCAGAGCTGGAATCTGCAAAATCCCTGATAGTTATGCTTGTCTCCTGATTACCATTTCTATGTGCTGTAAAAAGCAAACTATTAACTATCCTGCATCCCCCCCACCACGCCCCCATAGAAGTACTTGTCTCTCCAATTTATTTTTAGCCAATCCCAGAGATTTCCCCACTTTGCTTTCTTCTACCCTCTTAATCACTAGTGGATTTCATGTAACCTTCCTCCTTCAATTTTATGTATAAAATAAGCTGCAAACCGCCATTTTGCGAAGCATTTTCTCAGTCTGTTGAGATTTTGCTTCACAGTAATTGTCGTCAGTTTGCTAAGATAAACTCTTAGAAGCTTTCTCTTAGGTTGGATGTTTTTCGTCGACATTGTGAAGAGCCCTGAGCATTCGCAGTCCTTACCTTGTTAGTCTCATTATTACACTTAGTGCTGCTGCCTACCACCTTCTTGAAACATTCTTTTTTAAAAAATTATTATTAGTTTCAGGTGCACAAGACAAAGTAATACTTAGACATTTATCATTTATATCCCTCACACTGTGTGAACCCTCTACCCACATCCACTACCCCTCTGACATCACACAGAGCCATTACATTTCCACTGTCTCTATTCCTAATGCTGTACTCCACTTCTTGTAAGTATATACATATACATAAACACACACACACACACACACACACACGCACACGCACACACACGCACACACATATATACACACAAACTTGCAGTTGACATTCATTATTGTTCAGCTTCAGCTTCAGGTGTACAGTGCAGTGATCAGGCATCTACATCTTCCCTGAGATGGTCTCCATTATGAGACAAGTGTCCATTAGATACCCAATTTTTACAACATTATTGATTACATTCCCCAAATTAATCTTCAAAACCCCATGGCCATCTTGTGGTTACTGACTTTTTTCTAATCCCCTCACCTTCCCCCTTATCCCCACCCCACCTCCCATCTAGCAACCCTCAGTTTTTCCTCTATGTCTCCAAAACTGTTTCTGATTAGTTCATTCACTTATTCTTTTCTTTAGATTCCACATATAAGTGAGATCATATGGTATTTGTCTTTCTCTGTCTGACTTATTTCACTTAACATAATGTTCTCTAGGTCCATCCGTGTTGTTGCGAATGGTAAGATTTCTTTTTTTCTTTATGGCTGCGTAATACTCCATTGTATAAATGTACCACAGTTTCTTATTCCAGTCATCTACTGATGGGCATTTTGGTTGTTTCCATCTCTTGGCTATTGTGAATAGTGCTGCAATAAACATAGAAGAGCATAAGGTTTTTTGAATTAGAGTTTGGGATTTCTCCAGATAGATACCTAGGAGTGGAATTGATGGATCATACGGTAGTTACATTTTCAGATTTTTGAGACACCTCCATACTGTTTTCCATAGTGGCTGCACCAATCTGCAATCCCAACAGTGCACAAGGGTTCTCTTTTCTCCACATCCTCGCCAGCACTTGTTTGTTGATTTATTGACGATAACCATTTTGACTGGGGTGAGGTGGTATCTCATTGTGGTTTTTATTTGCATTTTTCTAATGATTAGTGAGTTTGAATAGTTTTTCATATGTCTGTTTGCCATCTGTATGTCCTTGTTAGAGAAATGTCTCTTCATGTCCTCTGCCCATTTTTTAATTGGGTTGTTTGTTTTCTTGGACTTGAGTGAGTTTTTTATAAATTTGTGATATCAACCCCTTATTAGATATATCATTGGCAAATATCTTTTCCCATTCAGTAGGATCTTTTTTTGTTTTATTGATGGTTTCCTTTGCTGTGAAAAAAATTTTTAGTTTGATGTAATCCCACATATTTATTTTTTCTCTTACTTCCCTTGTGCAAGGGGATACATCAGTAAAAATCTTACTCCTGGTAATGTCTGTGAAGTTTCTTCCTATATTTTCTTCTAGGAATTTTATGGTTTCAGAATTTACATTTAAGTCTTTAAGCCATTTTGAATTTATTTTTGTATATGGTGTAAGGAGGTGATCCAGCTTCATTTTATTGCATCTGTTGGTCCAGGTTTCCCAGCACCATTTATGGAATAGACTGTTTTTACCCCACTGTAAATTCTTGCTTCCATTGTCGTAGATTAAATGGCCATATAGGCATGGATTTATTTCTGGACTCTCTGTTCTGTTCCATTGATCTATGTGTCTGTTTTTATGCTAGTACCATGCTGTTTTGATTACTATAGCCTTGTAGTATAATTTGATGTGCAGGTATCGTTGTACCTCCCACTTTGTTCTTATTTTTCAAGATTGCTGAGGCTATCCGGGGTCTTTTATGGTGCCATATAAATTTTAGGATTATATGTTCTATTTCTGTGAAAAATGTCGTTAGTAGTTTGATAAGAATTGCATTGAATGTGTATATTGCCTTAGGCAGTATGGACATTTTAACTATATTAATTCTTCCTATCCATGAACACGGGATATGTTTCCATCTATTTGTATCTTCTTTCATTTCTTTCTTCACTGTCTTATAATTTTCTGAGTACAGATCTTATACTTCTTTGGTTAAATTTATTCCCAGGTATTTTATAGTCTTTGAAGCAATTGTAAATGGGATTGTTTCTTTAATTTCTCCTTCTGATGTTTTATTATTGGTATATACAAATGCAACTGATTTCTGAATATTAATTTTGTATCCTGTTACTTTCCTAAATTCATCTATCAGCTCTAATAGTTTCTTGGTGGATTCTTTAGGTTTCTCTATATATAGTATCATGTTATCTGCATATAATGACTATTTTACTTCCTCCTTACCGATTTGGATGTCTTTTATTTCTTTTTCTTCTCTGATTACTGTGGCTAGAAATTTCAGCACTATGTTAAACAGAAGTGGAGAAAGTGGGCAACCTTGCCTTGTTCCTGATCTTAAGGGGAATGGTTTTAGCTTTTCCCCATTGAGTATGATGTTAGCTGTGGGTTTATCATATATAGCCTTTATTATGTTCAGATATGATCCCTCTATTCCCACTTTCTTAAGGGTTTTTATCATAAATGGCTGCTGGATTTTATCAAATGCTTTTTCTGCATCTATTGATATGATCATGTGATTTTTATTTTTCATTTTGTTAATGTGGTGTATCACATTAATTAATTTGTGGATGTTGAACCACCCTTGCATACCAGGGAGGAATCCCACTTGATCATGGTGTATGATCTTTTCAATGTATTGCTGAATTCTGTTCACTAATATTTTGTTGAGGATTTTTGCATCTATGTTCATTAGAGATATCGGCCTGTAGTTTTCTTTTTTTGTGGTGTCTTTGTCTGATTTAGGGATCAGGTGATAGTGGCTTAGTAAAAAGTGTTTGGGAGTCTTCCCTCCTTCTGGATTTTTTGGAACAGCTTGAGGAGAATAGGTGATAATTTTTTTTTGAATGTTTTGTAAAATTCACCTGTAAAGCCATCTGGTTCAGGGCTTTGGTTTGTTGGGAGATTGTTGATTACTGATTCAATTTCCCTGGTGGTAATCAGTCTATTCAGGTTTTCTGTTTCTTTTTGAGTTAGTCTTGGAAGGTTGTATGCCTCTAGAAAATTGTCCATTTCTTCCAGATTGTCAAATTTGTTGGCATATAGTTGCTCATAGTAATTTTTAAAAATGTTTTGTATTTCTGCGGTGTCTGTTGTCACTTCTCCTCTTTCATTTCTGATTTTATTAATTTGGGTCCTCTCTCTCTTTTTTTAATGAGTCTGGCTAAAGGTTTGTCGATTTTGTTGATCTTCTCTAAGAACCAAGTCTTGGATTCATTGATCTTTTGTAGTGTTTTTCTGGTTTCTATTTCATTTATTTTCGCTCCGATCTTTATTATCTCCTTCCTTGAACTCCCTGTGGGCTTATTTTGCTGTTCTTTTTCCAGATCCCTTAAATGTGAAGATAAACTGTTGATTAGTGATTTTTCTTGTTTCTTTAGGTAGGCCTGCATTGCTATGAATTTCCCTCTTAGGACTGCTTTCGCTGCATCCCACAGATTTTGGGTCATCATGTTTTCATTTTCGTTTGTCCTGAGATATCTTTTGATTTCTTCCTTTATCTCCTGGTTGACCCATTCATTATTTAGTAGCATGTTATTCAGCCTCCATGAATTGGTGTGTCTTCCAGTTTTTTTCCTGTAGTTCATTTCTAATTTCATAGCACTGTGGTCAGTGAAGACAATTGGTATGATTTCAATTTTCTTAAATTTGTCAAGACTTGTTTTGTGTCCTAACATATGGTCTATCTCGGAAAATGTTCCATGTGCGCTTGAGAAGAACGTGTATTCTGCAGCTTTGGGATGAAATGCTCTGAAAATATAAATTAAATCCAAGTGGTCCAATGTGTCATTTAAGGCCATTGTTTCCATATTGATTTTCTGTCTGGAAGACGTGTCTCTTGTTGTCAGAGGTGTGTTGAAGTCCACTACTATGATAGTGTTACTGTTGATCTCTGTCTTTATGTCAGTCAGTATCAGTTTTATGTATTTAGGTGCTCCTATGTTGGGTGCATAGATGTTTACTATGGTATGTCCTCTTTTCGGATCGATCCCTTTATTATATAGTACCCATCTTTGTCTTTTAATATGTTTTTCATTTTAAAGTCTATTTTGTCAGATATAAGTATTGCAAATCCAGCTTTTTTCTCATTTCCATTTGCATGAAATATCTTACTCCAACCCTTCACTTTCAGCCTGTGTGTGTCTTTTGATCTGAGGTGAGTCTCTTGTATACAGCATATACAGTGGTCTTGCTTTCTTATGCACTCAGCCACCCTGTGTCTCTAGATTGGAGCATTTAATCCGTTTACATTTAAAGTGATTATTGATAGGTACATAGTTATTGCCATTTTTTAAATTTGTAGTAAGATTGTTTTCATCTTTCTTCTGTTTACAGAAGTCCTTTTAATATTTCTTGTAATGCTGGCTTGGTGGTAATAAATTCCTTTAGCTTATTCTTTTCCGGGAAGCTCTGAATCTCTCCATCAACTTTAAATGATAGCCTTGCTGGGTAAAGCAATCTAGGTTATAGGCCTTTGTTTTCCATCACTTTGAGTATCTCCTGCTACTCCTTTCTGTCCTTCAATGTTTCTGTAGAAAAGTCATTTGATAGTCTTATGGGAGTTCCCTTGAATGTAACCCTCTGTCTTTCACTTGCTGCTTTTAGGATTCTCTCTTTGTCTTTAACCTTTGCCATTTTAACTATAATGTGTCTTGGTGTGGGCTTGTTTGTGTTTATCCTGGTTGGAACTCTCTGCACTTCCTGGGCTTGTATTTCGGTTTCCTTCACCAGGTTAGGGAAGTTTTCAGACATTATTACTTCAAATATGTTCTCAATCCCTTGCTTCCTCTCTTCACCTTCTGGTACTCCTATGATGTGCATGTTGTTGCGCTTGATGTTATCCCAGAGGTCTCTTAAACCATCTTCATTGTTTTCTATTCTTTTTTCTTTTTGTTGTTCTGTTTGGGTGATCTCTGCTAACTTGCCTTCTAAGTCGCTGATTCGATCCTCTGCTTCATCTAACCTGCTGTTAATTCCTTCAAGTGAGTTCTTTATGTCAGCAATTGTGTTCCTTAGTTCTAACTGGTTGTTCGTTATGATTTCTACATCCTTCTGTATGTTATCTCTAAGCTTCTTAAACATTCTTATCATCAGTGTTCTGAACTCTGCCTCTGATAGGTTGGTTACCTCTGTTTCTTTTGGTTCCATTTCTGGATGTTTCTTTCGTTCCTTTATTTGGGACATGTTTCTTTGTTTCCCCATTTTGGCTGACTCTCTGTATTTGCTTCGATGTATTAGGTAGATCCCCTAGAGTTCTTAGTTCTTGCTTGGTTATCTTATGTAGTATGTGTCCTTTATATTTGACTTACACTACTTCATTCTTCTCCTCTGCATGTGCTTCAAAGGTGACTCTTGTGTTGTGTATATTGTCCCATTAAGGTTGATCTTTAATTGCTTTTTGCTTGTGAGTAGGTGGGGTTGACTCCTAGGCTAATTAGTTATGGGACTTGGCTCTGCCCATCGCAGGGTGTTCGGCTGCATGAGGCTTGACCACTTAAATGTGGTTGGCTTCTATGGGCTCTTGTGCCTGTAGAGAATTCCCGCTGGATGTGTCCCTTGTAGGTCAAACCCAGTAGTACTCTGGTTTGGTCTGGAGTTGGCCTCTGTGTGTGTTAAATCTTGTGCCTCTTAAGGTGGGCCCTGGTAGTGCAATTGCAGAACAAAGCAAGTCACCAAGCTTAACAACAACAACAAAGAAAAAAAATCAAAGACATTCACATGTAAAAACAACTGACAACCCACACTCAACACAGGCAAAGATATCAAAGGTATAAAGACAAAACAAAACAAAACAAAACCAAAAAAAGCAGCGCCAGTCTTGGCTTAAGCCCACCAAGTAATCTCCAGGTTGTCCTCTGCTGTATCAAAGAGTCCTCTGTGTATTGTGCACGCAGAGCTAGTCACCTGGTGCCCAGAATGACTTTGGGAATGCAGATTTAGATGAGTGTGGCTGAGAGGTCTGGATGGTAGTTTCTACAAAGTCAGTGCAGTTTCTGCCCTTACCTGCACATATGCACACTGGGTGTAGCACCACCAGCCCTATGTCCAGTTCTCTTGAGTCTTAGGGCACTTCTTCCGTGTGTGTGTGTGTGTGTGTGTGTGTGTGTGTGTGTGTGTGGCGGGCGGGAGATTTCTGAGCTGCTGAAAGCCCAGAGCTGTGTCTGCCACCTACTGCTGATCCCTGGGAGTGCCTCCACAGTTGCAATTGCCCTGCCCTAGGCAGGCCAGAAAGGGTAGGGCCTGGGGATGGAGGGGTCTTCTCTCTCCCATCCAGCCGTGTCACACTCTTCCCACAGAAAAGGTGGTGGCTGGTGGTGGAGGAGTCTCTTCTCTCCTAGCCCAGCAAAAATCACTCTCTTCCCAACCTCTTCCCTGGGAACTGCACACAGGTATTCCCAGAGCCTGAGCACTAAGGCTCCTCTGTAATCTGACACTACTCCTCAGTTCAGATGCCAGTTTAAGTCTCTGTAAGGGCGGGAGTAGGATTGGGAGAGTGGGGGGAGTGTCCCAGGTATGGAGTTTGTGTCCTTTGTCCGATCTAGGGCCCAGCTGGAGGTCTCAGCTGAGGTTATTGCCTCAAATGCTGGATATGCTGCCCCCTCGGCAGGAGAGATCAGCTGTGGGATGCAGGGAGAGAGCCCACCTCCTGGCTTTTGTGTTCTCTGTTCCATCCTGGGATCCCCTGCATCTCTGCAGCTGCGGATGCTGGCCGCGTCTCCACAGCAGAAGGTGCGGGCCGCGTCCCCACAGCAGCAGATGCTGGTCGCGTCTCTGTTCCGCTTCCTTCCCTCTTCCCCTGCTCGCCCAATTTGCCCACCTTCAAGTAATCCTTGCATGAGTCTCTTAGCTGTTCTGCGTGATGAGCAGAGAGTCCTTTGATGGATTATAGATGTCCCGTTTGTGATAAGATCCGGAGGAGAACTCCAAAAGTGTGCCCTGCTGCTGCCATTCCTATGACGTCACTCCAAAACATTCTTCTCTCTAGAAATCAGAGGGTGAAGTGCATCCTCTTCTGTGTTTCCATCGCCCTCTGTTTTTGTTTTGTCTTTTTTTCCACCTCTTCTGCCTGACCTTAAATCCTCCTGTTTCCCAGTCTTCCTTGCCTCACTGTTCTTGTTACAGACTGTGTGTATCTCACTTATTTGTCTCCAGATAGCAAAACCTTCTCAGGTGAAAAGAGGGATTTGCTGGAAGGATCCAGAGATATCTCAAAGAACCCAAGAATCAGAACCCATCTGGTCTCATGCAGGGCTGGAACCTCTTGCTCTCAAGTCAGTGTAGGGAAAGTCCTCATTCTCCTTCTCCTGTGTTTCCATGGCATGTGAAGGAGGGAGGAAGAGTAATCTGTATGGCCAGACATGCATCCAAGAGGCCAAGTGCATGAGTGGGCAGGGCCACAGAGGAATTGGGGCAGTGAGGAAACAAGAGTGGTTGAACTCAGAAACTCCTCTGCAAGCCCAATCATAGCTCTGCAGACACATTGGAACATACAAGACCTCAAACAGAAATCCAAAATGGGAGACTGAGGGCCCCACATAAGCCTCTATCCTCATCATGTTCTGTACTCCAGCTTTTATCAAAGAGGCCTGCACTGGGATTTATGGGGTACTGGCCTGATTAGTAAAATCATGATTTCCTCCCATTTGCAAATGGATCTTTTTGTGTGTGCTTATTTGCTAGAACCTAGAGAGCTTGCTTTCTAAGTACCTTTAGTGAAACTCAAATTCATTCTACGACTGCTAGAGCTCCAGAAAACAGGCACCAAACTGTCTTTTTTTTTTTCCCCATATCTGGCAAAGGGCCTGTACTAGAGGCACACAGTAAATGTGTAATAAATATTGGTTCAACAGATGGATCCTTAGCATATTCCTTTATAAGAAGTATCAACTAGTTTGTTTCTGTAACCAAATACATATGTCCTTTGAATCCTGCTTCCATTTTCCATTCCTACAAACATTGAAATTATTTCTGTCTCATTTTCTCATTTGTGGAAGAATCTCAGGTAAGTATCAAACATTTTTTAAGTATTTTTTTATTAGTTTCAGGTGCACAAGACAAAGTAATACTTAGACGTTTATCATTTATATCACTCACACTGTGTGAACCCCACTCCCTCCATCCACTATCCCTCTGACATCACACCGAGCCATTACATTTCCACTGTCTCTATTCCTAATGCTGTACTCCACTTCTTGTAAGTATATACATATATATATATATATATGTATATATATATATATACATATATGTATAAAATTATAGTTGGCATTCATTATTGTTCAGCTTCAGGTGTACAGTGCAGTGATCAGGCATCTACATCATCCCTGAGGTGGTCTCCCAAAGGAGACATGTGTCCATCGGATACCCTACAAAATCTTTACAACATTATCAATTACGTTCCCCAAATTAATTTTCAAAACCCCGTGTCCATCTTGTGGTTATGGACTGTTTTCTAATCCCCTCACCTTCCCCCTTATCCCCATCCCCCCGCCCATCTAGCAACCCTCAGTTTTTCCTCTTTGTCTCCAAAACTGTTTCTGATTAGTTCATTCACATTTTTTAAGTATTTTGAAATTTCAGAAAAAACAAATAAAAATGGAATGACATTTGCTAATCAATATTAATGGCATCTTTTGCCAGTACAGAAGGAAAATTCCAATGTAAATTTAAGTTTAATTTCCATATTTGTGTAAGATTTAGGAATAACTGGATGGGGAACATTAGAGGTCAACTCTTTGTTATTTTGCCCATGGCTTGTGCAGATAGCTGTGTTCTGTCTGACAAGGGACTCAGGAGGAGTGAATATTGATCCTTCTCCTTTGTAGTGTGTTGGATTGTTAATCTTACTTTCTGGATCAAGGAGAAAGCCAAGAGGGAGGGAGCTCATATTTCAGTCACTCCTGACTTGTTTGTGAAGGGGCTCAGAACAGGCCTCCCCGATATGTGCTACTTTGGCATGTAGATTATTTGGTACTGAACCCAATCGAGACCCCGTGGGCTCACAAGAAACTTTTACCTCTCCCTTAAAGAATTTAACTTAGGGTCCCTGTCCATAATAAGTTTTATCACCAGAAATAACTTTTTATTACCTATCTGTAGGGAAGGGCAAATTTCTAACTACTGAACATCTGTTCTTCTTATCATCTTGCGAATGATTCTTATCATCTTGCAAATGACCTTCCTCCCCTCTGAAGCCCAAAGGCGCCTAACCTTATCTCTTTCTCAGAATACCATACATCCCTCATTTTCCCTTTCTGTCCCTGAACCTTTCTTATATGTGGGGTTCTTATACATATGCATGTAATTAAATTTGGTTATTTTGTCTTGTTAATCTGTCTCATGTCGATTTAATTATTAAATGAGCTGGAACAACCTAGAAGGTTAGAGGAAAGTTTCTTTCTCCCCCACACATGCTATACAAGGTCTGACAATTAAGTTCGTGAATTTGTTGCAACAATGTTGCTGACCTTTTTTGGTATCAGAGGGATTACTCATTATGAATTTGTACCAACTGGACAAACCATTAACCAAGTTTACTATTTGGAAGTGCTGAAAAGGCTGTGTGAAAAAGTTAGACAAAAATGACCTGAACTTTTCGCCAACAATTCATGGCTCTTTCATTACAACAATGCACCAGCTCACAGAGCACTGTCTGTGAGGGAGTTTTTAGCCAGTAAACAAATAACTGTATTGAAACACCCTCCCTATTCACCTGATCTGGCCCCCAATAACTTCTTTCTTTACCCGAAGACAAAGGAAATATTGAAAAGAAGACATTTTGATGACATTCAGGACATCAAGGGTAATATGATGACAGCTCTGACGGCCATTCCAGAAAAAGAGTTCCAAAATTGCTTTGCAGGGTGGACTAGGCACTGGCATCAGTGCATAGCTTCCCAAGGGGAGTACTTTGAAGGTGACCATAGCAATATTCAGCAATGAGGTAGGTATTAGGGTGGTGCAAAAGTAATTGCGATTTAAAAGATTTAAAAGATTAAAAGTAATCATTGCTGATTACTTTTCTTGTTTTAAATGCTTAGTGATTTCCATGTTCCTTGAGGATTAAGTCCAAAATCCTTAGCATGGCCTATAATGTGCATCCTGGTCAGGCTTGTGCCTACGTCCTCAGGCTTGTCTTCCATTGTGCTCCCTAACCCTCTCTCCACTCTGGCCTGTGACTTTTTTCTGTTTTTTCTAATGTTCATGGACTTTCTCATTTCAGCTGCTGCCTCTGCTTGAATGTTCTCCCTCTTTATTTTTGCCTGGCTAACTCCTACTCACTACTCAGATTTAAAATTAAATACCATTTCATCTAGAAATCTGTGATATATAAAGATTTGGTTAACCCCCACCCAATATAAGATTTTATAGGGTGTAGAACTTCTCATTTCTCCTTCTTAATATCCAGCACACCTGTTATTACTTATTCAATGTCTGTCTTCATTTCTAGACATCAAGCTAAACGACAGCAGAGGCTGTGTCCATCTCGTTTGTGACTCTGTCCCCAACACCTAACGTGATGTATATTTTTGAATGAATAAATGAATGAATACACTGAATGCTATAAAAACAGCTAAAAGGAACACATAAGACAGTTGTTACAGGGAAATGAGGCTCAGGCCTCTTCCAAATATATCCTACTATAATTTCTAGTACAAATACAATAAAAAAAAATAGAGGAAGGTTTATAAAAAGAGCTGAATATTTGTAAAGGCTGTATATCTGTGGAAAACACCTGACAAGAGCCGAATGAGTTTTAGGAGAACCATTGTTTTTCTAACGTTTTAAATATAAAATACAACAGGATCTAGAATGTGACAACATCTAATAATTCTGGCCAGAGTATGGTTCATATTTAGAATAAATATTTGTTATATTAGATAAATTAATGTTGCATATTGTTAGCTCAGTAAAAGTGTGGCAGGATAGACACAAACCATAGCTTCTAGAATGAGGCATTTGAAATTAGCTCATCCCATAAATTAAAATAGCCTGGACCTAGGAATCAAAATACAAACAGAAATTTGACTTAGAGAAGAAAGCAATCTATAAACCTTTAAAATCAGAGATGCTTAGAGCTGAAAATAACCTTATAATTATACAGTCCAGTCCAACCACGCTACTCTCCTGTCCCCTCACCCATGTTGTACAAGAGGTTAAATCATTTTCCTAATGTTATGTGTCCAAGTAGTGGCAAATATGGTAATAGGAACCAGGTTTCTATGTTAACAAAACTGAATTATTTCTGATTCTTGGTTCCATAAGCTCCGGTTTTATGGACTTTATCAGCTTTCTCCAAACTGGTCTGCAGAAGATTTTCTGGAAACTCTTACCTTGCTCCAACCTTTGATCCTGATTCACCAAATAGCATATCCTGATTCACCAAATAGCATATCCTGCATAAAGAAAAGCCTGTAGGTGTGCTAACCCTAGTAACTTCTGCTTACTACCCACACTGCTGGAAGGCTTAAGAGGTGATCATAGTAGCAACTTAGAGTTAACTCCGTGACATGATATTCTGCTCTGTGGCATTATGTAACATTGTCCCCATTTGTCCATTCTGAGTTCTGGGAAAATCAGTCTCCTTATTGTGATGGAATATTTGGGAAACTTTTTGTGTTTAAAAAATTACTCACTATGATCCAGTATTTCCACTACTAGGTATATATCCAAAAGAATTTAAAGCAGAGACTAAAGCAGGTACTTGTGTACTAATGTTCATAGCAGTATTATTCACAATAGCCAAAAGGTGGAAACAACCCAAGTGTCCATCAACAGAATGAACAAAATATTTTATATATATACATATATATATGAATTGTGATATTCATGTCACAATAATATATATATATATATTCAGCCATAAAAAATGTAATTCTGATTCATACTACAACAAGGATATAACTCAAAACATTATGTTAGGTAAAATAAGCTGGACACAAAAAAACACATATTGTACAATTCCACTTAAATGAGATACTTAGAACAGGTCAATTGAAACAGAATGTAGAATAGAGTTACCAGGAGCTGAAGGGAGGGAGTAATTAGTTGCTTAATGGATTCTACATAGTTTCTGTTTGGGATAATGAAAAAGCTCTGGAAATAGTGGTGATGGTTACACAACCTTATAAATGTACTTAATGCCACTGACTATATATACATTTAAAAATTGTTAAGATGGTAAATTTTACGTCATATGCAGAGGGTGACAAAAAATGTATACACGTTTTAAGAAAGGAAAACACTGTATTAAAATTGTAATATTCAATATATACCGATAACAAAAGATGAACACAAGTCACATTTGACTTCTGCAATTACAAGAGGTGCTCAAAGTGGTTACCATCAGCGTAATTTTAATAGTTTTTTACTTTCTTAAAATGTGTATACATTTTTTGGCACCCTTTGTGTGTGAGTGTGTGTGTGTGTGTGTGTTTGTGTGTATGTGTGTATAATATTTTTTAAAAATTATTTAACAGCTTCTAGTTCTGGCCAAAGTGAAATCTTAAAACATGTTAAAGTAATCAGCAAAAAGGCACACAAAGAGAAACCGACAAAAAAGAGGAAAAAAACAATAAGCAAAAAGAAAAAGAAAAAAATCCAGAATGGCCGCTATGAGCTCTAACACCTCAACAAATACCTTAAATGTAAATAGTCTACTTATACCAATTTAATAAAAGAAATTGGCAGAGGGGATTAAAAAAACAAAAACATGACCCAATAATATGCTATCTATAAGAAATTCATTTCAGATATAATATAGGTAGACTGAAAGTAAAAGGATAGACAAAGACATTTTTGAAAGAAATTGAAGAAGACACAAAGAAATGGAAAGACATTCCGTGCTCATGGATTGGAAGAACCAACATAGTTAAAATGGCTATATTACCCAAAGCAATATACAGATTTAATGCAATCCCCATCAAAATCCCAATGGCATTTTTTAAAGAAATAGAACAAAAAATCATCAGATTTGTTTGGAACTACAAAAGACCCCGAATAGCCAAAGCAATCTTAAAAAAAAAGAACAATGCTAGAGGTATCACACTGCCTGACTTTAGCTTGTACTACAGGGCTACAATAATCAAAACAGCATGGTATTGGCAGAAAAACAGACACATAGACCAATGAATAGAACTGAGAACCCAGAAATAAAACCACATAAATATGGACAGATAATTTTTGACAAAGAAGCTAAAGACATACAATGGAGGAAAGACAGCCTCTTCAATAAATGGTGCTGGCAGAATTGGATAGCCATGTGCAAAAGAATGAAACTGGACTGTTATCTGTCACCATGTACCAAAATTAATTCAAAATGGATCAAAGATTTAAGCATAAGACCTGACACAATAAACTGCATAGAACAAAACATAGGTACTAAACTTATGGACCTTGGGTTAAAGAGCATTTTATGAATTTGACTCCAAAGGCTATGGAAGTAAAAGCTAAAATAAATAAATGGGACTATATGAAACTGAAAAGCTTCTGCACAGCAAAAGAAACGATCGACAAAATAAAGAGGCAACCGACTGAATGGGAGAAGATTTTCGCAAACAGTTCCTCCGATAAGGGTCTAATATCCAAAATATACAAGGAACTCATGAAACTCAACAACAAAAAAAGAAACAACCCAATTGAAAAATGGGCAGAGGACCTGAAGAGACATTTCTCCAAAGAGGATATACAAATGACAAATAGACATATGAAAAAATGCTCAACATCACTAATCATCAGAGAAATGCAAATGAAAACCACAATGAGATATCACCTCACCCCAGTCAGAATGGTTATCATCAACAAGACAAATAGCAACAAGTGTTGGAGAGGCTGTGGAGAAAAAGGAATCCTCATACACTGTTGGTGGGAATACAGACTGGTGCAGCCGCTATGGAAGGCAGTGTGGAGGTTCCTCAAGAAATTACGAATAGAATTACCATATGACCCAGCAATCGCTCTCCTGGGTACCCCCAAAATTTGAAAGCATTTCTCTATAGAGACACGTGTACTCCAATGTTCATTGCAGCTTTGTTTACGGTGGCCAAGACATGGAAACAACCAAAATGTCCTTCGATAGATGAATGGATAAAGAAGTTGTGGTACATATACACAATGGAATACTATTCGGCGTTAAGGAAAGATGATATAGGAACATTTGTGACAACATGGATGGATCTTGAGAGTATAATGCTAAGCGAAATAAGTCAGACAGAAAAAGCAGAGAACCCTATGATTTCACTGATATATGGTATATAAACCAAAAACAAGACAAACAAATGAGAAACAAAAACTCATAGACGCAGACAATAGTTTAGTGGGTACCAGAGGGTTAAGGGGGTGGGCGGGAGGGAGATGAGGGTAAGGGGGATCAAATATATGGTGATGGACAGAGAACTGACTCTGGGTGGTGAACACACAATGGGATTTATAGTTGATGTAATACAGAATTGTACACCTGAAATTATGTAATTTCATTAACAATTGTCACCCCAATAAATAAATTAAAAAAAAATCATAGTAGACTTTTAAACATTTCTTTCAGTAATTAATAGAATAAGCAGATAAAAATGTACATCTATTTTAAAAATTAATAAGGATGAAGAGCATTTGAAGACCACAATTAACAAACCTGACATATAGATATAGATATAGGTAGAGGTATAGATATAGATATAGACATAGACATAGATAGAGATATATAGATATATAGATATAGAATATGCTACTCAACAACAACAGAATATAATTTCTTTTTTTCCTGCACACATGCAAGGGTTAAAATAACTGAGCATATCCAGGCTAAATCTCAACAAATTTCTAAGGAATAAAGTCATGTAGAAACTTAATATTGCATATATCAATGTAACTAAGTTCTAAATCAGAAAAAAAAGGATAACTAGTAAAATTCATTGTTGGAAATTAAGAAACATATTTATATAACTTATTGACAAAAATAAATTATAATAGATCAGAAATTATTTAGAACTAAGCACTAATAAAATTATACATATCGAACTTGGGAAATTCATTTGGAACAATACTTAGAGAAAATGGTGACATTAGAAAAGAAAAGTCTGAAATTTAATGAGCTAACTATTTATTCCAAGAAGTTCGAAAAAACTGCAAGATAAAACAAAGAAAGAAAGAGAAAGGAAATAATAAAGTCAAGAGCAGAATTTAATAAACTAGAAAACTAACACACAACAGAGATAATTTTAAAAGCCCAAAATTAATTCTTTGAAAAGATCAAAACAAAATTGAAAAGTCTCTAGTAGTATTATTATTGGTCAAGGCAAAAAAAAAAAAAAAAAGTCACAAATCACCATTATCAGGGAGAAGGGAGCCTGACTACAGATGCTCCAGACATTAATAAGATAAAATAATAATATAAAAATCTTTGTGCCAATAAACATAAATATGCAAATGAAATGGATAAAATCCTAGAAGAATTTTAAATCCAGTGTGTTCCATCAAAATTCAATTATATAGTATATAAATTAAAACCCAGCATAAATAGTAGCACTAAAATATCAAGGATAGGAAGACACAGTATAAGATGTCAATTCTCCCCAAACTGATCTGTTGATTCAATAAATTCAATACAGTTCCAGTCATAATCCACTAAGCTTTTTTTGTACAGAGTGACAAGTTTATTTTAAGACTCACAAGGAAATACAAAAGACCTAAATAGCCAAACCAATCTGGAAAAGGAAGAATAAAGTTGGAGGACTTATACTACCTGACTTCGAAACTTGTAATGCTGCAGAATTAAGACAGTGTGGTACCAGTGAAGCATTAAAAATATTAGATTAATGGAACAGAATAGAAGCTATTTGGTATTTTTCAACAAATAGTACTGGGACAACTGTATGCTTACACGGGGGGAAAAAAATTAACCTTTATCCTTACCTCACATTATATACAAAAATTAACTTGAGATAAAACATAGACCTAAATTTAACACTAAATTATAAAACTTATAGAAGAAAGCACAGAGAATAATTTCATGACTTGGAGATACACAAACATTTCTTGAAATAATAGAGAAAGCATAAAATAAAATAAAAATGATTAATTAGACTTTATAAAAAAAATTTTAAACTTCTTAAAAAAAAATTGTTAAGAAAAGTCAATACGCAAGCTATAGACTGGGAGAAAACATTTGCAAAAGACACATCTGATGAAAAACTCATGCCTGTGATATGCAAAGAATTCCTATAACTAAAGAATAAAAAGATAAGCAACCCAATTAAAAAGAAAAACAGGCAAAAGATTTGAACATTTTACCAAAAAAGAAAAATGGCCCACAAGTACGTGAAAAAGTGCCCAACATCATTAGTCATCGGAGAAATGTAAATTAAAAGCAAAAATGAGGGTTTGTGGCCCAAGATGACGGATTAGGTAAATGTTATGTCTACTGCATACCAGGATCACACCAAAATTACAAATAAATTATAGAACAATCAAGCTCAAGAATCATCTGAAGACTAGCTGAACAGAACCCCTGTAACAAGTGATATAAAGAAGACTGATAGGAGGGGTAGAGACATGAAATGGGCTGACCCCAACCCCACAGATAGTGGTTGAACACGAGGAGAGACACCTCAGTGGTGGAGGTCACTGCAGAAAAAGGAAAGGTCCCAGCCCCACACCAGACTCCCCAGCCAAGTGGTCCTGTGCTGGGAGGAGTTCCCACAACAGCTTGCAATGAAAATCAGTGAAGACTCTGTCGGTCCTTCCTGGTTTGACATAAGGTGGCTGGAAACCCAGACGCCCTCTTAAAGCGTCTCCATACAGACTCATTCACTTGCAAACTGGCACCTGGTCTCCGGTAGAGGGGTGGGAACTCTAGAGGCGCCAGAGACATACAGGGAAAATCTAAGTTGTGTGGCTGCAGGGCAAGAACTAGAGGGACAGCAGCGATTATCCCTGTGTGGATCCTGCCTCATATGTAGCCATCTTTTCTATGTTGAACCCTGCCCCAAAGGGCCAAATCTGAGACCTCATTGGTCTGGTAAAATTCATGCATGTGGTCTACCTTGGTGATGCCCTCGTTCCCTACCCTGCATAGCTAGCACCGCATTGACCAGGGCACTCTTGGCTACTGAGTGGCCAGCACCACCCCACAAGCTGTAAAAGCCTTCACAGCAGGAGACAGCCCACAGCAGCCCAGGGAACTTTTGGTGGTGGGCAGTGAGCCACAACCTGTGCCGCAGCCTCTCCTGGGCAGCTCTTGGGGACTCAAGGCAAGCAGTGGCTAGCTGCAATGTTGTCAGGATATTTTGCAAAGTGGTCATAGGCCAGGCACTGGCACAGGAACTGAATCTGCAATAACCTTATAAAAACCACTGGCAATGCCTTGTGACTCCAGGAGACACTGTCTTGGCCAGCTAGTGCTGTATTGCTGAAGGCACTCTCAACACCACGTCAATCAGCCTAGCCCACACACCTAAGGAGATTCTTTCAACTGCTGAGTCTTATCAGCAGCCAGCAGGTAGCTATAGGCCAAGGGGGCTCTGGGCCTTTTACTAAGCTGCCACAGGCCCAGTTCTGGTGGCAGCCACCCTTGGTTCACAGTGAAGCCACCCCTACATGCCTCCAGGTCCAGCACAAGCAGCAGCCAAACACATATAGCTTTGTAGCTCCCATCAGCTAGCTGTGGGCTGGTCACAGGCTAGGTTGAAATTGGCCTGCATGGGAGCCCTTCCCAAGAGACACCAAGAACAACACAACGAAAGGCTAGCTTCAGACCACACCAGAGCACTACCTGGTTAGCCCCTCAAGTAGCACAGTTGGCCTCAACAGGCACAAGAGACCACAAGGGCAAGTCCCTCTCTGAGAAGTCAGCCACACAGCAGCTCATACACTGTGGGCATAGTCATTCCTCAGTCAGCCTGGGAGTCAATCCCACCCAGTGACATGCCAAAAGAAATCAAGGCACAACTATAACAGAGAACATACACAACACCCCCAAGGGACACTCTTGGAACACATGCACAAGATCTCAGAGGAGACTGTGCCATTGGGCAACACAGGACACATACTACATAAGGCCACCCAGGAAAGATTGAGAGACATAGGAGATCTAATACATGGAAGCAAACAGAGAGAGGCAGAATGAGGAAACAAAGAAACATGTCCCAAACAAAAAACAGGAGAAACCTCCAGAAATAAACTAAACAAAATGGAGGCAAGCAACCTATCAGAGACAGAGTTTAAAACACTGGTTATAATAATGCTTAAGGAAATTAGTGAAAATTTCAACAAAGAGATAGTAGGCATAAAGAAGAACATAGAAATAACAAAAAAGAACCAGTCAGGAATAAAGAATATAATAACTGAAATGAAAATACACTAGAAGGAATCAACAGCAGATTACATGAAACAGAAAATCAAATCAGCAATTTAGAAGACAAAGTAGCAGAAAACACCCAATCAAAAACAAAAACAAAAAATATTTTCAAAAATAAAGATAGTTTAAGAGACCTCTAGGACAACATCAAGCATAACCAAATTTGCATGATAGAGGTACCACAAGGAGAGGAAGTAAGGGATCAAGAACCTATTTGAACAAATAATGACTGTAAACGTCCCTAACCTAGTGAAGGAAATAGACATAAAGGCCAGGAAGCACAAAGATTTCCAAACAAGTGGAAGAACCCAAACAGGCCCACACAAAGACACATCATAATTAAAATGACAAAGGTTAAAGACAAAGAGAGAATCCTAAAACCAGCAAGAGAAAGATAGCTAGTTACTTTCATGGGAGCTCCCATAAAACTTTCAGCCAACGTCTTAACAGAAACTTTGCAGGCCAGAAGGAAGTGGCAGGAAATATTCAAAGTAATGAAAAAAGGGGCCTACAATCAGGACTACTACTTACACAGGGCCGGCCCAGTGGCTCAGGCGGTTAGAGCTCCATGCTCCTAACTCCCAAGGCTGCTGGTTCGATTCCCACATGGGCCAGTGGGCCGTCAACCACAAGGTTGTCGGTTCAACTCCTCGAGTCCCTCAAGGGATGGTGGGCTCCGCCCCCTGCAACTAAGATTGAATACGGCACCTTGAGCTGAGCTACCGCGGAGCTCCCGGATGGCTCAGTTGGTTGGAGCACATCCTCTCAACTACAAGGTTGCCGGTTCGACTCCCACAAGGGATGGTGGGCTGTGCCCCCTGCAACTAGAAACGGCAACTGGACCTGGAGCTGAGCTGTGCCCTTCGCAACTAAGACTGAAAGGACAACAACTTGACTTGGAAAAAAGGCCTGGCCTAGAAGTACACACTGTTCCCCAATAAAGTCCTGTACCCCTTCCCCAATAAAATCTTCAAAAAAAAGGAAAAAAAAGACAACTTACACAGCAAGGCTATCATTTCAAATTGAAGAAGAGATAAAGAGCTTCCCAGACACCCACACAAAAACTAAAGGAATTAATTGCCACCAAGCCAGTATTACAAGAAATGGCTTTTAAAAAAGTAAGAAACGTTAAAAGGACTTCCATAAGCATAAAAAAGGAAAAAATATACAAAGATAAAACATATGAATAATAAAATGGCAATAACTGTGTACCTATCAATAATCCTTTAAATGTAAATAGATTAAATGTTCCAATCAAGCCATAGGGTAGCTGAGTAAGAAAACAAGACCCATGCATATGCTGTCTACAAGAGACCTGCCACAGATGGAAAGACACACATAGACTAAAAGTAAAGGGATAGAAAAATATATTTCACGCAAATGGAAACAAGAAAAAAGCTGGAATAGCAATATTTATGTCAGACAAAATAAACTTTAAAACAAAGACTGTAATAAGAGACAAAGAAGGATATTACATAATGATAAAGGGATCCATCCAACAAGAGGACGTAACCCTCATAAATATCTATGCACCCAACATAGGAGCACCTAAATATATAAAACAAATATTGACCAACATAAAGGGAGAGATGGATAATAACACAATTATAGTAGGGAACTTTAACACCCCACTGACATTAAATGGACAAATCTTGCAGACAGAAAATCAGGACAGAATCAGCGGCCTTAAATGATACATTAGAAAACCTGGATTTAATCGATATTTTAGAGTATTTCACCCAAAGCAGCAGAATATACGTTCTTTTCAAGTGCACATGGAACATTTTCCAAGATAGAAGACAATTTAGGCCACAGAACCAATCTCAATAAATTTAAGATTGAAACCATATTAAGCATCTTCTCTGGCCACAGTGCTATGAAACTAAAAATCATTTACAAGAAAAAACCTGAAAGACACAGAAATTCATGGAGAGAAAATAACATTCTACTAAATCGTGACTAGGTCAACAATGAGCTCTAGAAAGAAATCAAAAGATATAGTGAGACAAATAAAAATGAAAATATAACGATGCAAATATTTATGGGACACAGCAAAAGCAATCCTAAGAGGGAAACTCATACCAAAGCAGACCTACCTAAAGAAACAAGAAAAAACTCAAATTAACGGTCTAACTTTATACCTAAGGGAACTGGAAAAGAACAGCAAAATAAGTCCAGAGTACAAGGAAGGAAATAATAAAGATCAGAGCCAAAATAGAGACTAAAAAACAAAACAAAACAAAAATAAAAGGTCAATGAAGCCAAGAGTTGGTTTTTTGAAAAGGTAAACAAAATCAACAAACTTTTAACCAGACTCATCAAGAAAAAAGAGAGAGGACCCAAATAAATAATATCAGAAATGAAAGAGGAGAAGTGACAACAGACAACACAGAAATACAAAAAATTTTAAGAAAATACTGAGAGCAACTATATACCAACAAATTGGACAATCTGGAAGAAAGAATAAATTCCTAGAAGCATACAATCTTCCAAACCTGAATCAAAAAGAAAAAGAAAATCTGAACAGACCAATTACTACCAATGAAATCGAATCAGTAATCAATAAGCTCCCAAAAAGCAAAAGTCCTGGACCAGATGGCTTCACAGGTGAATTTTACTGAACATTCAAAAAAGAATGAAAACATATTCTCCTCAAACGGTTCCAAAAAATCCAGGAAGAGGGAAAGCTTCCAAGCTCATTTTATGAGGCCATTACCGATTCCAAAATGAGAGGAAGACATTACAAACAAAACAAAACAAAACAAAAAACTATAGACCTATATCCCTAATGAACATAGATGCAAAAATCCTCAACAAAATATTAGCAAATCAAATTCAGCAAGACATTAAAAAGATCATACAACCACAATCAAGTTGGATTCATTCCTGGTATGCAAGGTTTGTTGAATATCCACAAATCATGTGATACATCACATAAAGAAAATGAAAAATAAAAATCATATAGTCACATCAATAGATGCAAAAAAAGCATTTGACAAAATTCAGCATCCATTTATGATAAAAACTGTCCACAAGTGGAAATAGAGAAAACATATCTCAACATAATAAAGGCCATACAAGTTGTGATAAAAAAAAATACGGTGAATGTTTAAATTAAAAAAAATATATATTACAATAAAAGACACATTGCCATTAATCTCCCTCAAAATACTCACCCTCACTTCAAACACACTTACCCATCGTTCTTGCCACTTTCTAATAAAACATTTCTGGAAGTCCTCTTTTATGAGTGTCTTTAGTTGTGCTGTCGTGGCTGCCTTGATGTCCTGAATCTATTCAAAACGTTTTCTTTTCATGGTCATTTTGAGTTTTGGGAAGAGCCAGAAGTTGCACAGTGCCAGATCTGGTGAATAAGGTGGATGAGAACACACCATAATATGTTTATTTGACAGAAATTGCTATATCAGAAGCAAAGTGTGACACAGAGCATTGTCATGATGGAGGATGAAGTAAAGACACTCACGAAAGAGGACTTTCAGAATTGCTTCAGAAAGTGGCAAGACCAATGGGATAAGTGTGTTTGAAAAGAGGGAGAGTATTTTGAGGGAGATTAATGACAATGTGTCTTCTACTGTAATAAAATTTTTTAATTTAAACATTCACCGTATTTTTCAATCACACCTCATATATGACAAACCCACAACTAATATAATGCTCAATGGAAAAAAGATAAAAGATCAAGAACAAGACAAGAATGCCCAATTTCACCATTTTTATTCACCATAGTACTGAAATCCTAACCACTGCAATCAGACGAGAGAAAGAAATAAAATGCATCCAAATGGGAAAGGAAGAAGTACAACTGTCATTATTTGCAAATGACATGACACTATATAGAGAGAACCCCAAAGATTGCACCAAAATACTATTAGAACTGATGAATGAATTTAGTAAAATAGCAGGATAAAAATTTAATATTCAGAAATCAGTTGCATTTTTAGACACCAATAACAAACTATCAGAAGAGGAAATTAAGTAAACAATATCCTTTACAATTGCATCAAAAATAAAATATAAAATAAAATACTATGAATAAATTTAACCAAGGAAATTAAAAACCTGTATTCAGAAAGTTACAAGACATTGAAGAGAGAAATTAAAGAAGATACAAACAAATGGTAGCACATAGCACACTGATGGATAGGAAGAATTAATAAAGTTAAAATGTCCATACTACCCAAAGCAATCTATAGATTCAATGCAATCCCTATCAAATAACAATGGTATTTTTCACAAAACTAGAACAAATCCTAAAATTTATATGGAACCATAAAAAACCCTGAATAGCCATGGCAATCCTGAGAAAGAAGAACAAAGCTGGAAGTATCATGCTACCTGATATCAAAGTATACTACTAGGCTATAGTAATCAAGGGCATAAGAACCGACTCATAGAACAATGGAACAGAATAGAGAGCCCAGAAATAGATCTATGCCTATTTGGTCATTAGGCTATGACAAAGGAAGCTAGAATTTACATTGGGGCACAGACAGTTTACTCAAAAAATGGTGCTGGGAAAACTAGACAGAAAAATGCAAAAAAAAAAAAAGTTTCTGGGCCATCTTCTTATGCCACATACAAGAATAAACTCAAAATGGATTAAAGACTTAAATGTAAGACCCCAAATCATAAAACTCCTAGAGGAAAATATAGGAAGTAAACTCTCTGACTTCAGTCTTAGTAATATTTTTACTGATATATCTCCTTGGGCAAGTGAAACAAAAGAAAAAGTAAACAAATGGGACTACATCAAACTAAAAATTTGTTTCACAGCAGAGGAAACCACCAACAAAACAAAAAGACATACTATTGAATGGTAGAAGATACTTGCCAATGATACACCTGATAAGGGGTTAATATCCAAAATTTATAAAAAACTCATACAACTCAACACTAAAAATACAAACAATCCAATTAACAAATGGGCAGAAGACCTGAATAGACATTTCTCCAAAGAGGACATATAGATGGCCAATAGACATGTGAAAAGATGGTCAACATCACTCATCATCAGAGAAATGCA
The DNA here is from genome assembly GCF_964194185.1 of Rhinolophus hipposideros. Classification (NCBI taxonomy): domain Eukaryota; kingdom Metazoa; phylum Chordata; class Mammalia; order Chiroptera; family Rhinolophidae; genus Rhinolophus; species Rhinolophus hipposideros. Next base: position 25,191,686 of record NC_138065.1, read on the forward strand.
AATCAAAACCATAATGTCAACTATTATATATATATATATATATATATATATATATATATATATATATATATATATCCAAAAGATGTAAAGTACAGCATAGGGAATACAGTCAATGGTATTGTAATAGCTATGTACGGTGTCAGATGGGTAGTAGACTTGAGGGAATTATAACTTTGTGAGGTGTTTAAATATCTAATCATTATGTTGTTTTGTACACCTGAAACTAATAATTAAAAAAAGCAAAAACGAGTAGGACACAAAAGCATCAAGAATAATTTATGTATTTCCGCTTGGAATAACAGGGAAAAGATTTGCCCTCCTGTTTGTCCAAAAAGAAAAAAAGGACAAAATACACAAAAGAACAATTCTCAAAATAAATCAGACCATGAAGACCAGTCTTCTCTAAAAAACAGCAAACAAGTCAGGTGAGTTGAATGATTGCTCCAACTTACTGTTTGGAGGGTTTCCATGTCCCGTAGCATAGAAAGGGCAGCTTTCCAGAAGTCTCCCTGAGTTGATGAAACACCTGAGCATCTGGAGAGGTTGAGGCTTTTAGAGTTTGTGGGGCAGAATACCCAAGACAAGAGAGCTGCACCAAGGGATATCTTTGAGATCTGCTAATGGACCCTCATATATTCAGCTGAGTATTCATGACAGAGAGAGAGAGGGAGAGGGAGAGGGAGAGGGAGAGAGAGAGGGAGAGGGAGAGGGAGAGGGAGAGGGAGAGGGAGAGGGAGAGGGGGAGAGAGAGAGAGAGAGAGAGAGAGAGAGAGAGAGAGAGAGAGAGAGAGAGAGAGAGAGAGAGAGAGAGAGAGAAACACCCAAGCCCTGGGAAAGAACAACCTGAAATGACCTGAGAAACAATAACCAGCTGTCACATAGCCCTGGGAGTGGTATAAATCTGTGAATCTGACTCCTGGGAATGCCAGTGTCTCATGAAGGCAACATATAGGCCTGTCCCCTCTGTGTCCCAAACCTTGGCCCTCAGAAGGCTCTCCAAAAATATTTGAGATTGAACTGTTAACTCTTAGCAATACATTTCAACACGTCAGAATCAATAGTGTACCAAGCACTTGGAGCCATTAATGTCACTGGACCAGCCTAAGACAAAGTGTTACTTAGGAAAAGTTTATTTTAAGTGTGAACACCTCTCTGCACTCTTCAAATGCCCACTATTGTTACCACCACTGCACCTAACAACTTTCCCCTACTCTCAACCCTCCAGTTTCCTGGTTGCTCCTCCTGGCCTACTATTCCCATGCTCTGGGACTTTTCCTTACTGCTGATTCCTGTCAATCCTGCCTTCATTCCTTCAGGATCAGGCCTCTTCTTCTCAAAGTGGTAGCCACCCTTTTCACAGACCTGTCTGTGCTAATGTGTGATAAGCTCTGGTCGACTGTGGGTAAATGAATGAGGAGGCTTTTCTAAAATTAAAAATGACAGTTTTATTCAAGAAATGTAGGATTTGCAAATTGAAAACACTACCAGGTAACACTCAATATATTCTGAAGAGAAGAGAAAAGTACATTCTTGACAAGAATCAGTCCTGCATTTTTGGCCTCTGGATTGGTCCGAGTTGACAATCTTACAGATGTCCGATGGTTTGGATAATGGATGTCAGGTGGCCTGGACACAAGTTCTTCATTCTTTCCTAAGTCCTTTACAGTGTTATCTACAGGAATTTCTGTATCTCCAGGCACTGGCGTACAACTGAAATGTTCAAAAGTTTAAGACCTCAGGCTAGTAAAACAAAATCTATTCCTGTTGTTTTAGCCCATTTCATCTGAACCAGTTTTGTCAGCTTGACTATACAGACTCCACTTTAAAACAGCTTAGCTGTACTGACTCCATCTTGTTTTCTTCACTCGTTTCTCACTAAGTTTTTTACCCCTGCCACTCTCTGTCTTACCTTTCCAACATTTTCCCTCTCCCAGTGTAATGTGTTACATCCTAGTGACTGGAGTTTCCCAGAGACACAATATCTCAACACAGGAAGGGCTGTAGTGGTGGAAATTGCTAGTCTTCTGGCAGAGACAGCAAGGAAAAGTTTGGAGCAAACAGACCTGATCATGCCCCCTTAAATCCCATCAAAGACAAAGTCACATCTATTTCATCTACATACAGCCCATCCCTGAGAAGACTCTAAATTGACTACTCAGAACATTTCAGAGGTTCATTTCACCAGGGGAAAATGCTCTACTGGTATGTGTTTGAAAGAAGGAAGGAGAGGAAGGAGGTGAGAATAAAGAAATTTCATTCAACAGATACTAATTGAAGATGTCCTACATGCTGGGCACTACTCTAAGTTTTGGGGATAAAGCAGTGAACAAATGGTTTTGTTCTTTTTACACTAGTGGTCCACTAGTGGTCCAAAATTTCTATAGAAATTTCCACCTTGGAACTTTGAATTTGTATTTTCAAAAGGTTTCCCAGTTTATTTTGATTTTTAACCAATGTGAGGAACATTATTGAAGTCTCAAGTTGAGATTCCCCTCCTCAGCTAAAAAGGCAACCTGCTCTAATCCCTACTGTTGACTTTTAGAAAACAGTTTTGTTAAATAATTAGGTGTACGTTTTCTTCACATGTTATACCTGCATCCAAGACCTGTTGGTGGCAAACTGGAAGTGGGTGATGTTGGCCTTGGAGTCCTCCCAGTCTTTCCCCAAACACCTGAGGCTCTCTTGATCTTCTCTACGCACATATGCCTGTCTAATCAGGTTCCCCTACACCCCCAAGTAAGTACTCCAAGTTTCAGCTATTTATCAACCCCTCACCATCTGCCCATCAATCATATCTGACAATATAACAGGTGTTGAAGACTTTTGATAAGCCAAATGTTCTTACCAATTTATACATATTTTATCATGAAATCCTAGAAACCACTCTATGTAGTGGGTGTTATCTTTGCTTTATAGATGAGGAAGGTGAGATGCAAAGGGAGCATATGACAGGGTCGTTGTTATTAAAAATGAGCTCATTCTTTATGTACAAATATTAACCTGACTTTCCATCTTTCTACTGTGCCTCCATCATGATGGTTAGATTCTCAAGGTTTGGAATTGGAAGAGAGAGAGAAAGGGGAGGAGGGGTATCACAAATAACATTGTGTGTTTTCTACCCTGGCTTCTTTGAACAAAAATTGAATGTTATAGACAAAACAAGAAGGAGTAAGCAATACGAACACACTTTTTCCTAGATTGTCATAGAGTCCCAGTCCTCTGTTGGGTCCTGCCATGCATCTCACTGACTCATAGAGTCTCAAAGTTGTGGGCAGTCCCTGGCTGTAGTCCTTGGCTTGATTTCCCTGTGCTCCACCTTCATTTTCCAAAATTAACTTATGCCTCATTAATATAATCTATTTGATCGTGTGTCATGTCAAAACACAAAATACTCATTCATTTCAGTGACGCTGATTGCAAGAATGCTTCCATTACTTTAAGGAATTGGGTATTTGTGATCATCTGAGCTTGGTTATTACACAAAAAGGAGGAAAATCTTTTCTTAAAGCTTTAGATATTATAAAAGTACATACATATGTGTCACAAAAAAGATTATGAGAATATTTAAGGTTAAGTCAAATCCCTCTTGCTCCATCCCAGTCATTCTACCCCTGGAGGTAACCATTGTAACAGATTGATATTTATCTTTCCCATCATGAAAAATCAGACATAATTTGATCCACTCTCCTCCTTTGTCAGATTTGACATTTAAAAATTATAATCACTCATTCAAATTTTCTACTACAGAGAATCTCAAGCACACAGAAAAGTAGACAAAATAATATAATGTACCCACTACCAGCCCAACTGCAACCTCCTATCCACTTCTCTCTATCCAGTATTACTTGAAAGCAAATTCTGTATACCATTCATGTTGGATGAATTTCAAAAAAGATATGACCCTTTTTTTAAAAACAAAAACATACGCCAATATTACATCTAAAACATTCCTTAATATTATTAAGCATCCAGTGTTCAAATTTCCAATTGTTGCATAGCTATGATAAATGGAAATTTCTTTAGTAGTAAAAAAATTCAGGTTATAAACAAGCTTCTCACGTTATGTATGATCAGTTGATATATCTTTTAAGTCTCTTTTCATTAACAGACTCTCTTCCATCTCTTTTCCCCTTACAATTTATTTGTAGAAGAAATCAAGTTTTCAAAAAAATTTTATTGGGGAATATTGGGGAATAGGGTGTTCCTCCAGGGCCCATCAACTCCAAGTTGTTGTCGTTCAATCCAGTTGTGGAGGGCACAGCTCAGCTCCAAGTCCAGTTGCCATTTTCAATCTCTAGTTGCAGGGGCACAGCCCACCATCCCTTGCGGGAATTGAATTGGCGACCTTCAATTGAACTGGCAACGTTGCTCTAACCAACTGAGCCATCTGGCTGCCCCACCAGAGGCTCAGTGACAGCTCGTTGTCTTCAATCTAGTTGTGGAGGGTGCAGCTCACTGGCCCATGTGGGAATTGAACCAGCAACCCCGTTGTCCAGAGCTCACACTCTAACCAACTGAGTACAAGAAATCAAGTTGTTTGATGCTCAGAGTTATACACCATGTGGATTTTGCAGATTGCATCCTGTGGTGTAATTTAACATGTCCCTCTGCCTTCTTCATTCCTTTAGTTGGCTCTAAAGATTTGATCAGATTCAGGTTGTTTGTTTTATAAGAGTTTTGCATATTCAATGTTTTGTTTCTTCTCTCAGGATGCCCATGATGTCAAACTCTCTTTCTGTGATGTTTGCAACCATTGATGCCAAAACTGTGATCCATGATTTCATTAGGGGCTTGCAAGATAGCAAAATACTATTATTACTCCTTCACGCATTAACTATAATCCTTTCGTACGATAGAATTTCCTTTATCTACTACTTAGTTACCCAGTTATTCAATTTGTAAAGGAAAGCGGGGATGAATGCATCTTTTTTTCATGGTCCTCCAATTTCGTTTTAGTATCAGTATGAAATCACTGAGGTAAACATATTTGATGAACCTGAATCCACTCCAATTATTATTCTTAATATGCTTAAATCATGCCATTGTGACCAGTGAGAATCTTTTTAAATTGGCTTCTGTGAGTTACTTTGAGATGATCCCAATAGTATTTGATAGCTCCTTGGCTCTTGTATGACAAAATATTCCGCATTTATCTTGTAGATTTCCTGCTCCAGACTTAAAATCAACTATTTCTTCTGAAAGCTTTGGCTCCTTTTGTTGTAAATCATATCTGGAAACCACAATCTGGATACTAGAGGTATGGCTACTCTTAATAGACATCAATTTGCTCACATTTTTTGGATGCTGTAAAGACTTTTCTGCAAATTGTATACAGTCCTAAAAACACTTGATTATTTAAGAATGAATTATTTGGATCTCTTATGTCTTGTAATTGTTTATGTATCTGTGCCCTTTCTGAGACTAGGAGTTTGAGAACCATAACCTCTGCTTCACTAGTTCTTTTTTTTTTAATTAATTTATTTATTTATTAGTTTCAGGTGTACAAAACAAGGTAATACTTAGACGTTCATCATTTATATCCCTCATACTGTGAACCTCCCTCCCCCCATCCACTATCCCTCTGACCTCACACTGAACCATCACATTATATATATAAAATTATAGTTGGCATTCATTAATGTTTAGCTTCTGGTGTACAATGCCATGATCAGGTATCCACAGTATCCCTGAGGTGGTCTCCCAAATAGGACGCATGTCCATCGGATACCCAACAAAATCTTTACAACATTATTGAATACCTTCCCCAAATTAATTTTCAAAAAAAACCCTGAGGCCATCTTGTGGTTACCAGCTGCTTCCAAATCCCTTCACCTTTCCCCTTATCCCCAACCCCCTCCCACACACCCATCTAACCACTCTCGTTTTTTTCTCTGCGTCCCCAAAACTGTCTCTGATTAGTTCATTCACATAGTCTTTTCTTTAGATTCCACATATAAGTGAGATCATATGGTACTTGTCTTTTTCTTTCTGACTTATTTCACTTACCATAATGTTCTCTAGATCCATCCATGTTGCTGCAAATGATAAGATTTCTTTCTTCTTTATGGCTGCGTAATACTCCATTGTATAAATGTACCACAGCTTCTTAATCCAGTCATCTACCGATGGGCATTTCGGTTGTTTCCATATCTTGGCTATTGTGTAAAGTGCTGCAATAAACATAGGAGTGCATACAGATTTTTGAATTGGAGTTTTGGATTTCTCCGGGTAGATGCCTAGGAGTGGAATTACTGGATCATAGGGTAGTTCCATTTTCAGATTCCTGAGATACCTCCATACTGTTTTCCATAGTGGCTGCACTAATCTGCAGTCCCACCAACAGTGCACTAGCGTTCCCTTTTCTCCACATCCGCGCCAGCATTTGTTGTTTGTTGATTTATTGATAATAGCCATTTTGACTGGATGCTTCACTAGCTCTTGACCCAAAGTCTGCAGCATGCTAGACACTTGAAACATGTGCATTGATTGAGAAATACCAGGCTTTAGATGCTGAAAGAAACTACCAACATGAGTTTCAGAAATATGAGGGGAAAGGGCAGAATTATTAGAATAACTCTATAGCCTCTGAGGTCATAATTCTAACAGGTTCAGCATGTGCTTGGATGTTTAAATTCATGTATGTTTGCTTAAAAAGCAATTACTTTGTCGTAGGTTAAATGACCATATAGGTATGGATTTATTTCTGGGCTTTTTATTCTGTTTCATTGATCTATGTGTCTGTTTTTATGCCAGTACCATGCTGTTTTGATTACTATAGGCTTGTAGTATGATTTGATGTCAGGTATGGTGATACCTCCTATATTGTTCTTATTTCTCAAGATTGCTGTGGCTATTTGGGTTTTTCATGGTTCCATATAAACTTTGGGATTATATATTCTATTTCTGTGAAAAATGTCATTGGTAGTTTGATAGGAATTGCATTGAATCTATTTATTGTCTTAGACAGTACGTACATTTTAACTATATTAATTCTTCCTATCCATGAGCATGGTATCTGTTTCCATTTATTTCTATCTTCTTTAATTTCTATCTTCAGTGTCTTATAATTTTCTGAGTACAGGTCTTTTACTTCTTTGGTTAAATTTATTCCTAAGTATTTTATAGTTTTTGAAGCAACTATAAATGGGACTGTTTTCTTAATTTCTCCTTCTGATAGTTTATTATTGGTGTATACAAATACAACTGATTTCTGAATATTAATTTTGTATCCTGCTACTTTACTAAATGCATTTATCAGTTCTAATAGGTTTTTGGTGGAGTCTTTGGGGTTCTATATATATATAGCGTCATGTCATCTGCATATAATGACAATTTTACTTCCCCTTACCAATTTGGATGCCTTTTATTTCTTTTTCTTGTCTGATTGCTGTGACTAGAACCTCCTTATGACCCAGCAATTCCACTCTTAGGTATCTATTCAGAGAAATCTAAAATTCTAATTTGAAAAAATATATGCACCCCTATGTTTATTGCAGCACTATTCACAATAGCCAAGACATGGAAACAGCTGAAATACCCATCGATAGATAACTGGATTAAGAAACTGTGGTACATTTATACAATGGAGTATTATTTGGCCATAAAGATGAATGAAATCTTACCATTTGCAACAATATGGATGGACCGAGAGAATATTATGCTAAGTAAAATAAGTCATGCTGGAGAAAGACAAAAAACATATGATCTCTCTTATATGTGAAATCTAAAGAATTGAATAAATGAGAAAAATAATCAGAAACAGTCTCAGAGATATAGAGAAAAAATTGAGGGTTGCTAGATGGGAGGGAGGTAGGGATGAGGAAGAAGGTGAGGGGATTAGAAAGCACAAATTGGTAACCACAAGATTGCTACGGGGATATGAAAGACAGTTTGGGTAATATAATCAATAATATTGTAAAGATTTTGTAGGGTATCTGATGGACACTTGTCTTATCAGGGAGACCACTTCATGGATGGTGTAGATGCCTTACCATTGCAGTGTACACCTGAAGCTGAAGCTGAATAATAATGAAGGTCAGCTATTATTTAATATATGTATAGTCACAGGATGTGGAGTATAGCATAGAGAATAGAGTCAATGGTATTGTAACAGCTATATATGATGTCAGAGGCGTAGTAGATTAGGGGAGGGGGTTATCACTTTGTGATGGGTATAAATGTCTATTACATTGTTTTGTATACCTGAAAAAAAAAAAAAGCAATTACCTTACATGACAGACCTATTTTGTCTTTTAAAAAGAGCACTTCTGAAAAAAGATGCAAACCTAAATTTCCTACTTCAGGCCATCTGCACCTGGACATTTCAACCTAAGATGACTGTCAAATAGAGGCGGATATGGGCAAGGCAGGACTGACATAACAGCTAAGTTTGTCCATGAGGGCGACAGTAATGACGATTGGGTCCCTCCCTGTGGGGGAAGAGGCTTGGCAGTGTCAGGGTGGGGTGGGGATGCAGCTGATTGAAGGACAGGAGGCATTTGTTTGGTGGGTGGGGACACACATGCATGGAATGTGCCTGTGAAGTTGCAGACTGGCCCTGGTCCAGTCAGAGCCTTTGAATGGAAGGGGTAGGATCTGAAACAGAGGCCTTTGTAGGAAGCTAGACCAGTGATAGAGGTGGATGTGGCTGTTGTTAGGGGCAGGAACTGGATGGGTGTAAAAAACTGGCCTTTTTTCCTGTGTCTCTCTACTTCCTCATCTAACTTTCTGCTGAATTTTGCTGATACAATCCCCATCTTTGCTCTTTCTCCAGCTTTCCCCTTACTCTCTCTTCTGTTCCTCTTTCTGGCCAACAGCATCTCTCTCCAAGATTCCTGAATTGGCTGTATTTTGAAATAGAGGAATGAGAGTTTTTGCTTACTAATAAAAAAACAAAAACAAAAAAACCCCAAACAAACAAAAACTCTGGCTAGCTCCACAATAGAGAGTTATTGTGAGGAAATGGATAGCTCTGAAAATTGAGAGGCAAGCTAAGAGAACCAGCCTCGGATATTGACAAGGTTCAGGGTAGCTCTGGGGGAGAAAAAGCAGGAGCTACAGGATCTGTTTCCTGGCGGGAAGGGCCTGGTGCAGGACGTAGCAGCAGAAATAAGCTACCTGTCAGAATCTCAAAAGAGAGCTTGCCCTACCAAAGTCACTAGAGGATGGAGTTTCTGAAGTGAAAGACAACCTACCAGATTTATTCTGTCACCAAGACTACACACAATAAGGGAGAAGTGTTTGAAATAGGCAATGCTATTAGGAAAAGGATATAAATGCTGGTCAGCCAAATGGAGATTTGTTTTTTTTTTTACTCTAAGTCACCGACTCATTATTATTTCTTTAAAAAATGAATACATGAATATGAAAACACAGTATTAATAAATATTATAAACACTACTGCTTATAATCAGTGTGCTAAAAATCATGTCATTCATAGTGTTTCTTTATTTTTTACAGCAAGCTGTAAGTTAGGCATGATGATTTTACCTGCAACTGATGATCAGGATGGTAAAATGTAACGTCACACAGCTACCATGTTTCCCTGAAAATTTATATTATATTATATTATATTATATTATATTATATTATGCCTGGTTTTATATTATAGTAAAATAAGACTGGGTCTTATATTAATTTTTGCTCCAAAAGACGCGTTAGAGCTGATTGTCCGGCTAGGTCTTATCTTTGGGGAAACAGGGTTGATGGGATTTGAATCCAGGTCTATTGACTTCAAACAAATCACTTTTCCATACTGTCTCTGACACCCCCCACTCAGGATTAATTTATTTCTTCTTTAAATTCTAACTTCATTTTTGATACTTTATTCATCATGTTTTACAATATTATTTTGGGCATGTTTATTTTTCACTCATGATTATTATATTATCACAATTATTTAGTGATTAAATTTTGTGATTTCTTTCCTGAATTTTTGAAGTTAATGCTTTTGGTTTATTTTATTTAAAAAATCTTTTTAATTCAAAGCTTATGTTTTGGTTTGGTTTCTTTTCCTCCCATGAGTCAGTGACCTAAAAATAAAACCTTCTCATCCCTGGACTAAGGCCAGCAGGAACAATTTCTTTATTAAAACCAGCCAACCCTGATAGAGTGCCTTCTTTCCACTCCCAAGTTCTTTTACAACTTCCTTCTCACTTCTCTGATTGGAAATAATCATCATACCTTAGTTATTTTTTCAACTTATTATGGAAATGTTCACAATATACAAAAGTAGAAAAAAATGATATAACCAACTTCCTTGACCCAAATTTGATGATCCTCTTTATACACCTACCCTCACACATATAAACACCCACACACAATTCTGCCCTTCCCAGATGGATAGCTCGAAAGCCAACCCCAGACTGCATGATTTTATCTTCTAATATTTTAGCATGCACCACTTAAATATCAGGATTCTAATAAACATAACTGCAACATCGTCACTGAGCCTAATATACTTATTAAAAATTCCTAATATTATCAAATATTTTATTAGTAGTCAAGTTACCCCAATTGTTTTATATATATTCCAAATCAGATCAGCATCCAAACCTGGCCCATACATTACAACAAAAATTATTTAAGGAGACATCTACTCATATAACGGCCCAACATTTACAATCTCAATTTTGTTTGAACATAGCTTTTTCATTTCAATTTTTCTTTTAGAAATCAGATTTTTACTGGCTGGTAAGAACCTAATTCTTGTCTGGGCCCTGAAGCTGCCATTGGCTGCAAGTGTGAAGTGACTCAGGGTCCCTCAGCCCACATCTCCGCGTTAAGTAGGCTTATCTTGCAACTTAGTTAAGGGAATTTTTTTTTTAAAGCTTTCATTATTTTTCCTAAAGGAGTGGAGAAAGCAGCAACTGTTTTCTAAAATGTAGAGTTTTTTATGATGGCATTGTTTATAACTTCAGTTTAGAACTAACTCAAATGTGTATCACAAGGGGCTTGGCTGAACAGACTATGTTTATGTCCAAACATGGGAAACCAGCCACATTTTTAAATAATGAGATTGCTCTGTATGTAATGAAATGACAATACTGAGTGCCAAGAGGTATTGGTGAATGAACATGAAACAATATGAGTAATGGGATCCATTTTTGCCTAAAAATTATAAGTTTCTATATACACATAAAGAAATCTGAAAGAATAAGCCCCAAATCTCGGAGGGAGGATGTAAAATTATGGAGAAATTTCACTTTCTACCTTTTTACATTTTTGCATCATTTAAATGCTTTTGACAGTAAGTGTATATCAGCTTTATAATGTGTGAAAATACTTTCTTGTTGAAAGATATATTATGAATATATTATATTCATAATGTATGAAATATTATGAAATAATATGATGAATACTATGAAATATCATGTATGTATATAATATATATCAGGTAATATATAAATAATATTCCATCTTCCTGTAATCTTTCTTTAATATTAGAAATAATTCAGAGTTGACTACTACGGACACATTGTTTTCTTTAGTTAGAAGAATATTTGAAGGTGCAACTCAGTAATCTTCCTTCAAACACAACTATTCTGAACAAGGACTGTGTGCCAGACCCAGACCTAAGCTTTAGGTACATCTCATTTAATCTCCAGAATAATTCTTTGATGTAAATATCATTGCCTACATTTTACATGTAAGGAAACTGAAGCTTAGAGTGGCAAAGTTACTTGCTCAAGTCATAGCTGGGACCCAAATCTCAGTCTCTTTCATTCCAAGGTCCAAAAATATAAAAACAAGGACAATTTTCCAAAATTCAAGGCTATAATCTTCTCATGCTTCTTTCATAAAAGCTTAATAGAGCCACCATGTTGGAAGGTCCCAAGAACACCCCCAGGTTTGATGATTTGTTAGGACTCAGCCTGTATTTGAACTCCCAGCTATGATTTATTACAGTGAAAGGAGGCAAAGGAAAATCAGAAAAGGAAAAAGGCATGTGGAGCAAAGTCCTGGGGAAACCAGTCATAAGGTTCCAGAGTCCTCTCTCAGTAGAGCCCTATGAGATGCACTCAACTCCGCCAGCACAAATTGTGACAAGATGTGTGAAAGGTTGCCAACCAGGAAAGCTTATTAGAGACTCAGAACTCAGGGTTTTTATTGGGGGCTGTCACACAGGCACCCTTTGCTTGGTACATACCCCGAATTCCAGACTCCCAGAAGAAACTCAAGGGTTCAGTATAATCATATTGTTTGTACAAATAGTATAAGCACAGTCAGCCCCTCTTATCAATTAATCATGGGAACTCTTCCAAAATCTAAGTTCCCAATTGCTTGCTAAGGGTCACCCTTGTAAGAAGACCTGTCAAAGGCCAGCTATGTTAACCCTTTTCTGTACAGCCACCAAATAATTAAGCGTCAAATGCACAATGAAAATAAAATTACATCAGCAGCTTCCAGTCTGTTTTTATGGTGAAAATGGAGAAATCAATCAAAAGTATCTCTGTGTAGGAAAATTGCATTTTCCCTCCAGAGACTGGGGATACAGTGCAGAACCCTAGTGTCACACTGACAGGCTAGACAGCACTGCAGTTCTAGTTCCTTAATCCATTTTTTCATAGCACCTTTCAAGAAAGTTTAGGGCTCACACAAAACAATGCATAGAAACACTTTTCCCTATTACTACAGCAGTTCCCATTCAATTGGCCTGCTATCTAAAGTTATGTAAGGAGGGTCTTGGTTGTACTCGTCAAAGGTCTTTTAAAAAGACATTTGATTTTGAGCTTCTTGGTCACTGTTTTGATCTTCTCTTTGATAGTCATTTCCAAATGACTTGTACAAAGAATGCCAGGTTGAAGAAGAAACTAGTCAAGCACGTGATCACTCTGCAGTTACTGTCCATTCCAGCTTCATTTGCCATACTTGGAAACCCTAGCCTTACTTTGGGGGTGATAACATTTGCCCTATGCTTTTTATGTGCAATATTTCACTTTATACATCTAGGCATCTCCACCCAAGATTTTTGGATGGTGTTGATTTAGGTTATGCTGTCTGTTGTATGTCATATGTTAAGAGCCAGAATTCAGCAATGTGAGGATTGTCAAAAGCACTAGACCAACTTGTCTGGTCCACACGGAGTTCTCTCCTGTTTGCAATTCAATCTTTACTAAAAATGTTGGAAATGCAAGATTTAAATATGGTTGTACTCACAAAATCTGAACAGAAAATTTTAAACTCAGCTCAGTTTTACTATTATTTATCATGTTTTACTTATAAACATGAGGGTTGTGTTCCCTCCCCACATCCATACCAGCTTGTTAGAGCCATCATGAGTCACATGTTGGACTCTAGGCTTGGAAATCACTGAAGTTGCACATCCGTAAGTACATCCCTAGAGAGTGACATAACTCTAGATAACATATTATATTTGCATAAAAATAAATGTTACATTTGAGGACTTTATGTGCTTTTATGAATGCCCCTGAGAGGAAATTTTTTGCAAATATGTTAAGCAATGTTCTTTTCCTCTGTTAAAATTTATTTTAAATTTCTGTGCTTGGATTGAACAATCCATAGTCAAAGATATTCAATTACCTTAAATAGGTATATAATTTTTACCTATGAGTAACTGAATTGGCATATTAAAAATCTTTCATAAAAACTGAAAGGATTTTGTCTATTCTTTCCTTGCTTCATTTTGTGATAATATCTCTCTATTGTTTATTGACCAATAGTTTATCTCTTGCTTTGTTATTTAACACTGCAGGCCTTTGTCTGCTCTCCATCAAAGCTCCCTAAAAGCAATGACTATATTTTTATTTTTATCCATCTCTGTGTTGACCCAAATATGGAAAATGTAGCTGATATTTACTAACCTTTTGCTGAAGAGATGAACAGATAAATGAATAGGTTGTAGGCTACGGAAGAATGTGAGCTATCTATTCCAGTATCGTGCAAGCAGTGTTTACTAGATAAATACTTGTTTTGCTGAAGGAGAATCAGAGTACTCATGCAAAACCAGAAAGGGTGATGTGCCATATTGGTTCTCCACAGTAAAACATTTACAAGCAATTCTCATCTCTTAGAAATACATGCCAAAATATTTATGAATGAAAACAAATTAATGTTTGAGATTTGCCTCAAAATGATTGGTGGCAAGTATGAGTACAAGCATAGCTAAAACAGGATTAACCATGAGCTGATGAAATTGAAGCTTAGTATATGTTTGAAAGTTTTCATTGAGACGTCATCAAAATGGTGCCATGAGGTGAGCCTCTGGAAATCGCCCCTGGAATTTACCACAAATTGAAAAACTGTAACTCCACAAAGGACTCCCTGCACAGCAGACAGGCAAGACAAAGAGTCTCACTACTGAATTCACCTAAAGGTGGGCAAATTGCGCAAGCAAGGGAGGGGGGAAGGGAGGAGTGCAGAGACGGAGCCATACCGGCACAGGACGCAGACCTAGCTCAGTGCCTCGAGCTCACTGCATCCCGGAACTACCGCAGCTGCAGGAGAGGGAAAACCTCGGACTGCTAGGGCTCAGCTTATGGCCCACAGAGCTGAGGGAATAGCATATACCACAGCGGAAACCAACGCTCACTGCAGAGACTTTGGAGCAAAGACTGAGGGAAGAAGGCTGAAAACGGTGGTTTAAGCCCTCACTGCCACGAGGCACAGAAGCCTTAGGCACTGAGACTAGCCGTCTCCCCCATCCCTCCCAGAGTTCACCTTACCCCCACCTGCCCAGTTCTAGAAGCAGAAAAGTAGCAGTGTCAGAGCAAAAAAAAAACAGAATATTTGCAGTTCGGAGGACGATGGTCCACAGACACAGATTTGCAGCCCAACTAGTTCTGGCAAAGAGGAAGGAGCTGTGGAAGGAAGACTGGCTGTGGTGGTGGTCGCCGCCATTGCTCTGGGCCAATTCTCACAACTTACCCCACCCCGGTCTCCACCTATCTAGCTGGATCCCTGCAGGAGTAAACAGAACTGCTGAAACACACGGGCTCTGAATCTGGTGCAGGAAGAACTTTGGAACTTCAAAAGCTCTCTGCATTCCTACAGAGATGCAGTACCCTATGACCCAGGTGAACTGTTAACAAAGGAGAAGCCCACCTTCCAGGGAATACCCCAACTGTGTGAGAAGCTGGAATAGTGCAGAGAAAATATAACACTACAATGTGAGAGAGAAAAAAAGGCTGCAGTCGAAGAGAAAATAAAACATTCTACAAACACATATAGGAAAACAAAAGAAAGACGTCTTCCTATCAACCTGTTACAGAACCCACTCCTGTAGATGTCTAGGGAGAGAAATAATAAATCATTGATTGCCGTGAATAACCAAGGCAACAAAACAGCTTAGAAAGAAAGTGAAAAGTCTCCAGAAAATGAACTTAAAGATATGGAAACATGTGAATTAAATGACAGAGAATTCAAGATTGCAGTTCTGAAAAAATTCAACGAGATGCAAGAAAACACTTAAAGGCAGTTTAATCAACTCAGAAACACAATCAAAGAACAACATGAGCATTTTATGAAAGAGATTGAAATTTCAAAAAAGAATCAAATAGAATTTCTGGATATTAAGAACTCAATAGAAGAAATTAAGAATGAAATAACCAGCTTAGGTAGTACAATGGACCAGATGGAGGAAAGAATCAGTGAAATCAAAGATAGAAACCTGGAAATGACATGGATGGAAGAAGAAAGAGACTTGAGACTCAAAAGAAATGAAAGAACTCTACAAGAACTTTCTGACTCCATCAGAAAGAGCAATATAAGAAGAATGGACTTACCAGAAGGAGAAGAAAGAGAGAAGTGAACAGAGAGTATATTCAAACAATTAGTCGATGAGAACTTCCCAAACTTGTGGAAAGAACTGGATCTTCAAATCAAAAAAGCAAATAGAACACCTAATTACCTCAATCCCAACAAGCCTTCTCCAAGGCACATTGTATTGAAGTTGTCAAAAATCAACGACAAAGAAAGAATCCTCAAGGCAGCCAGGAAAAAGAAGACGGTAACCTACAAAGGAAAGCCCATTAGATTATCATTAGATTTTTCAGCAGACTCTCTACAAGCCATGAGGGAGTGGAACCAAATATTCAACCTATTGAAAGAGAGAAATTATGAGCTAAGAATAATATATCCAGCAAAGATATACTTTAGATATGAAGGAGGAATAAAGACCTTTCCAGACATCCAGAAGCTGAGGGAATTTTCTAATACACGACCTGCACTACAAGAAATACTAAAGGAGGCTATTCGACCACCATCAACATGGACAATTTGTGGCAACATAAAAAGGGGGAGAGTAAAGGCCTGAACAGGAATATGGGAATGGAGAAAGTAAGTGTGCTTAAAAAAATGGAATACTCTAAATATCAACTTTCTTGTACATAAACTTAAGGGTAACCACTCAAAAACAATCCAGAACTGAAATACATACTGTAATAAAAAAAGAAACAGAGGGAAAACATCATAGAATACCACCACACAGAAATAATAGACAACAACAAAAAGGCAAAGAAACAATAGAGACACAGTCTTACCAGAAAACTAAAGACAGAATGACAGGAAATCCTCACATATCAATAATCACCCTAAATGTAAATGGACTGAACTCACCAATAAAAAGGCACAGAGTAGCAGATTGGATCAAAAAACTAAACCCAACCATATGCTGCCTACAAGAGACACATCTCAGCTACAAGGACAAGCATAGACTCAAAGTGTAAGGGTGGAAATTGACACTCCAAGCAAATGGTATCCAGGTGTAGCCTTACTGATATCAGATGAAACAGAATTCAGGATAAAAAAGGTAACAAGAGACAAAGATGGACATTTCATAATGGTAAAGGGGAATATAAAACAAGAAGACATAACAGTCATCAATATTTATGCCCCCAATCAGGGAGCACCAAAATATACCAAGGAACTACTAACAAAACTAAAGGGAGAAATTGACCAGAACACAGTTATTCTAAGGGACCGAAATACACCATTGACAGCTATGGATAGATCATCCAAACAGAAAATAAAAATGAAATAGCAGCCCTAAATGACACATGAGACGAAACAGACATAATTATCATTTATAGAGCACTTCATCTTAAAACATCAGACTATACATTTTTTTCGAGTGTACATGGAACATTCTCAAGGATAGACCATATATTGGGACATAATAATAACCTCAGCAAATTTAAGAAGATTGAAATCATACCAAGCATATTCTCTGGTCACAAGGCTTTGAAATTGGATATAAACTGCAAAAAAAAGTAGGAAAAAAACACAAATATATGGATATTAAACAACATACTTTTAACGAATGACTGGTTCAAAGAAGAAATTAGAGGAGAGCTCAAAAGATACATAGAAACAAATGACAATGAAAATACATCCTACCAAAATTTTGGGGATGCAGCAAAAACAGTTTTAAGAGGGAAATTTATATCATTACAGGCCTATCTCAAGAAACAAGAAAAATCCCAAATAAATAACCTCATGTCACACCTTAAAAAACTAGAAAAAAAAGAACAAATGAAACCCAAGTTCAGCAGAAGAAAGGAAATAATAAAAATCAGAGCAGAACTAAATGAAATAGAGAACAAAAAGACAACAGAAAAAATTAATGTGACAAAGAGCTAATTCTTTGAAAAGATTAACAAAATCGACAAACACTTGGCTAGGCTCACTAAGATAAAAAGAGAGAAGACACTAATAAACAAAATCAGAAATGAAAAAGAGGAAGTTATTACAGATGCCACAGAAATACAAAGGATCATCCAACAAAACTGTGAAGAACTATATGCCACCAAATTCAATAACCTAGAAGAAATGGACAAGTTCTTAGAAACACATAGGCTTCCAAGGCTGAACCATGAAGAACTGGAAAATCTAAACAGACCGATCACCAGTAACGAAATTGAATTAGTCATCCAAAACCTTCCCAAAAGCAAAAGTCCTGGACCAGATGGCTTCACTAGTGAATTCTACCAAACCTTCAAAAAGGATCTAATACCTGTCCTGCTCAAACTCTTCCAAAAAATTGAAGAACAGACAGTATGCCCTAACTCATTTTATGAGGCCAACATTACCCTGCTGATAAAAACTGGTAATGACAACACAAAAAACAAAACCACAGACCAATATCTCTGATGAATACTGATGCAAAAATCCTAAACAAAATTTTAGCAAATCGAATGCCACAATGCATTAAAAAGATTATTCATCACGACCAAGTGGGGTTCATCCCCGGGGCACAAGGATGGTTCAACATCCGCAAATCCATCAATGTGATACAGCACATAAACAAAATAAAGGACAAAAATCATATGACTATATCAATTGATGCAGAAAAAGCATTTGATAAGATTCAACATCTATTTATGATTGAAAAACTTAATAAAATAGGTATAGAAGGAAAATACCTTAACATAATAAAGGCCATCTATGACAAGCCCTCAGCTAATCTCATAATTAATGGTGAAAAACTGAAGCCCTTTGCTCTACGTTCAGGAACACGACAGGGCTGCCCCTATCACCTCTGCTTTTCAACATAGTGTTGGAAGTCCTTTCCAGAGCCATCAGGCAAGAGAAAGAAATAAAAGGCATCCAAATTGGGAATGAAGAAGTTAAATTGTCACTCTTTGCAGATGACATGATGCTATACATAGAAAACCCTAAAGACTCCACCAAAAAGCTATTAGAAACAATCAATGAATACAGTAAAATTGCTGGCTACAAAATCAACATACTTTTGTATGTTGATTCCTATACACTGCATTCCTATACACTAACAATGAAATCTCAGAAAAAGAAACTAAAAAAAAAAAACAATTCCTTTTGCAACTGCAGCAAAAAGAATAAAATACCTGGGAATAAACTTAACCAAGGATGTGAAAGACCTATATGCTGAAAACTACAAGACATTTTTAAAAGACATTGAAGAAGGAGTGACGTCATAGGAATGGCGGCAGCGGGGCACATTTTCTGAGTTCTCCTCCAGATCTTATTACAAAAGGGACATATAACCTATCAAACAACTCTTTGCTCATCACGCAGAACAGCTAAGAGACTTCTAAGAGACTCGTGGAAGGATTACTTGAAGGGGCGCAAATTGGACGAGCAGGGGAAGAAGGAAAAGAGCAGAGTGGAAACGTGTGGTCTCCTAGTGGAATCAGGCCGGAGGCGGCTGCGACAGCGGAGGTAAACCGCAGATCTAAAGACACAGGGAGATATAGAACACCGAGGAGTCCTTTGTTCATCACGCAGAACAGCGGGGAGACTCGTGGAGGAATTACCTGAAAGTGAGCGCTGACTGCGAGCAGGGGAGGAGGCAAAACAGCGAAGTGGAAGCGCGCTCTCCCCCACCCCCACGGTAGAACCGCGGCCCTGCAGGATGCCCACAGCAGCAGCGGCAGGCAGCACCAGGGGTTCTAGAGTCCCACGGGAGTCCAGGGTGCAGAGGAGAGCGCAGGGTCCAGGAGGTGGGCTCTTTCCCTGCATCCCACAGCTGATCGCTCCCTCCGGGACGGGCACCTCATGGGCCCTAGGGCAGACAAAGAACTCAGACGCCACACCTGGGCCCCTTACCCCACTTTTCGAATCGTTCCCCTGCTCTTCCAGAGACTTAAACTGACCCCTGAACTGAGGAGTAGTGTCAGATTACAGAGGGGCGTCTGTGCTCAGGCGCTGGGAAGATTGGCAGCCAGCTCTGACCTTCGGAAGAAGCTGGGAGGAGGGGATTTTCGCTGGACGAGGAGAGAGGAGACTCCCACACCCCCAGGCACCACCTTTTCCGGCCTGCAGGAGGAGTGTGACATGGTTGGCCTGGGAGAGAGAAGACCCCTCCATCCCCAGCCCCCACCCTCTCTGGCTGGCCTGGGGCGGGGCAAAGGCAACCGAGGAAGCACTCCCTGAGTTCAGCAGTAAGCGGCAGACGCAGCTCCCGGCTTTCAACAGCTTAGAGATCTACCGCCCGCCCACCCCCACACACCCACGGAAGGAGGGCCCTAAGACTCAGGAGTACTGGGCACAGGGCTGGTGGAGCTACTCTCAGCGTGCATTTGTGCAGGAAAGGACAGAAACTGCACGGTCTCTCTGAAAACTGTCATCCACACCCCTCAGCCCCTCTCGCATTTAAATCTACACTCCCAAATTCACTCTGGGCACCAGGTAACCAGCGCTGCCTGCGCAATAGGCAGGGAACTTTTTGGCACAGCGGAGGACAACCTGGAGATTACTTGGTGGGCTTAAGCCAAGACTGGTGCTGCTTTCTGTTTTGCTATGTTGTTTTTTTTTTCTGCTTGTTGTGATTTGCTTTGTGATTTGCTTTGTTCTGCCTTTATTTCTTTGATATCTTTGCCTATGTTGAGTGGAGATTGTCGGTTGTATTTTACATGTGAATGTACTTGATTTGTTTTCTTTGTTGTTGTTGTTGTTGTACTTGGTGGTAACTTGATTTGTGCTGAAACTGCCCTAACAGGGCCCAGCTTAAGAGGCACAAGATTCAACATATCCAGAAGCCAACTCTGGACCAAACCAGAGTACTACCGGGTTTGACCTACAAGTCACACACCCAGAGGGAAGGCACAAGAGCCCATAGAGGCCAAACCTCATTTAAGTGGCCAACCCTCACCCAGCAGAACACCCTGCGGTGGGCAGAGCCAAGTTTCACAACTAGACGGCCTAGGAGTTAAACCCACTTACTCACAAGCAAAAAGCAATTAAAGTTCTTCTTGAACAGGACAATATACTAAACACACAAACCACCTGTGGAGCACATGCAGAGGAGAAGAACGAAGTAGTCCAAGTCAAATATAAAGGACACATACTACATAAGATAACCCAGCAAGAACTAAGAGCTCTAGGGGATCTTCCTAATACATCAAAGCAAACACAGAGAGTCAGTCAGAATGGGGAGACAAAGAAACATGTCCCAAATAAAAGAACAGAAGAAACCTCCACAACTGGAATCAAATGAAGCAGAGGTAACCAACCTGTCAGAGACAGACTTCAGAACACTGGTGATAAGAATGTTTAAGGAGCTTAGAGAAGACATAAAGAAGGATATAGAAATCGTAAAGAACAACCAGGTAGAAATAAAAAAGGATGTAGAAATCTTAACGAACAACCAGCTAGAACTAAAGAACACAATTACCGAAATTAAGAACTCACATGAGGAGATCAAAAAACAATGGCGGCGTGAGGTGAGCCTCTGTAACGCTCCCCTGGAATTTACAACGAATCGAACAACAATAACTCCACAAAGGACTCCTTGCACAGCAGACAGGCAAGACGAAGAGGCCCACTACTGAATTCACCTCCAGGTGGGTGAATCGCGCAAGCGGGGGAGGAGGGAGAGGAGAAGTGCGGAGACGGAGCCGCGGGGGCGCAGGACACAGACCTAGCTCAGTGCTCAGAGCCCGCTGCGCCCGGATCTTCCGCAACTGCGGGAGAGGGAAGGACTCGGACTGCTAGGGCTCCGCTTACGGCCCACAGGGCTGAGGGGGCAGCATACAAAACCGCTGAACACAACGCTTGCTCACAGCAGACCTCGGAGCAAAGACTGAGGGAAGAGGGCTGAAATCGGTGGTTTAAGCCCTCACTGCCGAGCGGAGAACGGAAGCCTTAGGCACGGAGACTAGCCGCCCCCTCCCTACCCTCCCAGAGCTCGCCCCGCCCCCACCTGCCCGGTGCTAGAAGCGATAAAGTAGCAGTGTCGGATCAAAGGACACAATATTTGCTGCTCTGAGAACTGTGGACCGCAGACACAGATTCGCAGCTCAACTAGTTCCGGCAAAGGGGAGGGAGCTGTGGAAGCAGGACTGGCTGTGGTGGTGGTCGCCGCCATTGCTCTGGGCCACTTCTCACAACTCACCCCGCCCCTGGCCCCACCTATCTGGGCGGATCCCTGCAGGAGTAAACAGAACTGCTGAAACAAACGGGCTCTGAATCTGGTGCAGAAAGAGCTTTGGAACTCCAAAAGCTCTTCGCATACCTATCAACCTGTTGCAGAAGACACTCCTGTAGATGTCTAGGAAGAGAAATAGTAAATCAGTGATTGCCATGAATAACCAAGGCAACAAGATAGCTCAGAAAGAAAGTGAAAAGTCTCCAGAAAAGGAACTTAGAGATATGGACCTTTGTGATTTAAATGACAGAGAATTCAAGATAGCAATTCTGAAAAAACTGAACAAGATGCAAGAAAACACAGAAAGGCAGTTTAATGAACTCAGAAACACAATCAAAGAACACCATGAGCATTTTACAAAAGAGATTGAAATCTTGAAAAAGAACCAAATAGAATTTCTGGAGATTAAGAACTCGATAGAAGAAATTAACAATAAAATATCCAGCTTAGGTAGTAGAGTTGACCAGATGGAGGAAAGAATCAGTGACATCGAAGATAGGAACCTGGAATTTACACAGAGGGAAGAAGAAAGAGACTTGAGACTTAAAAGAAATGAAAGAACTCTACAAGAACTTTCTGACTCCATCAGAAAGAGCAATATAAGAATAATGGGTATACCAGAAGGAGAAGAAAGAGGGAAGGGAACAGAGAATATATTCAAACAAATCGTCGATGAGAACTTCCCAAACTTGTGGACAGAACTGGATCCTCGAATCCAAGAAGCAAATAGAACACCTAATTACCTCAATCCCAACAGGCCTTCACCAAGGCACATTGTATTGAAGCTCTCTAAAATCAATGATAAAGAAAGAATCCTCAAGGCAGCCAGGGAAAAGAAGACGGTAACTTACAAAGGAAAGCCCATTAGATTATAATCAGATTTTTCAGCAGAAACTCTACAAGCTAGGAGGGAATGGAACCAAATATTCAAACTATTGAAAGAGAGAAATCATGAGCCAAGAATAATATATCCAGCAAAGATCTCCTTTAGATATGAAGGAGGAATAAAGACCTTTCCAGACATCCAGAAGCTGAGGGAATTTTCTAATACACGACCTGCACTACAAGAAATACTAAAGGAGGCTATTAGACCACCATCAACAGGGACAACTTGTGGCAACCAAAACATAAAAAGGGGGAGCGTAAAGGACTGAACTGGAATATGGGAATAGAGAAAGTAAGCGGACTGAAGAAACTGGAATACTCTAAATATCAAACTTTCTTTTACATAAACTCAAGGGTAACCACTCAAAAAACATCCAAATCTGAAATATATACTGTAATAAAAGAAGAAACAGAGGGAAACATCATAGAATACTACCACACAGAAATAACAGTCAACAACAAAAAGGCAAAGGAACAATGGAGACACAGCCTTATCAGAAAACTAAAGACAGAATGACAGGAAATCCTCACATATCAATAATCACCCTAAATGTAAATGGACTGAACTCACCAATAAAGAGACACAGAGTAGCAGATTGGATCAAAAAACTAAACCCAACCATATGCTGCCTACAAGAGACACATCTCAGCTACAAGGACAAGCATAGACTCAAAGTGAAAGGGTGGAAATTGACACTCCAAGCAAATGGTACCCAGAAAAAATCAGGTGTAGCCATAATGATTTCCGATGAAACAGACTTCAGGGTGAAAAAGATAACAAGAGACAAAGATGGACATTTCATAATGGTAAAGGGGACTATACAACAAGAAGACATAACAGTCATCAATATTTATGCCCCCAATCAGGGAGCACCGAAATATACCAAGCAACTACTAACAGAACTAAAGGGAGAAATTGACCAAAACACAATTATACTAGGGGACTTAAATACATCATTGACAGCTTTGGATAGATCATCCAAATAGAAGATAAATAACGAAATCGCAGCCCTAAATGACACATTAGATGAATTGGACATAATTGACATATATAGAGCATTTCATCCTAAAACATCAGACTATACATTCTTTTCTAGTGTACATGGAACATTCTCAAGGATAGACCATATATTGGGACACAAAATCAGCCTCAGCAAATTTAAGAAGATTGAAATCATACCAAGCATATTCTCTGATCACAAAGCTTTGAAATTGGATATCAACTGCAAAAAGAAAGCAGGAAAAAACACAAATACATGGAGATTAAACAACATACTTTTAAAGAACGACTGGGTCAAAGAAGAAATTAGAGGAGAGCTCAAAAGATACATAGAAACAAATGACAATGAAAATACATCGTACCAAAATTTTTGGGATGCCGCGAAAGCAGTTTTAAGAGGGAAATTTATATCATTACAGGCCTATCTCAAGAAACAAGAAAAATCCCAAATAAATAACGTCATGTTACACCTTAAAAAACTAGAAAAAGAAGAACAAGCGAAACCCAAGGTCAGCAGAGGAAAGGAAATAACAAAAATCAGAGCAGAACTAAATGAAATAGAGAACAAAAAGACAATAGAAAAAATTAATGTGACAAAAAGCTGCTTCTTTGAAAAGATTAACAAAATCGACAAACCCTTGGCTAGACTCACTAAGATAAAAAGAGAGAAGACACTAATTAACAAAATCAGAAATGAAAAAGGGGAAGTTATCACGGACACCACAGAAATACAAAGGATTATCCAAGAATACTATGAAGGACTATATGCCACCAAATTTAATAACTTAGAAGAAATGGACAAGTTCTTAGAAACATATAGCCTTCCAAGGCTGAATCATGAAGAACTGGAAAATCTTAACAGGCCAATCACCAGTAACGAAATTGAATCAGTCATCAAAAACCTTCCCAAAATCAAAAGTCCTGGACCAGATGGCTTCACCAGTGAATTCTACCAAACCTTCAAAGAGGATCTAATACCAATCCTGCTCAAACTCTTCCAAAAAATTGAAGAAGAGTCAGTACTCCCTAACTCATTTTATGAGGCCAACATTACCCTGATACCAAAACCTGGTAAGGACAACACAAAAAAAGAAAACTACAGACCTATATCTCTGATGAATACAGATGCTAAAATCCTAAACAAAATTCTAGCAAATCGAATACAACAATGCATTAAAAAGATTATTCATCACGACCAAGTGGGGTTCATCCCCGGGGCACAAGGATGGTTCAACATTCGCAAATCCATCAATGTGATACATCACATAAACAAAATAAAGGACAAAAATCATATGATTCTATCAATTGATGCAGAAAAAGCATTTGATAAGATACAACATCCATTTATGATTAAAACACTTACTAAAATTGGTATAGAAGGAAAATACCTCAACATAATAAAGGCCATATACGACAAGCCCTCAGCTAACCTCATAATTAATGGTGAAAAGCTGAAGCCCTTTGCTCTACGTTCAGGAACACGACAAGGTTGTCCCCTATCACCTCTGCTTTTCAACATAGTGTTGGAAGTCCTCGCCAGAGCTATCAGGCAAGAGAAAGAAATAAAAGGCATCCAAATTGGGAATGAAGAAGTTAAATTGTCACTCTTTGCAGATGACATGATGCTATACATAGAAAACCCTAAAGACTCCACCAAAAAGCTATTAGAAACAATCAATGAATATAGTAAAGTTGCTGGCTACAAAATCAACGTACAAAAGTCCATTGCTTTCCTATATACCAACAATGAAATCTCAGAAAAAGAGATAGAAAAAACAATTCCTTTTGCAATTGCAACAAAAAGAATAAAATACCTAGGAATAAACTTAACCAAGGATGTGAAGGATTTATGTGCTGAAAACTATAAGACATTTTTGAAAGAAATTGAAGAAGACACAAAGAAATGGAAAGACATTTCGTGCTCATGGATTGGAAGAATCAACATAGTTAAAATGGCCATATTACCCAAAGCCATATACAGATTTAATGCAATCCCCATTAAAATCCCAATGGCATTTTTTAAAGAAATAGAACAAAAAATCATCAGATTTGTTTGGAACCACAAAAGACCCCGAATAGCCAAAGCAATATTAAAAAAAAAGAACAATACTGGAGGTATCACACTCCCTGATTTTTGCTTGTACTACAGGGCTACAATAATCAAAACAGCTTGGTATTGGCGAAAAAACAGACACATAGACCAATATAATAGAATTGAGAACCCAGAAATAAAACCACATAAATATGGACAGATAATTTTTGACAAAGAAGCTAAAAACATACAATGGACGAAAGACAGCCTCTTCAATAAATGGTGCTGGCAGAATTGGATAGCTACGTGCAAAAGAATGAAACTGGACTGCTATCTGTCACCATGTACCAAAATTAATTCAAAATGGATCAAAGACTTAAGCATAAGACCTGACACAATAAACTGCATTGAAGAAAACATAGGTACTAAACTTATGGACCTTGGGTTCAAAGAGCATTTTATGAATTTGACTCCAAAGGCAATGGAAGTAAAAACTAAAATAAACAAATGGGATTATATGAAACTGAAAAGCTTCTGCACAGCAAAAGAAACTATTGACAAAATAATGAGGCAACCAACTGAATGGGAGAAGATTTTCGCAAACAGTTCCTCTGATAAGGGGCTAATATCCAAAATATACAAGGAACTCATGAAACTCAACAACAAAAAAACAAACAACCCAATTGAAAAATGGACAGAGGACCTGAAGAGACATTTCTCCAAAGAGGATATACAAATGGCAAATAGACATATGAAAAAATGCTCAACGTCGCTAATCATCAGAGAAATGCAAATGAAAACCACAATGAGATATCACCTCACCCCAGTCAGAATGGCTTTCATCAACAAAACAAATAGTAACAAGTGTTGGAGAGGCTGTGGAGAAAAAGGAACTCTCATACACTGTTGGTGGGAATGCAGACTGGTGCAGCCACTATGGAAGGCAGTGTGGAGGTTCCTCAAGAAATTACGAATAGAATTACCATATGACCCAGCAATCGCTCTCCTGGGTATCTACCCCAAAAATATAAAAGTATTTCTCTATAGAGACACGTGTACGCCAATGTTCATTGCAGCTTTGTTTACGGTGGCCAAGACATGGAAACAACCAAAATGTCCTTCGATAGATGAATGGATAAAGAAGTTGTGGTACATATACACAATGGAATACTATTCGGCGTTAAGGAAAGATGATATAGGAACATTTGTGACAACATGGATGGATCTCGAGAGAATAATGCTAAGTGAAACAAGTCAGACAGAAAAAGCAGAGAACCCTATGATTTCACTGATATGTGGTATATAGACCAAAAAGAACAAGACAAACAAATGAGAAACAAAAACTCATAGACACAGACAATAATTTAGTGGTTACCAGAGGGTAAGGGGGTGGGGGGTGGGTGATGAGGGTAAAGGGGATCAAATATATGGTGATGGAAGGAGAACTGACTCTGGGTGGTGAACACACAATGGGATTTATAGACGATGTAATACAGAATTGTACACCTGAAATCTATGTAAATTTACTAACAATTGTCACCCCAATAAAATTAATTAAAAAAAAAAAAAAGAACTCACTTGAAGGAATGACCAGCAGATTAGATGAAGCAGAGGATCGAATCAGCGACTTAGAAGACAAGTTAGCAGAGATCACTCAAACTGAACAACAGAAAGAAAAAAGAATAAAAAACAATGAAGATGGGTTAAGAGACCTCTGGGATAACATCAAGCGCAACAACATGCGCATCAAAGAAATACCAGAAGACGAAGAGAGGAAGCAAGGGATTGAGAACATATTTGAGGTAATAGTGTCCGAAAACTTCCCTAACCTGATGAAAGAAACCAACATACAAGGCCAGGAAGTGCAGAGAGTTCCAACCAGGATAAACCCAAACAGGCCCACACCAAGACACATTATAGTTAAAATGGCAAAGCTTAAAGACAAAGAGAGAATCTTAAAAGCAGCAAGAGAAAGGCAGAAGGTTACGTACAAGGGAACTTCCATAAGACTATCAAATGACTTTTCTACAGAAAGATTGAAGGCC
The DNA here is from genome assembly GCF_964194185.1 of Rhinolophus hipposideros. Taxonomy (NCBI): domain Eukaryota; kingdom Metazoa; phylum Chordata; class Mammalia; order Chiroptera; family Rhinolophidae; genus Rhinolophus; species Rhinolophus hipposideros. The sequence continues at coordinate 25,219,513 of NC_138065.1, forward strand.
AGGAGGGAGTGGCAGGAGATACTCAAAGTGATGGAACACAAAGGCCTACAACCTAGATTGCTTTATCCAGCAAGGCTATGATTTAAAGTTGATGGAGAGATAAAGAGCTTCCCAGAAAAGAACAAACTGAAAGAATTTATTACAACCAAGCCAGCATTGCAAGAAATACTAAAAGGACTTCTGTAAATAGAAGAAATATGAAAACAATTTACTACAAATTTTAAAATGGCAATAACTATGTACCTATCAATAATCACTTTAAATGTAAACGGATTAAATGCTCCAATCAAGAGACATAGGGTGGCTGAGTGGATAAGGAAGCAAGACCCTTGTATATGCTGTATACAAGAGACTCACCTCAGATCAAAAGACACACACAGGCTGAAAGTGAAAGGTTGGAGTCAGGTATTTCATGCAAATGGAAGTGAGAAAAAAGCTGGAGTTGCAATACTTATATCTGACAAAATAGACTTTAAAATGAAGAACGTATTAAAAGACAAAGATGGGCACTATATAATAATAAAGGGATCAATCCGACAAGAGGACATAACCCTAGTAAACATCTATGCACCTAACATAGGCGCACCTAAATATATAAAACAGGTACTGATGAACATAAAGACAGAGACCCACAGCAACACTATCATAGTAGGGGACTTCAACACACCTCTGACAACAAGGGACAGGTCCTTCAGACAGAAAATCAATATGGAAACAACAGCCTTAAATGATACTTTGGACCACTTGGATTTAATTGATATTTTCAGAGTATTTCACCCCAATGCTGCAGAATACACGTTCTTCTCAAGTGCACATGGAACATTTTCCAAGACAGATCATATGTTAGGACACAAAACAAGCCTTGCTAAATTTAAGAAAATTGAAATCATACCAATTGTCTTCTCTGACCACAGTGCTATGAAATTAGAAATGAACTACAGGGAAAAAAATCCAGGAAGACACACCAATTCATGGAAGCTGAATAACATGTTACTAAATAATGAATGGGTCAAGCAGCAGATCAAAGAAGAAATCAAAAGATATCTCGAGACAAATGAGAATGAGAACATGACGACCCAAAATCTATGGGATGCTGCAAAAGCAGTCCTAAGAGGGAAGTTCATAGCACTGCAGGCCTACCTAAAGAAACAATGAACATCACTAATTGACAGTTTATCTTCACACTTAAGGGATCTGGAAAAATAACAGCAAAATAAGCCCAAAGGGAGCACTAGAAGGAGATAATAAGGATCAGAGCAGAAATAAATGAAATAGAAACCAGAAAAACAATACAAAAGATCAATGAATCCAAGAGTTGGTTTTAGAGAAGATAAACAAAATTAACAAACCTTTAGCCAGACTCATTAAAAAAAGGAGAGAGGACCCAAATTAATAAAATCAGAAATGAAAGAGGAGAAGTGACAACAGACACCACAGAAATACAAAAAATTTTAAGAAATTACTATGAGCAACTATATGCCAACAAATTGACAATCTGGAAGAAATGGACAATTTTCCAGAGGCGCACAACCTTCCAAGGCTAACTCAAGAAGAAACAGAAAGCCTGAACAGTCTGATTACCACCAGGGAAATTGAATCAGTAATCAATAATCTCCCAACAAGCAAAAGCCCTGGAACAGATGGCTTTACAGGTGAATTTTTCAAAACGTTCAAAAAAAAATTATCACCTATTCTCCTCAAGCTCTTCAAAAAATCCAGAAGGAAGGAAGACTCTCAAACACTTTTTACGAAGCCACTATCACCCTGATCCCAAAAGCAGACAAAGACACCACAAAAAAAGAAAACTATAGGCCGATATCTCTAATGAACATAGATGCAAAAGTTCTCAACAAAATATTAGCGAACAGAATTCAGCAATACATTAAAAAGATCATACGCCATGATCAAGTGGGATTCATCCCTGGTATGCAGGAGTGGTTCAACATCCGCAAATCAATTATTGTGATACAACACATTAACAAAATGAAAAATAAAAATCACATGATCATATCAATAGATGCAGAAAAAGCATTTGATAAAATACAGCAATGTTTTATGATAAAAACCCGTAAGAAAGTGGGAATAGAGGGATCATATCTTAACATAATAAAGGCCATATATGACAAACCCACATCTAACATCAAACTCAATGGGGAGAAGCTAAAACCATTCCCCCTAAGATCAGGAACAAGACAAGGTTGCCCACTTTCTCCCCTTGTATTCAACATAGTGCTGGAAGTTCTAGCCACAGCAATCAGACAAAAGAAAGAAATAAAAGGCATCCAAATTGGTAAGGAGGAAGTAAAATTATCACTATATGCAGATGATATGATACTATATATAGAGAACCCTAAAGACTCCACCAAGAAACTATTAGAACTGATAGATGAATTTAGTAAAGTAGCAGGATATAAAATTAATATTCGGAAATATTTTGCATTTGTATATACCAATGATAAAATATCAGAAGGAAAAATTTAAAAAACAATTCCATTTACAATTGCTCCAAAGACTATAAAATATCTGGGAATAAATCTAACCAAAGATGTAAAAGATCTGTACTCAAAAAATTATACGACACTGAAGAAAGAATGAAAGAAGACATAAATAGATGGAAACACATTCCATGTTCATGGATAGGAAGAATTAATATAGTTAAAATGTCCATACTGCCTAAGGCAATATACATATTCAACGCAATTCCTATCAAACTACCAACGACGTTTTTCACAGAAATAGAACATATAATCCTGAAATTTATATGGGACCATAAAAGACCCCGGATAGCCTCAGCAATCTTGAGAAATAAGAACAAAGTGGGAGGTATAACGATACCTGATTTCAAACTATACTATAAGGCTACAGTAATCAAAACAGCATGGTCCTGGGATAAAAATAGACACATAGATCAATGGAACAGAATAGAGAGTCCAGAAGTAAATCCATGCCTATATGCCCATCTAATCTACGACAATGGAAGCAAGAATGTACGATGGTGTAAAGACAGTCTGTTCAATAAGTGGTGTTGGGAAACCTGGACAGACACATGCAAGAAAATGAAGCTGGACCACCTCCTTACACCATACACAAAAATAAATTCAAAATGGCTTAAAGACTTAAATGTAAGATCTGAAACCATAAAATATCTAGAAGAAAATATAGGAAGAAACTTCATGGACATTACCCGGAGTAAGATTTTCAGGGATATATTCCCTCGCGTGAGGGAAGTAAGAGAAAAAATAAACATGTGGGATTACATCAAACTAAAAAGTTTTCTCACAGCAAAGGAAACCATCAATAAAACAAAAAGGGATCCTACTGAATGGGAAAAGATATTTGCCAATGATATATCTGATAAGGGATTAATATCACAAATCTATAAATAACTTACTCAACTCAACTCCAAAAAAACAAACAACCCAATTTAAAAATGGGCAGAGGACTTGAGGAGACATTTTTCTAAAAAGGACATACAGAAGGCAAGAAGACATATGAAGAAATGCTCAACCTCACTAACCATCAGAGAAATGCAAATAAAAACCACAATGATATACCACCTCACTCCAGTCAAAATGGCTATCATCAATAAATCAACAAACAACAAATGCTGGCGCGGATGTGGAGAAAAGGGAACGCTAGTGCACTGTTGGTGGGATTGCAGATTAGTGCAGCCACTATGGAAAACAGTATGGAGGTATCTCAGGAATCTGAAAATGGAACTACCCTATGATCCAGTAATTCCACTCTTAGGCATCTACCCGGAGAAATCCAAAACTCCAATTTAAAAATCAGTATGCACTCCTATGTTTATTGCAGCACTTTACACAATAGCCAAGATATGGAAACAACCAAAATGCCCATCGGTAGATGACTGGATTAAGATACTGTGGTACATTTATACAATGGAGTATTACGCAGCCATAAAGAAGAAAGAAATCTTATCATTTGCAACAACATGGATGGATCTAGAGAACATTATGTTAAGTGAAATAAGTCAGAAAGAAAAAGACAAGTACCATATGATCTCACTTATATGTGGAATCTAAAGAAAAGAATATGTGAATGCACTAATCAGAGACAGTTTTGAGGACACAAAGGAAAAACCGAGAGTTGTTAGATGGTTGGGGGCGGGGGGGATTGGGGATAAGGGGAAAGGTGAAGGGATTAGGAAGCAGCTCGTAACCACAAGATGGCCTCAGGGTTTTCTGAAAATTAATTTGGGGAACTTATTCAATAATGTTGTAAAGATTTTGTTGGGTATCCGATGGACATGTGTCCTATTTGGGAGACCACCTCAGGGATACTATGGATGCCTGATCATGGCATTGTACACCAGAAGCTATACATTAATGAATGCCAACTGTAATTTTATATATATAATGTGTTGGCTCGGTGTGAGGTTGGAGGGATAGTGGATGGGGGGAGGGGAGTTCATAGTGTGAGGGATATAAATGATGAACGTCTAAGTATTACCTTGTCTTGTACACCTGAAACTAATAAAAAAAAAGTCACATAATAGTGTAGTCTACATGACGTATATAAATCTAATAGCTTACACAGCTTAAAAAATACAAACATTCAGGATTTTCAGTCAGCTTCTAAGGGAAACAACAAAGTTATTGTTAAAACTTGAAAGTAACCTCTCAGAATAAGAATATACTCTATGAGGTGAATAAGCGGAAGATGTAGACAAAGAACAATGTCTACAGTATATTTTGATAAAAGTTTTGAATAATAATAATAATAATAATAATAATAATAATAAAAGACATTGAAGAAGCCACAAAGAAATGGAAAGACATTCCATGCTCATGGATTGGAAGTATCAACATAGTTAAAATGGTCTTATCACCCAAAGCAATATACAGATTTAATGCAATCCCCATCAAAATCCCAATGGCATTTTTAAAAAAAAAAATAGAACAATAAATCATCAGATTTGTTTGGAACCACAAAAGACCCCGAATAGCCAAAACAATCTTAAGAAAAAAGAACAATGCTGGAGGCATCACGCTCCCTGACTTTAGCATGTACTACAGGGCTACAATAATCAAAACAGCATGGTATTGGCAGAAAAACAGACACGTAGACCATTGGAATAGAATGAGAGCTCAGAAATAAAAATGTAAATATGGACAGATAATTTTTGACAAAGAAGCTAAAAAACATACAATGGAGAAAAGGCAGCCTGTTCAATAAATGGTGCTGGGAGAATTGGAAAGCCACATTCAAAAGAATGAAACTGGACTGCTCTCTGTCACCACGTACCAAAATTAATTCAAAATGGTTCAAAGAGGATTTTAAGAATTTGACTCCAAAGGCAAGAGAAGTAAAAGCTAAAATAAATGAATGGAACTATATCAAACTTAAAAGCTTCTGCACAGCAAAAGAAACTATCAACAAAATAAAGAGGCAACCAACTGAATGGGAGAAGATTTTTGCAAACAGTGCCTCCGATAAGGGGCTAATATCAAAAACATACAAGGAACTCATGCAACTCAACAAAAAACCAAACAACTCAATTGAAAAATGGGCGGAGGACCTGAAGAGACATTTCTCCAAAGAAGACATACAAATGGCAAATAGACACATGAAAAAATGGTCAACATCACTAATCATCAGAGAAATACAAATAAAAATCACAATGATATATCACCTCACCCCAGTCAGAATGGCTTTCATCAACAAGACAAATAGAAACAAGTGTTGGAGAGGCTGTGGAGAAAAAGGAACCCTCATACACTATTGGTGGCAATGCAGACTGGTGCAGCCGCTATGGAAGGCAGTGTGGAGGTTCCTCAAAAAATTACGAATAGAATTACCGTATGACCCAGCAATCCCTCTCCTGGGTATCTACCCAAAAAATCTGAAAACATTTATCCATAAAGATACATGTGCTCCAATGTTCATTGCAGCTTTATTTACTGTGGCCAAGACATGGAAACAACCAAAATGTCCTTCGATAGATGAATGGATAAAGAAGTTGTGGTATATATACACAATGGAATACTATTCGGCGTTAAGGAAAGATGATATAGGAGCATTTGTGACAACATGGATGGATCTTGAGAGTATAATGCTAAGTGAAACAAGTCAGACAGAAAAAGCAGAGAACCCTATGATTTCACTGATATGTGGTATATAAACCAAAAAGAATAAGACAAACAAATGAGAAACAAAAACTCATAGACACAGACAATAATTTAGTGGTTACCAGAGGGTAAGGGGGTGGGGGGTGCGTGATGAGGGTAAAGGGGATCAAATATATGGTGATGGAAGGAGAACTGACTCTGGGTGGTGATCACACAATGGGATTTATAGACGATGTAATACAGAATTGTACACCTGAAATCTATGTAAATTTACTAACAATTGTCACCCCAATAAAATTAATTAAAAAAAAAAAAAGACACGTGTACTCCAATGTTCATTGCAGCTTTGTTTACGGTGGCCAAGACATGGAAACAACCAAAATGTCCTTCGATAGATGAATGGATAAAGAAGTTGTGGTACATATACACAATGGAATACTATTCGGTGGTAAGAAAAGATGAAATAAGACCATTTGTGACAATATGGATGGATCTTGAGATTATAATGCTAAGCGAAATAAATCAGACAGAAAAAGCAGAGAACCTTATGATTTCACTAATATGTGGTATATAAATCAAAAACAACAAAAGAACAAGACAAGCCAATGAGAAACAAAAACTCATCAGCACAGACAATAGTTTAATGGTTACCAGAGGGTAAGGGGGGGTGGTAGATGAGGGTAAAGGGGATCAAATATATGGTGATGTAAGGAGAACTTGCTCTGCATGGTGAACACGCAATGGGATTTATAGATGATGTCATACAGAATTTACTAACAATTGTCACCCCAATAAACTTTAATTTAAAAAATAACAACAAAAAAAGAGTTTTCATGATAAAGTTTCATAGTAAACTCCACAAGTGCCATAGTCATTTAACCTCTTTTTAGATGTTTAAGTACCCATTCTAGTGTGTTATTTTCCCTGGTGAAAGAGGTACTACAATAGTCTCCCCTCACCTGTGGTATCACTTTTCATGGGTTCAGTAATCTATGGTCTGAAAATATTAAATAGAAAATTTCAGAAATAAACAATTCATAAATTTTGAATTGCATGCTGTTCTGAGTAGTATGATGATATCTCACATTGTGTTGTTTCATCCCCCCTGGAATGTGAATCATCTCTTTGTTTAGCATATCAACACTGTATACACCTCCTGTCCATTAGGTAGCCATCTCAATTATCAGATCGCTAATACAGTGCTTGTGTTTGAGTAACGCTTACACTAGCCTGATGCCACATCACCATGTCTATGTCATTCACTTCACTTCATCTCATCCCATAGGCATTGTATCATCTCACATTATCACAAGAAGGAGGGTGAGTACAGTACAATAACATGTTTTAACAATAACAAGAGAGAAAGGCCACATTTACATAACTTTTATTCCAGTTGTTGTGCCGGGTGTCCGGCGGGGCGGCCTGCGGGGTCTCTGCTCCCGCTCCCCACATAAGAACGCAGGACATGGTGAGGCCAAAAAGGAACACCTACGGAGCCATAGATAGGGGAGTCATACCACTATGGTCTCACTGGAGGCTGGGTTTACACGATGTGCGACCTGCTGTCCGCTTTGCTGCCAACCGACCAACTCTCCTTGACTCTCCTTACTCTCCTTCAGTCTCCCCCTTCACTCTTCTCGGTTCCCCTCCGTAACCGCGGCAGTTATATCAATGACCAATGGCTTAATGGCTACAGCTGATGGCCAACCAGCCACAGCTGACGGCCATCCACTATCTGAGCCAGCACCTCTCCACATGAGGCCGAGAGCCTGGAAACTGCTTTCTGGGGCTCTTTCCCCACACCAGTATAAAGTTATTATTGTTCTATTTTTACTTGTTGTTAATCTCTTATCATGCCTAATTTATAAATTAGCATAGGCATGTATGTATAGGAAAAAATATAGAATATATAGGGTTTGGTACTATGTGTAGTTTCAGGCATCCACTGGGGGTCTTGGAACATATCCCTTTTGGAAAAGTGGGGAGATAATTATATTTATTCATTACCTACTATAGCAAACATTTGTCAAACTTTCTGGCAACTTTTTAACCCTTCATATTTGGGGAATTTTTCACCATTTGAGTCCCTCCTTTCCCAATACAAAAGCCAGAAACCCACTTTTCCAATCTCCTTTGTGGCTGGGGTATACTCGTCGATATGGAAATGGGACTCTGTCAATCAGAAGTACCCAGGTCGGGGGCTAGCCCGGTGGGTCAGGTGGTTGGAGCTCTGTGCTCCTAACTCCGAAGGCTGCCGGTTGGATTCCTACATGGGCCAGTGGGCTCTCAATCACAAGGTTGCTGGTTCAACTCCTCAAGTCTCGCAAGGGATGGTGGGCTGTGCCCCCTGTAACTAGAAATGGCAACTGGACCTGGAGCTGAGCTGTGCCCTCCACAACTAAGACTGAAAGGACAACAACTTGAAGCTGAACGGCACCCTCCACAACTAAGATTGAAAGGACAACAACTTGACTTGGAAAAATGTCCTGGAAATACACACCATTCCTAATAAAGTCCTGTTCCCCTTCCCCAATTAAAAAAAAAAAGTACCCAGATCAATCATCAATTCAGAAGTGTGGCATGAATAAGGGGGTGCCAGGAAGAATTGTTTCTGGTGAGAGTAGTAGGGAGGCACCCCTACAGAAGTGGCACTGGTTGGGACCTGGCAGTTGAACCCCTTGTCCAGGCCTGTGTCTGCTACTGAAGCAATCTGTATGGTAATTGGGCATCATTCCTGCTCCTTAACCTCCAAGCCTGATTCTCCTAGACAGGCTTCTTTACAGTCTAATATTCTTTAGCAAATGTCTTTAATGCTTACACAAACTAAAGTAGGTTTTTTTGGTTGTTTGTTTTTGCAACTAAATTCCTTGACTGATATATCTACCTCATACCAGGTATTTGGTATTTAATATCTAATTTAAACTGGTAACAATAACCCATTAAGGTTTGAAAAGAGGGCAGGTGCAATGTTATGAAAAACCTTGTTGGCCATCAGGAGTTTGAAATTTATTTTGTACACAAAGGGAAACCACTATATGTCACTTTGAAAAGGAAGTGATGGGGCTACAGAAACAGTGGAGAAAAGCCTGAATTATCTCAGGACTTTCTCGACCAACAAAGAGAACAACAGAAACAAAAAGGAACAGAAACTAAGTTCAAGCACAATTAATGCCTCTGCAAAATAAAGGCATCCTTATTTGGCTACCAGGGGGCGCTGCTTGCTCAAGTGCCTGTGCCTGTGAGCCCAATCCACTTACCAAATAACTCTCTTTCCCATTATGGAAATAGACCTACATCGAAGAACGTCACTTCAACTACCTATGCTGATCAACTTTATACTTTATTTAAATATAAACGAGCCCCTAAACTATGAATAAATTAGGTTACATGGCAAAGGGGAATTAAAATTGCAGATAAAATTAAGGTTGTTAGTTAGCTGATCTTAAAAATAGAGAGATTATTCTAGATGTCCAGATTGGCCTAATGGAATCATGAGGGGCCACAGAAGTGGAAGAGGGAGGTAGAAGGGGAGGCCAGGGTGACAAGATGTGAGATGAACATGTGACTTGCTGTGGCTGCTTTGGTGATGGAGGAAGGGCCATGAGCCAACGCATAAGGGTGCCTCTAGAAGCTAGAAAAAGCAAGGAAACAGATTCTCCCCTGGACCTCTTAGAAAGGAACACACACCTTGCCAACACCTTGATTTTATTCCAGCGAGACCCTTGTTGGACTTCTCACCTACAACACTGTAAGATAGTAATTTTGTGTTGTTTGAAGCCACTACATTTGTGGTAATTTGTTACAGTGACCATAGAAAGTTAATACAGCTGCCAAGGATGAAAACCATTAGTGCAAGAGAATCACCATGATAAATAAACAAATGACTGCTTGAAAAATGACCCAGAAGAGAGTTCTGATCTGTGAGATAGTTAGATATTTAAGAAGTCCAATCGACTGCTGATTTCCATTTCCTAAAAAATAAAGGTAAATATACTACAGGTCAACAAGCATAAAGTCACAATACAAAACCCAATTAAGAAAAGATCCAGTAAGGCTATCATTTAAAATGGAAGGACAGATAAAGAGCTTCCTAGACAAGAAAAAGCTAAAGGATTTCATCACCACCAAACCAGTATTACAGGGAATGTTAGAGGGACTTCTTCAAGGCATAAAAAGCAAGTTCAAAATTATGAGTAATAAAATGGCAGTAACTACATATCTATCAACAATTACGACTGTCAATGTAAACAAATTAAAAGCTCCAATCAGGGACACAAAAAAACGAGAGTTTGTTAGATGGGCGGGGGGGAGGGGGTTGGGGATGGGGGGAAGGGTGAAGGGATTGGGGGGCGGCTGGTGACCACAGGATGGCCTCAGGGTTTTTTGAGAATTACTTTGGGGAACTTATTCAATAGTGTTTGGGGATTTTGTTGGGTGCCCGATGGACATGTGTCCTGTTTGGGAGACCACCTCAGGGATGCTGTGGATGCCTGGTCATGGCATTGTACACCAGAGACTGGACATTAATGAATGCCAACTATAATTTTATGTGTATGATGTGATGGCTCGGTGTGAGGTCGGGGTGGTGGTGGATGGGGGGAGGGGGGTTCACGGTGTGAGGGATGTAAAAATAAAATAAAATAAAATAAAACTATATAAAAAAAATAAATAAAAAATACAAAAAAAATAAAGCTCCAATCAGAGGACATAGGAAGGTTGAATGGATAAGAAAACAAAACCCTTCCATTTGCTGCCTACAAGAAACTCACTTCAAATTGAAAGACACATTCAGACTGAAAGTAAAGGGATGGATAAAGTTATTTCATGAAAATAGAAAAAACAAACAAAAAAAGCTGGGGTAACAATACTTATACCAGACAAAATAGACTTTAAAACAAAGGCTATAACAAGAGACAAAGAAGGACCCAGTAATCCTACTTCTGAGTGTTTATCTAAAGAAACCCTGATCGATATCCCATGACGGGTAAGTAAAGGCGTCTGTACTGACCACCTAAGCCAGGCACGATCTCAGAAAATAAAAAAGGGGGAATTGTGGGGAGCTGACTCATAAAGAGTTAAACTAAATGAGTCAAGCACAACTTGGCAGTCGTAAATCCCAAGGGGAGCTTATCTAAACAAAAGAAACAGATAGAAAACATCTGTTCCAGGGAGAAGGATTTATCTAAAGGTGGGAGTACAGTCAGGGCCAAACATCAAAATACAACAAGTTTACTTTGTAGTTGCTATATCAGCCTTCTACTGCAATCTTACTGTCTTTGTGAGCATAAAAGAGAGCTGTAAAATAAAGCAGGCGGCGGCAGTCTAATGAGAACTGCTTGCCCTCCCGATCCCATCTTTGTCTCTTGTCTTCTTTTTTCTCAATCCTCGCTCCCCACTTCAGGACCGTTCGTCTCGTCGGCAGGCTCTGACAAAACCCAAAACGCTACTTCAAGGGAATGTGTGCATCCATATGTTCATTGCAATGTTGTTTACATTGGTCAAGATATGGAGGCAACCTGGGTGTCCATCGATGGAAGAATGGATAAAGAGGAGGTGGTACATATGTAGAATGGAATATTGCTTGGCCATGGAAGGGAATGGGTTCTTGCCATCTGCAGCAGCATAGATGGACCTGGAGAGTACAGTGCCGAGTGGAGTGTAAGACAGAGAAAGACAGATGCAATGTGATTTTGCTTGTATGTTTAATGTAAAGAATAAAATAAACAACAGAAACAAACTCATAGATACAGAAAACATTTTGATGGTTGCCAGATGGGAGGGGGTTTAGGGGTGTGGGTGAAAAAAGGGGAAGAAATTAAGAAGTACTAATTGGTTGCTACACAGTACTCATGGGGGTGTAGTCATGGGTATAGCATAAGAAATATAGTGAATAATATTTTAATAACTATGTGTGGTGTCAGATGGTACTAGATTTGTTGGGGAGGGGTTGGGGACAGGTTGAAAAAGATGAAGGCATTAAGAAAAACAAATTGGTAGTTACAAAATAGTCATGGCGATGTAAAGTAAAGCATAGGGAATATAGTCAATAATATGGTAATAACTATGTATAGCTCCAGGTGGGGACTAGACTAGTCAGGGGGATCACTTCTTAAATTATATAAATGCTATACATCTGAAATTAATATAAAATAATATTGAATGTCAACTGTAATTAAAAAAAATTAAAAAGGGGAAAAAAGGTGAAGGGGAATAAGAGGTCCAAATTTCCATGTACAAAACAAAAATGTCATGGGGATGTATTAATATACAACATAGGAAGTACAGTCAATAATATTGTTAGAGCATAGTACAGTGTCAGGTGGTTGCTGGACTTCTCATGGTGATCACTTCTTTAGGTATATAAATGTTGAACAACTGAAACTAATATGATATTGTACATTTGCTATATTTTAATTAAAATCTTTTTTAAAAGAAGTACAAATTAGTAGTTACAAAATAGTCATGGAGATGTAAAGTACAGCACAGAGAATATAGTCAATGATATTGTAATAACTATGTATAGTGTCAAAGGGGTACTAGACTTATCAAGGTGATCACATATAATTATAAGTAATTGAAAAAGTAGTTATAACTTATCAAGTTATATAAATGTTTAATCACCATGTTGTACACCTGAAACTAATATAACATTGTATGTAAACTGTAATTGAAAAAAAAAATAATTATTTTAAAAAAGATAAAAGAACCAGTATTAGCACTGAGCAAGTTGTGGCACTATCGGCCTCTGTGAGCCACTGCTTCACCACGAATAAAGTGATGTGTGACAGTTAAGTTCGCAAACTGGTTGCAATGATGTTGCTAATCTTTTTTGATATCAGAAGGATTATTCATTATGAATTTGTATCAATTGACAAACAATTAACCAAGTTTACTATTTGGAAATGCTGAAAAGGCTGTGTGAAAAAGTTAGACGACCTGAACTTTTCACCAACAATTCATGGCTCTTGCATCACGACAATGCACCAGCTCACATGGCCCTGTCTGTGAGGGAGTTTTTAGCCAGTTAACAAATAGCTGTATTGGAACACCCTCCCTATTCACCTGATCTGGCCCCCAGTGACTTCTTTCTTTACCTGAAGATAAAGGAAATATTAAAAGGAAGACATTTTGATGACATTCAGGACATCAAGGGTAATACAACGACAACTCTGATAGCCATTCCAGAAAAAAATTCCAAAATTGCTTTGAGGGTAGACTAGGCACTGGCATCAGTGCATTGCTTTCCAAGGGGAGTACTTCGAAGGTGACCATTGTGATATGTAGCACTTTTTCTAGGATGAGTTTTTGTATGTAATTGTCAGACCTCGTATCTGCTCTGGTTAATGCAATATTGATAGGATTAAATGAGGTGGTATAAATGTTTGTACTGTGCAGTAAGTGCTACACAAACAAGTTATTTTAAAATTATTATTGCTAGTTTGTGGCTAAACCAACAGTGGGGGGACTACCTAAGCAATCACAGACATTCTATTATTTGGAGACCATCCAAGTGATAACACTATTCCATTTGATACTGCACATTCAATAAATGTTAAGAGGCATAAAGTACGATGATTAAGAGCATAGGCTATAGATTAAGACAGACCTGAATTCTGCCTCTGTGTGTCATTAGGTGAATAACTTAACCCCCTCATCTGTAAAATGTGAATAATGGAGTTGCTGTGAGAATGGAAAGGAGATAATGTCAATAAAGCACTTGGCACAAGGCCATAGCATGTATCAGGACCTAAGCATAATGGTAGCTATCATTATTAATAACTAGTACTTATTACACAGGACATATGCCAGTTTTAAACATGGAAAGAATTTTTACATATATTATTTTATTTAATTAGCAAAGCCTCCCTGAGGAAGAAGCAAGGCAAGTTTACATTCATTTTTCAAATATAAAAAATAATGCACAGAAAAGAAACAGGACTTGCTATAGTAAACTAACAGAAGAATTGGTTTCACCTGAAAAGATTTAGGGCACTAGATAGCTAGAGTAGTCCGGGAATAAATTTTCTTTTGCTCACACTAATACTAGAAGATTAGCAGAAAATGAATAAGAAACTTCAGGGCCGGCCCTGTGGCTCAGGCTATTGGAGCAGCGTGCCCCACGGCTGCCAGATTTGATTCCCACATGGGCTAGTGAGCTGCACTCTCTACAGCTAAGATTGTGAGCAACAGCTCTCCCTGGAGCTGAGCTGCCAGGAGCAGCCTGAGGTTGGGATGAGCTTCCAGGGGTTGCTGTGTGCTGCCATGAGTGGCTGGCGGCCAGCGTGAGTGGGTGGCACCCTGCCGGCGAGAGCTGCTGTGAGCAGCCGACCAACGACTGGTGACCGACTGCCTCACCCAGAGGGAATGCAAAGCCAGGGAGCTGTGTCATACACAACTAGACTGAGAAACAACAGGTTGAACTGGAGTGTGGGGGAGAGGCGGAAGGAAGGGGGGAAAAGAATCTTAAAATTGTTTCATTCTAAAATAAATAGGAAGACAGTGGCATCCTAAAGAAGAACAATTTTGGTAGATTTTAAAAGACCATTCAAAGGAGAGGGGTCAAATGAGGCAAAAATCCCCTGCCAAGTGTGTTTGGTAAGAGTTTAGAAAATAAACCATGAATGAAAATACAAGAGGAGTTGGAGTCATTACAAAACAAACATCTGTATATAGTCTTCATTATCTAAAGGAAAATCACAGGAGGAAAATAAATTTTACATGTCATGCAGGGAGTCATGCCTGGTCTCTGGTCCGGCTCCCCACATAAGAACGCAGGATATGTCGAGTCCAAAAAGGAACACCCACAGAGACATACATAGGGGAGCAAACAAAGACACATATTCTCGATAGTGGCCGGTCAAGACACAAAACAAAAGCAAATATCCGCCAGTTCCACTACATGGTGGTACGTTCCCAAGCAAACAATCAAGCGGTCCATTAAATTAGGGATGGAAGGAAATTCCCCATAGTCCATAGTCATTCACCAGGGCTGTGCATTGGCCCCACAACGTGTGCCCTCTCCACAGGGCGAGGGCTCCAAGTCCTCCCCAACCTGGGGGTGAGGGCCTCAGCAAGCACTTCCCAACTCACAGGGCCGCAACAACCTTCGCTTTCTCTGGCCTATGCTGGCTGGGGAACCATCCACATCTTCCCATCCCTCCACGGGGGTCCAGTTCTACAGCAACTGCTCCTCCTGGTCTTCCTGAGACTGAGTGTTCATACGCACAAACTGCTCCACCACCCTTCAGAGAGCTTTGGCCGGCACCGTACCCTGCTCACTGCGCCATGTGTCATGCAGGGAGTCATGCGGGGTCTCTGGTCCCGCTCCCCACATAAGAATGCAGGATATGGTGAGGCCAAAAAGGAACACCCACAGAGCCATAGATAGGGGAGTCATACCACTACAGTCTTGCTGGCGACTGGGTTGAAGACACAGGAAGCAGGAGCCACATGACCCACAACCTGCCATCCGTTTCTCTGCCAACCAACCAACCCCGCTTGCTAGCTGCAATCTGCACTTGCCAGCTCAGCCACCATCTTCTTGCTAGCCCCCACTTTTCTGCTAGTGTACCCACGGCAGTTATATTAGTGGCCAATGGCTCACTGGTTACAACTGACGGTCAACTAGCCACAGCTGATGGCCATCCAATCACAGTTGATGGCCATTTACTACCTGAGCCAGCACCTTTCCACGTGAGGTTGAGAGCGTGGAAACTGCACTCCTGGCTCTGTCCCCACAACATGTAATCAACTTGGAATAAGAAATATGGACTGTTGTTTACTGGTGTCTCCCATTATTACCTCACGGGAAAGTTTTCAGTGAGTTCTTTGGCTTTTCATCAGCTGATAATAATAAAAGTCAAATAATGAGAAAATACTTTGCAAGAAAAGAATGAACTACATTGAAAAGGGTATTAAGAAAGCAATTCCATTTGCAATAACACCAAAAAGAACAAAATACTTAGGAATTAACTTAACCAAGAAGGCAAAACACTTATACACTGAAAATTACAAAACATTGCTTAGAGATATCAAAGAAATAAATCGATGGAAAGATATACCATGTTCATGAATTGGAAGATTTAATAGTGTTAAAATGTCATAATACCCAAAGTAATCTACAGATTCAATACAATCTCTACCAAAATTCCAACAGCAAATTTTGCAGAAATAGAAAAACCAAACCTAAAATTTATATGGAATCTCAAAAGACCCTTGTCACGCAGGGTACCCTGCTCACTGCGCCATTTGTCTTGCAGGGTCTCAGCTCCCACTCCCCGCCCAAGAACGCAGGACACGGTAAGGCCAAAAAGGAACACCCATGGAGCCATAAGTAGGGGAGTCAAACCAATATATTCTCGCTGGCGGCTGGGCTGGAGACACAGGAAGCAGGATCTACATAATCTGCCTAACAGCAGTCCGCGCTTGCCAGCCACCATCTTCTTGCTAGCCCCCATTCCTTTCTGCTAGCATAGCCACAGCCGTTATATTAGTGGCCAATGGCCTACGGGTTACAGCTGACCGCCAACTAGCCACAGCTGCTGGCCATCTGATCACAGTTGGTGGCCATTTACTACCCGAGCCAGCACCTTTCTATGTGAGGCCGAGAGCCTGGAAACTTTTTTGGGGGCTTTGTCCCCACAACCCTTAATAGCCAAGAGTCTTGAAAAAGATTAACAAAGTTGGAAGACTCATATTTTCTGATTTCAAAACCTACTACAAATCTACAGTAATTAAAACCATGTGATACTGGCATAAAGACAATCATAGAGACTGCTATACTGAATATCTGTGTCCCTCCAAAACTCACATGTTGAAATCTATTTCCCAATGTGATGGTGTCTGGAGGTAGGGGCCTTTGGGAGGTGATTAGGTCATAAATGGGATTTGTGACCTCATCAAAGAAATCCCAGAAAGCTCTCTCACCCCTCCCTATATGTGAGGATGCAACATGAAGACAGCTGTCTGAAGCCAAGGAGTTAAGACACCCCCTTGCCCCCCAGAAAATATCTTCCATTTAAAAAAAAAAAAAAGGTTTGTATCCTAGTTTGGACTAACAGTCACAAGAAGGAAGTCACATAGCACCCTGTTAACCATTATAGAAATTGCTTAACCTAGGGCCTGTTAGTCTTTAAGGGGGGGTAGGGTATGGAGGGAGAGAGAATAAATAATCAAGACAGCAGAAATAATAATAGCATACAATGAATAAGAGTCACAACATGTATAGCTTCTACCTCCACACATCAAAATAACCTGATAACATGTATTGTTTCACAGCTCACAAAGCAAAATGAACAACTAAAACTGACGGTCCTGATTTAATGTATGATTTTTACTTAGTATATAGCTCTAGTACTCTATTCAGTTTCTTCACAGCATGTCCTATAAGCCTTAGCTCTTTCCCTTACTGCTCATTAACCCTTTGAGACATGCAGAAACAATGGCCATGCCTTGACTAAGGGCCACAGGGTATGGGTTTCTGTTAAGTTAAAGATAACATGGCCTAAATTGTTAAAGTTAAAGATAAACATGGCCTAAATTGTTTCAGCTCCTAAGCCCTAAAGTGGAATGACCCCCAAGCCACATTCACATGAAAACAGACTGAAGGATGCCAAAGCCAACCTCAAAATCTGAAATAATGATTTATTTTTTCTCATTCTTGACCAAACAGCAAGACCCATGACCCCAAACCCCTTACTCATGCTCAATAAACCCCCTTGTCTGTAAATCATCAGGGAGTTTGGTTTTTTCCAGCACAAGGTGCCCATGTCCAATTGCGTAGCTCTATACAATAGATGCCACTTTCTTTCACTGTTCCCCAGTGTCAGTGTAACTGGCTATCTGCAGTGCTGTATGGACCAACTATACCCAACTCTACTCAGTTACATGTCTATGAACCAGGACGTGAGCTCTTACCAGACACTGAATCTGCTGGCACCTTTATCTTGGACTTTCCAGCCTCCAGAACTGTGGGAAATATATTTCTGTTGTTGTAAGTCACCCAGTCTATGATATTCTGTAATAGCAGCCTGAACAGACTAACACATAGACCAATGGAATATAATAGAAAACCCAGAAAAAAATCCCTCACACATATGGTAAAATGATTTTTTTTTTTAGTTTTATTTTATTTTATTTTATTTTTACATCCCTCACACCGTGAACCCCCTCCCCCCATCCACCACCACCCCGACCTCACACCGAGCCATCACATTATACACATAAAATTATAGTTGGCATTCATTAATGTCCAGTCTCTGTGTTGGGTGTCCGATGGACATGTGTCCTGTTTGGGAGACCACCTCAGGGTAAAATGATTTTTGACAAGCGTACCACAACTATTCAATGGAGAAAGGAAAGCCTTCTTAACAAATAGTGCTGGGAGAACTGGACATGCACATGCAAAAGAATAACTTACATTATACACAAATTAACTCAAAATGGACCAAATACTTAAATGTGAGAGTTAAAACTGTAAGACTCCTTGAGTAAAATATAGAGGGAAAGCTTCATGACATTGGATTTGGATATGACACCTAAAGCACAAGCAACAAAAGAGTAAGTTCATAAGTCGAACTACATCAAAATTAAAAACTTTTGTGTACAAAATGACACTATCAGCAGAGTGAAATGGCAACCCACAGAATGGGAGAAATTATTTGCAAGTCACACATCTGATAAGAGATTACTATACAGAATATATAAAGAACTCCTAAACCTCAACAACAACAAAACAAACTACTCAATTAAAAAATGGGCAAAGGACTTGAATAGACATTTCTATAAAGAAGATATATGGACAGCCAATAAGAACATGAAAATACACTCAACATCACTAATTATTAGGGATATGCAAATCTAAACCATAATGCAATACCTCTTCACACCCAAAATAAAAACAAAACAGAAAATAGCAAGAGAAAATGTAGAGAATCATCATGTATTGCTGGTGGAAATGTAAATGGTGCAACTACTGTGAAAGACAGTATGATCATTCCTCAAAAAATTAAACAGAATTACCATAAAATCCAGCAATTGTTCTTCTTGGCATATACCCAAAAGTATCGAAAGCAGGGATTCAAACAGCTATTTGTACACCAACATTCACAGCAGCGTTAGTCACAATATCCAAAAGGTAGAAACAACCCAAATGTCCATCAACAGATCAATGGATAAACAAAACGGTGTATATACATACAATCGAATTTTATTCAGCCCTAAAAAGGAATGAAATACTGATTGATGCTGAACCTTGAATTCTGAACATGGATCAACTTTGAAAACAGTGTTAAGTGAAAGGTGCCAGATACAAAAGGAAAAATACTGTATGATTTTACTTAGAAGAAGTTTCTAGAAGAATCAAGTTCATAAAGAAAGAAAGTAGAATAGTGGTTACAAAGGGCTGGGAACAATAGGGCGTTGTTTAGAGGATATAGAGTTTCAGTTTGAGATGGTGGAAAAGTTCTATAGATGGATAGCGGTGCTGATTGCATAACATGAATGTACTTAATACCATTAAATTGTACATCAAAAAAAGGTTTAGATAATAAATTTATATATATATATACATATATATATACATATATATATGGCCTTTATTTACTTATTTATTTTCCCTCAATTTATTTATTTATTTTCCTATTTTTTTTATTAGTTTCATGTGCACAAAACAAAGTAATACTTAGACGTTTATCATTTATATCCCTCACACTGTGTCAACCTCCCTCCCCCCATCCACTAACCCTCTGACATCGCACACAGCCATTACATTTCCACTGTCTCTATTTCTACTGCTGTACTCTGCTTCTTGTAAGTGTATACATACATCTTGTAAGTGTATACATACATAACTTGTAGTTGACATTCATTATTGTTCAGCTTCAGCTTCAGGTGTACAGTGCACTGATTAGGCATCTACATCATCCCTGAGGTGGTGTCCCTAATGAGACAAGTGTCTATCGGATACCCTACAAAAGCTTTACAACATTATTGATTACATTCCCCCAAATTAACTTTCGTAACCCCGTGTCCATCTTGAGGTTACTGACTGCTTTCTAATCTCCTCACCTTCTCCCCTATCCCCACCCACCCCCATCTAGCAACCCTCAGTTTTTCCTCTATGTCTCTAAAACTGTTTCTGATTAGTTCATTCACTTTTTCTCTTCTTTAGATTCCACATATAAGTGAGATCATATGGTATTTGTCTTTCTCTGTCTGACTTACTTCACTTAACATAATGTTCTCTAGGTCCATCCATGTTGTTGCAAAGGGTAATATTTCTTTCTTCTTTATGGCTGCATAATACTCCATTGTATAAATGTACCACAGTTTCTTACTACAGTCGTCTACCAAAGGGCATTTCGGTTGTTTACATGTCTTGGCTATTGTGTATAATGCTGTAATAAACACAGGAGTACATACATTTTTTCGAATTAGAGTTTTGGATTTCTCCAGATAGATACCTAAGAGAGGAATTGCTGGATCATAAGGTAGTTCCATTTTCAGATTTTTGAGACACCTTCATACTGTTTTCCATAGTGGCTGCACCAAACTGCAATCCCACCAACAGTGCACAAGGGTTCCCTTTTCTCCACAGCCGCAACAGCACTTGTTGTTTATTGATTTATTGATGATAATCATTTTGACTGAAGTGAGGTGGTATCTCATTGTGGTTTTTATTTGCATTTCTCTGATGGTTAGTGAGGTTGAGCATTTCTTCATATGTCTGTTTGCCATCTGTATGTCCTTTTTAGAAGAATGTCTCTTCATGTCCTCTGCCCATTTTTTAATTGGGTTGTTTGTTTTTTTGGAGTTGAGTGAGTTTTTTTATAAATATGTGATATTAACCCCTTATTGGATATGTCATTAGCAAATATCTTTTCCCATTCAGTAAGATCCCTTTTTGTTTTATTGATGGTTTCCTTTGCTGTGAAAAAACTTTTTAGTTTTATGTAATCCCACATATTTATTTTTTCTCTTACTTCCCTTGCACAAGGGCATATATAAGTAAAAATCTTACTCCGGGTAATGTCTATGA
The DNA here is from genome assembly GCF_964194185.1 of Rhinolophus hipposideros. NCBI lineage: Eukaryota > Metazoa > Chordata > Mammalia > Chiroptera > Rhinolophidae > Rhinolophus > Rhinolophus hipposideros. The sequence continues at coordinate 25,240,642 of NC_138065.1, forward strand.
AGTTTCTTCCCATATTTTCTTCTAGGAATTTTATGGTTTCAGATCTTACATTTCAGTCTTTAAGCCATTTTGAATTTAATTTTGTATATGCTGTAAGGGGGTGGTCCAGCTTCATTTTTTTTTTTGCATATGTCTGTCCAGGTTTCCCAGCACCATTTATTAAATAGACTGTCTTTATCCCACTGTAAATTCTTGCTTCCATTGTCGTAGATTAAATGGCCATATAGGCATGGATTTATTTCTGGACTCTCTATACTGTTCCATTGATCTCTGTGTCTGTTTTTATGCCAGTACCATGCTGTTTTGATTACTGTAGCCTTGCAGTATAATTTGATATGCAGGTATCGTTATACCTTCCACTTTGTTCTTATTTTTCAAGATTGCTGAGGCTCTCCGAGGTCTTTTATGGTGCCATATAAATTTTAGGATTATATGTTCTATTTCTGTGAAAAAAGTCATTGGTAGTTTGATAGAAATTGCATTAAATATGTATATACCTTAGGCAGTATGGACATTTTAACTATATTAATTCTTCCTATCCATGAACATGGGATGTGTTTCCATCTATTTGTATCTTCTTTCATTTCTTTCTTCACTGTCTTATAATTTTCTGAGTACAGATCTTTTACTTCTTTGGTTAAATTTATTCCCAGGTATTTTATAGTCTTTGAAGCAATTGTAAATAGGATTGGGTTTTAATTTTCTCCTTCTGATGTTTTATTATTGGTATATACAAATGTAACTGATTTCTGAATATTAATTTTGTATCCTGCTACTTTACTAAATTCATCTATCACCTCTAATAGTTTCTTGGTGGATTCTGTAGGGTTCTTTCTATATAGTATCATGTCATCTGCTTATAATGACAATTTTACTTCCTCCTTACCGATTTGGATGCCTTTTATTTCTTTTTCTTCTCTGATTGCTGTGGCTAGAAATTCCACCACTGTGTTGAATAAAAGTGGAGAAAGTGGGCAACCTTGCCTTGTTCCTGATCTTGAGGGGAATGGTTTTAGCTTTTCCCCATTGAGTATGATGTTAACTGTGGGTTTATCATATATGACCTTTATTATGTTGAGATATGATCCCTCTATTCCCACTTTCTTAAGGGTTTTTATTATAAATGGCTGCTGCATTTTGCAAATGCTTTTTCTGCATCTATTGATATGATCATATAAATTTTAGTGTTCATTTTGTTAATATGGTGTATCACATTAATTGATTTGCGGATGTTGAACCACCCTTGCATACCAGGGATGAATCCCACTTGATCATGGTGTATGATCTTTTTTTTTTTTTTTTTTTTTCATAAATTTATTTATTTATTAGTTTCAGGTGTACAAAACAAGGTAATACTTAGACGTTCATCATCCATATCCCTCACACTGTGAACCCCCCTCCCCCCATCCACCATCCCTCCGACCCCACACCGAACCATCACATTATATATATAAAATTATAGTTGGCATTCATTAATGTCCAGCCTCTGGTGTCCAATGCCATGATCAGGTATCCACAGCATCCCTGAGGTGGTCTCCCAAACAGGACGCATGCCCATCGGATACCCAACAAAATCTCCACAACATTATAGAATACCTTCCCCAAATTAATTTTCAAAAAAAAAACAAAAAAAAAAACAAAAAAAAAAACAAAAACAAACAAACAAAAAAAAACCCCGAGGCCATCTTGTGGTCACCAGCTGCCTCCAAATCCGTTCACCTTTCCCCTTATCCCCAACCCCCTCCCACACACCCATCTAACCACTCTCGGTTTTTTCTCCGCGTCCCCAAAACTGTCTCTGATTAGTTCATTCGCATAGTCTTTTCTTTAGATTCCATATATAAGTGAGATCATATGGTACTTGTCTTTCTCTTTCTGACTTATTTCACTTAACATAATGTTCTCTAGATCCATCCATGTTGCTGCAAATGATAAGATTTCTTTCTTCTTTATGGCTGCGTAATACTCCATTGTATAAATGTACCACAGCTTCTTAATCCAGTCATCTACCGATGGGCATTTCGGTTGTTTCCATATCTTGGCTATTGTGTAAAGTGCTGCAATAAACATAGGAGTGCATACAGATTTTTGAATTGGAGTTTTGGATTTCTCCGGGTAGATGCCTAGGAGTGGAATTACTGGATCATAGGGTAGTTCCATTTTCAGATTCCTGAGATACCTCCATACTGTTTTCCATAGTGGCTGCACTAATCTGCAGTCCCACCAACAGTGCACTAGCGTTCCCTTTTCTCCACATCCGCGGCAGCATTTGTTGTTTGTTGATTTATTGATAATAGCCATTTTGACTGGAGTGAGGTGGTATCTCATTGTGGTTTTTATTTGCATTTCTCTGATGGTTAGTGAGGTTGAGCATTTCTTCATATGTCTTCTTGCCTTCTGTATGTCCTTTTTAGAGAAATGTCTCCCCAAGTCCTCTGCCCATTTTTTAATTGGGTTGTTTGTTTTTTTGGAGTTGAGTTGAGTAAGTTTTTTATAGATTTGTGATATTAATCCCTTATCAGATATATCATTGGCAAATATCTTTTCCCATACAGTAGGATCCCTTTTTGTTTTATTGATGGTTTCCTTTGCTGTGAAGAAACTTTTTAGTTTGATGTAATCCCACATGTTTATATTTTCTCTTACTTCGCTCGCGCGAGGGGATATATCAGTGAAAATCTTACTCCGGGTAATGTCCATGAAGTTTCTTCCTATATTTTCTTCTAGATATTTTATGGTTTCAGATCTTACATTTAAGTCTTTAAGCCATTTTGAATTTGTTTTTGTATATGGTGTAAGGAGGTGGTCCAGCTTCATTTTCTTGCATGTGTCTGTCCAGGTTTCCCAACACCACTTATTGAACAGACTGTCTTTACACCATCGTACATTCTTGCTTCCATTGTCGTAGATTAGATGGGCATATAGGCATGGATTTACGTCTGGACTCTCTATTCTGTTCCATTGGTCTATGTATCTATTTTTATGCCAGTACCATGTTGTTTTGATTACTGTAGCCTTATAGTATAGTTTGAAATCAGGTATCGTTATACCTCCCACTTTGTTCTTATTTCTCAAGATTGCTGAGGCTATCCGGGGTCTTTTATGGTCCCATATAAATTTTAGGATTATATGTTCTATTTCTGTGAAAAACGTCGTTGGTAGTTTGATAGAAATTGCGTTGAATATGTATATTGCCTTAGGCAGTATGGACATTTTAACTATATTAATTCTTCCTATCCATGAACATGGAATGTGTTTCCATCTATTTATGTCTTCTTTCATTTCTTTCTTCAGTGTTGTATAATTTTCTGAGTACAGATCCTTTACATCTTTGGTTAGATTTATTCCCAGATATTTTATAGTCTTTGGAGCAATTGTAAATGGAATTGTTTTTTTAATTTCTCCTTCTGCTATTTTATCATTGGTATATACAAATGCAACTGATTTCCGAATATTAATTTTATATCCTGCTACTTTACTAAATTCATCTATCAGTTCTAATAGTTTCTTGGTGGAGTCTTTAGGGTTCTCTATATATAGAATCATATCATCTGCATATAATGATAATTTTATTTCCTCCTTACCAATTTGGATGCCTTTTATTTCTTTCTCTTGTCTGATTGCTGTGGCTAGAACTTCCAGTACTATGTTGAATAGAAGTGGAGAAAGTGGGCAACCTTGTCTTGTTCCTGATCTTAGGGGGAATGGTTTTAGCTTTTCCCCATTGAGTATGATGTTAGCTGTGGGTTTGTCATATATGGCTTTTATTATGTTAAGATATGATCCCTCTATTCCCACTTTCTTAAGGGTTTTTATCATAAAAGGTTGCTGTATTTTATCAAATGCTTTTTCTGCATCTATTGATATGATCATGTGATTTTTATTTTTCATTTTGTTAATGTGGTGTATCACATTAATTGATTTGCGGATGTTGAACCACCCCTGCATACCAGGGATGAATCCCACTTGATCATGGTGTATGATCTTTTTAATGTATTGCTGAATTCTGTTTGCTAATAATTTGTTGAGAATTTTTGCATCTATGTTCATTAGAGATATCGGCCTGTAGTTTTCTTTCTTTGTGGTGTCTTTGTCTGGTTTTGGGATCAGGGTGATAGTGGCTTCGTAAAAAGTGTTTGGGAGTCTTCCTTCCTTCTGGATTTTTTGGAAGAGCTTGAGGAGAATAGGTGATAATTCTTTTTTGAACGTTTTGAAAAATTCACCTGTAAAGCCATCTGGTCCAGGGCTTTTGTTTGTTGGGAGATTATTGATTACTGATTCAATTTCCCTGGTGGTAATCAGACTGTTCAGGCTTTCTGTTTCTTCTTGAGTTAGCTTTGGAAGGTTGTGCGCCTCTAGAAAATTGTCCATTTCTTCAAGGTTGTCAAATTTGTTGGCATATAGTTGCTCATAGTAATTTCTTACAATTTTTTGTATTTCTGTGGTGTCTGTTGTCACTTCTCCTCTTTCATTTCTGATTTTATTAATTTGGGTCCTCTCTCTCCTTTTTTTAATGAGTCTGGCTAAAGGTTTGTCAATTTTGTTTATCTTCTCTAAGAACCAACTCTTGGATTCATTGATCTTTTGTATTGTTTTTCTGGTTTCTATTTCATTTATTTCTGCTCTGATCCTTATTATCTCCTTCCTTGTGCTCCCTTTGGGTTTATTTTGCTGTTCTTTTTCCAGATCCCTTAAGTGTGAAGATAAACTGTCAATTAGTGATGTTTCTTGTTTCTTTAGGTAGGCCTGCAGTGCTATGAACTTCCCTCTTAGGACTGCTTTCGCAGCATCCCATAGATTTTGGGTCGTCGTGTTCTCATTCTCATTTGTCTCAAGATATCTTTTGATTTCTTCTTTGATCTGCTGCTTGACCCATTCATTATTTAGCAACATGTTATTCAGCCTCCATGAATTGGTGTATCTTCCTGGTTTTTTTCCCCTGTAGTTCATTTCTAATTTCATAGCACTGTGGTCAGAGAAGACAATTGGTATGATTTCAATTTTCTTAAATTTATCGAGGCTTGTCTTGTGTCCTAACATATGATCTATTTTAGAAAATGTTCCATGAGCACTTGAGAAGAACGTGTATTCTGCAGCATTGGGGTGAAATGCTCTGAAAATATCAATTAAATCCAACTGCTCCAAAGTATCATTTAAGGCTGTTGTTTCCATATTGATTTTCTGTCTGGAGGACCTGTCCCTTGTTGTCAGAGGTGTGTTGAAGTCCCCTACTATGATAGTGTTGCTGTTGATCTCTGTCTTTATGTCCATCAGTACCTGTTTTATATATTTAGGTGCTCCTATGTTAGGTGCATAGATGTTTACTAGGGTTATGTCCTCTTGTCGGATTGATCCCTTTATTATTATATAGTGCCCATCTTTGTCTTTTAATATTTTTTTCATTTTAAAGTCTATTTTGTCAGATATAAGTATTGCAACTCCAGCTTTTTTTTGCTTCCATTTGCATGAAATATGTTACTCCAACCCTTCACTTTCAGCCTGTGTGTGTATTTTGATCTGAAATGAGTCTCTTGTATACAGCATATACAAGGGTCTTGTTTCCTTATCCACTCAGCCACCCTATGTCTCTTGATTGGAGCGTTTAATCCATTTACATTTAAAGTGATTATTGATAGGTACATAGTTATTGCCATTTTTAGATTTGTAGTAAATTGTTTTCATCTTTCTTCTATTTACAGAAGTCCTTTTAGTATTTCTTGCAATGCTGGCTTGGTTGTCATAAATTCTTTCAGTTTGTTCTTTTCTGGGAAGCTCTTTATCTCTCCATCAACTTTAAATGATAGCCTTGCTGGATAAAGCAATCTAGGTTGTAGGCCTTTGTGTTCCATCACTTTGAGTATCTCCTGCCACTCCCTCCTTGCCTTCAATGTTTCTGTAGAAAAGTCATTTGATAGTCTTATGGGAGTTCCCTTGTATGTAACCTTCTGCCTTTCTCTTGCTGCTTTCAAGATTCTCTCTTTGTCTTTAAGCTTTGCCATTTTAACTATAATGTGTCTTGGTGTGGGCCTGTTTGGGTTTATCCTGGTTGGAACTCTCTGCACTTCCTGGGCTTGTATGTTGGTTTCCTTCATCAGGTTAGGGAAGTTTTCGGACATTATTACCTCAAATATGTTCTCAATCCCTTGCTTCTTCTCTTCGCCTTCTGGTATTCCTATGATGCGCATGTTGTTGCGCTTGATGTTATCCCAGAGGTCTCTTAACCCATCTTCATTGTTTTTTATTCTTTTTTCTTTCTGTTGTTCAGTTTGAGTGATCTCTGCTAACTTGTCTTCTAAGTCGCTGATTCGATCCTCTGCTTCATCTAACCTGCTGGTCATTCCTTCAAGTGAGTTCTTAATTTCGGTAATTGTGTTTTTTATTTCTAGCTGGTTGTTCGTTAAGATTTCTACATCCTTTTTTAGCTCTAACTGGTTGTTCTTTATGATTTCTATGTCCTTCTTTATGTCTTCTCTAAGCTCCTTAAACATTCTTATCACCAGTGTTCTGAACTCTGTCTCTGACATGTTGGTTACCTCTGCTTCATTTGGTTCCAGTTGTGGAGGTTTCTTCTGTTCTTTTATTTGGGACATGTTTCTTTGTCTCCCCATTCTGACTGACTCTCTGTGTTTGCTTTGATGTATTAGGCAGATCCCCTAGAGCTCTTAGTTCTTGCTGGGTTATCTTATGTAGTATGTGTCTTTTATATTTGACTTGGACTACTTCGTTCTTCTCTGCATGTGCTCCACAGGTGGCTCGTGTGTTTAGTATATCGTCCTGTTCAAGAAGAACTTTGATTGCTTTTTGCTTGTGAGTAGGTGGGCTTAACTCCTAGGCCGTCTAGTTGTGAAACTTGGCTCTGCTCACCACAGGGTGTTCTGCTGGGTGAGGGTTGGCCACTTAAATGAGGTTTGGCCTCTATGGGCTCTTGTGCCTTCAGAGAATTCCCTCTGCGTGTGTGACTTGTAGGTCAAACTCGGTAGTACTCTGGTTTGGTCCAGAGTTGGCTTCTGGAAAATGCTGAATCTTGTGCCTCTTAAGCTGGGCCCTGGTAGGGCAGTTTCAGCACAAATCAAGTTACCAAGTACAACAACAACAACAACAACAAAGAAAACAAATCAAGTACATTCACATGTAAAATACAACCAACAATCCCCCCTCAACATAGGCAAAGATATCAAAGCAATAATGACAGAACAAAGCAAATCACTACAAGCAGAAAAAAAAATAAATAAATAAAAAAGTACCAAGCCAAGCAAAACAGAAAGCAGAACCAGTCTTGGCTTAAGCCCACCAGGTAATCTCCAGGTTGTCCTCTGCTGTGCCAAAGAGTTCCCTGCCTATTGCGCAGGCAGCGCTGGTCACCTGGTGCCCAGAGTGAATTTGGGAGTGTAGATTTAAATGCGAGGGGCTGAGGGGTCTGGATGACAGTTTTCAGAGAGACCATGCAGTTTCTGTCCTTTCCTGCACAAATGCACGCTGAGAGTAGCTCCAACAGCCCTGTGGTCAGTATTCCTGAGTCTTAGGGCCCTCCTTCCATGGGTGACTTGTAGGTCAAACCCGGTAGTACTCTGGTTTGGTCCAGAGTTGGCTTCTGGATATGTTGAATCTTGTGCCTCTTAATCTGGGCCCTGGTAGGGCAGTTTCAGCACAAATAAAGTTACCAAGTACAACAACAACAACAACAACAAGGAAAACAAATCAAGTACATTCACATGTAAAATACAACCGACAATCCCCACTCAACATAGGCAACGATATCAAAGAAATAAAGACAGAACAAAGCAAATCACAACAAGCAAAGAAAAGAAAAAAAAAGAGAAAGAAAGAAAAAAAAGAAAAAGAAAATAAAGAAAAAAAGAGAAAAACAAAGCAAAACAACACAAAACAAAACAAAAACAAAAGCAAAAAAACAAAAAAGCAAAACAAAACAAACAAACAAACAAACAAACAAAAATCACCAAGCAAAGCAAAACAGAAAGCAGCACCAGTCTTGGCTTAAGCCCACCAGGTAATCTCCAGGTTGTCCTCCGCTGTGCCAAAGAGTTCCCTGCCTAGTGCACAGGCAGCGCTAGTCACCTGGTGCCCAGAGTGAATTTGGGAGTGTAGATTTAAATGCGAGGGGCTGAGGGATCTGGATGACAGTTTTCAGAGAGACCATGCAGTTTCTGTTCTTTCCTGCACAAATGCACACTGATAGTAGCTCCACCAGCCCTGTGCCCAGTACTCCTGAGTCTTAGGGCCCTCCTTCCGTGGGTGACTTGTAGGTCAAACCCGGTAGTACTCTGGTTTGGTCCAGAGTTGGCTTCTGGATATGTTGAATCTTGTGCCTCTTAAGCTGGGCCCTGGTAGGGCAGTTTCAGCACAAATAAAGTTAGCAAGTACAACAACAACAACAACAACAAAGAAAACAAATCAAGTACATTCACAAATAAAATACAACCGACAATCCCCACTCAACATAGGCAAAGATATCAAAGAAATAAAGACAGAACAAAGCAAATCACAACAAGCAGAAAAAAGAAAAAAAAAGAGAAAGAAAGAAAAAAAAGAAAAAGAAAAGAAAGGAAAAAAGAGAAAAACAAAGCAAAACAACACAAAACAAAACAAAAACAAAAGCAAAAAAACAAAAAAGCAAAACAGAACAAACAAACAAACAAACAAACAAAAATCACCAAGCAAAGCAAAACAGAAAGCAGCACCAGTCTTGGCTTAAGCCCACCAGGTAATCTCCAGGTTGTCCTCCGCTGTGCCAAAGAGTTCCCTGCCTAGTGCACAGGCAGCGCTAGTCACCTGGTGCCCAGAGTGAATTTGGGAGTGTAGATTTAAATGCGAGGGGCTGAGGGATCTGGATGACAGTTTTCAGAGAGACCATGCAGTTTCTGTTCTTTCCTGCACAAATGCACACTGAGAGTAGCTCCACCAGCCCTGTGCCCAGTACTCCTGAGTCTTAGGGCCCTCCTTCCGTGGGTGACTTGTAGGTCAAACCCGGTAGTACTCTGGTTTGGTCCAGAGTTGGCTTCTGGATATGTTGAATCTTGTGCCTCTTAAGCTGGGCCCTGGTAGGGCAGTTTCAGCACAAATAAAGTTAGCAAGTACAACAACAACAACAACAACAAAGAAAACAAATCAAGTACATTCACAAATAAAATACAACCGACAATCCCCACTCAACATAGGCAAAGATATCAAAGAAATAAAGACAGAACAAAGCAAATCACAACAAGCAGAAAAAAGAAAAAAAAAGAAGAGAAAGAAAGAAAAAAAATAAAAAAAAATAAAAAAATAAAAAATAAGAAATAAAGAATAAAAAAAAATAAAAACCACCAAGCAAAGCAAAACAGAAAGCAGCACCAGTCTTGGCTTAAGCCCACCAGGTGATCTCCAGGTTGTCCTCCGCTGTGCCAAAGAGTTCCCTGCCTAGTGCGCAGGCATCGCTAGTCACCTGGTGCCCAGAGTGAATTTGGGAGTGTAGATTTAAATGCGAGGGGCTGAGGGGTCTGGATGACAGTTTTCAGAGAGACCATGCAGTTTCTGTCCTTTCCTACACAAATGCACGCTGAGAGTAGCTCCAACAGCCCTGTGCCCAGTACTCCTGAGTCTTAGGGCCCTCCTTCCAAGGATGAGTGGGAGGGGGCGGGCGGGAGATCTCTAAGCTGCTGAAAGCCGGGAGCTGCAACTGCCGCTTACTGCTGAACTCAAGGATTGCTTCCGCGGTTGCCCTTGCCCCGCCGCAGGCCAGCCAGAAAGGGTGGGGCCTGGGGATGGGGGGGTCTCCTCCCTCCCAGGCCAGCCACTCACACTCCTCCCACAGGCCTGAAAAGGTGGTGGCTGGGGGTGTGGGAGTCTCCTCTCTCCTCGTCCAGTGAAAATCCCCTCCTTCCAGCCTCTTCCGAAGGTCAGAGCCGGCTGCCAATCTTCCCAGCGCCTGAGCGCAGACGCCCCTCTGTAATCTGACACTGTTTCTCAGTTAGGGGTAGTTTAAGTCTCTGGAAGGGCGGGGGGAGGATTCGAAAAGCGCGGTGGGGGGCCCAGGTGTGGCGTCTCAGTTCTTTGTCTGCCCTAGGGCCCACGAGCTGCCCGCCCCGGCGGGAGCGATCAGCTGTGGGACACAGGGAAAGAGCCCACCTCCTGGACCCTATGCTCTCTGCTGGACCCTGGCCTCCCGTGGGACTCTAGAGCCCCGGGTGCTCCCTTCCCCTGCTTCTGTGGGCACGCTCCTCCCCCGCTCGCCCCACTAGTGCACCTCAAAGCAAACCTTCCACGAGCTTCCGTTCCGACCTGGGAGCCGCGCAGCGCAGCTGATGCTGTACGGCCTGTGCTCCGCTGCGGGGGGGTTAGTGTTTTCACTTTGCGCCCCTCTCTCCTCCCCCGCTTGCCTAACTAGGGCACTCCAAAGCAAACCTTCCACGAGTCTGCGCTCCGTCGTCCTGGCGCCGCGGCGGCGGTTGCCGCTGGCCTCGGCTCCGCGGGGGTGGGGGTGGGGGGGCGCGCGCTTCCACTTCGCTGTCCTGCCTCCTCCCCTGCTTGCAATCCGCGCACACCTTCAGGTAAATTCCTCCACGAGTCTCCCCGCTGTTCTGCGTGTTCTATATCTCCCTGTGTCTTTAGAGCTGAGGTTTACCGCCGCAGCCGCCACCGCCGGCTTGATTCCACCGCGAGACCGCGCGTTTCCTCTCCGCTCCCTTCTTTCTTCCCCTGCTCGCCCAATTTGCGCACCTTCAAGTAATCCTTACACGAGTCTCTTAGGAGTCTCTTAGCTGTTCTGCGTGATGAGCGAAGAGTTGTTTGATGGGTATATGTCCTGTTTGTAATAAAATCCGGAGGAGAACTCAGAAAATGTGCCCGGCTGCCGCCATTCCTATGACGTCACTCTGATCTTTTTAATGTATTGCTGAATTCTATTTGCTAATATTTTGTTGAGGATTTTTGCATCTATGTTCATTAGAGATATCAGCCTGTAGTCCTGTAGTTTTCTTTTTTTTTGTGGTGTATTTGTCTGATTTTGGGATCAGGGTGATAGTGGCCTCATAAAAAGTGTTTGGAAGGCTTCCCTCCTTCTGGATTTTTTGGAACAGCTTGAGGAGAATAGGTGATAATTCTTTTTTGAATGTTTTGTAAAATTCACCTGTAAAGCCATCTGGTCCAGGGCTTTTGTTTGTTTGGAAATTGTTGATTACTGATTCATTACTCTGGTGGTAATCAGTCTATTCAGGTTTTCTGTTTCTTTTTGAGTTAGCCTTGGAAGGTTGTATGCCTCTAGAAAATTTTCCATTTCTTCCAGATTGTCAAAATTGTTGGCATATAATTGCTCATAGTAATTTCTTAAATTTTTTTTTTGTATTTTTGCGGTGTCTGTTGTCACTTCTCCTCTTTCATTTCTGATTTATTAGTTTGGGTCCTCTGTCTCTCTCTCTCTTTTTTAATGAGTCTGGCTAAAGGTTTGTCAATTTTGTTTATCTTCTCTAAGAACCAACTCTTGGATTCATTGATCTTTTGTATTGTTTGTCTGTTTTCTATTTCATTTATTTCCACTCTGATCTTTATTATCTCCTTCCTTGTACTCCCTTTGGGATTATTTTGCTGTTCTTTTTCCAGATCCCTTAAGTGTGAAAATAAACTGTCAATTAGTGATTTTTCTTGTTTCTTTAGGTAGGCCTACAATGCTATGAATTTCCCTCTTAGGACTGCTTTCGCTGCATCCCATAGATTTTGGGTAGTCGTGTTCTCATTTTCGTTTGTCTCGAGATATCTTTTGATTTCTTCCTTGATCTCATGGTTGACCCATTCATTATTTAGTAACATGTTATTCGGCCTCCATGAATTGGTGTGTCTTCCAGTTTTTTTCCTGAAGTTTGTTTCTAATTTCATAGCACTGTGGTCAGAGAAGACAATTGTATGATGTCAATTTTCTTAAATTTATCAAGATTTCTTTTGTGGTCTAACATGTGGTCTATCTTGGAAAATGTTCCATGTGTGCTTGAGAAGAACGTGTATTCTGCAGCTTTGGGGTGAAATGCTCTGAAAATGTCAATTAAATCCAAGTGGTCCTATGTGTCATTTAAGGCCATTGTTTCCATACTGATTTTCTGTCTGGAAGACCTGTCCCTTTTTGTCAGAGGTGTGTTGAAGTCCCCTACTATGATAGTGTTACTGTTGATCTGTCTTTATGTCAGTCAATATCTGTTTCATGTATTTAGGTGCTCCTATGTTGGGTGCATAGATATTTACTAGGGTTATGTCCTCTTCTCGGATCGATCCCTTTATTATTATACAGTGCCCATTTTTGTCTTTTAATATGTTCTTCATTTTAAAGTCTATTTTATCAGATATAAGTATTGCAAATCCAGCTTTTTTCTCATTTCCATTTGCAGGAAATAACTTACTCCAACCCTTCACTTTCAGCCTGTGTGTGTCTTTTGATCTGAGGTGAGTCTCTTGTATACAGCATATACAATCCACTCAGCCACCCTATGTCTCTTGATTGGAGCATTTAATCCGTTTACATTTAAAGTGATTATTGATAGGTACATAGTTATTGCCATTTTTTAAATTTGTAGTAAGATTGTTTTCATCTTTCTTCTGTTTACAGAAGTCCTTTTAATATTTCTTGCCATGCTGGCTTGGTGGTAATACATTCCTTTAGCTTATTCTTTTCTGGGAAGCTCTTTATCTCTCCTTCAATTTTAAATGATAACCTTGCTGAATAAAGGAATCTAAGTTGTAGGCCTTTGTTTTCCATCACTTTGAGTATCTCCTGCCACTCCCTTCTGTCCTTCAATGTTTCTGTAGAAAAGTCATTAGATAGTCTTATGGGAGTTCCCTTGCATGTAATCCTCTGTCTTCCTCTTGCTGCTTTTAGGATTCTCTCTTTGTCTTTAACCTTTGCCATTTTAACTGTGTCTTGGTGTGGACCTGTTTGGGTTTATCCTGGTTGGAACTCTCTGCACTTCCTGGGCTTGTATGTCGGTTTTCTTCACCAGGTTAAGGAAGTTTTCAGACATTATTACTTCAAATATGTTCTCAATCCCTTGCTTCCTCTCTTCACCTTCTGGTACTCCTATAATGTGCATGTTGTTGTGCTTGATGTTATCCCAGAGGTCTCTTAAACCATCTTCATTGTTTTTTATTCTTTTTTCTTTTTGTTGTTCTGTTTGGGTGATCTCTGCTAACTTGTCTTCTAAGTCACTGATTCAATGCTCTGCTTCATCTAATCTGCTGTTAATTCCTTCAAGTGAGTTCTTTATTTTAGTAATTGTGTTATTTAATTCTAACTGGTTTTTCATTCCGATTTCTCTGTCCTTCTTTATGTCATCTGTAAGTTCCTTAAACATTCTTATCATCAGTGTTCTGAACTCTGCCTCTGATATGTTGATTACCTCTGTTTCATTTGGTTCCAATTCTGGAGGTTTCTTCTGTTCTTATATTTGGGACATGTTTATTTGTTTCCCCATTGTGTCTGACTCTCTGTGTTTGCTTCGATGTATTAGGTAAATCCCCTAGGGTTCTTAGTTCCTTCTGGGTTATCTTATGTAGTATGTGTCATTTATATTTGACTTGCACCACTTCGTTCTTCTCCTCTGCGTGTGCTCCAAAGGTGACTCTTGTGTTGTGTATATTGTCCTGTTATAGTTGATTTTTAATTGCTTTTCGCTTGTGAGTAGGTTGGGTTGACTCCTAGGCTGACTAGTTGGGGGACTTGGCTCTGCCCACAGCAGGGTGTTCTGCTGTGTGAGCGTTGACCACTTAAATGAGGTTTGGCCTTTATGGGCTCTTGTGCTTGTAGAGAATTTCCTCTGGATGTGTCACTTGTAGGGCATACCCGGTAGTACTCTGGTTTCATCTGGAGTTGGCCTTTGGGTGTGTTGAATCTTGTGCGTCTTAAGCTGGGCCCTGGTAGGGCAATTGCAGAACAAAGCAAATCACCAAGTACAACAACAAAGAAAAAATCAAATACATTCACTCATAAAAACAACTGACAACCCACACTCAACACAAGCAAATATATCAAAGATATAAACACAAAACAAAACAAAACAAAAAAAAGCAGCGCCAGTCTTGGCTTAAGCCCACCAAGTAATCTCCAGGTTGTCCGCAGCTGTACCAAAGAGTCCTCTGTGTATTGTGCAGGCAGAGCCAGTCACCTGCTGCCCAGAGTGACGTTGGGACTGCATATTTCAATGAGTTGGGCTGAGGGGTCTGGATGGTAGTTTCTACAAAGTCAATGCAGTTTCCTGCATATATGTGCACTGAGAGTAGCACCACCAGCCCTGTGTCCAGTTCTCCTGAGTGTTAGGGCACTTCTGTGTTTGTGTGTGTGAGTGTGTGTGTGTGTGTGTGTGTGTGTGTGTGTGGCGGGCGGGAGATTTCTGAGCTGCTGAAAGCCCAGAGCTGTGTCTGCTGCCTACTGCTGATCCCTGGGAGTGCCTCCGCAGTTGTAATTGTCCTGCCCAGGCAGGCCAGAAAGCGTGGGGGCTGGGGATGGAGGGGTCTTCTCTCTCCCAGCCCAGCCCTGTCACACTCTTCCCACAGGCCAGAAAAGGTGGTGGCTGGTGGTGGAGGAGTCTCTTCTCTCCTAGCCCAGCAAAAATCACATTCTTCCCAGTCTCTTCCCTGGGTCAGAGCTGCATGCTGGTCTTCCCACAGCCTGAGCACTAAGGCTCCTCTGTAATCTGACACTACTGCTGAGTTCAGGTGCCAGTTTAAGTCTCTGGAAAGGCGGTGGGTAGGTTTGGGAGAGTGGGGGAGGGGCCCAGGTATGGAAATTGTGTCTTTTGTCCCATCTAGGGCATGGCCTCAATTTAAAAAACACTACTGGGACCTTGGTAATTACCAAATTAACTTCTCCCCCACTTCCATTGGCACATGACTTTTTTCCACTCATATTTCACCTTGTTGAGACTATGTCCCAGTATAGTATGTGGATTCTAATATTCGAATGCTCTTTTGGGCAGAGATGAAATAACATAACTAAGAAGACAAGTTAAGAAATGACTTACCAGTAATGCAAAAAAAGCTCTTCCCAGGCACATTTACCATGTTGAAAATCTGAAAACCAGGAAGGGGAATAATGGAGTTGTGATTAGACCTGATAAAGTATCCACTGAAGCACTGCATACTATTTTCAAGAATGCCTTGTCCTTCCCCAAGGATTTTATATCCTCTTCATTAGGAAGACATAATAGAGATGATTTTGAATGAGAAAAAACACTGCATAAATATTCTTTCTTACCATTTGCTTCAATCCCAAGTCATTTCCAAGCTTTGGAAAAGTTAAGGCTACAATTTGTCTTTGTTAATAATTATGTAGTATCCCATTTTATAGTTTTTTCACTGAGTATTTGGGTTGTGTCCAGTTTTTAAAATTAATATAAATAATTCTAAAGCATGCAGAGCATATCCGGGACCCCTCCCCACCCCATCTAAGGCAGGGGACATGTGTGTGAACACCACTCTGGTGGCGAGAAAGCTCCGCAAGTGAGAAGCTGGCGTTAGGCTGGGGTCTGCCACAGAACAAAACTTAGAGAAGATATGACAGAGGCAAGAAAATTCTTATTTCAGGCTCTGAATGGCTTTGTATTGGAAGTCACTATTGATGTGTTGGTCTTTTCTGCTTTTCCTACTATTCATGACTCCTAAGTTTCCACTTCTGGGTGTCACACAACAGAGAGTATACGAACTTCACCATACTGAAGGCAGAGCTGGTTCCCGCATCAGCCACATGAGAAATTTAACTCTCTCGGTGTACTCTCCCGAAAGAATTGCTGGAGCCGGTGGCCTCCCCTTGCTAGCATCTGTGACGACCCATCCCAGCATCCCTCAGATCTTTTCTTTTTTTTCTTTTTTTTCCTTTTTTATTTATTTTTTAATTAGATTTATTGGGGTGACAATTGTTAGTAAATTTACATAGATTTCAGGTGTACAATTCTGTATTATATCATCTATAAATCCCATTGTGTGTTCACCACCCAGAATCAGTTCTCCTTCCATCACCATATATTTGATCCCCCTTACCCTCATCACCCAGTCCCCACCCCCTTACCCTCTGGTAACCACTATATTACTGTCTGTGTCTATGAGTTTTTGTTTCTCATTTGTTTGTCTTGTTCTTTTGTTGTTTTTGGTTTATATACCACATATCAGTGAAATCATAGGGTTCTCTGCTTTACCTGTCTGACTTATTTCACTTAGCATTATACTCTCAAGATCCATCCATGTTGTCACAAATGCTCCTATATCATCTTTCCTTAACGCCGAATAGTATTCCATTGTGTATATGTACCACAACTTCTTTATCCATTCGTCTATCGAAGGACATTTTGGTTGTTTCCATGTCTTGGCCACCGTAAACAAAGCTGCAATGAACATTGGAGTACACGTGTCTCTATAGAGAAATGCTTTTATATTTTTGGGGTAGATACCCAGAAGAGCGATTGCTGGGTCATATGGTAATTCTATTCGTAATTTCTTGAGGAACCTCCACACTGCCTTCCATAGTGGCTGCACCAGTCTGCATTCTCACCAACAGAGTATGAGAGTTCCTTTTTCTCCACAGCCTCTCCAACACTTGTTACTATATGTCTTGTTGATGAAAGCCATTCTGACTGGGGTGAGGTGATATCTCATTGTGGTTTTCATTTGCATTTCTCTGATGATTAGCGATGTTAAGCATTTTTTCTTATGTCTATTTGCCATTTGTATATCCTCTTTGGAGAAATGTCTCTTCAGGTCCTCTGTCCATTTTTCAATTGGGTTGTTTGTTTTTTTGTTGTTGAGTTTCATGAGTTCCTTGTATATTTTGGATATTAGCCCCTTATCAGAGGCACTGTTTGCGAAAATCTTCTCCCATTCAGTTGGTTGCCTCATTATTTTGTCAATAGTTTCTTTTGCTGTGCAGAAGCTTTTCAGTTTCATATAATCCCATTCTTTATTTTAGTTTTTACTTCCATTGCCTTTGGAGTCAAATTCGTAAAATGTTCATTGAACCCAAGGTCCATAAGTTTAGTACCTATGTTTTCTTCAATGCAGTTTATTGTGTCAGGTATTATGCTTAAGTCTTTGATCCATTTTGAATTAATTTTGGTACATGGTGACAGATAGCAATCCAGTTTCATTCTTTTGCATGTAGCTATCCAATTCTGCCAGCACCATTTATTGAAGAGGCTGTCTTTCCTCCATTGTATGTTTTTAGCTTCTTTGTCAAAAATTATCTGTCCATATTTACGTGGTTTTATTTCTGGGTTCTCAATTCTATTCCATTGGTCTATGTGTCTGTTTTTCCGCCAATACCAAACTGTTTTGATTATTGTAGCCCTGTAGTACAAGCAAAAATCAGGGATTGTGATACCTCCAGTATTGTTCTTTTTTTTTAATATTGCTTTGGCTATTCGGGGTCTTTTGTGGTTCCAACAAATCTGATGATTTTTTGTTCTATTTCTTTAAAAAATGCCATTGGGATTTTAATGGGGATTGCATTAAATCTGTATATGGCTTTGGGTAATATGGCCATTTTAACTATGTTGGTTCTTCCAATCTATGAGCACGGAATGTCTTTCCTTTTATTTGTGTCTTCTTCAATTTCTTTCAAAAATGTCTTATAGTTTTCAGCATATAAATCCTTCACATCCTTGGTTAAGTTTATTCCTAGGTATTTTATTCTTTTTGCTGCCATTGCAAAAGTAATTCTTTTTTCTATCTCTTTTTCTGAGATTTCATTGTTGGTATATAGGAAAGCAATGGACTTTTGTACGTTGATTTTGTAGCCAGCAACTTTAATGAATTTATTGATTGTTTCTAATAGCTTTTTGGTGGAGTCTTTAGGGTTTTCTATATATAGCATCATGTCATCTGCAAAGAGTGAGAATTTAACTTCTTCATTCCCGATTTGGATGCCTTTTATTTCTTTCTCTTGCCTGATAGCTCTGGCGAGGACTTCCAACACTATGTTGAAAAGCAGAAGTGATGGGGACAACCTTGTCGTGTTCCTGAACGTAGAGCAAAGGGCTTCAGCTTTTCACCATTCATTATGAGATTAGCTGAAGGCTTGTCATATATGGCCTTTATTATGTTGAGGTATTTTCCTTCTATACCAATTTTAGTAAGTGTTTTAATCATAAATGGATGTTGTATCTTATCAAATGCTTTTTCTGCATCAATCGATAGAATCATATGATTGTTGTCCTTTATTTTGTTTATGTGATGTATCACATTGATGGATTTGCAAATGTTGAACCATCCTTGTGCCCCGGGGATGAACCCCACTTGGTCGTGATGAGTAATCTTTTTAATGCATTGTTGTATTCGATTTGCTAGAATTTTGTTTAGGATTTTAGCATCTGTATTCATCAGAGATATAGGTCTGTAGTTTTCTTCTTTTGTGTTGTCCTTACCAGGTTTTGGTAAAAGGGTAATGTTGGCCTCATAAAATGAGTTAGGGAGTACTGACTCTTCTTCAATTTTTTGGAAGAATTTGAGCAGGATTGGTATTAGATCCTCTTTGAAGGTTTGGTAGAATTCACTGGTGAAGCCATCTGGTCCAGGACTTTTGATTTTGGGAAGGTTTTTGATGACTGATTCAATTTCGTTACTGGTGATCAGCCTGTTAAGATTTTCCAGTTCTTCATGATTCAGCCTTGGAAGGCTATATGTTTCTAAGAACTTGTCCATTTCTTCTAAGTTATTAAATTTGGTGGCATATAGTCCTTCATAGTATTTTTGGATAATCCTTTGTATTTCTGTAATGTCCGTGATAACTTCCCCTTTTTCATTTCTGATTTTGTTAATTAGTGTCTTCTCTCTTTTTATCTTAGTGAGTCTAGCCAAGGGTTTGTCGATTTTGTTAATCTTTTCAAAGAACCAGCTTTTTGTCACATTAATTTTTTCTATTGTCTTTTTGTTCTCTATTTCATTTAGTTCTGCTCTGATTTTTGTTATTTCCTTTCCTCTGCTGACCTTGGGTTTCGCTTGTTCTTCTTTTTCTAGATTTTTAAGGTGTAACATGAGGTTGTATATTTGGGATTTTTCTTGTTTCTTGAGATAGGCCTGTAATGATATAACTTTCCCTCTTAAAACTGCTTTCGCAGCATCCCAAAAATTTTGGTATGATGTAGTTTCATTGTCATTTGTTTCTATGTATCTTTTGAGCTCTCCTCTAATTTTTTCTTTGACCCAGTCGTTCTTTAAAAGTATGTGGTTTAATCTCCATGTATTTGTGTTTTTTCCTGCTTTCTTTTTGCAGTTGATATCCAATTTCAAAGCTTTGTGATCAGAGAATATGCTTGGTATGATTTCAATCTTCTTAAATTTCCTGAGGCTGATTTTGTGTCCCAATATATGGTCTATCCTTGAGAATGTTCCATGTACACTCTAAAAAATGTATAGTCTGATGTTTTAGGATGAAGTGCTCTATATATGTCAATTATGTCCAATTCATCTAATGTGTCATTTAGGGCTGCTATTTCATTATTTATCTTCTGTTTGGATGATCTATCCATAGCTGTCAATGATGTATTTAAGTCCCCTAGTATAATTGTGTTTTGGTCAATTTCTCCCTTTAGTTCTGTTAGTAGTTGCTTGGTATATTTCGGTGCTCCCTGATTGGGGGCATAAATATTGATGACTGTTATGTCTTCTTGTTGTATAGTCCCCTTTACCATTATGAAATGTCCATCTTTGTCTCTTGTTATCTTTTTCACCCTGAAGTCTGTTTCATCTGATATCATTATGGCTACACCTGATTTTCTCCGGGTACCATTTGCTTGGAGTGCCAATTTCCACCCTTTCACTTTGAGTCTATGCTTGTCCTTGTAGCTGAGATGTGTCTCTTGTAGACAGCATATAGTTGGGTTTAGTTTTTTGATCCAATCTGCTACTCTGTGTCTCTTTATTGGGGAGTTCAGTCCATTTACATTTAGGGTGATTATTGATATGTGAGGATTTCCTGTCATTCTATCTTTAGTTTTCTGGTAAGGCTGTGTCTCCATTGTTTCTTTGTCATTTTGTTGTTGTCTGTTATTTCTGTGTGGTGGTATTCTATGATGTTTCCCTCTGTTTCTTCTTTTATTACAGTATATAGTTTAGATTTGGATGTTTTTTGAGTGGTTACCCTTGAGTTTATGTAAAAGAAAGTTTGATATTTAGAGTATTCCAGTTTCTTCAGTACGCTTACTTTCTCTATTCCCATATTCCAGTTCAGGCCTTTACGCTCCCCCTTTTTATGTCTCGGTTGCCACAAGTTGTCCCTGTTGATGGTGGTCTAATAGCCTCCTTTAGTATTTCTTGTAGTGCAGGTCGTGTATTAGAAAATTCCCTCAGCTTCTGGATGTCTGGAAAGGTCTTTATTACTCATTCATATCTAAAGGAGATCTTTGCTGGATATATTATTCTTGGCTCATGATTTCTCTCTTTCAATAGTTTGAATATTTGGTTCCATTCCCTCCTAGCTTGTAGAGTTTCTGCTGAAAAATCTGATGATAATCTAATGGGCTTTCCTTTGTAGGTTACCGTCTTCTTTTCCCTGGCTGCCTTGAGGATTTTCTTTGTCATTGATTTTAGACAGCTTCAATACAATGTGCCTTAGTGAAGGCCTGTTGGGATTGAGGTAATTAGGTGTTCTATTTGCTTCTTGGATTCGAGGATCCAGTTCTTTCCACAAGTTTGGGAAGTTCTCATCGACGATTTGTTTGAGTATATTCTCTGTTCCCTTCCCTCTTTCTTCTCCTTCTGGTATGCCCATTATTCTTATATTGCTCTTTCTGATGGAGTCAGAAAGTTCTTGTAGAGTTCTTTCATTTCTTTTAAGTCTCAAGTCTCTTTCTTCTTCCCTCTGTGTAAATTCCAGGTTCCTGTCTTCAATGTCACTGATTCTTTCCTCCATCTGGTCAACTCTACTACCTAAGCTGGATATTTTATTGTTAATTTCTTCTATTGAGTTCTTAATCTCCAGAAATTCTATTTGGTTCTTTTTCAAGATTTCAATCTCTTTTGTAAAATGCTCATGGTGTTCTTTGATTGTGTTTCTGAGTTCATTAAACTGCCTTTCTGTGTTTTCTTGCATCTTGTTCAGTTTTTTCAGAATTGCAATCTTAAATTCTCTGTCATTTAAATCACAAAGGTCCATATCTCTAAGTTCCTTTTCTGGAGACTTTTCACTTTCTTTCTGAGCTATCTTGTTGCCTTGGTTATTCATGGCAATCACTGATTTACTATTTCTCTTCCTAGACATCTACAGGAGTGGCTTCTGCAACAGGTTGATAGGTATGCGAAGAGCTTTTGAAGTTCCAAAGCTCTTTCTGCGCCAGATTCAGAGCCTGTTTGTTTCAGCAGTTCTGTTTACTCCTGCAGGGATCCGCCCAGATAGGTGGGGCCAGGGGCGGGGTGAGTTGTGAGAGGTGGCCCAGAGCAATGGCGACTACCACCACCACAGCCAGTCCTGCTTCCACAGCTCCCTCCCCTTTGTCGGAACTAGTTGAGCTGCGAATCTGTGTCTGTGGTCCACAGTTCTTAGAGCAGCAAATATTCTGTCCTTTGATCTGTCACTGCTACTTTATGGCTTCTAGCACCGGGCAGGTGGGGGCGGGGCGAGCTCTGGGAGGGTAGGGAGGGGCGGGGCGGCTAGTCTCCGTGCCTAAGGCTTCCGTTCTCCCCTCGGAAGTGAGGGCTTAAACCACTGATTTCAGCCCTCTTTCCTCAGTCTTTGCTCCGTGAGGTTTCTGCCATGAGCATTGGTTTCAGCTGTGCTATATGCTGCCCCCTGAGCCCTGTGGGCCGTAAGTGGAGCCCTAGCAGTCCGAGTCCTTCCCTCTCCCGCAGCTGCGGAAGATCCGGGAGCAGCGGGCTCCGAGCACTGAGCTAGGTCTGTGTCCTGCGCCCTTGCAGCTCTGTCTCCGCACTTCTCCTCTCCCTCCTCCCCCGCTCGCGCGATTCACCCACCTGGAGGTGAATTCAGTAGTGGGCCTCTTCGTCTTGCCTGTCTGCTGTGCAAGGAGTCCTTTGTGGAGTTATTGTTGTCCAATTTGTTGTAAATTCCAGGGGAGCGTTACAGAGGCTCACCTCACGCCATCTTTATTACTTCCTTCATTCCAGTTTCTTTAAGTTTACCCTATCACTCTTTCAATAGCTTCATAAATAAACAGTTTAATTAATTTATTGCTAGAGTTTAAAAAAAATAAATGTATACAAGGTTTCCTTTAACTTAACCTCACAAGTTCAGATGTGTAGTTCTTCCAGTCCTTAAGGTACAAACATTTTGTTATTTCTCCTGTAGTTCCATGAACATTTGGGAATTCTGTTTTAAGTTTCCAAACATTTCGTTTCTTTTAAGTCATTTTACTGTTTATTTCTGATTTTACTGTTATAATATGGTCAAGTGATGTGGTTTGTATGACTTTAGGTTCTGAAAAATTACGACCTCTTGGTTGCAAGATAAATAAGTCCTGGGGATATAATAATGTACAGCATGCTGACTATAGTTAGCAATATTGTATTGTATATTTGGAATTTAAATAAAATTATAATTTTATTAAATGAGGGAACAGGTATGATGGAAGCAAGACTACTCTGCATAGAGTTTCCCATATCATTTTAACTTTTTAAAAAAGATTTTTACTAAAATATAGTTAACATACAATATTATATTAGTTTCAGGTATACATCATAGTTTTTCAACATATATTTACCTAAAGAAGTGATCAACATGGTAAGTCCAGCAGCCATGTGAAAGCGTACCATGCTATCACAATATTGACTATATTTCCTATGCTGTATATTGCATCCCCATAACTCATTTGTTTTATACCTGAAATTTTTAATCTCTTATTCCCCTTCACCTTTTTTCCCCTTTTTAATTTTTCAATTAAGGTTGACATTCAATATTATTTTATATTAATTTCAGGTGTACAGCATAGTGGTTAGATATTTATATAATTTAAGAAGTGATCCCTCTGACTAGTCTAGTACCCACCTAGCACCATACATAGTTATTATTATATTATTGATTATATTCCCTATGCTTTACTTTACATTCCCATGACTATTTTGTAACAACTAATTTCTACTTCTTAATCCCTTCCACCTTTTCACCCATTTCCCCAACCCCACTCCCATCTAGTAACCATCAAAATGTTCTCTGTATCTATGAGTTTGTTTTTGTTTTGTTTGTTTGTTTATTTTGTTCTTGAGATTCCACATATAAGCAAAATCACATTGCATCTGTCTTTCTCTGTCTGACATACTCCACTCAACACAATACTCTCCAGGTCTATCTATACCACCGAAAATGGGAAGAACCCATTCCCTTCCGTAGCTGAGCAATATTCCATTGTATACATAGGATGCCAAAAAATTGTATACACATTTTAAGAAAGGAAAAACTTTTTAAAATTGTAATACTCAATATATACCAATTACAAAAGATGAATAAAAGTCACATTTGACTTCTGCAATTATAAGAGGTGCACAAAGTGGTTACCATCAGAGTCCAGATGTTTTTGATTACAGCGAACTACTGCTTGAGCAACGTTTGAGCGAATGTTGACCAAAGTGTCCACTTGTGTATATATTTTTGTATATATATATTTGGCATCCCAGGTATATGTACCACCTCCTCTTTATCCATTCATCAACTGATGGACACCCAGGCTGTCTCCATATCTTCTCCATTGTAAACAATGCTGTAATGAACATATGGATGCACATGTCTCTGGAAATAGTGAGGTTTTTTTTGTTTGTTTGTTTTAATTTTATTGGGGCATATGGGGAACAGTGTATTTCTCCAGGGCCCATCAGATCCAAGTTGTTGTCCTTCAATATAGTTGTGCAGGGCGCAGCTCATCTCCAAGTCTAGTTGCTGTTTCCAATCTTTAGTTGCAAGGCGCACAGCCCACCACCCCATGCGGGAATTGAACCAGAAACCTTGTTATTGAGAGCTCACACTCTAACCAACTGAGCCATCCAGCCACCCCTCTGGCAGCTCACAAGCAGCTTATTGTCTTCAGTCTAGTTGTGGAGGGGGCAGCTCACTGGCCCACATAGGAATCAAACCGGCAGCCCTGTTGTTCAGAGCTCACATTCGAACCAACTCAGCAATCCAGTTGCCAGCATTTGGTTTCTTTGGACAAATACCCACAAATTGGATTACTTGGTTCTTCTTTGTCTCTTATAATAGCCTTTGTTTTTAGTTGGTTTTGTTTTGGGGGGGATTTTTTGTTGTTGATTTTTTAAAATTAAAGTTTATTGGGGTGACAATTGTTAGTAAACTTACATAGATTTCAGGTGTACAATTCTGTATTACATCATCTATATATATCACATTGTGTGTTCACCACTCAGAGTCAGTTCTCGTTCCATCACCATATAATTGATTCCTTTTACTCTCAACTGCCACTCCCCTGCCCCCTTAACCTCTGGTAAACACTAAACTATTGTCTATGTCTATGAGTTTTTGTTTCTTCATTTGTTTGTCTTGTTCTTTTGTTGTTTTCAGTTTTATGTATCACATATCAGTGAAATCATATGGTTCTCTACTTTTTCTGTTTGACTTATTTTGCTTAGCATTATAATCTGAAGATCCATCCATGTGTGGCAAATGGTACTATTTCATTTATTCTCATGGCAGAATAGTATTCCATTGTGTATATATACCAAAACTTCTTTATCGAATCATCTATCAAAGGATACTTTGGTTGTTTCCATGTCTTGGGCACCATAAATAAGGCTGCAATGAACATTGGAGCACACTTGTCGATATGTATAAATGTTTTCAGATTTTTTGGGTAGATACCCAGGAGAGGGATTGCTGATTCATACGGCAATTCTATTCATAATTTTTTGAGATATCTCCACATGGCCTTCCATAGCGGCTGCACCAGTCTACATTTCCACCAACAGTGTATGAGGGTTCCTTTTTCTCCACAGCCTCCCCAACACTTGTTATTATTTGTCTTGTTGATGATAGCCATTCTAACTGGTGTAAAGTGATATCTCATTGTGGTTTTCATTTGCATTTCTCTGATGATTAGTGATGTTGAGCATTTTTTCATATAGCTATTGGCCATTTGGAGGTCCTTTTCGGAGAAATGTCTCTTCAGGTCTTCTGCCCAGTTTTTAACTGGATTATTTGTTTTTTTTCTTGCTGAGACATATGAATTAATTATCTATTTCGGATATTAGCCCCTTATCGAGAGCGTTGTTTGCAAAAATCTTCTCCCATTCCGTTGGTTGCCTCTTTATTTTGTCGATGACTTCTTTCGCTGTGCAGGAGCTTTTTAGTTTGATATAGCCCCATTCATTTATTTTAGCTTTTACTTCCCTTGCCTTTGGAGTCGAATTCATAAAATCCTCTTTGAACCCAAGATCCATAAGGTTTAGTATCTATGTACCTATGTTTTCTTCTATGCAGTTTATTATTTCAGGTCTTATGTTTAGGTCTTTGATGCATTTTGAATTAATTTTGGTACATGGTGACAGAAAGCAGTCTAGTTTCATTTTTTTGCACTTGGCTTTCCAATTCTTCCAGCCCCATTTATTGAAGAGGCTATCTTTCCTCCATTGTATGTTTTTAGCTTCTTTGTCAAAAATTATCTGTCCATATTTATGTGGGTTTATTTCTGTGTTCTAAATTCTATTCCATTGGTCTGTGTGTCTGTTTTTCTGCCAATACCGTACTGTTTTGATTATTGTTGCTCTGTAGTACAAACTGAAGCCAGGGAGTGTGATAACTCCAGCATTGTTCTTTTTTCTTAGGATTGCTTTGGCTATTCGGGATTTATTGTGGTTCCATACAAATCTGATTATTTCTTTGTTCTATTTCTTTAAAAAATGCCATTGGGATTTTGATAGGGATTGCATTAAATCTGTATATTGCTTTGGATAATATGGTCATTTTAACTATGTTGATTCTTCCAATCCACGAACATAGAATGTCTTTCTATTTCTTTGTGTCTTCTTCTATTTCTTTTAAAAATGTCGTAAAGTTTTCAGTGTATAGACATTTCACATCCTTGGTTAAGTTTATTCCTAGGTATTTTATTCTTTTTGTTGCAATTGCAAAGGGATTTTTTTTAATTTCTTTTTCTGACATTTCATTGTTAGTATATAGGAATGCAATGGACTTTTTTGTACGTTGATTTTGTAGCCAGAAAATTTACTGTATTTATTTATTGTTTCTAATAGCTTTTAGGCAGAGTCTTTAGGGTTTTCTATATATAGCATCATGTCGTCTGCAAAAAAGTGACAACTTAACTTCTTCATTACAAATTTGGGTGTCTTTTATTTCTTTCTCTACCTGATTGCTCTGGCTAGGACTTCCATTACTATGTTGAAAAGCAGAGGTGATATGAGACAGCCCTGTCGTGTTCCTGAATGAAGAGAAAAGGGCTTCAGGTTTTCACCACTAATTATGATATTAGCTGAGAGTTTGCCTTATGGCTTCTACTATGTTAAGGTATTTTCCTTCTATACCTATTTTATTAAGTATTTTATCATTAATGGATGTTGTATCTTGTCAAACGCCTTTTCTGCATCTATTGATAAACCATATAATTTTTGTCCTTTATTTTGATTATGTGGTGTATCACGTTGATTGACTTGCATACATTCAACCATCCTTGTGCCCCTGGGATGAACCCCACTTGATTGTGATGTATAATGTTTTTCATGCATTCTTGCATTCGATTTGCAAGAATTTTGTTTAGGATTTTTTGTATCTGTATTCATTAGAGATATTGGTCTGTAATTTTCTTTTTTTGTGTTATCCATACCAGGTTTTGGTATCAGGGTAATGTTGGCTTCATAAAATGAGTTAGGGATTATTGTCTCTTCTTCAATTTTTTGGAAGAGTTTAGGTAGGACCGGTATTAGATCCTTTTTAAATGTTTGGTAGAATCCACTAAAGTCATCTGGTCCTGGACTTTTGCTTTTGGGAAGGTTTTGGATGACTGATTCAATTTCCTTTCTGGTGATTGGTCCATTTAGATTTTCCAATTCTTTATGATTCAGCCTAGGAAGTCTATCTGTTTCTAAGAATTTGTCTATTTCTCCTAGGTTATTGAATTTGGTGGGATATAATCCTTCATAGTATTGTTGGATGATCCTTTGTATTTCTAGGGCATTCGTGATAACTCTCCCTCTTTCATTTATGATTTTGCTTATTTGTATCTTTTCTCTTTTTATCTTAGTGAGTCTAGCCAAGGGTTTGTCAATTTTACGAATCTTTTCAAAAAGCCAGCTCTTTGTTGCATTAATTTTTTATTGTCTTTTTGTTCTTTATTTCATTTAATTCTGCTCTGAATTTTATTATTTCCTTCCTTCTGCTGACTTTGGGTTTCATTTGTTCTTCTTTTTCTAGTTCTTTAAGGTGTAACCTGAGGTTATTTATCTGAGATTTTTCTTCTTTCTTGAGACAGGGCTGTAATGATATAAATGTACCTCTTAAAACAGTTTTTGCTGCAACCCCAAAATTTTGGTAGGCTGTATTTTTATTGTCATTTGTTTCTATGTATCTTTTGATCTCTCGTCTTATTTCTTTTTTGACCCAGTCGTTCTTTAAAAGTATGTTGTTTAATCTCTACATATTGGTGGTTTTTCCTGCTTTCTTTCTTCAGTAGATATCCAATTTCAAAGCCAGAGAATATGTGATCAGAGAATATGCTTGGTATGATTCAATATTCTTAAATTTGCTGAGGCTAGTTTTATATCCCAATATATGGTCTATCCTTGAGAATGTTCCATGTACACTCGAAAAGAATGTATAGTCTGATGTTTTAGGATGAAGTGCTCTATAAATATCAATTACTTCCTTTTCATCTAATGTGTCACTTATGGCTGATATTTCTTTCTTTATTTTCTGTTTGGACTATCTATCCATAGCTGTCAATGATGTATTTACGTCCCCTACTATAATTGTGTTTTGGTCAATTTCTCCTTTTAGTTCTGTTAGTAGTTCCTTGGTACATTTCAGTGCTCCCTGATTGGGGGTATAAATATTGATGACTGCTTTGTCTTCTTGTTGTATAGTCCCATTTATCATTATGAAATGTCCATCTTTGTCTCTTGTTACCTTTTCTATCTATCCTGAAGTCTATTTCATCTCATATCAGTATAGCTACACCTGATTTTCTCTGAATACCATGTGCTTGGAGTGTCCATTTCCATCCTTTCATTTTGAATCTACATTTGTCCTTGTAGCTGAGATTTGTCTCTTGGAGGGAGCATATGGTTGTGTTTAGTTTTTTGATTCAATCTGCACTCTGTGCCTTTTTATTGGTGAGTTTAGTCCATTTACAGCTGGGGTGATTATTGATATATGAGGTTTTCCTAACATTCTATCACTGGTTTTCTGGTAGGACAGTGTCTTCATTGTTTCTCTTTGTTGCTGTCTATTATTTTAGTGTGGTGGTATTCTATGATTTCTCCCTCTGTTTCTTCTTTTTTTTCTTCTTAATTTATTGAAGTGACATTTGTTAATAAAATTAGATAGATTTCAGGTGTACAATTCTGTATTACATCATCTATAAATCCCACTGTGTGTTCACCACCCAGAATCATTTCTCCTTCCATCACCATATATTTGATCCCCCTTACCCTCATCTTCCACCCACCACCCCCCCTTACCCTCGGGTAACCACTAAACTATCATCTGTGTCTATGAGTATTTGTTTCTCATTTGTTTGTCTTGTTCTTTTGTTGCTTTTGGTTTATATACTACATGTCAGTGAAATCTTTTTTTTCTGACTTATTTCACTTAGCATTATACTCTCAAGATCCACTCATATTGTCACAAATGTTCCTATCTCATCTTTTCTTACCGCCAAATAGTACTCCATTGTGTATATATACCACAACTTCTTTATCCATTAATCTATCGAAGGACATTTTGGTTGTTTCCATGTCTTGGCCACCGTAAACAAAGCTGCAATGAACATTGGAGCACACGTGTCTTTACGGATAAATGTTTTCAGATTTTTTAGGTAGATATCGAGGAGGGGATTGCTGGGTCATATGGTAATTCTATTCATAATTTTTTGAGGAATCTCCACACTGCCTTTCATAATGGCTGAATAAGTCTGCATTCACACCAACAGTGTATGAGGGTTCCTTTTTCTCCACAGCCTCTCCAACACTTGTTACTATTTGTCTTGTTGATGATAGCCATTCTCACTGGGGTGAGGTGATATCTCATTGTGGTTTTTATTTACATTTCTCTGATGATTAGTGATGTTGAGCATTTTTTCATATGTCTATTTGCCATTTGTATGTCCTCTTTGCAGAAATGTCTCTTTAGGTCCTCTGCCCATTTTTCAATTGGATTGTTTGTTTTTTTGTTGTTGAGTTTCATGAGTTCCTTGTATATTTTGGATATTAGTCGCTTATCAGAGGTACTGTTTGCAAAAATCTTCTCCCATTCAGTCGGTTGCCTCTTTATTTTGTCGATGGTTTCTTCTGCTGCACAGAAGCTTTTAAGTTACATATAGTCCCATTCATTTATTTTAGCTTTTACTTCCATTGCCTTTGGAGTCAGATTCATAAAATGCTCTTTGAACCCAAGGTGCATAAGTTTAGTACTTATGTTTTCTTCTATGAAGTTTATTGTGTCAGGTCTGGTACATGGTGACAGATAGCAGTCCAGTTTCATTCTTTTGCACGTAGCTATCCAATTCTCCCAGCACCATTTATTGAAGAGGCTGTCTTTCCTCCATTGTATGTTTTTAGCTTCTTTGTCTAAAATTATCAGTCCATATTATGGTTTTATTTCTGGGTTCTCAATTCTATTCCACTAGTCTATGTGTCTGTTTTTCTGCCAATACCATGCTGTTTTGATTATTGTAGCCCTATAGTACAAGCTAAAGTTAGGGAGAGTGATACCTCCAGTATTTTTCTTTTTTCTTAAGACTACTTTGGCTATTCAGGGTCTTTTGTTGTTCCAAACGAATCTCATGACTTTTTGTTCTATTTCTTTAAAAAAATGCCATTGGGATTTTGATGGGGAATTCATTAAATCTGCATATTGCTTTGAGTAATGTGGCCATTTTAACTATGTTGATTCTTCCAATCCATGAGCATGGAATGTCTTTCCATTTCTTTGTGTCTTCTTAAATTTCTTTCAAAAATGTATGCTTATAGTTGTCAGCATATAGGTCCTTCACATCCTTGGTTAAGTTTACTCCGTATTTTATTCTTTTTACTGCAATTGCAAAAGGAATTGTTTTTTCTATCTCTTTTTCTGAGATTTCATTGTTAGTATATAGGAATGCAATGGACTTTTGTACGTTGATTCTGTAGCCAGCAACTTTACTGTATTCATTGATTGTTTCTAATAGCTTTTTGGTGGAGCCTTTAGGGTTTTCTACATGTAGCTTCATGTCATCTGCAAAAAGTAATAACTTAACTTCTTCATTCCCAATTTGGATGCCTTTGATTTCTTTCTCTTGCCTGATTGCTCTGTGAAGGACTTCCAACACTATGTTGAAAAGCAGAGGTTATAAGGGACAGCCCTGTTGTGTTCCTGAATGTAGAGAAAGGTCTTCAGTTTTTCACCATTAATTATGAGATTAGCTGAGGGCTTGTCATTGATGGCCTTTATTATGTTAAGGTATTTTCCTTCTATACCTATTTTATTAAGTGTTTTAGTCATAAATAGATGTTGTATCTTGTCAAATGCTTTTTCTGCATCAATAGATACAATCATATGATTTTTGTCCTTTATTTTGTTTATGTTTGTTTGAGTATATTCTCCGTTCCCTTCTCTTTTTCTTCTCCTTCTGGCATGCCCATTATTCTTATATTGCTCTTTCTGATGGAGTCAGAAAGTTCTTGTAGAGTTCTTTCATTTCTTTTAAGTCTCAAGTCTCTTTCTTCTCCCATCTGTGTAATTTCCAAGCTTCTATCTTCGATGTCACTGATTCTTTCCTCCATCTGGTCAACTCTACTACCTAAGCTGGTTGTTTCATTCTTAATTTCTATGGAGTTCTTAATCTCCAGAAATTGCAGTTGGTTCTTTTTTAAAATTTCAATCTCTTTTGTAAAATGCTCATGTTGTTCTTTGATTGTGTTTCTGAGTTCATTATATTGCCTTTCTGTGTTTTCTTGCTTCTCCTTCAGTTTTTTCAGAACTGCAATCTTGAATTCTCTATCATTTATGTCACACATTTTCATATCTTTAAGTTTTTTTTCTGGAGACTTTTCACTTTCTTTCTGAGCTGTCTTGTTGCCTTGGTTATTCATGGCAATTACTGATTTATTATTTCTCTTCCTAGACATCTACAGGAGTGGCTTCTGCAACAGGGTGATAGGAAGAGGTCTTTCTTTTGTTTTCCAATACTTGTTGGTAGAATGTTTTATTTTCTCTACGACTGCAGCCGTTTTTTCCTCTCTCACACAGTAGTGCTATGTTTTCTCTGCACTATTCCAGCTTCTCACACAATGGGGGGATTGCCTGGGAGACGGGCTTCTACTCTGTTAACAGTTCACCTGGGTCATTGGACACCACGTCCCTCTGGGGATGTGGAGAGCTTTTGCAGTTCCAAAGCTCTTTCTGCATTGTTTAGAGCCTGTATGTTTCAGCAGTTCTGTTTACTCCTGCAGGGAGCCACCCAGATAGATGGGACTAGGGGAGGGGTAAGTTGTGAGAGGTGGCCCAGAGTAATGGTGGCGACCACCACCACCACAGCTGGTCCTGCTTCCACAACTCCCTCCCCTTTGCTGGAACTAGATGAGCTGCGAATCTGTGTCTGCATTCCACAGTTCTTAGAATAGCAAATATTTTTTTCTTTTGATCTGACACTGCTACTGTTCTGCTTCTAGCACTGGGCAGGTGGGGGTGGGGCGAGCTTTGGGAAGGTATGAAGGGGCGGCAGTCTCAGTGCCCAAGGCTTCCATTCTCTGCTTGGCAGTGAGTGTTAAACCATCATTTTCAGCTGTCGTGCGGGGTGTCCGGCGGGGCAGCCTGCGGTGTCTTTGCTCCCGCTCCCCACATAAGAACGCAGGACATGGTGAGGCCAAAAAGGAACACCCACGGAGCCATAGGTAGGGAAGTCATACCACTATGGTTTCACTGGAGGCTGGGTTTACACGACGTGCGACCTGCTGTCCGCTTTGCTGCCAACCGACCAACTGTCCTCGACTTTCCTTACTCTCCTTCAGTGTCCTTGTGGGGACAAAGCCCCAAAAAACAATTTCCAGGCTCTCGGCCTCACAATAGAAAGGTGCTGGCTCGGGTAGTAAATGGCCATCAACTGTGATCAGATGGCCAGCAGCTGTGGCTAGTTGGCCGTCAGCTGTAAACCGTAAGCCATTGGCCACTAATATAACGATTGTGGCTACGCTAGCAGAAAGAATGGGGGCTAGCGAGAAGATGGTGGCTGGCAAGCGCGGACTGCTGTTAGGCAGATTATGTAGATCCTGCTTCCTGTGTCTCTAGCCCAGCCGCCAGCGAGAATATATTGGTTTGATTTCCCTATCTATGGCTCCATGGGTGTTCCTTTTTGGCCTTACCGTGTCCTGCGTTCTTGGGCGGGGAGCGGGAGCTGAGACCCTGCACGACAAATGGCGCAGCGAGCAGGGTCCCCTGCGCGACAGTCCTCCTTCACTCTCCTCGGCTCCCCTCCGTAGCTGCGGCAGTTATATCAGTGACCAATGGCTTAATGGCTACAGCTGATGGCCAACTAGCCACAGCTGACGGCCATCCACTATCTGAGCCAGCACCTCTCCACATGAGGCCGGAAGCCTGGAAACTGCTTTCTGGGGCTCTGTCCCCACATCAGCCTTCTTCCCACAGTCTTTTTTGTGAGGTCTCTGCCGTGAGAATTGAGTTCAGCTGTGTTATATGCTGTCCCCTCAGCCCTGTGGCCACAAGCGGAGCCCTAGCAGTCCGAGTCCTTCCCTCTCCCACAGCTGTGGTAGTTCCGGGATGCAGCGAGCTCAGAGCACTGAGCTAGGTCTGCGTCCTGCACTTGTGGGGCTCGTCTCTGCACTTCTCTCTTCCTTCCTCCCCCACTCGTGCGATTCGCCTACCTTTAGGTGTATTCAGTAGTGGGCCTCTTCGTCTTGCCTGTCTGCTGTGCAGGGAGTTCTTTGTGGAGTTATTGTTGTTCGATTAGTTGTAAATTCCAGAGGAGCTTTACAGAGGCTCACATCACACCGCCATTTTAATGACGTCTCCTGTTTCTTCTTTTTTTATGTTATATATTTCAGTTCTAGATTTTTTTCTGATTGGTTACTATTAAGTTTATGTAAAAGAAAGTTTCATATTTAGTCTATTCCATTTTCTTCATCATGCTTACTTTCTCCATTCCCTTTTGCCAGTTCAGACATTTACCCTCTCTTGTTTTATGTTGTCAAAAATTATCCCTATTTATGCTGGTTGAATAGCTTCCTTCCTTTCTAACACAGGTCGTATGTTAGAAAACTCCCTCAGCTTCTGTATGTCTGGAAAGCTCTTTATTCCTTCTCCATATCGAAAGGATACCTTTGCTGGATATATTATTCTTGGCTCATAATTTCTCTCTTTCAATAGTTTGAATATTTGAGTCCACTGCCTCCTGGCTTGTAGAGTTTCTGTTGAAAAATCTGATGGTAACCTACTGAGTGGGCTTTCTTTTATAGGTTACCATCTTCTTTTCCCTGGCTGACTTGAGGATTCTTTCTTTGTCCTTAATTTTTGACAATGTGCTTTGGAGAAGGTCTGTTGGGATTGAGGTAATTAGGTGTTCTATTTGCTTCTTGGATTCAAAGACACAGTTTTTTCCACAAGTTTGGGAAGTTCTCGTCAACTATGGGTTGAATATATTCTCCCTTCTCTCTTTCCTCTCCTGTATGCCCATTATTCTTATATTGCTCTTTCTGATGGAGTCAGTGAATTCTTGTAGAGTTCTTCCATTTCTTTTAACTCTCAATGCTCTCTTCTTCAATCTGTATCATTTCTGGATTTCTATCTTCGATGTCACTGATTCTTTCCTCCATCTGGTCAGCTCTATTACCTAAACTGGCTATTTCATTCTTCATTTCTTTTATTGAGTTCTTAACCTCCAGAAATTCTATTTGGTTCACTTTTAAAATTTCAATCTCTTTGGTAAAATGTTGATTGTGTTCTTTGTTTGCATTTCTGAGTTCATCAAACTGCCTGTCTGTGTTTTCTTGCATCTCGTTGAGTTTTATCAAAACTGCAATCTTGAATTCTCTGTCATTTAAGTCACATATTTCCATATCTTTAAGTTCATTTTCTGGAGACTTTTCATTTTCTTTCTGAGCTGCCTTATTATCTTGCTTATTCATGTCAATTAGTGAATTATTATTTCTCTTTTTAGGCATTTACAGGGGTGGGTTCTGCAACATGTTGTATGAAGAGGTCTTTCCTTTGCTTTCCAATAGGTGTTGGTAGAATGTTTTATTTTCTTTCTAAGTGCAGCCCTTAATTCTCTCTCACACTGTAGTGTTATATTTTCTCTGCTTCTCACACAATGGGGGGATTCCCTGGAAGGTGGGCTACTTCTATGTGAGCAGGATGCCTGGTCTCAGGGCACCATTTCTATTGGGGGATGTGGAAAGCTTCTGAAGTTCAGAAGCTCTTCCTGCATCAGATTCATGGCCTTTGTGTTTCTATGGGTTTGTTTACTCCTGCAGGGAACTGCACAGATAGGTGGGAGCAGTGACAGGGCGGGTTGTCAGAGGTGGCTGTGAGCAATGGTGGTGACCACCAGCACAGCCTGTCCTGCACCCAGGGTTCCCTTCCCTTCACCAAAACTAGTTAGGCTGCGAGTCCATGGCTGCAGGCTGCAGTTTTCAGAACTGCAAATATTCTGCTTTTGTGATGTGACAGTACTACTGTTCTGCTTGTATCATTGGTATGTTGGGGGTGGGGCAAGCTCTGGGAGGGTAGGAAGGCGTTGGCTAAGCTCCGTGCCTAAGCCTTCCATCCTCTGCTTGGCAGTGAGGGCTTAAACCTCCATTTTCACCCTTTCCTCAGTCTTTGCTTCGAGGTCTCTCCCATTAGTATTGGGTTCAGCTGGGGTATATGCTGATCACTCAGGTGGTCCTGTGGGCCATATGGGAAGTGCTAGAAGTCCAAATTCATCCTTCTCCCGTGACTGTAGTAGCTCCAGAATGCAGGGAGCTTGGAGCTCCGAGCTTGGGTCTGCATTCTGCCCCCGTCAGCCCGAGTCTCCGCACTTCCCCCTTCCCTCCTCTCATGCTTGCCCAATTTGCCCACCTTTAGATGATTTCAGTTGCATGTTTCTTAGTCTTGCCTGTCTGCTGTGCAGGGACTCCTTTGTGGACTTATAGTTATTGAATTTGTTGTAAATTCCAGGGGAGATTTCAAGAGGCTCACCTCATGCTTCCATTTCTATAATATCATCTCTAGCTTTTATTTTAAAGTCATTTTTTTTCTGATATAAGTATTGCCACTCCAGATTTTTTTCATTTCCATTTTCATGAACTATCTTTTTCCCCCATCACTGTACTTTCAGTCTTCCCATGTCTTTCAAACTGAAGTGAGTCTCTTATAGGCAGTATATGTAAGAGTCTTGTTTTCTTATCCATTTAGTGACCCTATGTCTTTTGATTGGAACATTTAATCTGTTTACATTTAAAATAACTATTGATAGATATGCAGTTATTGCCAATTTATTATACATATTTTTCTCTTCTTCTTTCTTTTCTTTTTTTTTAAAATTAAATACGTCCATTAAACATTCCTTGTAATACTGGTTTAGTGGTGATGAACTCTTTTAGCTTTTTCTTGTCTGGAAAGCTCTTTATCTGTCCTTTGATTCTAACTGATACTGTGTTTCCCCGAAAATAAGACCTAGCTGGATCATCAGCTCTAATGTGTCTTTTGGAGCAAAAATTAATATAAGACTGGGTCTTATATTATATTATGAAGACCAGGTCTTATATTAAAATAAGATTGATTCTTATATTAATTTTTGCTCCAAAAGATGCATTAGAGCTAATGGTCTGGATAGGTCTTTTTTTGGGGAAACACAGTAGCTTTGCTGGGTAATCTTGGTTATAGGTGCTTACTTTTCATCACTTTGAATATTTTGTACCAACCCCTTCTGACCTGCAAAGTTTCTGTTGAGAAATCATTTGACAGTCTTATGGGGGCTCCCTTGAACGTAACTAACTGCTTCTCTCTTTTTACTTTTAAGATTCTCTTTTTGTCTTTAATTTTTGGCATTCTAATTATGATGTGTCTTGCTGTGGGCCTCTTGGGTTCATCTTGTTTGGGACTGTCTGTGCTTCCTGGGCTTGTATATAAATAGATATCCTTTGCCAGGTTAGGAAAGTTTTCTGTCATTATTTCTTCAAATGGGTTTTCAATTCCTTGCTCTCTCTCTTCTCCTTACTCCCATAATGTGAATGCTGTTACGCTTGATGTTGTACCAGAGGTCCCTTAAACGCTCCTCAATATTTTGAATTCTTTTTTCTTTTTGCTCTTCT
Organism: Rhinolophus hipposideros; assembly: GCF_964194185.1. NCBI lineage: Eukaryota > Metazoa > Chordata > Mammalia > Chiroptera > Rhinolophidae > Rhinolophus > Rhinolophus hipposideros. The sequence continues at coordinate 25,277,074 of NC_138065.1, forward strand.
GATTGGGTGTTTTCTGCTACCTTATCTTCTACATCACTGGTTTGCTCCTCTGCGCCATCTAATCTACTGTTGATTCTCTCTAATGTATTCTTCATGTCTATTATTGTATTCTTTATTTCTAACTGGTTCTTTTTCATGTTTTTTTACCTCAATTTTTATGTTTCCTATCTCTTTGTTGAGGTTCTCCCTGGAATCATTGAGCATCTTTATAGCCAGTGTTTTGAATTCTTCATCTATTAGATTGCTTGTCTCCATTTTGTATAGTTCTTTTTCTGGAGCTTTGTTCTGTTCTTTTATTTGTAATATGTTTCTTTGTCTCCCAATTTTGACTGCCTGCCTGTGTTTGTTTCTGTTTAGTAGATAGGACTGCTATGCCTCTGGTCTTAGAAGAGTGGCCTTATGTTGTAGGTGTGCTGTGGGGCTCAGTGGTGCAGTCTTCCTGGTCACCTAAGCCACGCATTCTAGGTGTGTCCCTTGTGTGGGTTGTATGTGCTGTCCTCTTATAGTTGAGGTTTGGTTGCTATTTGCACATCAGTGGGAGGGATTGACCCTAGGGCTCATTTGTTATGAGTACTGGCTGTGACTATAATGAAGGAATTGTGGTGCAGGATCTGCCTCAGCATGGCTCTGGTGCTTGCCCAATCCGCATCTTGAGTGTGTTGTTCTTGAAGGCAAATAGGTGATGTTCTAGTTCATTTTGAAGCCGGTCACTGGGGGCACCAGCCCCAGGACCACCTTTGGGATCCACTGTAGGTCAAGTTCAGTCGCAGCCTCTGCCTCATCAGGGGCAACCCAGCAGGAGCCACAAAGAAATCTGTAGATGGTTCCCACCCGTGCTGTGTTTGGAAGTGTCTCAAGAGGCCAAGCTGTGAACCAAGGACAGCTACCACTAGTGCTGGCTTAGGGCTGCTCAGCCAGAGGTACAGGACATGCTCAAACCAGGTGTTATTTATCTGGGTTCCACAAACCTCTGAGAGACCCTAGGAAAGTCTATAGCATGAGCTAAGGTAGGCAGTTTGTACAGAAAAGCCACTGGAAGCAGTCTGGGTGTGCCCGAAAATTGGGCAGGGTAGGATCTGGAATCACCAGGGTGTGGAAAATAATGGTGATAACCAGCTTGATGGAGACATGGATGTGATGGATGCCTGCATCTGTGCACAGGGAAAGGGGAGGGCTCAACAAAGAAACAATGGCCTCCGCCATCTCCTCCATCCAGGAGAAAGCTGCCCCTCCAGCTCCCGACCCGAAGCCAGATGACTCTGTTCCCCCTCCCCCCACATATGTCTGCAGTGACTCTCCAGCTGCTTCCCCAGTGCTGGAGCTCAGAGCCAGTGATTCCATCAGTGAGTAAGTGTGGCACAGCCCCTTTAAGAGGAGTGCCTGTGAGTGAAGCTGCTCTCTATCTTACTCGGTCACATTCTCCACTAGTTTTCACAACCAGAAATTATGCGGAATTTTGTCCACGGCACTGGAACCCTGGGCTGGGGTGAGGCTGGGACCTGTTGCTCTTCCGATGGGGATAACCTCCATAGCCAAGACAGCCTTTACAATTTTTAATGGTGACACGCGGGTGTTGGACCAGCCTGTTCTACATCTCTGCCCCTCCTACCAGTCTTGAAGTCACTTCTTCTTCATGTCCTTAGTTGTACGGTTTCGGTTCAGCAAGATTTTAGGCAATTCTCTATGATGATTGTTTTGTAGTTTAGTTGTAATTTGGATCTGGTCAAGAAGGTAATCACAGTGTTTACCTACTCTGCCATCCATGGGACTGGAACCTCCATGAGTTTTTCTTTTAAGGATAAGCAATGACCTAGGAGAGGAATTCTTCAGTCTGATGCCTGGGATTATCAACTCGGCTGCCTGACATCTGAGAACCAAGCAGTGAAAGAAGGCTTTCTCTTTAGGAGGAAGAGTTTCTCTAAATTTCCCTTTTAAGTATGATGTAACTTCTCACATTTACCCTCTGCTATTCCAAGACTAGGTCCCTTTTGTTCAATCTCTCCAAAGAGTAAACCTCCAGTCTTAGGCAGTTATCCTTGGAGGGGCCCGGGGAGGGGGTAGTTCACTAGCTATGTGAGGTAGAGAAGGGACTCTATAGAGTGTGCAACTTTTCCTTTTAGAGTCTTTACCAATCCTCCTGTTCTTTGTCCTCTCATTCTGCACTTCTGCATTCAGAAATCATTTGTTTGTAGTTCCTGAGATTTTTCTTGGGTTCTGCTATAGAAATTAGCTTGCATTTTATTTGCTTTCTCCCCTCTGGCTCAGAAGTTGTCTTTCTCTGGCCTGTTAAGTCAGTTACCATTCCTCCATTGGCTTTCCCAGTTTCTAAAATGTTGAATTTTCTTGTTTGCTACTGTCTATCTTCTTTGTCCTTGTGGCTTTATACATTTTTCAATAAAAATTAATAAATTACTTTTTAAAGCAGTTTTCGATTTAAAGAAAAATTGAGCAGAAAGTACAAAGAATTTCCATATACAGTCATGTACCACTTAACAACAGAGGATACATTATGAGAAATGTGTCATTAGGCGATTTCATCGTTGTGCAAACTTCATAGAATAAGCTTATACAAGCCTAGTATAGCCCACTACCTACTTAGATTATATGGTATAGCCTATTGTTCCCAGGCTACAAGCCTGTGCAGCATGTCACTGTACAAAACAACATGAGATTGAATCAAGCACAAGAGAAAATGATGCCATCAAGAGACACGGTAAACATACGATACATGAGGCTGCTGTCAGCTTGACATAGCACACTGTTTACAGTAAACTTTTTTATAAGTAGAAAGAATACATTCTAAAACAATGATAAAAAGTATAGTATAGTAAATACAGAAACCAGTAACATAGTTGTTTATTATCATCAAGTATTATGTACTGTACATAAATGTATGTGCTATACTTTTATATGACTGGCAGCCCAGGGGTTTGCTTATACCAGCATCACCACAAGCATATGATTAATGCATTGCACTATGACATTACAATGACTACAATGTCAGTAGGTAATAGGAATTTTTATCTCCATTATTACTTAATGTGACTATGATCATATATGCAGTCCATGGTTGACTGAAACATCACTATGTGGGGCATAACTATATATAGTATGAACATATGTGCCTAGGAACTAAAAATAAAAGTCCATGCATACTTTTCCAAAATAATTTTGTTCCTTGGTATGTTACATTTATTGCAACTGTGTTTAACATTTAAAAAATTCAGGTGTAAGAGGCATTCTCTGAAAATTCATTGTTTTCTTCCTTTCTAACAGGTTTGAGTTTATCAGTGCTAGTTGTAATGCTTAAACATGTATAATTATTTATTAGACGAAGCTATAACTAATGACACATATAGTGGCAATCAGTTTTGTATAGTGGTTTAACCAGTCTTAATCAGGACTGTATAGATAGGGATGAACTTCAAAGTATGGAAGTTGGAGGACATATATGCTGAGGAAAGTCAGCATGGAAGGGCTGGCAGATTTCAGTAAACAAGCACACATTTCGGATTTCAAAATGCATTCTCCAAACTGGCACCATGGCTGTACCGTGTAGAGGATGTTTACTGCATGCTGGTTTTACAGCATTATACACAGAGTTCTCTACAGCTATTCTGAAACATGTTTAAGTTTTGCACTCAAGAAGTAAATTACTTTGATTGCCCAGGTCAGTCAGTCATTTTTGAGCATTGAGAGGAGATTCCTTTGAATCCATGCCTTCAGAGGCATAGGAGCCAGTCAGGACCCTGCTCCAGTGGAAAAAAAAAAAAAGATTATTTTATTGAAACCCCAGCTTTCTTTAAAAGATGCCAAGGAGCACTGAATTACAGGACTGCCATAAAGCCTTTCCTTTATTTTTTTCACCACCCCAGGGCCCAGGAAAAAAGGAATGTCTTTGTTTTCAGGAGTTACCACAGAGTTTGGAACCTTCAGGGCTATTTCTGAAACTTCATTGGGATGTGCCCAAAAATCCTTAACACATACAGTTGAATGGAAAAGAGTTTTGAGATATTTCCTTTTTTTTTTTTTGCATAAAATATATTTAATGCATAAGAGAAAGTCTAGCTTAAAGAAATTGACTACTTTTGAGATAAACAGTAGGGAATCTGTGGTCCAAAGCTCTAAAACCAATTAGTTAATAAATGTTTACCGAGTTGATCTTGGGGGTTGGAAAAAAATGGCGGCGTAAGGTGAGCCTCTGTAAAGCTCCCTTGGAATTTACAACTAATCGGACAACAATAACTCCACAAAGGACTCCCTGCACAGCATACAGGCAAGATGAAGAGGCCCACTACTGAATTCACCTCCAGGTGGGTGAATCGCGCAAGCGGGGGAGGAGGGAGAGGAGAAGTGCGGGGACGGAGCCACGAGGGCGCAGGACACAGACCTAGCTCAGTGCTCGGAGCTCGCTGCTCCCGGAACTTCCGCAGCTGCGGGAGAGGGAAGGACTCGAACTGCTAAAGCTCTGCTTACGGCCCACAGGGCTGAGGGGGCAGCATATAACACGGCTGAACCCAATGCTCATGGCAGAGACCTCACGGAGCAAAGACTGAGGAAAGAGGGCTGAAATCGGTGGTTTAAGCCCTCACTGCCGAGCGCAGAACTGAAGCCTTAGCACGGAGACTAGCTGCCCCCTCCTTACCCTCCCAGAGCTCGCCCCGCCCCCACCTGCCCGGTGCTAGAAGCGATAAAGTAGCAGTGTCAGATCAAAGAACAGAATATTTGCTGCTCTGAAAACTGTGGACCGCAGACACAGATTCACAGCTCAACTAGTTCCGGCAAAGGGGAGGGAGCTGTGGAAGCAGGACTGGCTGTGGTGGTGGTCACCACCATTGCTCTGGGCCACCTCTCACAACTCACCCCGCCCCTGGCCCCACCTATTTGGGTGAATCCCTGCAGGAGTAAACAGAACTGCTGAAACATACGGGCCCTGAATCTGGTGCCGAAAGAACTTGGGAACTTCAAAAGCTCTTCGCATACCTATCAACCTGTTGCAGAAGCCACTCCTGTAGATGTCTAGGAAGAGAAATAGTAAATCAGTGATTGCCATGAATAACCAAGGCAACAAGATAGCTCAGAAAGAAAGTGAAAAGTCTCCAGAAAAGGAACTTAGAGATATGGAAATATGTGATTTAATGACAGAGAATTCAGGTTGTAATTCTGAAAAAAAAGAACGAGATGCAAGAAAACACAGAAAGTCAGTTTAATGAACTCAGAAACACCATCAAAGAACACCATGAGCATTTTACAAAACAGATTGAAATCTTGAAAAAGAACCAAATAGAATTTCTGGAGATTAAGAACTCAATAGAAGAAATTAACAATAAAATATCCAGCTTAGCTAGTAGAGTTGACCAGATGGAGGAAAGAATCAGTGACATCGAAGATAGGAACCTGGAAATTACACAGATGGAAGAAGAAAGAGACTTGAGACTTAAAAGAAATGAAAGAACTCTACAAGAACTTTCTGACTCCATCAGAAAGAGCAATATAAGAATAATGGGCATACCAGAAGGAGAAGAAAGAGAAAAGGAAACAGAGAATATATTCAACCAAATCGTCGATGAGAACTTCCCAAACTTGTGGAAAGAACTGGATCCTCGAATCCAAGAAGCAAATAGAACACCTAATTACCTCAATCCCAACAGGCCTTCACCAAGGCACATTGTATTGAAGCTGTCTAAAATCACTGACAAAGAAAGAATCCTCAAGGCAGCCAGGGAAAAGAAGACGGTAACTTACAAAGGAAAGCCCATTATATTATCATCAGACTTTTCAGCAGAAACTCTACAAGCTAGGAGGGAATGGAACCAAATATTCAAACTATTGAAAGAGAGAAATTATGAGCCAAGAATAATATATGCAGCAAAGATCTCCTTTAGATATGAAGGAGGAATAAAGACCTTTCCAGACATCCAGAAGCTGAGGGAATTTTCTAATACACAACCTGCACTACAAGAAATACTAAAGGAGGCTATTAGACCACCATCAACAGGGACAACGTGTGGCAACAAAAACATAAAAAGGAGGAGAGTAAAGACCTGAACTGGAATATGGGAATGGAGAAAGTAAGCGTGCTGAAGAAACTGGAATACTCTAAATATCAATTTTCTTGTACATAAACTTAAGGGTAACCACTCAAAAACCATCCAGATCTGAAATATATACTGTAATAAAAGAAGAAACAGAGGGAATCATCATAGAATACCACCACACAGAAATAATAGACAACAACGAAAAGGCAAAGAAACAATGGAGACACAGCCTTACCAGAAAACTAAAAACAGAATGACAGGAAATCCTCACATATCAATAATCACCCTAAATGTAAATGGACTGAACTCACCAATAAAGAGACACAGAGTAGCAGATTGGATCAAAAAACTAAACCCAACCATATGCTGTCTACAAGAGACACATCTCAGCTACAAGGACAAGCATAGACTCAAAGTGAAAGGGTGGAAATTGACACTCCAAGGAAATGGTACCCAGAGAAAATCAGGTTTAGCCATGATGATTTCCGATGAAACAGACTTCAGGGTGAAAAAGATAACAAGAGACAAAGATGAACATTTCATAATAGTAAAGGGGACTATACAACAAGAAGACATAATAGTCATCAATATTTATGCCCCCAATCAGGGAGCACCGAAATTACCAAGCAACTACTATCAGAACTAAAGGGAGAAATTGACCAAAACACAATTATACTAGGGGACTTAAATATATCATTGACAGCTATGGATAGATAATCCAAACAGAAGATAAATAACAAAATAGCAGCCCTAAATGACACATTAGATGAATTGGACATAATTGACATATATAGAGCACTACATCCTAAAACATCAGACTATACATTCTTTTCGAGTGTACATGAACCATTCTCAAGGATAGACCATATATTGGGACATAAAATCAGCCTCAGCAAATTTAAGAAGAATGAAATAATACCAAGCATATTCTCTGATCACAAAGATTTGAAATTGGATATCAACAGCAAAAAGAAAGCTGGAAAAAACACAAATACATGGAGATTAAACAACATACTTTTAAAAAACGACTGGGTCAAAGAAGAAATTAGAGGAAAGATCAAAAGATACATAGAAACAAATGACAATGAAACTACATCATACCAAAATTTTTGGGATGACACGAAAGCAGTTTTAAGAGGGAAATTTATATCATTACAGGCCTATCCCAAGAAACAAGAAAAATCCCAAATAAATAACCTCATGTTACACCTTAAAGAACTGGAAAAGGAAGAACAAGCGAAACCCAAGGTCAGCAGAAGAAAGGAGATAACAAAATCAGATCAGAAACAAATGAAATAGAGAACAAAAAGACAATAGAAAAAATTAATGTGACAAAGAGCTCGTTCTTTGAAAAGATTAACAAAATTGACAAACCCTTGGCTAGACTCACTAAGATAAAAAGAGAGAAGACACTAATGAACAAAATCAGAAATGAAAAAGAGGATGTCATCACGACACCACAGAAATACAAAGGATCATCCAAGAATACTATGAAGGACTATATGCCACCCAATTCAATAACCTAGAAGAAATGGACAAGTTCTTAGGAACATATAGCCTTCCAAGGCTGAATCATGAGAACTGGAAAATCTAAACAGACCGATCACCAGTAACGAAATTGAATCAGTCATCAAAAACCTTCCCAAAAGCAAAAGTCCTGGACCAGATGGCTTCACTAGTGAATTCTACCAAACCTTCAAAGAGGATCTAATACCAATCCTGCTCAAACTCTTCCAAAAAATTGAAGAAGAGTCAGTACTCCCTAACTCATTTTATGAGGCCAACATTACCCTGATACCAAAACCTGGTAAGGACAACAAACACAAAAAAAACTACAGACCAATATCTCTGATGAATACAGATGCTAAAATCCTAAACAAAATTCGAGCAAATCGAATACTACAATGCACTAAAAAGATTACTCATCACGACCAAGTGGGGTTCATCCCCGGGGTACAAGGATGGTTCAACATTTGCAAATCCAACAATGTGATACATCACATAAACTAAATAAAGGACAAAAATCATATGATTCTATCAATTGATACAGAAAAAGCATTTGATAAGATACAACATCCATTTATGATTAAAACACTTAATAAAATTGGTATAGAAGGAAAATACCTCAACATAATAAGGCCATATACGACAAGCAGGTAATCTCATAATTAATGGTGAAAAGCTGAAGCCCTTTGCTCTACGTTCAGGAACACGACAACGTTGTCCCCTATCACCTCTGCTTTTCTTTTTTTTTTTTAAATTAATTAATTTATTTATTAGTTTCAGGTGTACAAAACAAGGTAATACTTAGACGTTCATCATTTATATCCCTCATACTGTGAACCCCCCTCCTCCCATCCACTATCCCTTCGACCTCACACTGAACCATCACATTATATATATAAAATTATAGTTGGCATTCATTAATGTTTAGCTTCTGGTGTACAATGCTATGATCAGGTATCCACAGTATCCCTGAGGTGGTCTCCCAAATAGGACGCATGTCCATCGGATACCCAACAAAATCTTTACAACATTATAGAATACCTTCCCCAAATTAATTTTCAAAAAAACCCTGAGGCCATCTTTTGGTTACCAGCTGCTTCCAAATCCCTTCACCTTTCCCCTTATCCCCAACCCCCTCCCACACACCCATCTAACCACTCTCGTTTTTTCTCTGCGTCCCCAAAACTGTCTCTGATTAGTTCATTCACATAGTCTTTTCTTTAGATTCCATATATAAGTGAGATCATATGGTACTTGTCTTTCTCTTTCTGACTTATTTCACTTAACATAATGTTCTCTAGATCCATCCATGTTGCTGCAAATGATAAGATTTCTTTCTTCTTTATGGCTGCGTAATACTCCATTGTATAAATGTACCACAGCTTCTTAATCCAGTCATCTACCGATGGGCATTTCGGTTGTTTCCATATCTTGGCTATTGTGTAAAGTGCTGCAATAAACATAGGAGTGCATACAGATTTTTGAATTGGAGTTTTGGATTTCTCCTCACCTCTGCTTTTCAACATAGTGTTGGAAGTCCTTGACAGAGCAGTCAGGCAAGAGAAAGAAATAAAAGGCATCCAAATTGGGAATGAAGAAGTTAAATTGTCACTCTTTGCAGATGACATGATGCTATATATAGAAAACCCTAAAGACTCCACCAAAAAGCTATTAGAAACAATCAATGAATACAGTAAAGTTGCTGGCTACAAAATCAACGTACAAAAGTCCATTGCTTTTCTCTATACCAACAATGAAATCTCAGAAAAAGAAACAGAAAAATCAATTTCTTTTGCAATTGCAGCAAAAAGAATAAAATATACCTAGGAATGAACTTAACCAAGGATGTGAAGGATTTATATGCTGAAAACTATAAGACAGTTTTGTAAGAAATTGAAGAAGACACAAAGAAACGGAAAGACATTCCGTGCTCATGGATTGGAAGAATCAACATAGTTAAAATGGCCATATTACGCAAAGCCATATACAGATTTAATGCAATCCCCATCAAAATCCCAATGGCATTTTTTAAAGAAATAGGACAAAAAATCTTCAGATTTGTTTGGAACCACAGAAGACCCCGAATAGCCAAAGCAATATTAAAAAAAAAGAACAATACTGGAGGTATCACACTCCCTGATTTTTGCTTGTACTACAGGGCTACAATAATCAAAACAGCTTGGTATTGGCGAAAAAACAGACACATAGACCAATGGAATAGAATTGGGAACCCAGAAATAAAACCACATAAATATGGACAGATAATTTTTGACAAAGAAGCTAAAAGCATACCATGAAGAAAAGACAGTCTCTTCAATAAATGGTGCTGGCAGAATTGGATAGCTATGTGCAAAAGAATGAAATTGGACTGTTATCTGTTACCATGTACCAAAATTAACTCAAAATGGATCAAACACTTAAGCATAAGTCCTGACACAATAAACTGCATTGAAGAAAACATAGGTACTAAACTTATGGACCTTGGGTTCAAAGAGCATTTTATGAATTTGACTCCAAAGGCAATGGAAGTAAAAACTAAAATAAACAAATGGGATTATATGAAACTGAAAAGCTTCTGCACAGCAAAAGAAATTATTGACAAAATAATGAGGCAACCAACTGAATGGGGGAAGATTTTCGCAAACAGTGCCTCTGATAAGGGGCTAATATCCAAAATATACAAGGAACTCATGAAACTCAACAAGAAAAAAACAAACAATGAATTGAAAAATGGACAGAGGACCTGAAGAGACATTTCTCCAAAGAGGACATAGAAATGGCAAATAGACACATGAAAAAATGCTCAACATCGCTAATCATCAGAGAAATGCAAATGAAAACCACAATGAGATATCACCTCACCCCAGTCAGAATGGCTTTCATCAATAAGACAAATAGTAACAAGTGTTGGAGAGGCTGTGGAGAAAAAGGAACTCTCATACACTGTTGGTGGGAATGCAGACTGGTGCAGCCGCTATGGAAGGCAGTGTGGAGGTTCCTCAAGAAATTAGGAATAGAATTACTATACGACCCAGCAATCGCTCTCCTGGGTATCTACCCCAAAAATGTGAAAGCATTTCTCTATAGAGACACGTGTACTCCAATGTTCATTGCAGCTTTGTTTACGGTGGCCAAGACATGGAAACAACCAAAATGTCCTTCAATAGATGAATGGATAAAGAAGTTGTGGTACATATACACAATGGAATACTATTCGGCGTTATGGAAAGATGATATAGGAACATTTGTGACAACATGGATGGATCTTGAGAGTATAATGCTAAGTGAAATAAGTCAGAGAGAAAAAGCAGAGAACCCTATGATTTCACTGATATGTGGTATATCAACCAAAAAGAACAAGACAAACAAATGAGAAAGAAATACTATAGACACAGACAATAATTTAGTGGTTACCAGAGGGTAAGGGGGTGAGGGGTGGGTGATGAGGGTAAAGGGGATCAAATATATGGTGATGGAAGGAGAACTGACTCTGGGTGGTGAACACTCAACGGGATTTATAGACGATGTAATACAGAATTGTACACCTGATATCTATGTAAATTTACTAACAATTGTCACCCCAATAAATTTAATAAAAAAAATGAAAAGAAAGAAAAAATAAATGTTTACTGAACACCTGTTTTGCACAAGTCTGCTAAGGAGGTTTAAAAGTCTGAGATAAATTCCTGCCCTCACACTGCCTTCTTGGACAGAGAAACCCAAATTCTGGGAACAATGCAAGAGTTAACTAGTAAGTCTAGACAAATACACAGGCAATGAAGCAAGGTTTGGGTTGGGCTTACAAAAGAGTGTTTCAGGCAATATATTCTAGTGGTTTTGAATAGACGCACCACAATGATCTGAAAAATCCTGGACAATGTTCACCAAGAAAGTACACATTAGGCTGGGATTGAAACACAGATAAGAACCAGATAACCTGATCGGGCAGGGAAAAACAAATAGCAAATAGTCTTGGGGAGAGTGTGGTGGTTAAGAGCAGGGAGTGGGAGAGGTTAGAAGGGTGAGAAGGAGCCAGATTGCTAAATGCCCTGATGGTAATGCCTAGCTGAGAGGCTGAAAATTATTTTTGGGATCCAAGGTCGACAGCAGTGAAAAACTTGACACTCAATGGGGGGATCCCTTTTCCTTCTCTCCCTCCCCTTTTTGTCCTTTAAAAACGCAACCTGATTCAATATTCTCAGCCGCTGGGAAATAAGGCAGCAATTATGGCACTCACAGGTGTTCCTGGCCCTGACGTTCTCTCTGAGGTGGAGCCCAGGGCAGTCGGAGGGAGTTGGACAAGTAGGATTAGACCGGTCAGCAGGCTGATTCCGGCTTCGGTGAATATGCTCACTGCCGGAATAGCCCTGGGGTTGAAGGAGGTTCCCCGCGAGTGACAGGCACTTTCACTATTGGAATGTCTGTGAATACACGTGGCGACTGCGGAGCGCCGGCTGAACACCGTCTCTTTTCAACATATGATTGGTGTTTACAGGTTTTGTCTATCGTTTTTCCCCGAAAATAAGTCCGGTCTTATACGGTAGCTCCTGCTCGCTAGACATGGAAAACTAATAACAGTGATGAAACGACAACATGTCACAGGGAGGGCTGAACAAGGACAGTGCGTAAAAGAGTCCCAGAAAAACTCGTTTTCCGTGCAGACGGGTCTGCATAATCTGCATTCATCTGTAGCCTCCCATCCCCTGGCCCTACACCCGTGGGCGGCCCCTGCACTCTGCTCTCCTCCCTTGCAGCCAGCAGAGGGCTCCCGGGCTCGCGCGCTCCACCTCCAGACGCTTAGGTGCTTGGGGAGGTAGGCTCCGACGAGGGGCCGAGCGCACTGCCGCCACGGCCCTGGCACCGTCTCACCGGGGTGCGTCCAGAGCGGGGAACGAGTGCCCGAGCGCCGAGGCCGCCAGGGCCAGTGCAGGGGCCACTTCTCGCGAGGTGGGGAGGAGACTCAGGAGGAGAGGGGAGGAAGAGGGGGAGGGGAAAAGGCAGGAGGAAGGGAAAGAGAGGAGAGGAGGAGGAGCTGCCCCGCCCAACGGAGCTGCGGGAACGCCAGAAGCCCCAGCCCTAGCCGCACGGCTGCACGCTCTCCTCGCCGCTCCCACGCCTTCCGCGGGCGTCTAGGGCCGTAGGAGCTTGGCGGATCGGGAGGAGTTCCCGCGGCCCGAGCAGCCTCCGGAGCCGAAGCAGGGTCCTGCCAGCTGTCCGTCAGTCCGTCGGCCGCGGGAGCTGCTAGGAGGCGTCATGTAGCAGCAGCAGCAAGCCCACCACGGATTTGCAACTATTTATTTATTTAGGTGGGGGAGAGGCGCGGCGAAACTGTCTCTCCGCTGGGCCTTCTCGCCTTCTCTCATTTGCGCGCTGCTTTTGCCTCTAAACACCGAGGGGTTCGAAGAGGGCGGGGCCGTGGATCAGAGTGGTACCTGCGGTCCCCGCGCGGAGGAGCCATGGCGGAGGAGAGCGCCGAGGTGCCCCGCGAGCTGACAGGTAAGAGCCGCACGAGTGGGTTTTCCCCTACGTCTGCTCTCATGGCCTCCGCCGCGCTGCCCACCCGGGCCGGGGTCCCGCAGTCTGGCGCCCCGGGTCGGACTGCGGTTGGGCGGGTTCCGGGGGCGCTGGGAAGTTTGCTCCAGTCTGACTGCCTGGAAAGCCTAGTCGGGAGAGGCCGGGGGCGAGGGGGGATGGGAAGGCGGGAATCGGGCGCCCGCCGCCTCCCGCGGTGACCAGGACTTCAAGGTTGGCGGAAGGAGATGGCTGCCTGGGTCTCGGGAGTTCTGTGGGCGAGGAGAACCTTTACAGCGTCCGGTCCACTGCCCCAACTCGGGGAAGTCCAGCACTGGACGCCTGCAAGCGCGCTGTAGGTCAACTCCACGTCCCCGCCCCCCAATCCGAGACAAGAGGTGCCCCGCTGACATGCAGATTTGAAGAGGGGGAATGCTAGTGTAGTAAGGACTTACTTTGGTAAGGCGTGGCTTCGCTTAGCGAGCTGGGAGCGAAAGGGTTACAGGACCAGGAAATTGAGGGTTAATAATAAAAACCTTATTTTAGTAATAATTACCCTACCTATTCTTCCCACCCCAGATCTCTTAGGGAACCAGTGTGGGGTACCCTATGCCAGGTGACCCATTATTTGAGTCCCTTGACTTACTTTTTCGGAAGAGGGTGGGGGCCTGGATTTTATGCTTTGGGGGTTTAACTTAATTTTTTGGAGGCTTAAGATGGCAGAGCTAAAATGAGGTAAGGGGACAGTGTTCTGAAAACGCAGCGTTTAAGCCTGTGTGTGTAGCGTGTTGTAACAAGGTATGCGTGTCTGTGCGCTCGTGTTTTGAGCCCCAGTGATGTATATTCCTTACTATCCCTGCCTTGGCACACTACACGGCCTACAGCTAAGTAAGATGATGTTGAATGGTGCTGACAGCAAGAGGAAGTAGTTCTCATCGCCCTTTCATTGGCATCTGGGGAATTTGCCCCCTGTTCCTCCTTTTAGCCACAATACTTTGCAAAAGTTTGAACTATGTGCTTCTCCTTTAGTGATTCTTAACTCAGCAAGTGAATCTTGATGGAAAGAAGCTGTTGCTAGGTTTGTATGGAAGCTTCTGCTTTTGTTGAATTGAAAGGAAAAAACAACCAGTTATTTACCTGAATTAAGGGTATGAAGTAGCTCCCTCCGCCCCCCCTCATACTCCTGGCCTCCTCCCTCCTCAACCCTTTGGAGTCTCACCTCAGGTAAGTATCAGCTGCTTTTGCTGGATGGAGTGACTGGTCCATCCGGTTCTTGGAGGCTGAGACCTTTCCAACACTCTGCCTGGAAGAGGAAACAGACCCAGAGTTCTGAGCTGCCTCTAGAGGTCCTGAGAAAGAGTTTAGGGGAGGGCTTGCTTAGCTGGCCAGGGGATAAGGATAACTAAAGAGGGTAGCAGATTTTTCAATTAGTTGTCCTGACCCTGGTAGTGAAAAGTATAGGTAATTAAGACTCAAGAGAAAGGGTGGTGAAGGATGGAATGGAAATGAGACAACTGGTTTATTGATGTTTTTTAAAAATAAGTACTTTGGTATATTTTTAAATTTGAATTTAACCCTTATCTAGAAATAGGATTTTTATGTTTATCGAGTCTTGTCCACCTCACATGTCTTTCAACTAAGTGACACGTTTTGGGATATGCCCAATCTGATTTTTCTGGGCCTTTACATGGTCTAATTCAGTTGGGATAGGGGAAATTTGTGCACCTGCTCTTCTCTCTAATTTCAAATGCTCACAAGAGTTGCGCTCTGATCAATCCAAAATGGCAAACATGTGAAAACCTCAATATATTCCCTTAAAGTAATCCCCCAAGGCATTTGAAAACATACTGTGTATCTTTCTGATTATGAAAGTAATACAGGCTATTAAAAAAATTTAATGGCAGAGAAGAATGAGAAGAATATGTGACCCATATTACCACTCCAAGATAGTTACTTTTAACCTTTTGGTGTATAACTTTCCAGTTTCTTTTCATGTGTATATATTCTGAAGTCTATTTCAGATGTAGCCAGGAGGAGAATAGGGAAAGGACATCCCAGGAAAGAATAATATTTGCAAAATCCTGAGGCTGTAGAAGGTGGAGATGACAGGGATGATTGCGTCTTTAGATGTGTGCTGAGAAGTTAAGTTGAAAAAATGTGAAAGACCTTGAATGACATGCTACAAGATCAAGGTTCATCCCCAAATGACTGCTACTCATAGACCAAGAGTGACATGGTCAGTCAGACCTGTGGTTTTGGAAGGGTCACTTTTGGTTATGGAGGGGATAGGGGCTGATACTAGGTTGAAGGTCCTGGACTTTGTCTTGGTGAGAGATTCTGGGGGCGAGAGAGTTCTGTCTTGGTGAGAGATTCTGAGGCCTTGAATGTAGGGTCAAGCCCAGGGATCAGGAGCTGTTTAGGAGGGAGTTCTAGGAGGGAGTTCTCAGATAGGTGACTGGCTATCTAAGAGAAAGAAGTTGAAGATAGTGGTGAGAGGAGGAGGAGAAAGATGATGAGTTTGGTTTGGGACCTGTCTAGTTTGGGGTCCTCATGGGATTCCCAGGAACACCTTCCTGCCACCATCCAAAAGTTCAGGTCTCCTATGTCTCTCAATCCTCTTGTTCCATTGTCTTTGACCACTCTTTGGGGTGTTGTGCTGTGATGAATTTGGAAGAACAGATGGCAAGGAGCACCTTGCCCTGGTTATACTTTTCAGATCCAGCTCTGGGTCTTTGCTCTATATCCTAACCTTCATGTCAAGGCACTCACAGAGAATGATAATCTTTATATGGCACTGAGGGCCTGAGGTAACCATCCAAGTGAGTTTATGAATTCCTGTTGTGCTTATGGTCTGCATGCAATGTAGTGCTCCATGATACTGCCTGACAGTCCCCCCCCCCCCCCGTTTTCTTGTGTGTGTATCCTGTTTATCCAGCAAGATTGTCATGCCTTATGTGGACTGGTATTATGTCATAGGCTTTTATATTTGAGCACACAGTACAAGGCACAAAGTAGGTGTTCATTAAATACTTGGTGAATGGTAACTATCAGTCTTGTTAAAACAAGCAAATAATAAAAAAAGGACAAACAACAATAAACACAACCAAAAATACTCCTTTAAATGTTCTCTCCACCCCAATGCTTTTTTTCTTCTTAATAAAAGATTATAATGAAACTATACCCTTCTTGCAGAAAACATAAAGGATGTTATTGGCAGAAAGATAAAAATTACAGTGAAGAAGAAAGTAAAATTGGAAGTTAAGGGAGACAAAGTTGAGAACAAGGTGCTGGTAAGTATTATAATTTTTTTAAGAAAATGGTTAGAAATGAAAGTGTTTTTCCCTTCCATTATTTTGATTGCTTAATTTTCATACAGCACTAGTTCTGTTTTATATTTTGCTCAAAAGATCTGATGATCATTTTGTCCTAGATTAGAGTATTTATTCATTGACAGTTAAAAGTAGAATAATTTAAATTTTAGAAATTGAAGTTTTTACATTTATATTTCTTAAAGTTGTAATAGTTGCCCAAGTTTAGGTCATCTCCTAGAGCTTGTTTTCATATTAATCAAAGTTTGATGTTTAATTGACCTTATTTATTATCTTTGTTGTGGCTGATTTGTAATCTTATTTGTAAGGATTTAGGAAGGAATATAGAAAAATTCATCTCATGTCAGTTTAATTATTTGATTAATTTTTCTCAAATGTTGTATCCGAATCCATCTTGCGGGTGATGAGCTGAGAATGTGAAGAAAACATTTGTCCTTTAACATTGTTTTTTTTTGGTGTTTCAGAGGGAAATGCCTGCTAGAGGCAGCATCTGCGGGTGCTGAGATTGGACTTGGGGTTCCATCCAGTTTGTGAGAGGAGTTGCTGTGGGGGCTGAAGGATTGAACCTTGCTGGGTACAGAGTTTTAGGCAGTTGTCCATGCCTGAGTTGTACCTTCAGAGAGGTGAAAAGCTTTTTGTGGTATTTTAGTGGTTTCTTGGTTGAGAATGTGACAAATCTAAATTTAAGCTTTGATGAATTCGTCTTGTTTTTATTTTTGTTGGAGAGAATACTCTGTTTATCTTCTTATCCTTGAGAATTTTTAAACATAGGTAATAGTAGAGACTAGTATACTGAACCTTTTTATCTAGCTTCAACAACAATTCAGTGTTTCACCAATACTATTTTATCTATTTCTCCACAGGTTTGTTTTTATTTTTTTTTTCCTGGAGTGTTTTAAAACAAATATCAAGTATATGTCATTGAAAGAGGATGTTTTTAATGTGTTTCTTCAGTTGAAGTTGGTACAGGATTTGAAGTATCTTTCTGATAACATATGTCTTGAAAATCTTTAAAAATATCTGCCTGCCTTCCCCTGTAGATGTAAGGATTGTCCTGGTGATAGATGACTTCTGTTTCTCTGTGCTCTGTGTGTACAAGTCAGGATGGCAGAGAAATTGAAATGGGAAAGCTTGAGTGACTTTTGGGCTGCAACAAAATGTGTTCATATAGACTGTACAATTAAGGTCATCCATAGTAGAAATGAGTGGTGCCATCGTTCTGTTTTATTTGGCTTTAACAAAGAGTAAGTTTCCTTAAAGTACATTTTACTTAATGTTGTTGTATTATAGGATTCTGGTATTTTTTGGAGGTGGTCATGTAGAAAGATGAAATTTTGTTTCTGTCATTTGTTCTTTTACATGAAATATTCACAAGGTGGACCCATTTTTATACAACTTAAATGCCAAGTACTATTTGCCACAACAGTCTAACCCAGTACATGATGCTATTTTGTATGGATGCTGTTCATCACACTAAAAACAAACTCATGTCATGAGTAAAATTTGCAAAGTTAAATTTCAAAGACAAATTTAAATGTCCAATATAATGAAATTAGGTTAGCACCATTTAAAAATATTTATGATTAGTACTTAATGTCAAGAATTTCTTTTTTTTCTGGTTCATCTTAACATTAGTTGGAGTTGATTAAGGTTGTACCCAGATTATAAGTGTATTTGAATTTAAGCAATTATCTCCCCAAATCTGGAATCTGAGCAGTTTCTAGTAGCTTAGTGTAAACTTGTTTTGACTTTTCCTTACTTGCATGGGCAGGAATTATTAATAAAAATATTCAAGGTCTGACAAACTTCAAGTTTCAGCAAGATGGTCTATGAATTAACCTTCTTTAAGTTGTTGATTTTGGAGTTTCTGAATTTTGAGAAATTCAATTACTTAAAACATTGGAGGATCTCTTTATAATTTGCATTTCTGACATTCTTTTGGCTGTCAGTCCACTAAATACCGTATTTCTCCCAAAATAAGATTGGTCTTATATTAATTTTTCTCCAAAAGACTCATTAGGGCTTATTTTCAGGGCATGTCTTATTTTTTCATGTACAACAATCTACATTTATTCATTTCTTCATGTATAAAAATCTACATTTATTCAAATACAGTCATGTCATCTTCTTCTGGAACATCATCATAACTCTCCAAACCCCAAATTCTGGCTTGAATTTCTTGCGACTCCATTTCCTGTAGAACCATGAGAGATTGGCCCTAATCTCTCATGTCCAGCAACAGAACTCTCCTTAAATGAGCATTTCTTGTCCATGTAGCCTGCTTTGTAGTGCATTGGCAACACAGCTGTCAGTGGTTTTATCCCATGAATTCTTCACCCAAGTCAGGACCTCTTGCAGGCTAGGCTTCACCAAGTTTCCACACTGATTTCTCTCCATTCTATTTTCAATGTAGTCATTGATTTCCATGCGCAAATCTTCCGTAAATGGCGTGTTTATTGCGATATCAAGAGTATGGAGATAGGCAGCCATTCCTGTGGGAATCATTATTTGATCTATTCTTCTCTCTGCAAGGAAGTTCTTCATGTCTTGAGCGTGGTGAATGCTGACTGAATCCCAGATTAAGCAGACCTCTTTGGCCACCTCACAAAACAAGTGGCAGCATTAAATCGACCCACTTCCTTATAACTGCTTGTGTGCACCAGGCTTTTTCGGTTTCAAGAACATAAATGCCTGAGACACTTTTAACCTTATCTTTCTTGTCCTTAGTGATGATTAGAGGTGGGGCTTTCTTTCCATCCAGACAAATTGCCAAAATACAGGTAACACTTACACTTTTATGAATAGTGGAGGGAATGTAGATTGATGAGGCTCCCCTCTGATCAATTGTCGTTTGAGATCCTTGGCCCATAAACACTTCAATTTCATCCATAGCAATCCTGTTGGAGAGTTGGTATTTAGAAAAGTCGATGCCATCAACAAAGGACTTGAATGCAAGTGCACGATTAATAACTTCAGTATCTTCCAGCTTGAACAGTGTTGTCAATCTTAGAGACAGTTCATATCACTGAAGGAAACCATCCAGCCAGTGTTGTGATGCTTTGAATTCTTCTGGGGATGTTTCTAACTGTGATGCCATTGCAAGGGCAAATGCTTGAATATCAGCCCTGCGCACAACCAAAGCATTTGCTCTCCTGTCAGCAATCCATTCACAGGTGATGTCTTCCAGCTCAGGAAATAATGGTTGCCGACCTGATCCACACTTGTGCTTCTTAGAATTTCCCTCGTCCACCTGTTGACTGAAGTTATCGTACTCTGCTCGCCATTTTTGACTATTTGGAGATCCAACTTCTCTTTGCAGAAAGCCGTGAGATTCTTGCCCCGGGAGTCATCCACGGTTCCTTTCTTGTACTCAAGGGAATTGCTCTTTCTTTTTGCACTCATCTTGTCTGGGGGTCAAAATATTCCCTTTAAATCTATCATTAAATCAAGTGTTAATTGAAGACTTACAAGACGGGAGTGGCAACAAAAATGATGACAGTTAAGAATGATGGTTCACACAAAAGCGATGAAAAATTGTAGGCACCAAAATTCAGAAAATGTTTCTTTATTTCTCATGAGTGCATTAAGAACGTACATTGCAACACATGCTGTATTGAATTATGAAGATTCATATTAGACACAATGACGTCCGTTCGTTATCAAGTGAGCATGTTATTCACGCATTGTGTCTGTACTCCGATTGGTCATTTGGCATTAAGCCTCGAGTTCATCTGTTTACATAGGCATTTATCTCTTGTCCAAAGGCACCTGCTTGGGTATTTACAAATACTTAATTATAATTTATATTATCATTTATTTTAAGTATTAGGGTCAATAATACTATTTAACTATATATCAATATTATTATTTTGTAATTCAATATGTCCATCTTGTGTTGCAACGGACGTACTAAATGCATCCGTCTGGCTGATGATCTTAACTGGGGCTTATTTTTGGGATAGAGCTTATATTACGAGCATCCTGAAAAATCATGCTAGGGCTTATTTTCTGTTTAGGTCTTATTTTCGGGGAAATAATGATAGGTTATAGGTGAGTTGGCTCATATTTTCAGTATATTTATTTTGAGTTTTAGATCTTGTTCTTTTTACCCAGTGACCACGCTTAGCATCCTTCCTTATTATTAAATCAGGAATGTGTTATATGTTACTTGGTTTTCTCTTTTTATACTTTGAGATTTTATGTGATTTCTAGCTTATCTTTTGTAGAGGGTTTATCTTCACCTTACTTCTTCTCATGGCCATAATAGCTAGTATTAATTGACCAAGTGCTAGGCCTTGAATACTTAATAATGCATTTCCTTATTTGATCCTACAGGAACCCTATGAGGTAGACGATTTATATCTCCATTTGAGGAAATTGAAATTTAGAGAGGTTAAAGGAACTCATTTCAGATTATCCAATTAATGGCAGAGCCGTGGTTTGAACCCAGGTTTGCCTCACTCAGTGCATATCTGCTTCACCATTATGCTCCAAATAAAAAGAAAGCATCCTTTGGCTGACTGTTCAGTGGTTGCAAACTTTCAAGCAGTGATTGGGGAGATGTGGATCTTAGAAGGATCAGTACTCCCTGTGTTTATTTGATTTGGTTTGATTGATTTATATATTAACTTGTTCCATACTTATTGAATGCCTACTGTGTGCCAGACAAATGGTACGTACAAGATGCACATAGATTCTACCTTCATGGGACTCAGAGCTCACAGTCTACTGGGAGGTAAACATGTCAACAGGCAGTGCTTTGAGGTGTGCTCTGAGCCGGGTGATTGGGGCTGTGACAGCCCAAAGGGGCCCTATCTCAGGCCTGAGAGTCACGGAAGACTTCCAGAAGAAGGGAGATATAAGCTGATACTCGATGGATGAGTCAGAGTTAGCCAAGGGATAGAGACACGTTCTGGACAAATAGAACAGAATATTCCTGGAAGCCAGAGGGAGCTTAGCATGTTAGGGAAACATAACATTATGGCTGGAGCAAGGTGTGCACAGTGGAGAATGCCAGGCATAGAGCTGATTCCTTCTGTTGCAGTTGCCATATCAGATGAAAGTTGGGACTGGTTAGACAGGTCTGTCTTTTCCCCACCTGTTTCTAATAACATTCACATGAACTCTATCCTCTCTTCTCTAAGGAGGCAGTAGAGGTCAGTGGTTAAGAACTTGGACTTTGGTGCCACACCTGGTTCACAGGTGTGGCCCAGCCACTTTATGACAATGTTAAGCCTCAATTCCTTTCTCTAATGAAACAGACATTTTAACAATGTCTATTTGTAAGTGGTTGCTTTTAAGATTAACTGGGCTATATTTACATGCAGCTTAGCACAGTGCCTAGCACGTGATAAACACCCAACATAAAGCGAAGGGGACCAAGGGGCCCTGTGTGGATTTTCCAGTGGCACGGAAAATGCCCAATCCTTCTGCTGCCTAAGTACCCACTGCCTTCATTGAGAGATTGAGCTCAGTTCACCATGAGGCCGAGAAGGTTTATTAGTAGGTTGTGGCACCTGTTTAGCAGGATGGGGTGCACCTGACTAGATCTAGAATCCCTAAGGTATGCTTCGGTCAAATGAAATCAGAAATGCGTGGGTTCTCGGAGGAAGAGTGTTCTAGGGTCAAATAAGTTTATCAGCCAGGGTGTTAAAGATAAACCGGCTTCTTTCTACATGGCTTTTCAGAGTCTTTAATACACCTGTATGCATTGTACATTTCTAAGAATGAGGTAAAGGATGCTGTCTTTCCCAAACTTATATCTCCAGAGACCGTAATGACCATAGGTTGGGAAATTGGGATGGAACAGGCCCAGGCTGGTATCTCTTGGGACAGTTTCAAGGGAAGCTGGACCAGGCTGGAATAGGCTACCCTTCATTAGGAGTGCTCTCCTAGGAGTGGCCCTTTAGCTCTGTAGTTTTTATCTAAGTGGTGGGCAGCATTGGAGGCCACACACTGGCAACATATCATCTGTTGCTGTCATACCTTTCTCTGTTGTCTTTACGGCATGTCATTAGGAAGTGCTTCTGTGTTTCCTAGACTCTTATTCCATTCTCCCATTTGCTAATTGAATCTTCACTCAATTTTTGCAGTACCTGGCACTTTTAAAAATGTATTTTAATTTATGTATTCTTTTTAAATTAAACTTTTCATTTTTATGTAATTGTAGATTTATAGGCATAATTTATAAGAAATACTACAGAAATATCTTTTTACCCTTTATCCAGTTTCCCCTATCTTTCAATATTATTGTTTAGTGTCAGACAGGATGCTGACATTGATCCTGTTTGCATCACCATGGGGGTCCCTCATATTGCCTTTCACAGCCACATGCACCTGGACTTCTCTCACCCCTGGTAGCAGCTACTAGTCTGTTCTCCATTTCTATAATTTTGTTTCTTCAAGAATATGATATTAGTGTAATCACACAATGTATGCCACATTCCACGAATGGATGTGCCACAGTCTGTGTTCCCACTCACTCATGGTAGACCTGCAGTCTGTTTCCACTTTTAGGCTATTAGGAATAAAACGGATATAAGCATTTGGTTACAGACTTTTGTGTAAACATAAGTCTTCATGTCTCCATCATCAACGCCACAGAGTGCAATTGTAGGTTCATTGGGATTGCCTGTTTAGTTTCCTAAGAAGCTGTCAACTATTTTCCAGAATGGCTGTACACTGTGTAGTTCTGCCAGCAGTGTATGAGGGATCCAGTCTGTCCAAAGCCTTGGCAGCATTTGGTATTGCTTGGACTTTCTGTAAGGACTAGTGGTTGAAAGAAGAACATTGTTAGGAGGAAGCAAGATCCCCGCTGACCTCCCACCATGCTTGTGCCATTGCTTGTCTAGGGGCAGGAATATGACCTCCTCTGTCCCAGGATGGTGGCTCTGGAGTATGTGGAAGGTCTGTTCCAGGTCTCAGCTTTGTTTATTCTGTTTTATTTTGGAATTCGGGTTATGTCGTCTTTGCCAACCCGGTGTTCTTCCAGACCCCTCGTAAAATGGGCCAGAAGCAGGACCTCCTTTCTTGTTAGACTGAGCAGGTAGGGGAAAGAGCACACAAATTTAACTGTTTCAGTTTGTGTACCTGGCTCTGGCTCTGGGCATATATTTCCAGGAGGCAGTTCTGGCCAAGTTGAACTTTTTACCTGAGCTGCATTTTTCGTTTGTTTTCTTTTGAAAAGTTAATCTGTAATCTCTTTAATGTATTTTCTTTTGTCTGACTATCACTTTTAAGCATCTTAATTATGCTTGATTGGAATAACTAAACTTTGAAAATGTTGAAAAAAAAAAGAATTTTTTTTGGGTAACATATCCTTAAAATATTTTGGTGGCAGTGCTGTCTTTTGTTAACTCAAAATATAAACTGTACTACTACTTGTTTGTTTAAAAAAATACACTGCAGAGGGACTTTGACCTAAATTTTGTAAGCATTTGACACACTTAATCATGGCTTACTTTAAATCTCAGATATTCTCTGATATGAGAAGCATTGTTCTTTTATACCAGGCCATGTTCATTTCACATGACCAGTCTGTTTAATCTTTTCATAATTCCCCAATCTCTATTAACTAAATTGACTCAGCAGCACAGCCTGTGGCGTTGTTACTTAGACAAATATCCACTCTGGAATCTGTTTTGTAACTACTTTTTGGTGATATCAGCTTGACCAGTGGTTTTCATACATTTTTTTTTTAACTGGTAGTACTCTTTTAAAATATAATTTTCCATGGAACTCATAAAGTGGTGATATTTTAAGAATATGTTTTGCAAACTTATAGTTAAAGCCCAAATGGTATAAACCCAAGCAGTGATTTCAGTGAGGCTGTTTTGATGAACATGAATTAGAAATAGAAGGGAGATTGGATTTTATTTTGGCTACACAGGATAGAGACACTACCCATTCACCAGTTAAGTGATACAAATATCACTGTTTTAAAAACAGTTTGCAGTCTAAGGATGCTTTCTATGTGGAGGTGGCTGTAGAAGCTTTATTCTGAGTTCTGTACAAAAGTGGGTTATTATGACAGCACAGCTCCCCTTATTGTTGATCTACATTATGTTAAATTTGCTGTTAACACATCAAATCATGTGTTTGTGTTTTATTCCAGTAGTTAAAATTGATGTAAGAATGAAATTCATGTCAGATGTCTGTAGATTGCAGTGGCTTCTGAGTAACACTGTTGGAAAATCATTGTTCTGTCCTCGGGCTTCCTTCCTTCTGTGAGAGGCTCTTGTACCAGTTGTGGGGTAATTTGAACAGTTCTCTTTGTGGTACTACTAGGAGTCTCAGCTTTTAAGGATCACTTACAATTCAGTGCATAGGTAATTTTCAAAGCACCTGGGTGAAGTTACATGACTTAGAAAATTGAGCTTAGAAAATAGCAACAACGCTGAAACGATCTTGCAGGAGTGGGTATCAGAGAGCACCTGCTGTTGCCAAGGGTCCTGGCAGAAGTTCTGGGAAATTCAAAATAAATTCATATTTGAGTGCTTCAGAATTTACCCCAACTCAAAACCTGGAGTCAGCTCCCACTGATGTTGGGTAGGGGTTGGAGGCAGTCTCTGGCTCTGGGCATATATTTCCAGGAGGCAGTTCTGGCCAACTTGAATTTGTTACCTGAGCTGCATTTACATTCTACTCTCTCTTCAACTGCCCCAGTTTTTTCTGTAGTTAAGATAGGAGGGTCAAATGACCTTGGGCAAGAAGCTGTTGAACATATACCAGCCCTGGTGTAACTTTTCATTGTTCTTGAAAAGATACTCTTTTCCAGCCTCTGGGATTTAGCTGCTCTGGGGAGGAGGGGAGGACAGGGAGTATTGTGAAAGGGGCATTGAGGACATCGAGGAGCCAAGGTATCTAACCAAAATATGGAATGAACAAGGAGGACTCTTTTTGTAGTTATAAAACAGTTACAGAGAAAAGGTTACTGTAGCACCTTTATGTTTCATTTCATTGGAAACACTCTTAATAGTTATTGTTAAAGTAGATTGACAAATGCAAAATTAAGGGTAGAAGATTTTTTTCTCTCCTAATCTTCCTCCCCTTTATAAAATGCTTGTTTTTTAATAGAATACAAGAATTTGGATTCATATGTATGTGTGTGTGTATATATATATATGGCATATTGTCTAAATTTCTGTTATGGTACCCTGTTTGTCTCTCTCTCTCCCCCCTCACTCCCACTTCCCCCAAAATCTGAGAAAAGAAGGGTAAAGTAAAGGAGGGAAAGGAATGATGCTTGGGGTTGAGGTGTGTGTATCTTAATAAAACACTTTCACCCACTGTGTCCTTTTCCTCACCTTTGTCTTTGGGAAGAGAGTTTTTCTTTACTTTTCTTTTTTTTAATTTGGGGATAGGGTACAGGACTTTATTGGGGAACAGTGTGTACTTCCGGGACTTTTTCCAAGTCAGGTTGTTGTTCTTTCAATCTTAATTGTGGAGGGCGCAGCTCAGCTCCAGGTCCAGTTGCTGTTGTTAGTTGCAGGGACAACTAACAACTATCCCTTCCGGGAGTTGAACCGGCAACCTTGTGGTTGAGAGCCTGCACTTCAACCAACTGAGCCATCTGGTGCTGGCTCATGTGGGAATCGAACTGGCGCCCTTCGGCGTTAGGAGCACGGAGCTCCAACCGCCTTAGCCACTGGGCCGGCCCCAGAGAGTTTTTCTTTTTGAAAACATCATCTCTTGACCTTTGGCCCACATGTGTATTGGTCTCTCTAGATATGGGTAGGTGCACAGCACGTCCTCTTAGAGGTTGAAACAGGGATGTACAAATAACCCGAACTGTACTTGGAGTATTTCCAGCCTGTGACAAAGGTTAGAGATGAATGTGTTTAGTCCCTGCTAGGGAGACAACTGTGTATTTCTGCTGTTTCCTAGGCCCAGAGGTCTCAGAACATTGATGGACATTGACTAGGATTGGTAGGTATGTCCTCCAGATAGGAGGTTGTCCTGGTTTGGACAAACTGACTTAAGCTGACTGGGGAAATTGTGCAGATCTTGCCCTTCTTGCTTGTTGCCCAGAGAATTTGGCCTGGGACTTTTGGTGGCCATCTAACCATGCACTCTAGCCCATGGGAAGTTTCTTCTATAACATCCCTGGTAGCTGTGTATCCACTTTTTGCTTCACTATTTTCATGGTGGGAAAAGCAAAAGTCTCAGAAAGCCCTTTCTTAGTTTGGGCTGGCATTGACTTCTCAGTAACTTTTCTGCATTCATTCCAGTGTGGCGTTTACTGAAGATCACAGAAGAGTTTTGCTCCCTCCTCCCCATGAGTGCGATTCAAGTATTTGAAGCTAGTTTACATGGTCATTTAGTTCTCAGGACAATTATGCTCACTTCCTGCACTCTTTGGACACTGCTTCCAGACTTTTCACCTTGGTTTGGAATCATCCTACTTTGTCATTTAGCCTTTAAAACTGTAGGTGTTTTGTGATCACAGATGTTTGGCAAACCCTGTTAAACTGAATTAAGCAGACTTTCTCAGAGTATTTAATGGGCTTCTTTGGGTAGTGCCTCTTGAAGGGGGAATGTGGTGTGTGGTGTTGCAGAATCCTTCCTCCAGACCGTGTAGAAAACCTATTGAACAGGTGAAGAGTGCCATGTTGCGTGAGCATTGGAAAAGCTTGCTTGCTTTCCTGCTTTCCTTCTTTCCTTCCTTCCTTCCTTCCTTCCTTCCTTCCTTCCTTCCTTCCTTCCTTCCTTCCGTCTCTCTCTCTCTCTCTCTCTCTCTCTCTCTCTCTCTCTCTCTCTCTCTCTTTCTTTCATGTGGAATACTTCATGAATTTTTGTGCCATCATTGTGCAGAGGCCATGCTAGTCTTTTCTGTATCTTTCCATTTTTAGTATATGTGCTGTTGAAGAAATCACTTGAAAGTTTTCTTCTTTTTTGGTTTTTCTTTTTGTGTTTTTAAAATTTGAAAGTATCTATGCTATTTGCATTACTTAAAAATTATAAAATGTAAGAAAGCAAAATGTAGTCCTATTAATTCAGATGTATTTGGAAAAAATGTGTTTTCCATATTTTTCTATGCTAACATACATAAAATATATGATATATTTTACAATGGAATCATAAATACTATTTTGTATTCTACTTTTAAAATTTAATTTTTGAGGTCAAAGACTTCTGTTGCAATAATATATATAGCTATGTTTTGAATTTCTGCGTGGTACTCCATTAATCCATTATAGATTATATATCATAATTTATCTGCCACTTATCGTGAAATATTCAGGTTACTTCCAATATTTTGCCTTATAAATGTGCACATCCTCATATTTATTTGTCTTGGATAAATTTCTAGAAGTGGAATTGTTGCCTGATAGGGTTTCTAAAGGATGCATTTTCACCTGATTGTTATTCAGGAAGTCTCAATAGAGAATAATTCCCCTACCTCATCAATTTTATTGTCTTTTTAAAAAACCTACTTAGCAGAATGGCTTGTTCTCTTTGTTCAAGTCCTTGTATTTCTTAGGCCAGTCCTCCTTGGACCCTGTCTCCCTAGGCAACCTTTTTTCTTGCAACTTAGGGCCCTTCACAGGTCTTCCTGTGTGGATGTACCGTCTTCTACAGACTGTTTGCAGGCATGGAAAGGTCCTGTGACTCTTGTGTTTACTGGTGACTACAAGTGGAATTCCAGTTACTGCTCTTTGTTGCCTTCTGATTGGCTTCTGCTGCTGGATCAGCCATAGCCTTTTACTTCGCTGGACCCTAGCTACATGAGTTTGGTCTTTGATCTTTGCTTTTATTGTAGGACTTGATAACCTTGGGTCCTTGAATGTGCTGATGAATGGTTGCTGAGCAGATTTGCAAATGATAAGGCACATGACACTTTCATTAGGCAAAATTTCATTATTAGCTTACGGGTTAAGAAGACCCCTAAGCTAATAATCATGTACAGTTAGTCCTGTGTCTTAGAAGATATTTTAGTATCAAATGAAAGGAGACGTTACTTTTCTTCCAAGACAGTTCTGAAAGCAGCTTACTTCACCTATGTAACTGCCACGAAATCTCTTCAGTTGTATGGTCCTTTCCCCCTCCACTGTAGTGGCTCCTTCTTTCTGTTCCCACTTCACTTCCCCATTTCCTTACCCTTTCCCTGTCTTCCCCAAACTGTGAGGGATATGTCCAGGTAATGAGGACTTGCCAGCTCTCCTAGGAGCAACCCATGATGGAGTTGAGGAGTCCCTCGAGTACTCAGCCTGCATTCTCCTTTCAGACTGCTGTGTGTACCATGCTGCTTGTGGTTGTCTTCCCTTCCAAGACTGGCTAGTAGGAGGAGATTCCCCAGGGACCCCCATGCTGCTTCAGCAAAGAAGCTCATAGAACCCCTTCCATTTTCACATTTCTTGTCACTTTGTGGAATAGACAAGGAAAAATGAGAGAAACCAGATGTTGGGAAGTTCCTGAGATTTCTGAAGCCTTGCAAGGCTCTTTCAAGACAGTCTCTCTGCGGTTTGATTCCAGACTCCCCAGCCCCACCAGGCCCAGTGATACTCTTGTGTTGACTCTAATCTGAAATTTAGCAAATGGAAATCTGGGCTGGTTGGTAAGGTGTTATTGGTCAACATTTTCGGTTTTCTGAATCCTGCTGTGCTAAATTAGTTGTCACTAGCAACCAGACAAAGATGATATCTTACTTCCAGGGCATCAGAAGGAAACTGAGATCTGGAGAGAAGCCTGTGTGCTTGCTTTCCTTTTCAGTCATGGGCAGACCAGTTTGGCACTGGGTGTATCCCAGCTCCTTTTCTTTTAAATTGCTGTGGGTCAGTGTCTATTCTTTGCCTGTGTCCTTGGGATAGCAAAAATGTTGCAGTTCGGGGACACTTTTTGTGCAATGTTGTTCCCTGAATCCCAGGCACTCTGTGTGCTGATGAAAATCAGAACTACACTGCCCAGTACTTGTCTTGTTTGTATGGATACTTCATTAACATCTCTCGGACCTGCTCCTCATCAGAAGCTTTGTCCCCTCAAAATTCATCTGTGAATTAACGGTGAAGTCCTGAGAGGTTTCCTTTTCAACAGTTACCTCTCTAGAAAAACTTTTGGAGTTTAAGCAGTCCTTATCCCTCTGCCAATTTACACTCCTCTAAATGGTCTCTGTGGTGAATGTGCTGGGTTGTCTCCATTCAGTATTTATCTCTTTCTCGACAAGGATGTAGGAAGTTGGTCCAGTCTTTCCTGTCCAGTGTTGTTAGCAGAGCATCTGGAGCACAGGAGAAGCTACTATTAGCACTTTGTCGCCGAGAGTTTCTTAAGCATTGTCCCATTTGTGTGTTTTTGCTGTGGAGATAATGAAAGTGGCATCTGTCTTTACATCTGACGTATGCGGGTTGTCCGTGACGCAGATCAAGTACTATCAGTGCTGAATGTGCAGGTAGCCTTCACATGCAATTCCTTTCTGTCTGGCACTGTGTTCTCTGGAAATAACCAGTTCTCTGTACGTCAGAGTTGGGCTGTACGTTTTAATATTCTGGAGGGTGATGCTTGTGGTATAGTTGGCTTTGAATTCAGGGATGGCTTTTATTTTTTTAATGTCTTCACAGACATTTTATAGTTCCCTGTCTTTTAGCAGCTTTCTCTGCATTGTTCGATCAGTCTGGGTTTGAATCCTGGAACTGCTGAATGTTGCTGTCTAACCTTGGGCAAGTGACTTAACCTCTCTGTGTCTCACTTTTGTCATCTGTAAAATAGGCATACTAATAGAACCTACTTCATAGGTTTGTTTAGGAAGTTAAATGAAGATATTATGCATAAAATATTTTCAATAGTGTCTGGCATATTGTAAGTCATTAGTAAATCTTAGCATTGTTACTGTTGTGAGGGATTTTGCAGTGATGCTAAATGCTCTGATTATAAGAATCTTATTATGTATCCATAGCCACAGATTATTCGGGTATATTTTATATAAATATTCTAAAAGAATTACCTCAAGGTTGCATTTTTTCCTGGCCCTCTGTGAGATACTTGTTTCGATGTTTTTTTCCTGCTCAGAGCCATTTTAAACCAGTACTGGCTATCTACAGAAATGGGTTTAGGAGTTTTGCACTCTGCTGCTCTCAAAGAGGGTGCATTGCTTTTGAAAAATCTCTAAGAAAGCATTTAAGGACATTGTTGAGAACTGTGTCTCAACAATTTTTACCTTGGGTATCTTTTTTAATTTCCTTTTCACCGCAAATCTTGATGTATTCAGAAATATGCTCGAGCCCCTCTTTCACTTCCAGGTTAGTCAGATTTCAAAAATAAACAAATCAGTAGCTGGCTTCTACTCACCCTGCAGGGCAATGCTGGCTCCCTCAGGGCACTGCTGTGTGCTCTCCTAGCCTCACTCAGTGGAGCTTCACTCAGTCCACGCTTCCCCTTGGGTTTCCGTTATGGTTGCTTTGTTTTTTGATGAGCAGCCCATTGGGGTTCATTGGCTCGTGGAGCTGTGCTTTTCCACACTTGAGGATTCCTGGGCAGGCTGGATTCTCAACTTCTAAACAATCTATAGATCAGGGTTTCTCAGTATCAGCACTATTGACATTTTGGATCAAATAAATATTTTGTTTTTTCTTAAATTTATTGAGACTTCTTTTGTGCCCTAATACATGCTCTATCTTGGAAAATCTTCCATATACACTTGAAAAGAGAGTGTTTTGCTGCTTTGGGGTGAAATGGTCTAAAAATGTCAATTAAATCCATCTGGTCTGGTGTGTTCTTTAAGGCATCTGTTTCCATGTTGATTTTCTGTCTGGAAGATCTGTCCATTGGTGGGTATTAATTGTTAAAGTCCCTTATAATGATTGTGCTGCCGTCGATCTCCTTTTATGTCAGTCAATATTTGTTTTATATATTTACGTGCTCCTGTGTTGGGTGCATAGATGTTTACTAGAGTTATTTCCTCTTGTTGGATTGATCTCTTTATCATTATGTAATGTCCCTCTTTGTTTCTTATATATAGCCTTTGTTTTAAAGTCTATTTTGTCTGGTATAAGTATTGCTACCTCAGTGTTTTTTTGTGTGTTTCCATTTACATGAAATATCTTTTTCCATCCCTTTACTTTCAGTCTGTGTGTGTCTTTTGATCTGAAGTGGATCTCTTGTAGACACCATGTGTATGGGTCTTGTTTTCTTATCCATTTAGTTACCCTATGTCTTTTGATTGGAGCATTTAATCCATTTACGTTTAAAGTGATTATTGATAGATACATACTTATTGCCATTTTATTATTCATATTTATGTGTTTTATTTTTTCCCTTCTTCTTACAGAAGTCCCTTTAATATTTCTTGTAATACTGATTTGGTGGTGATGAACTCCTTCAGCTTTTTCTTGCCTGGGAATCTCTTTATCTCTCCTACAATTTTACATGATAGCCTTGCTGGATAGAGTAGTTTTGGTTGTAGGTTCTTTCTTTTCATCACTTTGAATATTTCGTGCCCCTCCCTTCTGGCTTGCAGAGTTTCTGTTGAGAAATTAGCGACAATCTTATGGGAGGACCCCCAAATAATTCTTTGTTGTAGAGGTTGCCTGTGCTTTAAAGGATGTCAAGCAGCATCCCTAGTCACTACCCACCAAATACTGGCAGCACCTTCTCCCAGTTGTAGTAATTAAAAATGTCTGCAGACATTGTCAGGTATTCTCCGAGTTCCAGAATTGTCCCCAGTTAAGAGCCACTGGTTTAGATCAGTGGGTCCCAAAATGTCAGAGAGCAATGTATACCTAGTCATACTTAGTTTCTATAGTTATAGCTAAATATGAAAATTTGCAGTTTTATAATATAGGTGTGGTTAATTTACCTCCCAAACAAAAGGATGCATTTTAAAATACTTATTTTTGAATTATGTAGATACCTATATATTCATATATAACAAAAATACCATATGGCACCAAACAGAAGCTTGTGTTAAGATACCTAATCGTTTTGACCAGTGGTTCTTAATTAGAACAGAAAATTTAGTGTCACCTGGGAACTTGTTAGAAATGCAAATTCTTAGGGTCCTATCCAGAGCTATTGAATCACACACTCTGGGTGCAGTGCCCAGTGATCTGTTTTAACCAGCTTTTTAGGTGATTCTGATGCACATCGAAATTTGAGAAACACTGAGTTAGATTCTCAAGTAAGCACCGATTAGACACTCATAAGTCTTACTGACAAATCATCATCACCTACCATATACAGAACTTTGAAATCTGCTTAGGAAAATGACTTTTGCTAGGTAGGTCATGCTACGTGTCTGTTGGTCATATTGGCCCTTCTGAGAACCTCCTTATCCACAGCTTCCTTTGGAGAGGTTCCTTTCCTCAGCCTTCCTGTACTTGGTACCGGCAACTCCACACCTGGGCCTGGTGATTGAACTAGGGGTAGTTGTGCCTGGTCCTACCCCCCCACCCCCATCCCTCTGGCCCCGTGGGTCTCTACAGGCCAACCAACAGCCTCTACCTCACAGCTCTGGCTCACAGGGCAGATCTGTATTGGACAGATTCTTCCTCATGGGAGTTTGAGATATAGAGACACAGAAACAAGAAGAAAGCAGAGGCATGAGGCAAGCCCTGTGTAAGCAGCCATGGAGCATGAAGAGACTGTTTCTGAGCCAGTTGTGGCTGGAACAGTAGACGCAGGAAGAGTATGACAGAGCACTGGATGGTTGCTTTAGAAACGGTGACTCCTAAAGTCTAGTTGAGTGAATGAAACTATTTAATAGATCTAGGAACAATATTTATCAGTTTTCTACAAGATCCACTGGGCAACTGCTGACAGGGTTTCCTGTCTTGCTTGCTTGCCTCTCTCAGTTCGCTAGGTGTCCTCACATTGGACCATCATGAGCTTAGGCTATTGGCTGTTCCTTGTCACCTGGAAGAGCCCAACAAACATATCCTTATATGAGAAGACCAGTGGTCCCTGCAGACAGGTTTCATGGCCAGCTGTTTCCTTAACGTGGAGATTCTCAGCCTGGCTGTGCCTCAGAATCACAGGGCAACTCCTGCCTCTTCACAAGGTATGACAATTATGTTCATGAACTTGCCACCGTGTGCTTAACTTGTGCATTGGCAGCACTGTACAAATAGCTCAGTAAGCTTTCATAACCTTGGTGTATCAGTGTCTCACAGCTGTGGTCGTGTTGACGTGTGGCAGTGTCTTGCTGAGTGGCATTCATTATTGTTGTTGCGTGTTTTTGTGTGCTGTTGCAAGAATGTCTGAGCTTGAATGAGAGCAATGAACAAACATTAAATTTCTTGTTAAACTTGCCAAGAGTGGAAGTGAAATCAGGGACACATTAGTCCAAGTTTATGGGGATAATACCATGAAGAGAACAGCAGTGTACAAATGGATTAAATATTTTTCTGAGGAGAGAGAACGCATCACTGATGAAGAGAGGTCAGGGCGACCAGTAACAAGCAGAACTGATGGAAACATTGCAAAAATTTGTTGAATTCTGCATCAGAATCATCGGCCATGAGAAGCATAGCAGACCAAGTATAAACATCGATAGAGAAACAGTTAGGAAAATCTTAAGTGAAAATCTTGGCATGAGAAAGGTGTGTGCAAAAATGATCCTGAAGGAGCTCACCGATGAACAAAAGCAAAGGAGACTCGAAGTTTGCCAAGACCTTTTGGAGAGGCGAGACGATGTTTTCGGCCATGTTATCACTGGTGATGAAACATGGGTGTACCAACATGACCCTGAAACAAAGCATCAAAGTGCACAGTTAGGAAGTCAGACAATTCTCCATGATCAAAAAAGTTCCATCAGTCCAAATCAAGAGTGAAAACGATGTTGCTAAACTTTTTTGATATCAGAGGGATTATTCATTATGAATTTGTACCAACTGGACAGACAGTTAACCAAGTTTACTATTTGGAAATGCTGAAAAGGCTGCATGAAAAAGTTAGACGAACTGAACTTTTCACCAATTCTTGGCTCTTACATCACGACAATGCACCAGCTCACACGGCACTGTCTGTGAGGGAGTTTTTAGCCAGTAAACAAATAACTGTATTGGAACACCCTCCCTACTGACCTGATCTAGCCCCCAGTGTCTTCTTTCTTTATCTGAAGATAAAGGAAATATTGAAAGGAAGACATTTTGATGGCATTCAGGACATGAAAGGTAATACGATGACAGCTCTGATGGCCATTCCAGAAAAAGAGTTCCAAAATTGCTTTGAAGGATGGACTAGATGCTGGCGTTGGTGCATAGCTTCCCAAGGGGAGTACTTTGAAGGTGACTGTCGTGCAGGGCGGCCTGCGGGGTCTCTGGTCCCGCTCCCTACCTAAGAACGCAGGATATGGCTAGGCCAAAAAGAAACACCCACGGAGTCATAGTTAGAGGAGTGATACCACTATATTCTCTCTGGCGGCTGGGCGAGACACACGCAGTAGTAGCCACACGATCTGCAGTCCACCATTCACTTCTCTGCTTGCCAACAAACCAACCAATCAACGCAGCCCCGCAGTTACATCAGTAGCTAATCGACCAACCGGCTACAGCTGATGGCCAACCAATCACATTTGATGGTCACTCACCACCCAAGCCTGCACCTCCCCACAGCGAGGCTGAGAGCCTGGAAACTGCTCTCTGGGACTCTCTCCCCACAGTGACATGGTGATATTCAGCAATTAGGTATGTAGTACTTTTTCAAGGATGAGTTCGCAAATTTAATTGTCAGACCTTGTATTTAAAAACACTTTCCACCCAGGATCCTGATGTGCATTGAAGTCAGCATTATGGGAAAGATGGGAGATGGAAGCTGTTCATTTCCGCATGTTATGTTGACTTTCCCAAAAGAAGCCTGCATAGGGCATGTTTCAGAAAAATCTCAGACCTTGCTTCACTTCCTGAAATCAGACCAAAGAGGCCAGCTCACCATATTTATCCCAGGACCTATTGCTTTGACCCCAGTAACATTTTCTCTTAATATTCCCCCCCGCGCCCCGTTAAGGCCTCTCAGTGCCATCTCTTTTGAGGGAGGTGCTCAGAGTTACTTTTTAAAAAACATTGGACATACAGACAGTAGAGTTCAAATCAGCCTTTTGAATCATTTTCTAAAAATTTGGTAGTGTAAAGAATTTTTTTCCAAAAAAAAAAAAAAAAAAAAAAAAGAATTTTTTTCCAGTTTGAATTATTTTTATTGACCCTATCCAGTTTGTTAGTACCTCTCTTATCCTTTCAGGCATCCCTTCCTCTCTCTCTTTACTATTCAAACCTGGGAAAGAATACAAGTACCTTCATGCAGCTGATATACTGGGTTCTGTCACACAAGTCACCCCACAGAATGTTTTTCAACTTGTTGCTCAGAGAGTTGGCTGAGTTCCATCAGGATAACAGATTCTGGGAATGTAGGCCAGTGCTTGTTTTCAAGACCACTTTAAAAGACTTGTGGCCTGACCAAGAGCATAATCAGGATGCTCTTATTCTCAGGCTATATCCCTGAGGAGGCTGTAAACTATTTTAGAGCCCAGGACCATTTCCTTATTGTACTTTTGTATCAAGCCCCCCTACTTCTAATAGTGATCTTTTCATAGTGTACGCAGAATATTTGTCTAGTAAATGATGCAGGCCTGGAGTACAAATCTCAAGACCACACTGGTTTTCTCAGGGGCCTGATAAAGTTACTCAGCGGCCTTATCTGACTTAACCCATGTTTGATTTAACTTTGTGCAGGATGCTGGGATCAATACCAGTGAGCCAATGAGGGAGGGAGAGTGGGCAGCTGCAAACACTTGGACTGGACTCTGCTTTGGTCAGAATAATTAGTGCAGTCAAAGCTACGAGGTGCTCCCTGACCACTTCATCTGATTGCTGCTCCTCATTACACCCAGTTTCTACTCGGGAGATCAGGGTTTCTTAAGGAGAAAGGTGATAATGTCTCACTGTTGTGTTACTGTGCAGTATTGTGCTACTGTCTCAGGGATGTGAATCCTTGTGTAAATGAGTCACTTCTCTTGTTTGCCTTTCTACGTGTCATTTCAGAGAGAGTGATTTATTTCCTGTTTGTGAAAGCTTCGTTTCATCATTTACCTGGGAGAGAAATTGGATGGTTTCAACTTTTAGCTGGTTACTTATTTCTCCTTTGCCGGAAGAATAGTCCTTCTTTCCATTGACAGAGTTGTTCATGTTGAGTTGGTGAAAAGATTTCTTTTCTTAGGCTTTCAGAGATAACACTTAATGTCTTTTGTGTGATAAATTTATAATGTGTGGTTTTATTTTATTATTTTTAAACAAATAAAACTGTCACCTAAAATTTCATCTACAGTCTTTGGAAAAACCCAAGAGAGCATCTCATTTCCTGTTGGTTCCCCTGGCAACCCTTTTAAGCATATAAACCACAAGAAATTTTATGTAGCTCTAAGCCAGTGTTTCCCAAATTGGGGAATAGATCCTGCTCCCAAGATATGAACAGATGTGCTGGGAGCAGGTACCTGTGACCATGCATTTCCCAAACTTAAATAGGTTTCTCCAGTTCTCTATTCCCAGAGCCTTCAGCATTCTTCATATACATTGTACATTTTATGAAGCACCATTAACATCTCATTGGACACCGGTATTCTAAGGAGCTCAGAGAAAAGCTGACAACTTATGTCAGTGTTTCATCTTTTACACAAAAGAACTATAAATTAGAATTTGTATATCCCTTTGGATTTTTGTCCTATCTGCTTCTGAAGCTTTACAAATTAGTCAGTTGGAAAAAATTATGTCAAGAAGACATAATATCCATCCTCCTTTTAGGAAGATTATTGGAATATTTCATTAACTAAATAATTATTGTGCACCATCTGTGTTTAAAGGAGCTGTGTTTGGAAGGAAGAAGGAGTGGCTTGGGTATTGACTGGAATAAAGTTAAGAAAGGAGCCCTCTTTCCAGGGATCTCCTTCACTGGGTTTGGTTTAAGATACAGAAGTCAGATCGCATATCAGTCTACTTATTATAAATGTCTAAGGTAGTTTCAGACCACTCTGCTTTAAAACAGAATTGAGAAAGGGGGTGAGGAAAGTTTTTAAGAATATATTAACCTTGCAGATTATATTCAGTTTGTATCATAAGGCTGCCTTCCCCACAGAGCAGAGCAGCTCTTACATATGGGAGTGGCTGTCACAGAAAAGAGGATGTGCATTTATTATCTGTGGTCCAAACCAGGGGCCGTAGATAAAACTACCAGGGACTGAGGATTGTCTTGAAACTCAGAAGAATCTCCTCAACAGTTAGAGCTGTGCTGATTTGTGGGTGGAGTGGAAGGTGGGCTTGAGTTCCTTGAAGCTGGACAAGTTCAAGTATAGATTGCTTGACCTCTTATGTGGGATGTCCTAGAGGACATTAAAATAGGAAAATGCTGCCTTTGATCACAGATTCTAGGTTTCAGAGTTCTTACTCATATGTCAAATAATTTATGTTAGTGCATGTTAAATATTGCAATTTTACTGTTCAAAACTTAAAACTTCTATTAGTGAGGCCAGGACAAAGCATTGCTGAGAACCACTGAGTCTCACACTGACTGTATGGATTGGCTTCGTGTTTTAGGATTGAATGCACTGTGTCACTTTGATGAGGTTAAAATCATATTGGAAAGTCTGGCTCTTTGGCCCCCGGTGGGTTTGTGGCTTTGAGTTTCAATAGAGATGTGAGAAGCTTTTTTGAATGTGTTTATTAGCAATGTTAGATTTTAGTACTTTTGAATCTTACTCCGAGCCAAAGTCTCTACTTGCCATCCTGGTGGCAGAAAACAATGGGCCTGTCTGTCTGTCTGTCTGGTTGGGGGAAGATGCAAGACCTTTAAGAGCCCCTGTCATTGTGGGAACTTGGGGATCAGGCGGCTAAAGGTTAATGCTAATGCTTTTGAAAACGTCCTGAGTCTGTGCTTTTAGTTAATAGTGTGGGCATGGAAAAGCCTCCAGAAATATTGAGCGAATCAGCGGGAAGTAGAGCTTTCAGTATTTTAGAAAAACGGGCCTAGCTGTTTCAGTTAATTCCTGAAGCGTTTTCTCCTTTCTTAGTCCTTATTTCTTTGCTTTTCAAAAAGTGAGATAGTTTACTAGGTTTCTCTTTTTTTGTTTTTTTTCCAGGGGGAGCCTTCCTCCAAGTATTATCATTGTACTAAATGACATTAATTTTGTTCAGTAGTTAAAACAAGTGGCAAGTTGATGAGGCTGTTAGTTGCCATGCCTGCTTCTCTAACGTTGCCTGCCACTGCAAGAATTACTGTTCTCAATTTTGGACCCTTAAATTTTATTTAGTGACTTGAATACAGTACAGGCTGTTGATAATTTCTTATTCTAAAGTTTTTTTTTGTGGGTGGTCTCTGTTGCTTAGCTGATAGTGCACAAAATAAAGCAATACCTTGTTTCTCTCATGGAAACTTGGAGATCATTGTCATCATCTGGACTGTGTAGGCATTGTGACGGTCCCTGGCCTGTAGGACTACCTGTTGCAGGAGCGTGAGTCTGTCTCTACCACAGACAACATCATGTTCACTGAACCACTATATGCCCGAGACATTAGAAAAATTTTTTTTTTACTTAAAAAAAAATTTTGGTTAAATATACACAACATTAAACTTAGTATTTTAGCCATACAATTCAGTGGCATGAAGTATATTCACAACCATCACCACTGTCCATTTCCGGAACTTTTCATCATCCCAAACAGAAGTTCTGTCTCTATAAAATTATTATTATTATTATTATTATTATTATTATTATTATTTTGATGTTTCTATAGGGATCATATTGACAATAAAAACTTGGGCAAAGAATTCTATATGATGAATTAATTAGGCCAGAAATCTTTGTATTTAACTTTGAACCATCTAAATACCACGTTTTTTTTTTAAATTAATTTTATTGGGGTGACAATTGTTAGTAAATTTACATAGATTTCAGGTGTACAATTCTGTATTACATCGTCTATAAATCCCATTGTGTGTTCACCACCCAGAGTCAGTTCTCCTTCCATCACCATATATTTGATCCCCTTTACCCTCATCACCCACCCCCCACCCCCTTACCCTCTGGTAACCACTAAATTATTGTCTGTGTCTATGAGTTTTTGTTTCTCATTTGTTTGTCTTGTTCTTTTTGGTTTATATACCACATATCAGTGAAATCATAGGGTTCTCTGCTTTTTCTGTCTGACTTGTTTCACTTAGCATTATTCTCTCGAGATCCATCCATGTTGTCACAAATGTTCCTATATCATCTTTCCTTAACGCCGAATAGTATTCCATTGTGTATATGTACCACAACTTCTTTATCCATTCATCTATCGAAGGACATTTTGGTTGTTTCCATGTCTTGGCCACCGTAAACAAAGCTGCAATGAACATTGGCGTACACGTGTCTCTATAGAGAAATGCTTTTATATTTTTGGGGTAGATACCCAGGAGAGCGATTGCTGGGTCATATGGTAATTCTATTCGTAATTTCTTGAGGAACCTCCACACTGCCTTCCATAGCGGCTGCACCAGTCTGCATTCCCACCAACAGTGTATGAGAGTTCCTTTTTCTCCACAGCCTCTCCAACACTTGTTACTATTTGTTTTGTTGATGAAAGCCATTCTGACTGGGGTGAGGTGATATCTCATTGTGGTTTTCATTTGCATTTCTCTGATGATTAGCGATGTTGAGCATTTTTTCATATGTCTATTTGCCATTTGTATATCCTCTTTGGAGAAATGTCTCTTTAGGTCCTCTGTCCATTTTTCAATTGGGTTGTTTGTTTTTTTGTTGTTGAGTTTCATGAGTTCCTTGTATATTTTGGATATTAGCCCCTTATCAGAGGAACTGTTTGCGAAAATCTTCTCCCATTCAGTTGGTTGCCTCATTATTTTGTCAATAGTTTCTTTTGCTGTGCAGAAGCTTTTCAGTTTCATATAATCCCATTTGTTTATTTTATTTTTTACTTCCATTGCCTTTGGAGTCAAATTCATAAAATGCTCTTTGAACCCAAGGTCCATAAGTTTAGTACCTATGTTTTCTTCAACGCAGTTTATTGTGTCAGGTCTTATGCTTAAGTCTTTGATCCATTTTGAATTAATTTTGGTACATGGTGACAGATAGCAGTCCAGTTTCATTCTTTTGCACGTAGCTATCCAATTCTGCCAGCACCATTTATTGAAGAGGCTGTCTTTCGTCCATTGTATGTTTTTAGCTTCTTTGTCAAAAATTATCTGTCCATATTTATGTGGTTTTATTTCTGGGTTCTCAATTCTATTATATTGGTCTATGTGTCTGTTTTTCCGCCAATACCAAGCTGTTTTGATTATTGTAGCCCTGTAGTACAAGGAAAAATCAGGGAGTGTGATACCTCCAGTATTGTTCTTGTTTTTTAATATTGCTTTGGCTATTCGGGGTCTTTTGTGGTTCCAAACAAATCTGATGATTTTTTGTTCTATTTCTTTAAAAAATGCCATTGGGATTTTAATGGGGATTGCATTAAATCTGTATATGGCTTTGGGTAATATGGCCATTTTAACTATGTTGATTCTTCCAATCCATGAGCACGGAATGTCTTTCCATTTCTTTGTGTCTTCTTCAATTTCTTTCAAAAATGTCTTATAGTTTTCAGCATATAAATCCTTCACATCCTTGGTTAAGTTTATTCCTAGGTATTTTATTCTTTTTGCTGCAATTGCAAAAGGAATTGTTTTTTCTATCTCTTTTTCTGAGATTTCATTGTTGGTATATAGGAAAGCAATGGACTTTTGTACGTTGATTTTGTAGCCAGCAACTTTACTATATTCATTGATTGTTTCTAATAGCTTTTTGGTGGAGTCTTTAGGGTTTTCTATGTATAGCATCATGTCATCTGCAAAGAGTGACAATTTAACTTCTTCATTCCCAATTTGGATGCCTTTTATTTCTTTCTCTTGCCTGATAGCTCTGGCGAGGACTTCCAACACTATGTTGAAAAGCAGAGGTGATAGGGGACAACCTTGTCGTGTTCCTGAACGTAGAGCAAAGGGCTTCAGCTTTTCACCATTAATTATGAGGTTAGCTGAGGGCCTGTCATATATGGCCTTTATTATGTTGAGGTATTTTCCTTCTATACCAATTTTAGTAAGTGTTTTAATCATAAATGGATGTTGTATCTTATCAAATGCTTTTTCTGCATCAATTGATAGAATCATATGATTTTTGTCCTTTATTTTGTTTATGTGATGTATCACCTTGATGGATTTGCGAATGTTGAACCATCCTTGTGCCCCGGGGATGAACCCCACTTGGTCGTGATGAATAATCTTTTTAATGCATTGTTGTATTCGATTTGCTAGAATTTTGTTTAGGATTTTAGCATCTGTATTCATCAGAGATATAGGTCTGTAGTTTTCTTTTTTTGTGTTGTCCTTACCAGGTTTTGGTATCAGGGTAATGTTGGCCTCATAAAATGAGTTAGGGAGTACTGACTCTCCTTCAATTTTTTGGAAGAGTTTGAGCAGGATTGGTATTAGATCCTCTTTGAAGGTTTGGTAGAATTCACTGGTGAAGCCATCTGGTCCAGGACTTTTGATTTTGGGAAGGTTTTTGATGACTGATTCAATTTCCTTACTGGTGATCGGCTTGTTAAGATTTTCCAGTTCTTCATGATTCAGCCTTGGAAGGCTATATGTTTCTAAGAACTTGTCCATTTCTTCTAAGTTATTAAATTTGGTGGCATATAGTCCTTCATAGTATTCTTGGATAATCCTTTGTATTTCTGTGGTGTCCGTGATAACTTCCCCTTTTTCATTTCTGATTTTGTTAATTAGTGTCTTCTCTCTTTTTATCTTAGTGAGTCTAGCCAAGGGTTTGTCAATTTTGTTAATCTTTTCAAAGAACCAGCTTTTTGTCACAT
Source organism: Rhinolophus hipposideros (assembly GCF_964194185.1). Taxonomy (NCBI): domain Eukaryota; kingdom Metazoa; phylum Chordata; class Mammalia; order Chiroptera; family Rhinolophidae; genus Rhinolophus; species Rhinolophus hipposideros. The sequence continues at coordinate 25,319,275 of NC_138065.1, forward strand.
TAATTTTTTCTATTGTCTTTTTGTTCTCTATTTCATTTAGTTCTGCTCTGATTTTTGTTATTTCCTTTCTTCTGCTGACCTTGGGTTTCGCTTGTTCTTCTTTTTCTAGTTTTTTAAGGTGTAACATGAGGTTATTTATTTGGGATTTTTCTTGTTTCTTGAGATAGGCCTGTAATGATATAAATTTCCCTCTTAAAACTGCTTTCGCGGCATCCCAAAAATTTTGGTAGGATGTATTTTCATTGTCATTTGTTTCTATGTATCTTTTGAGCTCTCCTCTAATTTCTTGTTTGACCCAGTCGTTCTTTAAAAGTATGTTGTTTAATCTCCATGTATTTGTGTTTTTTCCTGCTTTCTTTTTGCAGTTGATATCCAATTTCAAAGCTTTGTGATCAGAGAATATGCTTGGTATGATTTCAATCTTCTTAAATTTGCTGAGGCTGATTTTGTGTCCCAATATATGGTCTATCCTTGAGAATGTTCCATGTACACTAGAAAAGAATGTATAGTCTGATGTTTTAGGATGAAGTGCTCTATATATGTCAATTATGTCCAATTCCTCTAATGTGTCATTTAGGGCTGCGATTTCGTTATTTATCTTCTGTTTGGATGATCTATCCATAGCTGTCAATGATGTATTTAAGTCCCCTAGTATAATTGTGTTTTGGTCAATTTCTCCCTTTAGTTCTGTTAGTAGTTGCTTGGTATATTTCGGTGCTCCCTGATTGGGGGCATAAATATTGATGACTGTTATGTCTTCTTGTTGTATAGTCCCCTTTACCATTATGAAGTGTCCATCTTTGTCTCTTGTTATCTTTTTCATCCTGAAGTCTGTTTCATCGGAAATCATTATGGCTACACCTGATTTTTTCTGGGTACCATTTGCTTGAAGTGTCAATTTCCACCCTTTCACTTTGAGTCTATGCTTGTCCTTGTAGCTGAGATGTGTCTCTTGTAGGCAGCATATGGTTGGGTTTAGTTTTTTGATCCAATCTGCTACTCTGTGTCTCTTTATTGGTGAGTTCAGTCCATTTACATTCAGGGTGATTATTGATATGTGAGGATTTCCTGTCATTCTGTCTTTAGTTTTCTGGTAAGGCTGTGTCTCCATTGTTTCTTTGCCTTTTTGTTGTTGTCTGTTATTTCTGTGTGAATACCACGTTTTTTTTAAATTATTTTTTTAAATTTTTTTTAAAATTTACTAATTTCAGGTGTACAAGACAAGGTAATACTTAGACGTTCATCATTTATATCCCTCACACTGTGAACACCCCTCCCCCCATCCACTATCCCTCCGACCTCACACTGAGCCATCACATTATATATATAAAATTATAGTTGGCATTCATTAATGTTTAGCTTCTAGTGTACAATGCCATGATCAGGCATCCACAGTATCCCTGAGGTGGTCTCCCAAATAGGACACATGTCCATCGGATACCCAACAAAATCTTTACAACATTATTGAATACGTTCCCCAAATTAATTTTCAAAAAATCCCTGAGGCCATCTTGTGGTTACCAGCTGCTTCCTAATCCCTTCACCTTTCCCCTTATCCCCAATCCCCCCATCCCCCCGCCCATCTAACAACTCTCAGTTTTTTCTTTGTGTCCCCAAAACTGTTTCTGATTAGTTCATTCACATATTGTTTTCTTTAGATTCCTCATATAAGTGAGATCATATGGTACTTGTCTTTCTCTTTCTGACTTATTTCACTTAACATAATGTTCTCTAGATCCATCCATGTTGTTGCAAACGATAAGATTTCTTTCTTCTTTATGGCTGGGTAATACTCCATTGTATAAATGTACCACAGCTTCTTAATCCAGTCATCTACTGATGGGCATTTCGGTTGTTTCCATATCTTGGCTATTGTGTAAAGTGCTGCAATAAACATAGGAGTGCATACAGATTTTTGAATTGGAGTTTTGGATTTCTCCGGGTAGATGCCTAGGAGTGGAATTACTGGATCATAGGGTAGTTCCATTTTCAGATTCCTGAGATACCTCCATACTGTTTTCCATAGTGGCTGCACTAATCTGCAATCCCACCAACAGTGCACTAGCGTTCCCTTTTCTCCACAGCCGCGCCAGCATTTGTTGTTTGTTGATTTATTGATGATAACCATTTTGACTGGAGTGAGGTGGTATCTCATTGTGGTTTTTATTTGCATTTCTCTGATGGTTAGTGAGGTTGAGCATTTCTTCATATGTCTATTTTTATGCCAGTACCATGCTGTTTTGATTACTGTAGCCTTGTAGTATAGTTTGAAATCAGGTATCGTTATACCTCCCACTTTGTTCTTATTTCTCAAGATTGCTGAGGCTATCCGGGGTCTTTTATGGTCCCATATAAATTTCAGGATTGTATGTTCTATTTCTGTGAAAAACGTCGTTGGTAGTTTGACAGGAATTGCGTTGAATATGTATATTGCCTTAGGCAGTATGGACATTTTAACTATATTAATTCTTCCTATCCATGAACATGGAATGTGTTTTTATCTATTTATATCTTCTTTCATTTCTTTCTTCAGTGTCGTATAATTTTCTGAGTACAGATCTTTTACATCTTTGGCTAGATTTATTCCCAGATATTTTATAGTCTTTGGAGCAATTGTAAATGGAATTGATTTTTTAATTTCTCCTTCTGCTATTTTATCATTGGTATATACAAATGCAACTGATTTCCGAATATTAATTTTATATCCTGCTACTTTACTAAATTCATCTATCAGTTCTAATAGTTTCTTGGTGGAGTCTTTAGGGTTCTCTATATATAGTATCATATTATCTGCATATAATGATAATTTTACTTTCTCCTTACCAATTTGGATGCCTTTATTTCTTTCTCTTGTCTGATTGCTGTGGCTAGAACTTCCAGCACCGTGTTGAATAGAAGTGGAGAAAGTGGGCAACCTTGTCTTGTTCCTGATCTTAGGGGGAATGGTTTTAACTTTTCCCCATTGAGTATGATGTTAGCTGTGGGTTTGTCATATATGGCCTTTATTATGTTAAGATATGATCCCTCTATTCCCACTTTCTGAAGGGTTTTTATCATAAAAGGTTGCTGTATTTTATCAAATGCTTTTTCTGCATCTATTGATATGACCATGTGATTTTTATTTTTCATTTTGTTAATGTGGTGTATCACATTAATTCATTTGCGGATGTTGAACCACTTCTGCATACCAGGGATGAATCCCACTTGATCATGGTGTATGATCTTTTTAATGTATTGCTGAATTCTGTTCGCTAATATTTTATTGAGAATTTTTGCATCTATGTTCATTAGAGATATCGGCCTGTAGTTTTCTTTTTTTGTGGTGTCTTTGTGTGCTTTTGGGATCAGGGTGATAGTGGCTTCGTAAAAAGTGTTTGGGAGTCTTCCTTCTTCTGGATTTTTTGGAAGAGCTTGAGGAGAATATGTGATAATTCTTTTTTGAACGTTTTGAAAAATGCACCTGTAAAGCCATCTGGTTCAGGGCTTTTGTTTGTTGGGAGATTATTGATTACTGATTCAATTTCCCTGATGGTAATCAGACTGTTCAGGCTTTCTGTTTCTTCTTGAGTTAGCCTTGGAAGGTTGTGCGCCTCTGGAAAATTGTCCATTTCTTCCAGATTGTCAAATTTGTTGACATATAGTTGCTCATAGTAATTTCTTAAAATTTTTTGTATTTCTGTGGTGTCTGTTGTCACTTCTCCTCTTTCATTTCTGATTTTATTAATTTGGGTCCTCTCTCTCCTTTTTTTTAATGAGTCTGGCTAGAGGTTTGTCAATTTTATTTATCTTCTCTAAGAACCAACTCTTGGATTCATTGACCTTTTGTATTGTTTTTCTGGTTTCTATTTCATTTATTTCTGCTCTGATCCTTATTATCTCCTTCTGGTACTCCCTTTGGGCTTATTTTGCTGTTATTTTTTCAGATCCCTTAAGTGTGAAGATAAACTGTCAATTAGTGATATTTCTTGTTTCTTTAGGTAGGCCTGCAGTGCTATGAACTTCCCTCTTAGGACTGCTTTCGCAGCATCCCATAGATTTTGGGTCGTCGTGTTCTCATTCTTATTTGTCTCGAGATATCTTTTGATTTCTTCTTTGATCTGCTGCTTGACCCATTCATTATTTAGTAACATGTTATTCAGGCTCCATGAATTGGTGTGTCTTCCTGGTTTTTTTTTCCTGTAGTTCATTTCTAATTTCATAGCACTGTGCTCAGAGAAGACAATTGGTATGATTTCAATTTTCTTAAATTTATCAAGGTTTGTTTTGTGTCCTAACATATGATCTATCTTGGAAAATGTTCCATGTGCACTTGAGAAGAACGTGTATTCTGCAGCATTGGGGTGAAATGCTCTGAAAATATCAATTAAATCCAAGTGGTCCAAAGTATCATTTAAGGCTGTTGTTTCCATATTGATTTTCTGTCTGGAGGACCTGTCCCTTGTTGTCAGAGGTGTGTTGAAGTCCCCTACTATGATAGTGTTGCTGTTGATCTCTGTCTTTATGTCCATCAGTACCTGTTTTATATATTTAGGTGCTCCAATGTTAGGTGCATAGATGTTTACTAGGGTTATGTCCTCTTGTCGGATTGATCCCTTTATTATTATATAGTGCCCATCTTTGTCTTTTAATACGTTCTTCATTTTAAAGTCTATTTTGTCAGGTATAAGTATTGCAACTCCAGCTTTTTTTTTGCTTCCATTTGCATGAAATATGTTACTCCAACCCTTCACTTTCAGCCTGTGTGTCTTTTGATCTGAAATGAGTCTCTTGTATACAGCATATACAAGGGTCTTGCTTCCTTATCCACTCAGCCACCCTATGTCTCTTGACGAGGCATTTAATCCGTTTACATTTAAAGTGATTATTGATAGGTACATAGTTATTGCCATTTTAAAATTTATAGTAAATTGTTTTCATCTTTCATCTATTTGCAAAAGTCCTTTTAGTATTTCTTGCAATGCTGGCTTGGTTGTAATAAATTCTTTCAGTTTGTTTTCTGGGAAGCTCTTTATCTCTCCATCACTTTAAATCACAGCCTTGCTGGATAAAGCAATCTAGGTTGTAGGCCTTTGTGTTCCATCACTTTGAGTATCTCCTGCCACTCCCTCCTGGCCTTCAATGTTTCTGTAGAAAAGTCATTTGATAGTCTTATGGAAGTTCTCTTGTACGTAACCTTCTGCCTTTCTCTTGCTGCTTTTAAGATTCTCTCTTTGTCTTTAAGCTTTGCCATTTTAAGTATAATGTGTCTTGGTGTGGGCCTGTTTGGGTTTATCCTGGTTGGAACTCTCTGCACTTCCTGGGCTTGTATGTTGGTTTCCTTCATCAGGTTAGGGAAGTTTTCGGACATTATTACCTCAAATATGTTCTCAATCCCTTGCTTTCTCTCTTCGACTTCTGGTATTCCTATGATGCGCATGTTGTTGCGCTTGATGTTATCCCAGAGGTCTCTTAACCCATCTTCATTGTTTTTTATTCTTTTTTCTTTCTGTTGTTCAGTTTGAGTGATCTCTGCTAACTTGTCTTCTAAGTCGCTGATTCGATCCTCTGCTTCATCTAACCTGCTGGTCATTCCTTCAAGTGAGTTCTTAATTTCGGTAATTGTGTTCTTTAGTTCTAGCTGGTTGTTCGTTAAGATTTCTACATCCTTTTTTAGTTCTAACTGGTTGTTCTTTATGATTTCTATATCCTTCTTTATGTCTTCTCTAAGCTCCTTGAACATTCTTATCACCAGTGTTCTGAAGTCTGTCTCTGACAGGTTGGTTACCTCTGCTTCATTTAGTTCTAGTTGTGGAGGTTTCTTCTATTCTTTTGTTTGGGACATGTTTCTTTGTCTCCCCATTCTGACTGACTCTCTGTGTTTGCTTTGATGTATTAGGAAGATCCCCTAGAGCTCTTAGTTCTTGCTGAGTTATCTTATGTAGTATGTGTCCTTTATATTTGACTTGGACTACTTCATTCTTCTCCTCTGCATGTGCTCCACAGGTGGTTCGTGTGTTTAGTATATGGTCCTGTTGAAGAACAACTTTAATTGCTTTTTGCTTGTGAGTAGGTGGGTTTAACTCCCAGGTCGTCTAGTTGTGAAACTTGGCTCTGCCCACCGCAGAGTGTTCTGCTGGGTGAGGGTTGGCCACTTAAATGAGGTTTGGCCTCTATGGGCTCTTGTGCCTTCAGAGAATTCCCTCTGGGTGTGTGACTTGTAGGTCAAACCCGGTAGTACTGTGGTTTGGTCCAGAGTTGGCTCCTGGATATGTTGAATCTCGTGCCTCTTAAGCTGGGCCCTGTTCGGGCAGTTTCAGCACAAATCAAGTTACCAAGTAGAACAACAACAACAACAACAAAGAAAACAAATCAAGTACATTCACATGTAAAATAGAACCGACAATCTCCACTCAACATAGGGAAAGATATCAAAGAAATAAAGGCAGAACAAAGCAAATCACAAAGCAAATCACAACAAGCAGAAAAAACAAAAAAAACAAAGCAAAACAGAAAGCAGCACCAGTCTTGGCTTAAGCCCACCAAGTAATCTCCAGGTTGTCCTCCGCAGTGCCAAAGAGTTTCCTGCCTATTGCGCAGGCAGCGCTGGTCACCTGGTGCCCAGAGTGAATTTGGGAGTGTAGATTTAAATGCCAGGGGCTGAGGGGTGTGGATGACAGTTTTCAGAGAGACCGTGCAGTTTTTGTCCTTTCCTGCACAAATGCACGCTGAGAGTAGCTCCACCAGCCCTGTGCCCAGTACTCCTGAGTCTTAGGGCCCTCCTTGCGTGGGTGTGTGGGAGTGGGTGGGCGGGAGATCTCTAAGCTGCTGAAAGCCGGGAGCTGCGTCTGCCGCTTACTGCTGAACTCCGGGAGTGCTTCCACGGTTGCCCTTGCCCTGCCCCAGGCCAGCCAGAGAGGGTGGGGGCTGGGGATGGAGGGGTCTTCTCTCTCCCAGGCCAGCCAAGTCACACTCCTCCCGCAGGCCGGAAAAGGTGGTGCCTGGGGGTGTGGGAGTCTCCTCTCTCCTTGTCCAGGGAAAATCTCCTCCTCCCAGGCTCTTCCGAAGGTCAGAGCTGGCTGTCAATCTTCCCAGCGCCTGAGCACAGACGCCCCTCTGTAATCTGACACTACTCCTTAGTTCAGGGGTCAGTTGAAGTCTCTGGAAGGGCGAGGGGAGGATTCGAAAAGTGCGGTGAGGGGCCCAGGTGTGGCGTCTGAGTTCTTTGTCTGCCCTAGGGCCCACGAGCTGCCCGCCCTGGCGGGAGCGATCAGCTGTGGGACGCAGGGAAAGAGCCCACCTCCTGGACTCTGCGCTCTCCGCTGCACCTTGGGCTCCCGTGGGACTAGAGCCCCTGGTGCTGCCTGCCGCTGCTGCTGTGGGCATGCTGCAGGGCCGCGGCTCTACCGTTGGGGGTGGGGAGAGCGCAGCGTGTTTCCTCTTGCCCTCCTTGCTTCTCCCCTGCTCGCCCAACTAGCGCACCCCAGAGCAAACCTTCCACGAGTCTCCGCTCGGTCCTGGGATCCGCACAGCGCAGCGGTTGCTGTCTGGCCTAGGCTTCGCCGTGGTGGGAGGGGTGCGTTTCCACTTTGTGCCCCTCTCTCCTCCCCTGCTTGCCGAACTAGGGCACCCCAAAGCAAACCTTCCACGAGTCTGCGCTATGTCCTGGGCGCCGCGTGGCAGTCGCCGCCCGGCCTCGGCTCCTCTGTGGCGGGGGGGTGGCGAGCTTCCACTTCGCTGTCCTGCCTCCTCCTGTGCTTGCAATCAGCGCTCACCTTCAGGTAATTCCTCCTGGAGGTGAATTCAGTAGTGCACCTCTTCGTCTTGCCTATCTGCTGTGCAGGGAGTCCTTTGTGGAGTTATTGTTGTCCGATTAGGTGTAAATTCCAGGAGAGCTTTACAGAGGCTCACCTCACGCCGCCATTTTGATCCCTCACCACCACTTTTACTTGCTATAAAATTATTAATAACTTCATTTCTCCCTTTCCTTTGCCTTGGAAACCACCATTCTACTTTCTGTCTATGAATTTGTCTTTTTTCGGTACCTCATATAAGTAGAATCATACAATATTTTTCCTTTAGTGTCTGGCTTGTTTCACGGAGCATAATGTTTTCAAGGTTCATTTCAAGGTACAAAGTACATTGTAGCATGTACTGGAACACCATTCCTTTGTATGGCTGAATAATATTCCATTGTATGTACTTACCGTATTTTCTTTATCCATTCATCATTGATGGACACTTGCGTTGTTTCCATCTTTTGGCTATTGTGAGTAATACTGTGAACACTGATGTTCAAATCCCTGCTTTCAGTTCTTTTGGGTGAATACCCAGGAGTGAAATTTCTGCCTCATGGTAATTCAATGTTTAACTTTTTGAAGAGCCACCAAACTGTTTTCTGCAGTGCCCTGGCCTTGTTAACAGTAGGTAGTACTACCTGTGCTTGTATGAAGTGTCTCAAATATTTATCAACCATTTGGAAGTTTAAATTAGAAATGTGAATGGAGTGTATTGTTAGCACTTTGATTACGTACTTATATCATGGGATTTATTCATCTGCTTTGAATGTCACAGGGCACCTGCCTGTGTTTCCCACTTCACAGAAGTTTCTTGACTTGATCTGCATTTTTCCATCCATAGCCACCTTTTTTGTGCTTTATATAGCAATAAGTGTTTGTTGATACATTGATTGGATGTGCACCATATTCTAAAATGCCATTTAAGAAAAGAGATCAGTTTACAGGAAACACATTGGAATTGTTTCCAGGTTTTGTTTTCCCAGAGTTACGATCTGAAATTATTTGTTACTTTCTCTTGGTGGCAGAATGGGGAGTATTCCTGCTGGTAAAAATAATGTTAAGGAAGAAGGTGGTAAAACAGAAAAGTATTTGGATATTGGGGACAGCTTCCATTGGGAACTCAAATGATATGGGAAGAGAATAAATATTGTTGGGGTGGTTCTGTGTCATGTTCTTATTTTGTTTAGACATTACTTTTCCTTTGGTCACTCTATACGCATCTGTAGTTGAAATTTAAAGCCTTTTTAAATGAGAAGTGGGGATGGGTAAAAATGAGTTTTAGTGGCTGTTGGTTTTATTCTTTTTTTTCCCTAAAGATTTTATTGGGGAAGGGGAACAGGACTTTATTGGGAAACACTGTATACTTCCAGGACTTTTTTCCAAGTCAAGTTGTTGTCCTTCCAATCTTAGTTGTGGAGGGTGCCATTCAGCTTCAAGTTGTTGTACTTTCAGTCTTAGTTGTGGAGGTTGCAGCTCGGCTCCAGGTCCAGTTGCCGTTGCTAATTGCAGGGGGCACAGCCCACCATCCCTTGCGGGAGTCGAAACCGGCAATCTTGTGGTTGAGAGGATGCACTCCAGCCAACTGAGCCATCTGGGAGCTCAGCGGCAGCTCAGCTCAAGGTGTCGTGTTCTATTTTAGTTGCAGGGGGCACTGCTCACTGTCCCTTGTGGGAGTCGAGGAATCGAATTGGCAACCTTGTGGTTGAGAGCCCACACTCCAACCAACTGAGCCATCCGGGAGGCAGCTCAGCTCAAGGTGCCGTGTTCAATCTTAGTTGCATAGGGGGTGCAGCCCACTATCCCTTGTGGGACTCGAGGAATTGAACTGACAACCTTGTAGTTGAGAACCCACTGGCCCATGTGGGAATCGAACCGGCAGTTTTCAGAGTTAGGAGCATGGAGCTCTAACCGCCTGAGCCACCGGGCCAGCACCTGTTGGTTTTACTTTTAATAGACAGCAGAATTTTTAACCTCTTAGGTCAAGAGTATTAGCCACTTATTTATAGCAAGCTTGTGTTGTTATAGTGAGTGGTTGTGGATGTGGGCTTTCAAACAGACCTGGATAAGACCTTGAATGAGGTAGCCAACCATTTACGCTCAGGATGAAAAAATGGGTCTGGGCTGATTAAGCTACACATTGGACATGAGTGTAAAAAATACATTTATATCAACAAAAGTAGCACTAGCTAGTTTCCATGATCCCTTATTTCTAGTTTCTTTTGGTGGTTAACTGTTGTCTATAGCAGAGCCCAAACTATATTTTTGCAGGAATTAAGCTTAAAATAGGCAGTTTAACGTTGTAGTCAGCTGCGGAGCCTCATTTCTCACGTGGCGGTGGCAGGGAAGGCTTTTATTTGTGGATTTCATGGGAGGTTCTGTGGGGCCGACTGGTTTTTTGTTTTTTGTTTTGCAACAATGTGACAGTAAAAAATAATGTTTCTCTCTCTTTAAAAAATCCCTTCAGTTTATAATCATCAGGGATATTGGAATCTGGATTATTTTGTAAGGGAAGGTAGATGGTCATTTAATAAAAACGAAGCCCATTTCCTTCTTTGAGTGGTTAACCTCATGCTGCCCCGAGGTGAAAGCATCTACCTGACTGAGAAAACCCAGCTGGGTCTCATCTGAGAGTGAGTTATTAATTCAACAAATACTCATGGAAACCCTGCTACATGTCTGGCTTTATGCTAGAAGCTGGGGGTAAAGGGTAAGTAAGACAAATTCTGCCCCTGCTGCCTGCAATTTAGGCTGCTTCCCATGTCTCTCCCAGGATCTTTCTCTTTTTAAACTTCTTTATTAAAGGTATACTCATATGCCGTGCAGTATACCCATTTAAAATGTACCATTCACTGGTTATTAGTGTATTCAGAGTTGTGCATACATCACCACAACCAATTCTAGAGTCTTATTACCCCCAAAAGAAATGCCATACCTTTTAGTTCTCACCCCCGATCCTACCCTCCCCTTCAACCTCTGGCAACCACTAATATACTTTCCGTCTCTATGGATTGGCCTTTTCTGCATATTTCATATAAAAGGAATTGTATGTGACCTTTCATGTCTGGCTTATTTCATTGAACATAATGCTTTCAAGGTTAATCTATGTTGTAGTGTACATCAGCACCGTTTCCCTTTTCCTGGCTGAATACTATTCCATTGTATGGATATACCATCTTTTGTTTATCCATTCATCTGTTGACAGGCATGTGGTTATTTCTACCTTTTGGCTATTGTGCATACTGCTGCTATGAACATGTGTGTACAAGTTTTTGCACAAACGTATTCAATTGTCTTGGATCCCCTAGATCTCCTGCCTGTTCCACAGACCTAGGCAGTTACATCACAGAATGTAGAAGGATCAGATATTATGAGAGCATTAAGGAGGGACATGTAGTCCTAATTTAGAAAGACAGGGAGAATTTTCCCTGAGGATGCAATGTCCTAGCTAGAATTGAAAGGATGAATACAAAAGTTTTCAAACTGTAGGTTATGACTCACTAGCAGGTTGTGAAATCAGTTTAGTGAATCCCACAATAACTTTTTTGAGACCTGAACTAAAATAGAGTAGTAAGTATGGAAGAGCATCCCACATGGTAAGGGTAAAGATAGTTACGTACATTTATTTTTGTTAGTGAGCATATAGTTAAGTGTCATGTAAAAAATATTCTGTACTCTAGGTTGCAGTCAGAAAAGGATGAAAACCACTGCTCCAGGAATTTTTGAAAGAGATTCGATTATTAATCTGAAGGGTTAAATATGGCCCTATTAGAAGATGGAGAGAGACAGTGCTAGAAAAGAGGATAACCTAGATATCTGAGGACCTTTTGAGATCTTAAAGTTCTGTGATCTTTATGCTTTTAAAATTCATTTATTCTACATACATTAAAATATCAACCATGTACCTTGACTGTGCTAGATTCTGGGGGCAAATTATAAGTCAGATTTGTATGATCCCTGTTCTTGTGGACTTTGGAATCTGGCAGGGGAGACATAAGTAAAGAAGCAATCAATGATTTGTGGTAAAACATGGTGTATTGAACACAAGACTATCTCTTCTTCTAAAACATCTCTAAAATGAGAAAGCAAAGGAATAAAAAAAGATTCAGTCCTCACAAAAATAGGAGAGTAGGAGAGGGGACTAAGAGCTGAAACCAGATTGTTGAAAGGAGAGGATCACAGACTTTAGAGTAGAGGCAGCTGGACTCTCAGGTCTTAGAGTGGGAGGCCAGTGAGAAGTGACCAGTTAGCCTCATAGAACCCCATGGAAGGGCCCAGGCATTGGAAGCCCAGATCCTACAGCAGTGGCTTTAGGATACGGAGCTGAAAAGCAGGGCATTAGGTGAAGGTCTGTAAGAGCTGTTAAACCGAGTCCCCACCCAACCCATCAGGCTGGAAGGGGGGCCTGCCCCTCCTTTCATCTTACAGGAGATGCCAAGACTATATGGGTAGTGAAGCTGTAAATCATAAGCCATCACCACCCCACCCCCAGGCACAAACCTGAGAGGTAGGACACACATCCACCAGAAACAAGAGCACACTTAGACAAATGAGTCTCAAATGGGGTTGGGGAGAAGGAAGAGGGGAAAGAAGGGTGGGAGTATGCATTCTGAAAAGTTGCCTCAAGGTGATTTGAAGACATTTCCTTCCTACCCCACACTTGCTTCCAGTCACTGATTTTGTTCTAGGAGACATTAGCTGCCTGTCAAACTACTGGTGCCTTATTTTCCTCTTGGTCAATGGAGTACTTTGAATATCCAGGTGTATACTGTGTTTTAGTCATGTGCTGTGTTTCAACAACAACAGCAAAACATTGTCCCATGCCCGGAGAACTTAAAATCTAGTTACTAGTGATTATATAAATTCTAAGTTATATACTTTAAAAATAAGAATACGTTTTATCAAGGTAAAGGGTAATAAAAAACTTTCCCTCAGTCCCATACTGTCGTTACCTCTCATCCCCTCTCATTTTAGGTGTGGCCCAAATAAATTTCAAAGGACCAGATTTATAGTGCCCTTACAGGAGCCTCACCAAAGGCTGGGCTTCCTGTTTGTAGTAAACATACTGAAATTTTGTTTGACTGCTTAGTATCAGAGTATATGTCTTACAAGACGAGATCAGAGAGCTGTTCAGTGGTTAAGATACCAGAGATGATTTCCAAATTTTAGGCATTCTTCTTCCTCTTACTCTACCAATTTGTCCTTTTCTCCTGGGAAAATAGCCAGGATGATTGCAAAACATAAGCTTTAAAAAATACAAACGTTCATGAATGTTAAGAATGTAAACTGAAGGCCACACCCATAAATGAATGTGGAATTTTAATTTTAATTCCTAACACTTTTTTCCTCAAATGGGTGATAAATCTCTTTAATTGAAGATATTTACTTGCTTGGGAGATTAATAGTCTGATGTGGAAACTTCTTTTTTAGAGTTTATATGTTTTTTTGAGGGTGTGTCATTCAGTCTTATTATTGGGATATCTTTTGCAACTTCCATCCCTACCCTTTTTCACATTACTTTTTTTCTTTTCCCTAAGAAGTTACTGAGTATAATTGTTTGAAATGTTGCATTATTTAAGGAAACAGCTGGCAGATCTCTCTAATGTCCCACCTCTGTTCCTGCCAGGGCCTGAAACTTCCTTTGCATGACTCAGTGAACAAAAGCCAGGGGAGAGGAATGACTGGAGAGGAGAAGAAACCCTTGTTTCGCTTTCTTAGCTGCAAACGGATTTTGTGAGGTTTTTCATCAATTACATTGTTTCCTTTAGTGGTCACAGCAAGTGATGAACTCAAAGAAATGTCTTCTCAAATTGGCCTGCAAGAACTCTGAGAAAGACTGTCTCTGAGCTGGGTTTACCTCCCATATTTTCAGTTTGCAGTTAATTTTTCTTTTTTGCTTGGGAATACAGTTAGTTATCTCCTTAAGTGTGGGAATGATTAATTTAAGAGAAAACAAACTGCACTTAGATTTCCAAATTGGGTGACCTAAATATTTGCCCCGAGTGAGAGAAGTGTCCTTTCCTCCTCCACTCTTCATGTGCCAGAACTGTAGCCTGTCTTGGGGGATGGCCTTCTTCTGGGGCTCAGGAACTTTTCCACAGACCTGGCTCCCGGGGAGTGACTTGTTTCCCTGAGGCTTATTCTTTCCTTGGCCAAGTTTCTTCCCTAATCATTTTATATTTTTAGTGCCAGTGTACAGTTGGGTCTACAAGGCTGTAGGTATAGTGGATAGAAAGGGCACCTGGCCTAACACCTATCTGGATGGATGATGTTGTCAATCAGAGGGTGCTAAGGTGAGCCGTGGCTTGCACAAAGGGGCAGGACCCTTTGCCCAGGGCCCACAGTTCACCAGTTAGCACTCCAGTTAACAGTGAGTGAGGACAAAGACCTGCTTGTGTGTATTTCTAAGATCTTTAGAACTTTGCCCAGGGAAAGTAGTTTTTTTTTTTTTTTTTTAAGGTTATTTGGGAGAAACCAGAAGTAGTATATTTAAAAATAGTTGTCTTGAACTTTAAAGTAAATGTGTTTAGGGCTTGCTTTTCTGGAGGTTGGCCAGTTCTCCCCTATCAATGATTTCTTTCACCACTTGGAATGGGCCCAAGAAACCAAAGGATGTAAAACATGGGAGGAATTTTGCTAAAGTAGGCCTGGGCGAAACTTGGAGGGGAAGAGAGAATGAAAACTATTGAGTCTAAAGAGATTTTTAAATTATACGTCAATTCTATGTTTTCTTTTCAGTTGATCTTTTTCTAATTACAGTAGTTCAAACATTTGAACGTAGAGAGAAATATGCAGATTAAGAACGTGAAGAATTCCAGAGGCAGTCTGAACTGCTAATTAGGTCTTTTTCTGCCTGAATTTTAAAGCCAGCTTTTCTTTTTTTTTAAAAAAAATGTGTGTATGTGTGTATTCACAATTATAGTAGTCAACCTAAGTTTTGCTACGCTTCCCTGACAATATCTCTGGTATATCCATGTTGTTTCCTGTTGTGTCCAACTGTTTCCTTAACGGACTCTTTTTCATCCAATCAACAATCAAGCATGCACTTGGCTTTATGGCAAGAATTGGCTATGATACAGATGGATGTACTGTATATAACTGCCTAAAAGAACTCCTATATTTATGATGGTTAGATTTTGCCTACAGATTTAAGGTTTTACTGTAAGAACTGATATGATTTAGAATCAGAAAATAGCAGCAAAGTCTTAGAGGGGCTGAAAAGCATCACTGACTCAGAATGTTACGGAGGAACAGTACTTCAGAGAGTGTGTGCCACTGCTTTGTTGAATGAAGGACAAAAAGAAAAATTAATAGCTCCAGCTTATTAAAGGATTGGTATATGCAGTACCATATGAAGTAATAATTATTTTAGTCTTCAACAATAACTGTGAGGTGGTTCCTATTATTATCTCCATTTTACAGGTGAAGAAACCAAATCTCCATTTTATAGGTGAAGAAATTATAGGTGGCTTTCAGAGCTCATTTCCTTAAAGCAATTTTAAGGAAAATTTCCTCGTCCATCCTGCCTAGACCTCAGAACCCTGTGGTGCAGTGAGATTTTCTCTTGACACCAATTCAGCCTCAGCGTTTCTCCTTTGTTTTGGTAGGTATACTCCTACCTCTTGTCATTCATTGCTCCCCATTTGAGAATGGTGGGTGCTCCCCAGTTATAAACATTCCCCTGCAGAGCCAGCAGTTTGCACTCTGTTGCCCTCTCCACTGTCCACCCTACGGCTTCCCCAAATATCCACCATGTAGTGAAGGGTACCAGCCTCCTCTGTACAAGTTCTTTCCTTTTTTTCTCTCTAGCCTCTCCCCGCCCCCGCCTCCCCTCCCCCACATTTTCTGTGTGTTTCTCTCAAGGGAGTTTAGTTAATTCCATCTCAGGTAATCTCTTATTCTCTGACAAAATCCATTCTTTCTTTCACACCTTTGTCAAACGAAGGTGCCACTTCCCTTAAATTGGTGATTGCTAGGATCTAATTCAACAGTATTCTGAACCTAATTTTCCTTTCACTGTGCTCATTCAGAGTTAGATACAACGGAATTAAAAGAAAAAGAAACAGATACTGTGTAGCTCTTGCTACCCAAAGTGTGGTCCATGGATCAACTTCATTGCATCATTGGGGAGCTGCTCAGAAGGGCAGACTCAGCCCCCCACCCCTGCATTCTAGCAAAGTCTGCAGGTGATCATATGCACATAGTCTTTAGGAAACACTGTGCATTATTCTGTACTTTATTCCCCCCCCCCCCACCTCCGCCTTTTTTTTAAAGACTACATGTTAAGACTTGGTCACAGCTGAAATCTTTCAATGTCGTTAGTAGTGATGCTGGTACTGATGAGGTTTGTGGATGACATTAAACTGAGAAATGTTTTTTAGCAGAAGCTGAGAACTGCTTCTAACAACTGGAGAGATAGACTTGAAAGTAGCTGTAATTAATGAGTGATTAAAACAAGTTAAAATTCTACAGGGAGCACTGGCTGCCCACTGAGACGTCAGGTAGAGGAAGGAGTGGTGGCCCCACACATTCAGGCTCTGCATTTGTCAGGAAACACTGTCCGTGCCAGCATCCACAGTCCTCACTGTCCTCTGGTGTGTGCACAGCATGCCCCGCAGGTACTGACAGGGCCTCAGTTTTGAATTGTCTAAATGATTCTGGATGAGATCATATTCCAAAGGACTAATTATTAAATCTTCATCGTGGTGCTACCTTTGAATCATGTTAGGTTAGCAGTGCACCTGGAGGTGCATTCCCTCTGTCCTGGAGGGGTTTTTCTAGGGGTAAGATTTCTTAGTAGGCAGAGGGAGAAGTTTTGAAGACTGTTTCTGCCATTTAAAAACTAAAAACTGTCATTGAGGAGACCGATTATTTTACTTTCTCTCATTCATATTGCCCTTGGTGGGACAAGCTCCTCTCAAAGTTGAGTTAGGACCGTTTTCTTCTATGTGCTCCCTTTTATTAGATAATGAGAGCTATAACTCATATTATTTCTGTGTTCTTCTTGTGTTCCGGGAAGCTCCTGGAAGTTTTGTTTTCTCTGTACTAGAATCTTCCCTTTTACTTAGGTCTTCCAATTCTCCTTTCATCTTTTCCTCCTTGTCTTCTACGTCTTGTTTTAATAGTTTGTTTTTTAGACTCTGCATTTTATTTTAAGTCATCTCAGATCCCCTGTGGAAGTAGTGAGGGAATCAATATTAAAGAAACCAGGAAGCATCTATTTGTTCCTGCTTTGTGAACTCTCCCTTGCTGGAGCATCTTCCACTTGCAGGACTCTGGGCTTGGTATGTGTCAGACCAAGCAATGTCTAATGCAGTTCTGTCTGAATTGAAAAGTGTAGAGGATTTGGGCAGGAAAAAGATGTCTGTGGGAAATATGGCTCTGGCAACTGTGTGCACAGTGGGTTGGAAAGGTAGCAGCAGGGTGGTACCTTGGCTGCTGTCTGGTGGTCTCAGACTGGAGCGTCTGCAGTGACATTGGAAAGGAGGAATGGGGAGATGTGAAAGGCCTTCTGGTGACAAAATCAACTGATCTGGGCGATTGGTTTGGTGCAGAGAGCAAAGAAAAGGGAAGACTGTATGATTCTGATTCTCAGGCCTTGATATTGCCTTAAGACAATACTCTTCAGATTTTGGTGTTCTTTTCTCGTATTTGGGGAACCTGATAAAGGCTTGGGCCAGCAGAATTTTTTTTTAAATTAAAGTTTATTGAGGTGACAATTGTTAGTAAAGTAACAGATTTCAGGTGTACAATTCTGTAATACATATCTATATATCACATTGTGTGTTCACCACTCAGAGTCAGTTCTCCTTCCATCACCATATATTTGATCCCCTTTACCCTCATCTACCACTTCCTCCCCCCTTACCCTCTGGTAACCACTAAACTATTGTCTGTGTCTGTGAGTTTTTGTTTCTTTATTTGTTTGTCTTGTTCTTTTGTTGTTTTCAGTTTTATATCCCACATATCAATGAAATCATAGGGTTCTCTACTTTTTCTGTCTGATTTATTTCACTCAGCATAATAATCTCAGGATCCATCCATGTTGTTGCAAATGGTACTATTTCATCTTTTCTTATGGCAGAATAGTATTCCATTGTGTATATATACCACATCTTCTTTATTCAATCATCTATTGAAGGACACTTTGGTTGTTTCCATATATCTTGGCCACCATAAATAAACCTGCAATGAACATCGGAGCATATATATCTTTACCGATAAATGTTTTCAGATTTTTTGGATAGGTACCCAGGAGAGGAATCCCTGGGTCAAATGGTAATCCTATTCTTAATTTTTTGAGGAACCTCCACACTGCCTTCCATAGCGGCTGCACCAGTCTGCATTCCCACCAACAGTGTATGAGGGTTCCTTTTTCTCCACAGCCTCTCCAACACTTGTTACTATTTTTCTTGTTGATGATAGCCATTCTGACTGGGGTGAGGTGATATCTCATTGTGGTTTTGATTTGCATTTCTCTGATGATTAGTGATGTTGAACATTTTTTCGTATGTCTATTGGTCATTTGTATGTAGAATTAATTTTTTTAAAAATCCTTTTTGAGCTGTTTGTTATAAATCCTACTGTGGGAATGTGAAGTGGCTGTAAAAGGCACATAACCTGTTGTTCCCTTTCTTCTGCTCACAAACCACTTGGGGTGGGGTGGACTTGAATTTCCCAAGCAAGACTCATCTCATTCTTTGGGATCCCCCTTTTCTAATACTACTTGTTGATCTGCAGTTAAGTCTTGGGTCTGAAGCCTAAGGAAGTGTTTTTGAGGTAGCCACCCAGGACGCTCTGCCTGGCAGTCCAGTTAGGTGGTGGCATTTGTAACACACGGCTGCCCTGGAGTGCCCGGATGTCAGCCCAGCTTTCATGGTGCAGAGAATCCAGTCCGATCTCCTGAAGGCTGTTGTTTACCTGGGTTTGTGAGGTGCTCAACAGGGACACAGGTGCCACCAGAGAAGGCTGAAATACTTTTTCTTTTGACCTGAAATGGGATCTGGAAAAACCTCAGAATTAGTAAAGCCTTAATGAATACCAAAATTGCAAAATTGTGTTTATCTGAGGCTGGAGTCGTTGACTTCCATTAGCTCTTTGTCCATAAATGAAGCTACTTAGTGTAGATGTTGGAAGGTGAATCAAATGGGAAGGAGTTGCTGTGCTTGTAACAGCTGAGAACATTGACTCCTTTTAAGGGGTTCTGGTCTAGCCCTACAGAAGCCATGTTTCTTTGAAAATAAGACCTAACCAGGAAATAAGCCCTAACATGATTTTTCAGGATGATGTCCCCTGAACATAAGCCCTAATGTGTCTTTTGGAGCAAAAATTAACATAAGACTCGGTCTTATTTTTGGGGAAACACGGTATATGTGGAGTAAGCTAATTAGACAATTGAATCATCCTGGTTTATTCATCAGAGGAGTCTGCTGCTTTGTAGCCTGTCCTGAGCTTTACTTGGCTGATTTCTTGCTCTGACTTCTGTGAATGTTTGCAAGTAACAAAATAACATTTATTATTCACACTTTTAAAATCATAGAAGTACTTTCTGGTTATTTTGTCCAGTTTTTGTGACAGCTCGTTTATGGATATTCACTTAATCAAACGTTTGGAGGTTGGGACTGTTGCATTTATCTCACATCCCCACTGCTAAAAAGCCCAGGTTGCTCACTCTCTTATTTTATCCCCCCCCATCTATACTTTTCACATATAACTCATCATATTATAAAAGGTTAAAAGATGGTTCAGGATTTAGGGCAGTTTAGTTTTCTAGCCCAGAACAGAAAGATGGAAGACCAGTGATCAATTGTGGGAATTGACCATTATGGCAGAAGGAAAAAGGCACAGAGAAAACAGAAAGAAGACATGACTGTCTGTCTGTCATTCTAGGTCTTTAGATCCCCAGTTTGCAAGCCCATGGCTCAGATAAAACTCCAGGTAATCATGAATCATGGAAGTTACCCTATTTAATGCCTCACTAGGGAACAGGCCTGTGGGAACATCTTACCCAGTCTATAGCTGCCACAGATGGTGGAGGAGACTTGGGCCACTCCTGAAGGGAGATCCTCCTGCTGTCACTTACAGAGCTGGGGACGCCCTGACCAGTGTCATGGCATTCCTAATTTAAGGTACTAATTATGTTGAAGAGTCTGATACCTCGAGATTCAATACATTTTTCTTCTTCTTCTTCTTCTTCTTCTTCTTCTTCTTCTTCTTCTTCTTCCTTCTTCCTTCTTCCTTCTTCCTTCTTCCTTCTTCCTTCTTCCTTCTTCCTTCTTCCTTCTTCCTTCTTCTTTTTTTTTGGCTCAAACACATATGTCTGTTGGTAGAGGGACTATTGGAGCAAAGGTCTCTTAGTAGATACCTTGATCAGAAGAAAGCAAGAAGTAAGTTCCTGATCAAGAATTACAGCAAATTTTTGCAGAATGGTTGAACATGTTGCAGCAATTCCCGTGAGTCATGGTTTCTCATATGTGACTGTATCTTGTTCTCATTTATTTAATAAACATTTGAGTATTTCCTGTGAGCCGAGCCCTTTCTAAGTGTTGGAAATATAGCAGCAAGCAATTCTAGTGGGAAGATGGCCAGTGAACAGTTATATAAACATAAAAAGTATCTGTTAGTAGCAGAGCCAGGAGTATAAGAGTCAGAGTGTGGCCTGGAGTGCTATTTTAGATGTGATAGTTGGGGAAGTTTGGGGCATTTAATGGAGACCTCTGAAGTGAGGGAGAAAGCATTCCAGATAAGGGCACAAGTGTTAGTGTAGGTGCTCAAGTGGAGGTGTATGTGGCCTGATCCAGGAAGTACAGGTGAACCCATAGAAGGTGTCTGGGGCTGAGAGGAGGAGTGAAGGAAGCGGGATTGGGCGGGGGGAAGGGGTCACAAGGGGCCACACAGCACTTTGGGGCCCCTTAGCTCACCAGATGTTTTCCTCTTGGTTTGTTTTGTAGCCGTATGCCTTTGTGGCAACATTAGTTCTAGATTGATAAATAATAGGAAAATAGAAATTTCTCTATAAAATTTACTTTTCTGGAAAATGTAGTGTTTTTGCTTAGCCCTCAGTTGTTGATGTTTATAGTCTCTCTCTCTCTCTACAAAAAAAATGTCTCTTTCTCCTGTTACATTCATTCTTTTTAAATTATTATTATTATAAAAAGACAACATAAATTACCATTTTTATAATTTTTAAGCATGTAGTTCAGTATTGTTAATTTATATACATATTGTTGTGCAACAAACCTCTGGAAAAGGTTTCCAGAACTTTTTCATCTTGCAAAACTGAAACTGTATATGCACTGAACAGCAACTCCTCTTTCCCTGTCCCCTCAGTGCTTGGCAACTACCATTCTACGTTCTGTTTCTAAGAGTTTTTTACTACTTTAGATGTCTCATAAGATAAGCAGAATCATTGTCTTTTTGAGATAACTTATTTCATTTAGTATAATATCCTCAAGGTTCATCCATGTTGTAGCATGTGACAGGACTTTCTTGTTTAAGGATGAATGATATTCCATTGTATGTGTGGACCATGTTTTCTTTGTCCATTCATCCGTCGATGGACATTTGTGTGACTTCTGCCTCTTGGCTGTTATTTTCTTTTGAACCCTGCTTGCATTAGGCACTGTTAGAGGCCCTGGGATAGGAAATTAATATGGCTCAGGTATGACCCTCAAGGATGTCATAGTGCAGTCAAAGAGAAAGCAAGTAAGTGAACTATTTCCATCAAGTCTAAGAAGAGCTATGGTGTAGGTAAACCCAGAGAGTGGCATTTGGTCTACATTTACTACACAAAACTAAGTTTTGAGAAAAAATGAGAATTAGATTAGGATAATGGCCAATGGAGGGTTTGCTAGGCAAGGAGCATGAGGGGAAAAAAATTAGTTACAGGATTGCAAGAGGTGAGAATGTGGGGAGTGGTGAGAAATGTAGGTGGAAGCATAAACCGCAGCTGGGATAAACATCCCGGAAGGTCTCATGTGCCCTACTAAAGAATGTGGAGATTTTCTTGAGGGCCACTGGAAGCTGTTAGAGGATTTTAAGCAGTAAAGGGGATAACAGGCTTTCCTTTTAGGAGAAATATACTAGTGGCAGTGTGATTATAGAACATTGTTGCAAATGTCTTTAATAGTATTCTTTGACTTATTCCTTGCTCAATAAATATTTGCTTAATGAACAAGCATGGGATAGGCCTTTTATCAGGGATCAGAGATGATCAGACACTATTTTGGGGGTTAGAGTACAGATTCTGATGAGCTTTGTGTTAATTTGCCTGATTTATTGCTGTGTATCTATGGAGACCAATTCCCTGAGCTGTGCTGTGGGATAGATTTCCATTATCTGTGTGGTGGAGAATTACTTGAATATTTGCCATTATGAAAGTGTGTTGACATATTGTCATATACCATGAGCTGTTTAATCTGGAGATATTTGTAAAAGTGTCATCTGGTGCGAAGGCTGATATATAATTATCTTTTTAAAAAAGTACTGGAAAAGACAATCCAGTTCCAGATTTCAGGGTTCTGCTTGTGGGTCTGTTTTTTGTTTTTGTGGAAATGATTTGTGTTTAGTGGCATTCCCACCCTCCACCCCCAGCTCTTATATGGTATTGTTTTGACTTGTTTGGAAGATAATATACCTTAATGAGACTGATTCAACTAATCTTGGAAGTTGGTTTGTTTATGTTAGCTAGAAATTTGAAGTCATTGCCTTCTTCTACTACAAAGTTTATTCATTCATTTGTCCATCCATTTATACAATAGAAATTTACTGAGTGTGTACTGGGTAGCAGGCACTAGGCTTAGTATACTGCAAATATGATAGG
Source organism: Rhinolophus hipposideros (assembly GCF_964194185.1). Lineage (NCBI taxonomy): Eukaryota > Metazoa > Chordata > Mammalia > Chiroptera > Rhinolophidae > Rhinolophus > Rhinolophus hipposideros. The sequence continues at coordinate 25,341,868 of NC_138065.1, forward strand.
TATCGCTTGGCTGGCCATCTAGGCAGTGAGGGAGACAAAGTAAATGTATAAACACATACACTAATTGTGGCAAAGCTGGAAACTATTGAAAAGGGTCTAATGATAGGGAATTTGGGGTAGGGGGCTATGTAGGGTAGTTAGATGAGACATTTTTTGAGGTGGTGGCATTTAAGATGAGGCTTGAAGGAAAAGAGAACAGTCTTGTAAAGAGTGAGGGGAAAGGGCTTCTAGGCAGATTCCACAAAATGTGCAAAGGCCCTGAAGAAGCTTATGGTTTTAGGGGGACTAAAAAGGCAATGAAGCTAGAGAATAAGGATTGGAGAAGTCATGCTGGACCACTTGTGGTAACTAAGGAATTTGGATTTTATTTTTAAATAGGAAAATAATGTAATCAGATATGTTTAAAATGATTACTGAAACTGCTTAAGTACAGGATAAACTGTGGGAGGTGAGACACTGGGAAAACCAGTGATTAGGGCGTTCCTGTGTAGTGGAGGTAAGATAAAGTGGCTTGGTATAGGGCAATGATTGGTCTGAGGACTGACAGTGTCACAATCACCTAGGAACTTACTAGTAATACACAGTCTCAGCCTTATCGCAGACCCACTGGATCAGAAACTCTGGGTTTGGGACTCAACAGCCTATCTTTAACAAGCCTTCCAGGTAATCTGATGCACAGAAATATTTGAGAACCACTGGTGTCAGGATTGTTGGAGGGATGGTAAAGGTGGACTGATTTGGGGTATGTTTGTAGTAGAGAAATGATAGGACTTGCACATGGGAGTTGAGCAAAAAGGAATCAGTAGTGAGTTTGAGTAACAGTGTAGGTAGGGGCCTTATTTAGTGTGATAAGGGAAACTGATGGGGGTGAGAAAGGACATAACCTTTGAACACATTATGTTTGGGATGTCTTTGCAACTACCCAGTGAAGATGTTAAGCTGTTGATGGCAAGATGAGTGTGTAGCCCAGAGAAAAGAGTTGGTTTCCAGAAAGATGTTTGGGCCTTTCCAGTGTCCAGGGAGAATTTAAAGCCATTAGGATAGATGTGGTCTCACCTAGGGTGGCAGCACAGAGAGGGAGAGAGATAGGGAGAGGAAAAGGGAGCGGTATAGAGAGAGAGAGAGAGAGAGAGAGAGAGAGAGAGAGAGAGAGAGAGAGAGAGAGAAACAAGAACATGCGCCCAAAAGACTAAGCCAGGGTGAACTCTATTTCCAGAGGAGCATGAACCAGCAGAGGAACAGGAAGAACAGCCAGTGAGAAAAGAGACCCAGGGAAATGTTGTCATCAGGAAATGTTTCAGGAAGGACAGAGTGGTTAACTGCTGATACGTGGGAGTTGCCTCTGGGGAATCAGGTCTGAAGCTTAGGCATGGGTAACTGCACACTCACTTTCTTTGGCTCTTCAGTGAAATTGAAAGAAAAATTCAAGGATCAACTTGATCTGCCTCAGGGATTTTAGATTAGAAGAAACCATAGAAACACAGCCCCGATTTTGTATTTACAAGTTTTCCAAACAGTGAGTTTTCATTGATTACTCTGGCTCCCCTCTGGCTGTTCCTTGCTCTGTACAAACTCTGAATGAGCATTTTGTAGTCCTGAAAAGGAGCAGTAATATGGGCCTCCACAGCCAGGCATATTTTCTTATATTACTATATTTAAACTAATATTCAAGATTAGGAAAAAAGATTTCCTGGCCTCAAATGTAACAGACTGCAATAAAAATGATACTGGTTATTGATACAGGCTACTATGTGCATCATGTTGTTTTTGAGTCCAAATTCTTGGAATTGACAGGCCTTTAGTTATCTGCCACTCAGCATATTTACATTGATTAGTAAGAAGAAGAATAAAAAAGAGATTTATAACTTGTGTATCTCTTCAAGCTTCTGTTGGGTATGGTCAGTATTTAAGAATTTACTTTTCACACTTTGGGTCATAGACTATAAAATATTGGGGCTTGAGTGGTAGGATGTGGGCTTGGGGAGAGGAATGAACATTTGAGTACTATTTGCATTTGAACTATTGAGCCAGGGTCTTTAGATTTATTATTTCATCTGATCCCTTCCATGAGGTAGGTGGCATTTCCCCATTGGTAGATGAGGAAATGAGCAAATAAACAAAGCTACTATTAAAACTCAAGTTTAAAATGAATCTTTCTTCTGTGGTGAGCTCGTGTGGGGAAGAGTGTGTATGGGGTGGTGGTGTGGGGACAGGGCTCAAAGAGTGGTGTGCATCAAGGTAAGCAGACTAATCTGAAAGGGATAAATCACTAATGAGATTCTTTAAAGGAGACTGAACTACAGCAAGGAACTTCAGTTTAGTTTTACTGACAAGCACTGCGTAGAACAGAAAGGACCTTAAAGGCTGCTGATATAGGCATATTCTAGATAGTGCTGAGAATCTTTTTTTTTTTTTTTTTTTTTTTGTTTAAGATTTTATTGGGGAAGGGGAAAAGGACTTTATTGGGGAACAGTGTGTACTTCCAGGCCTTTCTTCCAAGTCAAGTTGTTGTCCTTTCAATCTTAGTTGTGGAGGGTGCCATTCATTCAGCTTCAAGTTGTTGTCCTTTCAGTCTTAGTTGTGGAGGGCGCAGCTCAGCTCCAGGTCCAGTTGCCATTGTTAGTTGTAGGGGGCACAGCCCACCATCCCTTGCGGGAGTCGAAACCGGCAATCTTGTGGTTGAGAGGATGCACTCCAACCAACTGAGCCATCTGGGAGCTCAGCGGCAGCTCAGCTCAAGGTGCCGTGTTCAATTTGGTGCCGTGTTCAATTTTAGTTGCAAGGGGCACTGCCCACCATCCCTTGCGGGAATCGAGGAATCGAACTGGCAACCTTGTGGTTGAGAGCCTGCGCTCCAACCAACTGAGCCATCTGGGAGGCAGCTCAGCTCAAGGTGCCGTGTACAATTTTAGTTGCAGGGGGTGCTTCCCACCATCCCTTGCGGGAGTCGAGGAATCAAACTGGCAACCGTGTGGTGGAGAGCCCACTGGCCCATGTGGGAATCGAACTGGCAGCCTTCGGAGTTAGGAGCATGGAGCTCTACCCACCTGAGCCACCGGGCCGATCTGATAGTGCTGAAAATCTTAAAGCTGCTACAGACCCAGAGCTCCTTTGGGCATTTCATTAAAAGCTTTCTTTGTACTTTGATGTCATTTCTTTCCCTGTGTGTGCATATTTAATTTATTTACCGTTTCTTCCCTATAGCATTGCGAGGCCTTGTTTCTTTTCTACAGAAGTTGTATTTCCCTGAGTTCAGATGTCACACCCTCCTCTCCGTTTCTCTCTCAGATTCCACTAGGAACTGTGGATTGGTATCTCTTTTTCTCCCAGAGTTGTCTTTGGTCCCGTCGGCGTTTTGGTGCACTTCCTCAGAGCCTCGGTTTGCCATCACCTCTCCCCAGGCTCCTGGTGGAAACAGTGCTTGAGGTAATTAAACTGAAATGTGTGGGGAATAAAAAACTCTCCTGGAATGATGAGCTATAGACAAAACTCATGTTAGTTAACGGGGACATTTTAATCCAGCTGTTCTGAGCAGGGGTCATTGAGTCTTGGGCTCTACAATTGGTGCCAGCCTCAGGAGGGTCAGATGTATTCCCAGTCACAAAAGGTCTTTCAGTTATGTTGGAGAAGACAACGTTCATAAGAATCAGTGGGCCATTTAAAATGATAATGGGTAACTTAGGCCTAAAGCTGATGCCACAAGCTAGTGGCATGCAGCCTGTTTTAACACCCTTTAAGAATATGGTGTTTAAACGAAATTAGTTACCAACATTTTCACATTCAGAGATTTCAGTCATAAATCTCTATTCTGGCCATTCTTGAAGAGACCTCTTAGACCACAGAACATTAGGCTGTATTTGTGCCTCACAGGGTTGGGAAGAGCTGTGCCTGAGCCCTTTCAGCTCTCTCCAGCTCCTCAGCACCCAAGGTGCCCTAATGTTCTAATTGACCATGAAGCCAGGGTTGGCCACCATTTGTCACTGTCCTCAACACTGTTGTTTTCCATCTAGCCTCTTTTCACAATGCCACCTCGGCCTCTGTATATATTTATGTTCTCTGACCCTCATCCTAAGTGATCAGGAAATGACACAGTTAGAAGTTTGTATTATCCTTGCTTCTGGAGAAATTGAATAAGAGATTGGATTACCTCTTCAGTCATACCTAAATGCAGATTTTTTCTTGTTTCTGACAGAATTTTTCAAAATACTGAAAGTATTTCAGTTGTTGTAGGTGCATGTTTGTGTGTTTTGAAAGTTGAATTGAGAAAAACAATGAGAATAGAAATGGGATGTTTTTACCCCAAAGAGTAGTTCAGATTTTTCAGTGATGGGAGGATATTTGGGAAGTTTCAATCCCCAGACTGGGCATTAGCTCACAGTTAGTAATCCAAGCAGGCATTCTTTGATGTTAGTTGTTTAATGGTGATCTGACGAAAAGAATGTTTGTGCACACTGCGGTACACTGTTGTAGGGCAGGAAACTGAAGATCGGGAGAAGAGTTTCATTTTGCATTTAGGTCAGTAAACACCAATCCGATGCCTATGATGTGTCAAACTCTGTGGTGCTGCCAAGGGTATGAAGACAAGTAAGACAAAGAAAACATGCAGATGTTAACGGATAATTTCAGTATCACCTGGTAAAAGGTGCCCACAGTGCTGTGGGATGACAGGCTTGCTCTTGACCTCACTCAGGACCAGAGGGATGATCCCCAGGGAAGTAGATGCCCATTTTGAGCCTTGAAGGCTGAGTAAGAGTTGGCCAGGCAGTGACAAGTGGGAAAGGACTTAAAGGATGCAATGCAGCCTGGAAACTGGAGGGGCTGAGCCATGGAGGGCTCTGTGGAAACATTTGGGGAGCCCCAAAAGAAGAGTAGACATGATCAGATTTACGTCTTGACTGTAGTGTGTTAACTGGATGGCAGTGTGACAGGAATGGAGGCTGGAAGACCAGGAAAATTGTAGCCAAGTCTGAAGATCCTTTCTGGTTTTAGAAGACAAGTGAAGATGGACCCTGAAATGGCCCAGGCCATGATTTACCTTCGACCTTAGGTGAGACACTTCTTTGAGGTGCTGGCTCTTTGCCATTGTGAAGGATTGGCTCAGATGTTCCATCATAGACTTAAAAAGATTGCAGATGGGTGATCGATTTTATAATTTTTCTGAGCTCTTAAATTATAGTTTATAGTCATATTTTTTTTTGAGGGGAGGGAACTTGTTTTAACATATTTTGATAAAGGTTTGCAGAAGTGAATCATGTTTATCAAGATAAATTATATAAGAAGTTTGTTTGATTATAACATTGTTTCAGTGGGCAGTCACTTTTCAACAGGAAGAAGAAAGCTTCCTGGGAGGAGACACACAGCACTCTCTCTTGCCCATGAGGACCCTGAGGAATGAAGCGTTACCACTACTCACACTGTGGCTAGTTAATTGTTGGCCTCTGCCAGCCTCTGGGTGTCAGAGCAACTCTTCTTCTGTTTATTTTTATGTGTAGAAGCTGCAGAATTCAAATGTTCAATGCTACGCAAGGACTTCATTAGTGGGTGGGGGAATAACACTCTGAAAAATATTTTGGATAAGGAACACATGTTCCAAGGGCCCCACCACTGTACTAGAGCTTCACTCATGCGGCCACCTGTTATAGGCTAAAGAGATTTTAGGGGTACTAAGTTTGATTAAAATCTAGTTCAGGCTGTCATTGTGCTCCTAGAAAACTTCAGAAGCCCCTTAATTAGCCCATGGCCTGTGGCCACACTGTGATCTGTGGTCTGCACAGCTGCTGGGGTAATTGTCTGAACTGCATGTCCAAGCATATCATTCTCTGCTTAAAAATCCTGCAACAGTTCCCCAGAGCTAATCAGTAGAGTCAGGACCCCAATGACATTCTTCTCTCAGACTTGCAATTTGGGCTCTTCCCAATCTACTTCACTGCCCTCAGGTGCCCTTAGGACCTGCAGGAACGGCCCCCAGGTCATCAGACTTCAGTCCTCTTTGTTGTGAGATCTCTAGAAAGCTACTTGGTTGGACCCTCCCTGAAGAAAACCTACACTACTTTCATTTTTAATGTTTGCCTTTGACTTTAGCAAAAGTTGACTTGAGAAGCCTAGTGTGATGGACAAGTTCATATATTTTCCTTTGGTGCTTCATTTGAGGACCTGTAAACATTTGTTTAATGAATGGCTCATAAAATTGCTTTTAGCATTTAGTGCCAGGAAAAATGAAATTTTCTCATTTAATAAATTTACATGCTTCCTTAAAAAAAAATCAGCTAATTAAAATAATCCTTGTTTACTTTTTGCCTTTGTTGCCAGGAACCTCAGAGCTAAACTTTTCGGCCATAATAATCATGAAAGACAGGGTATGGGTTAGACTGGCCATCTGCTGCATTTGTCTGCTGAGCCCAGCAGTCTTTTCCTGATTTATCCATTTGTTTGTAAACATTTATTGCACAGTTGTCATGTGCTGAGCACTGAGACGTGTCTGGTGACACTGGTGAACAAGTGTCTGCTGAGCACTGTGACACTGGTGAACAAGACAAGTGGGCAGAAATGGAAGACCATGTTGTCCTGGTGTGAAATCATGGTGGTCTGGAGGAGTGTTGGTGGTAAAGTTGCAGAGATGTGGATGGGTTCCATATATATGTATATGTGTCTCTGTGTGTGTGTGTGTGTGTGTGTGTGTGTGTGTGTGTGTGTATTTTTTAAGGTAGACTCAAGTGGATTTGCTGACACTTGAAGTGGGGAGTGAGGGGAAAAAGAGGACTTAAGGATGACTCCCAGGTTTGGATGTGGTATATGGTAGTATATTTTGCTGAGACTGAGACAAGAGCAGGTTGGGGGGAAAGGATAGAGAATGGAAAACGTTTTGGACTTTTAAATTTGATATATCCATTGCACATCCAAATTGAGGTATAGTTTAGGTTGTTTGGAGCTCAGGATAGAGATTGTTTCTCCTCCCCTGCCTCTCGCAGCCCCTCCCCCCCCCACACACACACACTTCTTTGAGAGACACTCTTGCCCTCTATAGCCCTGTGGTTCTAGTGTGGCTTTGACTTCCCCAGCTGTAGGAGGTCTGATGCTTCTGGTGCCTACTGGTCCCTGTGCCCTAGTCCCCTGGCCACAGGGATTAGTCCAGGGCATGGGCATATAACCCAAGCAAGAGTCTTTCTTCAGGATCTTTGAGAGAGGCTGTCTCTCTCAGCTGGAGAGATCAGATGGTAAACACTCAGAGCTGCCTGTGCCAGGATTCCTGTCACATGAAGGAGGCCCTTTCCAATGTAGAGAATGTTGCAGAGATCAGAGAAATGTGGAAGGGCCCTTCCCTGCTATTTGCTACACTGTATCCCTTGGATCCAGGGTTCACAGATGTGAAAAGAAAAAAGCTTTGGCCCAACAAGTTTAAAGAAAGAGGTTTCTTGACAGCAGAACTTGCAGAGCCTTTCATTTTGAGTGTGCTGCACGCCTCTTCAAGAGGGGAATGAGTATGCAATGTTTGCCAGATTTGAGTATGGGTTTTAAAAAAAGAAATGAAACACAGATATCACATCTTTACGAATGAGGAAACTGAGTCCTGAATAGGTTAAAATACTTCCACAAAGTCATGCAAGTAAAGGCTTGTCTGAAAGATAAACTCAAGTTTCCTGTCTTTTCTATCCATTTCTCTGTCTTGCTGGGATTTATACTTTTTTCTTTCTGTGAAGCTTAGGAAGGCTTCTCTGTGACTAGATGCCTTGGTCTGTGTGTATGTATGTGTGTTTGTTTTTTAAATTGGAATTTGTGTTGTAATTTGTAGTGCTGGTTCTTGTATTACTCAGGCCTTCTGTGCAGGTAGGCAGTTAATATGTGAAAATCCTGGAAAGCATGCAGTTCCATTGATTTGATTTTGTTATAAGATAAGGAATGTATAGTAGCTCTGGGTGCCTGGCTTTAAATGATCAGGATGTATTAAATTATGAAAATGATATGAGGTCTCTGGAAATTCTGTGTTCTAGAAAGTGCCATTAAGCTATTGCCATTTTAATGCAAAATCTATTGAAAAGATGTATTTTATGGTGGGCTATTATTTTTAATCTTTGTGATTTTTCTGATGCTTTGCTTGATTGTGAATAATTACTGAAAATAAACTAATAAAGAAGAGAAATAGGATAAAATATTTTACTAATTCTGACATGTCTCCAACTGAGAAATGGTATTCAGAGTCTACATGAGTAGACTTAGACAGCCTGTGATTACAGAACTGAGCACTTAGTGACATGTGACTGTCCCAGGTGGCCCTGCTGTGGAATGGCAAAGTGGAGCTGACCATGTTATGAGTTCATGTTCTTTCCAGCACTATTTCTTTTTATTGCGTCCAGGTGTCCACCTCCCCTTCAGGCAGTTAAAGTCATTTCATATGGAAGATATGCACATCTTTCATATGAAGGGTGTGCACGTCTTGATTATTCATTCTGGGAGGGTCTCCATTCTGCTCTGTTACTAGAATTGCCTGTCACGTGCCCATCCTATCACCTCAGTTTAGATTCTTATCACTTCTCTCCTGCACTATTACAAACGCTCTCCCACTTGCCTACTTGCTTCCTCATTCACCCTCCTTCTACCCATCTTCATTATTCCCAGGTAGAACCACCTCCCCACCACCCGCCCCCTTCAAGTTTTGTTTGCTGGCCTCTGTCTCCCTTTCCAGCTATGTCTCCTGCTCCTCGTTGCAACATCCTTCGTTCTGCCTTTAGGAACTACTCACTCTCTTGATGATATGCAGTTGCATGCCTCCATGCTCCTAGGTTGCGTCACCCCATAATTGGAATCCTTCCCTTTCCCCATTTCGTCCAGTTCATCCTTCTGGACTCAGCTCCCTGTATTTCTCTAGGAAGCTTCCATACACAGCCTCTCCTTGTCATCCTCCCATCAGCAACTTAATGCAACATGATGGGGAGGAGTGTGGATTGTGGTCCCAGATTGCCTGGTTTCAAACCTGTGCTATATCAAATCCATGCTGTGTGACATTGGACAAGTTACTTAAACCCTGCTTCAGCTCTCTCCTTTGTAAAATGGAATTAACAGTAGTACTTATCTTCTAGGATTGTTGTTAGCATTAAAAGAGTTAATGCATGCAAATCACTCATGAAAGTACCTATACTTAAGTCTTATTACTATTATTTATATTTTTAACCTAGTATCATTAGCCTTTATTAAGGGTAAAAAAACTAGTCATACTCCATTTTTATACACTCAAGCCCTTCGTAGTACATAGTGCATGGTACTCAATAAGTGTGATTTCCATAAATGAGTGAATCAAAATAATCCATAAACAAAGCATGTATTTTAGTGCTTGTCAAGTTAAGCCCTGCTTTGTTTCAGAAAATAATTTATTTCAATCACTATTTTAGGTGTGCCCTTTGGAAGAATGTACAGACATAAACCTTAATATCTGTATCCTCCTCAGACTCAGGAGCCATTTAGAATTTTATTTTAAACTTCTGCTGTTTCACTGACAGATTTGTAGTTTTGGCACAGTTGTCCTTTAAAAGACAGTATCTACATTGAACATAAAAATATCATGTTTGAGACTGGTGCAGCCACTATGGAAGGCAGTGTGGAGGTTCCTCAAAAAATTACGAATAGAATTACCATATGACCCAGCAATCCCTCTCCTGGGTATCTACCCAAAATCTCTGAAAACATTTGTACATAAAGACACGTATGCTCCAATGTTCATTGTAGCTTTATTTACGGTGGCCAAGACATAGAAACAACCAAAATGTCCTTCGATAGATGATTGGATAAAGAAGTTGTGGTACATATACACAATGGAATACTATTCGGTGGTAAGAAAAGCTGATATAGGAACATTTGTGACAACATGGATGGATCTTGAGATTATAATGCTAAGCTAAATAAGTCAGACAGAAAAAGCAGAGAACCATATGATTTCACTCATATGTGGTATATGAATCAAAAACAACAAAAGAACAAGACAAACATGAGAAACAAGAACTCATTGACACAGACAATAGGTTAGTGGTTACCAGAGGGTAAGGGGGTAGGGGGTGGGAGATGAGGGTAAGGGGGATCCAATATATGATAATGGAAGGAGCACCGACTCTGAGTGGTGAACATACAATGTAATTATAGATGATGTAATACAGAATTGTACACCTGAAATCTTTACTAACAATTGTCACCCCGATAAACTTTAATTTAAAAAAATATGTTTGAATAAACTGTATGCCTGCTCTAAAAGAGAAGTGCCTGTTTGTAAAGACAGTCATTATGTTCGCTTATGATGTCATAAGGTTTAAGGAGACAGATGCTTATCATTTATTTGTGCTTTAAAAAAAAAAAGAGATATCCATATGCTTTCCTCTACTTCCTTATTATCCATTTCCAGTTATGAGTTAATGATTGTCTTACTGGAAGTCACCCATATATTTTTTTAAAATTCAGATGGTGGTGGTTCAGCTTGCAGTATTTGCTCCAATATATTTGCACTAAATATCATTTCTCCAGAGCTATTTAAAATCCAAATAACATTTATAAACTAAGAGACTTAATTTCTTTATTTTTACATTTCTGTTTATTTATTTGTATTATTAATACAAATGGGGCACATTTGTAATGGGACACATTTTTTTCTGACCTTGATGATCTCACCTCTATTATAAGGAGGTTGGAAGGAAACTGAGATCTAGACTGACTCTAAAATGTTGAATGTCAAGTTAATTGTATCATTACACAGTGGTGTAACCAGCCAACTCCTCTGAAAGATCCCATGTCTGTAATGGCACCATTGCCATTTGAACTGTGTGGAGTTTTTCTCTGAAAGGTGCTACAGAGAAAACACAGTGTGAGGGGTAATTGTGGTGGTGGTCAGAGACTCTTCAAGTGAACTGAATGAGGCCAGCAAGAATGAGGACAACACAGAGAATGACTCTTTTGTTATTCAGTGAAATAAAATACTAGAAAATGTTCTTGTAACAAAGAGTGCTGTTTGGTCAAAGTGAACATGATGTAGTGAAGAGTTTTTGAAAACTTTTGTTTAGTGATTAATATTTTGACTCAGTAAAGATATTAAAAAACATTTCTTTAATCAAAAAGCCTTAGTATGTAAGAAGGATACTACAGCTATAAGTGTTCAGTAGTGTTGAGCATGAAGGGACAGTACTACTCCATTTGCTGTGACTGTACACTGCTGAGTTCTGTGCCAGAACTTGTGTCCTGGGTAGATGCTGTCTTGCATGGTGACTTTCACATCACAGTCATTATTTTCCATGCATATGATGGAAATAGCATGCATGCTTATCCCCCTGATTTTCCTATTTTGCCTTTATATGTTTTACTGAAAACCAGTAGCTCTTTTGTTTCTTGGCTGACTTTATTAGGAGAATATATTTTTGGCAATAGTTTTGCCATTATGTCATTACTTATGAGCAGATATAAATTGTTGCCCTTATTTTATAAGACCAGTTCAGAGAATTTTATTCTAATGAAATCCTTGTATTTGGCACTTTTCCAGAGTGGGCCATCGCTTGGAGTTTCACATCTATTTTGCTGAATGAGTTGTTCTGTTAAGAAAGGATTTCACAGTTAAATTTTGCTTTTTGGGTTGTGCTGTTTTTGTCTTTTGAACGTTATTTAAAATTAAAAGAATCAGCATATATCTTTTTAAGCTGAAAGTTTATGTGTGATCCTACCGTTTCACACCAGCATTAAGTCTCCACACGCATTAATTCTTCCATAGAGGGTCTCTAACGAGTATATATTTTTTCCTATAAAACATTTTATTGCAATTTCCTATTGAAGGAATATCCCTTTCTGATTTTTATCCATAAATTTTCAGCACCTATAAGTTTCTCATCAAAATGAAGCAGTTGTTTCACTCTGCCCTGTAGGTTAGGAGAAATTTATCAGGAAGAAGTTTCAGTCGTCTTGTTATTTTTTGCAATTTTCATTTTTCTATAGCTGGTAATCTTCAGGTGGATACCACACTCTTAGGAAAGTCTCTGTTTCTTCTTGGGTGTACTCATCTACATGTCTGGGTACTTCCTGTGGTTGAGGAAGTTCTTTCATTAAATTCTTAAGAATGTCTTCTGGTACACCCTCATCTGGGAAAAGATGAAATCTCTGCATCATGGTTCTTCTGTGAAGGTTTTCTGTTAGCAATTTTTGTTTTTTTTTTTAAGCAATCAACACTGGATCTTTCTGGTGAAGTTGAGCAGCTGTTACTTGTTTAAATTCACCTGGTTAATGAGGATATACTTTTTGTTACCATTTGTTTCCCAAAAATGCAATGTGCCTTTTGTTCATTATGACAACATGATTAGCACAATCACTTAGTTGATATTACACAGGTTTATGCAATCCTTGAAGTTTAATTGATATCATAGCTGCAAGTTTGCCGGGATGCTGCATTTTCCTATCTAAGAGATACCAATCTCAAACAAAAGTGTCCCATTGCTGGGGTGCCACAGAGAAACTTCACATTTCCCCGCCAGCAGGATCGTCCTTCTTTCTGCAGGATCCAAGGTCAGTTCTCAATATCACTGGCCTAGCGGGAAACATATATACCCAAGCATGATATAGTTCCTAGGCCTAGACCGGCCAGCACTTGTCTGCTTCTCCACTTTTCCTAGGTCCCCTCCAATCTTCCCATGGTTGCAATTTCGTCATAAAGGAGGAATTTCGTCATAAAGCGGTTATTGAGAGAATAACTCCCAAAATTCACAACCTTGTTAGAAAAGCTATGGAAAAACCAATGGAGGACACAGAATTTCCAGCCAACCTAAGTGGAAGGGGACTGGAAGTCAAGGGTATATTCGTTTTGATGGAATTTTTATATTCCATGAATGAAAAACAAAAACAAAGCAGAATTCTCTTTCTGTGATTTTTATTTTCCTGTCCCCCTCCCAATATCATGTGTTCCCTCTACCAATATAAAATAAAATAAAACCACTACAAGAAACTGATGGAAGTGAAAATCAAGAAGTTGCTACATGTGTTACAGACAGGGGTGCCCTGCCCACTCCCCCATGTGCGCACACACACACAGTCTCTCAGCCTGGTCTCCGGAAGGGAAAGTGGTTCCTATTCTTAGCTGTTTGACCTCCCTCGTGGGAAGTCTTAAAGAGTATGTGAGTCCTGGCCTTTTTAGATGACCATCTGGCTTCTAGCCAGCATATAAAGGTGAGATTAAGTTTCCCCACCTCTACCTCCCTCTACTAATCTCCAGTGGGATTTATGAGAGGCTACCAGAGTCTTCCTTGCCACGAGGTTGTCTTCTTTTTTTTTTTTTTTTAATTAATTTTATTGGGGTGACAATTGTTAGTAAATTTACATAGATTTCAGGTGTACAATTCTGTATTACATCGTCTATAAATCCCATTGTGTGTTCACCACCCAGAGTCAGTTCTCCTTCCATCACCATATATTTGATCCCCTTTACCCTCATCACCCACCCCCCACCCCCTTACCCTCTGGTAACCACTAAATTATTGTCTGTGTCTATGAGTTTTTGTTTCTCATTTGTTCGTCTTGTTCTTTTTGGTTTATATACCACATATCAGTGAAATCATAGGGTTCTCTGCTTTTTCTGTCTGACTTGTTTCACTTAGCATTATCTTCTTTATGTAGCATAAATTTAGAAGGAACCCTTTCCCTTTTATGTATCTTGCCTGATCCTTTTCTGGACTTACTATGATTCCTGTCATGGAGTCTGCCCAGTATTCAGCATTTCTTCTTGTGTGATGGATAGTCAGGTAGTAGATATTTCTGATAACCTTCCTGGAGTGGAGTAGCAACTCCTAGCATTGTGCCCATAGGCAAATCTATGGCCTTTTTGGCCATGGCATCCAGTGCTAGCAAAACCACCAAATGGAAATTTCCACCAGAATTGGACTGTCCTGGGCTGGGAAGTGGGCCAGATGCTTTAGAATTGGAGTCCTGGCCTTGCTCTGTGCGCCTCACGTCAGCCACACTTATTAAACCTCAGTAACCTATGCCATAGGGATTTTTACAAAGATAATGAGGGACGGCATAAAACACTGAGCATAGTCATTTACTGGCATATGATCAGTAAATGGTGGAGGTAATGGTGATTTTATTAAGAAAGAATTGACTGTAGATGCCCTTTTCCATTTTCCAAGATTCCAGTGTCATGCCCATTTTGCCTGTATTGTCATTGGAATCAAGGAAATTGTCAACATCATTATCTATTTGGTTCCTGTTACTTTCTCCCCCTTATAAGTTCATTACTTATATGTTTAAGATATTTTCTTTAGCCTTACCATAGTCAGAGACCATTTCTAAGTAGAACGAGACCATTTCTAAGTAGAACTGAAATGGAAATTTGAGTGTCTGAATCAGACTCCCCAGTTAACCTAGGTGGGCAGACCCTCCATAGGAGAGTCATTTATTTTTCAAGCTATATGGTAAAGAAGAAGCAGAGGGTTTCTGGTTACTTTTGAAGTCAATTTCCATTAAAATCTTCAGTGTTCAGTGTATAGTTTAATGTCTTTTGAAAAGATTGCTATTTTTGAACCAGTGTTTATGTCACAACATTTTGAGTATAGAATATTCATTATGTAACAAATCCCCCACTTGTAGGACTTTACAAGTGACTAGGAACAATCCATTACAAGGTACTGGTTTTGGCTGGAGGCCAAGAATATTAGCTCATTTGTTTAGGGTTTGATACTTAAAGAGGCCAAAGACCAGAGGTTTAATTCCCAGATAGGTCAATTAGTGTAGCTTTTTTCCACAGCTTCATGTTGAAACTAAACCCCCAGCCATCTGTCTTTAAAGTGTATGCCATTGGCCACAGGGGGCATTGGTCACACTGGTCAGAGACTGGATGGATTAGAAGAGCATGGACCACTCATTACGAGGAGACATCCAGATGACCCTTCAGGTTGGGGGGTTATCATAATTAACCTCCCAAAAAATGGAAGTTGGGGAAGACTGTCAAGGAAGCTATTGTTTTAAAAACTGCTAAGAATGGATAAGTGATAGATCAGAGTCCAAAAGTCAGGAAAATTAGGAAACTCTCAGATATTTTAATTCTGACCACATATTTGTAAATGATTCCATCCGAGAAGATAAGGGAAACTACGAGCAGGAAGGAGTGTGACAATAGTGCACCAAAGATAGAGGCTGACAGTCAAGGCTTGTAACAGTAGCTAACATTCACATACTCTGTCGGGCAGTGTTCTGAAAATTCTTCTTTAACCTCACTCAAACTTTATGAGGTGGGTACTATTATTATTGCTGTTTTACAGGTCAGCAAATTGAGGTACTGAGCTTTAGTTATGGCTGAAGTTCACATAGATAGTTAAGTAGCTGAACTGGGATATGAATCCGGGCAGTCTCATTCTAAAGAGACTTGCAGAAGATGCTATGGACAATAATAAAGTTGTTAAAAGAAGTGTCCAGAGCCAGAAGAAAAGAAAATAGCTGCATCTGAATGGACCTGATGGAGGTGTGTGTAGTAATACATTATAACTCTCCAACTCCTGTTGTGTGTCTTTTATATAAATATTTAAAAACCTAGAACATTAAAAATATGTTTGGGAAGTAGTAAGAAAGAACTAGTTTTTCTAAATGAATTTAAGCCTCTTAGCCTAACAGAACTCCTTCCCAGGCCCTGAGACCATTTGGAATGGAGATAGTTCAACTGTGTCCATTATCTGAGGAAACCTGGAGAACAGGAGTAATGCTGGGAATGTGGGGGAGGGCAGGTGTGTGCCTTGGTGTGGAAACGGTCTGGAAGCTCTGCTTAAAAGAAGCCGATACCTTTAAATATTTAGAGCTTACTGTGTTTCCAGGCTTGTTCTGAATGAGTCTACAGAGTCAGAGAAAGGATGTTAAATGGGGACAAAGTTTAGTTGTCTGACATTGCAGTGAGTTTCTTCATTTGCTAGTAAGTGCGTTTGGAAGAATTCAGGTGTGAGAGGGCTGAGACTCTGGCCGGAAGGTGTGTCCACAAAATGGAAACAGCAGATAGTGATCAGACTGTTAAGGTTTCCTCTGACCTCTTCCTACAAACACTATTTAGTGTCTATGGAATTAGACCAGAGAATTTTTGGATCTTTGATGAGGCTATTTCCATCTGTGATGAGGCCATTTAATCTAATTTCCAGATGAGAAAACAGAGGAAGAGAGAGAGTGACTTTCCCAGTCAGTCAGCTGCTTGGTGACAGGTAGACTGGACACTCACCTATGCTTTTATCTGACTGCAGCTTTCCTGCATTTTCCCTAGTCATTGAGAGTCTAGGAGGCAGCACAGGTGTGGGGCTGGGCTTACCTGGGTTCAAATCCCACCTCTGCCACTCACTCTTGATCACTCCTTTGACTGCTTACCCGAAGAAATGGTAATGTTATAAGGAATAGGTGGAAAGAATGTGCTTGGCATATAGTAAGTACTATATGTTCTTTCCTTTTTCTAGTGAGGCCTGAAATCTTTCTTTGTTGTACTTATTATTATTACTGGTAAGTTTTCTAGCATCTCTTAACTCATAACCAAGAAGTTTCATTTTTGCCTTATTTTTCTCTTTGGATGATGTGAAATTTTACTCTGCACTTGCCCCCATGCAGCCGAATGAATGTGCCTGGTCGAAACCACACCACCATATTGATTGTCTCACTTGAAGTTAATGACCACAAACCCAAGTGGGCCCCTTGATGCTGTGAGCATGCGTATCATGTTTCTTCGGTCCATTTCTTCCCTCCCTCTCTTACGCAGCTATTGCATACTTTACATTTGCTCTTCAAATATCCATTGTCCCCTACTCTCAGCCACTTCCTTTCTCACTAACAAACCAGAAATTATCGCAGAACTTCCATGTGCTCCCACCACACCTACCACCTGCCTGTGTCTGTGCCTGAGCTCCTGCCACCTTGGGCACGGCATCCTATCTCTACCTCCACAGACCTTCTCAAGGACATTGCTCCATTAAATTTACCCTGTTTCTCCTATAGCATCAGTTTTCTTCTCTCCACTGAATTCCCACTGGCATACAAGTTCTTATTTTTCCCATTAAATAAAAAACATTTTCTCTTGACTCTGGTTTCCCCTTCAGAAATTTATTTTCTTCCTGCTACAATAAGACATTGTGAATGAGTTGTCTGTATTCATTATGTCTAACATTGCCCCTCCCATTCCATCCTGAACCTATTACAGCAGGCTTTTCACCCCCTTACTTGTAAGCCACCGGCACTGGCCTTATCAGGTGATCAGGGACATTTCATTGCTTCAGCCACGGGCAGGTCCCTGCTGCTCCTACTCTTTACCACCAGCACTTAACGCAGTCAGTTATTCTTCTGGAATACATTCTCGACTGGACGGCTTAGACATATCCCTCCTGGTTTTCTTCGTTTCTCTCTGGCTGGTCTTTCTCATTCTCCTTTGCTGGTTCCTCATCTCCTCAAGCTCTAAACAGAGTACCTCAGGGCACTGTATCTCTTTTCTATATACACTACACTGTAAATATCATCTCTGTAATGAAGACTTGTAAATTGATATCTATAGCCTGGATCTCTGCTGTGAACTCCAGGCTCCTTTACCTGACCACCTGCTGGTCATCTCTACTTGGGTGTGTTGAATAGGCATTGCAGGCATCACATGTCCATGAACCTCTCAAGAGTGTGATGTCTGTTTCACCAGGTGATTGTTTCTAGGGGATCCCTCCTAAGAGATTGCTTCTGGTGGATTTCACAAGGATTATGAGTGTCAAGGAACTTCTAGAGGCAAAAGGGAGGAAAAAAGGCAGTTGGGGGGGGGCAAGATTACCTTGATAATTGCTTGAATCTTGTGACAGTTAACATTGCTAAGAAGCATGAATGGTTTGGGGAGGAAGGGACACAGAGGGGTGTAAGGTGTGGGGATAGGCTTTGAAAAAGATAAATCAGTGACTACACCAAGAGCAGACAATGCTTTTTCTGAATGAATCTTAGCTGTATCTTGTCAGCTCGTTGAAGTAAATTCAGGAATATTTGAAAATAACTGCTTGAATTTAAAACAACAAAAATGAAAACAAACAAGCAAGCAGAAAACATAATGTGTCCAAAGGGAAATTCTTATTCTCCACTAATCTCCAATCTCCTGTCTCCCTCCTCCAGTCTTTCAAAGTCACTTAACAGCATTCCATTCTTTCATTTACTTGGGACAAAACATTTGGTATCATTCTTGAATTACCTTTCTCTCATACACCCTTCAGCAAATCCTATGGGCTCTACCTTCAAAATATATTCAGAATTCATCTTATCACCTGTCATGCTATCACCCTCATCCAAGCCACCATAATTTTTCACCTGGATTAATGGAGTGTCCTTATAACTGGCCTCTCTTCTTTCCACCTTATCCCCATCAGTCTTTTATTACAAGTATTCAGATCACATCACTCCTCTTCCTATCTCATTCAGAGTAGAAGCCAACGTCATGACTGTGTCGTATGACATTACATGATCTAGTCCTCCACTACCCTCAGACTTCACCCTTACTTTTTCCCATTGCTTTCTGCACTGCATCAACCTTGAAGCAGTCTAGGTCTGCTTCCACAGCAGAGCTTTTGTATCTGCTGTTCCTGCTACTTGGAACTCCCTTTCACGTCCTGCTGTAGATTCCTGTGCCCGGTTCCCTCACTTCCTTCAGGTCTTTCCTCAAAGGTCACTTTTTCAGCTAGGGATTCCCTGACCACCTATTTTAACTTTAAACAACTCTGTCCTCTTTCTCTAGTATATTGTTCCTTAGCATTTAGCATAACATAACAGAGTATCTACTTTGTTTATCTCATTCCTTGTCTTTTCTCTCTCCTACAAGAAAGCGTCAAAGCTCCACAAAGCCAGGGTCTTTGTTCTGCTCATTGCTTATCACCAGGGCTGAGAAAACAGGTTGCTTCATGGTAGAGCCACATATTTGTTCAACAGAAGAATGACCACTTCTTGCTCTGGGCATTCTTTTGGCTTAAAGATATTGTAAATCTTTCCCACAAAGCACTAATAAAGTTAATTGTTTTATTTCATGTTTTCTATTGCGTATATTTACTGTGTATATCAAATTGATTTAAGACCATAATAATAGGAACGCCAGACAGAAGACAAATAGAAAACGAGATCCTACATCTTTTCATTCTGTTTCATTGGAGTTTGTTCATGGTACAGCTCTCTACATATATTTGGAAATATGTCAGTTTATTTATATGTATCTCTCCTTATTAAAACAACAAAGAAGATTTAAAGGGACTGGTGGGCAATGTGATGATGTAAGGATGTTGCACCCTAACCTGCTGTTTCAAAGGCTGGGTAATAGAAAAAGACAGTATATCATTTATGTTAATAATCTCATTTCCAAGAGGTATTGACGGTAGTTGTGCAGTTTGTGTTATTCTGTGCCTAAGCTTTTGCATTTATTGCTTCAGTTCTGTCTCTCTTGTTTGGGTTATAATGTCTCCAGTCCTCCAATTGCAAGCTCATTCATATTCTAAGGCCAAAAAGCTGTTGAGTGTTTGGAGCTTTCTCGGTTCAAGTCACATAAATCATAATTACCTAAATACAGCCATTTGATATTTTACCGAAAGGCCACTAATTCCGTGCCCCACTGGTTTTTGCACATACACTATAAAGGAAAGGACATGACATCTATTCTGGTACCTTTTGGTTTCTCTGAGTTCTAGTCTTTTCTGGCTTCTCTTAGTCTACCAGAGTGAAGATTCAGGGTAATTCATGCTTCTGCTTACCAACAAGTTTTTAAAAATTTTCATTTTAGAAATGTGCATACTATAAAATTAACATTTTTTGGGGGGGGTATAGTTCTATGAGTTCTTTTTAAATTTTATTTGGAAATTATTATTATTATTGTTATTTTTTAAAGGTATAGAAGAGAATTTATTTAGCTTTTTGAGTCTTTTCTTTCACAATAATATATGCCGTTGGCACAGGAAGACCCTTTTAAAGTTTCATAAATTGCCTCAACAAGGTTAACTAGTTAGGTTGATTTTATGAGACTTTCAGACAATAGGTTTGAGAAAGTTAATGGTTATCAGGATTTTCATACATGATCATAATCAAAACAGTACAATAAACTAAAGAACAAGACTTTCTTAAGACCCCTAACAACAATAAATTGCAATTTTCAGTCAAACATTTATTCCTATGCTATTTTCACTTTGATCTCTTATTTTTCATTTTATACTCTGACATGAATATAGGTTACAAATAATCTTTTGTGTTAACTTCCCAGTTTTAATACCACAAAGTCACTGGTTTTACCCTGGCTATATTTTTATCATTTAGAGTAGGATATGCTTACTAAAAGCCAGTTATACTCCAGTAACTTTGTGAACGAAAAAATGTTAAGAATTAAGAACAAATAATGGAGTCATTATTTCACTGATCCTCATGTAATGTCAGGAAAATCACTTTTCAAAAGCAGCAATTCTGCCTGATAAATTCTTTCCATGTCTAAACAGAAACTGAAAGAAAATGAAATTATGCGAAACCTATGATAGTTTACTAGACATTGTGTGCTTTTAATAGTTCAACAACTGGTAATACTTGATAATCAAGAGTAAATTAATAGGTTAATATTTAAAAATGTGTACTTTAATAAGTATAAAGTATATAAACAATTAGGTACGCTTGTGTAGAAGCTGACCAACATACATAAATTAGGAGATACAAGTGTCTATCTAAATTTTCTATATTTCTTTTTTTTCTTTTACAGAATATTTATTAAAGTTGTTTAATGTACAATTTCTCATTTGTCATTTTGGAAGTCCTTTATTGTAAAGACTATTCTTTTGTCTGATGACAAACAGCAGCCACATTGTCAGTCATTATTCTGGACCTCCACGTTGGATAAATTCCATTTCTTCTTGAGATACAAGTTTCCTTCTGTATTTCTGAGGTAATGTTTTTATTATTTCTGCAGTGTTTGGTGGACCCTGATGCATCAGCCAATCTGGTGATTTACTTCCCTTAGAATGCTGTGAAATTGAAGAAGAGTGAGATGGTAGTCCTGTTGATCTCAAAACTTCTGATACATTGGGCTTAGGATTGTCTCTTCTGTCAGGGAACCTTATTAATTGAGTATGTGGCTTGACTACCTGAATGACCTGCTGGCAGACGCCATTTTGCTGCCCATCATGACCCCTGAGAAGGGGCAGCTTCCTTTGGAAATTATTTTAGATTTATGGAAGAGTGGCTAAGAGGTCAGAGAGTTCCCATATCCCCTTTACCTAGCTTTCCCTAATGTTAACAGCTTACCTAACTGGTAAATTTATCAAAGCCAAGAAATTAGCATTGGCATAATACTATTAAACTATTGCCTTTATTTGGATTTCTGCCAGTTTTTCCACTATTGTCCTTTAGTTCCCGGATCCAATATAGGATACCATGTCTCATTTAGTTTCCTGTCTCTTTGTTTTCTGCAGTCAGTGGCACCTCTCTCCTAGCTTACATGGGTGGAGGAAGTGGGTTAAATTCATCGGCTAGTGAAGTTGGGAGAAGCTCCAGGTTGAAGGTAGTCAGAGTGCTGGGGCTCAGTGTGACTTTGGAGATGTTCTGATCCAGTGGCTACAGAGGGGTGGTCCTATGGGCTGGATCTGGCTCACATGGTGTTGGAAACATGATTTGAATTAGTTGCCAACATTTCACTATGAGGAGGTTTACCAGAAAAATCTGTATTTTGGGCTTCTTTTTAAGAAATTGGTAGCTCCTGCTGCCCCAGGTCTGTTTACTGACTGGGATGTTCATGTGGCCCTGAGAAGTGGCTGTCCCTTCTCTATGGGCCAGGGCATTCCAGTTTGCTTCAGATCGTGTCCCTCATGATGCTGCTATAGCCTAAACCAGCTCCTCATTGTATAGATGAAGGTGCATCAAGTCTGCCCTGTCTATGCTTTCTGTGCTCCTCTTGGTCTTAGAGGGAGCTTTGCAAGGTGTGGTTTTGGTTCATCTGGAGGGCAGCAAGGATGATGGGAGAAGGAGGACGCAGTATAAAATCCCCTCAAGATCATCCCACAGTTAGTCTTTGTGCAACTTTACTTTGTCCCACAAATACCAGAGTTTGTACACTCAGTCCCCAAGATGGCATCTGGTTTGTAGTCACTTCCTGTTTGGTTGTACATGGTTATCTAAAATATTATATGAGTTGCTAATGGTTAAAAATCAGGCAATGAACCTAAATATCCAGATTTGCAACTTCTCTCTAGAAATCAGATGACCTGGCAACCCTGAGGCTACCTTCCCACCTGGCCTGGTCTCAGGGCTGGAGTCAAGGCTGTCCCCTCTAGACAGACACAGGCTCATTGCAGGCCTGCCCTGGGCCCTGTGGGCATTTGAGTTTGCAGTGTTTGCCTTAGGATATTAGGTTGGAAATCAGGGAAATTCCAGTGGTTTCCTTTTGGCTTTTCTTCCTTTTGGTTATTCTTGACAAGGAGTTATTTTAATAACTCCTCTAAGTTGTTGAGGAAAAGGGAATTTGGGATAGGGACTTGTGACAGGATCAGAGTCAGCCATCTCATTTTGTCTAAGATGCCCCATCCTCTCCTCCTGGATGTGTTGTCAGTTCCCTTTATGTAGCCTAAGGCTTAATGTTGGATATTAGCTTAGAGTATTGCTCCTTTCGGGGGTATTTTTGTTAGAACACAACTCAAAGTACACACTTAAAGAATTAAATAGAAGTGACAGTGTTGGGATTTCAGGCATCTCTGGTTGGTGTCTCTGTAATCTCAGTACAGGAGTGTGTAAGTATAGAAATAAGACTAGGGCACTTTCTTTCCAGATTATATGGAAACATGGGGCTAGTTACTAAAGGGGCATTGTATGGATGTGGAACTCTAAGGGTCTAGATCTATGTGCCTGGTGTGGTAGCTGCTGGTCATAGGTGGCTGCTGAGCACTTGAGGTGTGCTAGTATGAACTGAGATGCGCTATGAGTGTCAAATACATACTAATTTCAGAGGATTACTGTGAAAGAAAGAATGGAGAATGTCTCAATATATTGATGACATGTTTCAATGATAATATTTTGGATAAATGAAGTGAAAGAAAATAAATTGTTAATTTCATCTTTTTTAACTTTTTAAAACTGTGGCTACAAGAAAATTTAAATTTCCATACATGGCCCCGTCATATTTCTGTTCAACAGAGTGACTCTAGATTCTGCAGTATTTGATGGTGAGTGAGGGTGAGCAGCTTGTTCTCCGAGCCTTGGTAAAATACAAAGAACAAATATGGTCAGGATGGTAAATTGTTTTCACAGCGCTTGGCTTTAGTAAACTTTACACTTAACTACTCACTGTAGTGAATTTGGTGCATTTAGATGGATGAGAAGTTGCTGCCTCGCTTATTTAGCTGTATTGGTGATATGAGGCTGTAGTAACAGTGGTTAGAGCATAGGACTGGGTGGTCAGACAGATGTTGGTTGGAATTCAATCTCTTCTACTTGATGTTGGGTCAATTATTTAACCCCCCTGAACCTCAGAGCCCTGTCCTGTAAAATAGGGACAATGGTGATTCACCCTATTATGTGAAAATTATGGAAATAACACATGTAAAATGTCTAGTGTAATATTGGGGACACATACAGTAAATTATTTTTTACTTTTGCTTTAATTATCTTTCCTGGTAGTATGAAAAAATATCTTTTATTGGTTATGTGTGCTAGGAGGAAGGCCGTCCCCTAAAATCAGGAAAAGGCACCTTTTTGCTTATATAATGGGATATTGGCTTTACTAGCAAACATAAATGGATTTTTTCCATTCACTGCTTTCATGGCACAGGCTTTTATTTTAAGCAGACCAGTCTTTCCTCTGTTATGCTCAATATTCGTTGAAACCCAGCAGTGGACTATGTGACAGATACTCTGTTTTAGAAAGTATTGGACACCTTGGTTTTTAAAGAATCTGGAAGAATGTGTCATGGGTACAATATAAAGTGATCAACACGTTACTACGTAAATGATACCATTTTTTTTAATTAATTAAATTTATTGGGGAGACAATTGTTAGTAAATTTACGTAGATTTCAGGTGTACAATTCTGTATTATATCATCTATAAATCCCATTGTGTGTTCACCACCCAGAGTCAGTTCTCCTTCCATCACCATATATTTGATCCCCTTTACCCTCATCACCCACCCCCACCCCCCTTACCCTCTGGTAACCACTAAATTATTGTCTGTGTCTATGAATTTTTGTTTCTCATTTGTTTGTCTTGTTCTTTTGTTGTTTTTGGTTTATATACCACATATCAGTGAAATCATAGGGTTCTCTGCTTTTTCTGTCTGACTTATTTCGCTTAGCATTATTCTCTCGAGATCCATCCATGTTGTCACAAATGCTCCTATATCATCTTTCCTTAACGCCAAATAGTATTCCATTGTGTATATGTACCACAACTTCTTTATCCATTCATCTATCGAAGGACATTTTGGTTGTTTCCATGTCTTGGCCACCGTAAACAAAGCTGCAATGAACATTGGAGTACACGTGTCTCTATAGAGAAATGCTTTCAGATTTTTGGGGTAGATACCCAGGAGAGCAATTGCTGGGTCATATGGTAATTCTATTCGTAATTTCTTGAGGAACCTCCACACTGCCTTCCATAAGGGCTGCACCAGTCTGCATTCCCACCACAGTGTATGAGAGTTCCTTTTTCTCCACAGCCTCTCCAACACTTGTTACTATTTGTCTTGTTGATGACAGCCATTCTGACTGGGGTGAGGTGATATCTCATTGTGGTTTTCATTTGCATTTCTCTGATGATTAGCGATGTTGAGCATTTTTTCATATGTCTATTTGCCACTTGTATGTCCTCTTTGGAGAAATGTCTCTTCAGGTCCTCTGTCCATTTTTCAATTGGGTTGTTTGTTTTTTTGTTGTTGAGCTTCATGAGTTCCTTGTATATTTTGGATATTAGCCCCTTATCAGAGGCACTGTTAGCGAAAATCTTCTCCCATTCAGTTGGTTGCCTCATTATTTTGTCAATAGTTTCTTTTGCTGTGCAGAAGCTTTTCAGTTTCATATAACCCCATTCGTTTATTTTAGTTTTTACTTCCATTGCCTTTGGAGTCAAATTCATAAAATGCTCTTTGAACCCAAGGTCCTTAAGTTTAGTACCTATGTTTTCTTCTATGCAGTTTATTGTGTCAGGTCTTATGCTTAAGTCTTTGATCCATTTTGAGTTAATTTTGGTACATGGTGACAGATAACAATCCAGTTTCATTCTTTTGCACGTAGCTATCCAATTTTGCCAGCACCATTTATTGAAGAGGCTGTCTTTTCTCCATTGTATGTTTTTAGCTTCTTTGTCAAAAATTCTCTGTCCATATTTATGTGATTTTATTTCTGGGTTCTCAATTCTATTCCATTGGTCTATGTGTCTGTTTTTTCGCCAATACCAATCTGTTTTGATTATTGTAGCCCTGTAGTACAAGCAAAAATCAGGGAGTGTGATACCTCCAGTATTGTTCTTTTTTCTAAATAAGGATGGCTATTCGGGGTCTTTTGTGGTTCCAAACAAATCTGATGATTTTTGTTCTATTTCTTTAAAAAATGCCATTGGGATTTGGATGGGGATTGCATTAAATCTGTATATGGCTTTGGGTAATATGGCCATTTTAACTATGTTGATTCTTCCAATCCATGAGTACGGAAAGTCTTTCCGTTTCTTTGTGTCTTCTTCAATTTCTTCCAAAAATGTCTTACAGGTTTCAGCATATAAATCCTTCACATCCTTGGTTAAGTTTATTCCTAGGTATTTTATTCTTTTTGCTGCAATTTCAAATGGAATTGTTTTTTCTATCTCTTTTTCTGAGATTTCATTGTTGGTATATAGGAAAGCAATGGACTTTTGTACGTTGATTTTGTAGCCAGCAACTTTACTGTATTCATTGATTGTTTCTAATAGCTTTTTGGTGGAGTCTTTAGGGTTTTCTATATATAGCATCATGTCATCTGCAAAGAGTGACAATTTAACTTCTTCATTCCCAATTTGGATGCCTTTTATTTCTTTCTTTTGCCTGATAGCTCTGGCGAGGACTTCCAGCACTATGTTGAAAAGCAGAGGTGATAGGGGACAACCTTGTCGTGTTCCTTAACGTAGAGCATAGGGCTTCAGCTTTTCACCATTAATTATGACATTAGCTGAGGGCTTGTTGTATATGGCCTTTATTATATTGAGGTATTTTCCTTCTATACCAATTTTATTAAGTGTTTTAATCATAAGTGAATGTTGTATCTTATCAAATGCTTTTTCTGCATCAATTGATAGAATCATATGATTTTTGTTTTTTATTTTGTTTATGATGTATCACATTGATGGATTTGCGAATGTTGAACCATCCTTGTGCCCCTGGGATGAACCCCACTTGGTCGTGATGAGTAATCTTTTTAATGCATTGTTGTATTCGATTTGCTAGAATTTTGTTTAGGATTTTAGCATCTGTATTCATCAGAGATATAGGTCTGTAGTTTTCTTTTTTTGTGTTGTCCTTACCAGGTTTTGGTATCAGGGTAATGTTGGCCTCATAAAATGAGTTAGGGAGTACTGACTCTTCTTCAATTTTTTGGAAGACTTTGAGCAGGATTGGTATTAGATCATCTTTGAAGGTTTGGTAGAATTCACTGTTGAAGCCATCTGGTCCAGGACTTTTGATTTTGGGAAGGTTTTTGATGACTGATTCAATTTCGTTACTGGTGATCGGCCTGTTTAGATTTTCCAGTTCTTCATGATTCAGCCTTGGAAGGCTATATGTTTCTAGAACTTGTCCATTTCTTCTAAGTTATTAAATTTGGTGGCATATAGTCCTTCATAGTATTCTTGGATAATCCTTTGTCTTTCTGTGGTGTCCGTGATAACTTCCCCTTTTTCATTTCTGATTTTGTTAATTAGTGTCTGCTCTCTTTTTATCTTATTGAGTTTAGCCAAGGGTTTGTCGATTTTGTTAATCTTTTCAAAGAACCAGCTTTTTGTCACATTAATTTATTTCTATTGTCTTTTTGTTCTCTATTTCATTTAGTTCTGCTCTGATTTTTGTTATCTCCTTTCTTCTGCTGACCTTGGGTTTCGCTTGTTCTTCTTTTCTAGTTCTTTAAGGTGTAACATGAGGTTATTTATTTGGGATTTTTCTTGTTTCTTGAGATAGGCCTGTAATGATATAAATTTCCCTCTTAAAACTGCTTTCGGGGCATCCCAAAAATTTTGGTAGGATGTATTTTCATTGTCATTTGTTTCTGTGTGTCTTTTGAGCTCTCCTCTAATTGCTTCTTTGACCCAGTCGTTCTTTAAAAGTATGTTGTTTAATCTCCATATATTTGTGTTTTTTCCTGCTTTCTTTTTGCAGTTGATATCCAATTTCAAAGCTTTGTGATCAGAGAATATGCTTGGTATGACTTCAGTCTTCTTAAATTTGCTGAGGCTGATTTTGTGTCCCAATATATGGTCTATCCTTGAGAATGTTCCATGTACACTAGAAAAGAATGTATAGTCTGATGTTTTAGGATGAAGTGCTCTATGTATGTCAATTATGTCCATTTCATGTAATGAGTCATTTAGGGCTGCTATTTCGTTATTTATCTTCTGTTTGGATGATCTATCCATAGTTGTCAATGATGTATTTAAGTCCCCTAATTGTGTTTTGGTCAGTTTCTCCCTTTAGTTCTGTTAGTAGTTGCTTGGTATATTTCGGTGCTCCCTGATTGGGGGCATAAATATTGATGACTGTTATGTCTTCTTGTTGTATAGTCCCCTTTACCATTATGAAATGTCCATCTTTGTCTCTTGTTATCTTTTTCACCCTGAATTCTGTTTCATCGGAAATCATTATGGCTACACCTGATTTTCTCTGGGTACCATTTGCTTGGAGTGCCAATTTCCACCCTTTCACTTTGAGTCTATGCTTGTCCTTGTAGCTGAGATGTGTCTCTTGTAGACAGCGTATGGTTGGCTTTAGGTTTTTGATCCAGTCTGCTACTCTGTGTCTCTTTATTGGTGAGTTCAGTCCATTTACATTTAGGGTGATTATTGATATGTGAGGATTTCCTGTCATTCTATCTTTAGTTTTCTGGTAAGGCTGTGTCTCCATTGTTTCTTTGCCTTTTTGTTGTTGTCTATTATTTCTGTGTGGTGGTATTCTATGATGTTTCCCTCTGTTTCTTCTTTTATTACAGTATATTTTTGAGTTCTGGATGATTTTTGAGTGGTTACCCTTAAGTTTATGTAAAAGAAAGTTTGATATTTAGAGTATTCCAGTTTCTTCAGTACGCTTACTTTCTCTATTCCCATATTCCAGTTTAGGCCTTTACGCTCCCCCTTTTTATGTCTCGGTTGCCACAAGTTGTCCTTGTTGATGGTGGTCTAATAGCCTCCTTTAGTATTTCTTGTAGTGCAGGTCGTGTATTAGAAAATTCCCTCAGCTTCTGGATGTCTGGAAAGGTCTTTATTCCTCCTTCATATCTAAAGGAGATCTTTGCTGGATATATTATTCTTGGCTCATAATTTCTCTCTTTCAATAGTTTGAATATTTGGTTCCATTTCCTCCTAGCTTGTAGAGTTTCTGCTGAAAAATCTGATGATAATCTAATGGGCTTTCCTTTGCAGGTTACTGTCTTCTTTTCCCTGGCTGCATTGAGGATTCTTTCTTTGTAATTGATTTTAGACAGCTTCAATACAATGTGCCTTGGTGAGGGCCTGTTGTGATTGAGGTAATTAGGTGTTCTATTTGCTTCTTGGATTCGAGGATCCAGTTCTTTCCACAAGTTTGGGAAGTTCTCATCGACGATTTGGTTGAATATATTCTCTGTTCCCTTCCCTCTTTGTTCTCCTTCTGGTATGCCCATTATTTTTATATTGCTCTTTCTGATGGAGTCAGAAAGTTCTTGTAGAGTTCTTTCATTTCTTTTAAGTCTCAAGTCTCTTTCTTCTTCCATCTGTGTAAATTCCAGATTCCTATCTTCGATGTCACTGATTCTTTCCTCCATCTGGTCAACTCTACTACCTAAGCTGGATATTTTATTGTTAATTTCTTCTATTGAGTTCTTAATCTCCAGAATTTTTATTTGGTTCTTTTTCAAAATTTCAATCTCTTTTGTATAATGCTCATGGTGTTCTTTGATTGTGTTTCTGGGTTCATTAAACTGCCTTTCTGTTTTTTCTTGCATCTTGTTCATTTTTTTCAGAATTGCAATCTTGAATTCTCTGTCATTTAAATCGCATATTTCCATATCTCTAAGTTTATTTTCTGGAGACTTTTCACTTTCTTTCTGAGCTGTCTTGTTGCATTGGTTATTCATGCCAATCACTGATTTACTATTTCTCTTCCTAGACATCTACAGGAGTGGCTTCTGCAACAGGTTGATAGGTATGTGAAGAGCTTTTGAAGTTCCAAAGCTCTTTCTGCACCAGATTCAGTGCCCTTTTGTTTCAGCAGATCTCTTTACTCCTGCAGGGATCCGCCCAGATAGGTGGGGCCAGGGGCGGGGTGAGTTGTGAGAGGTGGCCCAGAGCAATGGCGGCGACCACCACCACAGCCAGTCCTGCTTCCACAGCTCCCTCCCCTTTGCAGGAACTAGTTGAGCTGCGAATCTGTGTCTGCGGTCCACAGTTCTCAGAGCAGCAAATATTCTGTCCTTTGATCTGACACTGCTACTTTATCGCTTCTAGCATAGTGCAGGTGGGGACGGGGCGAGCTCTGGGAGGGTAGGGAGGGGCGGCTAGTCTCCCTGCCTAAGGCTTTTGTTCTCTGCTGGGCAGTGAGGGCTTAAACCACTGATTTCAGCCCTCTATCCTCAGTCTTTGCTTGGAGATCTGCCGTGAGCGAGCGTTGGGTTCAGAGGTTTTGTATGCTGCCCCCTCAGCCCTGTGGGCGGTAAGCGGAGCCCTAGCAGTCCGAGTCCTTCCCTCTCCGGCAGCTGCAGCTGCGATAGTTCCGGGATGCAGTGAGCACGGAGCACTGAGCTAGGTCTGCGTCCTGAGCCCGTGCTGCTCCGTCCCGCACTTCTCCTCTTCCTTCTCCCCCTGCTCGCGCGATTCACCCACCTGGAGGTGAATTCAGTAGTGGTCCTCTTCGTCTTCAAATGATACCATTTAACAGGAACTGGACAGAATGAGGATGAGGATGAGCAGAGCACAGTGACCAGAACTATGCGGTAGGAAACACTCACCTGCTCCTCATTGCCTTCCCTTTGTCAATTTCAGGGACACGCAGGGTTACTTTGTGATTTTTTTTTTTTCTTTAAGGTAAGACTAATTTTTTCATATCTTCAAACTATTATTTTGTGCCCTGTGGAATTTATTGAACTGAGTGGAAGACTGGGGAACGTCTTCCACTCAGTTCAATAAATAACCCTGGGGAACATCTGCGCTAGTTAACTGCTAGAGAAGCCCTGAATAGAGGAATGGTTCCAGGAGGATCTGGTGGTTTGTGTTCTTTTTCCCTTCTCCTTTGGTCATAAAAGAATCAGGACCCAGAAGCTTGGAGTTTGGGACACAGAAGTCCCGTGGGAGGCCTACTCGAAGTTAAGAATGCATAGATTGGAAACGTTTTTTTTTTTTCAAAAGCTTATCTATTTTCTCTTAAACCTATTAAAGATACCACATTACTCATTCTCTGGCTCACATCCATGTCTCTTGCTCAATTAGAAGGCAAGTCTTATATCTCCCACTTCTCCCCACAGAGTGACTTTGCTTGGCAGTGAATTTTCAAATGATTAATAGAACTTCTCCTTGCTAGAGTAGTTCTCTATTATCAAAGGACAGGATTGTTACATGCAAATTACTCAGATAGTATGTGTAGAAATGCTTTGCAAGCTAAAACTCCTTTATAACGTGGGAAGGCCTATGTCTACCCTGACCATGGCCACCAGCCACAATATTCACTGGAAATCACCCACGGATTACAGTTAACCCTCGTGTCACCATGTCTTAGTAGGTGTGGATGGTGCTTTTATGGTGATCCTCTTGCCGTCCTGCCTGTGCAGCCAGTATCAAGGCCCTCTGGAGCCTAACCTTATCCACCTGGTTGTACTGCTCAGTATGTGACAGCCACTCTCTAACAGGAATCCTCTGATTTATGACAGATGGCTTCTCCTCCTGAATTATATTAAATAATGTATTATAACAACAATAATAGTAGAAACTAACAACTGATTGCTTACTATTTGCCAGATACTCTTATAATTGATTTCCTCTCAGTTGACGCTCTCAACAACCCTAGGAAATAGATGCAGGAAGGTCCAAATGACTTGCTTATTCTCAGGCTCTCAGAACCCAGGTCTGTTTCAGAGTAGTTCCTGAGCTTTTAACCTTGCTCATTCTGTGACCTCTGCTTATTTTTCTTCTCTCCTGTCACTTGCCTGAGAATTCCTAGTCTTCAAATGCAAGTTCCACCTTGGAAGTGACATTTTCATTAAGAACTCCAAGCTACACTCTTATGTGCTTTTATTCCCTCTGATCTGAACCCACTGGAGGATGTCTGGCTTGTTTGTATGGTTTAAGCCCTTACATGACATTTTTTTCCTGATTGTTTCTCATGCATCGAACTTGATTTTTCAAACTTTGTCCGTACTCCCAAGGTGGGGGCATTTCATGTATTTCTACTAAATGTTTCTTAATATTTAGCACAGTAGTGAATGCACTCATGAGAAAACATTTAAGAAATAGGTGTAGAGCGTTTGGGGCAGGCACTGTTGGTGGGCTGACTGCCCCATTACCAGCCTCTTCCTCTTAGCCTACAGCGTGATGATTAGTCTAAGAGTGGTTCTCAGCCAGGGGCAGTTCATCCTCCCGGGGACCCTGGGCAATGTTTAGGGACATTCTTGATGGTCATAGTTGGGGTGGGGTGACATCTGTGGGTAGAGGCCAGGGATGCTGCTAGACATCCTGTCATACATAGGCCAGTCCTGCACAACAAAGAATTATCAGGCCCCAAATGTCTATAGGGCTGAGGCTGCAAAAGCCTGGTCCAGAGATAGCTGTATGGTACATTCTGGCCAGTGAAATATAAGTGAAAATTCACTAAGGCTTTCTATGAAAGTTGCGTTTTCCTGAGATAGGCGACGTCCCTGCCTGTGTTCAGCTTCTTTTGCCTTTAGCATGGCCTTGAGCCTGGACATAACAAACCTGACCATAAAAGTGAACACACTAAGTAAGGATGGCGGAGTGAAAAGATAAAAAGTGTCTGGGTTTTCTCTTATTTCAGGCCAAACACATTCCTAATCAATATACAACACAAACTTGAGTTGGGAAGGTCTACTCCAACATTCCCAGTGACATAATTCCTTGCTTAGGGTGAGAGGCTCATATTGCATATCTTCAATTCTTCCAAAGTTCTCCCTTTTTTTGAACTCTTACCTCTGAAGCTTCTAGTCATGGACATAGGTTTAAGCTTGGCAGGGATTTTCCTGGGCCATCTCTCCCACACACTGACAGGTTCATGGAAAGTCATCCAGATCAGGTCGGCAGGTCTGCTGACAGACACGCCCTTCCATATTCTGGAGGGATGTAGATCTAGAACATACAACTCTTTTTGGACCAGTCTTCAGAGCCAGAGTCCAAAGGCAGTAAGAGGATGTCACCTCTGCAACCCCTAACCCTTTGATTTCCTACGTAGGACTTCAGAATTGGTACGGATTATCTTAAATGCTTCTGACGTTGTGACGCATGAATGAGCAGGGAAGGAACTTTCATTGCCTTGAGTGCTCCTGTTCTGTCCTCCATGTTTTGGACAAGATGCCAGGAATACTGCCTTCCTCTAGGTAACCTTTTTCTGTCTACCCACAAATAAGGCCCCCAAAACCTTTCCGAGTAAATGCCTGCTATCATCTGGACTTGTCTTTTCCTCCTCGGCTTTCTGTGCAGTGTGGGATGCTTTTCCTGCTAAATATCTTTAAATTAAAAAAAAAATTATATATAATACAGTTTAGTAGTATTAAGTATATTGACATCGTTGTGCCACAGATCTCCAGAACTTTTTCATCTTGTCTGCTGAGATATGTCTTTATTGCATACTTGTTCATTTACTTTTTGCCCTGCTGCTTGTCCCCTTGATACAGAATGCTCCTACTGAGGCTTATTGTGCAGGAAAGAGGCTCCTCAGGCCAGACTGTTCTCTCTCTAAGACTGCTGGATCAGCCATTCAGCGAGTTACCGCAGTTGTCTTATGGATTTGAAAAACCAGAGATTTGGTTTAAAACGTAGGAATGTTTGGGGCAGCAAGGATTCTCAGTTGGTAGCGTACAGACTTCACCAGATAACTCAGCTGGAAATATTCTCTGAGTTTACCACAAGGTGCCAGGAAAGATGGACAAGACTGTTCTTCCTGGCATTTCTCCCTCTTGAATACCCCATATGGTAACTCCCTTATTTTTTTACTGCCCTCTGGCAGCCAGGCCCTTGTCTTGCTGGGGCTGAATCACAGGTGTTGGGTGCTGTTTAATTTTGTGTTAATTAGGCTTTTTGCTACTAGACTTTTGTTTGGTTTCTTAAATTCATGAATTAGTCATTAAGTTGTGTTTACCAGGCAGGCAGCCTGGCAATCTGTGGTCTGTCCAGCTGACCTGCTTTTCAAAGGATGCTGTTTGTGTAGGCTTTAGGAAACGATGGAGGGAAAACGGAATCTTTTAACTGCAGCCTTTTCTTTACTTCCAACTCTCACCTGTGCAGGTGGGTTTGTCCTTTTTTTAGTATTGCTATTTTAATGGGATTACCTGTCTGGTGGGATGGAGGCTGTGTCCTGAGACTTAATAGATGCTGTTGTATTACTTTTGTAGTTGCCTGTAAAGTTTGAGGAGCATCAGTTATTGGATGAATTTTGCCCAGGAGGACTCTTCTCTAGAATAAATTATGTTAAATTGGATAAATGGGTGGGTGCTAAGCAAAATAAATATGACAGAAAAAGTCGAGAACCATATGATTTCACTGATATGTGGGATATAAAACTGAAAACAACAAAGGAACAAGACAAAGAAACAAAAATTCACAGACACAGACAATAAATAGTTTAGTGGTTATCAGTGGTTATGGGGGGTGGTAGATAAAGAGTAATGCGGGGTCTCAGCTCCCGCTCCCTGCACAGGAATGTAGGATATGGTGAGGCCAAAAGGGAACAACAATGGAGCCATGGATAGGGGGTTCATACCACTATATTCTCGTTGGTGGCTGGGTTGGAAATACAGGAAGCAGGATCCACATGATCCACAATATAATCCACCATCCCCTTCTCTGTCAACCAACCCAACCCCTTGCCAGCGTAGCCATGGCAGTTATATTAGTGGCTAATGGCTAATTGGTAACAGCTGATGGCCAACTAGCCACCAGGGGATAGCCATCTAATAACTAAACCAGCACCGTTCCACGCGGCTGAGAGCCTGGAAACTGCTCTCTGGGACTCTGTCCCCACACGCCACCCCTCCAAGGTCTTGTCTCACAATCTATCTTCTACAAGGGGCCCTGTGTCGTATTAGCCCATAGGCACCTATGGGCTGAAAGAAATAGTAGTCACAGGAACCAACAATGGCAAATCCCTTCCATCTGGGAGGATACATGCCAGCTTTTTGTCCTGAGAAAGGAGAGTCGCTGCCACCGGCACCTTTCCTGGTTTGTGGTACCAGACCTTTGTGGCAATGCTTAGGGTCCCTTGCGTAGTATCATCATGTAGCAGAACAGGGGACCCCATAATAAGCCATAGCAAGAGCACATAGGATCCCTGCAAAATTGTTCTGGCATCGGGACCTCCGTATACCAGTCACTTAAGGTGGCCACTGGGCCACCACCCCTGGCGTCACTTGCAAATCATGGGTCAAACCAGCCCTCCCATGGGGGTATCAGGCCCAACCACCAACAGTGGGGGCTTTTGACCTGCCAGGGCAAAGTCCATTGCTGTCATTCCCCTGCTTTCAAGCATGTGGGTGCTGGCAGCAAAATGTTTCCATTTCTGCCATAGCCTGGCTTTAACAGAGTCTCACTTGTGGTAACCTGTAACTGAATGGGAGCGGCCGTTCAACGTAGCAAAACATCTAGTGGTGCGGGCCCTCCCTTCTGTGGTCTCTCATTCAGGATTCTCAATGCTTCCCACAGACACGACGCCTGGTTGCGTGTCGTCAGAGGGTGTTTTGACACCCGGAGGCCTCGCTTCAAAAGGCCGTCGTAGCGTTCAATCATGTCAGCTGCTTGTGGGTTGTACAGGGTATGAAACAACTGTTGCACGTCCATCCTGGCAGCCCAGCCCTGCACTTCTTGCCCCGTAAAATGGGTACCCCTGTCACTTTCTATGACTTGGGGATGACCATAGAGGGCGCACAGCCATGTAAGAGCGACCACTGTATGCCGCTGATCCGCAGCTGGACATGGCCAAGGAAACATCGACCCCGTAGCAGTGTCCACTGCTGTAAACACGTATATCGCATTGCAGGCCTTAGGCAGGGGTCCAATGTAATCCACTTGCCAGTGAGTGAGGGGCACCCTCCTTCGCGTAATCTGCTGTGTCTCCCAGGGGAACCTCCGCCTTTGGGGGCTGTTCTGGGCACAGACGGCACAGTCACAGCAGGCATCTGCTATCTCCTGCCATTTCAGAGGCAGACCCCAGTGTCTGCTCACTTGCCACATGGTTCAGCTTCCAACATGCTGCAATTTCCTATGCAGCCAATGGGTCACATCAGTGGCAGGAGCCCTTCTAACCATCAGATCCGTGCTAGGGCATCTGCTTCATCATTACCTGGGGACACTAAGGGGGAGTGACCTGTGACATGCATTAGGGTTACCTCCTTTCTCTGCCCTAGGTCCCAGAGGTCCTGCCACATAGCTTGACCCCACAGTGGACGGTGTCCTACCAACCAGGTTTGGTGTTTCCACGTGGGGCGCACAGCATTAGGCCCCGGAACACCACTCAGCTGTCAGTACTAATAACTAGGGGCCCAGGCTCATGGCGGATTATCATCCACACAGCCTGTAGCTCAGCCCATTGGCTACTCTGGCCCTACCTGGCATCAAACCAAATGGTGACTGTTTTGGGCTGCACTCCAATAATTGTCTAAACGGCTGCAGCTCCCCGGCTAGAGTCATCAGTATACCAGGCATCTTCAGGTACTGGGGGCTGTCCTTCTTTGTAGGGTGAGGGCTCCAAGTCCTCCCATCTAGGCAGAGCGCTTGGCTCAGCCTGGGCTGCAAGCTCCACAGGGCCCAGGACCTGTTGTAGCTCTTTGCTCAAAGGGCTTGAACTAAGGGTACCATGTTGCTCTAAGTAAGCACCCCACTTGGCAAGGGTGGTGGTCTGTTTCACTCCCGTTTTGAGTCCCTGGGTCCACGAATGGACGGGATGGGTTGTTCAAACCAACACCGGTGCCATCCCTGTGATGGCTTCTGTGGCCACTAGGGCTGCATATACAGCTGCCAGCTGTTTCTCTAATAGAGAATAGCGGACTTCTGTTCCTTTCCATAATTGGGACCAAAATCCCACTGGTGACCGGAGATGCTTCTCCTGTTGCCAGAGGCCCCATCTGTACCCCCCTTGGGTTACGTGGACATCAAGTTCAAATGGGCGGCCAGGGTCCACTACTTGCAGAGCCTGTGCCTGCTGCACTGCCCGTTTCGTGGCAACGAAGGCTTGCTCTATAGCCTCTGTCCAATCCCACGAGACCCCCTTTTTTATCATGTTATGCAAGGGCCTTGCCATTTGTGCCAAATGGGATACTAACGCCCGCCAATATCCCAGCAGGCCCAGATACATCTGCAGTTGGGAGACTTTGGTCGGCTGGGGAAATGCTTGTATTTTATCAGTAATTGCCTCAGGTATGACCTTTGTCTTACCCGACCACACAACACCCAAAAACTTGATAGATAAGCCAGGGTCTTGGACCTTTTCCTCATTCACCACCCAGCTGCGTGACTTCAGGTGGCGGAGAAGAGAGGGAGCTGCTTGCTCTAAATCTGAGAGAATCTGATGTTAATAAAATATCATCGACATAATGAAACAAGGCCACAGAGGACGGGTGATCCCACTGTGCCAAGTCCTGGGCTACGAGCCCATGGCAGATAGTGGGGCTGTGCAAGTCTCCTTACGGAAGGACTTGAAAAGTCCATTGCCGCCTGTCCCAAGTAAAAGCAAACTGCTCTTGACACTCGGGTGCAATGTCAATGGAGAAAAAAGCATTTGCCAAGTCCACTACATAGTGATAATTTCCCAGGCAGACAGACGATCCATCAAATCATGAATTGAAGGTACCGCAGGTACAAAGGTGGCATCACCTTATTTAACTCCCTATAGTCCACAGTCATTCGCCAGGTTCCATCTGGCTTCTTGACAGGCCATACTGGGGAGTTAAAGGGACTGCGTTGGTTTCACAATATGTGCCTTCTCCAGTTCCAAAATTGTACAACCAATCTCCTCCTGTCCTCCTGGCAGGCGGCACTGTCGCCTGTAACCATGCGCCAGCGCTGTGGCAACACTTGAGGAGGGTAGTAAGCATACCCGTGTATCATTGCTTTCACCACCCGCATACGGAGATGGAACTCTCCAATGTCTGTAAATGTCTGTAAACTAGGCCATGTAGCATGTCTACCTCTAGA
Source organism: Rhinolophus hipposideros (assembly GCF_964194185.1). Lineage (NCBI taxonomy): Eukaryota > Metazoa > Chordata > Mammalia > Chiroptera > Rhinolophidae > Rhinolophus > Rhinolophus hipposideros. The sequence continues at coordinate 25,379,413 of NC_138065.1, forward strand.
ATGTATTCTGGAACCGGGGAGACATATACCGTATGGGTATGGGGGAAAGCCTTCCTAAACCCAGTGGTAAGGAAAACTTTTACCGGCACAGTCTTTCTCCCATAGTCATCAATGCAGATTGCTGGTCCGAGGAACAGTTCTGGGTTCCCATAAAAAAGACTGCAGTCTGTCCCAGTGTCAACTTGGGCCAAAACCCTCTGCACATTAGAAGACCAATGTATGGACAGTTAGACGTGGGGCCTCTGGTCCCCGCTAGTCCCCTCTGACTTGGTACCTTGACCCCCCCCACCCCCCCAGTCAAGCTGAAAGGAGTCGGCCTCAAGTGGCCACATGAAGTCCTAGAGGGAAACTGGTTGTACTTTCCCAGACTTCTCCTTTAGGTTTCGCCAGAATTGCTGTTTCGGACACAACTGTTTCCAAATTTCCAACAACAGTGCATTGGGTTGCCGGTCAATTTCTTCCTGATCAACCCCCTCTCCCACGAGATCACGCCACATCTTTGCACGTGTTACTCTCTGAGGCCCGTGACTTCGGCTCCCTTATGTTTGACTTGGGCTTCCTTGACTTCTTGGTTAATGAAATAAGAAACTGAAAGTACTTCCGTAAGTTGAAGGAAGTGCCTTTCTAAGAAGTAGGTGGTAAATGAAGTTAAGGCGCAAGTATTTCACTTTACTCGATAAGGATGAACTAATGTAGTCTGACAGGCACACTGTTTTTGATGAAATGTTATGAATGCTTCAGATTTCTAGCTGTGATCATCTCAGGCTTTGCAGTCACACACTTTGAGATTTATGCCAGGTCAGGATGAATTTTTTTAGTTAAACTGAGCTGGTTGTAAGATTTTAGCCCCCAAACTTGGACCATCTTGTTTTGTTCACTGGATTTGGCCCTACAAGGAGTAGCACAGAAGTACCTTACATTCATTAAAAAAAAACAAAACACACTTTTTGGTAATACAAATTAATATTAGTTAAAAAAAAAAACACCACTTAGTCAATGCTATATGTGGACCAACCATTTCTGAACTAATTGTGAACACAACTTCTGTTGAGTCTTGGCTTTTGCCTTCAAAGCATAGCAAACTGTTTATATTGGCTGTAATTGTTCTTCCATGGAATAAAAGATGGATTTCATTTCTGGGTGAAGTATTGTAATTCTTATACTTTCATTTCTGGTCATGTTAGATGGATAATAGAAACAAAAGTGGGAATGTGAAGGTAGGAGAGGTATTACTTTAAGGTTATATGTAAAAATACAGGGTTTTCTCTTTCCTGGAGGTTAGAGCATATGCTATAAATAAATAAGAGTAAAAAATAGAAAATCAATCAAATAACATTTTACTGATTATACTTAGTCATTATAATATTCGTAAATCATATCATAGGCTATATAAAGATGGGGCAGACAGAGTCATCTCATTACAAGGAAGTGATGTATCTCTGAAGAAAGTGTAAGTCACTAGCTGCTTATATGAGAATCCATAATTGTTCAAGGCTGGTCCCCTAGCAAAAAGTAGCAACGTGTACCATGTATATCTGAGAAATAATGCCAAGAAATGCACTGCAAAACAGCATAATTTAGTATATAAGCAATTTAAGAAATATAATGGCACAGTAGGGTCCAAGATGGGGATAGCAATCATGTGTTAGTTGCATGCAATTCATATATACAGGCATCGTGCTGTATAAATCTCTTAGGGTGGCAGTTTTATTATATGGTCGCTGTAGCCAAGAATACTGATTGTTTCTCCCAGTCATGCTACGTGTGATTTGTTCTGTGCTGTGTGTGCATCTATTGTTGGGATCATGGTTTGTCCTTTTCTGTGACGATGGGTGCTGGGCACCGTGCTCACAGGCTTCCTGGGTGCTGTGCAGGTAAGGTGCTCTTTTGGTTCCCTGCTGCTGGGCAGAGGATATGAATGCCGCTGGGGCAAAGCCTGTCCCATGCTGGCCAGAAGGGGAAGCTGGAAGGGCTTGGACTTGCTGATTTGAGCTAACACCATTTCAGACCTGCTGCTGGTAGCCCTTAATCTGCCATCAATGAGCTGGTGTTTGAGAACTGTGTGACAGGCAGGCTACTAGCTTCCCTGAGCTCACTGAGGCTCTTTCTTCCTGGGACCTCCTGGCAGATTTACCACTGGCGCTAGGAAGGCAGAAGCATCAGCCAGCTGGCCGGGTGCTCAGCAGAGGGAGACTTGGAACAGGCACACAGCCTGTTGGCTAAGTCTAGCGTTTCTGGGGTGTGGATGTGTGTTTGGAATTTGCAAGGAGTCACTGATGACCCAGCAGGCTTCCGCTACAGTGGCATACTCATTTTTAACCCTGATACTGGGATTGCCTTCCCTTTACTGTGTGCCCTACTGTGCATAGGGGGGACCAGGAAGCCACCTAAAGGCTTTTTTTTTGTCATTTCTGAAGCCTTGAGTCTGGCTCTTCTCTTAGGGATATTTGGGCCAATTGCCCTGGTGATTCCCATTGTGTAAATTGAGGGTTTGGCCAAGTCTGACTGAATTGTTTATTCTTTTACAAAAAACAAAAGCACTTTTTTTTAAACTGAAAAAAATGAACTTGCTTTTGCACATAGCATTATTGACCTAAATTAACTTGGGCATGTTACAGGAGTAAAAGGGAGAACTTCTTACGCAGTTAGGCAGGACCTGTCATGTTGCAGGTGTCAATGTCTAAATGGGGCCCCCAGATAAGCCATCCTTCAGCTTCCTGAGGGGTGGGGCAGGAGCCCACAATACAGTCATTGTTCACTGTCTACCCACTTAGTTATTTTAAAAACTGCACAGCATTTAAAATCCTGTTAATAGAACATTGGATTAGGAATAAGAGTACTCAAGCTTGCCCTCCTTCCCTGAGTGTTAAAAGGAATTCAGGAAAGGCACTATTTCTTGTGTATATAAGTGGGGGAGGGAAAGACGGAGGGGAAGAGACTGACTTTCTTTGAAATAAGAGTAATACCTTGAGCTCCTTATAAGAAAACTTTCACAGAGCATTATTAGGGGGTTTCACGTGCTCGGCAGGCAGATTTAGAATTTTTTTAATGACTCAATCTCCAATTTGTTTAGTCAGTGGGGGCCCTGAGTTCTGGAAGCTCATTGGGTTCTCTGCTAAACCATGGACACTGTTGTTGTGTCAAATTCAGCTCAATTACCATTAAATACTTTTTTCACCAAAATGCTTAATTTTTTCTCTGTCATATATTTTGGGCCAGCGAGAGGAGTCTGAGATAGCCAAGACAAAAGCTGCTCTAATTATTGTAGCCAAGAGGAGGAATTTGGACCTGCAGTGCAGGACCAGTGAGAAAGAAGAGTGGAGGAACAGAGTGACATCTATCCGCTGACATCTTAGTTCATAAGATTAGACCTAACCTTATTGATATAAGGAATGGATATGCCTGTAGCCGTATTCATGTGATTTTAGGATTATTAATTGGAATGGAATGTCTATCCCATTGCTCAGTTTTACATAGCAACCTTGAAGCACTGGAATGCTTGGGAAGCAAGGCTCTCAGATTAAATAGAGGTTTTATCCGAAACCTGTTTTCAGACGTGTTGGAAATGTTCCTAAAATGCACAAGTGTGACTTTGGAGTGTTCAGTGAATTCACTGTGTTATCCTCTAGTGACTAAGACTTTTTTTTCAGTACCTCAGGAATTCACGAGAATTTTTTTCCCCCCAGATCTTTACAGAGAAGATGGCTGTAGTTGAGCTAATTTTGAAGTGTACATTCCTCAAATTTTTGTGTATTTGTTAAAAAATCCCTAATTTTTCCTATTTATTATTCTGATTAATTTCTTTCTTTTAAAAGTATCCTTATTAATTTCTTTTTTTAAATTTTCCAGTTAGTTTGTGCTTCTGTAAGTTGGAATATGGGTTATTCTTATAAATGGAAATGTGTGATTGTAAAGCAGTATCTTCGGCCTGGACGGGCCAGTGAATGAAGTGAAGCTTGTTTTTGATCATTTCTGCCTCTCCTTTTTCCCCCCTCCCTTCCTCCCCAGGATCCATGGTGTTCGCATTACTCCTCCTGCCCCCATCAAAGCCTGAACTCAGCAAATTCTTTGACATTGAAATTCATTTATATGACTTTAAGTCACCTTCATGAAATGACTTAAATTTAACTCGTTACCTCTCCCAGGGAGAATTGCAGTTAGAGCTTGTTTTCTTATTTTGGTATGGAAGGCTCTACATCCTGCTAAAGGAGTTTCAGGACCTATAGTTTTGAGTAGGGATATTTTTAGTCACGAGCTTATTCCCGTGAGTTTATTCCTCCCAATCAATCATATTACGTTGTAAACTGCTATTTTACTTGTGAATGGTTGACACAGGAGGAGACCACTGGCATAATGGAAAACCTTTGCACCTAAAAGTTTCTGAGAAACTTCCAGAAAGGAGCACTTTTCTTACTAAGTGAGAGATTTAAATCAAGAAAAGCCATTTCTTCTATCCCCTGAATTGTCATCCTGGAATTGTACTTCGCATTGACTAATTCAGCAAACATGTATTGAAGGCCAACTGCATGCAGTTAAAACTACTACATTAGCTATAGGAAAACCATCCATTTCTCTTTTAAAGTTTGTAAGGGGTGAAGAAATTGGGGTAGTGAGTAGCTGACAGATGTAGAATGCCTTTTTAAATTCTAGACCTTGGGAGTATTTCTCAGGTATAATAAAATGTTTTTGTGAACTTATAAGTAAGTTTGAAGAAAGATAGGTTAAGTGAAATTGGTTGGGAATTTTCGTTTCTACTGGAGCCAGAAAGGGACAGTTTATGCGACATTTCCCAAATTTACTTGAGCATGATCTTTTGTTTTATTTTTAATTTTTTTTTTTTTTTTTTTTTTTTAGTATCTCAGGGGACTGGTGAACACTTTGGAAAATGCTGCTCTAGACCATGAAAGTATTTTGTCCTCTTTTTAGAGGACTCTTTTATATTAGTGTGCATATGTTTATTATTCAGAGACAGAATAGTCTTTACATATTGTGATTAATGGATTCTTGTCAATAAGTTTCTTCATTGGTTTCAGAAAGAGTGTTTATTAGTGAGGTTTGAAGGGCTGGCTCTAATGACGATGGTGTGATAAACCTCTGTTGTATGACTGCTCTCTCGTGCTCACTCAGGTATGGAATCTAAAGCAGGAAGCAGAACCTGTAGTTCTGGTTTATAGGTCAGAGGATAACTTGCCCAATGTGCCCCTTATGGAGCATTTGTAAAGTGCCGGGCACTTTTTTTTAAGGTAATGAGACTTTAAAAAAACAGTTATTTGAGATAATTGTAGATTCATATGCAGTTGTAGGAAGTAACACAGAGATCCTGGATACTTTTCACCCAGTTTCCTCCAGTGATAACATGTTGCATAATACTAAAATGTTACAATCAAGAAGTTAACATTGATATAATCTTCAACCTTATTTACATTTCATGGGTTTACATGCACTCATGAGTGCATGTGTTTAGTTCTGTGCAGTTTCATCACATGTGAAAATCCATGTGACCACACCACCGCAGTCACGATGCAGAACAGTTCCATTACAAGGATTCCTTCTACATCCCTTCTATAATCATAACCAACTCTCTTTCTTTCTCACTCCCCAACCCGGACAACCACTAGTCTGTTCTTCATCTCTGTGATTTTGTCATTTCAAGCGTGCTTTATAAACGGAATCATATAGCAGTACCCTTTTGAGATAGGTCTTTTTACGTATTGGCCACTTTAAACTCACTGTTTCCAATCTTTGCAAAAGTCTTACACTGTAGGGATTATGAATTCTCTTCCATAGATGAGGAGGTGAAGCCTCTGAAAAGTGAAGGCGTACCCAAGGCCGCTCAGATGGTGGTCTAGGTAGGAAGCCCGGATATGCCTGATGCCCAGCCTTGGCGCCTTTCACTCCAGCCTTGACTTTCCTTCGGGCTCTAGAGACTCACATTCTGTTCTTTTATGTACACTGTTCTCTTTTTTTCAAAATAAGGACTTTGAGAAATACGTATTCAAAATAAGGTTTCTTATGCTTTTTCCCTTTTCTTTTTTTCAAATTGTAACCTTTAAGAAAGAAGATTGGGTCGCATTATTATTTTGGAAGGACAGAGATTGGGTATTTTTTTTTTTTACATGTTATTATTATCCTTCTTTATTCTTGAAGAGATTGAAACATTCATAAGAGATATTTTAAAAACCACAGTAGAACGCAGCAGTCTAGAAAGAAGATTGGGTATTTTTTCCCTACAGCTCTGTTTTGGGCTTATTGCCATTTTCGGAGTTTTCTGTGCTTGACCTCTCACCACTTTGACACCTGAGCAGCCCGACTGATGAGGATGGTTACAGTGTAGGGGATGAAAGTCTTGATCCTTGCACACCATTTCTTGAGTCCGTATATAGGCATCTCTGACTTGAAGCATATCGAAGGCTGTGCTTGGGCTGCTAAACACATAAGTTCCCTGAGATAAGTTCCCTGAGCCCTGGGAACTTATCTTTCTGCAAACTAGACACTGTCACTGAACGTAGGGTGGTGGGAAAGCAAAACACATATGTGAATCATGGTAGGCACTGTATATTTAAGAGAAGACTCCAATACTGGAAAACAATGAAGTCTTTTGAAAGCTCTGTGTGGGATACAGTTTTTAAAAAATTATGAAACAATTAACAAAATGGAGATTTTTGTTTCTCATTGACTTCCCCAGGACATTCTCCTCTTTCAGGGTTTTTGAACTAATTGTTTCTTCTGTCTGGAAAACTTTCCTGAGCTCCACCTGGCTTGGCTTGCTCCCTCACTTTCTTCAGGTCTCTGTATAGTCACAATATTGCCTTTTCCCTGTAGTCTTCGCTGATATTTGAAATTGCAACACCCCACCCACATCCATTTTCCTTACTTGCATTCTTTTTCTCCGTCACACTTTGATCAGTATCTAACATGCCCTATTAGATACTTATTTATGTGATGGTGGATGGTTTCCATCCTGCTAGAATATAAGCCTCCTGAGGGTAGGGATTTTTGCCTATTTTGTTCACTGCTGTATTCCCAGCATCTCAGAATAGTGGTTGGTACATCTTAGATCTCATTGGATATTATTCAAATAAGTGAATTTTTCAACAGTAAAGTTTTGTTTGAATTAAATTACAGGACACAAGAGAATTATCATGTCTATACAGGTCAGCTACTGGTAAGATGCTCATTTAAAAATGGTGAGTCAGTTTAGTACAAATGCTGTCTTTTCTTGCCTACGTGGAACATTGTTTCTAGCTGTGATTTTTCCGATGAAAAATGACTCACTTTGGGGGAGTTCTTTCAGATGTAAAGGAAATTAATCAGCAGATCTGGGTAATTGAACCTTGCGAACTATCCTAGAAGTGTTCATACTTCTGCCAAATTGAAGCATGAGTTGAGTGTTTGAATAACCAAATACTTCTGCCAAATCGAAGCATGAGTTCAGTGTTTGTATAAACACCTATATAATTACTCCCATTAACATTCCAGCATGTATTTGCTGAAGGACACTCTTTAATTTTTTTTTTTAAGATTTTTATTTTTATTGGGGAAGGGGTACAGGACTTTTTTGGGGAACAGTGTGAACTTCCAGGACTTTTATCCAAGTCAAGTTATTGTCCTTTCAATCTTAGTTGTGGAGGGTGCCGTTCAGCTTCAAGTTGTTGTCCTCTCAGTCTTAGTTGTGGTGGGCGCAGCTTAGCTCCAGGTCCAGTTGCCATTTCTAGTTGCAGGGGGCACAGCCTACCATCCCTTGTGGGAGTCGAACCAGCAACCTTGTGGTTGAGGGGATGCGCTCCAGCCAACTGAGGCATCCGGGAGCTCAGCGGTAGCTCAGCTCAAGGTGCCCTGTTCAGTCTTACTTGCAGGGGGCAGAGCCCACCATCCCTTGCAGGACTCGAGGAATTGAACTGGCAACCTTGTGGTTGAGAGCCCACTGGCACATGTGGGAATCGAACCGGCAGCCTTCAGAGTTGGGAGCATGGAGCTCTAACCTCCTGAGCCACCGGACCGGCCCCGACACTCTTCAATTTTGCAGTAAAAGTATTTTCACATGTTGGCTGCCACTGTGAAAATTGGTTTCTCCCCTATTTTTGGGAAGCTGGTGCCACTGTTTTGATTTGGGGGGTGTGGTCTGGTGCTGTGTAATATTTGCTTTCTTGGTGGAAGGAGAATTGTGATGGAAGTAAACTTTTGGTTTCAAATTTTTTGGAGGGGCTATTTTTGTTAGTGCTAGGAATGGAAAAAGAAATAAATATTGCTGTTGGGGTACTTTAGGTAATATATACTCTGGTTGGAAAAAACACCCCAAAAAACAGTGTTGCTTTTGACAAAGTTGGATAGGATGAGATGAAGGGTCTGGTCTTCCTGGGACTGTTCTAGTTCTTTGGGGAAGGTTTGGAGGGTAGCTACAGCTCAGGAGCAGGAAAGGGGTGTTGCTATGGCTGGAAAAGACCTCCTAGGGGTGCGGGGGGCTAGCACCCACTCTCTCAAGTTCCTGCAGGATGTGGTGTGGTTGTGTGGGCCCTTCCTATCACTTGGTCCTATATGAGTTAAAAATGCCAGGAGACTAAAGCTTGGAGAGGGAAGAGATAAGAGAGATGTTAATGCAGCAAGAAAGTAATTCATATTTTGAGACGTGTGAACACTTGGCTTCCAAACAACTCACACTTTCCTTCATTATTTATAGACACCCTAAAACTACCTTTTGTGTACTGTATTCAGATTTTCTTTCTTTTTTTAATTTATTTATTGGGGTGACATTTGTTAGTAAAATTACATAGATTTCAGGTGTACAATTCTGTAATACATCATTAATAAATCCCATTGTGTGTTCACCACCCAGAATCAGTTCTGCTTCCATCACCATATATTTGTTCCCCCTTACCCTCATCTTCCACCCCCCATCCCCTTACCCTCTGGTAACCACTAAACTATTGTCTGTGTCTATGAGTTTTTGTTTCTCATTTGTTTGTCTTGTTCTTTTGTTGTTTCGTTGTTTTTTTTTTTTTTTTTTTTTTAGGATGGAACAATCCTTTATTGTCAGACAGTTTCACAAAGAGTTTGTCGGTACATTACTTTTCCAGTGGAGAAGAATAGATAGACGTGAAATCAGCCTTCAGCCGTCAGCAGCTCCTCTGTTCAGGGTCTGGGATCTTCCTTGCCCAAGTGGTGGGGGGGAGGCGTATACTTCCCCTCCTTTATTAGCTTATCCCGCTGCCTCATGATGGCACTAAGACGTTTCATCATTTTCTGCCGAAGCAGACATTCTACAAAATCATCATACTCTATCTTGCACTCTTTCTCTGCGTGGATAACACCAATTCCATGTGAACATTCTATCCATTCTTTTTCAAAAGCATGGCACCGAGATGAAAGCTTCTGGGGCTGCTCAGCACTCTGAATTGTCATCCAGCGGTCTAAGTCAACACCCAGCCTTTTCTGTATATCAAAGAAAGGCATGGCGTCCAACCCCGGTGCCCTAGTCTCCTCGCTGGCCGCCGCTACTGGATCTCTTTTGTTGTTTTTGGTTTATATACCAAGTATCAGTGAAATCGTATGGTTCTCTCCTTTTTCTGTCTGACTTATTTCACTTAGCATTACACTCTCAAGATCCATCCACGTTGTCACAAATGTTCCTATATCATCTTTTCTTACCGCCAAATAGTAATCCATTGTGTATATATACCACAACTTCTTTATCCATTCATCTATCGAAGGACATTTTGGTTGTTTCCATGTCTTGGCCACCGTAAACAAAGCTGCAATGAACATTGGAGTACACGTGTCTTTTTTTTTTTTAATTAATTTTATTGGGGTGACAATTGTTAGTAAATTTACATAGATTTCAGGTGTACAATTCTGTATTACATCGTCTATAAATCCCATTGTGTGATCACCACCCAGAGTCAGTTCTCCTTCCATCACCATATATTTGATCCCCCTTACCCTCATCACCCACCCCCCACCCCCCTTACCCTCTGGTAACCACTAAATTATTGTCTGTGTCTATGAGTTTTTGTTTCTCATTTGTTTGTCTTGTTCTTTTTGGTTTATATACCACATATCAGTGAAATCATAGGGTTCTCTGCTTTTTCTGTCTGACTTATTTCACTTAGCATTATTCTCTCGAGATCCATCCATGTTGTCACAAATGCTCCTATATCATCTTTCCTTAACGCCGAATAGTATTCCATTGTGTATATGTACCACAACTTCTTTATCCATTCATCTATCGAAGGACATTTTGGTTGTTTCCATGTCTTGGCCACCGTAAACAAAGCTGCAATGAACATTGGAGTACACATGTCTCTATAGAGAAATGCTTTTATATTTTTGGGGTAGATACACAGGAGAGCGATTGCTGGGTCATATGGTAATTCTATTCATAATTTCTTGAGGAACCTCCACACAGCCTTCCATAGCGGCTGCACCAGTCTGCATTCCCACCAACAGTGTATGAGAGTTCCTTTTTCTCCACAGCCTCTCCAACACTTGTTACTATTTGTTTTGTTGATAAAAGCCATTCTGACTGGGGTGAGGTGATATCTCATTGTGGTTTTCATTTGCATTTCTCTGATGATTAGCGATGTTGAGCATTTTTTCATATGTCTATTTGCCATTTGTATGTCCTCTTTGGAGAAATGTCTCTTCAGGTCCTCTGTCCATTTTTCAATTGGGTTGTTTGTTTTTTTGTTGTTGAGTTTCATGAGTTCCTTGTATATTTTGGATATTAGCCCCTTATCAGAGGAACTGTTTGCGAAAATCTTCTCCCATTCAGTTGGTTGCCTCATTATTTTGTCAATAGTTTCTTTTGCTGTGCAGAAGCTTTTCAGTTTCATATAATCCCATTTGTTTATTTTAGTTTTTACTTCCATTGCCTTTGGAGTCAAATTCATAAAATGCTCTTTGAACCCAGTTCCATAAGTTTAGTACCTGTGTTTTCTTCAATGCAGTTTATTGTGTCAGGTCTTATGCTTAAGTCTTTGATCCATTTTGAGTTAATTTTGGTACATGGTGACAGATAACAGTCCAGTTTCATTCTTTTACACGTGGCTATCCAATTCTCCCAGCACCATTTATTGAAGAGACTGTCTTTCCTCCATTGCATGTTTTTAGTTTCTTTGTCAAAAATTGTCTGTTCATATTTATGTGGTTTTATTTCTGGGTTCTCAATTCTATTCCATTGGTCTATGTGTCTGTTTTTCTGCCAATACCATGCTGTTTTGATTATTGTAGCCCTGTAATACAGGCTAAAGTCAAGGAGTGTGATACCTCCAGCATTGTTCTTTTTTCTTAAGATTGCTTTGGCTATTCGGGGTCTTTTGTGATTCCAAACAAATCTGATGATTTTTTGTTCTATTTCTTTAAAAATTGCCATTGGGATTTTGATGGGGACTGTATTAAGTCTGTATATTGCTTTGGGTAATATGGCCATTTTAACTATGTTGATTCTTCCAATCCATGAGCACGGAAAGTCTTTTCGTTTCTTTGTGTCTTCAATTTCTTTCAAACAATGCATGCTTATAGTTTTCAGCATATATGTCCTTTACATCTTTGATTAAGTTTATTCCTAGGTATTTTATTCTTTTTGCTGCAATTGCAAAAGGAATTGTTTTTTGTATTTCTTTTTCTGAGATTTCATTGTTAGTATATAGGAATGCAGTGGACTTTTGTACGTTGATTTTGTAGCCAGCAACTTTACTGTATTCATTGATTGTTTCTAACAGCTTTTTGGTGGAGTCTTTAGGGTTTTCTATATATAGCATCATGTCATCTGCAAAGAGTGACCATTTAACTTCTTCATTCCCAATTTGGATGCCTTTTATTTCTTTCTCTTGCCGGATGGCTCTGGCAAGGACTTCCAACATAATGTTGAAAAGCAGAGGTGATAGGGGACAGCCCTGTCGTGTTACTGAACGTAGAGCAAAGCGCTTCAATTTTTCACCATTAACTATGAGATTAGCTGATGGCTTGTCATATATGGCCTTTATTATATTAATTTATTTTCCTTCTATACCTATTTTATTAAGTGTTTTAATCATAAATGGATGTTGTATCTTGTCAAATGCTTTTTCTGCATCAATTGATAGAATCATATGATTGTTGTCCTTTATTTTGTTTTTGTGATGTATCACATTGATGGATTTGCGGATGTTGAACCATCCTTGTGCCCCGGGGATGAACCCCATTTGGTCGTGAGGAATAATTTTTTTAATGCATTGTTGTATTCGATTTGCTAGAATTTTGTTTAGGATTTTTGTATCAGTATTCATCAGAGATATAGGTCTGTAGTTTTCGTTTTTTGTGTTGTCCTTACCAGGTTTTGGTATCAGGGTAATGTTGGCCTCATAAAATGAGTTAGGGAGTACTGACTCTTCTTCAATTTTTTGGAAGAGTTTGACCAGGATTGGTATTAGAGCCTCTTTGAAGGTTTGGTAGAATTCACTAGTGAAGCCATCTGGTCCCGGACTTTTGATTTTGGGAAGGTTTTTGATGACTGATTCAATTTTGTTACTGGTGATCGGCCTGTTTAGATTTTCTAGTTCTTTATGGTTCAGCCTTGGAAGGTATATGTTTGTAAGAAATTGTCCATTTCTTCTAGGTTATTGAATTTGATGGCATATAGTCCTTCATAGTATTCTTGCGTGATCCTTTGTGTTTCTGTCGTGTCCGTTATACCTTACCCTTTTTCACATCTGATTTTGTTAATTAGTGTCTTCTCTCTTTATCTTAGTGAGTCTAGCCAAGGGTTTGTCAATTTTGTTAATCTTTTCAAAGAAACAGCTCTTTGACACATTAATTTTTTCTATTGTATTTTTATTCTCTATTTCATTTAGTTCTACTCTGATTTTTGTTATTTCCTTTCTTCTGCTGACTTCGGTTTCACATGTTCTTCTTTTTCTAGTTCTATGAGGTGTAACATGAGGTTATTTATTTAGGATTTTTCTTGTTTCTTGAGACAGGCCTGTAATGATATAAATTTCCCTCTTAAAACTGCTTTCGCGGCATCCCAAAAATTTTGGTAGGATGTATTTTCATTGTCATTTGTTTCTATGTATCTTTTGAGCTCTCCTCTAATTTCTTCTTTGACCCAGTCGTTCTTTAAAAGTATCTTGTTTAATCTCCGTGTATTTGTGTTATTTCCTGCTTTCTTTTTGCAGTTGATATCCAATTTCAAAGCCTTGTGGTCAGAGAATATGCTTGGTATGGTTTCAGTCTTCCTAAATTTGCTGAGGCTGATTTTATGTTTCAATATATGGTCTATCCTTGAGAATGTTCCATGTACTCTCGCAAAGAATGTATAGTCTGATGTTTTAGGAGGAAGTGCTCTATATATGCGAATTATGTCCATTTCATCTAATATGTCTTTTAGGGCTGCTATTTCGTTATTTATTTTCTGATTGGATGATCTATCCATAGCTGTCGATGTATTTAAGTCCCCTAGTATAATTGTGTTTCGGTCAATTTCTCCCTTTAGTTCTGTTAGTAGTTGCTTGGTATACTTCGGTGCTCCCTGATTAGGGGCATAAATATTGATGACTGTTATGTCTTCTTGTTGTATAGTCCCTTTTACCATTATGAAATGTCCATCTTTGTCTCTTGTTATCTTTTTCACCCTGAAGTCTGTTTCCTCTGTTATGTTTATGGCTACTCCTGATTTTCTCTGGGTACTATTTGCTTTCAGTGCCAATTTCCACCCTTTCACTTTGAGTCTATGCTTGTCCTTGTAGCTGAGATGTGTCTCTTGTAGACAGCATATGGTTGGATTTAGTTTTTTGATCCAATCTGCTACTCTGTGTCTCTTTATTGGTGAGTTCAGTCCATTTATATTTAGGGTGATAATTGATATGTGAGGGTTTCCTGTCATTCTATCTTTAGTTTTCTGGTAAGGCTGTGTCTCCATTATTTCTTTGCCTTTTTGTTGTTGTCTATTATTTCTGTGTGGTGGTATTCTATGATGTTTCCCTCTGTTTCTTCTTTTATTACAGTATATATTTCTGTTCTGGATTTTTTTTGAGTTGTTACCCTTAAGTTTATGTATAAGAAAGTTTGATATTTAGAGTATTCCATTTTCTTCAGTGTGCTTCCTTTCTCCATTCCCATATTCTGTTTCAGGCCTTACGCTCCCCCTTTTTATGTTGCCACAAATTTTCCCTGTTGATGGTGGTCGAATAGCCTCCTTTAGTATTTCTTTTTTTTTTTTTTTAATTAATTTATTTATTAGTTTCAGGTGTACAAAACAAGGTAATACTTAGACGTTCATCATTTATATCCCTCATACTGTGAACCCCCCTCCCCCCATCCACTATCCCTCCGACCTCACACTGAACCATCACATTATATGTATAAAATTATAGTTGGCATTCATTAATGTTTAGCTTCTGATGTACAATGCCATGATCAGGTATCCACAGTATCCCTGAGGTGGTCTCCCAAATAGGACGCATGTCCATCGGATACCCAACAAAATCTTTACAACATTATAGAATACCTTCCCCAAATTAATTTTCAAAAAAAAAACCCTGAGGCCATCTTGTGGTTACCAGCTGCTTCCAAATCCCTTCACCTTTCCCCTTATCCCCAACCCCCTCCCACACACCCATCTAACCACTCTCGGTTTTTTCTCTGCGTCCCCAAAACTGTCTCTGATTAGTTCATTCACATAGTCTTTTCTTTAGATTCCATATATAAGTGAGATCATATGGTACTTGTCTTTCTCTTTCTGACTTATTTCACTTAACATAATGTTCTCTAGATCCATCCATGTTGCTGCAAATGATAAGATTTCTTTCTTCTTTATGGCTGCGTAATACTCCATTGTATAAATGTACCACAGCTTCTTAATCCAGTCATCTACCGATGGGCATTTTGGTTGTTTCCATATCTTGGCTATTGTGTGAAGTGCTGCAATAAACATAGGAGTGCATACAGATTTTTGAATTGGAGTTTTGGATTTCTCCGGGTAGATGCCTAGGAGTGGAATTACTGGATCATAGGGTAGTTCCATTTTCAGATTACTGAGATACCTCCATACTGTTTTCCATAGTGGCTGCACTAATCTGCAGTCCCACCAACAGTGCACTAGCGTTCCCTTTTCTCCACATCCGCGCCAGCATTTGTTGTTTGTTGATTTATTGATAATAGCCATTTTGACTGGAGTGAGGTGGTATCTCATTGTGGTTTTTATTTGCATTTCTCTGATGGTTAGTGAGGTTGAGCATTTCTTCATATGTCTTCTTGCCTTCTGTATGTCCTTTTTAGAGAAATGTCTCCCCAAGTCCTCTGCCCATTTTTTAATTGGGTTGTTTGTTTTTTTGGAGTTGAGTTGAGTAAGTTTTTTATAGATTTGTGATATTAATCCCTTATCAGATATATCATTGGCAAATATCTTTTCCCATAGAGTAGGATCCCTTTTTGTTTTATTGATGGTTTCCTTTGCTGTGAAAAAACTTTTTAGTTTGATGTAATCCCACATGTTTATTTTTTCCCTTACTTCGCTCGCGCGAGGGGATGTATCAGTGAAAATTCCTTTAGTATTTCTTGTAGTGCAGGTCATGTATTAGAAAATTCCCTCAGGTTCTGTATGTCGGGAAAGGTCTTTATTCCTCCTTCATATCTAAAGGATATCTTTGCTGGACATATTATTCTTGGCTCATGATTTCTATTTCAATAGTTTGAATATTTGGTTCCACTCCCTACTAGCTTGTAGAGTTTCTGCTGAAAAATCTGATGATAATCGAATGGGCTTTTTTTTGTAGGTTACTGTCTTCTTTACCCTGGCTGCCTTGAGGATTCTTTGTTTGTCGTTGATTTTAGACAGCTTCAATACAATGTGCTTTGGAGTAGGCCTGTTCGGATTGAGGTAATTAGGTGTTCTATTTGCTTCTTGGATTCCACGATCCAGGTCTGTCCACAAATTTGGGAAGTTCTCATCAACAATTTGTTTGAATATATTCTCTGTTCCCTTCTTTCTTTCTTCTCCTTCTCTTATGCCCATTATTCTTATATTGCTCTTTCTGACATAGTCAGAAAGTTCTTGTAGAGTTCTTTCATTTTTTTTTCAGTCTCAAGTCTCTTTCTTTTTCCATCTGTGTAAATTCCAGGTTACTATCTTCGATGTCACTGATTGTTTCCTCCATCTGGTCAACTCTACTGCCTAAGCTGGTTATTTCATTCTTAATTTCTTCTATTGAGTTCTTAATTTTCGGAAATTCTATTTGGTTCTTTTTTACAATTTCAATCTTTCATAAAATGCTCATGTTGTTCTTTGATTGCATTTCTGAGTTCATTAAATTGCCTTTCTGTTTTTCCTTGCATCTCGTTGAGTTCTTTCAGAACTGCAATATTGAATTCTCTGTCATTAAGTCACTTATTTCCATATCTTTAAGTTCCTTTTCTGGTGACTTCAGTTTCTTTCTGAGCTGTCTTGTTTCCTTGGTTATTCATGGCAATACTGATTTATTATTTCTCTTTTTCGACATCTACAGGAGTGGCTTCTGCAACAGGGTGATAGGAAGAGGTTTTTCTTTTTTTTTTCAATACTTTTTGGTAGAATGTTTTATTTTCTCTCCGACTGCAGTCTTTTTTCCCCTCTCTCTCACGGTAGTGCTATGTTTTCTGTGCACTATTCCAGCATCTCACACAATGGCGGATTCCCTGGGAAATCGGGTTCTCCTCTTTTAACAGTTCACCTGGGTCATAGGGCGCCACATCCCTGTGGGGATGCTGAGAACTTTTGCAGTTCCAAAGCTCTTTCTGCACCAGATTCGGAGCCCGTAAGTTTCAGAAGTTCTGTTTACTCCTGCAGGGATCCGCTTAGATAGGTGGGGTCAGGGGCGGGGTGAGTTTTGAGAGGTGGCCCAGAGCAATGGCGGTGACCACCACCACAGCCAGTCCTGCTTCCACAGCTCCCTCCCCTTTGCCGGAACTAGTTGGGCTGCGAATCTGTGTCTGTGGTCCACAGTTCTCAGAACAGCAAATATTCTGTTCTTTTGATCTGACACTGCTACTGTTCAGCTTCTAGCACCAGGCAGGTGGGGGTGGGGTGAACTCTGGGTGGGTAGGGAGGGGGCGGCTAGTCTCAGTGCCCAAGGCTTCCATTCTCTCCTCGGCAGTGAGGGCTTAAACCACCGTTTTCATCCTTCTTTAAGTCTTTTCTCCGATGTCTCTGCCATGAGCGTTGGTTTCAGCCATGTTATATGTTGCCCCCTCAGCCCTATGGGACGTAAGCGGAGCCTTAGCAGTCCGAGTTCTTCCCCTCCCACAGCTGCGGTAGCTTTGGGATGCAGCGAGTTGGGAGCACTGAGCTAGGTCTGCGTCCTGCACCCGTGCGGCTCTGTCTTTACACTTCTCCCTTCCCTCTCCCCTGCTTGCATGATTCTCCCACCTTTAGGTGAATTCAGTAGTGGGCCTCTTCGTCTTGCCTGTCTGCTTTGCAGGGAGTTATTGTTTGTGGAGTTATTGTTGTTCGAATAGTTGTAAATTCTAGGGGAGCTTTACAGAGCCTCACCTCACGGTGACCTTTTGATGATGTCTCTCTCAGATTTCTATGTGAACTGAACATTAGAGGAAATTCTGAGTACAGCTGTGATGGGATTCAGGCAGTTCAGTTTTTGTATTCCAAAAGCAACAGGTACACTGATAGTTGTTGGAGTTGACTGGAACACCTCCTCTGTGTTGGTAAAGGTATTGCTAAATTAAAATTACTTAGTAGTGATCAGGCATCCCTTGTTTCATTTCTGAGAATAGTCAGTTAACTTTCCTTTTATCAAGAGAAATAACCTTAGTCGAGTTACTTAAATCAGACTTTTTCTTGAAATAATTTTCATTATCCTACCCTTGAAAAAGTAGGTGGCTGCAGAGAGCACGTAGAGACAGAATTATAAAGCCATTTGTGTTACATTAGCGTAGTACATCACTTTTAGAATTCATCTGACAGATGAATTCTAACACTTCCTAACCAGCACCAGCTGCATGCAGATAAGTGTTTCAAATAGAACCCAAGGTGAGCAATAAATTTAGGGAGAAAACAGACATTGGCTGAGACTCTCACAGAATACCAGATATGAAATGATATGTAATAACCAAGAACATAAGAACTGTCAGATTGTGGACTCTAAATCTACCTATTAAAATGTTTAAATGCTGTGGTCATTACTCTTGAGCCTTCTGCCCACCCTTCAAAAATGGTTGACATGTTTAGATGTGGAATTAATGAGACTTTTGAATATCCACAACCTTACTTCACAAACTACATCATTGTCCCTTGTCCCAAACACATGTTTTTTTGACCAAAATTTTGAATTGGTCAAAATATGTTGTATAGAATGGTATAATTATTGGTTGACAGTGAGGAATTACAATTATAATGAAGTAATTCTGTGAGGAGGGTTTTGTTTTTTTCCTTTTAGCAAGGAAAATTTCATATGGTTATATTTGCCAGTTATTTTGGCTGGATTTTAAAACTTTTGTGTGATTAGATTACATATTCTTTTTCTGCTATAGTGGAGGAGAAGTTCAACTACCCAAGTTTATCTGAATTTTTGGGAGTCTCTTCTTAGGCTCAAATTACTAAGTCTGGTGTCTATAGAGGGCTGGATTTAATTATCGGGTGGATCTGTCTTGGACTCTGTTCTAGGGAAGTGCCAGATGGGGAACTTATTATAACCTCGTTTTACTCATAGCATGGCCCCATGCCACAGGCACCATTAGAACCAGGCTTAGTTTGATTCCTAACCCACTGATTGTTCTAGCAGTCTCCTTACCTGTTGAATATAATGCTGTATTTTGATTTTTTTTCAAGTTATTTCAGAAATTATCACAGCTGCTTCTCAGTTAATCAGATGCTTAAGACTCCTGTTTCCACATTGCATGGCTGCTACATTTTTATGACACCGTAACTGTCTGGGGGTGGCTTCTGCCCCTATCCATCCCTTCCCATCGTCTACCTCTCACTGTTTCCTCATTTTCTGTGCTTCAAGGTGGTGAATTCCTGAGTAAACTGCTGACTTCCCACCCTGGCAGGGCTGGGCCTGTTGTTTGCAGTAGCTTATTTCAGTAGGAGAACCTTTCTTTGCTACAAACCCTGCCTGGGGTAAAGGGCTCATGCAGTCTCTGTAGCTCTTCTATGTATGGGTGTTGACTCTTCCCCTTGACTTGGAAACTTGTGCAAGAAAACTGAAAGATGCTTTCAGATGAAGCAGCTGTGACCCAGTCCCATTCACCCCTTTTGTTTAAAGCTCAAAATCTTACTTGAAGATAGGAAGTAGCAGTCAAGGTTCCCGTTTGTGAATGGTACCGCTTACTTTGGGTCACCTTCTTCCTAATGGTGTCTTCACTCTTGGCCTCTGTCTGTGCGGGTACCATCCAAAGGGAGCTGTTCCTCCTTGCCACCTCTTTTAAAGCTTCTCAGACTCTCTCTCCAGTGCTCCTCTAGCAAGCTGTGACATTAAGCATAAAACAAGCACATTAAGAATAAATAAATGCCAAGTTTCTGTCCTTGCCAACCTCATTAGAAAACAGTGATAAAATAAGTATGCATACAATTATATTATGCATAAAATAAAACATTTGAAATTAGCTCAGTAGGGGACCTTCTTAATGCTTTTCTAAGTATGGGATTTTTGTTTCAGAATGGGGACCTGGGAATTTCTGTTTCACTTTAAGAACTTCTCTATGAGTGTAGGAAAGAGAAGGTGAAGGAGAAGAGAGTGTTCTTTTTGACCATAGCTCCAAGGTTCTGTAAGAGTAGTGTTATTACACATATATTAAAGTGGAACAGACCAACATTTCCATAATTGTGTTTACTTTTGAAGGTGTGTAGTCTGATGATGAGTTCAGGTAAACAGAAACATGGAAAATAATTGTAAACGTTTGCGTGGTATGCTTGCTCCTAGGACTAAGAAACAGGAATATTTTATATTTTTCACCACCTTAATGGAGTCATATAGTCAGTCACTGTATTTGTGTGGGATGATAGAATTCTCTGAGATCCATCTGCCTCATGGCTCTCCTATTCTATGAGCCATTCTAAGTTAGGAAATGGAAAGATTAAGGGCTGACTGAGAGTTGAACCAGAGTTTTGTGTGTGTTTCCATTCACTAAGCAGGTTTTATTGAGTACCTTCTGGGTGAGATATAGTGTATAGCTTGAAATTAGACGCCTCAGTCAGAATCCTGGCTCAGCCACTTTCTAGCTGTGTGACCTCCAGAAAATTTTTAATTCTTAGCTTCCTCATCTGTAAAACTGGAAAATGGTGATAATGGATAACCATAGGATTATTTTGAGAATTAAATAAGATAACGCATACAAAGCATTTAGCATGGGGCCTGACTATGTGAGTTCAACTTGTTGTTAGAGTCATTATTAACTTACGTATTGAAGTAATATATAATGTGTGTTTTGCCTTCTAGAAGCTTGTGGTCCAAGGGGGCCATAGAAATACATATACATTCAAGAAAGACAGTGGGATAGTAGCTTGATGTATTGTGAATGGTAGAAACTATATGGAGAGGTTGGGATTGGGGTCGCCATGTTGTACAACTCGAGGGAGCATCATTCACATCATGGTCTTTGTGAACGGGTCTCTCTGAGTGGCATAGATGCACTGGTTAGGCTTTGAGTGGGACCATGAAGGGTGGGTGGAATCTAGATAGATGGAAGAGGGATAAGGGTGGACTTGGCAGGAATAAACAAGGTTCTTTCAGAGGAATGTGATATGTTCCAGCTGGCAGGAGAGCTGTTTGCACTGAGGATGTGTAGGTGGCTATGTGGTATGAGGTGGGACCAAGGCTTTGCTTCTTTCCAAGTTCTGAAAGCTGGAAGGAGTGGACCTTCTGGTGTGAGGGGTGCAGGACAGGGTGAAAGCCTCTGCTCTCTTCATAGTGTCTTCATTGAGTCTCCTTTGTGTGGGGATGGGATTACTGTGTTTCCAAAGGGTACTTTTCTGTAATAGCCTCTTAGTCTGTCATAGCAAACCACAAGGTTCACGTTTTTTCTGCCATTTTTTCCTTTTACTTTCACGTTACTCAGACCTCATTTTGTTGAATATCATGTTTACTCATTACATGTGGAGTGATCAAGATGCTGTGTGGCCTTATTACCCCAGTTCAATTTTGTATAGCCCTCAATTTCTTTTTAATATCTTTATGCACTTTTCTTTTTCCTTTTCTTACCTATGTGGAATTTATTCTGCTCTTTAAGGACTCTCAAAGACTTTAAGTCTATCATGGCATAAATTAGGTGGCAAGAAAAATTTTCCTTATTCTTAATCATCATCATCTCCTTTTTTTTTTTTTTTTTTGACTCATGGCTTTGGTAGAGTTCAATTTTGAGGATATAAATAAAATCATAATGACCAGAAGTAAATGGGATATTTGATTAACTTGTGTCAGGAGAGGAAAATTATCCACTGTCCCCTCTTGAGTTGTTCTGGCTAGACTAATAATAGATTTGATATAAGACAGATTAATAAGAGAAAAACCAATTTTATTTTGTGCACACAGAGGAGATCTTAAAATTGATGCTCAAAAAAAAACATAAAAAAAAAAAATTGATGCTCAGAGAGTGACCAAAAAGCAGGTAACTTTTATGTCTTTTTACATAAAGAAACGAGAAATTTGTGAAGATTTGAAAAGACAAAAGAAACTTAGATTTGGGTTTCATTAGTGAGGAATCTGAACAAAGTTTGGACTTGGGTAGTAAATTACTAAAAAAAAAAAATAACAAGGTTTGTTTATTCACATTTCTTGGCCTGAATTCCCTGACTCTGATGATAAGGATGTCTCCTTAGCCTTCAAGTGCAGAGAGGGCACCTTTCACATGGGGATTTGTTTTCTGCTTTCAGGGGGACACAGAGTGAGAGGTCAGAGTGTCCTTCTTGCACTGGAAGTTTCTTAAATAATTTGAATTCAAAGTAATCATTTAGGGTGGCCTGCCCTGGGCCCCAACACTTATAAATAATAACTTTAGCTCCATATAGCTTCCAAATTATTTTTAAAAAAATACATTTTAGGGGCGGCTGGATGGCTTAGTTGGTTAGAGCACGAGCTCTCAACAACAAGGTTGCTGGTTCAATTCCCGCATGGGATGGTGGGCTGTGCCCCTTGCAACTAAAAGATTGAAAAAACGGCAAGTGGACTTGGAGCTGAGCTGCTCCTTCCACAAATAGATTGAAGGACAACAACTTGGAGCTGATGGGCCCTCAAGAAATACACTGCTTGCCAATATTCCACAATGAAAAATGAAAAATAAACCCAAAACATTTTATTGGTTATTGAGTATTACATGATGCCCTAGAGCAGGGGCCAGCATACTTTTCCAGTGAAGGGCCAGACAGCAATTATGTATTTGAGACTTGCAGGTCAATATACTTTGTAGCAGACACTCAACTCTGCCTTTGTAGTGTGAAAACAGATGTAGATAATATATAAATGAATGGATGTGACTGTCTTGCAATAAAACTTTATTTGCATAAATAGGTAGTGAGCCAGATTTGGCTCTCTGAAGCAGTTTGCTAACACCTGCTCTAAAGGAATGAGTTTTTGTTAGCTTGGGAAGGTAAATGGAAACTTACTTAAAATGAGATAAGTCACAAAATTTCCAGATAACTCCACCAAAGGCTAAAAACCAATTTTTCTTCTATTGTTTGGAATAAAGTTCATTTTAATGATGAGTTTGTAAATAAACTCAAAATATCTTAATCTGTAGCTTTTAAAATCTAGTATCTAAGGTTCAAAACAAGCCTCTCTTTATTAAGCAACCATTTGTTGTTTTCTTTGTACCAGGCACTGTGTAGGTCATTGGAAATTCACAAATAATTTAGGCACAAACCTTCCCTTAGGGAGCTACAGTCTAGACTGTGCACTCACTCATTGCTGCCAAATGTGGACTTATGCCTTGGACCACATCAAATAAATGACCCAAGGTTCCAAGAAACCTGAATTGCAAAAGGAACTTTGCAGGGCAGCGGTGGGGGGCATTCACTCATCTTTTCTCTCTCTACTGCATATGCAATGGGACTTCCATATACTTTTGTTTCTTTTCATTTGTTTATTGTTAGAGAAAGCCAGCTTGAAGAATTTACAAATGGTGGAAATATTTGTTTTAATAACTTAGTTGCCAAACTCTCAGTCTTGATGATTCAAGAAGCTATGTGTGTGTTTTCTTACCCTTTATAGTTTTTACTGAGTAACCTTAATTCATTTTTTGAATTTCTGTAAGTGCTTCCTACCAGGTTATTGACCAGCTTCACCACATTGCAGAGGGTAATATTCTCATATTATTGAAATACACAGCTATGAAAATTGTCCTGTATCCAGCCACCTTTCCAGAGTGTTGTCCTTGGAACTGAGCCATTCTGGCCCTTGCAAATTGGGTAGAGTTGTTGGGTAGAGAGGAGGGAGGCAGGCAGTTCATGAAGGAGAAAGCTCTGAAGTCCAAGTGGGTGTGGTATGTGGACCCTAGGTGGTGGGGCCCATTGAGAACTGTGGGGTGATGGCATTGCATGGATACCAGTTTGTTTTTTTTCTTAGCACTGGCTGAAAATCATTTCTGTTTCTAGATTTGCTCTCAGACTGTTAACTCTAGAGTAGAGGATTCAAGAGTGTGTAGCTATCACTTCATCTCCCCATCCTTAGGATTGTCCATACCTTTTTGCCCTGAGAAATTAAATGAAAGCCCCAGCAATACTGCCTTACATGATGAGTATAAATTTTGTAATCATTGCTACAAATGGAGAGTATTTTCTTATGCAGTCCATTGATATTTATTTTACTGTTGGCAAGTCTATTGTCATCTTCAAAAGCACGGCTGCCTGTGACTTTTTTGGATATGTATAATACTATTTTATTTTGTCCATCCATGCATCCATCCAAACATCCAGTAAACATTTATTGATACCTACCATGTGTTGAGTACTTTGTTAGATGCTGGAGATACAGTGATTACTGAGATAATTATTCCATAAATAGTTGTCTAGTTGGGGCAGTTGGATACCACATTTGTGAGCTAAGTGCAGTGATAAAGGTAAGTGTAGCCTTTTAGGAAAACACCATCATCTGAGGCACCTGTTTGGTGGAAGGGAAGACAGGACACCACTTAGGCATGGGGAATTCCAGTTATTGTTACCGCATAGTCAAGTGACAGAATGGGCTGCAGTGTAACACAGTTGCTCTGTGACAGAGTTTGGACTTCAGCTTGCTGGTGAGGTGTCTGTGAGGGGGAGGTCAAAGCAGCTGAGTGACACATATATTTCTGTTCTAGAAGAGCCCCTCTGGTAACTGTGTGGTGTGGTTTTCGTAGGCTAGGACTAAAAACAGAGTAAATACATGGGAACGTTGAGGTATCAGAGCTACTCATTTATGCACTTCACTTAGTAAACATTTATTGAGCCTCCTATTCTGTGCCATGCCTTTTCTAAGCACTTGGAATATATATTCACATAGGAGAACAAAAGAGAAATAGTAGTAAGATTTTGGGGTTATTAATGCTAAATAAATGTTTGCAGGTGGTGATTATGATACATTTTTGAATATACAAGGTCAGACAGTTAAATTTGCGAACTCATCTTAGAAAAACTGCTACATACCTCATTGCTGAATATCACTGCGGTCACTTTTGAAATACTCTCCTTAGGAAGCTATGCACCGACGTCAGCACCTAGTCCACCCTTCAAAGCAATTTTGAAACTCCTTTTCTGGAATGTCCATCAGAGCTGTCATCGTATTACCCTTGATGTCCTGAATGTCATCAAAATCTCTTCCTTTCAATATTTCCTGTATCTTTGGGTAAAGAAAGAAGTCATTGGGGGCCTGATCAGGTCAGTAGGGAGGGTGTTCCAATGCAGTCATTTGTTTACTGGCTAAAAACTCCCTCACCGTGTGAGCTGGTGCATTGTCGTGATGTAAGAGCCATGAATTGGTGAAAAGTTCAGGTCGTCTAACTTTTTCATGCAGCCTTTTCAGCACTTCCAAATAATAAACTTGGTTATCTGTTTGTCCAGTTGGTACAAATTCATAATGAATAATCCCTCTGATAGCAAATAAAGAGTTAGCAACATCGTTGCAACATGTTTGCGAACTTAATTGCCTGAACTTAATTGCTTGTTGAATTCAGGATTAAATTGATTTGGGATATTTTATCTTGGATTTTGGGTCGTGCAGCATTAACATAAGAACTGGCCTCTTCTGTGGCACAAATGAGTAAAGTTTTAGTAAGTCAGCTTGTGGTTTCAAACTGGTGATTCTACCTTAGACTATTCAGGGCCGTAAGCTCTCATTTTCCTGCTCTTCAGCACTTCTATATCAGAGAGTGGGGAGGAAGAAAGGGAGCTAAGCTTCAGGCTGACTTGTCACTTGTTAGCACATTTGGTAATGAAGGTGATAAAATTAATAGTTCATTTTTAAAATTGGGGTGCAAATTGTCAGTGGACTTGTTCTAGTCTAGAGTTCCTACTTTCTCCCAAGCACGGGTAACTCAGTGTCTGGGTGTATCTGGTGGGATGTATGCCCACACACATTAAGGGGTGAGATTAACCTTGGAAATTGGATGTGGGCAAATAGCCCAGGAATTAGTACACTTAATTATTTTACCAATCAGAGCAATCATTTGCAGCACCAAGGAAGTTACCCTGGTAACTGATATAAGGATATGACATTTATTTTGTTGTATATCTGATATTTATTTTTACTTGAACTTGCTGGGATAATTTAGGAGTAAGAACTTTAAAATAAAAACAGAAATGGAAACTCTCCAGGGCATTGGAGAGGTAACAGTGCCCACCTCATAAGATCATTTTGAGGGTGTGAGGAGTTAATTTAAGCAAAGTATAAGGTCCAGCCCATAGTAAAAGTTATATAAATATTGGCCATTATTATTGATCTGCTTTTGAAAATCAGAATTTGCATGAAATTAACAAGTAACAGGTGAGGATCATAATACTGGATCATAAAATATCTGGATAATTGTCACGTCCAGCGCAACATGGGCAGTGAGAGAGAACGAGAAGGGGCGGCGAAGGGTTAAGAAAGAAGCAGAAGTCGAGATTTATGCACTAGGGGCCAAGGGTCTCACAGCCTCAATGGACTGAGAGCCCCGAATCAGGCCATTTTGTGACTTTTATTGATGTTCACACAAGGAAGTAACATTGTTTTCTCCACAGTCTGTGAATTTTATACATTATACTAGGAAACTGATTCAAACCAATAACCTTTGCCTGCAAGCGGCTGGAACCGAAAGTCCAAGGATGTCTTAGTAATTGTTTTATGTACCTCTCCAAGGGACAAAACCTTTGTGCTGAAACTTACTGATATGAATAGATGGAGAACTGATGTTATCACATTGTTGAATCTCCTCCCAAGCAGGTTATGGAAAGGATATAGCCACAGAGGCAGCAGAAGCGCTCCTTAGCCGGGGGAAGGTGGGAGTCTATGCCCACCTCTATCAACCACATGAGTTCTCCAGGTGGCCCCTATGTGACTGTGCCTGTCTTAGGTTGTTCGTCACTTGAGGAATCTTACCCGTCATTGACTAACAAGCCATTCTTTGGGGCCAAACAGGGAGACATAAAGTATAAGCACAAAGGTGAAGCAAAGTCCCTGAAAGGATCAGTCTCACAGACTCTGCTTTGTTTAGGGGTAGGTATGAGGGGACAGAAGGGTAGGCTGCTGCGTGATAACAGATAATATAAGAGAAGACAACATAATATACTAGATAAAGCAATATTGTATCACCTTTTAACTTCAGTAGCAACACATTTAATAGGCAAATTAGACATTTTTAAATCTTAGAAGTCAGGAAAGGTAAAGGAGTTTATAGTGGTAAACTTAAGTTAGCAAAAATGTTTGTTATGAACCGAGGAACAGATACACACAGCAGTTGGGCTGTGACTTTTCTTCAACGTCCCCAAGATAGTAGAGACAATAAAAGTACAACTAAGTAGATAGCTCAGGCTATGGAGTACTGTGCTCATATTCCTGTTTCAAGACAGATGAAACATTAATGTAAATCATTCTGAATTTTCTAAGAAGTCTACACTTTCTTAAAGAGGATGTATAAATTCTTAAATAGCATTGTGTGTATATATATGTATATATATATATATATACTATATATATATATATATATATATATATATATATACTGCAATTCAGCAGCTTTTCAATCTATGATTTGTATCTTCAGATTTGAAGATACAGAATTTAGAGTTCCTACTTGGGGGCAATCTCATTCAATGCAGCAAGACATTCATGAGGTTGGATTGTTGAAGGTATTGAGCACTTCGGGGAGTGGGAGGAGGGATGGAACCTAATGTGACTTGTCTCTTGGCTGCAGTGACTTCTAATCAAAACAAGCCTGCCATACGTGTGGATGGTGATAACTGTATAATTGCAGAGAAAATATTTTCAGTACGAGAATGAGGCCTCAGGGGAAAGCACTAAACATACATGCATAGTATGAAATGGACAGTAGTCACCATATGTGACTATGGGCCCCCTTTCCTAGTGGGAAATGACTTCTTTGTCCCTGGCTGTGAGTTGGAAAATGGACTCTGTCATTTTGAATATCTTTTGGGAGAATGAAAAGGAAACAGAGCTATGAAGGAAGCAGTTTATAAGAAAAAAAAAAAGGACCTGAACGATAGGTGAGTGGGAAGCACAAGTCTCAGGAATGCGTATGTGGGGCCTCCAAACCATGTCAAATGCTGTTGTGATTGTGGCATCACACCTACAATGTGTAAAACAGTTTTGGTATCCACGTGTTGATAAGTGTTATATTTGGCGCTGTTGTTCGCTAGAACTCAGGAAACTTAAGGCTGAAGAGTATTGAAAGGCCATTGTTTCTTCAGTGATACTTATCCTGGTTGAAACAGCTGAAGTTCTGTGATAGAAATGAAGCTTCATGGTATATTAATTCTGTAGGTTTCCAAGGTAGTTAGCCCAGATAATGGCATTTTTATTTTTCATCTTTAAAGGCAGATTTCTCTGCTTACTTGGCATTATCAGTAACATAAAAACAATAGGCCAAAGGGGAATTCATTGCTTGTTGCTAGGGATTTCCTCCCACCACTGCTGAGGAAGGCCGCATGCCCCTGTTCACAAATTCAACAATCAGCAAGCATTTCCAAGTGCCTGGAACTGTGCCATGCACTGTGCTTCTGTCACCCATGGATGCCCTCCATGCTGAAAATGCGTGATTTTAATTCAGAAGACATAAGGAGGACCTCCATGTCTTATTTGGAATTTGCTATGAACTGAATGTTTGCGTTCCCCCGAAATTCATATGTTGAAGCCCTAATCCCAGTGTCACGTGATGTGGAGGTGGAACCTTTGAGAAGTAATTAGGTAATGGGGATTAGTGCCCTTATAGAAAGGACCAGAGAGCTAGCTTGCTCTCTCTCTCTGCCATGTGAGGCCACAGCAAGAAGGAGTAAGGCTCTTATCAGAAACTGAATTGACTGGCACCTTGATCTTGGACTTCCCAGCCTCTGGAACTGGGAGACATAAACATTTGTTTAAGCCACCTAAGTCTATGGTTATTTGTTATAGCAGCCCAAGCAGACTAAGACAGAGTCTATGGGAAAACTTTAAAGGAGTCTGTCCTTGAGACATTCAGTAAATGTTTAAAAACCATGGTAGTGTCCATTACATATTTTTTATAACAGCAAATCATCTTTAAGTTAAATTTTTGAAAAATCTTCCCTGCTTAAGACATGTCATATTGGAAGAGTTGGCCACTTTTCTTTAAAGTTTAAATGGAATAATTGCTGGAGTTGAACATCTAGGTTTTTATTCGAGACACCCTGAAACATGAGTAATGGTGTTGGGAATATTTGAGTCAGCATGTGTGAAAAGAAAAAGGCAATGAATTCAGTGTCTG
The DNA here is from genome assembly GCF_964194185.1 of Rhinolophus hipposideros. Lineage (NCBI taxonomy): Eukaryota > Metazoa > Chordata > Mammalia > Chiroptera > Rhinolophidae > Rhinolophus > Rhinolophus hipposideros. The sequence goes on from NC_138065.1 coordinate 25,408,279, forward strand.
CATGGTGATCAGAGCTAATTACACAGGGAAAGGCAAGTGAGTGCTCGCCAGAGGCAGCCATAGTGAAGCTTTCCTCTGCCTTTTTCTCTGGCTGCAGGACTCATGACAATTACAGGAGGTATGCAATATCAGCAGAATGCAGCTTAGTAATTAAGAATCAGCAAGCAGACATCTGAGCTTTCTGTGTAGGAAAATCTGCTATTGCAGTGAGCTAGGAGCATCTCACAGTTGTTAAACAGGTCATTGTCCTATCATTTGTAAGATTTGTCTGATGGCCATTGCCTCATTAAAAAAATCGACTTAAAAACATTGCAAAAATGGAGTACTACAAAAATAATGATTTCCTAGATGCACTATGAACTTCTCCTTAAAATGAGTTCTTGTGATTAGGTTCACTGTCCTTCGACATTTGCTATTTTAAGGTCTCATTCTCTAGCGTGTAATGATTGATATTACCAATCAATATATGTTAGTAGATTTGTCTCCAAGCTTCTCTTAAATCTCTGGAATATGCCTATTAACATTACCTGGTAATTTTTTTAGAGGGAGTTTTTTTTTTTTTAGACTCTACATTTTTTTTTTAAATTAATTTTATTGGGGTGACAATTGTTAGTAAATTTACATAGATTTCAGGTGTACAATTCTGTATTACATCGTCTATAAATCCAATTGTGTATTCAACACCCAGAGTCAGTTCTCCTTCCATCACCATATATTTGATCCCCTTTACCCTCATCACCCACCCCCCACCCCCTTACCCTCTGGTAACCACTAAATTATTGTCTGTGTCTATGAGTTTTTGTTTCTCATTTGTTTGTCTTGTTCTTTTTGGTTTATATACCACATATCAGTGAAATCATAGGGTTCTCTGCTTTTTCTGTCTGACTTGTTTCACTTAGCATTATTCTCTCGAGATCCATCCATGTTGTCACAAATGTTCCTATATCATCTTTCCTTAACGCCGAATAGTATTCCATTGTGTATATGTACCACAACTTCTTTATCCATTCATCTATCGAAGGACATTTTGGTTGTTTCCATGTCTTGGCCACCGTAAACAAAGCTGCAATGAACATTGGCGTACACGTGTCTCTATAGAGAAATGCTTTTATATTTTTGGGGTAGATACCCAGGAGAGCGATTGCTGGGTCATATGGTAATTCTATTCGTAATTTCTTGAGGAACCTCCACACTGCCTTCCATAGCGGCTGCACCAGTCTGCATTCCCACCAACAGTGTATGAGAGTTCCTTTTTCTCCACAGCCTCTCCAACACTTGTTACTATTTGTTTTGTTGATGAAAGCCATTCTGACTGGGGTGAGGTGATATCTCATTGTGGTTTTCATTTGCATTTCTCTGATGATTAGCGATGTTGAGCATTTTTTCATATGTCTATTTGCCATTTGTATATCCTCTTTGGAGAAATGTCTCTTCAGGTCCTCTGTCCATTTTTCAATTGGGTTGTTTGTTTTTTTGTTGTTGAGTTTCATGAGTTCCTTGTATATTTTGGATATTAGCCCCTTATCAGAGGAACTGTTTGCGAAAATCTTCTCCCATTCAGTTGTTTGCCTCATTATTTTGTCAATAGTTTCTTTTGCTGTGCAGAAGCTTTTCAGTTTCATATAATCCCATTTGTTAATTTTAGTTTTTACTTCCATTGCCTTTGGAGTCAAATTCATAAAATGCTCTTTGAACCCAAGGTCCATAAGTTTAGTACCTATGTTTTCTTCAATGCAGTTTATTGTGTCAGGTCTTATGCTTAAGTCTTTGATCCATTTTGAATTAATTTTGGTACATGGTGACAGATAGCAGTCCAGTTTCATTCTTTTGCACGTAGCTATCCAATTCTGCCAGCACCATTTATTGAAGAGGCTGTCTTTCGTCCATTGTATGTTTTTAGCTTCTTTGTCAAAAATTATCTGTCCATATTTATGTGGTTTTATTTCTGGGTTCTCAATTCTATTCCATTGGTCTATGTGTCTGTTTTTCCGCCAATACCAAGCTGTTTTGATTATTGTAGCCCTGTAGTACAAGGAAAAATCAGGGAGTGTGATACCTCCAGTATTGTTCTTGTTTTTTAATATTGCTTTGGCTATTCGGGGTCTTTTGTGGTTCCAAACAAATCTGATGATTTTTTGTTCTATTTCTTTAAAAAATGCCATTGGGATTTTAATGGGGATTGCATTAAATCTGTATATGGCTTTGGGTAATATGGCCATTTTAACTATGTTGATTCTTCCAATCCATGAGCACGGAATGTCTTTCCATTTCTTTGTGTCTTCTTCAATTTCTTTCAAAAATGTCTTATAGTTTTCAGCATATAAATCCTTCACATCCTTGGTTAAGTTTATTCCTAGGTATTTTATTCTTTTTGCTGCAATTGCAAAAGGAATTGTTTTTTCTATCTCTTTTTCTGAGATTTCATTGTTGGTATATAAGAAAGCAATGGACTTTTGTACGTTGATTTTGTAGCCAGCAACTTTACTGTATTCATTGATTGTTTCTAATAGTTTTTTGGTGGAGTCTTTAGGGTTTTCTATATATAGCATCATGTCATCTGCAAAGAGTGACAATTTAACTTCTTCATTCCCAATTTGGATGCCTTTTATTTCTTTCTCTTGTCTGATAGCTCTGGCGAGGACTTCCAACACTATGTTGAAAAGCAGAGGTGATAGGGGACAACCTTGTCGTGTTCCTGAACGTAGAGCAAAGGGCTTCAGCTTTTCACCGTTCATTATGAGATTAGCTGAGGGCTTGTCATATATGGCCTTTATTATGTTGAGGTATTTTCCTTCTATACCAATTTTAGTAAGTGTTTTAATCATAAGTGGATGTTGTATCTTATCAAATGCTTTTTCTGCATCAATTGATAGAATCATATGATTTTTGTCCTTTATTTTGTTTATGTGATGTATCACATTGATGGATTTGCGAATGTTGAACCATGCTTGTGCCCCTGGGATGAACCCCACTTGGTCGTGATGAATAATCTTTTTAATGCATTGTTGTATTCGATTTGATAGAATTTTGTTTAGGATCTTAGCATCTGTATTCATCAGAGATATAGGTCTGTAGTTTTCTTTTTTTGTGTTGTCCTTACCAGGTTTTGGTATCAGGGTAATGTTGGCCTCATAAAATGAGTTAGGGAGTACTGACTCTTCTTCAAAATTTTGGAAGAGTTTGAGCAGGATTAGTATTAGATCCTCTTTGAAGGTTTGGTAGAATTCACTGGTGAAGCCATCCGGTCCAGGACCTTTGATTTTGGGAAGGTTTTTGATGACTGATTCAATTTCGTTACTGGTGATCGGCCTGTTAAGATTTTACAGTTCTTCATGATTCAGCCTTGGAAGGCTATATGTTTCTAAGAACTTGTCCATTTCTTCTAAGTTATTAAATTTGGTGGCATATAGTCCTTCATAGTATTCTTGGATAATCCTTTGTATTTCTGTGGTGTCCGTGATAACTTCCCCTCTTTCATTTCTGATTTTGTTAATTAGTGTCTTCTCTCTTTTTATCTTAGTGAGTCTAGCCAAGGGTTTGTCGATTTTGTTAGTCTTTTCAAAGAACCAGCTTTTTGTCACATTAATTTTTTCTATTGTCTTTTTGTTCTCTATTTCATTTAGTTCTGCTCTGATTTTTGTTATGTCCTTTCTTCTGCTGACCTTGGGTTTCGCTTGTTCTTCTTTTTCTAGTTTTTTAAGGTGTAACATGAGGTTATTTATTTGGGATTTTTCTTGTTTCTTGAGATAGGCCTGTAATGATATAAATTTCCCTCTTAAAACTGCTTTCGCGGCATCCCAAAAATTTTGGTAGGATGTATTTTCATTGTCATTTGTTTCTATGTATCTTTTGAGCTCTCCTCTAATTTCTTCTTTGACCCAGTCGTTCTTTAAAAGTATGTTGTTTAATCTCCATGTATTTGTGTTTTTCCTGCTTTCTTTTTGCAGTTGATATCCAATTTCAAAGCTTTGTGATCAGAGAATATGCTTGGTATGATTTCAATCTTCTTAAATTTGCTGAGGCTGATTTTGTGTCCCAATATATGGTCTATCCTTGAGAATGTTCCATGTACACTAGAAAAGAATGTATAGTCTGATGTTTTAGGATGAAGTGCTCTATATATGTCAATTATGTCCAATTCATCTAATGTGTCATTTAGGGCTGCGATGTCGTTATTTATCTTCTGTTTGGATGATCTATCCATAGCTGTCAATGATGTATTTAAGTCCCCTAGTATAATTGTGTTTTGGTCAATTTCTCCCTTTAGTTCTGTTAGTAGTTGCTTGGTATATTTCGGTGCTCCCTGATTGGGGGCATAAATATTGATGACTGTTATGTCTTCTTGTTGTATAGTCCCCTTTACCATTATGAAATGTCCATCTTTGTCTCTTGTTATCTTTTTCACCCTGAAGTCTGTTTCATCGGAAATCATTATGGCTACACCTGATTTTCTCTGGGTACCCTTTGCTTGGAGTGTCAATTTCCACCCTTTCACTTTGAGTCTATGCTTGTCCTTGTAGCTGAGATGTGTCTCTTGTAGGCAGCATATGGTTGGGTTTAGTTTTTGATCCAATCTGCTACTCTGTGTCTCTTTATTGGTGAGTTCAGTCCATTTACATTTAGGGTGATTATTGATACGTGAGGATTTCCTGTCATTCTGTCTTTAGTTTTCTGGGAAGGCTGTGTCTCCATTGTTTCTTTGCCTTTTTGTTGTTGTCTGTTATTTCTGTGTGGTGGTATTCTATGATGTTTCCCTCTGTTTCTTCTTTTATTACAGTATATATTTCAGATTTGGATGTTTTTTGAGTGGTTACCCTTGAGTTTATGTAAAGGAAAGTTTGATATTTAGAGTATTCCAGTTTCTTCAGTACGCTTACTTTCTCTATTCCCATATTCCAGTTCAGGCCTTTACGCTCCCCCTTTTTATGTTTCGGTTGCCACAAGTTGTCCCTGTTGATGGTGGTCTAATAGCCTCCTTTAGTATTTCTTGTAGTGCAGGTTGTGTATTAGAAAATTCCCTCAGCTTCTGGATGTCTGGAAAGGTCTTTATTCCTACTTCATATCTAAAGGAGATCTTTGCTGGATATATTATTCTTGGCTCATGATTTCTCTCTTTCAATAGTTTGAATATTTGGTTCCATTCCCTCCTAGCTTGTAGAGTTTCTGCTGAAAAATCTGATGATAATCTAATGGGCTTTCCTTTGTAAGTTACCGTCTTCTTTTCCCTGGCTGCCTTGAGGATTCTTTCTTTGTCATTGATTTTAGACAGCTTCAATACAATGTGCCTTGGTGAAGGCCTGTTGGGATTGAGGTAATTAGGTGTTCTATTTGCTTCTTGGATTCGAGGATCCAGTTCTGTCCACAAGTTTGGGAAGTTCTCATCGATGATTTGTTTGAATATATTCTCTGTTCTTTTCCCTCTTTCTTCTCCTTCTGGTATGCCCATTATTCTTATATTGCTCTTTCTGATGGAGTCAGAAAGTTCTTGTAGAGTTCTTTCATTTCTTTTAAGTCTCAAGTCTCTTTCTTCTTCCCTCTGTGTAAATTCCAGGTTCCTATCTTCGATGTCACTGATTCTTTCCTCCATCTGGTCAACTCTACTACCTAAGCTGGATATTTTATTGTTAATTTCTTTTATTGAGTTCTTAATCTCCAGAAATTCTATTTGGTTCTTTTTCAAGATTTCAATCTCTTTTGTAAAATGCTCATGGTGTTCTTTGATTGTGTTTCTGAGTTCATTAAACTGCCTTTCTGTGTTTTCTTGCATCTCGTTTAGTTTTTTCAGAATTGCGATCTTGAATTCTCTGTCATTTAAATCACAAAGGTCCATATCTCTAAGTTCCTTTTCTGGAGACTTTTCACTTTCTTTCTGAGCTATCTTGTTGCCTTGGTTATTCATGGCAATCACTGATTTACTATTTCTCTTCCTAGACATCTACAGGAGTGTCTTCTGCAACAGGTTGATAGGTATGCGAAGAGCTTTTGGAGTTCCAAAGCTCTTTCTGCACCAGATTCAGAGCCCGTTTGTTTCAGCAGTTCTGTTTACTCCTGCAGGGATCCGCCCAGATAGGTGGGGCCAGGGGCGGGGTGAGTTGTGAGAGGTGGCCCAGAGCAATGGCGGCGACCACCACCACAGCCAGTCCTGCTTCCACAGCTCCCTCCCCTTTGCCAGAACTAGTTGAGCTGCGAATCTGTGTCTGCGGTCCACAGTTCTCAGAGCAGCAAATATTCTGTCCTTTGATCCGACACTGCTACTTTATCGCTTCTAGCACGGGGCAGGTGGGGGCGGGGCGAGCTCTGGGAGGGTAGGGAGGGGGCGGCTAGTCTCCGTGCCTGAGGCTTCCGTTCTCCTCTAGGCAGTGAGGGCTTAAACCACCGATTTCAGCCCTCTTCCCTCAGTCTTTGCTTCGAGGTCTGCCGTGAGCGAGCGTTGTGTTCAGCGGTTTTGTATGCTGCCCCCTCAGCCCTGTGGGCCGTAAGCGGAGCCCTAGCAGTCCGAGTCCTTCCCTCTCCCGCAGCTGCGGAAGATCCGGGAGCAGTGGGCTCCGAGCACTGAGCTAGGTCTGTGTCCTGCGCCCGCACGGCTCCTTCTGCGCACTTCTCCTCTCCCTCCTCCCCCGCTCGCGCGATTCACCCACCTGGAGGTGAATTCAGTAGTGGGCCTCTTCGTCTTGCCTGTCTGCTGTGCAAGGAGTCCTTTGTGGAGTTATTGTTGTCCGATTCGTTGTAAATTCCAGGGGAGAGTTACAGAGGCTCACCTCACGCCGCCATTTTTTTTGATCTCCCGTTTCCTCATTCTTAAAATGAAGGAATTAAATTCACAACTTCAGGCTCTGAACTGATTGAATTACCCTGTTAATCTCTTGGGTCATGCAAGTTAGTGATATAACTTGGGTTAGCATGAGTGTTTCAAAGCAACATTAATGAAAGCTCATTCTCTGGCTGCTGTCGGGGAAGAAGACATTCATGAATGTGCCCTGTCATTTGAATCTGGTGGATGGATGAATAAGCAAAGCCATTATATTGAGGCCACCTGACCCCCACATCCTCTTCATTCAATATGGAGCCAGAAGCTGCCAGACCTTAGGGGCATTGCTGGGACACATGGAAAGTCTGCAACACAAGGCCCAAAGGACAGATACTGCCATCAACTCTGCTCATCCTGTCAGCATTTCTGAGACCAGGTTTCAGCTCACTTGAATTTGGTACCTAAGGATTTGCATGTAGTTTTTCTTTTTGTTTTTTTTTTTAAATTCCATTTTCAACTTATTTTCTTTTTTGTGTCTCCCTAATTCCTGCTCTTCTTTTCTGACTAAACTGTAGATTTACACTATAAAACAGACTGTCATTAATCTCTCTCTGCCTTGATTTTCTCAGCTGAAAAATGGTGATAATAATATCAGCCCTTTCATTTCCTTTGATCTTAGGAGGAACAAAGTGGGTAGAGCAGGAAGGTAGTTCAATTGTAATAAGAATCTTTATTTTTATGTGACATTTATAATTTTAGCATTGAATACATATCTGGGAGAGAAATCTCAGTTTGCATGACACTGATAGAATGATGGTGTAGAAGACATTAGAGTTGCATGCAAAAATTAAGGAAACATGTTTAAAAATTGTTAAGACCAAGACAACTGCGGTTTCTTTTCAAAGAATATATCTAGAAATAGGGTAATTAGATGCAAACTCTATGGTGTGATAAAAAATATAAATATATTTTGTAGGTATCATTTTAATTCAATTTTCAGAGAAAAAGTCTAATGCATGGTTCATGAATGCTTTACTGGGTAGTGACTGCCCCCCCCCCCCAGATCCTTATGGTTCAGTATGGTAGTCACTTGCCACAAGTAGCTATTTTAATGAAAAATAGTTAGAATTAAATAAAATAAAAAAAATTCATCCATCATACTAGTGACATTTTAAGTGCTTAGTAGCCACATGTGGCTAGTGGCTATTGTATTGGAGAGTGCAGATATAGAACATTTCCACAAGGTTTTATGAGATAGCCCTACTTTAGAGGAACTGAGAAAAGGCAGAGGAATGTCCCCAGTCCTCCTGCCCAAAGTTGTTTGTAAAATTTTCACTAGGATCTCTGGCTTTATATTATTATATTTTAAATGTCCATTTCAAATTATTAAAGAAAGCAAAAGTTGGGCAGGAAAGCACAACTTCAGGACATTGTTTTCTCTGCTGAGAACAAACATACCCTTACTTTGATCATCTTTAGAATGGTTACACTTGGAAATCTTGGAACCAGTTCTCTGCTTTCAAGTCGTACTTCTTCCATAAATATTTTCTTATTTTATTTAGTAACATATTGCCTGGACCAATCCAATAGTCACTTAATCATGTGCCATCTTGAATTGTTATGTAATTATTTCATGGGTATAAACCAAACTGTTAATAGCAAAATAACTAATCTCTTACATTCTAAATTCACACTACGCACAAATCCAATTGGGCTTCATCCATCATCAAGTATATGCAGAATCTGATCACTTCTTCCCACGCCCCCTGACCACTGTCATCCCAACCATCATTGTCTCTTAGAGAATCAGTGCACTTGCCTCCTGACTGGTCTCCTGCTTCTTCTATTCTTGTCCTTCACCTCCCCCTCCCCCTTTCCAGTCTTCTCCCAGCACTGCAATTGGAGAGATCATTTAAAATGGTTTCATCACTCTCGTGCTCAAATCCTCTGGTGGCTTGCTTACCCTTTTATTCCAAGTAAAAGCTGAAGTATGGACAGTGGCCTCCAGGGCCACAAAGAGTTTGTGCCTCCTTCCCCTATCTGGTCACTCCTCTGACCTCACCCATGCCTACTCTCCTCAAGCCACAGTGGGCTCTTGTTTATTATCAACTCCTGCAGGCATATTCTTCCTTTGGAGCCTTTGCATTTTGCTCTTCCCTCTGCCTGGACCACTCTTACTCAAATGTCCATATGGCTCATTCCTTCACTTCCTTTAGGCCTTTTTCAGCATCACTTCAAATTGAGGTCTCACCAAACTATTTAAAAATGCCATCTACCTACCATCCCACTCTCCAGTCCCCTCATAGCAATCACTTCCCTTTCCCACTATATTTTTCTCTATGTCACTTATCACCATCTGGCACACCATATGTTTTACTTACTTTTTTGTATATAGTCTGTCTCCTCCTAGTAGGAGACAGACACTACTACTGGAAGGGAAGGCTTTATGTCTTTTTATTTTCAGTGTCTAGCACAAGGTAGACACTCAATAATTATTTAATGAATGAATGAATGAAATAATTACTGAAATATTTAATGACAATTATGTAACAAATGCTACCCTAAAAAAAGAATAAGATAGGATACGTGCATTTAAAAGAGAATTATGTATTTTTTGGAACCAAAGAGTGCTAATCTAAGTGAAATTCACTTTAGCAAGAGATAAACACAAAGAGAAACACAAAGACACATCTTCTGGTATAATTCTGCCTCCACTACCATACCTCTCTAAGATTGCTCTGGTTTCCGGCCCTGCTTTCTTCCTGGCTCTACAAGCGGCCTGAATTCCTCTCCTTCCCACTCTTGAGGGGCAGCACTGAGGGGCATTTGAACCAGGGCTCTAGGAGTTGTATATGCCACTTTGAAAAGAGAGAGAACTTGGGGCTCCAGTCTTGGCCAGTCCTTCTGCAGACCGGCCAGTCCTTTGCTGTCCTGTCACACATTCAGGCCGAAAGATCCTCCTGGTTTTGGAGCTGAGCTGCCATGAATATATTGGTTCAGAGAGTCCAGGGGTCGTTGGTGAGGCACCCAACCTTGGGAAGGGAGGTGATGAGTTTTAGAAATTGAGATGCATGGAGTCCTTTGCTCTGAGCTCGGAAATAGCTGATGGCAGAGGGGCTTCTGGTCTGTTTCTGGCAGAGTCAGGGGAAGTGAATGGTTGGAGCAGTAAAGACCCAGGGGTCACTTATAGTTTGCTGGTTCCCACCGAGGCAGGAAGAGGAGGCTCCTCTGCATAGAGAATCTTACCAGTAGTTGCTTATTTTCTACGTTGCAGGGCATAGCAACATCAGTGTTTATAACAAAAGATACCAGTTTTTCACTTCCATTGTGTGAAAGCTGGGTTTGGCTTAAAAAGCTCTGCTGTGAAGTTTCACTTTATCTTGAAACTTTGAGCCATTTGGCAAAATGCTCAGGTGGAGTTGTTTTAATAGATGAATGATGTTTTTATGTTCCCTGAACAAAAACACTTTCCACATAGCAAATCTCATTTATCTGAAGTTTCAAGAAAGAAAAACAGGCTCTGTTTAAAAAAAATTAGGTTTCCTCTCTTTGAATGAAAGGGTATGTCCTTTCATTGTGCCCTAGCTTTTTAAAGTCTTATCAGTACCCTGACCCACCCTTTGTAAATTGTTTAGTTTTATGGATTTAACTTGGTTACCTTGTTGGCACAGTCAAGGGCAAAATCAAGATATAAAAGCCACTCAGCCATAAAAAAGAATGAAATCTTACCATTTGTGACAACATGGTTGGACCTAGAGGATATTATCCTGAGGGAAATAAGTCAGACTGAGAAAGACAAATACCATATGATCTCACTTATATGTGAAATCTAAAGAACAAAATAAGTGAACAAACAAAATAGAAACAAATTCGTAGATATAGAGAACAAACTGATGGTTATCAGATGGGAGGAGGGGTTTGGGGACTGGGTAAAAAGATGAAGTGATTAAGAAATACAAATTAGTAGTTAGAAAATAGTCCCAGGGATGTAAAGTACAGCATAACAAATGTAGTCAATAATGTTGTAACAACTATAAATAGTGCCAGTTAAGTACTGGACTAGTCAGGAAGATCATTGCACAAAAAATGTAAATGTCTAAGCACTGCTGTATACTTCAAGCTAATATCAAATAATATTGAGTATCAACCATAACTGAAAAAATAATTTAAAAAATATATAGTAGGGGGATAAGACAGAAGCCTGTATCATAAATAACTGTAATGCAAGGAATAAAGGGATAAGTGGACCAGAAATGTACGCCATCCCATGAGAGCTCAGAGAAAGGTATGTTATCTCGGGACTATGAACCACAAAGGTTTCGTGGGGTAGGAAGTGTTTGCATTGGATCTTGGGCAGGAATTGAAAGGATGCTGTAGGTGTCCAGCTGGCTGCTCAGGGGCTGAGGGAGAAGTTACAATCTGCCCACCAGAAAATACAGATCAAAGAGCTTAGTGGCAGTTTGGAGATGGGGTAGGTGGGGTGTTACTGAAGAACTCAGGAGAGATGAGTGTGAAATGGCTGCCATTTTGGGACTGCTCTGCTGACACTGGCAGACTGGAGGTGAGGAAGGGGCAAAGCTTTGGCTTTGAATAAAGTTGGCAGCTTTGATGAATAAACGTTTGTAATAATGACAAAACTGGGAGTGTTTTTGGGGATTCAAGTGTCTGAAGACTTTTGATTAAATACAAGTGAGTGGATAAATCTGGAGATTTTTTCTAGGAGCAGAACTGGCCCCACAGAACAGAAGTGCAGGGGTAGGTGTGCGAAATAAAATGTTGCTATGTCATGGCATATGAAACATCTTAACAATAAAATGAATTCCAGCAGCCAGGAAAAAAAAGGCATAGAAAGCCATAGGACATCTGAAATCATTTATTAGGTTGGTGCAAAACTAATTGCGGTTTAAGAGGTTAAAAATAATTGCAAAAGCCGCAATTACTTTTGCACCAACCTAATGTTAGATTTTGCTTACTCTGTATCCATTACTAGAAATGACACTCCCAGCCTGTGAGAGCTACAGATAACTAGAGCTGGTACCCCATCTTTCTGTAATGAATTGGTGAGTGAAGAAGGTCTTTGAACACAATAGGCAAAGGCAGGGATGTCATTGCTTGGCACTTGTCCACCTTCCTCTGCTAAGCGATTTCTCTTCATTTTGGCAAGTGAGTTGGGAAAGACCTAGTAGAGTAGATCTGCTCGAAGTGGGTCGAGGTGAGCTGCAAACAACAGATTTTCAAGTACTTTCCATTTAGGATATGACTATGAAATAGGAAGGGTGTGACAGTTATGTGGTAGGCAGCAGAAATAAACAGGTATAATGACATTTTTATAATTCACAGGCTGTAGCAACTTTTTACCTTCTAAAATCCTGAGTTTTCACAGCTGGAAAGGGAGAGGAAGGGCCCTTCCCTTGTTGTAAACTTGTTGCATTCATTCATTCAGTAGATGTTTGAGCACCTACTTTGTACCAGGCACTGGGAAATACAGCTTTGAATAGGACAGGTATGGCCCCTGCTCCCAGGCACTTTATAGTCTGGGGGGGGGGGCTGGTAGATATAAATATATTATTCTACCAATAATGAATTATGATAGGTATTACTAAGGAAATGTACAAATACTGAGAGAGCATAGAGGGCCCTTCTTCCAGAAGTCCTTTATGTTAGGATTTGAAGGATGACTTGGGGCTGGGGAGAGTGGGAACCAGGTGAAGGTAAAGAAAGAAGAAGGAAGGGAGAGCATTTGAAGCAGAGTGTGGGGCTGGAGGCCTCCCCTTGAACCATCAGAATGCCAGTGTGGCTACAATGGTGGGGGGGTTGGGGAGAAAAGGGAGTGAAGTGAGGCTCAGGTGGAGGCAGGGTCCATTGTAGTCATGCAGAGCTGCTGAAAATCTTACACAGAGAAGAGATATGACAAAGTTTGGGTTTTTAGAAGATCACTTCCAGATCCTATAGGCAGTTGATTGGGTGAGACAAGAGTGGTTCTGTTAGGAGGCTATTATTGCAAGTGATATAGGAGCAAGATGAGGGGGGTTTGGAATAGAGCCATGGCAGTGGAGATGGAAAGAAGTGTGGACTTCAAGATGGTTAGACTGCATTGACCTTGGTGAAAGACTGAGCTAGGGAGTGAAGGGGACAGTGCCTGGATTCCTGGTTCGAGAAACTGTGTTAATGGCCAGGCTCATAACCAAGTTCAAACTCTTGGAGGAGTAGCAGGTTCTGAAAGAAAGATCACAAATTCAGCCAAGGAGATACTGAATTTAAGGGTCAGAGAGACATCCAAATGGAGCTAGATAAATAGATCTGATGGTTCAAGAGAGATCTGGGCTGTGTCTGAACTGGGGAGTCATCTGGGGTCGATCAGGGGAAAGAATGGGAGATGGCAGGGAGTGGGGATAGACGTACAACTAGGAATGACCAGAGGCAGTAGAAACATGTGGAAAAGAGAATTCCAAGATGAAGGGCTGTGCCAGTGCTGAGGAGAAACCTAGTTAGGAAATGCTGAAAACTCAGCACTGGGTTTAGCAACAAAGTGGTGACTGAGATCTCAGCAGGAGCCATTTCATTGGGGTTTTGGGGTCACAAGCCAGTTTTGTGCTAGATTGGAGGTTTTTCCTCTGATGGGTGTAATGACAGGACGAGGAACACACAGGCTGAAGGTATTAACAATGGAGGAGCAATTTCCATGGGATGAAGACCAGCAAGGGCTGGTGGAGAGGGCAGAGGTAGAATGAATGGTCAATGACCCGGCAGGATAGGGGGCTCAACAGAGTGGTGGAGCAACTGAGTAGGGGAACAAGATGCTAGTGCTTCTCTAACTGTAATGTGCATATGAGTCACCTAGATCTTATTAAGATGCAAATTCTGATGGGCAGGTCTGGGGCCTTACATTCTGCATTTCTAACACGTTCTCAAGTGGTGCCAGCCCCGCTGGCTGGGTCATACATTGGGGAGAAATTAGAAGTAGAAATTCAGGGGGTGGGATTCCTGAAATATAAATCCTAGAGGTGATGCAGCAATAGATAAGACAGACCGTGGTATGACAGAGGTCAAGGAAGGTCAAGGAATGAGAAGGTCACTTGATCACTGAGTCTCTCAGGATGCACGGCCATGATGCTAATACATACTGTTAGCAACACTGGTCTAAGCACGTTTGCATATATTATGTTGTTTAATCCTCATGTCAACCCCCAATGAGGTCTCTATTATGATCCTTTATTTTACAGATGGGGAAAGTGAGGCACAGAGAAGCCTCTCCCCAGATCACCCATGCTGTGAGAGCTAGAGTCTGGATTGAAGTCAGGGTAGTATAACTCCAGAATATTCTTAGAGCCCAATGCCCTTAGGTGAATGGATGTGTTACTGACCCCTCATGACAGAAGCAGAGGGCGGGTATAGAGATTTTGAGCCAGGTGTTAGCATCATCTAAAAAGAAAGATAAGAGTGTCTAAGAGAGTGCTAGGGCTTTTACACATTATCCAATTTCATCCTTACAGTTGTCCTACAGAGGTTACAGCATACCCATTTTACAGGTAAGAAAAATAAGATTCAGAGGTGTGACATGTTCGTAATTGGTAAATGGGTACTTGGCAAGTGAATTAAAATTGGTCTGAGACCAAAGCCGATTCTTCCTCCATACCAGGTTTCACAACATCACCACACAGAGATGGAAGTTCTCTTCTAATTCTCAGATAGGCTGTAGTTACCACGGAAATAATCTTCTCTGCACGGACTCAAGCTGCATCCTGGAGATGGTGTGTTGTGAACAAAGCTGAGCCCATGAGACTGGGTGTCTTGGCTTTGCTCTGTCTTCTCTAGCTGTTTGCACACATCTCTGTAGATCTCTGTTTTTACCCTATAGATCAATTATGAGGACAATTATAATGGCTCCCTTTATATTAATGCCTGCTATATGCTTAGCACTTAATAGGTTACTGCTAATTCTTTTTTTAAATTAAAGTTTATTGGGGTGACAATTGTTAGTTAAGTTACATAGATGTCAGGTGTACAATTCTGCAATACATCATCTATATATTGCATTATGTGTTCACCACTCAGAGTCAGTACTCCTCCCATCACCATATATTTGATCCCCTTTACCATCCTCTACCACCCCCCCCACCCCCTTACCTCCTGGTAACCACTAAACTGTTGTCTGTATCTATCAGATTTTATTATTTCATTTGTTTGTCTTATTCTTTTTTTCAGTTTTATATCCCCCATATCAGTGAAATCATATGGTTCTTGACATTTTCTGTCTGATTCATTTTGCTTAGCATAATAATCTCAAGATCCATCCATGTTGTCACAAATGGTACTATTTTATGTTTTCTTATGGCAGAATAGTATTCCATTGTGTATATATACCAAATCTTCTTTATCCAAACATGGAAACACTGGTTGTTTCCATGTCTTGGACACTGTAAATAAAGCTTCAGTGAACATTGGAGCACATGTATCTTTACAAGATAAACATTTTCAGATTTTTTTGGTAGATACTCAGGAGAGGGATTGCTGGGTCATATGGTAGTTCTTAATTTTTGAGGAACCTCCACACTGCCTCCCGTAGCAGCTGCACCAGTCTGCATTGCCACCAAAAGGATATGAGGGTTCCTTTTTTTCCACATCCTTTTCTACACTTGTTACTGATTGGTCGGCCTGTAAAGGAATGTGTGCAGTCAGGCAAGTTAAGAAAGTTTAAGAAAGTCTATTTTATTAAGAGAAAGTCTGTCAGGCTGAACAAAGACGGCTACAGCCCAGGCTGCACGTCTAAAGGAGACTTGCAGGCCCAAGGGAGGGGCTGAGGATTTTATAAGGGCTGTGCTGACAGGGTAGCATTGTTTGAACAGAAAATGCTGACTGCCTATAAGCCAGTAGCTGTTTTGTGGCGTTTTCTGTTATCACAAGTTTGGCTCTGTCTGCAGAGGCAGGCCAACAGATATTTTGTTGGTTTCTTGGAGACATGGCAGTGTCTCTAAGTCAAGGTCTCTGAGACCTAACATTAACTCAAGGTCTCTAACATTGAGAGACCTAACAGTTATTTGTATTTTTATGATAGCCATTCTAACTGGTGTGAGGTGATATCTCCTTGTGGTTTTTATTTGCATTTCTCTGATGTTTAGTGATGTTAAATACTTTTTCATATGTCTATTGGCCATCTGTATGTCCTCTTTGGAGAAATGTCTCTTCAGGTCCTCTGCACATTTTTCAATTGGGTTGTTTGTTTTTTTGTTGTTGAGCTTCATGAGTTCCTTGTATATTTTGGATATTAGCCCCTTATTGGAGGCGTGTTTGCAAAAATCTCATCCCATTCAGTTGATTGCCTCTTTATTTTGTCGGTGGTTTCTTTTGCTGTGCAGAAGCTTTTTAGTTTGATATAGTCCCATTCACTTATTTTAGCTTTTACTTCCATTGCCTTTGGAGTCAAATTCATAAAATCCTCTTTGAACTCAAGGTCCATAAGTTTAGTACCTATGTTTTCTTCTATGCAGTTTATTGTTTCAGGTCTTATGTTTAGGTCTTCGATCCATTTTGAATTAATTTTGGTACATGGTGACAGATAGCAGTCTAGTTTAATTCTTTCGCATGTGGCTTTCTAGTTCGCCCAGCACCATTTATTGAAGAGGCTGTCTTTCATCCATTGTATGTTTTTGGCTTCT
This sequence comes from Rhinolophus hipposideros, assembly GCF_964194185.1. Classification (NCBI taxonomy): domain Eukaryota; kingdom Metazoa; phylum Chordata; class Mammalia; order Chiroptera; family Rhinolophidae; genus Rhinolophus; species Rhinolophus hipposideros. Next base: position 25,424,683 of record NC_138065.1, read on the forward strand.
TTGTCGAAAATGTATCCATCCATATTTATGTGGGTTCATTTCTGGGTTCTCAATTCTATTCCATTGGTCTTTGTGTCTGTTTTTCTGACAATACCGTACGTACTGTTTTGATTATTGTTGCCCTGTAGTACAAGTTGATGTCAGGGAGTGTGATACCTCCAGCATTGTTCTTTTTTTTTAGGATTGCTTTGGCTATTTGCGGTCTTATGTGGTTCCATACAAATGATGATTTGTTTGATTAATTTCTTTAAAAAATGCCATTGGGATTTTGATAGGTATTGCATTAAATCTGTATATTGCTTTGGGTAATATGGCCATTTTAACTATGTTGATTCTTCCAATCCATGAACATGGAATGTCTTTTCATTTCTTTGTGTCTTCTTCAATTTCTTTTAAAAATATCTTATAGTTTTTAGTATTTAGGTCTTTCACATTTTTGGTTAAGTTTATTCCTAGGTATTTTATTCTTTTCCAATTGCAAAAGGAATTTGTTTTTTTTTAAATTTCTTTTTCTGAGATTTTATTGTTAGTATACAGGAATGCAATGGACTTTGGTATGTTGATTTTGTAGCCGGCAACTTTACTGTATTCGTTGATTGTTTCTAATAGCTTTTTGGTGGAGTCTTTAGGGTTTTCTGTATATAGCATCATGTCATCTGCAAAGAGTGACAATTTAACTTCTTCATTCCTAATTTGGATGCCTTTTATTTCTTTCTCTTGCCTGATTGTTCTGGCTAGGACTTCCAATACTATGTTGAAAAGCAGAGGTGATAGGGGACAGTCCTGTCGTGTTCCTGAATGTAGAGCAAAGGGCTTCAGTTTTTCACCATTAGTTATTAGATTAGCTGAGGGTTTGTCATATATGGCCTTTATTACGTTGAGGTATTTTTCTTTTATACCCATTTTATTAAGTGTTTCAATCATAAATGGATATTGTATCTTGTTGTATGGAAGCTATTTGCCTTCATTGGTTGATATGAGCCTTTTTCTATTAGCTTTGATCTGTTCCTGTATGTGAAGTGATTTCTGTGCTGTGATCAGAAGTTGAGTAAATTTTCCTGTGGGTCTCATTCTCCCGGGCAGGGGAGATATGAGACGATGTTGCTTTCTGGGTCTCATTCTCCTGAGCAGGGGAGATATGGATGAGGTTGCTTTTCTGTCCCCCTTTGGTCTCATTCTCCTGAACAGGGGAGACATGAGATGAGGTTTTTTGTTTGGTCTCATTCTCTCTAGTAGTTGAGATATGAGATGATATTTGTTGTTCTATCCATTTAGCTTAGGGCTAAAAAAAATTCTTAATCAGGGCCACAGAGTGAAAGTAGACATGATCTTTAGTACATGATGTATCTACAAATGGTCAAGAAATGTTCTTTACTCAAAAGGTGAATCCATATGAACATATGGCAGAGACAGAGAGACAGACAGACAGATAAGCAGTCCAGTAGGGACTGGTCCTGTTTCTTATGATACCCAGCTTCCTTCATTCAAGTCCTGTGGGTAATACCAAAGCCTACTAGGCCTACTTTGTAGTACTTACAATGCTTCTTCTGTCTTACAGGTGCTGACATCATGTCGAGCCTTCCTTCTTGCAGCACGAATCCCCACCAAGGTAAGTGTTGAGGTTCCTCTTTCACACACACACACACACACACACACACACACACACACACGTATGCACATATACTCCATTTCTCTGCCACACCAATACACATTTCCCTGTATGACAAGAGCTGTGGGAAGCAAGAAAGGCGGCACAGGTTTAAGAAAGACAGGAGCCAGCCGGCCCGGTGGCTCAGGCAGTTAGAGCTCCATGCTCCTAACTCTGAAGGCTGCCGGTTCTATTCCCTATGGGCCAGTGGGCTCTCAACCACAGGGTTGCTGGTTCAATTCCTCAAGTCCTGCAAGGGATGGTGGGCTCTGCTCCCTGCAACTAAGATTGAATACGGCACCTTGAGCTGAGCTGCTGCTGAGCTCCTGAATGGCTCAGTTGGTTGGAGCGCATCTTCTCAACCACAAGATTGCCAGTTCGATTCTCTGCAAGGGATGGTAGGCTGTGCCCCCTGCAATTAGCTACGGCAACTGGACCTGGAGCTGAACTGAGCCCTCCACAACTAAGACTGAAAGGACAACAAGTAGACTTGGAAAAAAAAAAAAAAAAGAAAGACAGGAGCCAAGAATAGAGTGCAAGTGGGGCCAAAGAATTCAAGTCTCAAGGACTGAGTGCTGAATCGGGCCAAACGCATAGCTTTTATTAGTGGACATACGGGGAAGTAAAATTGTTTTTTCCATGGTCTGTGATTTCTGTGCCTGCTGGCTGTTTTTCTTAATTGTCCCCATTGTGCTGCAACACTTACTGTGCCTTCACATGCACACAATCCCAGGAGATGGAGTCATTATTTAGAAACTATCTGATAAGAGGGGGGATGACAGACATCATTCCATTGGGTCTCTGCTCTGCGGAGTCACTTCCTTGGTTGCTACAGGATCTGTGTGGGGGAATAACCAGTTTGGCAGCTGTAAACCAACACTTACTCACTCCTCAATTATGTAGACTTACGATTTAGGCTCATATGCCCAGAGTTCTCACAGCACACCCCCATTTTCCTTCTTTCTCCCTAGAAGGTACATCACGTTGTGATGACAGACATTTTTACTCTTTGTTCCATCTCTTTGTGTAAAGGCATGTGTAAAGGTTCTCTGTGTAAAGAACATTTCCCAAGAGAAGTGATGAAGCGTTCTGTGCTGCATGCCTCTGATGCTTGTAGATTCCTATCATGTTTCTCTCTCACCTGCGGCAGGGTGTATACACTTTCTTCATGTCGAGTTCTTAATTCCTTTGGTTCAGTAGCAGCAGATTTTTTTTTCCGATTAATTAGATTTATTGGGGTGACAATTGTTAGTAAATTTACATAGATTTCAGGTGTACAATTCTGTATTATATCATCTATAAATCCCATTGTGTGTTCACCACCCAGAATCAGTTCTCCTTCCATCACCATATATTTGATGCCCCTTACCCTCACTACCCACCCCCCACCCCCTTACCCTCTGGTAACCACTAAATTACTGTCTGTGTCTATGAGTTTTTGTTTCTCATTTGTTTGTCTTGTTCTTTTGTTGTTTTTGGTTTATATACCACATATCAGTGAAATCATAGGGTTCTCTGCTTTTTCTGTCTGACTTATTTCACTTAGCATTATAGTCTCAAGATCCATCCATGTTGTCACAAATGCTCCTATGTCATCTTTCCTTAACGCCGAATAGTATTCCATTGTGTATATGTACCACAACTTCTTTATCCGTTCATCTATCGAAGGACATTTTGGTTGTTTCCATGTCTTGGCCACCATAAACAAAGCTGCAGTGAACATTGGAGTACACGTGTCTCTATAGACAAATGCTTTCAGATTTTTTGGGTAGATACCCAGGAGAGCAATTGCTGGGTCGTATGGTAATTCTATTAGTAATTTCTTGAGGAACCTCCACACTGCCTTCCATAACGGCTGCACCAGTCTGCATTCCCACCAACAGTGTATGAGAGTTCCTTTTTCTCCACAGCCTCTCCAAAACTTGTTACTATATGTCTTGTTGATGAAAGCCATTCTGACTGGGGTGAGGTGATATATCTCATTGTGGTTTTCATTTGCATTTCTCTGATGATTAACAATGTTGAGCATTTTTTCATATGTCTATTTGCCATTTGTATATCCTCTTTGGAGAAATGTCTCTTCAGGTTTTCTGTCCATTTTTCAATTGGGTTGTTTGTTTTTTTGTTGTTGAGTTTCATGAGTTCCTTGTATATTTTGGATATTAGCCCCTTATCAGCGGCACTGTTTGCAAAAATCTTCTCCCATTCAGTTGGTTGCCTCATTATTTTGTCAATAGTTTCTTTTGCTGTGCAGAAGCTTTTCAGTTTTATGTAATCCCATTCGTTTATTTTAGTTTTTACTTCCATTGCCTTTGGAGTCAAATTCATAAATGCTCTTTGAACCCAAGGTTCATAAGTTTAGTACCTATGTTTTCTTCAATGCAGTGTATTGTGTCAGGTCTTATACTTAAGTGTTTGATCCATTTTGAATTAATTTTGGTACATGGTGACAGATAGCAATCCAGTTTCATTCTTTTGCATGTAGCTATCCAATTCTGACTGCACCATTTATTGAAGAGGCTGTCTTTCCTCCATTGTATGTTTTTAGCTTCTTTGTCAAAAATTCTCTGTCCATATTTATGTGGTTTTATTTCTGGGTTCTCAATTCTATTCCATTGGTCTATGTGTCTGTTTTTCCGCCAATACCAAGCTGTTTTGATTATTGTAGCCCTGTAGTACAAGCAAAAATCAGGGAGTGTGATACCTCCAGTATTGTTCTTTTTTTTTAATATTGCTTTGGCTATTCGGGGTCTTTTGTGGTTCCAAACAAATCTGATGATTTTTTGTTCTATTTCTTTAAAAAATGCCATTGGGATTTTAATGGGGATTGCATTAAATCTGTATATGGCTTTGGGTAATATGGCCATTTTAACTATGTTGATTCTTCCAATCCATGAGCACGGAATGTCTTTCCATTTCTTTGTGTCTTCTTCAGTTTGTTTCAAAAATGTCTTATAGTTTTTAGCATATAAATCATTCACATCCTTGGTTAAGTTTATTCCTAGGTATTTTATTCTTTTTGCTGCAATTGCAAAAGGAATTGTTTTTTCTATCTCTTTTTCTGAGATTTCATTGTTGGTATATAGGAAAGCAATGGACTTTTGTACGTTGATTTTGTAGCCAGCAACTTTACTATATTCATTGATTGTTTCTAATAGCTTTTTGGTGGAGTCTTTAGGGTTTTCTATGTATAGCATCATGTCATCTGCAAAGAGTGACAATTTAACTTCTTCATTCCCAATTTGGATGCCTTTTATTTCTTTCTCTTGCCTGATTGTTCTGGCTAGGACTTCCAACACTATGTTGAAAAGCAGAGGTGATAGGGGACAACCTTGTCGTGTTCCTGAACGTAGAGCAAAGGGCATCAGCTTTTCACCATTAATTATGAGATTAGCTGAGGGTTTGTCGTATATGGCCTTTATTATGTTGAGGTATTTTCCTTCTATACCAATTTTAGTAAGTGTTTTAATCATAAATGGATGTTGTATCTTATCAAATGCTTTTTCTGCATCAATTGATAGAATCATATGATTTTTGTCCTTTATTTTGTTTATGTGATGTATCACATTGATGGGTTTGCGAATGTTGAACCATCCTTGTGCCCCGGGGATGAACCCCACTTGGTCGTGATGAATAATCTTTTTAATGCATTGTTGTATTCGATTTGCTAGAATTTTGTTTAGGATTTTAGCATCTGTATTCATCAGAGATATAGGTCTGTAGTTTTCTTTTTTTGTGTTGTCCTTACCAGGTTTTGGTATCAGGGTAATGTTGGCCTCATAAAATGAGTTAGGGAGTACTGACTCTTCTTCAATTTTTTGGAAGAGTTTGAGCAGGATTTGGTATTAGATCCTCTTTGAAGGTTTGGTAGAATTCACTGGTGAAGCCATCTGGTCCAGGACTTTTGATTTTGGGAAGGTTTTTGATGACTGATTCAATTTCGTTACTGGTGATCGGCCTGTTAAGATTTTCCAGTTCTTCATGATTCAGCCTTGGAAGGCTATATGTTTCTAAGAACTTGTCCATTTCTTCTAAGTTATTAAATTTGGTGGCATATAGTCCTTATAGTATTCTTGGATAATCCTTTTTATTTCTGTGGTGTCCGTGATAACTTCCCCGTTTTCATTTCTGATTTTGTTAGTGTCTTCTCTCTTTTTATGTTAGTGAGTCTAGCCAAGGGTTTGTCAATTTTGTTAATCTTTTCAAAAAACCAGCTTTTTGTCACATTAATTTTTTCTATTGTCTTTTTGTTCTCTATTTCATTTGTTTCTGCTCTGTTTTTTGTTATCGCCTTTCTTCTGCTGACCTTGGGTTTCGCTTGTTCTTCTTTTTCTAATTCTTTAAGTTGTAACATGAGGTTATTTATTTGGGATTTTTCTTGTTTCTTGAGATAGGCCTGTAATGATATAAATTTCCCTCTTAAAACTGCTTTCACGGCATCCCAAAAATTTTGGTATGATGTATTTTCATTGTCATTTGTTTCTATGTATCTTTTGAGCTCTCCTCTAATTTCTTCTTTGACCCAGTCGTTCTTTAAAAGTATGTTGTTTAATCTCCATGTATTCGTGTTTTTTCCTGCTTTCTTTTTGCAGTTGATATCCAATTTCAAAGCTTTGTGATCAGAGAATATGCTTGGTATGATTTCAATCTTCTTAAATTTGCTGAGGCTGTTTTTGTGTCCCAATATATGGTCTATCCTTGAGAATGTTCCATGTACACTAGAAAAGAATGTATAGTCTGATGTTTTAGGATGATGTGCTCTATATATGCTTATATATGTCAATGATGTCCATTTCATCTAATGTGTCATTTAGGGCTGCGATTTCGTTATTTATCTTCTGTTTGGATGATCTATCCATAGGTGTCAATGATGTATTTAAGTCCCCTAGTATAATTGTGTTTTGGTCAATTTCTTCCTTTAGTTGTGTTAGTAGTTGCTTGGTATATTTCGGTGCTCCCTCATTGGGGGCATAAATATTGATGACTGTTATGTCTTCTTGTTGTATAGTCCCCTTTACCATTATGAAATGTCCATCTTTGTCTCTTGTTATCTTTTTCACCCTGAAGTCTGTTTCATTGGAAATCATTATGGCTACACCTGATTTTTTCTGGGTACCGTTTGCTAGGAGTTTCAATTTCCACCCTTTCTCTTTAAGTCTATGCTTGTCCTTGTAGCTGAGATGTGTCTCTTGTAGGTAGCATATGTTTGGGTTTAGTTTTTTGATCTAATCCAGTAGCAGCAGATTTTTCTAAGGCTTTGACATATCGGAAATAACCTTCACAACTCCAAGGAGTACATGACCAGTAACTTGGCCACCTTAGCTGTTATCACACACTCTGGTTTTGCCTAGGAAATAACATGGTGCCACTTTGTTCTTTAAAAGATCTGTTTAACATTTTACATAAGATGTCCTTTATTATATGGTGCAAATTAGAATTTGAGCTGATAGCTCATGCACTACCTCTAATGATTGATTCTTTTATTTCTTTTATGGTAACAAAAAGGTGTTGAGCAATTTTATAGGACATGCACTGATTGGTAACAAGAAATTGAGATTTTTTTTTTCTGAAAGAATGATGATAGCTGTATTTATTGAGTGCTGCTTTAATCAATAAGGTATTACTTAAAGAAATGTTTGAAAACCATGATGTAGGCCTTATTATTACTCTCATCTTACAGATGAGAAAACTGAGGCACAGTAATCTGCCGAAAGTCAGACTTCCATGAGTAGGTGACAGATGCATGATTCTCAAAGAATGTAAGCAGGAGCTGCTTAACTACATTGTTATTACTAGAATTTAATTAGTTATCTACTAAGCATATTTTAAGTACAGTATCTCACTCAATTTACATAGTATTCTTGAAGGTGACCTATTAGAGAATAGCTCAAAGGATGCAAATTTGACTTGTATTCACCAGTAATGGATGCGTGAAAGAAAAGTTAGGCTCACTGTGTCCTACTCTTATCTCTTTTCCACTGAGCTCAACTGTCGCTCCTGCTCACAGACCCAGGAAAATGGGTGAGGTGTGGGAGATCTTTCAGTCTTATACACTGTGATATTTGGGCTGCAGTGTTACTTGCTCATTTTTTTAGTCCTTCCTAGCTTAAAATGCAACATTTGGCCACTGTTTTGTGACTACCTACTTATGTGCTAGATGACACGGTGCTGTAGTGCAAAGGACTGTTTAGGACTTGTAATCTAAAGATTTGTAGAATTTTCACTGAACTTTATGAAGATACCAACTCATTGTTTGCTAGTTAAAGGCTTAGGCTATCTGCCGCCTTTTTTCTTTCTGATCATACGAATGCTAAATTTCATCGTTTTTCTGAGGGATGAGACCGCTGGTTCCAGCCCCTTTCGATAATGTAAAGTGAGTCTGTATGTTTACAGTGTATTATAAATGAAATCAATTTTTCTGTAAATGATGTTGGGTTAAATTACCTATACATTAAAATACCTGAAGAAAGGATGGAAGGAAGTGAATTAACCATTATCCCACTTGTGAAAAATAAATTGCAGAAGGAAATTCAAGGGCTCAAGGAAATAGTCAAGCAGCCTCTTGATTAGAAGTCTCCTGGATACTGTGTTTATCCTAATTAAAAATGTTATGATACAGCAGTAGGTGTTATTGTCTCTTAGGAAGTCTCCTGCCTCCCTTTGCTGGTTGATCCTGGACTCTGCCCCCTCCCTGCTCTGCCCTGAATGACGTTCCAGCTTCACCCATGATGTATCTAATGTTTTATGTCAGCCTGGCTTGGGTAATTTGGACATTGGTTCTGATTTCTGATATTGTTAGTATCACAAATTAAGAAAGGCAGATTTTCTTCTAAAGTGACCTCCATGCAGGTACCCCCCCGCTTTCCCCCCTCTCCCCCCGAAAAGGCTGGCTTTCATGTGTTATAGTACACCTGGGTCAAAAAGCAAAAGAAGTGTCAGTGACATTAATTTTCTGGGGAAATAATTATATTCAGAACAGTAATGTACAGTAGGCACTGATTATGACATAGGTGTCTCCTCTTTTTTTGGGGGCCTGATGAAACATTTTTTCTTTTGTCTTTTTATTAAATGTGCCACCTATACAGTCAAATGCCCAGAATAGAAATGTTCATCTCAGTGATTAATCCCAAAGCAGATAACCACTGCAGTCACACCCAGATGAAGAAATAAAACTTTGGTATCATCCCAGAAGGCCTCAGCTCTGCTTTGGGCAGGTTAGGGTGGGTAAGGGTCAGCAGAGAAACTGGGTTTAAGGATCACCCTCCCCATAAACTAGGGAAATAAAGGGGTCTTTCACTGGTAGGAGGTTTACCAGGATGAAAGACTACAGGCATTTGGGGAGCAGGGATGTGGAGGCCCAGGGTTGTGGAGGAGGCTGTGTGGGAAGGAAACAGGTTGGAAAGTTGGCAGGACTTGGGCTGGCTGAGGAGTTACAGGAGGGACTATTGCCTGTGGAATAGTGGTAGTCACTTAAAGATAGTCACATAATTACATTCAAATTTGCTCTGTTACCTGTGGGATGGGGACTGTTGCAAGCAGCAGGGGATGGGCTAAGTGAGAGAATGACAGAAGAGCTATTGCTAGTTTGGGCTGATTCCTTCCTATTATCTAACCAATTGCTACTATTTATAGTTCTGCCTTAAAAATGTCCTGAAGTCTTCAAGCAGCCTGCACATGTTTCAGCTTTCTAACTAGCCCCCTGCCTCCTCCTGCCCAGTGATAGTCTTTAAACTGTCTTTGGGGTGGGCTGGAGCGGGGAAGAGCCATTTGGGGGGATGTGAGAGCAAAGGCCTATTAAAAATCGTCATGGATGAGATTAGAGAGAATGATTTGAACCTTGCTATGATCCCTGTCAGCTGGTCTTAGAGCCTCTTCTCCTCACCATTAACAATATGATGACACCAACTACATTTTCATAGCTGCTAGGTTGTAAGAATGTACTTACTTGTTGACTTCTTCTCCCACCTAGCCAGCAGGCACAGGCTGGCACCACCTCTGAGTCTCAATCAAACTGGCTAATACCATTCGTCTTGCCCAGATGATTCCCTGAGACCCTGCCCCACCCAGCTTGCTCACTGGCTCCAGACCTCTTTCAGTGGTTGTTCCACATAAGCACTGGGCCTCAGCTGCACTGTGGACTTTCCTAAAATCTCTCAAAGGTCCACAAACCCCAAACAAGCAGCAACTGGCCTTGGTGTGCCTGGTAGCTATTGCTAAATGGCCCCTAGCCTGATATTAGTGGCAGCTGGCCTCAGATCCCAGCTTAGTCTCTCCTAGGCACCTCCAAGCCCAGCATAGTTGGCTACAAAGCACAGATCACGTTGTAGCTCCTACCATTTGGCCCCAGGTAGCAACTAACCTGGGCCTATACTACAGCCCCTGCTAAGAAACCCTAGAACCAAAACACCTGGTAACCAGCTTCAGACCCCACGAGAGTACCACCCAATTGGCTCCACAAATAGCAGACCCAAAGAGTGGACTCAGCAAGGACCAGAGCCCTGCAAAGGTGAACCCCACTCTGTGGGGTCAGCCCCCACACAATAGCTCATGCAGTGTAGTCATGGCCAGTCCTCACATCCAGTCAACATGAGGGTCAATCCCACCCACTGACATGCCAGCAGCAATCAAGACTCAACTATAACAGTACCACACACACAACGTACACAAGGATACCTCTGGACCACCCAGCTCAGATGACCACGGAGACTGTGCCTCTGGCCCCACAGGACACTTTCTACATAAAGCCACCCTGCCAAGACTGCAAGATGTAACAGATCAACCTAATACACAGAAACAAGCACAGAAATGTAGCCAAAATGAGGAGACAAGGAAACTTTTCCCAAATGAAAGAACAGAACAAATTTCCAGAAAAACAAAAGAAATGGAGGCAAGCAATCTACCAGGCACAGATTACAAAACACTGGTTGTAAGGAGGCTCAATGAAATTAGGGGAAGAATAGATGAAGTCAGTGAGAACTTACACAAAGACAGACAAACCATAAAAAAGAACCAGTTAGAAATGAAGAATACAATAACTGAAATGAAGAATATATTAGATGGAATCAGTAGCAGATTAGATGAAGCAGAGGACCATATCAGCAATTTGGGGGGAAAAAGTAGAAAATACCCATTAAAACAACAAAAAGAAAAAAGAATTTTGAAAAATGAGTATATGAAGGTCTGACAGTCAAGTTTGCAAACTTGTTGCAATGATGTTGCTAATCTTTTTTGATAGCAGAGGGATTATTTATTATCAATTTGTACCAACTGGACAAACAGTTAACCAAGTTTACTATTTGGAAGTGCTGAAAAGGCTATGTAAAAAAGTTAGACGACCTGAACTTTTTACCAACAATTCATGGCTTTTGCATCACGACAATGTACCAGCTCACACGGCATTGTCTTTGAGGGAGTGAACAAATAGCTGTATTAGAACACCCTTCCTACTCACTTGATCTGGCCCCCAATGACCTTTTTATTTACCTGAAGATAAAGGAAATATTGAAAGGAAGACATTTTGATGACATTCAGGACATTAAGGGTAATACGATGACAGCTCTGATGGCCATTCCAGAAAAAGAGTTCCAAAATTGCTCTGAAGAGTGAAGTAGGTGCTAGTGTTGGTGCATAGTTTTCCAAGGGGAGTACTTTGAAGGTGACTGTAGTGATGTTCAGCAATGAGGTATGTAGCACTTTTTCTAGGATAAGTTCGTGAACTTAATTGTCAGACCTCATGGTTTAAGGGGCCTCTGGGACAATATCAAGCATACCAACATTCACATCATAGGTGTACCAGAAAGAAAGCAAGAGAACAAGGGATTGAAAACCTATTTGAAGAAATAATGATGGAAAACTTCCCTAACCTGGCAAAGGAAATAGACATACAAGTTCAGGAAGCACGGAGAGTCCCAAACAAGATGAACTCAAAGAGACCCACACCAAAACACATCACAATGAAAATGCCAAAGGTTAATGAGAGAGAATCTTAAAAGCAGCAAGGGAAAAGCCTTTAGTTACCTACAAGGGGGCTCCCATAGGACTGTCAGCTGATTTCTCAACAGAAACTTTGCAGGCCAGAAGGGATTCGCACAAAATATTTAAAGTAATGAAAAGCAAGGACCTACAACCAAGATTACTTAGCAAGGTGCTCATTTACAATCGAAGGAGAGAGAAAGAATTTCCCAGACAGGAAAAAGCTAAAGGAATTCATCACCACTAACCCAGTATTACAAAAAAATGTTAAAGGACTTCTTTAAGAATAGAAGAAAAAAAGATAAAAAATGTGAATAATAAAATCGCAATAACTACATACCTATCAATAATTATTTTAAATGTAAATAGATTAAATGCTCCAATCAAAAGACATATGGTGGATGAATGGCTGAATGGATAAGAAAACAACACCCATACTGCCTACGTCAGATCAACAAACACACAGACTAAAAAGGTCACGCTACCTGATATGAAACTATACTACAAGGCTAAAGTAACCAAAACAGCATGGTACTGGCACAAAAACATATACATAGATCAATGGAACAGAATACTTATAGAGAACCCAGAAGTAAACCCAATATTACATGGTCAATTAATCTATGACAAAGGAGGTAAGAGTATACAATGGGGTAAAGACAGCCTCTTCAATAAATGATGTTGGGAAAACTGGACAGATACATGCAAAGACAAAAAACCACCACTTTCTTGCACCATATACAAGAATAAACTCAAAATGGATTAAAGACTTAAATGTAAGACCTGAAATCATAAAACTTCTAGAAGAAAACATAGGCAGTAAACTCTCTGACATTGCTCTTAGTAATATTTTTTTCTGTTCTTTCTCCTTGGGCAAGGTAAACAAAAGAAAAAATAAATAAATGGGAGTATATCAAGCTAAAAAGTTTTTTCATGGCAAAGGAAACCATCAACAAAATGGAAAGACAACCTACTGAATGGGAAAAGATATTTGCCAATGTTATATTTGATAAGGGGTTAATATCCAAAATAGATAAAGAACTCATACAACGTCACCCCCCCAACACAAACAATCTTATTAAAAAAGGGGCAGAGGACCTCAATAGACATTTCTCCAAAGAGGACATACAGATGGCCAATGGACATATGAAAAAATGCTCAAAATCACTATTTATCAAGAAAATGCAAAATTAAAGCAACAATAAGATATCATCTCACACCTGTCATAATGGCTATCATCAATAAATCAAAAACCAAGTATTGGTGAGGATGTGGAGAAAAGGAACCCTTGTACACGGTTGGTGGGATTGCAAATTGGTGCAGCCACTGTATTGAAATTCCTTAAAAAATTAAAAACAGAGCTATCATATGACCCAGCAATCCCACTTCTGGGTATTTTTATCCAAAGCATGGATGTCTGTGTTCATTGCAGGTTTATTTACAATAGCCAAGATATGGAATCAGCCCAAGAGCCCACTGATAGATGATTGGATAAAGAAGAGGTGGAATACAATTACTTGGCCATTAAAGAAATGAAATCTTACTATTTGTAAAACATGTATGGATCTAGAGGGTATTATGGTAAATGAAATACGAGGTGTGATCAAACAATACGGTAAATATTTAAATAAAAGAAAAACTTATTACAGTAAAAGACACATTGCCATTAATCCCCCTCAAATTAGACCTTCACTTTAAACACAGTTATCCCATTATTCTTGCCACTTTCTGAAGCAGTTCTGGAAGTTCTGGAAGTTTCAGCAGCGTCTTTAGTTGCGCTGTCGTGGCTGCTTCAATGTCCTGAATCATTTTGACTTCGGGGAAGAGCCAGAAGTCTCATGGTGCCAGATCTGGTGAATAAGATAGATGAGAACACACCATAATGTTTTTATGTTTTTGACAGAAATTGCCATACCAGAAGTAATGTGTGACACAGAGCATTATCATGATGGAGTATGAAACCGTTTGCCCATTTCATATTAATGCGTTGTTCATGATTTATAGCACACTTTAAGTGACACCTTCTCTCAACCATAACTCACACCCGACTGATTGCACCAAACAAGTTGAAACTTGTCACATACTAAGGTTTGACACACCACTTTCCATATTGAAAATACCTGACTTTCCTTTGGATGACACTCGGTATCAGCATTCACTGTATTTATTGATCACACATTGCTACTGGTATGGCAATTTTTGTCATATAAAAACATTTTGGGGGGCTGGCCCGGTGGCTCAGGTGGTTAGACCTCCATGCTCTTAACTCCGAAGGCTGCCGGTTCGATTCTCACATGGGCCAGTGGGCTCTCAACCACAAGGTTGCCAGTTCAATTCCTTGAGTCCCACAAGGGATGGTGGGCTTTGCCCCCTGCAACTAAGATTGAACACGGCACCTTGAGCTGAGCTGCCGCTGAGCTCCGGATGGCTCAGTTGGTTGGTATGCGTCCTCTCAACCACAAGGTGGCCGATTTGACTCCCTCAAGGGATGGTGGGCTGCGCCCCCTGCAACTAGAAAAATGGCAACTGGACTTGGAGCTGAGCTGCGCCCTCCACAACTAAGACTGAAAGGACAACAACTTGAAGCTGAATGAATGGCACCCTCCACAACTAAGATTGAAAGGACAATAACTTGACTTGGAAAAAAAGTCCTGGAAGTACACACTGTTCCTCAATAAAGTCCTGTTCCCCTTCCCTAATAAAATCTTTAAAAAAAACAAAAACAAAAACAGAAAACATTATGGTATGTTCTCATCCACCTTATTAACTGGATTTGGCACCATGAGATTTCTGGCTCTTCCCCAAAGTCAAAATGACCACGAAAGGTAAATGTTTTGAATCGATTCAGGACATTGAGGCAACCACGAAGCGCGAGTAAAGACATGAAAAAGGACTCCCAGACCTGCTTCAGAAAGTGACAAGAATGATGGGATAATTGTGCTCAAAGCGAGGAGGAATATTTTGAGGGGGATTAATGGCAATTTGTCTTTTACTGTAATGAATTTTCTTAATTTAAATGTTCATCGTATTGTTTGATCACACCTCATAAGTCAGACAGGGAAAGACAAATACCGTACGATCTCACTTATATGTGGAATCTAAAGAACAAAATAAATGAACAAACAACATAGAGAGAGGCTCAGAACAAACTGATGGTTGCTAGATGGGATGGGGGCTGAGGGGCTGGGTGAAAAAGGTGAAGGGATTGAGAAGAACAGATTGGTAGTTACAAAATAGTCATGGGATGTAAAGTACAGCATAGAGATTATAGTCAATAATATTGTAGTAACTGTGTGGTGTCAGGACAGATACTAGGCTTATTGGAGAATCACTTCATAAGTTATATAAATGTCTAACCATTATGCTATATACCTGAAACTAATATACTGAATGTCAACTGTAATTAAAAAATAAAATTTAAAAAACAACAGTACATTTATTTAAAGGTATTTCACGTAAGAATTCAATATGATTTCTAAATGAAACAGTGTCTATGAAAGACTAAATGTTGATAGAAGTGAATTACTTAAAGTTACTGTCTTCTTTTTTTTTTTAATTAAATTTATTGGGGTGACAATTGTTAGTAAATTTACATAGATGTCAGGTGTACAATTCTGTATTACATCGTCTGTAAATCCCATTGTGTGTTCACCACCCAGAGTCAGTTCTCCTTCCATCACCATATATTTGATCTCCTTTACCCTCATCACCCACCCCCCACCCCCTTACCCTCTGGTAACCACTAAATTATTGTCTGTGTCTATGAGTTTTTGTTTCTCATTTGTTTGTCTTGTTCTTTTTGATTTATATACCACATATCAGTGAAATCATAGGGTTCTCTGCTTTTTCTGTCTGACTTATTTCACTTAGCATTATAGTCTCAAGATCCATCCATGTTGTCACAAATGCTCCTATATCTGTCTTCTTAAGGCTGTTAAAATGTTAAAGACTGAAGGGATGGGGAGCATAATAATTTAGAAAATGTCATATGTGCTTGGCAAGTGTCTTCAAGTTCTCACTCCATGTTAAAGACGCTTGACTTGGAAGTTGGGTACCCAGCATTAAGGGTGTGGCTAACAGGAAATGCCACTAGAGGACCATCTGGTGTACTTAATTCAAAGAAGCTTTGGCATTAAATCAAAGGCCAGCACATAAAAATATGTTTATACGTTTTAAATTTAAATAAATGAAGATAGATATGTATACTTTTTGGAAAATACTTTTCTGCTCTAAGTGACTTTTCAAAACCCAACCAAGTGTAGATCTTGACGATAGGTAAGAAGGTTTCTACTCTAATTGAATGTTTAAAATAAGCCTCTAATGCTGCATTTACCTTTTGGAGGACAAGATAAGTGTCTCATTGCTTTGTTCATTTCCAATGCTGGCACATAGTAGGCCTTCTATAAATGTCTGCTGGTTGATGAGGTGAGTAATGAAAGAATCTGCCTCCAGACCTCCTCACCATACTCCAAGTTATGTAACAGGAGATTCAAGGGTTCTCTGTTCTAAGATTTATCCATCAAATGTGTAATGGTATGACATACCCCCAGGGAGCAGAACTAAAGGTTTGGGGGTTTGTTTCTGGATTGGTTCTTTTCTTATAACATTTCTCGGTTTAAGGTGAGAAGGCAAACTAAACTGTTCCAACTCTGTCCTCCATTGTCTCTAGTCCTGTGCCCTGGGAACTGTTTGCTGTTGTAGGATGAAAGACTGCAAAACTGGGAGAAAGATTACTGGCTATTGTCCAGGAAAAAAAAGGCAGACAGTGCTAGAGACATTGTGAAGAAAAAGAAATGATAATTGTAGGAGAAGAGAGGAAGGGGCCTTTGTTACTGAAATAGAAAGGAAACGAATCATTTATCTACATGCAAAAAGACTTATTTAACTGTGTGTTTCATTTAAGTGTGGTTGAAACTTCCTAAATATTATTTCTGTAAATCCATTCAAAATATGAATTTTTATGAAAAATGGTAGAAGAAATGATAACTTCAATAAATAAAGTATAACTCAAAGAGATAAGGGTTTAGAAAGGAGGGAAAACCAACATTCACTTTATTCTGATGTGAATTTCTGAAGCAAAATTTAGAAATAAAAGAAAAAAGTATATTTATGACTTAACTTCATACATTCATTTCTCTGAATAACTACTAGAATAAAAGTATAAAACTTTCCATTGGGTTTGTTTCTGGATGAAATTTAAAAACTCACACCTGCATCTTCCTTTCAACTGTTTGGGATGTGAATAATACTTTTTCTGAAATATGATCAATAAAGGTCCTAGCTTATTGAATGAATGGAGATATCAAACCACCTACCTTTAGAAGTTGGTACCATTTCTAACTGTAGCATTTTTACTTTTAAAAATGTTTTAAAATCCTCATTACAGGTCTTTACTTCCCCTCCTTCATTTGCAGCTCGAGTTAACCTTCAGCTACCTGGAGATTCATGGTGTCACCTGTAGCAAGCCAGCTCAGGTGAGTGTGAACAACAGGAACTTTGTTGTCATAACTTCAAGGTCCTCACCTCTCTTGAGTTTCTGAAACTGTGCAACATCTTCTGTTTTGTTTCACTGTTGAATGTTTCTTGAGATAATGTAGAAAAGCAAGATTATGGAAAATGGAAGTTTCTGAATGAGAGACTGAACGGGGTCTGTGTCAGCAGGAGTAGGGAATTGGTTCTGATAAGGAAAACATTCTTCATAACTCAGTTTGAAAAGAACTAATTATCTCATTAGCCGGCAATGTAAATGTCAGAATGCTGTTCCTTAGAGATTTTGTATAACTTTTAGCACTAAAATTTCATAGCTATTAGGCAGTATTATGTAAGGTCTTTCTGGGAATATAGTGATAAATGAATTTTTTGGTATTAATAAAATGTAGACTTTAAAAAACAGCTTTATAGAGTATAACATAGTAAACTGAAGTGTACAATTTGGTAAGTTTAACATATGTGTCCCTGTGAAACCATTACCACGATCAAGATACTGAACGTAACCATCACCCTCAAAGTTTCCTTGTAAACCTGTCAGCACTCCCCCGCTGCCCTCCTCCACAGCTGTTCTCTGCTGATACAAATTAGTTTGCATTTTCTAAAATTTTAAATGAATGGAATTGTACACTATGTACTCTTTATTGTCTGCCTTCTTTCAGTCAATATAAATATTTTGAGATTGCTTTATTTTGTTGCATGTCTCAATAGTTCATTCCTTTTTACTGCCTAGTAGGGTTCCTTTGTATTGCTATTTCACAGTTTGCTTATCCATTCATCTGCTGACGGACATTTGGGTTGTTTCCAGTTTTTGTCCGTGACAAGTAAAGCTGCCATGAACATTTATGTACAAGTTTTTGATTGGACATAGGCTTTCATTTCCTATGGGTAAATATCTAGGTGTGGAATGACGTAATGGTATAGTTGGTATATATTTAATTTTTTATGAAGTTGCCACACTGTTTTCCAAAGTGGTTGTGTCATTTTACATTGTCAACAGCAGTGTGTGAGAATTCCAATTTCTCCATGCCCTCCCCAACACTGGCATGGTCAATCTGTTTAATTTTAGCCATTTTAATAAGTATGCAGTACTTTCTCATTGTGGTTTCAATTTGCAGTTCCCTAATGACTAAAGATATTGAGCATCTTTTTATTTGCCATCAGATATCTTTGATCAAGTGTCAAATCTTTCACCATTTTTTAAATTGAGTTGTTTTCTTAAAATTTTAATAGTTCTTTATATATTATTCTGAATACATGTCCTTTATTAGAAATATGATTTATACATATTTCCTCTCAGACTGTAGCTTATCCTTTCATTTTCTTTATAGTGCCTTTCAAAGAGTAGAAGTTTTAAATTTTGATGAAGTCCAATTTATCAACATTTTCTTCTATGCATCATGCTTTTTTGGCGTCAGATTGAATAAATCTTTGTTTGATGCAAGGTCACAAAATGTTTTATATATTCTAGAGGTTTTATAGCTTTAAGTTACGCATTTAGGTCTATGATCCATTTTGAGGTAATTTATGTATATAAAGCAAACAATGTATGGATTAGTATTCTGTTCTGTTCTTTTCCTTTTCTTTTGTTTTTTTGTATGTGCATAGTATAGTATGTCCACATATTCTAGTGCCATTTGTGTGAAAGAATATTGATTCCCCAGAGAACTGGCTTTCAGTTTTGTTGAAGATCAATTGTTCATGTAAATGTCAGTTTATTTCTGGACTCTGAATCCTGTCCCTTTGGTATTTATGTATCTTTATGCCACTACCACACTGCCTTGATTACTGTAGCTTCATAGTAAGACTTGAAATCAGACAGCATTAGTCTTTCAAATTTGTTTTAGTGATTCTAGATCCTCTAGATTCTAGATTCCACATGAATTTTAGACTTGGTTGATACTGAATCTATGAATTAATTTGGGGACATCTTAACATATGGAGTCTCTGACCCAAGAAAATGGCATATTTCTCCTTTGATTTAGTTCTCTAATTTCTCTCAGTTGTATTTTGTTGTAGCTTTCAGTGTACAGGTTTTACACATCTTTTGTCAGATTTATTCCTAAGTATTTCATATTTTTGGTGCCATTATAAATGGTATTGTTTTACAATTTCAACATTCTATTTCTTGCTGGTATATAGAAATATAATTGATTTTTGCATGTTGCTCTCATATCCTGTTACCTTTCTATATTCACCTATTAGTTCTGGTAGCTTTTAAAAATAGATTGCATCATTTTCTAGACAGGTAACTGTCTTGTAAATAAAGACAGTTTTACTTATTCTTTTTCGAATATTGATGCCATTTATTTCTTTTTCTTGCTGTATTGCTGTTGGGAGAAATTCCTTGTGGGTCTCATGGGCTCTCACATGTCTTACTGGGTATGAATTCATTCTGTGACTGCTTTACCCAGGCTGGTTCTCAGGGTTATGTGTGTAGTAAGCAGCCTTGGGGGATGATGGAATGTTTCCCTCCGAATGAAGAGCAGGGTTACTTATGTTTACCAAGAAAACAGGAGGTTCCCCAAGATCCAGGGTTCCTTTCCTGTAAGCAGCCCACTGTGTGTGCAGACATTTGTCTGAGCCCTCCATATCACCCTGTGGGACTTTGGGGGTCAGGGAGAATCTATGCAAACTTGATGCCCTTTACTGTGCCATGAATAACAAAGTGCTTTATCTCTGTGCCTGGAGTCTCCTAGCTCCTGCCAACATTCATAAAATAGCAACAGGCTAACTTACTGGTCTGTCACTGGTAGGGTAACATGAAATCAGTCCTGCACAATTGCACTGGCTAATGCCTCCATTACAGTGCTGAATAGAAGTGGTGAGAACAGACATCCTTGTTTTATTCCAGTCTTCGAGGGAAAGCATTCATTTTTTTCCATTAAGTGTGATGGTAGATGTAGGTTTTTCATAGATGCCTTTAATCTAGTTAGGAAGTTCTATTCCTAGTTTGCTGAGAGTTTTTATCAGAAACTAGTGTTGGATTTTATCAAATGTTTTTTGTCTATCTGTTGAGATTACTGTGTGTGTTTTCTTTTTAAATTGTTAATATGGTGACTTATATTGATTGATTTTCCAATAGTAAATCAACTTTCATTCTGGGATTAATTCCATTTGGTCATAATGTATTATCCTTTTTATATATTGTCAGATTCCATTTGTTAAAATTTTGTGAAGAATATTTGCATCTATGTTAATGAGTCATTGGCTGTAGTTTTCTATTTTATAAATGTTTTTGTTTGCTTTCCTTATTAGAATAATCATGGACTCATATGGTGGGTTGGGAAGTAGTCCTTCGTCTTCAATTTTTAAAGAAATGTTTATAATTCTTTAAATATTTGGTTTAATTTACCAGTGAAAACATCTGTGCCTGGAGTTTTCTCTTTGGGAAGATTTTTAACTACAAATTTTATTTCTTTAATAGATATAGACACATTCATATGTTTCTTATTGAGTGAGCTTTGGTAGTTTGTGTCTTTTAAGAAATTTGTCCATTTCACCGAGAGAGCCAAGATGGTGGAGTAGTAAACTGTGCTTGCCTCATCCCGTGAACACATCAAAATTACAACTAAATCATAGAACAGTCAACCTAGAGAACCATCTGAAGTGTAGCAGAGCATAAGTGTTATGACTAAGGCTATAAAGAAGGTACATCAAGACTGGTAGGAGGGGCAGAGACGTGAAATGGGCTGGTCCCATACCCACGTGTGACAGTTGAAAATAAGGAGAGATATCTTGGCCACAGAGGTTCCCCACAGAGGAGCGAGTGACGCCAGCCCCACATCAGGTTCCCCAGACCAGAGTACTGGTACTAGGAAGAGGAGACCCCACAGTATCTGGCTGTGAAAAACAGTAGGGATTCTGACTGTGGGAAGGAAGGCTGTAGGATACCCACACGTACTCTTAAAGGGCCCATACAGGCACTTTCCCTGGGCTCTAGCAGAGGGACAGTGACTCGGAGGCGTTGGAGACATATGGGTAGAGACTGAGTTGTGTAACTTCAGGGCGAGGACAGGAGGGACATCGCCATTTTCCCTGTGTGGGGTGGTCCTCCTGTACAGTTGGCAGGTGGGCACCATCTTTCTGGTGTTGTGCCCTCCCCCATGCCTGTGGCCAAATCTGAATCTGGATTGGTCTGGTGATCTCTGCTTGCTCCACCCTGGTGACTCATTGAGACCCTGCCATACCCAACTCCTTAACGCAAGAGGCTTTATCAGTGATTGAACCTTACAGGATCTGGCAAGAGGCAGCAGGCCTTGGAATGTCCTGACTTTTTGCATAACTACCCCAGATGCAGTGCTAGTGGCAGCTGTCCTCAGATCATAGCATGGCCTTTCCCATGCACTTCCAGGGACAGCACAGGCAGCAACCAACTGGATCGCTTTGTAGCTCTTACCAAGCTAGTCATAGGCAGGGGCTGCCCTGGGCCTGCACTGTAGTCTCTCCAAAGAGGCCCCATAACCAACATACTCGGAGATTGGCTTCAGACACAGTAGAGCACCTCCCAATTAGCTCCACAAGTGGAATACCCAAAGGGATGTCAATAGGCATCAGAGCCCTCTGGGGCAAATCCCACCCTGTGGGGTTAAGACCCTGCACAATAGCCAGTAAGCTGTAAATGTGGCCAAATCCCACAGTCGGTCTGCCTAAGGATCAGTCCCACCCACTGATGTACCGATCGCTTTGTAGCTCTTACCAAGCTAGTCATAGGCAGGGGCTGCCCTGGGCCTGCACTGTAGTCTCTCCAAAGAGGCCCCATAACCAACATACTCGGAGATTGGCTTCAGACACAGTAGAGCACCTCCCAATTAGCTCCACAAGTGGAATACCCAAAGGGATGTCAATAGGCATCAGAGCCCTCTGGGGCAAATCCCACCCTGTGGGGTTAAGACCCTGCACAATAGCCAGTAAGCTGTAAATGTGGCCAAATCCCACAGTCGGTCTGCCTAAGGATCAGTCCCACCCACTGATGTACCAATAGCAATCAAGGCTCAACTATAACAGGAGGGCACACACCACCCACACAAGGAACACTCCTGGAGCACCTGGGTCAGATCATGAGGGAGATTGTGCAACTGGTCCCCCACAGGACACCTACTACATAAGGCCACCCGTCGAAGACTGGGAGACATAGCAGATAATACATAGAAACAAACACAGAGAGGCAGTCAAAATGAGAAAACAAAGAAATACATCCCAAGTGAAAGAACATGATAAAATTCCAGAAAAAGAATTAAACAAAACTAAACAAAGCAACCTATCAGGTATAGAGTTCAAAACAGTGGTTGTAAGGATGCTCAAGGAACTTATAAGAACTTCAACAAAGAGATAGCAATTATATATATGTATATAAAAAGAACATAGAAACCATTCAAAAAAAAAAAAAAAGAAGAACCGGTCAGAGGTGAAGAATACAATAACTGAAATGAAGATTGCACTAGAAGGAATCACCAGCAGACTAGATGAACCAGAGGATCAAATCTGCGCTTTGGAAGACAGGATAGCAGAAAACACCCAATTGGAACAGAAAAAAGAAAAAAGAATCCAAAAAATGAGGACAGTTTAAGAGACCAGTGGGACAACGTTAAGTGTAATAACATTCACGTCATAGGGGTATGAGAAGGAGAAAAGAGAAAGCAAGAATTTAGAACCTATTTGAAGAAATAATGACTGAAAACTTTCCTAAACTGGTAAAGGAAATAGACATACAAGTCCAGGAAGTGCAGAGAGCCCCAAACAAGGTGAACCCAAAGAGGCCCTCACCAAGACACATCACAATTAAAATGGCAAAGGTTAAAGACAAAGAGAGAATTCTAAAAGCAGCAAAAGACAATTATTTACTTCTAAAGGAGCTCCCATAAGACTGTCAGATGATTGCTCAACAGAACTTTGCAGGCTAGAAGGGATTGGCACAAAATGTACAAAGTAATGAAAATCAAGGACCTATAACCAAGATTACCCAGCATGGCTATCATTTAGAATGGAAGGACAGATGAAGAACTTCCTAGACAAGAAAAAGCTAAAGGAGTTCATCACCACCAAACCAGAATGTCAGAGGGACTTCTTGAAGATGGAAAGAAAAAAAAAAATCACATCAAAAATATGAATAATAAAATGGCAATAACTACATATCTATCAACAAGTATTTTCAATGTAAATGGATTAAATGCTCCTATCAAAGACATAGGGTGGCCAAATGAGTAAGAAAACAAAACCCCTATATATACTGCATACAAGAGACTTCAGATAGAAAGTCACACACAGACTGAAAGTAAAGGGATGGAAAAAGTTATTTCATGAAAATGGAAATGAAAAAGCAAAAAAAAAAAAAAAAAAACAACAAAGAAAAACAGGTGGGGAAATGATACTTATACCAGGCAAAATAGACTTTAAACAAAGGGTATAACGAGACAAAAAGGACCCAGTAATCCCACTTCTGGGTATTTATGCGAAGAAACCCAAAATGCTACTTCAAGGGGACAGATGCATTAATATGTTCCTTGTAGCATTGTTTAGAATGGCCAAGATATGGAGGCAGCCTGGATGTCTGTTGATGGATGAATGGATAAAGAGTAGGTGGTACATTCGAAGAGGTCAGACAATGAAGTTCATGAAGCCATCCTAGAAAAAATGCTACATACCTCATTGCTGAAAAATCACTACAGTCTCCTTTGAAGTACGCCCTTTGGGAAGCTATGCATTGATGCCAGCACCTAGTCCACCCTTCAAAGCAATTTTGGAGGTCTTTTTTCTGGAATGGCCATCAGAGCTATTGTTGTATTACCTCGATGTCCTGAATGTCATCAAAATGTCTTCCTTTCAATATTTTCTTTATCTTTGGGTAAAGAAAGAAGTCATTGGGGGCCAGATCACATGAATGGGGAGGGTGTTCCAATACAGCTATTTTTTTACTGGCTAATAACTCCCTCATAGACAATGCTGTGGGAGCTGATGCAATGTCGTGATGCAAGAGCCACGAATTGTTGGTGAAAAGTTCCAGTTGTCTAACTTTTTCATGCAGCCTTTTCAGCACTTCCTAATAGTAAGCTTGGTTAACTGTTTGCCCAGTTGATACAAATTGATAATGAATAATCACTCTGATATCAAAAAGGTTAGCAAGATTGTTGCACAAGTCAGACCTCATATATATACAATGGAATATTGCTTGGCCATGGAAGAGAAAAGGTTCTTGCCATCTGCAGCGGCATGGATGGACCTGGAGGGTATTGTGCTGAGTGGAGTATGTCAGACAGAGAAAGACAGATGCAGTGTGATTTCACTTATATGTGAAATTTAAAGAACAAAATAAATAAACAAAACAGAAACAAACTCATAGATACAGAGAAAATTTTGATGGTTGCCAGATGGCAGGGAAGTTGAGAGGGTGGGTGAAGAAGTAGAAGGGATTAAGAAGTACAAATTGGTTGTTACAAAGTAGTCCTGGGGATGAAGGGTATAGCATAAGGAATATAGTAAAAAATACTGTGATAACTATGTGTGGTGTTAGATGGGTGCTAGATTCATCAGGGCGATAGATGGGAGGAGCTTTGTGGTGGCAGGGTGAAAAAAGTGAAGGGATTAAGAAGTACAAATTGGTAGTCACAAAATAGTCCTGGGGATGTAAAGTAAAGCATAGGGGATATAGTCAATAATGTGGTAATAACTATGTATAGTTCCAGGTGAGTACTAGATTAGACAGGGGATCATTTCTTAAATTATACAAATGTCTAACCACTATGCTATACACCTGAAATTAATATAAAATTATTTTCAAAATGTCAAAAAAATAAAATCTTTAAAAAAATGATATTTGTCCATTTCATCTCCATTGTGAATTTATTGATATAGAGTTGTTTATAGTATCCATTTGTTATTCTTAAAATATCTGTAGGGTATCATTCCTGATATTGATAATTTGGTTTCTCTTTTTATTTTTTTTCCATATCAGTCAGTTTAGAGGTTTGTCAATTTTATTGATCTTTTCAAATAATTTGCTTTTTGGTTTCATTTATTTTCTCTGTTGATTCCATTGATTTTTTTCTCTGATCTTTATTACATTCTTCTGCTTTTTGTTTTGGTTTTCAAAACTATAAAGAAAATATGCATGTGTGTGTGCACATGTGTGTGCTTGCATGTATGTGTGTAGTTTGTTGGTAATGGTCCTAAAAGAAATGATCAAAGTTGTCATTTTATGTTGATTAAGATCACATACAAATCTTTGGAACTTTCCCCAGTTCATCTTAGAGCAATGTTATATCCTATGTGTTTATCATTCTCCAGAAACTGGAGTTTGGATGAAAAATTGTAGCTTCAGATGTTTGCCCATTTGGATAAACCTATTGGCTTGTAAGTAGGGCATCATCACTCATGAATAGTGACATAACCAGGGGCTTCTTGATTTTCTTAAATAAAAAATGTTTATGTTTATGATTTGGAGGTTGGGATACAAGACAAAAGGCACTATTAAAATGTTAATGCCAAGGTTATGTTAAAAATATCATATAACTTTGGTATTTAATTATAGGATAGGATGTTGCTACATCACTAATTTTCCCATGTTGTTGCTGGGACTGGTTTTATCCCACTTTGTAGTCTTGTCCCTTCCATACATCTGACATTCAAAGGAAATGGGTATAAAACAGTCAATCTTAGTCACATAGAGCTGTTCTGTCACTATATGTACCAAAAAAATAGCTCTATAATGAGACTTCAGTTTAACTTTGTCTCATGGTGTGGACCTTGGAGATGAAATTATAGTGAAACAATGGTTCTGCTTCCACAAAGGGGCTCGCAGTTCAGACACTGTCACTACCAGTCAATTAATCACATTCCAAATTTGATGTTTCAAAATTACCTGGGTTTTATTTTTTTTAAATAATGATACCTTCAGTAGTACCCTTCTCCCTGTCACTCCCCCCTCATCCCCCCCCTCCCCACACACGACAGGATTCAGTATGTCTGGGGTGGACATTTTTATTTTCATCAAATACACCATTTGATTTTGTTATTCCAAAGGTTGATAACTAACAACCTGTGACCCTTGATGTTTATAATTTTTATTTTCTCTTACATAATAATATCATAAAGCTGATAGTGTTTGCCTGTGGCACCCATGATCTAGCCTTGATTAGGACATTCTTTTCTAATGTTCTCTGGGATTTATTAACTTTTGTCATTGTTATTTTTATCATGATTTAATTATAGTTTGTGCATTCAGATAAAATGCCTGGGATATACATAGTTTGTTGTATGAGTGAGAGTGGATGTGTTACTGAGTTAGTAAAATGTGACTTTTACTATTGCTATTTTCCTCTTCCTTGTGGAAATGTGGGAGACCTTTATCTTATTCTCCAAGTCTCATTGTCATAGCCTTTTCTGGTGTTCAGGTTTCTGTTGTCTTCATAGTCAGTAAATCGAAGCCAGCAGTTAATAAAGTTTTATAGTTACTGGACTTTTTGGACTGTGTCTTATACAACTAAAACACCTGTGATTTTTATTTTATTTTAATTATTAGGTTAATTGTTTGCTGTGTCATAGAATGCTTTTGGCAAATTACCAATGGCTGTTTCTGTTGGAAGAAAAACACTTCACAGATCTATTGGCTGAGGTTTAGTAAAAAATGTTTCTCTTAGCGTTTAGTTGGGTTGTTCTGCCTTACAAAAGCAAGTGTGGTGGGATTGCACATTTGAATCTTAAATAAGATACTATAGCTTATATTTTTTATTATTATTTTAAATGTGTATTGGAGGTCATGGATTGTATTCTACTAGGTGTCTAAGCAAAATGTGTTCCAAATATTCTGTTTTGCCCCAGCTGAAATAGCAGTGAAAGAGGTATTTGAGAGGGGCTTTTTCCTGATGAAATGATTTACTGTGTTAGTTTCACTGCCATCACTTTGTTGCTATCTTTGCGTTAACAAAGGTGGTGACATATGCAGGGTTGTGCCAGTGCTTTCATATAAAGTTGAATCTGAAGGCTTCATTTCATCCCCCACCTGTCACTTTTTTTTCTTCCCTGTCACTCTATTCAATCCTGTGTAATTAAAGATGATGAGGTGTTAAGATTAAGTAGAATTAGAATGAGCTAATTACTAATTACTCGCACCCAAAGTAGGAGGACCCTGTAGGGAACAATATAATTACCTGAGGTTGGAAAGTTGGGGACAAGGTGAGAACACAGGCTGTCTTCCAAAGTATCTGCTTCTAAAAACATGCACAGATAGGTGTATATAGAACGTCTGAGCCAACTACACAAAGCGGCTTTGGTCTCACTTAAGATTCCTCATTGAGGTAGCCTGAGTTTGATCAGTAAACACCTCCAGTTCCGTAAACACTTCCTATGCTATCAATTTCTTGATGCATGCTGCAAATTAGGCTTAAAAATATGTTTTTTATATAGGGATCCAAGTAATTGGCACAGAGGTTGTACGCATTATATGCTTGTTAACAGATTTCTCTGAGAGTACTTATGGAAAAGTAGTATTTTCAGGACTCAAATCACGTAAGTCTTTCTCTTTGATCTCATCATTTTGACAAATAAATTGCATTACTTTTCCTTTTAACATAAACAATTTAAAAGACAGATTATTATTATTTGTAATGTGGCTAATTTTAGGTCAACGTAAAGCAAATCTAAAAACCGCTTTGTTAATCCGGTTGGTTAGTTGATAAAGTGTGTTCCCCCATCAAATTTTTGTACAAACTAAGTAACAACAGGAAGAAATGGATGAGGATATTTTGAGGCAGTAGTGATAATCCAAAGGGAGTGCATTTTATGTAAATATTTTTGAGATCCAAGAGGGCAATATTTTTAAGTGATTGAAGTTGATTCTTTTTATTTAAAATGTGCCCATAATCAACCTGTTGGTCTTTTTGTGACCTCCACTTTTTTTTTCAGGTTGATTTCTATTTATTTATAGGACTAGTTATGTAATTTCAATCTGAATAAATTTAGTATAAACTTTGGATATCTCTAGCAGTTAAGTACAAGAATGACTCGTTACCTAGCACTAAACATTTATTACTTTGTTCCCTTTATATAATCCTTTCCAAGTATCCCCTCTTCTTAGGAAAGTTGAAATTTTTATAAGCATTTTATTTTTCTTTTGTTACTAGGCAAGAGGTTTTAACATTTCATTTAAATACCTCATAAGGTTTCTTGTTTATAAAACAAATTTAGAAAATAAGAAAGGTACCTCTCAGCTTGCCCTCAGGAATCCACTGAAGGAGATTTCTTACTTACACTGGATAGTAGGCCATTGCATGATGACATCTCCAGACAAAATCTTGGTAAAAGGAAAAGTCATGTGCAAATGTGGAAATTCAGTCTCTATCACCTGTGGAGTGTCTGTTTGAATGTGTAGTTTGACCCTTACTAACACTTGCTTCAGTTTTTGGGTGTTTCTGGCAACCTGTCTACCCTTTACCCAAATACTTTTTGAGTCTTAAACGACGAGTGTTATTTTAAGGAAGTGCTTCTGAAAAAGCAGAATTGTATTAGTGGATATCATCAGTGTGAGTATATAGTTTATGTTATTTAAAATTAAAAACTCAAGGAATTGGAATCATTGTTAATCAGTGTCCCATCCGGCTCTTGCAGATGGTCGTGGAAACTGAGAAGTATAGCTTGTCCATGAGGATGGCTTCGTCCGAGGATGTGAGTGAGGTGCTGGCTCACATCGGTTCCTGCCTGCGGAGGATATTTCCTGGCCTTTCTCCAGTGTGAGTTCTCCTGCAGAAGGGTGGGGGGCAGAGAACTTTTTCCTCTTCAATTTGGCGAATAAGAACATGCCTTCCTCCCACCTCTTCTCTTAGTTCCTCTCTCACACTTCCTTCTTCTCTTAAATATCTGGGTGGGGGCATCAGGTAGGCAGTTAGATATGTGAGGCTGGAGGTTACAGAGAAGGTCCACGTCTGGAAATGTAGCAGAGGTGAGAGTCATTAGTGTAAAGAGGATCTTGCTGCATGACTGTTGATGAGGTCACCTAGAGAGAGAAAGTGTCTTGACAATGAGCCCAACACTTAGAAGTCAAGTTTAAGGGGAAGAGCCTAAAAGGGAGTTGGGTAAGGATTCCCTTGGAAAACCAGAGCCTGGAAGACTTTCTGAAGGAAGGACTGGTGATTGCAGACTGACACTGGCCATTGGACATGCTGAGGGTGTCCACTGAGTTGACACCATGAAGGGTACAGGCCTTGACCAGAGCAGTTGTAGTGTTTGGTAGGGAGAGGCAGACTGCCCTGATTGTGAAGTGAGAAAGTGGATGTGGTACATGTAGAAAACTTCGTGGAGAAGTTTAGCTCTGAAGGGGAACTGACAAATAGAATATAGCTAAAGGCATGTGAAGAATTACAGGAGATTTTGTTTGTATTCAGAATGGGAGATATTAGAGCATATGGCTATAACGAGGGGAATAATGTAGTAGAAAGTGAGAGATTGTTGCTGGAGACAGGGTAGTAAGCACTATCCAGGAGAAGGTAAGAGGGAAACAGAGCACAGGATATAAGTGTCCTTCCTTCTAGCCTGGGAGCTGCTTGAGCAAAGACTGTGTTGTTATTAATCTTAGATCCCTAGTCCTTGGCATGTAGTAAATACTCACTGACGTTTTGCACAGGCCCATAAATTTCATGCTTATTCAGTGCTTAAATCGAGTTGGGTGATGTGATCTTGGAACATAATAGAAGTTAGCAGACAGTGGCCCTGCCTTCAAACCATGGACACTTGAGCTCAGGTGATACGAAGCAGATGAGATAGTAGGTGATTGGGTGGAGATGGGCAGTGAATGAATGCAGGCTGGCTATGCAGAGGAGATCTACCTGAAAAGGAGGGAGAAAATTTACAGGAGGAGGTAGGGAAAGGAAAGGCAGTTCAAATGAAGGTATCAATGTGGAAGAAAGTGCAGATTACATTTAGAAAACGACTTGGCAGAGAATTTAAGTAACTTAAATGTACTTGACTTTCATTTCATGTTTGTGTTCAACACACACAGTTAGCTTATCAAAATAAATTCTTGGTATTTCGTAACTTACATGTTCTGCATTTACTCTTGAAGTTCCTTAGATTATACTACATGATTTTGGCCTGGGAAATGTAGTTATATTGGTGTTGGTAATTGTGACTAGAGAGGGTGAGGAAGTAGGTAACCATATCCTCTCTTCTACATTCCTGGTATGCCTGAAGTTAAGACTGTCAGTAAGGAAAATAGTTCCTTTATATAAATAATATAGAAGATGCAAAATAAAATATGTCCCCAGCGACCTCATAATAAGTTGGAGAAAATATGCAACTATATTTGAACTCCTCAAGCCTTATTTGAATCATTGGTCCATCAAATATATGACCTGAGCCAGTCTTGGGGACCTTGCGTCCCTAGCCTCATTTCTCTGCATGCTCAGAGCACTTCTGGCAGGGACTGGTTAACAGGAAAATGTCTGATGAGCAGCAGTCAAGAATCAGGAGGACAAACACAGCCAAGGCAGCCATAAAAAATATTTAATCACTGTTAAAATTGCTTTGTTAGCATTCTCATCTTTGCTGTGCAACACTATCATCGAAAGCCTCCCCTCCAAGACAGTGGTAGTGAAGAGAAACCCAGGAAATATTTACAGTCTGAATGCTATTTTAATCTGTTTCCACAGAGGTGTCTGTCAAAGCAGTTCTCTTCAGGAAGCTATTTTGCCTTGTGGCCTTCAGCTTCTTTAATATCAAGCACCTTGGCTTCTCTCCAAAACCAAGCTAGCTTTTTAAATACTAAGTGAAGTGACTAGGATAAGTTGGAATTAATTTAGAAAATGTTCTTTTAAGAACTTCCTTGTGGCACATAGATGAGTAGAATGTTTCCTGCCTTCTAAGAGTTTATAGTGTAAGATAGTGTAAGAACATTCCGCAAATAATATAATGATGAGAGTGATACATCTGCAGATATCAGAGGAGAGGAAGTCACATTTAACTCTGGATGTCGAGAAAATAATTTTGGGGAGATAGTACAAGATGGTGGATTAGGTAAATGCTATGCCTACTGCATCACAGTATCACACCAAAATTACAAATAAATTACAGAATCATCAACTTCAAGAATCATCTGAAGACGAGCTGAACAGAACAACCTATAACTAAGGATATAAAGAAGAGGCCACATTGAGACAGGTAGTAGAGGTGGAGATGCTAACCAGGCTGACCCCAAGCCCACAGATAGTGACTGAACATCAGGAGGAACACCTTGGTAGTGGAGGTCCCCCCAGAAGAGGAAAGGGTCCCAGCCCCACACCAGGCTCCCCAGCCCAGGGATCCTATGCCAGGAGGAGTTCCCACAACATCTGGCAGTGAAAATCAGCAAGGACTCTACTCTGTCTGCCTGTCCTGGCGAGATGAAAGGTGGCTGGAAATCCACATGCTCTCTTAAGGGGCCTGACCCACTCGCTTGCAAACACTCACCTGGTTTCTGGTGGAGGAGCAACAACTTGAGAGGTGCCAGAGACATACAGGGAAAGACTGAGTTGTGTGGCTTTAAGTCAAGGGCTGAGGGACAGCAGCCATTATCTGTGTGTGGAGCCTGCCTCATGTGTAGCCTACAGGAGGGTGCCATCTTTTCTATGTTGAATGCCCCCTCCCGTACCTCCCCTTCTCCCTCCCCCGCAATGGGCCAAGTCTGAGACACCATTGGTCTGGTAAAATCTGTGTGTGCGCACCACCTTGGTGATGCCCTGGGTCCCTGTGCTGCACAGCTAGTTCTGCATCACCCAGGGCTGCCACATAAGCTGTGGAAACCTCCTATAGCAGTGGATGACCTATGGTGGCCCAGGGAACTTTTGGTGGTTGGCAGTGAGTAAGCCGCAACCTGTGCCACATCTTCTCTTGAGAGACTCTTGGGGACCTACAGGCCTGAGACAAGGGATGGCTAGCCATGTTGTTCTTAGGGCGTTTTTGTGCATTGGTCATGGGCCTGGCACCAGTGCAAGAATGAAAATTGCATTAACTTTGAAAAAACCACCATCCACACTCCGTGTCTCCTTTGAACCCTGCCTTGCCCACCTAGAGCTGCATTGCCAGTGGCAATCTCAGCTCTTGGGTGACTGGCCATGGCCCACAAGCCATGGAAGCCTGTTACAGGATGGGATTGCTCGTGGCTGCCTGAAGAACTTTTGACGGTGGCCACTGAGCCATAAATTTGTTCTATAGCCTCTCTTGGGCAGCTCTAGGGATCTGCGAGACCGAGGAAAGCAGTGGCTTCCTATGGTGTTCTCAGGGCATTGTGCGAAGTGGTTACAGGTCTGTCACTGGCATGTGAACTGAATCTGCATTAACCTGGTAAAGACTACCTACCATACCTTGTGACTCCCTGGAACCATGCGCCGCTCAGCTAATGCTGCATCACTGAAGGTACTCTCAACACTGGGTCAATCAGACTAGCCCACACACCTAAGGAGGTTCTTTCAATGGCTGAGCCTTATGGGCAGCGGGCAGGTGGCAATAGGTCTAGGGGGCCTTGGGCCTTTTGCTAAGCTGCCACAGGCCCAGTACTGGTGGAGGCAGGCCTTGGTTCACAGCAAGGGCATCCCCACGTGCATCCAGGACGAGCACAGTCAGCAGCCAACCACATATACCTTTGTGGCTCCTACCAGGTAGCCACAGCCTGGTCATAGGCAAGGCTGAAATTGGCCTACATGCGAGCCCCTTCCAAGAGACACCAGAAACAGCACACCCAGAAGCCAACTTCAGACCACACCAGAGCACAACCTGGTTAACTCCACAAGTAGCACACCCAAAGGGGAGTCTCAACAAGTACAAGAGCCTGTGAATCCCCCTCTGAGAGGTCAGCCCCCACACAGTAGCTCATACACTGTGGATGTAGCTAATCCTCATAGTCAGTATGCCTGGGAGTCAGTCACACCCACTGGTGTGCCAAAACAATAAAGGCTTAACTACAACAGGAGAACACACACAACCCCTTCAAGGACAGTCCTGGAATATATGAACATGAGATGAGGGAGATTGCACCATTGGACCACACAAGACATATACTACATAAGGTCACCCAGGGAAGACTGAGAGACATAGGAGATCTACCTAATACATAGAAGCAAACACAGAGAGGTAGCCAGAATGTGGAAACCGAGAAACGTGTCCCAAATAAAAGAACAGGAGAAACCTTGACAAATAGAACTAAATGAAATGGAGGCAACCAACCTCCCAGAAACAGAGATTAAAACACTGGTTGTAAGAATTCTTAAGGAACTTCATGAGAATTTCAACAAAGAGATAGTAAGCATAAAGAAGGACATAGAAACCATAAAGAACCAGTCAGAAATAAAGAATACAATAACTGAAATGAAGAATGCACTAGAGGGAATCAAGGGCAGATTAGACGAAGCAGAGGATCAAAGCAGCAATTTAGAAGGCAGAATACCAGAAAACACCCAATCAGAACAAAAAAAAAAAAGAAGAAAAATGAAGATAGTTTAAGGGACCTGTGGGACAACATCAAATTTAACAAAACATTCGCATCATATAAGCCAGAAAAAACCAAGAGCTGGGCTTTTGAAAAGATAAACAAAATCGACAAACCTTTAACCAGACTCGTAGATAAAAAAAGAGAGAGGACCCAAATAAATCAGAAATGAAAGAAAAGTTACAGTGGACACAACAGAAATACAAAACATTTAAAGAAAATAATACGCCAACAAATTGGACAATATGGAAGAAGTGAATAAATTCCGAGAAGCATACAATATTCCAAGGCTGAATCAAGAAGAAACAGAAAATCTGAACAGACCGATTACTGTCAATGAAATTGAATCACTAATCAAAAAGCTCCCAAGAAACCAAAGTCCTGGACCAGATGGCTTCAAAGGTGAATTTTATCAAACATTCAAAAAAGAATTAACACCTATTCTACTCACACTATTCAAAAAATAAAAATAAATAAAAAAGACAGAAAGGAAATAAGAGAGAAGAGCGAAGGGTCCTAAGCTCATTGTATGAGGCCACATTACCCTGATTCCAAAAGTAGACAATTACGTTACAAAAAAAGAAAACTATAGGTCGATATTCCCTAATGAATATAGATGCTAAAATCCTCAACGAAATGGTAGCTGACTGAATTCAGGAGTACATTTAAAAGATCATACACCACTATTGAGTGGGATTCGTTCCTGGTATGCAAGATTGGATCCATGTCTACAAATCAGTTAACATGATACACCATGTAAACAAAATGAAAAATAAAAAACATATGAATAGATGCAGAAAAAGAATTTGACAAAATCCAGCATCCATTTATGGTAAAAACTCTCAGCAAAGTGGGAATAAAGGGAACACATGCCAACATAATAAAGGCCATATATGACAAACCCACAGCTAACATCATACTCAATGGGGAAAAGCTAAAAAACATTCTCCTTAAGTTCAAGAAAAAGACAAGGATGCCCATTTTCACCACTTTTATTCAACACAGTACTGTAAATGCTAGCCTCAGCAATCTGATATGAAAAAGAAATAAAAGGCATCCAAATGGGAAAGGGAGAAATAAAACTGTTATTATTTGCAGGTGACATGATGCTATATAGAGGGAACCCAAAAGATTCCACCTAAAAACTATTAGACCTGATAAATGAATTCAGTAAAGTAGCCAGATAGAAAACTGATATTCAAAAATGTATTGCATTTTTATACACCACTAACACACTATCAGAAAGAGAAATTAAGAAAACAATCCCATTTGTTATTGTAGACAAAAAAATACTTAGGAATAAATGTAACTAAAGAAATGATAGACCTGTACTCAGAAAATTATAGGATATTGACGAGAGAAATTAAAGAAGATACAAATAAATGGAAGCATATACCATACTGATGAATAGGAAGAATTAATATAGTTAATATGTCCATACTACCCAAAGCAATCTATGGATTCAGTGCAATCCATATCAAAATCCCAATGGCATTTTTCACAGAACTAGAACAAATAATCCTAAAATTTATATGAATCATAAAAGACCCTGAATAGCCACAGCAATCCTGAGAAAGAAGAACAAAGCTGGAGGTTTCACACTACCTGATATCAAATTATGCTGCAAGGCCATAGTAATCAAAACAGCATAGTAGTGGCACAAAAGCAGACATATAAATCAATGGAACAGTAAGTATAGAGAGCCCAGAAGGCAATCCATACCTATATGGTCATTTAATCTATGACAAAGGAAGAAAGAATTTACATTGAGCTAAAGACAGTCTATGCAATCAATGGTGCTGGAAAAACTGGACCACCTTCTTATGCCAAGAATAAACTCAAAATGGATTAAAGAATTAAATGTAAATTCTGAGACCATAAGTCTCCTAGAAGAAAATACATGAAATAAATTCTCAGACATTACACTTAGTAATATTTTTATTGATACATCTTCTTGGGCAAGGGAAACAAAAGAAAAAATAAACCAAACAAAAAAATAAACCAAACAAAAAATAAACAAAACAAAAAATAAAAATAAATGGGAAACAAAAAAGAAAACATAAACAAATGACTACATCAGACTGAAAAGTTTTTTAAACAGCAATGGAAATCATCAACAAAACTAAAAGATATCACCTGATAAGGGGTTAATATCCAAAATTTATTAAAAAACTCATACAACTCAACACCAAAAAAGCAAACAATCCAGTTAAAAAATGGGTAGAGGACATGAAGAAACATTTCTCTGAAGAGGACATACAGATGGCCAATAGACTTACAAAAAGTTGCTCAATGTCACTAATCATCAGAGAATTGCAAATTAAAACCTCTATGAGATGTCATCTCACACCTGTCAACATGTCTGTCATCAATAAATCAACAAACAACAAGTGTTGGTGAGGATGTGGAGAAAAGGGAACCCTTGTACACTCTGTTGGTGAGATTGCAAATTGGTACAGCCACTGTGGAAAACAGTATGTAGGTTCCTCAAAAAATTAAAAATGGAACTACCTTATGACCCAGCTATTCCACTCCTGGATATTTCTCCAAAGAAATGCAAAACACTAATTCGAAAAAAATATATACACCCCTGTGTTTACTGAAATGCTATTCATAGTAGCCATGATACAGAAACAACCGAAATGCCCATCAACAGATGATAAAGAACTTGTGGCACATTTATACAATGGAGTTTAACTCTGCCATTAACTCTTACATTTGCAATAGTATGGATGGACTAGAGCCATGCTAAGTGAAATAAGTCAGACTGAGAAAGACAAACACCATACAATCTTACTTATGTGTGGAATCTAAAGAACAGAATGAACGAGCAAACAAAACTGAAGTAGCTTCATAGATACAGGGAACAAACTGATGGTTGCTAGATGGGAGTGGCTTTGAGGGTATGGGTGAGAAGGGTGAAGGGATTAGGGAGCACAAATTGGTAGAGACAAAACAGTCACGGGGATTTGAAATACAATATGGGGAGTATAGTCAATAATGTTCTAAAAACTGTGTGATGTCAGGTACTAGACTTAAACCAGAGCGATCACTTCATGCATTATATAAATGCCTAACCACTGCACTGAAACTGGTATAAAATAATTTTGAATGTGAACTATAATTAAAGAAAAAAAAGTATATATATGGTCATGGGATGCAAAGGACAACATAGGGAATATAGTCAATGGTATTATAATAGCTATGTACGGTGTGAGATGGGTGGTAGACTAGTTGGGGTTATTTTGTGAGGAATGCAAATGTTTAATCATTATGTTGTTTTGTATACTTGAAACTAATAAAAATAATAACAAATAATGTTTAGAAAAGAAAAATATATTTGATTTGTGTTTGTTTTCCTCCTTTTTTGAGAGGAGGGCTTTTGTCAGGGATATACCTGGGGAGAGTTCTGTGGTCAGATGGCCAGGACTGTGTGACTGGAGGCTGGAAGCACAGAGGGAGGGCAGGTGCAGCTGCATCCTGCTTCAGGGGACAGCAATAGCCTAACCTAAGTGGAATTGAGAGCCTGCAGATAGGACTGTGAGATAAGGGTGAGGTCCAATTGCAGAGGCACTAGGAAGCCAGGGAAGGCTTTTGACCTTTACTGTCAAATGATAGTTACACTTAGGGAGAATCAATTTTCCAACCCTGCTTTATGGACTTGAGTGGAGAGAGCTTCAAGGTGAAACTGGAAGGTGTCAGATTGACTGGATCTTGCAGGGATGAGACTCTAGGCAAGTGAACTCACTTCTCAATGCCTCAGTGTCCTCATCTATAAAATGAGAATAATGGTACTAATAGGTTTTGTGAGGATTTAGTTAACTCATGGAAACTGCTTAAACAGTACTCCAGAAACTTGAGCTATATACAGTGTGCAGTCAGTTACCTAGAGGTGTCAGAATTAAAGCCCACATGGCCAAAAGGAAATTGGTGATGTTTATAGGGGACTTTTTATTTTTTTTTGTTATTTTGTTAACTTTGCAATGTTTGTGGTGTTGCTAGCTTTTTTTTTTTTTTTAAGCAGGACTTTATTGGGGAACAGTGTGTACTTTCAGGCCTTTTTTTCCAAGTCGAGTTGTTGTCCTTTCAATCTTAGTTGTGGAGGGTGCCGTTCAGCTTCAAGTTGTTGTCCTTTCAGTCTTAATTGTGGAGGGCACAGCTCAGCTCCAGGTCCAGTTGCCATTTTTTCTAGTTGCAGGGGCACAGCCCACCATCCCTTGCGGGAATCCAAACGGCAATCTTGTGGTTGAGAGGATGCGCTCCAACCAACTGAGCCATCCCAGAGCTCAGCTCAAGGTGGAGCGGCAGCTCAGCTCAAGGTGGCGTGTTCAATCTTAGTTACAGGGGCGGAACCCACCATCCCTTGCAGGACTCGAGGAGTTGAACCGGCAACCTTGTGGTTGAGAGCCCACTCGCCCATGTGGGAATCGAACCGGCCACCTTCGGAGTTAGGAGCATGGAACTCTAACCGCCTGAGCCACCGAGCCGGCCCTCTAGGGGACTTTTTTGATGTTTATGATTTTTTCTTATTATATGTTTATATGTAATATGATTGCTTTTTTATAATTTGATATTTTTTGTTTAAATGGAGTAGTAACATCCTCTTTAGGTGACAGAATAGTAATCTTATCACATGATTTTTTGTTATGTTTCATTAATCTTTCATATGTGTGACACATTTGAAAGTCGGCAACTGTTAGCATCAGTATGTTAGGACAATGTTTCTTTACTACTATAATAAAAATAATTTTGCAGATCCCTTCATGAAGTCAGAAGCTGATTAAAGTATGAAAGGTGAGATTATTGTGAAAAAAGTGGCAAAATAGGAGTTTATGTGTAAACAGAAGAGAGTTGCTTTTTATAGGTTGTGGTAGTCCCCTCACTTTTCTAAAGCAGTAGATAGAGCATTCTGTTGTGAATCATTAAAACGTGTACTATTCTGTAGACAATTGCTATATTACATAGGATGAGCATTGGAAGTGAATTTTAAATCAATCAATTAATGTGATTAAAATAATTTACAATTTTTTGATGTCCACAATTTAAGCGTGAGGTTTACATAGAGAGCTGGTATGCATGTCATCTAGTTCACTGTTCCTTGCCACATAGAACTGTTTCCTGAGTTTTGTGTAAATTTAATGCACATAATGTAAATATAGTTGATCCCACTATGTAGTACTTCCTGCACATGTATGGCAGGCCTGACATATCTGTTTACTAGGACTTTGGTTTACCTGTTATGGCAGCTACGCTGACAGCAAATCCTGTGTCTGTCACACTCTGTGTCTGCATGTGTGAGCTGGTACCCTGTGATGCACATATAGATGGGCTTATCGCTGTTAATTAGCTACAGGTAGAAAACAATGTGTGTGGGGTAGATTTTCCTCTCACTCCCTGTTTCTGTGCATGGTGTTAGAACACATAAGAAACAGTTGCTACCTTCTGGAAATTTATTTCTTACAACTTTATCTCTTATGCAAACGAGTATAGTTGTTTCATGAGACTCCTATAGTTCCTGAAATCTAAATTTTTTTCAGTTCCTTAAAAAAGGAAGGTGAGAACTGTTACAGAAGTAGAGCTACTTGGAAAAGCTCGGACTGATTTGAAAAGTGGTTTAGAAGGTTAACAAAACACCACGTGCAGTGTCCTCACAGCAGGGCCTGTTCACACAGACTTTACACTAGCTGCTGCTTCTTTCACTCTGAGCGTGAATATCCAATGTTGTTTTTGGAGTAAAATTGAGGCTCTGGTTCCTGAATCTGCCCTGAAGATTTGTTTGTTTCTCCCTATAATCCTGGACTGCCAGGTTCCTATTGTTAATCTACCAGCTTCCTGCCAAAGATTTTTCTCTTATTTTCTTACTGCTTTTGACTAGCAAAATTTCATTCTATGTCATTGAAATAGCATGCCCTGCAGTTTGCAGAAATAAGGCAAGAATTTAGAAGAGAAATATGATCTTAGATGAAGTCGCAGCTCTGCCTTTTCTTTTCGTAATATCTGACTTAACTGTCTTTATGTCGCCAGAAAATAATGTCGCTGAAACATCAGGATGACAGTACTGAAACGAGATAAGCCATTCCAAATGGCCAGATTCTGTATTATGACTTTCATGGTGAATGTCCTCTTATACACACAGTCACCACCTGCATTAAGGACTTTTAGAATAATGGGACTTAATAGTTGGTGTTTCAGGTAAAACAGAAAGATCATGTTGCACTTGGAGAGATTGTGCATTTACATAAGAATTTGAAGGAACTCATGGCATTCAACATCCATTGGGTATACCTGGTTATGCTTCAGTGATTAAGATTTCAAAGAAGTAGGAGGAATATTTCCATGGCAGCACAATATTTGTATTTACCTGCTTTGGGATTGTCAGGCTCATACCTTGTCAGGCTCTAAGCACGTTTTATCTATCCAATCAGAAAACAGAAATAACTGGGGATATTTTCTTCTGCTCTACAGGGGATTGACATTCACGATAACTGGAAGCAATTTACGTAGTCTAAGTGCTTTTAAATCATTACATAAAAGAGCAAAATATGTTCTGTATGATTTAGTATGTGTATTTCACCACTTTGCTACCTAGGTCCTGTCCTGGTCCTGGGTGATTCTAATCTGCTAGTATCCTTTCTCACAGCCCAGGACTGGTCATCTCTACATTATTCTCATGGCCACACTCTAGACCTTGTCATCTCCAGGAACAAACAGCTTGTCTCATGGTGAAATCACAACTTAGTCACGCTTTTATGACTGTAGCCTCTGGTCCTCTCACTTTTCTCTCCCTTGGATATACCAGCATTTGGACTTTTAGGGGGCCACCCAGCCATGGATCCCTTGGCCTTTCCCCCTCTTTCCATCCCTTCCTGCCTTCCCTTTTTGACCGCTTAGCCCACAGTGTCTACTGGCTTGGCCCTGTCATACGCTCAACTCCCTCTGTCCTTATTTTTCTGGCTTGCCTGCCTGGAAAACCTGTGACCCTCTGCCTCTTCTCCACATGTATGGAGCTGCTGAGAGTTATAGGAGAATATTCCCACAGCTCTCCAGTGTGGTGTCACCAAAACTCATTACCTTCCCTCTTACTAGTTTCTTACATTCCCAGGAATTTCTTTGTACTTTCCCAAGTTATTTCTCTCTCTATTGCCAAAGTTTGATCCACCCAGCTCCCCAGATACTTGTTTTCGGTGCTTATCTAATCTCATACTCCCTGTTTAGGCTTTCCATGGCTCCTCATTCCCTTGAGAATAAAACCCAAACCCCTTAATTTGACCTCCAAGGCTCACCATGCTTTCTGGTTCGTGCTTAGCTCCCAGACTCCTCTGTTACCCCTCTCTATCACATGTTATCTGCTCACTGTTTTGAACTATATTCAGTTTCTGGTACTTGCTGTCCCTTTTCCTGAAACACTTACTCCCCATGCTTCACCTGATTAACCTTTTCTTCCTCCTTCAATCATACACTGAGGGGCACTTCCAAGCTCCCCGTACTCCACTGCCCTCCCCCCACCAGAGAATGAGTTAAGTGTCCCTTTTTCGGCCCCCAACTTTCACCCTGAATTTCCCCTATTACCACTTCTTGTATTCCCTGTTTATTTGCCTGGCTCGCTTTGTGAGCCAGGGACAGTATTTGTTTTGTTCATGGCTGTATGCCTACCTACTACCTGGGAAGTGGTCTTGGCAGACTGTAGACATTTAATACAATTTTGGGGGTGAATTACTGAACTCACAAATTATTCACTAAACGATTCCTATGTAATAACTATGATGGCATCAGCTAATATCTGTGAAGACTTGACCATGCACCAGGGGTTGTTCTGATAACAGGTATTAATTTCTTTCTTTCTGGTCAGTACCCCATGGGGTAAGTCCTCTTATTTTGCCAGTTCTGTGAATAATGGTGGTTGGCTGCACTTTTAACTGCTCCTTTGTTCTGTGTCTTTGTGTGCGGGCAGGACCTTTGTCAGGTTGTAAGGATAAAAATGGTCTTGGAAGACTGTAGATATTTAATACAATTTTGGGGGTGAATTAGACAAGATCTCTACTCCAAAGGAGTGATGGTCCAGGGGGAGAGAGAATGAAAAGAACAGGTCTTCCAACATGAAATGCTCAGGTTCTTGAGGGGCACTTGTGTGAGGTACAATGGAAGGGCAGAGGAGGAGATTTGAACTTTAATTCTTTGAAAGTTAATAATTTATATTTAGTATACACATAATGTAGTAACAATTCATTAAGTAGAACACACTATTTTCTAACTATTCTAATAAACTCTAATGTTGTAAAACAACTAAATAACATTGCTAGATGCCTTTAGCTTACAAAGGGAAATTAAATGACAGAGTTTATTATTAAGTTCCTATAGATTTCCACCTTCCTCATACTCAAAAAATAGAATTATATTGACCAAAATTGAAGTGATGCTTATCTTTGTTTGAAAAAAGGCGTATCACAAAGTAGATTTCTATGTGCAGCTCGAAACACTTGATTTTTGAAGTTCATTGATCTTATTAATCTTACAGGAGAATCATGAAGAAAGTGTTCATGGAGCCATCTGAGCGTCTGGCCAGTCTTCAGGCTCTGTGGGACAGCCAGACTGTGGCCGAGCAGGGCCCCTGTGGTGAGCATGCATTTTAAAACCAAAAATAAATGACTGCATGAATGTCCCCCAGCCAGGAAGAGAAGTCTATTCCTAGTATACTACTGTAAAGGTGCAGTTAGGTTTAAGGTATAATTAACACTGTACAAACTAGATTTGTGGACAGAAGTCCTGTGTTTAAGCTGTATTGCATTCTGCTCTATACCTACTGTAGAACAGGGAGGAGAATCTTGTTTTTTTTCCCAAACAGAAGAAATGATCAGCCTTGTCGACGTCGGCCATGTTTAAGCTTTTAAATTTTAATTTAAAAATCGTTTAGCTGAAAATCTGTCACATTTCTGGTGTATGTTTCAGGTGGATTTTCTCAGATGTATGCCTGTGTTTGTGATTG
Source organism: Rhinolophus hipposideros (assembly GCF_964194185.1). Taxonomy (NCBI): domain Eukaryota; kingdom Metazoa; phylum Chordata; class Mammalia; order Chiroptera; family Rhinolophidae; genus Rhinolophus; species Rhinolophus hipposideros. The sequence continues at coordinate 25,467,220 of NC_138065.1, forward strand.
GCTGGGGTTTCCATACAGGGAAGAAGTACAGTGGGTAAGTGTATCAGTGTATACATGCGTGCGTGTACACACCCACACACAAAAACACTCATACACTCTCTCTCACACACAAACATATACATACAGCTGGAGAATACTCCAATATTTGGCTGGATTATTTCTCTCTCTTTTTCCCACCATTCATATTTTGGCTTACAATCTTCCTTGCTCAGATTATATAAAAATCGGCCTATGTCATTGTCTGATTCTCTTTGCATCTCTTTTGCTTCCCTGGTCATTTGCCTGGACTATTTACATGACTGAATTATATTTCAAATAGGATGTGGATACAATTTATCTGACACAAGACACCCGGGAATTGAATTTACAGGACTTTAATCATCTTGACCACAGGTAAGCTGCTGCTTTCTTTCCTTTCTTTTCCCCTACTCCGATTTTACTTTTAGAGCCACACTTCTCGGCTGACACTGAGTGAAGGTCCTTATCTCCAGAGAATCCTTTTATAAGGGGAATCAGGCAAATCTAAGAATCTCCGGATTTTGCCTTTAATTAATAGTTTCAAATGTATTCACCACTATGAATGCTTTGGTGTGCATCTCAAACTGAGAGTTTATGGTTAGAAAATGTGCTGATTTTTCCTATGGAAACAGTGTAATTATTACGTTCTTAAAGCAAATCACAAAATGTTTTAGTCTAGCTTATATATAAAATATAGTTCTTTTAACTAGCTGTCATTTAGAACATTTTTTTTCTAGGATTTATGCTGAAATCCTAACAAAGGACTTAGTTCACAATTTGTTTATGAATTGGGGATTGCTAAAGTATACATGCAGATATTGGTGGGAATCATTTAGTCATTATTACGATACTAATAAAACTATGACACCTGTGACAAGTTATTTGACTTTTAGGTTTTAAGATATTGAAGGTTTTAAGATATTGACTTTAATATATTTAGGGCCATGGCTATATGATCAAGCCCCCAAAAGAAAGCTTCATTCAGTCCCCCTTTTCTCTGTAAAGACAGACCTGTCAGAGTTATTGTACATTTCCTACCCTGAATGTCTTTTCTGGTAAATTTTCCTGCCCTAGCCCAATCTGTTCAACCCCATTTGTTTATTTTAGCTTTTACTTCCATTGCCTTTGGAGTCAAATTCATAAAATGCTCTTTAAACCCAAGGTCCATAAGTTTAGTACCTATGTTTTCTTCTATGCAGTTTATTGTGTCATCTTATGCTTAAGTCGTTGATCCATTTTGAATTAATTTTGGTACATGGTGACAGATAACAGTCCAGTTTCATTCTTTTGCACGTGGCTATACAATTCTGCCAGCACCATTTATTGAAGAGGCTGTCTTTCCTCCAATGTATGTTTTTAGCTTCTTTGTCAAAAATTATCTGTCCATATTTATGTGGTTTTATTTCTGGGTTATCAATTCTATTCCATTGGTCTATGTGTCTGTTTTTCTGCCAATACCATGCTGTTTTCATTATTGTAGCCCTGTAGTACAACCTAAAGTCAGGCAGTGCGATACCTCCAGTATTGCTCTTTTTTCTTAAGATTCTTTGGCTATTCAGGGTCTCTTGTGGTTCCAAACAAATCTGATGATTTTTTGTTCTATTTCTTTAAAAAATGATTTTGATGGGGATTGCATTAAATCTGTATATGGCTTTGGGTAATATGGCCATTTTAACTATGTTGATTCTTCCAATCCATGAGCACGGAATGTCTTTCCATTTCTTTGTGTCTTCTTCAATTTCTTTCAAAAATGTCTTATAGTTTTCAGCATATAAATCCTTCACATCCTTGGTTAAGTTTATTCCTAGGTATTTTATTCTTTTTGCTGCAATTACAAAAGGAATTGTTTTTTTTATCTCTTTTTCTGAGATTTCATTGTTGGTATATAGGAAAGCAATGGACTTTTGTATGTTGATTTTGTAGCCAGCAACTTTACTGTATTCATTGATTGTTTCTAATAGCTTTTTGGTGGAGTCTTTAGGGTTTTCTATATATAGCATCATGTCATCTGCAAAGACTGACAATTTAACTTCTTCATTCCCAATTTGGATGCCTTTTATTTCTTCCTCTTGCCTGATTGCTCTGGCAAGGACTTCCAACACTATGTTGAAAAGCAGAGGTGATAGGGGACAACCTTGTGTTCCTGAACGTAGAACAAAGGGCTTCAGTTTTTCACCATTAATTATGAGATTAGCTGAGGGCTTGTCGTATATGGCCTTTATTATGTTGAGGTATTTTCCTTCTATACCAATTTTAGTAAGTGTTTTAATCATAAATCGATGTTGTATCTTATCAAATGCTTTTTCTGCATCAATAGATACAATCATATGATTTTTGTCCATTATTTTGTTTATGTGATGTATCACATTGATGGATTTGGGAATGTTGAACCATCCTTGTGCCCCTGGGATGAACCCCACTTGATCGTGATGAATACTCTTTTTAATGCATTGTTGTATTCGATTTGCTAGAATTTTGTTTAGGATTTTAGCATCTGTATTCATCAGTATATTGGTCTGTAGTTTTTTTTTTTTGTGTTGTCCTTACCAGGTTTTGGTATCAGGGTAATGTTGGCCTCATAAAATGAGTTAGGGAGTACTGACTCTTCTTCAGTTTTTTTGGAAGAGTTTGAGCAGGATTGGTATTAGATCCTCTTTGAAGGTTTGGTAGAATTCACTAGTGAAGCCATCTGGTCCAGGACTTTTGATTTTGTGAAGATTTTTGATGACTGATTCAATTTTGTTCCTGTTGATCGGCCTGTTTAGATTTTCCAGTTCTTCATGATTCAGCCTTGGAAGGCTATATGTTTCTAAGAACTTGTCCATTTCTTCTAAGTTATTGAATTTGGTGCCATATAGTCTTTCATAATATTCTTGGATAATACTTTGTATTTCTGTGGTGTCCGTGATAACTTCCCCTTTTTCATTTCTGATTTTGTTAATTAGTGTCTTCTCTCTTTTTATCTTAGTGAGTCTAGCCAAGGGTTTGTTAATTTTGTTAATCTTTTCAAAGAAGCAGCTCTTTGTCACATTAATTTTTTCCATTGTCTTTTTGTTCTCTATTTCATTTAGTTCTGCTCTGATTTTTGTTATCTCCTTTCTTTTACTGTCCTTGGGTTTCGCTTGTTCTTCTTTTTCTAGTTCTTTGAGGTGTAACATGAGGTTATTTATTTGGGATTTTTCTTGTTTCTTGAGATAGGGTTGTAATGATATAAATTTCCCTCTTAAAACTGCTTTCGCGGCATCCCAGTAATTTTGGTAGTATGTATTTTCATTGTCATTTGTTTCTATGTATCTTTTGAGCTCTCCTCTAATTTCTTCTTTGAACCAGTCGTTCTTTAAAAGTATGTTGTTTAGTCTCCCTGTATTTGTGTTTTTTCCTGCTTTCTTTTTGCAGTTGATATCCAATTTCAAAGCCTGGTGATCAGAGAATATGCTTGGTATGATTTCAATCTTCTTAAATTTGCTGACACTGATTTTATGTCCCAATATATGGTCTATCCTTGAGAATGTTCCATGTACACTAGAAAAGAATGTATAGTCTGGTGTTTTAGGATGAAGTGCTCTATATATGTCAATTATGTCCATTTCATGTAATGAGTCATTTAGGGCTGCTGTTTCGTTATTTATCTTCTGTTTGGATGATCTATCCATAGCTGTCAATGATGTATTTAAGTCCCCTAGTATAATTGTGTTTTGGTCAATTTCTCCCTTTAGTTCTGTTAGTAGTTGCTTGGTATATTTCGGTACTCCCTGATTGGGGGCATAAATATTGATGACTGTTATGACTACTTGTTGTATAGTCCCCTTTACCATTATGAAATGTCCATCTTTGTTTCTTGTTATGTTTTCACCCTGAAGTCTGTTTCATCGGAAATCATTATGGCTACACCTGATTTGCTCTGAGTACCATTTGCTTGGAGTGTCAATTTCCACCCTTTCACTTTGAGTCTATGCTTGTCCTTGTAGCTGAGATGTGTCTCTTGGAGACAGCATATGGTTGGGTTTAGTTTTTTGATCCAGTCTGCAACTCTGTGTCTCTTTATTGGGGAGTTCAGTCCATTTGCATTTAGGGTGATTATTGATATGTGAGGATTTCCTGTCACTCTATCTTTAGTTTTCTGGTAACGCTGTGTCTCCATTGTTTCTTTGCCTTTTTGTTGTTGTCTATTATTTCTGTGTGGTGGTATTCTATGATGTTTCCCTCTGTTTCTTCTTCTATTACAGTATATATTTCAGTTCTGGATGATTTTTGAGTGGTTACCCTTAAGTTTATGTAAAGAAATTTTGATATTTAGAGTATTCCAGTTTCTTCAGTACGCTTACTTTCTCTATTCCCATATTCCAGTTCAGGCCTGTACGCTCCCCCTTTTTATGTCTCGGTTGCCACAAATTGTCCCTGTTGATGGTGGTCTAATAGCCTCCTTTAGTATTTCTTGTAGTGCAGGTCGTGTATTAGAAAATTCCTTGAGCTTCTGGATGTCTGCAAATTTCTTTATTCCTTTTTCGTATATAAAGGAGATCTTTGCTGGATATATTATTCTTGGCTCATGATTTCTCTCTTTCAATAGTTTGAATATTTGGTTCCATTCCCTCCTAGCTTGTAGAGTTTCTGCTGAAAAATCTGATGATAATCTAATGGGCTTTCCTTTGTAGGTTACCGTCTTCTTTTCCCTGGCTGCCTTGAGGATTCTTTCTTTGTCATTGATTTTAGACAGCTTCAATACAATGTGCCTTGGTGAAGCCCTGTTGGGATTGAGGTAATTAGGTGTTCTATTTGCTTCTTGGATTCGAGGATCCAGTTCTTTCCACAAGTTTGGGAAGTTCTCATCGACGATTTGTTTGAGTATATTCTCTGTTCCCTTCCCTCTTTCTTCTCCTTCTGGTATGCCCATTATTCTTATATTGCTCTTTCTGATGGAGTCAGAAAGTTCTTGTAGAGTTCTTTCATTTCTTTTAAGTCTCAAGTCTCTTTCTTCTTCCATCTGTGTAAATTCCAGGTTCCTATCTTCGATGTCACTGATTCTTTCCTCCATCTGGTCAACTCTACTACCTAAGCTGGATATTTTATTGTTAATTTCTTCTATTGAGTTCTTAATCTCCAGAAATTCTATTTGGTTCTTTTTCAAAATTCAATCTCTTTTGTAAAATGCTCATGGTGTTCTTTGATTGTGTTTCTGAGTTCATTAAACTGCCTTTCTGTGTTTTCTTGCATCTCGTTCAGTTTTTTCAGAATTGCAAGCTTGAATTCTCTGTCATTTAAATCAAATATTTCCATATCTCTAAGTTCCTTTTCTGGAGACTTTTCACTTTCTTTCTGAGCTGTCTGTTGCCTTGGTTATTCATGGCAATCTATGATTTATTATTTCTCTTTCTAGACAACTACAAGAGTGGCTTCTGTAACTGGTAGGTAGGAAGAGGTCTTTCTTTTGTTTTTCAGTACTTGGTAGAATGTTTTATTTTTCTCTCCGCTGCAGTCTTTTTTTTTCCTCTCTCACACAGTAGTGCTATGTTTTCGGTGCACTATTCAAACTCCTCACACAATGCGGAAATATCCTGGGAGATGGGCTTCTCCTCTTTTAACAGTTCACCTGGGTCATAGGTCCCCTTGTCCCTGTGGGGATACGGAGAGCTTTTGAAGTTCCAAAGCTCTCTCTGTACTAGATTCAGAGCCCGTATGTTTCAGCATTTTACTCCTGCCGGAATCGCCCAGATAGGTGGGGTCAGGGGCTGTGTAGTTTGTGAGAGGTGGTGGAGAGCATTGGCGGCGACCATCACCACAGCTGGGCCCGCTTCCACAACTCCCTCTCCTTTGCCGGAACTAGTTGGGCTGCGAATCTGTGTCTGCAGTCCACAGTTCTCAGAACAGCAAATATTCTGTTCTTTTGATCTGACACTGCTGTTGTTCCACTTCTAGCACCAGGCAGGAGGGGCGGGGCGTGCTTTGGGAGGGTAGGGAGGGGGCGGGTAGTTTTAGTGCCTAAGGTATCCATTCTCTGCTCAGCAGTGATGGCTTAAACCACCGTTGTGAGCCTTCTTCCCTCAGTCTTTTCTCCGAGGTTTCTGCCGTGAGCATTGTGTTCAGCCGTGTTATCCGCTGCCCCCTCAGCTCTGTGGGCTGTAAGCGGAGCCCTAGGAGTCCGAGTTCTTCCCTCTCCCACAGCTGCGGTAGTTCCGGGATGCAGCGAGCTCGGAGCAGTGAGCTAGGTCTGCGTCCTGCACGGACTGTCTCCGCACTTCTCCCTTTCCTCCTCCCCGGCTCGCGCAATTCTCCCACCTTTAGGTGAATTCAGTAGTGGGCCTCTTTGTCTTGCCTGTCTGCTGTGCAGGGAGTTCTTTGTTGAGGTATTGTTGTTCGATTAGTTGTAAATTCCAAGGGAGCTTTACAGTGGCTCAACTCACGCCGCCATTTTGATGACGTCTTTCCACTTTGAATAATATGTGCCAGTCCCTTCTAGTGGATTGACCCAGTAGAAATCAGTAGACAGTCTCATGGGAGCGCCCTTGTAGGTAACTAACTGCTTTTCTCTTTCTGCTTTTAAGATTCTCTCTTTGTCTTTAATTTTGGCATTTTAATTATAATGGGGCTTGTTGTGGGCCTCTTTGGGTACATCTTGTTTATACTCTCTGCTTCTTGGGCTTGTATGTCTTTTTCCTTTGCCAGGTTATGGAAGTTTTTTATCATTATTTCTTCAAATAGGTTTTTAATTACTTGCTGTCTTTCTTCTCCTTCTGGTATCACTATGATGCAAATGTTGATGACACTTCTTGATTTTGTCCCAGAGGCCCCTTAAACTCTCCTCACATTATTGGATTCTTTTTGCTGTTCTGGTTGAGTGTTTTCTGCTACCTTATCTTTCAAATCACTGATTTGAGCTTCTGTTTCATCTAATCTGCTGTTGATTCCATTTATGTATTCTTCATTTCAGTTATTGTATTCTTTACTTTTGACTGATTCTCTTTTAGGTTTTCTATCTCTTTGTTTAAGTTCTCACTGAGATGATTGAGCATCTGTATAACCACTGTTTTGAAGTCTTTACCTGATAGATGGCTTATTTCCATCTTCATTAGTTCTTTATCTGGTGCTTTGTTCTGTTCTTTCATTTGGGACATGTTTCTTTATCTCCCCATTTTGGCTGCTTCCCTGTTTTTGTTTCCATGTATAAGGTGGAGTTTCTATGTATCCTGGCCTTAGTAGAGTGGCCTTATATTGGAGATGTCCTGTGAGGCCCAGTGGTGCAGTCTCCCGGGTCACCTGAGCCGGGTGCTCCAGGTGTGTCCCTTCTGTGTTTTGCGTGCGCCCTCTTATTGTAGTTGAGACTTGGTTGCTGTTTGCATGTGATGGGAGGAATTGCCCCTCAGACTGATGAGTTGTGAGGACTGGCCATGACTATAGTGGAGGAGCTGTTGTGCAGCGGCTGACCCTATGAAGCAGGATTTGCTTTAGCAGGGCTCTGGTGCCTGATTAGTCTTCCCTTTTGGTATATTGTTTTTGAAGGTGGTTGTGTGGTGCTCTGGTGTGGTCTGAAGGTGGCCACTGGGTATGTTGGTTCTGAGCCTCTTGAGAGGGCCTCTGTTGCAGGTCAAGGTCAGCTGCTGCCTATACTCTTCCAGGGGCCACTTGTTATTAGTTACAAAGTGAACTGCAGATGGTTGCCACTTATTCTAGACTTAGAGATGCCTAGAAGAAGCTAAGCTGTGAACTGAGGCCAGCTACCACTCGTGCCAAGCTTGGGGCTGCTTAGCAACAGGTACAGGGCAGACCAAGGCCAGATGTTGCTTTTGGGGGGTTGGTAAATCTGTGAGAGATTTTAGGTAAGTCCACGGCATGAGCTAAAACAGGCCATTTTTATGGAAAAGCCACTGGAAGCAGCTTGATTGGGCCCGCAGCTTTGGTGAGTTGGGGTCTCAAAGAATCAGCAGGGTGGGGGGAATGGTGTTAGCCAGGTTGATGGAGACTCAGATATGGTGGCCACCTAAGCCTGCATGTTTGTATAGGAGAGGGCTCAACAAAGGAACAATGGATTCTACCAGCACTCTGTATGGGAGAAAGCTGCCACTCCACCTCTTGTCCTGAAGCCAGACAATTCAGTTCCTTCCCAGATGTCCATGGCACCTTTTGAGCTGCTGGTGTAGTGCTGGAACTCAGAGCGAGTTCATGTGCAGGCCCTTTAAAAGGAACTCCTGTGACTGCAGCTGCTCTCCATCTCACGATCTCCACTGGTTTTCACCGCCAGAAGTTGTGGGGACTTCTCTCCCTAGCACTAGAACCCTGTGCTGGGAAACCTGGTATGGGGCTGGGACCCCTCTCTCCTCAAGGGGAACCTCTGCAGCTGAGATGCCCCTCCCAATTTTTAACTTTCTAACATACGTGTGTGGCTAGCATATACCACCTCTTTGCTCCTCCTCCCGGTTTCAACGTGGCTTGTTCTGTATGTCCTTAGTTATAGAAGTTCTGTTCAGGTAGACTTCATGCGTTTGTCCATGATGATTGTTCTGTAATTTACTTGTAATTTTGATATGGTAGTGAGAGGAGGCAAACACAGCATTTACCTACTCCGCCATCTTGACTGGAACTATCCCCTTTCTTGAGGATTAATTTTTTCCATGATTCTTTTAAAATTAGAGCCAGCTTTTATACAAAGAGGCTAGACTCAGTCCTGTTAGATGGCTTGTATTAATAGTATTATGTTGGGTGAACATATCTATATGTTAGAAGCTTGAGTGTGCGTATTCATGAAGGAACTGTACTGAAATGGCACTGTTGTTTGGAAGGCTTCATAGTGACATAATTTGAGTGTGATGTGGGTCATTCTCTAAATTTGAAGAGTTTACAAAAAGCCATGGTATTTTTGTAAAATGGTATTTTGTTGGTATTTTTTTCTCATTTGAGGTTTGAGTTATCAAGAAGAGAATGGAGGAATTAGACAAATTGGAGGTGAAAGAGGAAATATTAAATGGGCCACGTGTTGAACTGGAGTTTGTTAGCATATAGTGGCAATAGTTCTCATATGTAAACATGAATTTTCCCATTATGGCAGTCAGCTCCCACATGTACTTATGTGAACATAATTCAAATATAAGTAAGCACTTTTGTTCACCATTTACATTCATTAACAAGGGATTCTGCATGCATTTATGAGGTGTGGTCACTAAATATGGTGAATGCTGCTGCCAAGGGCCACCGAATGGAAAGGCAGAGATCTTCAATAGGTTTGAAGCAGTGCGTCAAACCTTAGTAACAGTGTATGACAAGTTTCAACTCTTTCAGTTCATCAGTTGAATATGAGCTATGGTTGAAAGAAGGTGTGTTTTAAAGTGTGCCATAAATCATGGATCATGAACAACACATTAACGTGAAATTTTGTTTCAAACCACAAAAAAGTGCTAAAGAAACACATGAAATGTTAACATTAGTTTATGGTGATGCTGCAGTGACCATGAATACGGTTTACAAGTGATTCGAGTGATTTCATAATGGTTGTGAATTGATTGAAAATAAGGAGAGATCAGGACGTCCTTCAACACCAAAAACCTGAGAATGTTGAAAGAGTAAGTGAAATGATTCGATTAAACAGGTCATTGACTATTAGGGAAATTTCTGAGGATCTGAATATCTCTTATGGTTCCGTTCGAAGCATTTTAACAATAGATTTGAACATGAGGTGAGTGAGTGCGAAATTTGTTACATGCGTTTTGACTGTGGAGCAAAAGCAACAGCGTTGGTTAATTTAGTTGGAGTTGCACGATTGTTCCTCTTCCTATTCCACCTTTTGAGAACATGTTGTCACAGAAGCTGAAACTTGAGTCTATGGTTATGAGCCTGAGACCAAGGTTCAGAGTTCTCATTGGAAATCAGGCAGTTCTCCTTGTGTGAAAAAAGCGCGTCAATCACAATCTAACATTACGGTGATGTTGTGTTTTTTGATCTTGATGGGATTGTGCAAGCTGAGCTTGTACCCAGAAACACTATGGTGAACTCTGAATATTATAAGGGCTTATTAAAGCATTTAAGAAACTATGTACATACAAAACGGCCTGAGAAATGGGTAAACGGTTTCATCTCCCATCATGACAATGCTCCGTGTCACACATTGCTTCTGGTATGGCAATTTCTTTTAAATGAAAACATTATGGTGCGTCCTCATCCACTGGATCTGGCACTATGCAACTTCTGGCTCTTTCCCAAAGTCAAAATGACCATAACAGGTAAACGTTTTGAATCGATTCAGGACATTGAGGCAGCCATGAAAGTGCAACTGAAGACACAAAAGAGGATTTCCAGAACTGCTTCAGAAAATGGCAAGAACTACGGGATAAGTGTGTTTGAAGCAAGGGGGATTAATAGCAATGTGTCCTTTACTGTAATAATTTTTTAAAATTTGAACATTCACCATATTTTTTGATCACACCTCGTAGGTGTCCCTGAACCTGATCATTTCAGCCAGACTTCCTTCTTAAAGACTATACTTATTTCATATAGTCAAAATATGAAAGCTCTCCTGATTAGCCATCATTCTAAGCTGTATATTTTCACTCTACTCTTTCTCCCCATTTCATTTAGTCATCGTAGTTAGAAACATCAGTTTCTCTATATATGTCCCTGGCACCTGATGAACAAAATTGCTTAATTGTATCTGACTTATGTTCAACTGAGGATATGTGAGAGCCAACTGCCACAGTGGGAAAATTCATATATACATATGTGAATTATTGCTAGTATATGGTAACAAACTCCATCTCAATACCTGGCCCATTAACAATCCTTAAAACCATTAATGCTCCTGGAATGGAAATTCCATGAGGGCTGGGCTGTGTCTATCTTGTTTGTGCTGTATGACATGATACTGTGCAGTCAAACCAGTGGCTCAGAATAAAGTATTTTCAAGGGAAAATCTGTTTTAGGGGACCAGATCAGAATATTGAGAAGTTGAGGAGATTATTTCTAGAAAGCCGAACAGGCTACTTGAATACTTTTTACCTCCTGTTTAGGTTGGCATTTGTTGCTGTAATGGTATTTTTAACCCCATTATGTTCTGTGTTACCTACTCCAACCTATGTCAAAATCCTGTCTCAATTATTATATAATTCGGTGTTTCTTTCAGTTCATTCACCTAGGTCATTGTCCTTTTGCACCTAAGGATTTGTAACTACCATTTTCCCAGAACCAGTTCAGGTCCAAAGCAAGAGGTTCGGGTCATATGTGTAGCCCTGATATTACTGTTGCAGGTCTGGTAACAAGGAGGACTGAACATGGCTTTGGTAGCTTTATCATCTAGAGCACAGAGGTGGGAGAAACAATATTCTGATGTGTCTGACCCTATCACCACACAGGAGATGGGTTTAAAAGGCTACACAGGGATAGGGCAGTGCCTTTGTCACTGTACTCATCGTAGAGATTCTATTAAAGTCCTCACCTCTCTGATTTGCCTGGAATGTGCTCTTCTTCAGAGATATGCCTAGTATCATGATACTGTAGCCCTATGTCACATGACCTACACAGCCTCATAAACTGAGAAGTGGAGAACTATGTACATAATCCTGAGTCACGCAGAATGCTGTTGCCTCTTTACTATAGACCAGCTTCGCTGCTTCTATATGTTCTGTTACCTCACTAACACCTTTAGGGTCTACCCAGGCTCTTCAAAGTAGATGTATAAGCAACATGAATGCTGTGATTAACTAATTCATAACCAACTCATAAGTAAGTAAGTAACAAAGGCTGCTCTATCAGAACTGAAGGCTCTCTTAGGACCAGAGACCTTGTTTTTGCTGAGGAAGCATTCAGGTCTGAGGATGATAGTGGCCATGCTAGATCCATCTGATTAGTCTCTGGAGAAGAATAATAATTAGAAAGTACTTCGAAAATGCCCACTCAGTTGTTATTTATAGCTTTCAAAATTTATTTAAGTATATTCTTAAAATTTGTTCTGGTTTAGTTATCAGTGGGCCAAAAAAAGGCATGGCTTGAAAAAGGCTGTGTTTTTTATACACTTCTTAGCTGACATGTGTAAAATGTAATTACATTGTACTTGGACTGACAGGGAAAGATGAGGGTAGAGGTAGTAGTGTGGAGGCTAAGAGAATGTAGAGCTTTAAATATATCGATTTTTCTTGCTCCCCGAAGATTTTTAAAGTGAGCTAACCTCATTAATCCTCTGAAGACTCAATGACAAGCAATACTGAGTTTAAACTGGGCTGATGAGATCTCAGCCAGCAGTTCATTCCCTTCGGATTCATGTTTTTATGTTGGCATATTTCTTACTCCTCAAGCTGACATTCTTGAGCCGGATACTCTCAGGGAAAGGGTTGAATGTGGGTTATATGTTTGTCCAGGTTGTCCTAAGGGCACTGGTGTGTAATTCTTTCCTAATCTAAGCTCCATCCATTCCTGCTCTTATTTAAAAAGGGAAAAATGTTTGGAGTGTGGAATCAGGTGTGAGTAGCATTAGCTTCTGTTTCCATTCGAAAATTTCTGTAAATAATTCTGTAAAACATTGGTCCCCAACCTTGGTTAGACACACACTGTGGATCACAGGTTAATGATATGTCGGGGGAACGCCACAAAAATAATAGAATTTGTTTTGTGTTTATATTTTTCTCATCCATTTTATTCGTGTATATATGTTTTATACTGAGTCTAATATATTGTTACGCTAGTACCTGCATATGATTTATGGGAAAACACAGATTTTGTGAAGGTGTGTGCTCAAAATAGTTTTCAGTTAGGAGGAAATGATTAAAAAATTTAGAGACCACTCTTTTAAAAATCTGGCAATGTCCTCCTTTGCGAAGCGTTTCATGGTGTCACACCCTTCACAGAGCTGGTGAGTGGTCTAACTAGTGACTTAGTAACATAGAGGATATATCTCTATATAAATGAGGATATCAGGGAGGAATAGCTAATCCATGACATTTTAAACTTTTTAAAGCTCTCCAACCCCCATTTTCAAACTCGATACAAAGGAGTAAAATATAAATTATTCTCAGAGAGGCTATCAAATGAGTATGTGAGGGAGATACTGCTATGGCCCCAAGTTTTACAAGCCTTTCCATATTCCATTGTGTGCATGTTGGAAGCATGTGGAGTGGCTAAACTGCATTCTTGCATGAGAAACCTCCTTTGAGCCTTTGAGTGTTTGTAAGATTTATTAGGGGAAACCTTCACTCTTGTGGTGTGTAGATATACTACACATAATCATGATGTTATTCACTGGAATGTTGCTCTCTAGTTCTGTGCTTTTCGCCCTTGTAGATTATGGGGCTTGCTAGACATCCTTTAAATCTGTCAATTATTTTTATTCTTTGACACTTTTCTGGACTATTTCACAGTGTCTATTACAGTGGCTTTATAATTTCAGGGAGGAGGCAGGCAAGGGAAAGTGAGTAGGGAGGGAAATCTGGCCTAAAAATAAGAGCTGGAAAAGTAAATTCTTCTGAAGCCATATAGATCAGACATGAGATAAGAACTGCTAATTCATTAGATTATCTAGAATCCAGCATAGCAAAGAATTTGACAAGTGATTTAGACTTCTTTGTTTTTACATTTTACCTTTCTTTAAATTGTCCCCCAATATTAGCAATTTGTTTTTGATGTCCAAAGCAACAAGAACACTATCATTATTTGAGAAATCACTTCAGAATACATCTTCTCTTTTTTTTCTTTTTAAAATTTTTTTGGGGAATGTTGGGGAACTGTGTTTTTCCAGGGCCCATCAGCTCCAAGTTGTTGTCCTTCAATCTATTTGTGGAAGGCTCAGCTCAGCTCCAAATCCAGTAACCGTTTTCAGTCTTAGTTGCAGGGGACACAGCCCACCATCCCATGTGGTAATTGAACCGGCAACCTTATTGTTGAGAGCCTGAGCTCTAACCAACTGAGCCATCTGGCCGCCCCTCTGGAAGCTCAGTAGTAGCTCGTTGTCTTCAGTCTAGTTGTGGAGGGCACAGCTCATTGGCCCACGGGGGAATCAAACCAGCAACTCTGTTAAGAGCTCACGTTCTAGCCAACTGAGCCATCCGGCCACCCCCAAAATACATCTTGATAGTACTGACTTTCAAATTAGAAACTGAGGGTTTGGTTGAATGTGATGAAAAGGGTTTGCAGTCTCTGATCTGAAAACTCTAGACTTCCCTGTATCTTAGGTTTAAGACACTTGACATGTGGAAAGCAAATTACTCTTCAGTGAGTAGTTAGACAGTAGTTATACAAGGAGCTCAAGAGGCATGGTGCCTGGGTGGGAAACCTGGCTCTGCATAGACTAACTTGGTGACCATGGGCAGCTCTCTGACCTCTCTGTTCCTTGGGGGTCTTCCTCTGTAAAATGATGTTAATGATAGTCCTTCCTCCTGGGTTATTGTAAAGACTGTATGGATCAAAACATTCCGTGCTAGTAGATAAAAGTGTTTAACTAAATGCTCACTACTTTTATATCCTAAAAGGCTTGCCTTCTTTTTAAAGAACAGCTATATAGAGTGACCAGTTTTATTAATGGAACAAAAAAGGACTAGAGTTATAACATGTTTATGTTATAGAATATTTTGGATTTCCAGAGAGTAGTTCATTGTCTTTTCTATGATGCTCTTATTTTATGATGGCATTTTCTTCTGGAAAGATACAAGTGAAAAACTTGATTATATTGAATTTTAAGGGGAGCTTTAGATTATTCACAGGCTGTCAACTGAGATGAGAAATAAGTATTCCAACTTTTATCATAAACCCCAACTAGTGGCTGGATTAATAACAACAACAATAACAAAAACAACACTGTGTGTAATAGATTTACATCAGGAAAAAGGTTAGGCAATATTAACTGTCTTGTTTCTTTTCAGCACAACATAAAAAATGACTCTTCCATGTGGTTCTAAAACTCTATGCTTTAAACCTCTAAAGGTTTCATGGCTCTTCCTTCCCAGGATTTGGAGTCTTAAATATTTTTGCTGCCATTTTAAGGAAATGGTAGAACTGTCATATGGAAACATACAAGGGAATACCATGTTGCCATGTTGCCAAGACTTGTAAGAGGATTCACTAAACTGCTGTGTCATTCCTCAAAGCTATCTTTACTCTTCATATCTATGTGATTTTACATAGTAATTAAGAGTCTCTTAGGAGGTCAAACAAAAACACCATGTGATGCACAATAAATGCCATGGATTGATGGTAAAAAGCTGTTAACCAATTCCTTTCATGAGAAAATCCATCAAGATGGCAAGCACTGGTGTTTGGAAACCTTTCTACATTATGTCATATAATCATAGCAGTGCTTTGTGAAAGCATGAGAAAGGGTTGATCCTGATTGATACAGACCCCACCAGGAAAATCCAGGGAGTTCTTTGCAGTGAGATGATGTCAGTACAACATTTGGGAGGCCTATATAAATGCCAAACAGTATTTAACCGAGATTCGCTTGTGTGCTCACTTGCTATTATGTCCTAAGAAAGCCATCCAGGAAAGTGAACTCTCAGATGAAATTTCTTATGTACTGTCTTGTGTGTTCTCTATAAGGTAAATGGGACCAGATCAGTCATTACTGGCTCTGATACTGTTTCTGGTATCTATACCTCAGTCTCCCTGGTCCCAGCCTTTGTGTTTGTCTGGCTGTCATGGTGGCTTGGATGTTTCTAGAGTAACAAATTCTAGGAATCCTGAATGTCACTTAGTCCAGACCTTGACTTTTCCATAAGTGTTTGCCAAAGTGCTTTCTGGACACTTGGTCGTTTCAGACTTAAAGCTCTCCATTCTCTGGTTGAGAGATAGGTGTTAAGTACCTGAGTAATTGAAGTTTTATATGTTGTTGTATGTAGCTATGTTTCTTTACTTTTATTGGTTTTTTGTTCTAATGTATAAACGTTCTACAGTTTATCCATTCTACTATTGATCAGGCATTTTGGTTAGTGTAAGGACCATTATTAACAGTGCTGCTAAGGCCATTCTTATAGTTGTCTCCTTAGAGACATGTACTGAAATGCAAATAATTGTAAAGTCAACCACTATGTTCACCACTTAGGTCAAGAATTAGGCCATTGCCTTTCTTTAAAAGACTTCAGTAAATCAATTTTCAACACAGTTTCCCCTTCTCCCCCTGCTCCACCAGCTATTGACCATTTTTTCTGCCTAGAATATGTGTCCCATCCTACTCCCTCATCTCTGATGCCATATTTCCCCGAAAATAAGACCTAGCCGGACAATAAGCTGTAATGCATCTTTTGGAGCAAAAATTAATATAAGACTGGACCAGATCTTATTTTACTATAATATAAGACCTGGTCTTACATAATGTAATATAATATAAGACTGGGTATAATAAAATATAATACCCAGTAAAATAGAATAAAATAGAATAAAATAGAATAAAATAGAATAATATAATATAATATAATATAATATAATATAATATAATATAATATAATATAATATAATATAATATAATATAATATAAAATACCGGTCTTATATAATGTAATGTAAGGCCGGGTTTTATATTAATTTTTGCTCCAAAAGATGCGTTAGAGCTGATTGTCCGGCTAGGTCTTATTTTCGGGGAAACAGGGTAGCTCAATAATTTCCTGTAAGAACCTTCCCTGACCTACCTTTTCTTGATTAGTGTTCCTCTGATGTGCACTGTAGTATCTCATAGTCCCCTGCTCTACAGGGTTCATCTTACTCTGTTATAGTTGCTTTCATTTCCTGAGTCTTCTGCCAGACTTTGCCAGGCTGTCAGTGTCACCAGGGGAGGGAACATCTCACTATGTTCATTGTTGTGTCACCCAGTGATTGATGCACAGTAGCTGGCACGTGTTGAATGGATGTAGTTGCTGGGAATTTCCAAGTTCCCGTGCCTTCATACAAGCTGTTTCTAATTACTTGAAATATGCTGTTCCCTTTCCCCTGCCTTGTTGGCTCTTTCCTGTCTTTCAAGCCCTATGGACTCTTCCCCGTCTGCTTCAGGCTCAAATACTTGCTGTCCTCCTGTGTCCTTAGGGCATTTGGATCATACTCCCTACTCAGCACGTCTCCCATTGTGCTGCAGATAGTTGCTCATAGGTCTTTGTCCACCACTGGAGTACAGTGAGGAAACAAGACTTGCTCTTACATCTTAACCTTCAGAGCCTGATAACCCTGCCCAGTACTTAGTAGGTACTAAATAAATGTTTATGGAATGTATTAAGCTGTGGTTGTTTCCTTATAATTGGTTTTTAACATTAAACATTCCAGTAATTCAGTGAAATATGTTAGGCAGACCATACCAATATGAACTAGCCTCCATCATCTTTTCATGGAAATTTTTTTCTAGAATGTTATTTACGTCATCCATAGAACATTTTGTAATTCTTTTTCAACTATGGATCATTATCAAAAATTTAAAACATTGTATACGAATTGTGTTAGAAAAAAATTCACATCATCTGTAATGCTACCACCAGGTAAGGTATCCTTATAACATTTTGCTGTATTTCTTTAAGAAAAACGCAGTGTCAATATTGGGACCATTTTTGTCTGTCATTTCGCCTGGTTTTCTTTTTTTTTTTTAATTAATTAGATTTATTGGGGTGACAATTGTTAGTAAATTTACATAGATTTCAGGTGTACAATTCTGTATTATATCATCTATAAATCCCATTGTGTGTTCACCACCCAGAATCAGTTCTCCTTCCATCACCATATATTTGATCCCCCTTACCCTCATCACCCACGCCCCACCCCCTTACCCTCTGGTAACCACTAAATTATTGTCTGTGTCTATGAGTTTTTGTTTCTCATTTGTTTGTCTTGTTCTTTTGTTGTTTTTGGTTAATATGCCACATATCAGTGAAATCATAGGGTTCTCTGCTTTTTCTCTCTGACTTATTTCACTTAGCATTATACTCTCAAGATCCATCCATGTTGTCACAAATGCTACTATATCATCTTTCCTTAACGCCGAATAGTATTCCATTCTGTATATGTACCACAACTTCTTTATCCATTCATCTATCGAAGGACATTTTGGTTGTTTCCATGTCTTGGCCACCATAAACAAAGCTGCAATGAACATTGGAGTACACGTGTCTCTATAGAGAAATGCTTTCAGATTTTTTGGGTAGATACCCAGGAGAGGGATTGCTGGGTCATACGGTAATTCTGTTCGTAATTTCTTGAGGAACCTCCACACTGCCTTCCATAGCAGCTGCACCAGTCTGCATTCCCACCAACAGTGTATCAGGGTTCCTTTTTCTCCACAGCCTCTCCAACACTTGTTACTATTTGTCTTGTTGATGAAACCATTCTGACTGGGGTGAGGTGATATCTCATTGTGGTTTTCATTTGCATTTCTCTGATGATTAACAATGTTGAGCATTTTTTCATATGTCTATTTGCCATTTGTATATCCTCTTTGGAGAAATGTCTCTTCAGGTCCTCTGTCCATTTTTCAATTGGGTTGTTTGTTTTTTTGGTGTTGAGTTTCATGAGTTCCTTGTATATTTTGGATATTAGCCCCTTATTAGAGGAACTGTTTGCGAAAATCTTCTCCCATTCAGTTGGTTGCCTCATTATTTTGTCAATAGTTTCTTTTGCTGTGCAGAAGCTTTTCAGTTTCATATAATCCCATTCGTTTATTTTAGTTTTTACTTCCATTGCTTTTGGAGTCAAATTCATAAAATGCTCTTTGAACCCAAGGTCCATAAGTTTAGTACCTATGTTTTCTTCAATGCAGTTTATTGTGTCAGGTCTTATGCTTAAGTCTTTGATCCATTTTGAATTAATTTTGGTACATGGTGACAGATAGCAGTCCAGTTTCATTCTTTTGCACGTAGCTATCCAATTCTGCCAGCACCACTTATTGAAGAGGCTGTCTTTCCTCCATTGTATGTTTTTAGCTTCTTTGTCAAAAATTATCAGTCCATATCTATGTGGCTTTATTTCTGGGTTCTCAATTCTATTCCATTGGTCGATGTGTCTGTTTTTCCGCCAATACCAAGCTGTTTTGATTATTGTAGCCCTGTAGTACATGCAAAAATCAGGGAGTGTGATACCTCCAGTATTGTTCTTTTTTTTTAATATTGCTTTGGCTATTCGGGGTCTTTTATGGTTCCAAACAAATCTGGTGATTTTTTGTTCTATTTCTTTAAAAAATGCCATTGAGATTTTGATGGGGATTGCATTAAATCTGTATATGGCTTTGGGTAATATGGCCATTTTAAGTATGTTGATTCTTCCAATCCATGAGCACGGAATGTCTTTCCATTTCTTTGTGTCTTCTTCAATTTCTTTCAAAAATGTCTTATAGTTTTCAGCATATAAATCCTTCACATCCTTGGTTAAGCTTATTCCTAGGTATTTTATTCTTTTTGCTGCAATTGCAAAAGGAATTGTTTTTTCTATCTCTTTTTCTGAGATTTCATTGTTGGTATATAGGAAAGCAATGGACTTTTGTACGTTGATTTTGTAGCCAGCAACTTTACTGTATTCATTGATTGTTTCTAATAGCTTTTTGGTGGAGTCTTTAGGGTTTTCTGTATATAGCATCATGTCATCTGCGAAGAGTGACAATTTAACTTCTTCATTCCCAATTTGGATGCCTTTTATTTCTTTCTCTTGCCTGATAGCTCTGGCGAGGACTTCCAACACTGTGTTGAAAAGCAGAGGTGATAGGGGACAACATTGTCGTGTTCCTGAACGTAGAGCAAAGGGCTTCAGCTTTTCACCATTAATTATGAGATTAGCTGAAGGCTTGTCGTATATGGCCTTTATTATGTTGAGGTATTTTCCTTCTATACCAATTTTAGTAAGTGTTTTAATCATAAATGGATGTTGTATCTTATCAAATGCTTTTTCTGCATCAATTGATAGAATCATATGATTTTTGTCCTTTATTTTGTTTATGTGATGTATCACATTGATGGATTTGCCAATGTTGAACCATCCTTGTGCCCCGGGGATGAACCCCACTCGGTCGTGATGAATAATCTTTTTAATGCATTGTTGTATTTTATTTGCTAGAATTTTGTTTAGGATTTTAGCATCTGTATTCATCAGAGATATAGGTCTGTAGTTTTCTTTTTTTGTGTTGTCCTTACCAGGTTTTGGTATCAGGGTAATGTTGGCCTCATAAAATGAGTTAGGGAGTACTGAGTCTTCTTCAATTTTTTGGAAGAGTTTGAGCAGGATTGGTATTAGATCCTCTTTGAAGGTTTGGTAGAATTCACTGGTGAAGCCATCTGGTCCAGGACTTTTGATTTTGGGAAGGTTTTTGATGACTGATTCAATTTCGTTACTGGTGATTGGCCTGTTAAGATTTTCCAGTTCTTCATGATTCAGCCTTGGAAGGCTATATGTTTCTAAGAACTTGTCCATTTCTTCTAAGTTATTAAATTTGGTGGCATATAGACCTTCATAGTATTTTTGGATAATCCTTTGTATTTCTGTGGTGTCCGTGATAACTTCCCCTTTTTCATTTCTGATTTTGTTAATTAGTGTCTTCTCTCTTTTTATATTAGTGAGTGTAGCCAAGGGTTTGTCGATTTTGTTAATCTTTTCAAAGAACCAGCTTTTTGTCACATTAATTTTTTCTATTGTCTTTTTGTTCTCTATTTCATTTAGTTCTGCTCTGATTTTTGTTATTTCCTTTCTTCTGCTGACCTTGGGTTTTGCTTGTTCTTCTTTTTCTAGTTTTTTAAGGTGTAACATGAGGTTGTTTATTTGGGATTTTTCTTGTTTCTTGAGATAGGCCTGTAATGATATAAATTTCCCTCTTAAAACTGCTTTCGCGGCATCCCAAAAATTTTGATAGGATGTATTTTCATTGTCATTTGTTTCTATGTATCTTTTGAGCTCTCCTCTAGTTTCTTTTTTGACCCAGTCGTTCTTTAAAAGTATGTTGTTTAATCTCCATGTATTTGTGTTTTTTCCTGCTTTCTTTTTGCAGTTGATATCCAATTTCAAAGCTTTGTGATCAGAGAATATGCTTGGTATGATTTCAATCTTCTTAAATTTGCTGAGGCTGATTTTGTGTCCCAATATATGGTCTATCCTTGAGAATGTTCCATGTACACTCGAAAAGAATGTATAGTCTGATGTTTTAGGATGAAGTGCTCTATAGATGTCAATGATGTCCATTTCATCTAATGTGTCATTTAGGGCTGCGATTTCGTTATTTATCTTCTGTTTGGATGATCTATTCATAGCTGTCAATGATGTATTTAAGTCCCCTAGTATAATTGTGTTTTGGTCAATTTCTCCCTTTAGTTCTGTTAGTAGTTGCTTGGTATATTTCGGTGCTCCCTGATTGGGGGCATAAATATTGATGACTGTTATGTCTTCTTGTTGTATAGTCCCCTTTACCATTATGAAATGTCCATTTTTGTCTCTTGTTATCTTTTTCACCCTGAAGTCTGTTTCATCGGAAATTATTATGGCTACACCTGATTTTCTCTGGGTACCATTTGCTTGGAGTGTCAATTTCCACCCTTTCACTTTGAGTCTATGCTTGTCCTTGTAGCTGAGATGTGTCTCTTGTAGACAGCATATGGTTGGGTTTAGTTTTTTGATCCAATCTGCTACTGTGTGTCTCTTTATTGGTGAGTTCAGTCCATTTACATTTGGGTGATTATTGATATGTGAGGATTTCCTGTCATTCTATCTTTAGTTTTCTGGTAAGTCTGTGTCTCCATTGTTTCTTTGCCTTTTTGTTGTTGTCTGTTATTTCTTTGTGGTGGTATTCTATGATGTTTCCCTCTGTTTCTTCTTTTATTACAGTATATATTTCAGTTCTGGATGATTTTTGAGTGGTTACCCTTAAGTTTATGTAAAAGAAAGTTTGATATTTAGAGTTTTCCAGTTTATTCAGTACGGTTACTTTCTCTATTCCCATATTCCTGTTCAGGCCTTTACGCTCCCCCTTTTTATGTCTCGGTTGCCACAAGTTGTCCCTGTTGATGGTGGTCTAATAGCCTCCTTTAGTATTTCTTGTAGTGCAGGTCGTGTATTAGAAAATTCCCTCAGCTTCTGGATTTCTGGAAAGGTCTTTATTTCTCCTTTATATCTAAAGGAGATCTTTGCTGGATGTATTATTCTTGGCTCACAATTTCTCTCTTTCAATAGTTTGAATATTTGGTTCCATTCCCTCCTAGCTTGTAGAGTTTCTGCTGAAAAATCTGATGATAATATAATGGGCTTTCCTTTGTAAGTTACTGTCTTCTTTTCCCTGGCTGCCTTGAGGATTCTTTCTTTGTTATTGATTTTAGACAGCTTCAATACAATGTGCCTTGGTGAAGGCCTGTTGGGGTTGAGGTAATTAGGTGTTCTATTTGCTTCTTGGATTCGAGGATCCAGTTCTGTCCACAAGTTTGGGAAGTTCTCATCGACGATTTGTTTGAATATATTCTCTGTTCCCTTCCCTCTTTCTTCTCCTTCTGGTATGCCCATTATTCTTATATTGCTCTTTCTGATGGAGTCAGAAAGTTCTTGTAGAGTTCTTTCATTTCTTTTAAGTCTCAAGTCTCTTTCTTCTTCCCTCTGTGTAAATTCCAGGTTCCTATCT
This sequence comes from Rhinolophus hipposideros, assembly GCF_964194185.1. Lineage (NCBI taxonomy): Eukaryota > Metazoa > Chordata > Mammalia > Chiroptera > Rhinolophidae > Rhinolophus > Rhinolophus hipposideros. The sequence goes on from NC_138065.1 coordinate 25,489,756, forward strand.
TCGATGTCACTGATTCTTTCCTCCATCTGGTCAACTCTACTACCTAAGCTGGATATTTTATTGTTAATTTCTTCTATTGAGTTCTTAATCTCCAGAAATTCTATTTGGTTCTTTTTCAAGATTTCAATCTCTTTTGTAAAATGCTTATGGTGTTCTTTGATTGTGTTTCTGAGTTCATTAAACTGCCTTTCTGTGTTTTCTTGCATCTCGTTCAGTTTTTTCAGAATTGCAATCTTGAATTCTCTGTCATTTAAATCACAAATGTCCATATCTCTAAGTTCCTTTTCTGGAGACTTTTCACTTTCTTTCTGAGCTATCTTGTTGCCTTGGTTATTCATGGCAATCACTGATTTACTATATCTCTTTTTAGACATCTACAGGGTGGCTTCTGCAACAGGTTGATTGGTATGCGAAGAGCTTTTGAAGTTCCAAAGCTCTTTCTGCACCAGATTCAGAGCCTGTTTGTTTCAGCAGTTCTGTTTACTCCTGCAGGGATCCGCCCAGAAAGATGGGGCCAGGGGCGGGGTGAGTTGTGAGAGGTGGCCCTGAGCAATGGCGGCGACCACCACCACAGCCAGTCCTGCTTCCACAGCTTTCTCCCCTTTGCCGGAACTAGTTGAGCTGCGAATCTGTGTCTGCGGTCCATAGTTCTCAGAGCAGCAAATATTCTGTCCTTTGATCCGATACTGCTACTTTATTGCTTCTAGCACCGTGCAGGTGGGGGCGGGGCGAGCTCTGGGAGGGTAGGGAGGGGGCGGCTAGTCTCCGTGCCTAAGGCTTCCGTTCTCCGCTCGGCAGTGAGGGCTTAAACCACCAATTTCAGCCCTTTATTTTCAGTCTTTGCTCTGAGATCTGCTGTGAGCGAGCGTTGGGTTCAGCCATTTTGTATGCTGCCCTCTCAGCCCTGTGGGCCGTAAGCGGAGCCCTAGCAGTCCGAGTCTTTCCCTCTCCCGCAGCTGCAGCTGCTATAGTTCCGGGATGCAGTGAGCACGGAGCTAGGTCTGTGTCCTGCGCCCGCGCGGCTCCGTCTCCGCACTTCTCCTCTCCCTCCTCCCCCGCTCGCGCGATTCACCCACCTGGAAGTGAATTCAGCAGTGGGTCTCTTCGTCTTGCCTGTCTGCTGTGCAAGGAGTCCTTTGTGGAGTTATTGTTGTCCGATTCCTTGTAAATTCCAGGGGAGCGCTACAGAGGCTCACCTCATGCCGCCATTTTCCCCCCGACCTCTGTGCTTGCTTTTTAATCTAAAACTTTCATTTTAAATCTAAAACTTAATATGAATAAAGTAGGAAAATGGCACATGGAATCATAAGACTAAGACTACTTCCTTTGCATGGTTTTCTACATGGGCTTTCATTTTGCTGTTTTAAAGCACATCTGATGAAACTGCACACATTTGGTATGTCAGCGTCTTTGTTTTGACTGTAGTCCTGTCCCTTTGGCCTAGTTTCACTATGTGTCCCTGAACATCTATTTCTTCTTCTGTAAAATGTAAGCAATAATTAACCTTCTGTTTTGAGATTTAAGTGAGATGATCTAGCACGAAGCCTGGTACTGAGAAGCTATGAAATAATGCTGATTTTTCAGTTCTCTTTCCACTTCCTGACTTTCTTTTCTATTTCTGTAAACATTTTGAGTATTTGCCCTGAGGATAAACTGATAAGGCTTTACTGATGCCACAGAACTGAAACAGAATTGGTCTTCGAAGAACTTCGAAGAAGTTACAGATGTCTAAGCAGAAAACTGGAATACAAGACAAAATAAAATAAATGATAAATAGAGATGCAAGCAATGTGCTGGCTGGGTGACTTGGGGGACCTTATAGAGGAGAGGATGTATGGTATTAACAGCGAAGGTCACATGGATTTTCATAGCTGAACATAGTAATAGATAATTCTGATACTGAAATTGCATGGTATATTTGATGAGTTAGTGAACTGTCTGCTTTTTGGTGTGAGTGTGAGTTAGGGACCTGTAGTAGATAAGTCTGGAAGAATAGAGTGGTGGCAGTTCTCTGATGCAAATAGCTTCACTCCATGGCTGAAGAGCTTGTATGAAGCCTAATACACCTGGGCCGTCTCATGTGTATATTCAGTATTGAAAACTGCAAGAAAGTACAAAATGATTTTAAGACACTTCCTAAGCATCGGGGATCCATCCGATGTCATTTATTATCAGGCTAGACATGGTCCTTGCAGTATAAATTCTTCTGAATAGAGAACAAGTGACATACTTGATATAGTTAAAGAATTTATGTCAGAGCACTCTAAACAAATAAGACTTGTTAGTATGGAATCATACTTATGATTTCTCTTAGAGCAAGGAGGATCTCCAAGCAAACACTGCTACCCACCTCTTTTCCTTTGCAAATAGGAATCAGAGTCGCAATAGGTAATTTAACTTCAACTTTTGTGAATTCTGTTTACATCATACCAAAGATCTGTTCTAGGGAGTTTAATTGTCTATGGTCAAAATAGCTTTAGGTGGATGTTGTGTTTGTATAGAAATAATAGAAATTAACAAGTAAACTTGGATGTCATGGATTAAAAATAAAGTGCCAATATCAGTATTGTTAGAGCACGTTCATGTATTTTGTTATTTTTGTTTCTAGGGACCTAATACCTATCATTGCTGCTTTGGAATACAATCAGTGGTTCACAAAGTTGTCCTCCAAGGATCTGAAACTGGTGAGTTCGTGAAGATGTTGCCCATGTTGCTTAAGTATGCTGAATTTCAAAACCTGATAATTGCATATTTTTAAAAAATTTGTTTTTCTACTATACTGACGAGCTGCGTACATGTTATTTCTTGGGGAGGTATTTTCCTCTACGTGATCTTCATAAGATTTTATAAAGTTTGTAATATGAGATGCTTCAGAGAAGTGCTTCCTTATGTTTTCAGCTGCTTCAGGCAATTTTAGATGTTGAACAGAGAGAGACGCATTTATTGTAGCCTTCAGTACACACTCCTTCTATTGGCAAAAACTATGCAAGTTACATTTGCATGGCTGCAAATAGCAAATTTTATGTTCCTGTCTTGCATTCCATCTCCACAAAATTTCCTTTCCTAGATTCCACCAAAAAACTATTAGAACTGATAAATGAATTCTGTAAAGTAGCAGGATACAAAATTAATATTCAGAAATCATTTACATTGTTAATAACAAACTATCAGAAAAAGAAATTCAGAAAACAATCCCATTTACAATTGCATCAAAAAAGAATATAAAATACTTAGGAATAAACCTAACCGAGGAAGTAAAAGACCTCTTCTCAGAAAATTATAAGGCATTGAAGAGAGAAATTAACGAAGATAGGAATAAATGGAAACATATGAGTATACCATGCTCATGAATAGGAGGAATTAATATAGTTAAAATGTCCATGCTTCCCAAAGCAATCTGAAGATGCACTGCACTCTCTATCAAATTACCAATGACATTTTTCACAGAAGTAGAACAAATAATCCTAAAATTTATATGGTACTATAAAAGGCCCCAAATAACCACAGCAATCCTAAGAAATAAGAATAAAGCGGGAGGTATCACACTCTCTGACATCAAATCATACTACAAGGCTACTGTAATCAAAACAGCATGGTATTGCCATAAAAACAGACACATAGATCAGTGGAACAGAATATGAGTTCAGAAATAAATCCATGCCTATATGGTCACTTACTCTATGATAAAGGAAGCAACAATTTACATTGGGGTAAAGAGAGTCTATTTAATAAATGCTGCTTGGAAAATCGGACAGATACATGCAAAAAAAAAAAAAAAAACCAGAAAATGGATCACCTTCTTACTCCATATGCAAGAATAAACTCAAATGGATTAAAAACTTAAATGTAAGACCCAACACCATAAAACTAAAAGAAAATGTAGGAAGTAAACTCTCAGACATTATCCTTAGTAATATTTTTACTAATGTATCCCCTTGGGCAAGAGAAACAAAATGAAAAATAAAAAATGGGACTACATCAAACTAAAAAGTTGTTTTCACAGCAAGGAAATCATCAACAAAACAAAAAGACATCCTACTGAATGCAAGTATATATTTGCCAATGATACATCTGATAAGGGGTTAATATCCAAAATTTATAAAAAGCTCATACAACTCAACACCGAAAAATCCAAACAACCCAATTAAAAAATGAGCAGAGGATATGAAGAGACATTTCTCCAAAGAGGACATACAGATGGCTAATAGACATGTGAAAAGATGCTTAACGTCACTAATCCTCAGAGAAATGCAAATAAAAACCACAATGAGATACCACCTCACTCCTGTCAGAATGGCTATCATCAGTAAATCAACAAACAACAAGTGCTGGCGAGGATGTGGAGAAAAGAGAACCCTTGTGCACTGTTGGTGGGATTGCAAATTGGTGCAGCCACCGTGGAAAACAGTATGGAGGTTCCTCAAAAAATTAAAAATAGAGCTACCTTGTTATCCAGCAATTCTATTCCTGGGTATTTATCCAAAGAAACCCACAACACTAACTTGAAAAAAATATAGGCATCCCTATTTTACTGCATATTTTTCAGTATAAAAAACAATGCCTTTCATGTAGTTGGCACTTAACAAAAAGTAGCAGCATCAGTGTAATCCTGAATGACTTGTTATACCTCTCCCCTACCAGCATCTTAAAGAAAAGTTGGACACACTTCATTTTATAATGTTATTGCCATGATTATATCCAAGGGGTAAATGAAAGTCCTCTGGTAAATTATTTTTCTGAGTGCCCTGTGAGGAAGGCCTACAAAGGTCATGATACCTTGATTGTTTCTGGAAATTAGGATAACCCTTGCAGAAATATTCATTGTCTGAGACCACTTTTTATCATGACAACACAGAATAAGATCAGTTCTCCTTCGTTGTATATTGTAAGACAAAGAATTATTCTGATAAGGGGTCACCATTATGAAAATCACCACCATCAGCATAATGTAAATTGTAGGCATCGGGTCAATTGGAATTAATTTCCTCTTCCCTCATCAATCCGTGGGACACGTTAGAAATCCAAGAACAATGTGCAAGCCACATGATAAATCAAATGGAATCAAATAGCACATTAGAGTTATAAGAGCCTTAGATGCTGTGGACTTTGTTTGCTTCTAAGTCAGGTTTTCCAAAGGATACTCGACTACAGAACTTTTGCTGCATTTCAGACTATTCCAAAAATGGTTAATCCAGTTGGGTATTCATCATCTGATAATCAAAGAACTGTAATATTTTTATGTGGTATTTAAGAAAATAAACTGCTTTGACTATTGTATGCCATGGCACACATAAATGATTTCCACCCCCTTTTTAAAAAAATATAAAGGATTAAAATAGACTTTAGGTTGTAATGAGATTTTAAAATCACATTTTAATGTATCAATAATTTTAAGGTCAGGAGTCACCTTAAATTAGTTTTGGAATAAGGCAAAATATAAATAAATATTAAAACATTAATAAGTAAAAATTTAAAAGAAAAATAATGTAATCAACCAGGCACAACACTTTGTTTTTCAGTACCCTCAAAATTTTTGCTACATACATTAGCCCTTTCAATTGTTGTAATCTTTATTGAATATTTCATTTTAATTATGCATTTTCATTTAACACTATATCTTAAGCTTTTAAAGTATTTCAATAGATATAATTTTACAACTACATAATTATTCAAAACGTAGTGTTTATTAACATGAGGCAATTATTTAATGAGTTCTTTCTTTTTATTAGGTTGTTTCCCATTTTACCCTCTTTTAGAGAATACTAAGGGGAACATCACTGACAGTAGTTAATATTCATCAAGTGCTTATTCAGCATCCCTTTAAAGTACATAACATCTTTAAGCCTTATTTTTTTAATCTTTGAAAAAGGAATAATACCACTTAATTAACACTTTTGTAATGAAATACACATAAAGGGCTTAGCTCAGTGCCTGGCACATGACAAGAGCTCAGTAAATGAATCATCATCATCATCCTCACTGCCATTTACTCTTTATTTTCCATTTTGCATGTCACTTTCTTTGGGAATTCCTTTTGGTTTTCCTAAGACTGGGTGAGATGTTACTCTGTGTGCCCACAGCATTACCCAAATGGTCTTTTTATTATTCTATCATAATGTATATTTTCTAGTCTGATTCCCCTGCTGGATGGTACACTCTTGAAGACAGAGACTTTGTCCTTTATGTCTTTGCGTCCTTAGGACCTTCAACATGATGGCATGTTGTGGTAGATGCTCAGTTAAAGTTTGTTGAATTGAATAAATGCATAAATGAGTGCTTTATTTAATTGCAACTTTTCATCTGCATAGGTTTGTAACAGTGAAGTGAGCTTGTTTGTAGACTTATGGCGTGGTTAAAGAATGTTTTCTGTTATAGTCCACTGATGTCTGTGAACAGATCTTGAGGGTCGTGAGTAGGTCCAATCGATTGGAAGAATTGGTGTTGGAAAACGCTGGACTTAGAATGTGAGTATTTTCCTGAATATATGTATATGTTCCTTAAAACTTTTTGCCATTTCCTCTAAAATTAATATATAGTTTTAAAAAAAGTTGAGCTACTCACATATAGAGAGAGAATATCAGGTTTTCCCTTATTAAAAAAATATCCCTCTAATTGCCATCATTATCACAAAGGTCACAGATTTTATAACATCATTTACTGTTGTGTCACTTGATGTTTCTGACGGTGCATGGTATAGTGGTTGAAAGCATGGACCCTTGAGCCAAATGCCTCATGGCCTTGGGCAAATTGTTTTAGCCCTCTGCCTCAGTCTCTTCATCTTTCAAGTGGAGATAATATTAGTGCCTACCTTACAGAATTATAATTCTGAGGAAATGAATTAGTATATGTAAAGTGTTTACAGAACTATCTTTCATATTCTAGATGCTACACGTTAGCTTATATTAGTGTCATTGATGGCAGTTATAGTAATACCTATTTCGTATGATTTTACTGCTTTGCTTTGATCTGTTTTAGCCATTTCCCACCCTTTCCAAATTCACACTAACATTGTCTTCATTTAGTGGTTCCGTAGTCTATACCCAAGACTTATGTGGGGATAGAGTTTGAATCTGCTAGAACAAAAACTTTACTGCTACTACGTGAGGAGGGTTGGCAGTTTTATAATCATAGCACTTAGTGCATTATTTTAAGTTAGACATACCTAAAATAGTGATTTTGATTTTTGTTAAAATATGGTGCTAGCAACTGTAGCCTTTAAACTCAATAATTCAAGCAATCAGGTTTGCATTTGTGAGTAATGCATGAAATGCAGACTAAGATATAGTGTGAATAGCCTATTGCAGTTTTCATGAAAAGCAGGTTGAATTCAGGATTTTATTATTTTTTAAGATATGGAGGGGCCAACTAGTACTATTAATAGTATCCTGAAACTATATCTTTAATGGGGTAATAATATATTTTTTCCTTTTGAATGAGGTTTTGGCTAATCAAAATGAACCATATTCTTGCTGTGACTGTCGATTCTCAAATCGTAATACATACTTGTGTAAAATAGATTCGCTGCTAATGAATACATGATATATAGTTTAATATTGTAAAGAAAACTTCTCTCTCTCTCTCAGTCGCTGTCACTCTCTCTTTTTTTTTCAGATTTCACTCTAGCTGTTCTAGCTTTAAGTGTTTTGTTTTAGTAGTTTTGCATGGTGTGTTATTTAATCTTACTGTTTTGTTTATTTCTAGAGATTTTGCGCAGAAACTGGCCAGTGCTCTATCACATAATCCCAGCTCAGGACTCCACACGATTAACCTTGCTGGTAACGCACTGGAGGACCGAGGTACTGTAGTGGTCACATGACCGTTGATGCCAGAATTGTAAGCAGATTATGGAATTTAGTTTAGCTATGCCTGAAGAATAGAATCAGCTTATCTGTAATTATGTGATAAGTGCTGGTTTTGCTTTTGTTGGCTTCCAGTTCTTTCCAACCTTTGATGAAAATATTCATGCTAAAATTCTGTCATCTGATTAACTGTTTTTGAAGTGATACAAACAGAAAGAAAGGAGGATAATACTTTTTTTTTCTTTTTTTTTTAAATTAAATTTATTGGGGTGACAATTGTTAGTAAATTTACATAGATTTCAGGTGTACAATTCTGTATTACATCGTCTATAAATCCCATTGCGTGTTCACCACCCAGAGTCAGTTCTCCTTCCATCACCATATATTTGATCCCCTTTACCCTCATCACCCACCCTCCACCCCCTTACCCTCTGGTAACCACTAAATTACTGTCTGTGTCTATGAGTTTTTCTTTCTCATTTGTTTGTCTTGTTCTTTTTGGTTTATATACTACATATCAGTGAAATCATAGGGTTCTCTGCTTTTTCTGTCTGAGTTATTTCACTTAGCATTATACTCTCAAGATCCACCCATGTTGTCACAAATGGTCCTATATCATCTTTTCTTATCGCCGAATAGTATTCCATTGTGTATATGTACCACAACTTCTTTAGAGGATAATACTTTTAAACTCTTGTATTAGTTCTTTATTATTGTATAACAAATTACCACAAACTTGGCAGCTTAAAATGACTCAAATTTATTATCTCAGTTTCCTTGGGTCAGCAGTCCGGGTCCAAGTTGGCTAGGTTCTCTACTCAGTCTCACAAGGCTGAAATCAAGTTGTCATCGGGCTATGATCTTATCTGTGACAGGGTCCTCCTCAAACTTACTGACTGTTGGCAGAATTTCCTTGGGGCTATAGAACTGAGGTTACCATTTTCTTGCCAGCTGCCCACTGGGGACCACTCCCAGGCCCAGAGGCTAAGCTCAGGTTCTTGCCATGTGGCCCCTTCTCTCACAACATGCCAGTTTACATCATGGTCAAAGCCAGCAGGAGCACATCCCTATGATGCTTTACTTTCTTTTAAACAGAGCACCTGATTGGGTCAGGCCCACCCAGGACAACCTCCCTTTTGATTAACTCATAGTCAACTGATCAGTAACCTAATGACATTAGTGATATCCTTTCACACTCATTGGTCTACCCCACATACTCTAAGTTACACGGTGTGTGTATACTAGGAGGCAGGAATCTTGGAGACCATCATACAGTTCTGCCTACCACAGATGTCTTTTGATATTTCATAAGATTTGAATGTGACAATAGGGAGAAGTTGAAGGACTAGAGTTCAGGATGAGGCAGAAGAAAGTTTCATTAAAAGTGTTTGCATGAGTAGAGGGAAGAATCAGTAGGTTTAGAATGTGAAACTCAAGAATTTGAATTCTCAGCAGGAGCACATTGATGGACGGGATTTAAGAAGAATAGCTTCATCTCTAGAAGGAATATTTTGTTTTCATTATCTGTTGCACATGTTTTCCAGCATTGTTGAATAAGGGCCTTTCATCTTGTAATGTTATATATTTAATGGAGCTTAATTATTAACCTGAGCTGAAGATACTGATTGAGACACTCAGTTCTGCTTTCTGTTTCTGATATAGACATTGTTCTTCATTGATAAAGATACCCATGTGGTGTTCAAGCAAAAATTTCAAGAATAACTTTCTAGCACCTGAACTGTAGTGATCTAAAGGAAAATTGAGACTGAATTAGAAAACTAGATTCCATGGAACGCACCCTTCTAGAATAAGCGATAGCTGATGATCATGAATGCGTATCCCTGGAATAAGAGCTTCTTTGGTTATAATAATTTCTGTAGGAAAAACAGGTATTCTTTTAGTCAGATGCTACAAAGAGGAGAAAATGACAAAGAGGAAATCACCTTTCATAGATAAGAGGGCTGTTCAAGTTTTGTTTTTGAGATGGGAAGGATTCAAACCTATTCGTCTACTGACAGGACAAAATCAGTAGAGGTAAGTAGTTGTTGGAGGCAGGTCCTACGGATGTGGGATCCAGAGTGCAGCAGACTAGGAAGGACACTCCTTAGTCACTAGGGAAAGGCAAACTGCAACCACAGTGAGGTACTATTTCACAACCTAAAGTAGCATGGCTGTACTCAAAGTAAGTGTTGGGAAGTATATGGGAAGTGGGAATTCATGCATCATTGGTGGGAGTGCAAAATGGTGCAGCCACCTTGGAAATTGGTTAGACACTTTCTTAAAAAGCCAAACACAAATTTGCCATGCTACTGCTAGGTATCACCCAGGAGAAATGAAACATGTGTCTACACAAAGACTTGTGAATGATAGCGTAAAAGTGGAAACAACTCAAATGTCCATCACTGGTGAGTGTATAAACAAAATGAGGTCTGTCCGTACAATGAAACACTACTCAACAATACAAGAGAATGAAGGTCTGGTAAATGCTACAGCCTGCTAAACTTCAGAAACATCATGTTAAAAGAAAGAAGCCAGACCTAAAAGACCACATATTGTTTGAGTTCAGGAGACTGTGAGGGGAAGAGTGAGTCTGAGGCCCCTTGTGTCCTTTCCTGTTGTGTACCTCATGTGCTCTGAGGTGCAGCCGTACTGGATAACTTGTCACCTCAGGTGCAGTTTCATCTATGAGACCCTTGCTTTGGTTTAACCTTCTGTGATAGCACTTCCTTCATTCTGTTGCCTTATAATTACGTGTCAGCATTGCTTTCCACCAGCTTACTTCTCTTCATCTTCACTCCTTATCCTTTAGCCTCACCTGACCTTCTAGGTCACACAGCATCTAGCATAAGACCTGGTATATAATCAAAAAATATTTTCTTTAAATTGAGTTTGATTTTATTTAATCTTAATTCTCTGCAGTTTTTTATGTTGTACTTGAAAATTATGGCAAAGTTTATAGAGATATCTTTGTATAGAGTCAGAACATGAGTTCCCACTTTTTTCCTCCGCTTTCCTACCTCTGAGACCTGATTTTGTGCGTCTTTCCATCTACCTGCAGCACATTCACAGGTGTTAAAATCATAAATCATATCAAGGATGTCCTCAGCTTACACACTAACTCTCCAGTATGGTTTCTACTCACACACTCAATTTGTGACACTCCTGAAAATATTTTCTCAAGCTAAACCTTCCTCAATTCTGCCCCTATAGAATCATTCTTTGCTGTATTTCCCGTGCTCTTAGACAACTCCCGGCATCCGGGTTTCTGCTCTTGAACACAAATTCTTTATAGGTTTTGTGTGTGTGTGTGTGTGTGTTTTTTAATTCGGGCAAAATGCTTGCATCATTTAGCTTCTCTGCTCCTGGATGGAAATTCCACAAGAAATTCAACTAAGTCTAAAATATTTATAGAAACTTCAATCTAGGGGAAAATTGTTAATGATTTTTATGTTTGAAAGTGATAGAAAACATGAAAGAGGTGTTTGTAGTTAAATTGTGTAGTGTATAAAAAAGACCAAGCCAGAGAAGATGATTAACAAAGAAACTCAGAGAAACACAATGCCAATGTGATCTCAACAGATGAACCATCAAGAATTCTGAGGAATTTGATTTTGCACCTGAACCATCCATGCTGGAACTTATTTACAAACACTCAGAGAGAAAGTTTGGCTACTCGATTTGTGTTATGAATGTCGATGCAACAAATTCCTGATACTTACAGCTCAGTCTCCTTTTCATATTGTGTACAAAGGACAAGCGGCCTCCTGTTGTTAAGGGGCTTGCAGTGAAGCAGGTTTAAGTGTGATTTAGAAGTAGAGGTGCAGTGTGTATAAGCAGTGCTTCAGGGGCAGCTGAAAGAGCCAAAGAGCCATGCAAGTCAGTGAATAGACCACACATGCATGAGCTCTTCTCATCCTGGCTATGGGGCCAGGCCTGTCCCCACCTTGTGCTTGGTCTTCTAATCCAGTGCGTTTCAGATTGTAGGTCAAGATCAATTAACAGCTCATGAAATCAACTTAATAGTTCTGATAAGCATTAAAAAACAGAAGTAGAAGAGAATAGAAAATATCAGAGTGTATTATTCAGGAAAGCTTTGGTTTTAGTTTGCTGACATGTTTATTTTTGTATGGGGTTCCTGCATCGCCATGTCAACTCCATTTCTTTATGTGGGTCATGGTAGAAGAGACTTGAGCATCCCTTCCGTGGCTGAACTTTATTAACTAGTCCTGTGTGAGTTCCCTGGGCTGATTCAGTATCTTGGTTCTTGGTCATCTCTTCGTGAATAACCTATGGATCTGACATCACATCTTGGATCGAAGTTGAGCATTTTCAGAGAATGTAGCTCTCCTCTCTGCTCATTCAACACATTTTTCTCCCATAAATGCTACAAACTCCATGTTTTCTTTTTCCTAGTTATGATTCCCAATTACCTGAGTTTTTATGATCTCAGCCTTGTCAGGAACATCTGTGCTTATTTCCTTTCCTCACTTTGTTCTAAATTTCATTATTTTGTTTAAAGATGGTTTAGAATCCTGTTTCAGAATGTTTTTCTTTTGGAAATGTTGACCGGAAATACCCAAATCTTTTTCCTGACCATCTGGTGGTGGCTGTGATTTGATCTTCTAAAAAAGATAAGAGAAATAGATTCTAGAATTGCCGCCGACACATTTAGGGACTCTATGTCTTTTATATCCCTCAGTGTACTCTAGTGGGATCTGGAGTCAAAATAAATGGGTTTGATTCTGGGCTTTGCCACTTTATAAGCTGAGTTTCCTTGAACAAGTTACCTGACTTCTGTGTGCCTCAGTTTCCTTATTTTTAAAATAGCTAATAATAGTACCTGTCACCTAGGGTATTCTAAGGATTAAATGAGATAATGAACATAAAAGGTAAGAATAGCCTGGCAGATACTGTGCACTCAAGAAATGTTAGCTTTTCCTACTTCATTGATTTCTAAAATAGCCCTGTGACGTTAAATAGTGCAAGTGTTTTCATTTCCTTTTTATGTGTGAGGAAACTGTGTATTTACGTGATTTAGACAAAGCTTTTGGAGTTGTACCTAATACCACTTGACAGAGTTCCTTTAAGGATTTTCTGAGTAATCAATCAACCTGTCAGTCACTCTCTCAGACTGTTTTGTGATTGTCTGATTTGGCTTTGGAAGTGGAAGGAAAGAATTTTATGCATGTCATTTGAAAAACATTGGCTTATTGCATAGCATGTCAATAAATTTTCTCAAGTAGTCCTTTTAATATTTAAAGATGCCAGTTTCTATGTGACAGTTACAACCCAGAAAGTAATATTCTTTAGATTCATGATGTCAGCTGTATTTAATTGATCTTTTTATGGTTACACAGGTGAAACATTATTTTAAAAATTGCGTAGATTTGGATTTTAGGGCGTTCAAAAGTTAGGCATATTGACTCCATTTTTTCAACATCTTTTATTCCTATATTCTTAGTTCTTGAATCACTTTCTCACAGCCTTATTTTTGAAATGGAAATATAATACTTCGTTGTATTTTATTTGTTTATTTACTTACTTTTCTTAGTGTTTCTGAACACTCCAGGAAAGCCATAGGAATTGGTAGATATCTAAGTAACTCATCTGTGTTCTGACATCCACTGTGTTCAAATCTATATGCTTTCTAACAGACAAGAAGGAAGCCTTTTGTTTCCTGTATCATGTTGCTAGAACTCCACAGGCAGAATTTTGTTAAATTATTAATATTGTAGTACATATATCTTTACAGATTTAATAATGTTCATTGCAGCACTATTTATGGTGCCCAAAACATAGAAACAACCAAAATGTTCTTCGACAGATGATTGGATAAAGAAGATGTGGTATATATACACAATGGAATACTACTCTGATGACATACTGCCATTTGTGACAGTATGGATGGATCTTGAAATTATTATGCTAAGTGAAATAAGTCAGACAGAAAAAGTCAAGAACCATGTGACTTTACTCAAATGTGGGATACAAAACTGAAAGCAACAAAGAAACAAGACAAACAAACAAAGAAACAAAAACTCATAGACACAGAAAACAGTTTAGTGGTTACCAGAGTGTAAGGGGAAAGGGGGTGGTAGAAGAGGGTAAAGAGGGTCATATGGTGATGAAAAGGAGACTTGAGTCTGGGTGGTGAACACATATACAGATGATGTATTACAGAATTGTACACTTGAAACCTATGTAGTTTTGTTGACTATTGTCACTCCAATAAATTTTAATTAAAAAAGTAAAAAGAAAGTCTCTCTTCCAAAAAAGATTATTAATATTAATGCTTTCAATTAACAAGGACTTCCTTAAGCCTTTTTCCTATCTTGTGAGTCATATTTATTCCAGAATATCCACTGTTTGAATTTTATGTGGTGTTATCATTGGTTTTTAAGTGCATGTATGATTAATGGGTAAAATCTGCAATGTCAAATTTAATTTCCTGTGTTTGTAAGTTAATAACATAAGATGGCAAGTTATAATACCAAACGTTTTATAATTGCTTTTTATTAGGCATAAATATTTCAAAATAGAGGACACTATAATAGTTTTGAAAGGAGAAATAAAAATAAGAACATTTGTTTCTTCTAAATTTGACACATACTAAAAATAAATGATAAGAAGGGTAATTCAACTAGTAAAGCCTCCAAACAAAGGCTCTTAGTGATAAATTTACTTTCGATTCTAGCTTTGAAGGCTATGCTTTGCTTTATTTGGGGGGCAGAATTGAACAGTTTGGGCCAAAAGTTGAATAGTCTCTTCTGTCCTTTTTTTGTGGAGAACTGTTTTCTCGATGATCACTTTCTTGCAATGGCTCTGTTGAGTAGGCAGCTACAGAAAGAACAGGGTGGGTTAATTTTGTTGTTTTTCCTGAGATTTTGGCTGCCGACCACTCTAGATTTATTCATGCTCTCAAGACCCTGATTCTAAAATTTGCCAAAGTGGGGGATCCTTTGTGTAATAATCTGTTTCCGTTTTTCATAGATCAGTTTAGTTCTCATTTAAAAAAATGAACAGTGCTGACCACAGTTACGCCTTTCATTCCATTAGCACTTAGCATGGTTATTTCTTTAAAGGAGAAATATAAAATATTTGTGACTTGTTGGTTACTTGGAAATTAAAATGTTTGTCAAGAAAGAAGCTAGTAGCTTAGTCTAGAATTTAATTAAACGCTACTTGAACCAGACTATCTCATATCTGCCTTTAATCCTTTTTACCTTTAATCAAGTATTTACCTGAAGTCCTGCTTTTCTCTTTTAAATAAATTATTTAAACATGACTTTATTCACCTTTCATTTGGAAGCTTCATTAGTTATTACTTTCATTATTTCTGGTGTGATAATTGGATTTCTAGAGAAAAATATTTCTGTATTGTTTATTCCTTTCTGTCTACCTTCTTCCCTTTCTTCAAGATAGTTTATATTTAAGGAATGAACAGATGGGTGGGTGTCACCAGTAATGGAGAATAATTGTTCCATTCTGGCCTTGAATTTAGTTACAGGCATTTACAGTTTTATGAGGTGTTGTAGGTGTGTCTGACACAGGAAGTTTAAAAATGATCATTTTCTCAAAGATCAAAGCAAAATAAGTCAACCTGAGTACAAGAAATTTGAAGTTTAGTGATAGGTTTTAACTTTGATCTAACAATATTTTCAGAATGATTTAAAGATACAGAATAAGTCTTTGGGGATTTTGTTTTTTAACATTGTTAAGTATAAAAATATGTAAAAGAATTGGTCATGAGTAGTCAGTGATAACTGTTATCAAAATTCTGTTTATCCCTCTTTCATACCTAATTTTGTTTTTAAGCATTTTATTTTTGTTTTTATAGAGCAGTTTTAGGTTCACAGCACAATTGAGAGGAAGGTATAGAGATTTCCCATGTACTCCTTGCCCCCCCTACACACTGTCTTCCCCGTTATCAACATTCCCACCAGAGTGGTACATTTGTTCTAAGTGATTAACCACTTTATCACCCAGAGTCCATGGTTTACATTAAGATTCATTCTTGGTAGTATACATTCTGTGGGTTTCTACAATAGTATTTATAATGACATGTATCCACCATTACAGTATCATACAGAGTATTTTCACTGTCCTAAAAATCTCCGTTCCACGTATTCATCCTCCCCACCCCCCAATCCCTGGAAACCACTGATCTTTCTACTGTCTCCATAGTTTTTCCTTTTCCAAAGTCTCATATACGTTTTAGGTAAATGCCAAGGAGAGTGATTGCTGGATGCTATAAGAGTATGTTTAGTTTTATAAGAAACGACCAAACTGTCTTTCAAAGTGATTGTACCATTTTACACTCCCACCAGCAATGAATGAGAGTTCCTGTTGCTTCACATCCTTGTCAGCATTTGATGCTGTCAGTTTTCTAGATTTTGGCCATTCTAATTGATGTATAGTGGCATCTCATTTTTGTTTTAATTTGCATTTCTCTGATGACATCTGATGTGGAATATCTTTTTATATGCTTATTTACCATCTGTATGTCTTTGCTGAGGCGTCTTTTAAGATCTTTTTTTTTTTTAATCAGGTGGTTTGCTTTCTTATTATTGAGTTTTAAGAGTTCTTTGTATATTTTGAATAACAGTACTTTATCAGATGTGCATTTGCATGTATTTTCTCCCAGTCTGTGGTTTGTCTTCTCATTCCCTTGACATTTTTTTTCACAAAGTAGAAAATTTTAATTTTAAGGAAGTCCAGCTCATCAATTATTTCTTTCATGGGTTGTGCCTTTGGTGTTGTATCTAAAAAGTCATCATCAAACCCAAGGCCATCTAGATTTTCTTCTGTTATTTTCTATTCCTAACTTTTGAAATAAATTAGTTAACTGAAGTATAATGTACATTCAAAAAAGTCAAGCCCCAAGTTTATATCTTAATGAATTTTTATGAAGTGAATGTTCTCATGTAGTTACCATCAAGATCAAGAATTAGAAAGATACCAACGCTCCACAGCTTTCCTGGTGTTTTGCCCCAATGGTTTCCACTCCTACCCTCCACCACCCAGAAAAGATAACTGCTCTCCTCACTTCTATTAGAATAGATTAGCTTGGTTTTTCTTTCTTTCCTTTTTTTTTTTTAACTTTTGTTTTTATATTAGTTTCAGGTGTACAAAACAACATGATCATTGGACACACCCTTCATAAAATGATAATCCCCCCAATTCTACCACCCCTCTGACATCATATGTAGCTGTTACAATACCATTGACTATCTTCTGGTTGCTATACTTTACTTTCTGTGAATGAATACATATATTTCAGTATGGTTGACATTTAGTATTATTCTACTTCAGCTTCAGATGTACAGCACAGTGGTCAGGCATCTACACAATCTATGAAGTGATCTTCCCGAAAAGTCCAGTACCCATCTGGCACCCTACAAAGATTTTACAACATTCTTGATGTCAGGCAATTGCGTTTGCAAATTTGCCACCATGGGCTTACATTGGCAGTACTGTACAAACAGCTCGGTAAGGTTTCATAACCTTGGTATATCAGTGTTTCACAGCTGTGTTTATGTCGATGTGTGCCAGTGTCTTGCTGAGTGGCATTCATTATTGTTGCGTGTTTTTGTGTGCCATCCCGAGAATGTCTGAGCTTGAATAAGAGCAACGAACAAACATTAAATTTCTTGTTAAACTTGGCAAGAGTGGAAGTGAAATCAGGGACATGTAGTCCAAATGTATGGGGATAATACCATGAACAAAATGACACTGTACAAATGGATTAAACATTTTTCTGAGGGTAGAGAATGTGTCACTGATGAAGAGAGGTCAGGACGGCAGTAATGAGCAGAACTGATGAAAACATTGCAAAAATTTGTTGAATTGTATGTCAAAATCGTCGGCTGACTGTGAGAAGCATAGCAAACCAAGTAAACATCGATAGAGAAACAGTTAGGAAAATCTTAACTGAAAATCTTGGCATGAGAAAGGTGTATGCAAAAATGGTCCTGGAGGAGCTCACTGATGAACAAAAGCAAAGGAGAGTCGAAGTTTGTCTTGACCCTTTGGAGAAACAAGACGATGTTTTAGGCCATGTTACCACTGGTGATGAAACGTGGGTGTACCAATATGATCCAGAAACAAAGCATCAAAGTGCATGATGGAAGTCACCCAATTCTCCACAACGAAAAAAAGGTCCATCAGTCCAAATCAAGAGACAAAATGATGTTGCTAACCTTTTTTGATATCAGAGGGATTATTCATTATGAATTTGTACCAACTGGACAAACAGTTAACCAAGTTTACTATTTGGAAGTGCTGAAAAGGTTGCGTAAAAGAGTTAGATGAAAATGACTTGAACTTTTCACCAACAATTCATGACTCTTGCATCACAACTGTGCCCCAACTCACAAAGCAGAGTCTGTGAGGGAGTTTTTAGTCAGTCAAGAAATAACTGTATTGGAACACCCTCCCTACTCACCTGATCTGGTCCCCAATGACTTCTTTCTTTACCTGAAGATAAAGGAAACATTGAAAGGAAAATATTTTGATAACATTCAGGACGTCAAGGGTAATTCGACAACAGCTCTGATGGCCATTCCAGGAAAAGAGTTCCAAAATTGCTTTGAAGGGTGGAGTAGGCGCTGGTGTCAGTGCATAGCTTCCCAGGGGGAGTACTTCGAAGGAGACCATAGGGATATTCAGCAATGAGGTATGTAGTACTGTTTCTAGGATGAGTTTGCAACCTTAGCTATCAGACCTCGTATATTCTCCATACCGTATTTCACATCCCTGTGACTATTTTGTGACTACCAATTTGTACTTTCTAATCCCTTCACCTTCTCCCCATACACCTCCCATCTAGCAACCATCATGGTTTTCTCTATATCTCTGAGTCTATTTCTGTTTTGTTTGCTCGTTTATTTTGTTCCTCAGGTTCCACATATAAGTGAGATCATAATATATTTGTCTTTCTCAGTCTGACTTATTTCACTTAGCATGATATTCTCTTGGTCCATCCATGTAGTTGCAAATGGTAAGATTTCATTTTTTCTTATGGCAGAGTAATACTCCATTGTATAAATGTACCACAATTTCTTTATCCAATTGTCTCTTGATAGGCATTTCAGCTGTTTCCATATCTTGGCTTTGTGAAGCACTGCAATAAACATAGGAGTGCATATATTTTTTCAAATTAGTGTTTTGCATTTCTTTGGATAACTACCCAGGAGTGGAGTTGCTGGGTGGTATGGTAATTCTATTTTTATTTTTTTGAGGAACCTCTGTACTGTTTTCCATAGTGGCTTCACCAATTTGCAATCCCACCAACAGTGCACAAGGGTTCCCTTTTCTCCACATCCTTGCCAACAACTGTTAATTGTTGATTTACTGATGATAACCATTCTGACAGGAGTGAGGTGGTATCTCATTGTGAGTTTTAATTGCATTTCTCTAATGATTGGTGACATCGAGCATCTTTTCATACGTCTATTGGCCATCTGTATGTCCTCTTTAGAGAAATGTATGTTCATGTCCTCTGCCCATTTTTTTTTAAATTGGGTTGCTTGTTTTTTTTGGTGTTGAGTTGTATGAGCTTTTTATAAATTTTGGCTGTTAACCCACTTATCGATTGTATCATTGGCAAATATCTTCTCACATTCAGAAGGGTGTCTTTTCATTTTGTTGATGGTTTCCTTTGTTGTGAGAAAAACTTTAGTTTGATGTAGTGTCATTTGTTTATGTTTTCTTTTGCTTCCTTTGCCCAAAGGGATATATCAGTAAAAATATTACTGAGGGTAATGTCTGTGAGTTTACTTCCTATATTTTCTGGTTTTCTGGTTTCGGGTCTTACATATAACTCTTTCATCCGTTTTGAGTTTATTCTTGTATGTGGTGTAAGAAGGTGTTCCAGTTTCATCTTTTTGCATGTATCTGTCCACTTTTCCCAATACCATTTGTTAAATACACTGTCTTTACTCCAGAGTAAATTCTTGCTTCGTCATAGATTAAATGACCGTATAGATATGGAATTATTTCTGGGCTCTGTATTTTGTTCTATTGATCTATGTGTCTGTTTTTATGCCAATACCATGCTGTTTTAATTACTATAGCCTTGTAGTATGATTTGATGTGGGGTGGCATGGTACCTCCCACTTTGTTCTTGTTTCTCAAGATTGCCATGGCTGTTTGGGTCTTTTAGTGTTCCATATAAATTTTAGTATCATTTGTTGTACCATGTTTCCCTGAAAATAAGACCTAGCTGGATAATCAGCTCTAATGCGTCTTTTGGAGCAAAAATTAATAAAACGCCAGGTCTTATATTAGTATAAGACCGGGTATAATGTAATGTAATGTCATATAATATAAATAATATAATACCGGGTCTTATATTCATTTTTGTTCTGAAAGATGCATTAGAGCTGATTGTCCAGCTAGGTCTTATTTTCAGAGAAACACGGTAGTTCTTTGAAAAATGCCATTGGTATTTTTTTAGTGATGGCGTTGAATCTATATATTCCTTCAGGTAGTATGGACATTTTAACTATATTAATTCTTCCTATCCATGAGCATGGTATATATTTCCATTTATTTGTATCTTCTTTAATTTCTCTCGTTAGTGTCTTATACTTTTCTGAGTACAGGTCTTTTACATCCTTGATTAAATTTATCCCTAAGTTATTATTATTGTTATTATTATTATTAAATTGTAAATTGGATTTTTTTTTAATTTCTCTTTCTGATAGTTCATTATTGGTGAATACAAATCCAACTGATTTCTAATATTAATTTTGTATTCTGCTACTTTACTAAATTCATTTATTATTTCTAATAGTTTTTTGGTGGAATCATTGGGTTTTCTATGTAAAGTATCGTGCCATCTGCAAATAATGACAGTTTTACTTCCTCCTTTCAAATTTGGATGCCTCTCATTTCTTTTTTTTTCTGATTGCTGTGGCTACTACTTCCAATACTATGTGGAATGAAAGTGGTGAAAATGAGCATCCTTGTCTTGTTTCTGACCTTAACGGGAATGCTTTTATTTTAATTGTTCCCCAGTGACTATGATGTTAGCTGTTTGTTTGTCATATATGGCCTTTAGTATGTTGAGATATGTTCCCTCTATTCCCACTCTACAGAGAGTTTTTATGCATGCTGGATTTTGTCAAATGCTTTTTCTGCATCTATTGATATAAACATATGATTTTTATTTTTCATTTTCTTAATGTGGTATATCTCGTTAGTTGATTTGCAGATATTGAACCAACCTTGCATACCACGAATGAATTTCAGTTGATCGTGTTGTATGGTCTTTTTAATGTATTGCTGGATTACGTTTGCTAATATTTTGTTGACGATTTTTGTATCTATGTTCATTAGGGATATCTACCTATAGTTTCCTTTTTGTTTTGTTTTGTTTTGTTTGTTATTTCTTTCTCTGGTTTTGAGGTCAGGGTAATCGTGGCCTCTTAAAATGAGTTTGGGCCTTCCCTCTTTCTGAATTTTTTTGGAATAGTTTGAGGAGAATAAGTGTTAATTCTGTTTTTGAATGTTTGCTAAAGTTCACCTGTGAAGTCATCTGGTCCATGACTTTGTTTTATTGGGAGCTTGTTGATTACTGATTCAATTTCGTTGTAGTAATCTGTCGGTTCAGATTTTTTGTGTGTTTTTGAATCAGCCTTGGAAGATTGTATGCTTCTACAAATTTATCCATTTCTTCCAGATTGTGTAATTTGTTTGCTTGTTTTGCTCATAGTATTTTCTTAAATTTTTTTGTATTTCTGTGGTGTCTGTTGTCACTTCTCCTCTTTCATTTCTAATTTTATTTATTTGGGTCCTCTCCTTTTTTATTGATGAGTCTGGTTAAGCGTTTTTCAATTTTTTTTTTTTTTATCTTTTCAAAAAACAGGTCTTGGTTTCATTGGTCTTTTGTAGTTTTTTATTTTTCATCTTTATTTCGTTTATTTTCACTGATCTTTATTATTTCCTTGTACTCAGCTTGGGCTTATTTTGCTGTGGTTTTTCTTTTTTTAGGCAGCCCTGCATTTCTATGAATTTTCCTCTTAGGACTGCTTTTGTTGCATCCCATAGATTTTGGGTGGTTGTGTTTTCATTTTTGTTTGTCTCAAGGTATCTTTTGATTTCCTCCTCGATCTCATCGTCGACACATTCATCATTTAGTGGCATGTTATTCAGTCTCCATGTGTTTGTCTGTTTTTTCAGGGTTTTTTTTTTGTCGTAATTGATTTCTAGTTTCATAGCACTGTGGTCAGAGAAGACACTTGATATGATTTCAGCATTCTTAAATTTTGAGACTTGTTTTGTGGCCTAAAACATGTGGTCTATCTTGAGAAATGTTCCATGTGCACTTGAAAAGAATGTATGTTCTGTGCCTTAGGGTGAAATGCTCTAAAAATATCGATTAAATCCATTGGGTCTTATGTTTCATTTAATATCACTGTTTCTATATTGATTTTCTGCCTGGAGGATATGTCCATTGGTGTCAGTGGTGTGTTGAGGTCCCCTACTATGATTGTGTTAATGTTGATATCTATCTTTATGTCCATCAATATTTGTTTTGTATATTTAGGTGCTCCTATGTTGGGTGCATAGATATATTTTTTTTAATTTATTTTTTATTTTATTTTATCTATTATTATTATTATTAAATTTATTGGGGGTGACAATTGTTAGTAAATTTACATAGATTTCAGGTGTATAATTCTGTATTACATCATCTATAAGTCCCATTGTGTGTTCACCACCCAGAGTCAATTCTCCTTCCATCACCATATATTTGATCCCCCTTACCCTCATCACCTAACCCCCACCCCCTTACCCTCTGGTAACCACTAAATTGTCTGTGTCTGTGAGTTTTTCTTTCTCATTTGTTTGTCTTGTTGCTTTGTTGTTTTAGTTTATATACCACATATCAGTGAAATCATAGGGTTCTCTGCTTTTTCTGTCTGACTTATTTCACTTAGCATTATACTCACAAGATCCATCCATGTTGTCACAAATGCTCCTACATCATCTTCCCTTAACGCCGAATAGTATTCCATTGTGTATATATACCACAACTTCTTTATCCATTCATCTATCGAAGGACATTTTGGTTGTTTCCATGTCTTGGCCACCATAAACAAAGCTGCAATGAACATTGGAGTACATGTGTCTCTATAGAGAAATGCTTTCAGATTTTTTGGGTAGATACCCAGGAGAGTGATTGCTGGGTCATATGGTAATTCTATTCGTAATTTCTTGAGGAACCTCCACACTGCCTTCCATAGCGGCTGCACCAGTCTGCATTCCCACCAACAGTGTATGAGGGTTCCTTTTTCTCCACAGCCTCTTCAACACTTGTTACTATTTGTCTTGTTGATGAAAGCCAATCTGACTGGGGTGAGGTGATATCTCATTGTGGTTTTCATTTGCATTTCTCTGATGATTAGAGATGTTGAGCATTTTTTCATATGTCTATATGCCATTTGTATATCCTCTTTGGAGAAATGTCTCTTCAGGTCCTCTGTCCATTTTTCAATTGGGTTGTTTGTTTTTCTGTTGTTGAGTTTCATGAGTTCCTTGTATATTTTGGATATTAGCCCCTTATCAGAGGCACTGTTTGCAAAAATCTTCTCCCATTCAGTTGGTTGCCTCATTATTTTGTCAATAGTTTCTTTTGCTGTACAGAAGCTTTTCAGTTTCATATAATCCCATTCGTTTATTTTAGTTTTTACTTCCATTGCCTTTGGAGTCAAATTCATAAAATGCTCTTTGAACCCAAGGTCCATAACTTTAGTACCTATGTTTTCTTCAATGCAGTTTATTGTGTCAGGTCTTATGCTTAAGTCTTTGATCCATTTTGAATTAATTTTGGTACATGGTGACAGAAAGCAGTTTAGTTTCATTCTTTTGCACGTGGCTATCCAATTCTGCCAGCACCATTTATTGAAGAGGCTGTCTTTCCTCCATTGTATGCTTTTAGCTTCTTTGTCAAAAATTATTTGTCCATACTTATGTGGTTTTATTTCTGGGTTCTCAATTCTATTCCATTGGTCTATGTGTCTGTTTTTCTGCCAATACCAAGCTGTTTTTATTATTGTAGCCCTGTAGTACAAGCAAAAATCAGGGAGTGTGATACCTCCAGTATTGTTCTTTTTTTTTAGTATTGCTTTGGCTATTCGGGGTTTTTGTGGTTCCAAACAAATCTGATGATTTTTTGTTCTATTTCTTTAAAAAATGCCATTGGGATTTGGATGGGGATTGCATTAAATCTGTATATGGCTTTGGGTAATATGGCCATTTTAACTATGTTGATTCTTTCAATCCATGAGCCCAGAATGTCTTTCCATTTCTTTGTGTCTTCTTCAGTTTCTTTCAAAAATGTCTTATAGTTTTCAGCGTATAAATCCTTCACATCCTTGGTTAAGTTTATTCCTAGGTATTTTATTCTTTTTGCTGCAATTGCAAAAGGAATTGTTTTTTCTATCTCTTTTTCTGAGATTTCATTGTTGGTATATAGGAAAGCAATGGACTTTTGTACATTGATTTTGTAGCCAGCAACTTTACTGTATTCATTGATTGTTTCTAATAGCTTTTTGGTGGAGTCTTTAGGGTTTTCTATATATAGCATCATGTCATCTGCAAAGAGTGACAATTTAACTTCTTCATTCCCAGTTTGGATGCCTTTTATTTCTTTCTCTTGCCTGATAGCTCTGGCAAGGACTTCCAACACTATGTTGAAAAGCAGAGGTGATAGGGGACAACCTTGTCGTGTTCCTGAATGTAGAGCAAAGGGCTTCAGCTTTTCACCATTAATTATGAGATTAGCTGAGGGCTTGTCGTATATGGCCTTTATTATGTTGAGGTATTTTCCTTCTGTACCAATTTTATTAAGTGTTTTAATCATTAAAATTGATGTTGTATCTTATCAAATGCTTTTTCTGCATCAATTGATAGAATCATATGATTTTTGTCCTTTATTTTGTTTATGTGATGTATCACATTGATGGATTTGCGAATGTTGAACCATCCTTGTGGGTGCATAGATATTTACTAGGGTTATGTCCTCTTGTTGGATTGATCTCGTTCTTATTATGTAATGCTTTTCTTTGTCTTCATAGTCTTTGTTTTAAAGTCTGTTTTGTTTCATATGAGTATTGCTATCTCAGCTTTTTATACTTTTTATTTCCATTTGCATGAAATAATTTATTGCATCCCTTTACTTTCACTCTGTGTGTGTATTTTGATCTGAAATGAGTCCCTTGTAGATAGCATATGCATGGATCTTGTTTTCTTATCCACTTATCTACCCTATGTCTTTTGATTGGAACATTTAATCTATTTACATTTAAAGTAATTATTGATAGGTACATAGTAATTGCCATTTTATTGTTGGTATTTCTGATTTTCGTTAGTTTGTTTTCACCTTTCTTTTGCTTCAAGAAGTCCTTTTGACATTTCCTGTAATACTGGCTTGGTGGTAATGAATTCCTTTAGCTTTTTCTTTTCTGGGAAGCTGTTCATCGCTCCTTCAATTTTAAGTCAAGCTGGGTAGAGCGGTCTTGGTTGTAGGCCCTTATTTTTCATCACTTTGAATATTTGCTGCCACTCCCTTTTTGCCTGCAAAGTTTCTGTGGGAAAATCAGCTGATAGTCTTATGGGAGCTCCTTTGTGAGTAACTAGTTTGTTTTAGAATTGCTTCCTTTAGAATTCCCTCTTTGTCTTTAATCTTTGCCATTTTAACTATGATGTGTCTTGGTGTGCGCCTGGTTGGGTTCATTTTGTTTGGGACTCTTTGCACTTCCTGGGCTTGTGTGTCAATTTCCTTCACCAGGTTTGGGGATTTTTCAGTCATTATTTGTTCAAATATGTTCTTGATGCCTTGCTCCCTCTCCTCTTCTTCTGGTAATCCTATGATGTAAATGTTTTTGCACTTGATGTTGTCCCACAGATCTCTTAAACTATCTTCATTGTTTTTTTATTCTTTGCTCTTTTTGTTGCTCCAATTGGATGTTTTCTGCTACTTTATGCTTGCTATCTCTTTGTTGAAATTCTCACTAAGTTCCTTAGGCATTCTTACAATCAGTTTTTTAAACTCTGACTACATTAGGTTGGTTCCCTCCATTTAATTTATTTTCATTTCTGGAGATTTCTTCTGTTCTTTTATTTGGGTCATGTTACTTTGTTTCCTCATTCTGCCTCATGCTCTGTGTTTGCTTCTGTGTATTAGGTAGATCTCCTATATCTCTCAGTCTTTGCTGGGTGTCCTTACGTAGTATGTGTCCTGTGTAATCGAATTGCACAGTCTTCCTAACCTACTGTGCTTGTGTTCCAGGTGTATTCCTTGATTGTGTTATGTGTGTTCTCCTACTTTAGTCGAGCCTCGATTGCTTTCAGCACATCAGTGTGTGGGGATTGACTCCCAGGCTAGTAACTATGAAGATTGGCTACACCCACAGTGTATGAGCTTCTGTGTGGGGCTGAACCCTCAGAGGAGGCTTCTCCCCTGTGGGCTATTGTGCCCTTTGAGACCCGCCTTGGGTTATGCCGGTTGTGGGGCTAACCAGTTAGTGATCTGGTGTGGTCTGAAAGTGGCCTCTGGGTGTGTGTTTTCTGGTTTCTCTTTGGAAGTGCGCCTGTGCAGGGTAATTTCAGCCTTGCCTGTTAGCGGCCTGCAGCTACCTGGTAGATGCCTCAAAACTATATGTGATTGGCTTTTGTGTGCGCTGGACCTGGAGGCATATGTGGGTGGCCTCACTATGAACTGAGGATGGCTGCCACCAATAGTGTGCCTGAGGCAGCTTAGCAAAAGTCCCAGGACCCCCCAGGCCTGTTGCCACCAGCCTACTTCCTATAAGGCCCAGCCCCTGAAAGAGATTCCTTTGGTGCGCATCCCAGACTGGTTGGCCCCGTGTTTAGAGTGCCCTTGGCAATGCATCACTATCTACATGTGGTAGTTTTGAAGGGAATCGCAAGAGGTGACCAGTGATTTTTACAATGTTAATGCAGATTCAGTTCTTACTCCAGTATCTGGCCTGTGACCACCTTGCACAGCGCTCTAAGAACACTGTAGCCAGCCACCACCTCAGCCTCCCAAATTCCTGATAACGGTTGCAGTTTTGGGTCACTGTTCACCACCAAAATCTCACCAGGCCAGTGTGGATTTTCCACTACTGTAGTAAACCTCCTCCCAGGCTTGTTGGGGTGGGTCCGGTGGCCCAAGCACCCGGAATGCCCCTGGCAATGCAGCTCAAGGGGGAGGGAGGGAAGCTAAGTTGTGTGGTGGGTGGTGTCTGCAAAGTCAATGTAGTTTCAGCGGCTCCGGCACTGGTGCTAGATCCATGACTACCCAGTCTTGGTGTGGCCTCCTCTTTATATCCTTAATCATAGTGGTTCTATTTAGCTAGTGTTCAGATGAATGTTGAGGTTGATTGTTCTATAATTTGTAATTTTGGGATCCAGTAGGCATAGCATTTACCTAATCTGCCATTTTGAATCTCCTGTCAGCTTGTTTTTTTCTTGAACTTTATAAATATAAAATTATATATAGTATGTACTCTTTTACATTGATCTTCTTTTGCTTTTCTTTTCTTTTTTTTCCAGGGATTCCTTCAGGCTTTATTATTTTTGATTTTGCTGTTTTCTTTTGATTTTCTTTGTAGAGAGTTTTTAATAATGAGTTTATTTTCTTGAATAGAGGATGATTGAGATTACCTATTTCTTATGTAAGTTTTGCCTTTACATTAATTAAGTTTGAAAATTATGCCATCTTTTTCCCCTCCCCTTTTCCCCCCATTAACTTGTTATTCATTCTTTTGCAAAAATGTGTCAACAAAATATGAGGTCTGCCCCCACTTTGCAATTAACAATATGGATCAGCACATTCAAATCTCTGTAAATATTCACATAAAAACCTGTTTAACGTTATTTAGTCCAGTGATTGTCAAACTTATTTGACAATGAAATGCTATGGATTGGTAGGCAGGGGTTCTCAGAATACCCACCATCCTTGGGGAAACCTATCCAGAGGCTTAGTCAAGCTGCATGACTTTTAGGTTGTCTCTACAGTAGTTATTTCATGATAAACTTTGATAAAACTTGTAGAGAACTTGGGGTTAAATAATAGGGCAGCACCCAGGACAGTAGTTCCTGGAGTCTGAGAATCAATCTCGGGGAAAACATGGTTAATACAGTTTTAGGAGCCTTCTCAAGAGCATGTCCCTGGGAGGTGATGACTTGTGTACAGCTGGAAGTGGTTGAAGGACCTGTAGGAAGGCCATACATTCTGGTATTCTTTCCTCCTAAGAAACAGTCTGCATTCATTGCAGTCCTTAGATGTGTGAGCTGGAGTTCAAGTCTCCCATTCTGGCCATTAAATTTAGAGACTGCTTTTCTTTCTTTCTTTCTTTCTTTCTTTCTTTCTTTCTTTCTTTCTTTCTTTCTTTCTTTCTTTCTTTCTTTCTTTCTTTCTTTCTTTCTTTCCTTCCTTCCTTCCTTCCTTCCTTCCTTCCTTCCTTCCTTCCTTCCTTCCTTCCTTCCTTCCTTCCTTCCTTCCTTCCTTCCTTCCTTTCTTCCTTCCTTCCTTCCTTCCTTCCCCTTCCTTCCTTCCTTCCTTCCTTCCTTCCTTCCTTCCTTCCTTCCTTCCTTCCTTCCTTCTTTCCTTCCTTCATCTCATTTTCAATACTGTAAATTCTTCAGGAGTTATTTTAAGTTACAAAACCTTTAAGAAGTTAAAATGTGCTCTGATGTTTTGTCTGAGATTGTTATCCATAAGCCAATTAAGTATTAGAATCCCATCTGCTAAAAGTGAAGCTGTTATTTGAATAGTTAATATTACATTGATTTTCTTGACAATTAAATAGCATGCATTTTCTCACCCAGAAGAGTGATCAACTCATTAAGACGCAGGTTAAAAAGAAAAGGGGGACCAATTATATCACTCTTCCCAAGAGTATGTAAAATAGGACTATGAGGAAAAGGTGTAGTTAGTCCAAGGAAAAACATCTCTAATGGTAAAGTTTTGATATTGTTATGCTTAATTAAACAACCTTTTCTCCTACACTATCAGTAGGACAGAAAGAAAAGGAGGCGTGGTGGGGGATGATTAGAAAATAAGCTCTGACATTAGAAAGAAAAAAGATCACTTAGATTAAAACTGAAATTAATTTTCAGGCCTTGTAAAAGAAATGCAATTCTGAGAACTTTAAAATTCTAATAATCTCTTTTTCTCCTTTCTCAGGTGTGTCCTCTTTAAGTATTCAATTTGCCAAACTCCCAAAAGGATTAAAGCATTTAAATTTATCTAAAACCTCATTGTCACCTAAAGGTATAGTGTATCTTATTTACTTAACTTTATGTCTGTAATATTTCTGTTGCACCATGCTACCTTAAATAGTTGGAATTTATTACTCAGTATGTATGTGTGTGTGTATATATATATATATATATATATATATATATATACACACATATATATATGTATTACAATACTCTCACAGTTTTAAGATAAAGAAATTATGTGGTTGGAATTATGGTTGTGCAAAATGAAGTGCTTTCAGAGTCGAGAATAATTTTGAAATATATGTGAAGTCTTTAACTTTTTTAACTTTGAGTAATGAAATGCTCACCTAGCTCCCTCCTGCCTCATGCCTCACATTTCCAAAGGCAGTGGGTTGTGTTTCTCTTGGTTCATCTTTGGAGAAACATCAGCTATCCCCACCCCGCAGCCAACTGTCCGCTGGACTGTGTTCTATAGAAAACTGCTGGGCCTACATGCCCAGTCACCTCCTCTGTTTCCTGCTCTGGAAATTCTTTCCCAGATTCTCTGCTGACTCCACTCACCCTCCTCTCATATATCCAGTTGCTCATCAAATCCTGTCGATTCTATTATTATTTTGCCAAATAGCACTGCCAATATTGGAAATAGCACTGCATACATCATGCCTTTGTATACGTTTTTATTCTTCTTGAAAAATTTTATTTCATCCTGATTCTGTGAAGAGAAAACTTTAGTTCTTCCCCTCCTCCTGTGTTTCTTTTTCCTGTGTATCTCCTTTCCTACTCACACAAAACACTTCTCTTCTAACACTTTTGGTCACCAGATGTGTGGAGGTTTTTTCCCCTCACCAAGCAATTCTTTAACACCGGTCAACTCAGTTCTGATACTGTCTACCAGGAGATCGCATCAGGTCCCACAGTTTCAGGGCTCAGTCCCACAACACTGCTGTCCCCATCCACTTCTGCAGATGTGAGTTCAAGCCCAGGTTATCAAAGTTTCCAAAGTCCTCCCACCTTGGGATTGATTAATTATCTGGAGTGGCTCACAGAACTCAGGGAAACACTTATGTACATTTACCAGTTTACTAAAGAATGTGATAAAGGATACAGATGAATAGCTAGATGAAAAGGTACAAAGGGTGAAGCCTGGGAAGGTCCCAAGTGCAGGAATTTCTGTCCCTGTGGATTGGTCTGTGTTACCCTCCCAGTATGGATGTGTTCAATTCCTAGAAGCTCTCTGAACCCCATACTTTTGGGATTTTATGGAGGCTTCCTCATGTTGGCATGATCAGTTATTAATTTCCATTTCTAACCCTTCTCTTCTCTCTGAAGAATGGAGGGGCTGGAACTGAAAATTCCAAGCTCCTAATCATGGTTTGATCTTCTTGGTGACCAGTCCTCATCCAGGAGCCCACCCAGAGTCACCTCATTAGAACAAGAGATGCTTCTAGTGCTCTTATCTCTTCGGAATTTATAAGAATTTAGGAGCCCTTTGCCAGGAATAGAGGGCAGAAACCAAGATATATGTGTTTTCTGTTATCTTATACTTACCTTCATATTCTTGGAGAGCTTCATTTTATTTTATAAGACCTTCAAGTGTGCCATTTATCTTCTGAGAATTCCTCCCTGTTCCTGAGACCTCAAGAGAATCTATTACTTTTTTTGTGTGTGTTACTTCTAGATCACATATCTAACATTGTATTAATATTCTGTTTTCCCTACTAGAGTGGGGCCCTCATTTCCGTATCTCCAGCACCTGGCACAGTACCTAGACCATTATGGGTATTTAATGAAAGTGTCTTGAATTGAATAACTTGCCCATTTCTTAAATATATCACTTTCTTTTGAAGGCAGTATGTATAGTGATTAAGAGTGTCACTTCTCACACAGATGGCCTAGAGTTGAGCCCTAACTTTTTTATTTACTATGAACATAGTTTTACAATCTCTTGGTTCCTCAATTCCCTCATCTGTAAAATGGAAATGTGAGTATCAGCTTTATTACTGGTGGTGGGATTAAATTAGTTAATATGCATGCATTACAGCTTGGGGCCACCACCACCACCACTATCATCACCATCACCATCATCATTATCACCACCACCATCATCATCATCATCATCTTGTGCTGTTATATTTTTATATTTGTTTTAATCCAGTTGTGGAGGACGCAGCTCACAGTGGCCCATGTGGGGATCGAACTGGCAACCTTGTTGTTAAGAAAACCGCGCTCTAACCAACTGAACCAACTGGCCGCCCCTATATTTGTTTTTATTTTAGCTTGGGACAACCTCAATGTCCCCACTGAAAGATCTGGTAAATTACTTCTCATCCTGTAAGATTCAGTTTCTAGCTCACTTTGAAGCCTTCTCAGACAGCCACCTCTCCCTATAGCTGCAGAGCTCGATGCGCTTTCTCTGTCCCATAGCACTATGTGAATTCCTCTCTTTTAGCATGTTTTCCCATTGCATTTTGATTGTGTCCTAGCCTGGGAGTTTCTGGATGGAAAGGGCTCTCTACCTTGTTCATTATTGTGTCCCTGGCACCTGGCACGTTACAGGCTCTCACTGGATGTGTCGTGCATGAGTGGGCGAAGCAAAATGGTTATTCAGTGACTTCACATCTATCCAGTCATGCTTTATTATGAACGTACAGTTAGTGTACACTATGAGTGATCTGAAATTGGGGTTAGTTCTATCAGTCACACGATTTTATTTGCACACATTTGTACACACGTTTAAAATTAAGGCATAATAGTAAATTTCCAAAGGGAAAGATTTCCCCAGGAGTCAGTGTTTTCTATCCTGGTATCTGAAGTCCTCCACAGACCTTAAAGCCAAATTCAGTTCCTTTATATTCTCATTGTTATATCTCAGCCCATCAGTTTTATAAAAAACCCTTTCATTTTTATCATTTTGATATTGATGATTATCAGTGCATTACATATTTATGGTAAAGATTTAGAAGATACTGGAAAATATAAATAAGAAAGGAAAAATTACTTGTAATGCCAGTATCAAACCATTACAAGACTCACTGTTGACAGTTTGGTGCCCATCCTTTCATACTGTTTTCCATCTGTGCATAATTTATTTATATACATATTTACCCCCCCGCACACACACACACACACACACACACTATGCTTAACATTTCATAAACTTTTTCCCACATATTATATTGTGATTGTTTATGTCAGTAAACACATCACTTTCAATAGCTACATGATATTCCAGGATATGGAAAATTTTCCATAATTTATTTAAATGATCTGTTATGTACATGTAAATGTTTTTTTTTAATTCTTCAGTAATGCAAGCAACACTAACATGGCTTTTATATCTAATTATTGGTCATTTGTTAATTTCTTCTTTAGGATAAACTCCTATAAGTAGAACTGTCAGATCAAAATGTTTGCACACTTTCTAAAGCTTCTTTTGATATTTATTGTTAAGAAGTCCTCTAAGTATTTTATACAAATGTCTTTACGCTCCACCATCAGTGGACATTATTCTCCTTTTTCATTGTTTATCAAGCATATAAACAAAAGCGTTGATATTTTAATTTAAATTTCTTCAGTTATTGCTTAGGGAATTTTTTTGCCCTTGTTCCTTAGTAATTTGTATGTTTTTTGGAGGAATTGCTAGTTCCCATCTTTTGTTACTTCTCTATTACAGTGTTAATCTTTTTTCCTAATTTATATGAATTCTCTACATATTAAAAATATCAATAATTTAAATATTGATTATATTTATTTATATTAATTTATGTGTTCATTACTGCAAAACAAATAGAGGGATACGGGGATCATTTATGATCCTAGAGACAAGTTTTGATTCTGAGGTGCCTCAGTGCTACCACTAACTGATGTCCCTGTCCCTCCAAGTATGATGATAGGGGGAGGGCAATCAGCTTCCTTGTAACTGAACATGGCCCATGTTTCCTATGCCCTTCACAAATAAAGGTCACCACATTTGCTTCTTCCCTGCAATAACATGTGTACATTAAAATATGTGTTGTGAGAATTAATATTGTTTTATAACATATGACCCAAGGAATTTTAAGTTGTCCTTTTTTTTCTTTACTGTATCAATAATTCAGGCTTTATTACAGGCTAGTTTTACACTTATTGTATTATATGTACACAATAACTTAAAAATAATCTTTTTTTTAATTTATTGGGATGACAATTGTTAGTGAAATTACATAGATTTCAGGTGTAAAATTCTGTATTACATCATCTATAAATCCCATTGTGTGCTCACCACCCAGAGTCAGTTCTCCTTCCATCACCATATATTTGATCCCCCTTACCCTCATCTCCCTCCACCCAACCCCCTTACCCTCTGGTAACCACTAAACTATTGTCTGTGTCTATGAGTTCTTGTTTATCATTTGTTTGTATTGTTGTTTTGTTGCTTTTGGTTTATATACCACATATCAGTGAAATCATAGGGTTCTCTGCATTTTCTGTCTGACTTATTTCGCTTAGCGTTATACTCTCAAGATCCATCCATGTTGTCACAAATGTTCCTAGATCATCTTTCCTTACTGCCAAATAGTATTCCATTGTGTATATATACCACAACTTCTTTATCCATTCACCTATCGAAGGACATATTGGTTATTTCCTTGTCTCGGCGACCGCAAACAAAGCTACAGTGAACATGGGAGCACACGTGTCTTTATGTAGAAATGTTTTCAAATTTTTTTGGTAGATACCCAGCAGAGGGATTGCTCGGTCATATGGTGATTCTATTTGTAATTTTTTGAGGAACCTCCACACTGCCTTCCATAGCGGCTGCACCAATCTGCATTCCCACCAACAGTGGATGAGGGTTCCTTTTTCTCCACAGCCTCTCCAACACTTGTGATTATTTGTCTTGTTGATGACAGCCATTCTGACTGGGGTGAGGTGATATCTCATTGTGGTTTTTATTTGCATTTCTCTGATGATTAGTGATGTTGAGCATTTTTGCATATGTCTATTTGCAATTTGTATGTCCCCTTTGGAGAAATGTCTCTTCAGGTATTCTGCCCTATTTTCAATTGGGTTGTTTGTTTTTTTGATGTTTTTTGATGTTGAGCTTCATGAGTTCCTTGTATATTTTGGATATTAGCCCCTTATCGGAGGCACTGTTTGCAAAAATCTTCTCCCATTCAGTTGGTTGCCTCTTTATTTTATACATGGTTTCTTTTGCTGTGCAGAAGCTTTTAAGTTTCACATAATCCTATTTGTTTATTTTCCCTCCATTGCCTTTGGAGTCAAATTCATAAAATGCTCTTTGAACCCAAGGTCCGTAAGTTTAGTACCTATGTTTTCTTCAATGCAGTTTATTGTGTCAGGTCTTATGCTTAAGTCTTTGATCCATTTTGAATTAATTTTGGTACATGGTGACGATTTTTGCATCACTATTTATCAGAGATATTGGTTTGTAGTTTTCGTTTTTGTGTTGTCCTTACCAGGTTTTGGTATCAGGGTAATGTTGGTCTCATAAAATGAGTTAGGGAGTACTGTCTCTTCTTCAATTTTTTGGAAGAGTTTGAGCACGATTGGTATTAGATCCTGTTTGAAGGTTTGGTAGAATTCACTAGTGAAGCCATCTGGTCCCGGACTTTTGCTTTTGGGAAGGTTTTGGATGACTGATTCAATTTCATTACTGGTGATTGGTCTGTTTAGATTTTCCAGTTCTTCATGGTTCAGCCTGGGAAGGCTATATGGACAATGAACTTGTCCATTTCTTCTAGGTTATTGAATTTTGTGGCATATGGTCCTTTATAGTATTCTTGGATGATCCTTTGTACTTCTTGGTGTCTGTGATAACTTCCCCTTCTTCATTTCTGATTTTGTTAATTAGTGTCTTCTCTCTTCTTTTCTTAGTGAGTCTAGCCAAGGGTTTGTCGATTTTATTAATCTTTTCAGAGAAGCAGCTCTTTGTCACATTAATTTATTCTACTGTCTTTTTGTTCTCTATTTCATTTAGTTCTGCTCTGATTTTTGTTATTTCCTTTCTTCTGCTGACCTTGGGTCTCACTTGTTCTTCTTTTTATAGTTCTTTAAGTTGTAACATGAGGTTATTTATTTGGGATTTTTCTTGTTTCTTGAGATAGGCCTGTAATGATATAAATTGCCGTCTTAAAACTGCTTTCGCTGCATCCCAAACATTTTGGTAGGATGTATTTGTTTCTATGTATCTTTTGATCTCTCCTCTAATTTCTTCTTTGACCCAGTCGTTTTTTAAAAGTGTGTTGTCTAATCTCCATGTATTTGTGTTTTTTCCTGCTTTATTTTCGCAGTTGATATCCAATTTCAAAGCCTTGTGATCAGAGATTATGCTTGGTATGATTTCAATCTTCCTAAATTTGGTGACGCTGATTTTATGTCCCAATATGGTCTATCCTTGAGAATGTTCCATGTACACTCGAAAAGAATGTATAGTCTGATTTATTAAGATGAAGTGCTCTATAGATGTGAATAATGTCCATTTCATCTAATGTGTCATTTCGGGCTGTTATTTCGTTATTTATTTTCTGTTTGGATGATCTATGCATAGCTGTCAATGATGTATTTATGTCCCCTAGTATAATTGTGTTTTGGTCAATTTCTCCCTTTAGTTCTGTTAGTAGTTGCTTGGTATATTTCGGTGCTCCCTGATTGGGGGCATAAATCTTGATGACTGTTATGTCTTCTTGTTGTATAGTCCCCTTTACCATTATGAAATGTCCATCTTTGTCTCTTGTTATCTTTCTCACCCTGAAGTCTGTTTCATCTGATATCATTATGGCTACACCTGATTTTCTCTGGGTACCATTTGCTTAGAGTGTCAATTTCCACCCTTTCACTTTCAGTCTGTGCTTTTCCTTGTAGCTGAGATGTGTCTCTTGGAGACAGCATATGATTTGTCTAGTTGTTTGATCCAGTCTGCTACTCTGTGCCTTTTTATTGGTGTGTTCAGGCCATTTACATTTAGGGTGATTATTGTTACGTGAGGATTTCCTGTCATTCTATCTTTAGTTTTCTGGTAAGGCTGTGTCTCCATTGTTTCTTTGCCTCTTTGTTGTTGTCTGTTATTTCTATGTGGTGGTATTCTGTGATGTTTCCCTCTGTTTCTTCTTTTATTATAGTATATATTACTGTTTTGGAATTTTTTTGAGTGGTTACCCTTAAGTTTATGTAAAAGAAAGTTTGATATTTAGAGTATTCCATTTTCTTCAGCATGCTTACTTTCTCCATTCCCATATTCTGGTTCAGGCCTTTACTCTCCCCCTTTTTATGTTGCCACAAATTGTCCCTGTTGATGGTTGTCGAATAGCCTCCTTTATTATTTCTTGTAGTGCAGGTCATGTATTAGAAAATTCCCTCACTTCTGTATGTCTGGAAAGGTCTTTAGTCCTCCTTCATATCTGAAGGATATCTTTGCTGGGTATATTATTCTTGGCTCATAATTTCTCTCTTTCAATAGTTTGAATATTTGGTTCCACTCCCTCCTGGCTTGTAGGGTTTCTGTTGAAAAATCTGATGATAATCTAATGGGCTTTATTTTGTAGGTTACTGTCTTCTTTTCCCTGGCTGCCGTGAGAATTCTTTCTTTGTCGTTGATTTTAGACATCTTCAATACAGTGTGTCTCGGAGAAGGCCTGTTGGGATTGAGGTAATTAGGTGTTTTATTTGCTTCTTGGATTTGAGGATCCAGTTCTGTCCACAAGTTTGGGAAGTTCTCATCAACAATTTGTTTGAGTATATTCTCTGTTCCCTTCTCTCTTTCTTCTTTTTCTGGTATGCCCATTATTCTTATATTTCTCTTTCTGAATAAGTCAGAAAGTTCTTGTAGAGTTGTTTCATTTCTTTTAAGTCTCAAATCTCTTTCTTTCATCTGTGTAATTTCCAGGTTTCTAACTTCCATGTCACTGATGCTTTTTTCCATCTGGTCAATTCTACTAACTAAGCTGGTTATTTCATTTTTAATTTCTTCTGTTGAGTTCTTAATCTCCAGAAATTCTCTTTGGTTGTTTTTTAAAATTTAGTCTCTTTCGTAAAATGTTCTTGTTGTTCTTTGATTGCGTTTCTGAGTGCATTAAACTGCGTTTCTGTGTTTTCTTGCATCTCGTTGAGTTTTTTCAGAACTGCAAGCTTGAATTCTCTGTCATTTAATTCACATATTTCCATATCTCTAAGTTCCTTTTCTGGAGAATTTTCACTTTTTTTCTGAGCTGTCTTGTTGCCTTGGTTATTCATGGCAATTACTGATTTATTATTTCTCTTCCTAGACATCTACAGGAGTAACTTCTGCAACATGTTGATAGGAAGAGGTCTTTCTTTTGTTTCCCAATACTTGTTGGTGGAATGTTTTATTTTCTCTCCGACTGCACCCTTTTTTTCCCTCTCTCACACAGTAGTGCTATGTTTTCTCTGCACTGTTCCAGCTTCTCACAAAATGGGGAAATATCCTGGGAGACGGGCTTCTCCTCTGTTAACAGTTCTCTTTGGTCATAGGGCGCCACATCCCTGTGTGGATGCGGAGAGGTTTTGAAGTTCCAAAGCTCTTTCTGCACCAGATTCAGAGCCCGTATGTTTAAGCAGTTCTGTTTACTCCTGCCGGGGTCCACCAAGATATGTGGGGTCAGGGGCGGGGTCAGTTGTGAGAGGTGGCCCAGAGCAATGGCGGCGACCACCACCACAGCTCCCTCCCCTTTGCCAGAACTAGTTGTGCTGCGAATCCGTGTCTGCGGTCCACAGTTCCCAGAACAGCAAATATTCTGTTCTTTTGATCTGACACTGCTACTGTTCCGCTTCTAGTACCTGGCAGTTGGGGGTGGGGCGAGCTCTGGGAGGGTAGGAGGCGCTGGCAAGTCTCAGTGCCTAAGGCTTCTGTTCTCTGCTCGGCAGTGAGGGCTTAAACCATCATTTTCAGCCTTCTTCCCTCAGCCTTTTCTCGGAGGTCTCTGTGAGAGACCATGAGTGTTGGGTTCAGCCATGAGCGTTGGGTTCAGCTGTGAGCGTTGGGTTCAGCTGTGTTATATGCTGCCCCCTCAGCCCTATGGGCCATAAGCGGAGCCCTAGCAGTCCGAGTTCTTCCCTCTCCCGCAGCTGCGGTAGTTCCGGGATGCAGCGAGCTCAGAGCCCTGAGCTAGGTCTGTGTCCTGTGCCCGCGTGGCTCAGTCTCCGCACTTCTCTATTTTCTCCCTCCCCGCTCGTGGGATTCTCCCACCTTTAGGTGAATTCAGTAGTGGGCCTCCTCGTCTTGCCTGTGTCCTGTGCAGGGCATTTTTTGTGGAGTTATTGTTGTTCAATTAGTTATAAATTTCACGGGAGCTTTACAGAGGCTCACCTCAGGCCGCCATTTTGATGACGTCTGTCAAGTTGTCCTTCTTAAGATGTATATCTTGAAATGTTTTTATTAAATAACCTATTTTCTTAAAGGTTTCATTATTCTTGCACACTGTCATGTAGGACCTAAATTGTAGTTTTAAGGTTTTGTTGAATTTGACTAGCATTTGTATTTTAGTTCTATAAAAATATTTATATACGTATTTGTAGCTCCATAGTTAAAGAATAAATTTGTTAAATCTTCCCATGACATCCACACTGTCTCCAAATACACTTTCTGTTCCTCAGATGTTAGCAAAATCATAGTTTTCTGGATTTCTAGTAAATGTTCTGCTGACTGCCCGATTATGTCACTTCAGGGCCATCTGGTACCACCTTTTTCCAGCTGTAAACACTCCAATAATAAATATGAAGATGGTCAGAATTACTAGACAGCCAGAATCCAGAATGGCGTGTAAATCCAGAATGGCGTGTAAATCTGTGTTTAGTTTGTGTTGTAAGAACTCTGATTTTTTCCATCCTATAGTTTTGTAATTTCCTGCTGCTAATGTGCTTATTAGCACAGGTCTCACATGGATGTGGGCTCATGAGGTGGGGGAGGAAGCCCTTCATTCTGTTTCAGTAGCATGAAGGTGAGCTGATAACATTATTCCCCCAATTCTATTCAGCTGTTGGACAATTGCCAAGAGCTGGCACTTGTCCAGGAGTGTTTTGCTGTTGAGACTAATTTGACTTGCTCATTTTGGAATTTATTTTTTGAGGTTTGTTACACTTCACTAAAGAAATGGTCTTACAAATGGTTTTCTTGATGAGTCTGGTATTTTGCATATGTTTTGGACTCAATTATTCCATTACAAAATACTTAGTACTACTAGTAATGGAACAAACTGAAGGAAGTTTGGCCATTTTCTTTCTCTCTCTTTCCTTCCTTCCTTCCTTCCTTCCTTCCTCCCTCCCTCCCTCCCTCCCTCCCTCCCTCCCTCCTTCCCTCCCTCCCTCCCTTCCTTCCTTTCTTCCTTCCTTCCATGTAAGCTATTTAAACAATCATAGGTGTTACCTCCAGAAAGTAAACTTTTCTATAGGCCATTGCTAGTTTCTTTTATCTAATATAGTTATTCGAATCTTCACCTTTTTCCCTGCCAAGCTCTTGTTTCTTATGTCTTTGATAGTCCTGACTTCACTGGATTCAGATTATTCAGTTGCCTGTGTTTCCCAGGGGACTAGCTTTTAGAGGGTGAAATAGTGGCCCTAGGGTCTCAGAAGCCCATGCCTGGTACACAGTAGGTGTTAAATAAAGATCTGTTACAATGAACATATATTCCTTATGTAGCACTGAGTTTTCATCCTGGAGTTTATTGTTTCTTTCCTGATGATCTTTGAACTT
This sequence comes from Rhinolophus hipposideros, assembly GCF_964194185.1. Lineage (NCBI taxonomy): Eukaryota > Metazoa > Chordata > Mammalia > Chiroptera > Rhinolophidae > Rhinolophus > Rhinolophus hipposideros. The sequence goes on from NC_138065.1 coordinate 25,529,506, forward strand.
TTTGAGGGCAAAAAATGGGTCTTAGTTACATATGTCTCCATATCCCCAGCCTTTTATAAATGTTTTATGAGCACTTAATAAATGTTGAGTTGATGGCCAAGAAATTCCTCCTTGTAGTTAAATAAAATATTTTTCACTCTACCCCTGTCTCTACATGCCCAAATGCCAAGTCACCCTTGAAAAATGGCTTAGGACGGGCCGGCCCGGTGGCTCAGGCGGTTGGAGCTCCATGCTCCTGACTCCGAAGGCTGACAGTTCGATTCCCACATGGGCCAGTGGGCTCTCAACCACAAGGCTGCCGGTTCAACTCCCACAAGGGATGGTGGGCGCTGCGCCCTCTGCAACTAGCAACGGCAACTGGACTTGGAGCTGAGCTGTGCCCTCCACAACTAAGACGGAAAGGACAACAACTTGAAGCTGAATGGCACCCCCCACAACTAAGATTGAAAGGACAACAAGTTGACTTGGAAAAAGTCCTGGAAGTACACACTGTTCCCCAATAAAGTCCTGTTTAAAAAAAGAAAAATGACTCAGGAGACTTTATCAGACTCACCATGGAGTCAGTTCTTTATAACTCTCCCTCAGGTTTTTCCTTGGAGTGCCTCTTTGGCCCCCACTCGCAGGCCTGAACCTGTCCCCTTATCCTGGTGGAGACCTGTCTGAGTGTGGACAAAGACCCCCTTTTCTGTTTCTCATTAGTGTGGTTGAGACAGGCTGGGATATTCAAGTAGAATTTTACTGAAAAATTGGAAAACCAAAATTATTTATGTACACTCATTTTAGAAATAGCCATATTTCCAAAATAAACAATTTAGAACCTTGGGGTTTTAGGAAAAACATTAGGAGCTTTGCAATATCCCATATCCCTGTTATCTCAGGGATATACTGTATATGCCCTCTTTGAACCCACTGAGTGACTCTTCTGGGCCCCCATTTTGTAGTGAAAAATCTCCTAAAGTCTGTCCTCCCCCATTGCAAGAAGTAGCCTGTTAAAAAGCCATCCACCACGTGGCCCTGACTCACAGGCCTATTACCCACATATAATACTGTGTTTCCCTGAAAATAAGACCAGGTCTTATATTAAGTCTTGCTCCAAAAGACGCATTAGGGCTTATTGTTAAGGGGATATCATCCTGAAAAATCATACTAGGGCTTATTTTTCCAGTTAGGTCTTATTTTCGGGGAAACACTGTAGAACAATGGCTCTCTTCACAGAACAGTCTTGCCCTCCTCATGTATTCATTCTTTGTTTTCTAAAGTGGAATTACCAGTTTAGTTCAGTTGACTCTAACTTGAGCCGTTTATATTATTTATGTAAATAGTGTGTAGAGTGTTAATTATTCGTTTTTCCTTTTGATTGCTTTTTGCATAGTGCACAGATCATTTTCTCTCTGCAAAATCCATTTCAATCTAAAGTTTGCCTTGAGCACACTACATTATGTAGAGCAGTGCATTCCTGTATTAACTCCTAAGTACTAAGTAGTTTAAAGTATCTGAATTTGTACCTGCATCATTTAAATACTGTACTGTGTCAAGAATCTCTTAGCAGGCTTAAGAGAAGGATAATTGCCTGCATAATTATTCTAAGACTTCAAAGTAAAATCCTTTCCATCCACATCAGAAGAAGTAGAGCAAAATGAAGCTGATTCCATTTCTTTCTCCTACTTGATGATTTGGTTTTGTCTGTGACTAACCTGTTCTTCCTGAGGGGATGTCAAAAAAAGATAATCCTAGATCTACCTTTCAGGTATAGTGCTTATGGTTAACTTCAGTCAAGCAAATTGATGAGGCTGCTGGGCCACATAGAGAAACTCACAAACTTCATTTTGTTTTCTGGAGTGGAAATTGACCTGGATCTCCTTGCTGTTTCAGGAGTGAATAGCCTTTCTCAGTCACTCAGTGCCAACCCGTTGACTGCCACCTCTCTCATCCATCTAGACCTCTCAGGGAACATCCTTCGTGGAGATGACCTCTCGGTAGGTTTTCCTCTCTTGCTGCCATCTTCAAAGAAGCTGTGTTTAATAAGCCTAGAATAAGTTCTAAACATAGCTTTCTAGCATATTTCCCTTTATCAAGACACCTTAAAATCATTCATTAAGAGCTTATGAAGTGTTTTAGAGAAAAAATCCAGAGCCTCCCTTAATTAGCACTGTCCCAAAATATTAATTAAATATTGTCTGTCACATAGATTTACCCCCCTCGTTTAACGTTGCTGAAGTTTAAGTTTTCTTTGGAAATACTTTTTCTGAAGGAATTTTTTTCTTAATTTAGAAACATTGCAGCTGTTAAAATTGCCTGATAAGAAAGATGGGAAATGTAAACTATTTCATCATTAATATTGTTGGGAGTACGGGTGGTTTTTGTTTTGTTTTTTCCTTTTAATATACAGTGTTTCCCTGAGAATTAGACCTAGCCGGACCATCAGCTCAAATGCATCTTTTGTAGCAAACATTAATATAAGACCCATTCGTATTTTAATATAAGACTGGGTCTTTATAATATAATGTAATGTAATATAATATAATATAATGTAATACCCGGTCTTATGTAATATATTAATCATATAATTATAATTATACATAATCATGTAATATATTAATTATATTATGTAATATATTAATTATATAATTGTAATTATATATAATATAATTATATTACATAATATAATATAAGACCGGGTCTTATATTAATTTTTGCTCCAAAAGAAGCATTAGAGCTGATGGTCTGGCTAGGTCTTGTTTTGGGGGAAACATTGTAGTTTGCAATTGAAATGGAATATTGGGATAAACTCCAGTACTGTATTCCATGAATACAGTAGGGAGAGGGAAGGGTTAACAGTAAACTAGAACCACTCTTTAAAGTTTGAGTATGAAGGCAAAAGCTTCCCCCCAATGCTAACAAGATTTTTCATGCAGCTGAATTGGTAATACATTAATAAATGTTTGGTAAGTCTTATTGATACAGTGAATTAAATCTGATCTCATTTCCAGATGTGGTGAGTGGTCCCCTCTGTGATCACATGATTAGATTGAGAAAAAATGCTTTCTTACCAGTAGGGCCTACAGCAAGTGGGTATCATCGAAGGATCTTAATTTGCATTCCACTTTTTTATGGAAGTGAAAAGCACTGTGGGATTTATTCTCATTTCTCTAATGTTTTCCTTTCCCTGTAAGGCAGGGAATGTTGCCACAGTCTTTTTGGTAATTTCTCCCTCTCCCTTATACTTGAAATCATTTAAATAATGCTCGTTTCCTGGTTCACCATGACTTTTAATGCATTGTCCAGTTTTAGTTGTCACCTTCACTGATGACTCATAAATCTGCTCCCTCCCAAGTTGAAAGGATGTCCAATGTGAAACCACCAAAACATTACAGTGACAAACTAGAGGAATAGAGAGAGTGATGAAAGAGCCTGAAGATTAAATAATAAGACTGCTAAAATAAAGTCCGGGAGTGGGTCTTTGTCCCAGCTTGCCTTTTGAGAAGGGGTGTGGGTGAGGCCTGGATGAGGATGGGCTCCAGCCCCCGACAGGCTGCCATGCAGTGGGTGCAGGGAGGGACTTACCTGGCCCTGAGTCTTCAGGGCGAGCAGCCTTGAGGGGTCTGCCTCTTCCCAGGGAAGTGGCCCCCAAGTAGGATCTTGAAGGTGATGAGAGCTCCCCCGGTTGGTGGCCTGGTGTAAAACCACAGTGCCAGGCAAAGATAGAAGCAGAGATCTTTAGGTAAATGGGAGCAAAATTATTTTTCTGAGTCAGAACTTTTCTTGATACAATCCATCCTGTGTGAATACTTTATTCTAAAGTATTTCCAGGCTAATCTTTTGCTCTTCTGAATTTAATATAAGACTGGGTGTTTAAAGAAGAGTAGAGTAGGGTAGGGTAGGGTAAGGTAGGGTAGGGTAGAGTAGAGTAGAGTAGAGTAGAACCGGGTCATGTATTAATTTTTGCTCCAAAAGACTCATTAGAGCTGATTGTCCAGCTAGGTCTTATTTTGGGGAAACACGGTAAGCTGCTACACTTACTTTTGGGACATCTTAGTGTGTTTGTTTTGGCAAGTATCTGGTGGCATCCACTGAAGCACAAGGGAATTTAGCTATTTGTCTGGTAGCAGGAGCTTGGACTCCATGTATTATTGGTGGACTCTGGCAGTTGCTACTCACACAGGACAATTAGAGAATAAAAAAGAGCTGTTAATTTTACTATTTTTTTGATGTGGCACAAGAATAAGGGGAGACTTTAGGCATTGTGACCCCCTGAAACCTCAAGTGTCTTAGCTATATGTGAGATTAAAAAAGCCAAAACAAAATTAATAGTACTGACAGTCCTTTTCTTGTTAGATTTTGGAAGTAACTAAGGATAGAAAAATCATTGTGTTGGACAGAAGGGTATATAGCCTGAGACCATCTTATGGTTCAAATTCAAATTACTGGCTTCTTGAACACTTTCAAAAGTGATTAGCATTTTGATAGCATGATTGCCATTCAGGTGGTATTTCAATCTCAACAGGTAAAATTAATTAGCACTGTTCCAAAATTATAAAAATGGAACTAATCAGGAAAACTTAAGTCATGTGTAACAAAAAGGCAGTTTGGTAGCCAAGATTCCACTTGGCTTTTTTTTTTTTTAACTTAAACATAATTTTATTTTAAATATTCTTTGGATTTTTTGCTCTCAACAAAGGTAATGAATGACATAAAATTCTGCTAGTCCTCTTGGGAAGAATAGAAAATGATTCTGGGAGGATTTGGGCAACTTCATTTTGAAATATTAACTTGCACTGTATGTGTATTTCTAGATCCTAATATATTTGTTTTTTGTTTTTATTTCAAGTACATGTACAATTTTTTGGCCCAGCCAAATGCCATTGCTCATCTGGATTTATCCAACACAGAATGTTCCCTGGACATGGTAATGTTTTTTATATTGCTCTGGGAGTCTCAGAACAGCTATTTAGATGGGATTCAAAGAGTTTTCTCTGTAATAAAATATTCTCTTAGACGTAGAAATATGTGAAAATAAGAGTGCCTTATTTCTTTCTAGGTCTGTGGCGCTCTTCTCCGTGGATGCCTTCAACATCTAGCTGTGCTCAATCTCTCCAGAACTGTCTTTTCTCACCGGTATGAATTTAGTCCTGCTATCATTATCACCTAGAAGTGTCTTTCTCTCAGAGAAAGTTATAGTGATATGAAAAAAGAGTGATAAAGGGTGAATGTTGAAGATGGCCTTAAACCCATTATCTATGGATACCTAGGCCTGGAAAGTTCAAGTTTTTGTTGCACCTTTTTTCACCACAGTTTGATGTTCTTATCAATAACTCCAGCCTGCCTATGTGAACTATATAATAATGTACTATTTCTCACATGTGGACAGGTACTCTCTCAATATAGTATAGACTCTTTTAGAAGCTTCTATAGGTGTTACTCAAAGATGAACTTGAAAGTAAATGTAAACTATCTTTGGGGAGCAAAGAAAATAGTCATCCCAAAATTCATGCATTTTAACCTGTAGAAGTTGAGTACCTTGCTTCTACCTTCCTGACTTGGACTTGTTGGCAAAATAGAGCAAAAAATAGAACTAGCAAGTGTTCACAAGCAGCAGCAACTTAAAATGGAGGGAGAATAAAGAATTATGGAAAGTACATGGGTTATATAAGTGTGCAATCCTGGCACAGTTCAACACTTAACATTCATAATTATGATCATAAGTCATAAACAATATTTTAGTCATTATATACTCTTTAATAACTTGGTGAGTTGCTTAATATTAGAAATACCTCCATTTTTACTAGTTAACTTTTTAAAAGCTTTCATACTCAAAGGGTCACCCTCGGTTATTTGGAAAATTCAATTATTCAGTATGCTTTATTCTATAGTAGTGCCTCACAAATGAATTATTTTGTATTTTAAAGTGCTGTTAGACCATTATTTCAACAGTGATATAAATCTTTGCAATAGCAAAAATATGCCACAAATACCTCCATAGAATAAGATCAGAAAAGTTGAGAATTTTCTAAGACACTTTATTTCGAGGGTATTTAGACCACCAACCAGTTAATTCATGTATTTGAAGGCAGCTAATAAAGCCATGCCTCGGTGGAGCTGTGATTGAATAAGGAACTGAGTTGCATAAGGAACTGAGTTGAATAAGGGCAGTATCACACTATAAAGATATTCATATAATCAGCTCTTTTGAGTTCACAATACTGTAATTCTGTGATGACTGGTCTTCAATAAAGCTATTAAACTTGTAGAGCAAAACTGTGCTAACAAACTGCCTTGTCTTCCAAATGAAAGGTTGTGATTAAACTGTTTAGTACCTGGTACCTTACTTAGACATAATCATGGAAAGCCCTTAGTAACTGTCTTGCAATTGCTGCATTTACAGTGAGTTGTAGACTGTCAGCCAGTCTATTCATACTTTTGTTCACAGATAATTTCATAAGTGTATCACTCAGGGTAGGCTAGGTTGTTCTACAGTAACAAATGAGCCTCCCAGCCCAGCCACATTTCCATGGCTCTCAGCAACAGTAGCTTTGTGACATGTCCCTTGTGGGCTGACTATATGGTCTTCACTCTGGGAGGCAGAGTAGTCTCTATCTAAAACACTGACAGTCATGTTTCAGAGGAAGAAGAATCATGGCAATGCATGTACTGGCAGGTAAAATCTCTCTCTGGAAGTTACACATATCACTTCTGCTATATGTGATGTCTTCTTGGCCAAAGGGACTCACATGGACATGCCAGCCATCAGTGGGGTGAGGAACATCATCGTCCCTCAGAAAGGGGCAGTGAATATTTGGAAACTTTGAACAGTCAACCCCAAGACAAAGTAATTAGAGAACTATAAAAACTAATTTAAGTTTTTCGTTTGTTCCCTGCTCCCCGCAAGCGCAGCTCTGGCTGCATAGCGCTTCCTCTGAGCTCCTGGTAAGCCAGCACCGCAGTCCTTTCCTCCCAGCCACCATCATGATCATTCACCCACCCAGACCTCATTAGCCATGATGAGATGTTCTCTGACATCTACAGGATCTGACAGGCTGTGCTTGGAGGTGGAGGGAGGATGGTCAGTAGGACAATGGGTAACATTGATTATTCATTCGGTGGTGAAAATGCCTCTGCTGAAGGCCCCGAGGGTGAAGGTACTGAAAGCACAGTAGTCACTGCTGTTGATATCGTCATGAACCATTATTTGCAGGAAACCAGCTTCACAAAAGAAGCCTACAAGAAGTACATCAAAGATTACATGAAATCAATCAAAGGGAAACTTGAAGAACAGAGATGAGGGGCTGCGGAACAAATCAAGCACATCCTTGTAAATTCCAGAAACTACCACTTCTTGATTGGTGAAAACATGAATCCAGATGGCACAGTTGTTCTGCTGGACTACCGTGAGGATGGTGTGACTCCATAAACGATTAAGGGTGGTTTAGAAATGGAAAAATGTTAACACAGTTGGCGGTTGGGATCCATCACCTGTCATCATCATAACTGGTTGCTGCTTTTCATCCACACACCAGGACTAGGACAAATGGGACTGATGTTATCTTGAGCTCTTTGTTTATTTTGACCTTGACTTACTTGGAGTGGAGGCACTGTTGTTAAGAAAAACATGTCATGTACATTGTCTGCAAATAAAATGCATTTAAACTCATTTGAGAGAATGCCCCTTAGTTTAATACATATTTAAATCTATCCTGTGTAGTGTTCCTGGAGAAGCTAGAGCCTGGTTGTAGACCACTACCATAAATCAGAAGACTGTCTTCAGATAACTTCTACAGTGAAAACTACTTCTGAGATTGGAATAGAAAAAACAAGGATCAAAAGTCTTCATTCAGAGTTGAAGTGAAGGGAAGGACGGTGCTCAGAGCACAGCCATCATTTGAAGTGGATTCCTTAGACATTTCATCACCTACAAATGGAAGTAGTTAACTCTGGAAGAGATTACCAAAAGAATAAAAAGAGACTAATAAAATTTGGGGAAAAAATAACATTTGCTCATCAAAAAATGAATGGGGATATACTTATTTTGTTCGACGTTTGGAACCAGAGTTGTTGAAAACGTCTAATATATATTCTATCAGAGTTCTCTTTACTTTTAAGTTTATTTTTCATCCTCTTAGACAGAGATTCTTATTGCTTAGATGTTTCTTCTCAAATGGCCTGAAAATGCCCCGTTTTAAAACCTTTTTCAAATATTGAAGGTTTTCTGGAACCTGAGTACGTTAAATATTGTTGAACCTTTTGTGGTTGAGCTAGACCATTAAGATGGCCTCTGCCCTGAGATTCTGTGAATCTTTCCACAGAACATGAGTAACAATTATTAAATAAGTGTCTACTGTCCCTCAGGCTAAGTGCTTTACACAAAGTGACTTATTCAATCTTTTCATCAAGTCTCTCAGAACAGAATAGGCAAAGTGCTTACCTTCCAGCTTTGATTCTGAAATCTTGTTTTTCTTAAACCCTCATAGTGTGGTGTTGACTCTGTTTTCTTGCTTTCAGGGCTGTGTTATTCGATCTACTTACTTCCCACTGTAATAGAAGGAGATGTATTTGGAGGTTATAGCCATTTCTTTTTGGAGTTTTGTCTTTAACTATTCTATTTTTTGGCCAGGAATGACTAGATTTGTGGTATAGATGTAAGAGCTGAGCAGGAAATTTGCCATGCAGGCTTCATGCCAATCAGACTTTCTGTGTAGGTCCTCAGCTTGACATCAGGTCACAGTCTTGTTGTATCTGAGACATTGTTGCATATAAAAATATTGCCAAATGCAGGTAGCTATTCTTAACATTCAATAGTACTCAGTAGGAAAGCTCATTAAATTGCTGAGAAACATATTTTTATTGACCTCCTATTTCTTAATTACTCAAACATGGAGTTTTGTGAAGTTCTATAGGTAAAACACAATGAGTTCTTTGGCTACAAAGAAAGGAATAAATTATTTCAAGGACTGAATGTGATGTCTTAACTTCTCTTACATCATTCCTTTAATTGTATTGGATTAATTTATTTAGCTTTCAGACATTTTGTTTCTTTTTACCTTTAATTTTTCTACTGAAAATATAACTGATTCATGGATTATTTCACAGTATCTGAATAACCAGTAGAATACTTTTGCCAATTTGGAAGTCAGGTGCTGAGCTGGAAGTGTAACTGTCAGGGTGACTCTTGTATTTTGTTTTTCAGGAAAGGAAAAGAAGTACCTCCGTCTTTCAAGCAGTTTTTCAGTAGTTCTCTGGCTTTGATGCACATCAACCTTTCAGGCACAAAACTGTCTCCTGAGCCCTTAAAGTGAGTGGTTAATTCATTTTCTCCAGAGCTTTTAAAGTTCAACTTGTTATTATGAATGTGCTTGAGGGAAAGGAAAAAGACGTAATCCTAAGACAGACAAAGCAGATGAAAATGTCTTTTTACTTTGGAGCACAAAAGGAAATCAAACTCTTTTTGAGTATATTGTGCACTGTTGATATTATTGCATGTTATATGAAAAAAGAAATCTTCCTTGGTTTGTGACCTTGACAGTAATGACTGATCTTGTGTAAAAATTGTGCACCCAGGTTTTATTATATTAACCTGCCTTATTATATTAACCCCTGTTTAGTCATTTTATTAATAGGTATAATCTTTGTGTCTTTTTAAATCAATATTTATTCTAATATTTCTACTAACAGTAATAATCAAACTCTATCCACACGTGTGGAACAAAGTCAGTTTTGGATTTCTGAATTACCTAGGTCGAAATAGGCTATGTGTTTGGTATTTTTTACTTGGCAGCCAACTTATGTTATGGGTTAATACTCTAGTGTAGGTATAGTGGTGAAGTTAAACTTTTTAGCTAAATTAAGGTTTGAGCATAATTTGTCATCCTTGAAATTTCTGTTCACCATTCCCAGAAATAATTAAAAGGGCTGTAGAATCAAATTCTCTTTGAGTCTAAAAAACATATTTTCAAGTAGTTACGAATATGCACATTGTCAAATATGTTCAAATGTGCACAGATTTATTTTTCCCTTAGCCTACATGTAAATCAGCATTTAATTTTCCCCAGGTAATTTATATGAAATGTTAAAATCAATGTCTGCTATCCATATTACTAGGACATTAATCTTCATCTAATTTGTAAATTACCTTTTCTTTTTTCGAGAGATATGAAATTTTTGATTACAGTATTCCACATAGTACCATATGACTAAAACAATGGATAGCTTTAAGAACAGTAGATCCAGTCAAGTGCTAAAAAAAACCTTAACGTTATAGGTGGCCTTTTTCTTCTAAACACTGAATTAATGTATTAGAGGTTTCCAAATGTAACAGCTGCAAATAGTAAATGCCTCATGATTAGGCTGTTTGTATGGATATTAATAATGCTATCAAAATCAATATTCTAAAGGGGGACCATTATAATTTATTCCTACTCACTTATTTGTTCATTCAATTGATATTTATTGAGCATTTACAATATTCTAGATACCAGGAAGGCACTAAGTAGAAAGCAAAACCAGACTTGATTTTTGCCCTTATAGTATATCAACAGGAAATTGGCATGTTAAAATGGTTTTCGTGATAGGTATATGGTGATCTAATTTTTTCTATGCTATTGATTCCTGTAAAATACAGAGTAGTTCTTCACTGATTAGCATAATTGATTGTATAGAATATTCCATATCACAACAACACTGCATTTACTGTACTTTATTATAGATACAGATTTGTAAATATTATGTGTCAATTTTGTAATTGTTAAATCTTTTGTGTGGCCTGTGGTGATTTATGGGAATGTTTAATTTATGGGAATGTTTAAATCAGTATTCTCTTCAGGTCTGTATTTTATTCAGTAAAAATTTTAATGTGAGGAAGAAGACTTCCTGGCTGAAGATTCTGTAAACAATATTCCATACATACATTTAATGTGATACAATTTGAAAAGATGTAACAAACTGAGGTACTCAGGTTGACCTGTGAGGGGTGGGGATGGAAAGGGAACTTGCAAAACATGATCCTAAGCTGGACACTGACTGGGTGCTTATATATGAACTGTCACTATTAGGTTTATCAACAGTTATGGGAAAGTGTCCTATTTATAGTTACTTTTTCTTAAACTTTTTTTTTTTTAAACAGGACTTTATTGGGGAACAGTGTGTACTTCCAGGACTTTTCCAAGTCAAGTTGTCCTTTCAGTCTTAGTTGTGGAGGGCACAGCTCAGCTCCAGGTCCAGTTGCCGTTGTTAGTTGCAGGGGGCGCAGCCCACCATCCTTTGGAGGAGTTGAACTGGCAACTTTGTGGTTGAGAGCCCGCGCTCCAACCAACTGAGCCATCTGGCCACCCAGTAGCTGAGCAGCAGCTCATTGACTTCATTCTAGTTGTGGAGGACACAGCTCGCTGGGCCATGTGGGAATTGAACTGGAGCCCTGTTGCCCAGAACTCGTGCTCTAATCAACGGAGCCACCCATCTGCCCCCGTGTCCTATTTATAGTTGAGAAAATTGAGGCTCAGAGAAGCTGAGTAAGTTTTCCAAAGTCCTTGTAGGTTGGGTTTCCTGGGAAGTGGGCTTTGAGATGGAGGTCAACAAGAGAGAAAGGAGAAAATAAATCACATTTTAGGAAAAGAGAAACACTTTAATAAGTAATTAAACAGAAGCATGCACACAGATGAGATATGCTCAGCCTTTCTCACAGGACAGTGTTTAGAATAAGGGCCTAGTGAACTGCATTCAAGGGATGAAGAGACAAATGCTCCCTCCATACTCTTAACAACGAGAGTGGTTTTCATAGGAGGAAGCAGCCAAGCTCTTGCGCTCCATGCCCACTGCAAGCGTTCTTCTCGGAGGAGGCCAGGGAATCAGTGGAAGGGGAAATCAGAGACTGGCATGACATTATTCCCTACTTCCCATCTCACGCTGGGGTACTTTTGGAGCAGGCAGGTTAGAGGTCATTCCTTTGGAACATTGAGAACAGGTGGTCGGTCACTCCCAGGTAGCAAGTGCCTTGGTTCCACTCTCTAGGACTTACTACCACCTGTTTTCTATCAGTTATTTGCACACATTTGTTGCCCTTGCTGGAGAGGGAGCCCTCTCTTACTCATCTGTATTCCTTACAGGACCCAGTTGAGAGCCTCGTCCCTTCAGTGGTATTTAATGGATGTGTGTGCAGGTGTGCAATTTTTGTTTCAAGCCTGCTCATTGGCATTGGGTTTTATAGGACTGATTTGTGAAAGTGGAATCCACTCATTCTCTGAGAGAGAGCTGGGATCCATATGGTTAGTCCAGTCTCATCAGCATGCAGATGAAAAAAGTCCGTTTTAGGGCAGGTTGGTTTCCTGTGACCAGCTGACAGACTGGCAAGATACTGTTCTCAAATTTGAACTTGAGACTTGTACCTTATTTGAAGTGCTGTTCTACCCTTATCCATCTTATCGCTGTAGGATTTTTAATAAAGCCATTTAGACATAATGTCACATCCTGGCATACTCCGGAGCCTGACTTCTTCACTAATACACTCCTTAGAGAAAACATGCTTCACTTGGCTATTCTAGTAACAATTGCATAATAATATTCTAAACATTAAAGCCATTCTCAAGCAGATGCGGATGAAATTTTTCTGTGATGAACACAATTGAATTTCAGTATGCAATTAGGGAGAGTGTTGGTTTATTTGCATAGGAATAGGAATCCTGTTGGATTTTGCATTTATGATGAACCTGCCCCATATCAAACAGAAGAATGTTGCAGCATCATTTTCTCACTGCTATCGGGAGGCAAAAATGCAGTTGACTTTTTTTTTTAATTTATTGGGGTGACAATTGTTAGTAAAATTACATAGATTTCAGGTGTACAATTCTGTATTACATCATCTATAAATCCCATTTTCTATTCAGCACTCAGAGTCAGTTCTACATCCATCACCATATATTTGATCCCCTTTACCCTCATCTCCCACCCCCCGGCCCCTTACCCTCTGGTAATCACTAAACTATTGTCTGTGTCTATGAGTTTTTGTTTCTCATTTGTTTGTCTTGTTCTTTTGTTGTTTTTGGTTTATATACCACATATCACTGAAATAATATAATTCTCTGCATTTTCTATCTGACTTATTTCGCTTAGCATTATACTCTCAAGATCCATCCATGTTGTCACAAATGTTCCTATATCATCTTTTCTACCACCGAATAGTATTACATTGTGTATATATACCACAACTTCTTTATCCATTCATCTATGTCTTGGGCACCGTAAACAAAGCTGCAGTGAACATTGGAGTACACGTGTCTTTATGGATAAATGTTTTCAGATTTTTTGGGTAGATACCCAGGAGAGGGATTTACATTCCCACCAGCAGTGTATGAGGGTTCCTTTTTCTCCACAGGTTCTCCAACACTTATTACTACTTGTTTTGTTGATGATAGTCATTCTGACTGGGGTGAGGTGATATCTCATTGTGCTTTTTATTTGAATTTCTCTGATGATTAGTGATGTTGAGCATTTTTTCTATGTCTATTTGCCATTTGTCTATCCTCTTTGGAGAAATGTCTCTTCAGATCCTCTGCGCATTTTAACTATGTTGATTCTTCCAATCCATGAGCACAGAAAAACTTTCCATTTCTTTGTGTCTTCAATTTTTTAAAAAAATGTCTTATAGTTTTCGGCATATAGGTCTTTCACATCCTTGGTTAAATTTATTCCCAGGTATTTTATTCTTTTTGCTGCAGTTCCAAAAGGAATTGTTTTCTGTATTTGTTTTTCTGATATTTTATTGTTAGTATATAGGAATGCAATGGACTTTTCTACGTTGATTTTGTAGCCAGCAACTTTACTGTATTTGTTGATTGTTTCTAATAGCTTTTTGGTGGAGTCTTTAGGGTTTTTTATATACAGCATCATGTCATCTGCAAAGAGTGACAATTTAACTTCTTCATCCCAATTTGGATGTCTTTTATTTCTTTCTCTTGCCTGATTACTCTGGCAAGGACTTCCAACACTATGTTGAAAAGCAGAGGTGATAGGGGACAGCCCTGTCGTGTTCCTGAACGTAGAGCAAAGGGCTTCAGTTTTTCACCATTAATTATGAGACTAGCTGAGAGTTTGTCATATGTGCCCTTTATTATGTTAAGGTATTTTCCTTCTATACCTATTTTATTAAGTGTTTTAATCATAAATGGATGTTGTACCTTGTGAAATGTTTTTCTGCATCAATTGATATAATCATATAATTTTTGACCTTTATTTTGTTTATGTGATGTATCACATTGATGGATTTGTGGATGTTGAGCCATCCTTTTGCCCATGGGATGAACCTCACTTGGTCGTGATGAATAATCTTTTAGTGCATTGTTGTATTTGATTTGCTAGAATTTTGTTTAGAATTTTGCATCTGTATTCATCAGAGATATTGGTCTGTAGTTTTCGTTTTTTGTGTTGTCCTTACCAGGTTTGGGTATCAGGGTAATGTTGGCCTCATAAAATGAGTTAGGGAGTACTGTCTCTTCTTCAATTCTTTTGGAAGAGTTTGAGCAGGATTGGTATTAGATCCTCTTTGAAGGTTTGCTAGAATTCACTAGTGAAGCCATCTGATCCCGGACTTTTGCTTTTGGGAAGGTTTTGGATGACGGATTCAATTTCTTTACTGGTGATTGGTCTGTTTAGATTTTCCAGTTCTTCATGGTTCAGCCTTGGAAGGCTATATGTTTCTAAGCACTTGTCCATTTCTTCTAGGTTATTGAATTTGGTGGCATATAGTCCTTCATAGTATTCTTGAATGATCCTTTGTATTTCTGTGGTGTCCGTGATAACTTCCCCTTTCTCATTTCTGATTTTGTTCATTAGTGTCTTCTTTCTTTTTATCTTAGTGAGTCTAGCCAAGGGTTTGTCAATTTTGTTAATCTTTACAGAGAACCAGCTTTTTGTCACATTAATTTTTTCTATTGTCTTTTTGTTCTCTATTTCATTTAGTTCTACTCTGATTTTTGTTATTTCCTTTCTTCTGCTGACCTTGGGTTTCACTTGTTATTCTTTTTCTAGTTCTTTAAGGTGTAACATGAGGTTATTTATTTGGGATTTTTCTCGTTTCTTGAGATAGGCCTGTAATGATATAAATTTCCCTCTTAAAACTGCTTTCGCGGCATCCCAAAAATTTTGGTAGGATGGATTTTCATTGTCATTTGTTTCTATGTATCTTTTGAGCTCTCCTTTAATTTCTTCTTTGACCCAGTCGTTTTTTAAAAGTGTGTTGTTTAATCTCCTTGTATTTGTGTTTTTTCCTGCTTTCTTTTTGCAGTTGATATCCAATTTCAAAGCCTTGTGATCAGAGAATATGCTTGGTATGATTTCAATCTTCTTAAATTTGCTGAGGCTGATTGTATGTCCTAATATATGGGCTATCCTTGAGAATGTTCCATGTACACTCGAAAAGAATGTATAGTCTGATGTTTTAGGATGAAGTGCTCTACATATGTCAATTAAGTCCATTTTATCTAACGTGTCATTTAGGGCTTCTGTTTCTTTATTTGTTTTCTGTTTGGATGATCTATGCATAGCTGTCGATGATGTACTTAAGTCCCCTAGTATAATTTTGTTTAGGTCAATTTCTCCCTTTAGTTCTGTTAGTAGTTGCTTGGTAAATTTCAGTGCTTCCTATTGATGACTGTTATGTCTTCTTGTTGTATAGTCCCCTTTACCATTATGAAATGTCCGTCTTTGTCTCTTGTTACCTTTTTCACCCTGAAGTCTGTTTCATCTGATGTCAGTATGGATACACCTGAATTTCTCTGGATACCATTTGCTTGGAGTGTCAATTTCCAGCCTTTCGCTTGGTGTCTATGCTTGTCCTTGTAGCAGAGATGTATCTCTTGGAGACAGCATATAGTTGGGTTTAGTTTTTTGATCCAATCTGCTACTCTGCGCTTTTTTATTGGTGAATTCAGTCCATTTATATTTAGGGTGATTATTGATATGTGAGGATTTCCTGTCATTCTATCTTTAGTTTTCTGGTAAGGCTGTGTCTCCATTGTTTCCTTGCCTTTTTGTTGTCTATTATTTTTGTGTGGTGGTATTCTATGATTTTTTTCCTTCTGTTTCTTTTTTTATTACAATATATATTTCAGTTCTGGATTTTTTTTGACTGGTTACCCTTAAGTTTATGTAAAAGAAAGTTTGATATTTGGAGTATTCCATTTTCTTCAGCACGCTTACTTTCTCCATTCCGATATTCCGGTTCAGGCCTTTACTCTCCCCCTTTTTATGTTTTAGTTGTCACAAATTGTCCCTGTTGATGGTGGTCGGATAGCCTTCTTTAATATTTCTTCTAGTGCAGGTCGTGTATTAGAAAATTCCCTCAGCTTTTGTATGTCTGGAAAGGTCTTTATTCCTCCTTCATATCTAAAGGAGATCTTTGCTAGATATATTATACTTGGCTCATTTTTTCTCTCTTTCAGTAGTTTGAATATTTGATTCCACTCCCTCCTGGTTTGTAGAGTTTCTGCTGAAAAATCTGATGATAATCTAATGGGCTTTTCTTTGTACATTACCGTCTTCTTTTCCCTGGCTGCCTTGAGGATTCTTTGTTTGTCGTTGATTTTAGACAGCTTCAATACAATGTGCCTTGGAGAAGGCCTGTTGGGCCTCTTTGTCTTGGGCCTCTTTGTCTTGCCTGTCTGCTGTCCAGGGAGTCCTTTGTGGAGTTATAGTTGTTCGATTAGTTGTAAATTGCAGGGGATATTTATAGAGGCTCACGTTACCCCGCCACTTTGATGATGTCTTGGCAGTTGGCATTTTTAAAAATGTGATGGTAATTGGTCCTTGACCTATCATTCAGAAAAAGCGTTCTTATTCTATGGGCTTTATTCATAGTGAGTACATGTTTTTAGTGTGATGTGTAGAATCTCTATCTCATATGTGTGTTTTCTCCCTCAGAGCACTGTTACTGGGCCTGGCCAGCAATCATAACTTGAAAGGGGTTTCTCTTGATCTCTACAACTGTGAGGTAAGAACACCTGGAGACTGCACTGGAAGAGATAACAGCCTCAACATTTTTTTGTCTTTTTCCTGGAAAAAATGTTATACTGTGATTCCAGAAGGTATAAATGATCCAGAATAACACAAATTTATAGAAGTTTGTGATCTGTATTTTGCAGGTTTTATCTATAAACAGCCACAGATCCCCATTCAGAAAGCATTCAAGTGTGTTTTTAATGACTTTTTTTTTTTAATTCCTGTCCCTGTTCTTGGTGCCAGTTGCTTATTTTATTATGAAATCTTGAGATATAAAGCCATTATCACAGAAAATGTAATATACAGCATCCCTTGCAGGGACAAATATGTACAACCTTACATGGATTTAGAGAGTTTGAAAGAGAATAATTGTCATGTTACTAATTTTACTTTTTAATATCTTGATTTAAAATAGAAAAATGAAGGTGCTTCTCAAAACCATAGGAATTTCAGACACTTATTATCAGAGAACACAGAAGAATTGAGATTAGAAGCCACTACGTTTTAGAGGGTACCTGAAGTTTACTGTCTTGACACTTAATTTGTGTGGAGATTAGTAAGAAAATACCCAGATACAAACCACTGGCCTCTTTAGAGCCTGACTGTACCCAACATGTCCAACTTGGTCACTTCTTGGGGCTGGAGTTGGAAGTCCTATTCCTGGGCCTTCATGACTGACCACTGCCTTTCCTTCCCAAACACTCTTAGCATGTCCTTCTTCCCAAGGGCGTTCCTTCCTTCAAGGCTCTAGGTAAAGTCAAATCTCCACACCTGCATCAGACTCTGGGGTTTGATCAAAGTTTGGCCATTATTAGCTGTGCAATCCTGGATGAATTAGTTGATATTAATAAATCTTAATTTCTGCATCTGCAAAATGGAGACAATATTATTGCCTTTCCCAGGGGGTTGTTAGGTGGTTTAAAGGAGCCAGTCTTTGAAAAGTGCTTCATAGAGTGTCGGGGACATACACTGGATGCCAAAAGAAAAGTGTCAAAAAAATGTATACACATTTTAAGAAAGGAAAACTATATTAAATTTGTGATACTCAATATATACCGATCACAAAAGAAGTCATGTTTGACTTCTGCAATTACAAGAGATGCTCAAAGTGGTTACCATCAGCATCCAGACACTTCTGATTATGGGGAACTACTGCTGGAGCAACGTTGCCCAAAGTGTCCACCTGTATTCAATTTTTGGCACCCCCTGTATAATGTTGTTTGCTCTTGTTTACCTGTCTTTCTGTCAAATTTATATTAGATAAGCTGTATAAACCCAGACTTTTGTAGGTCAAAATGGCAGACTACTGGCAGTTTCTTATGGTTCCACGAAATAGCTGGTAGACTTTTTATATGATTTTTTTTTTATTAAGAGAGGATCCAGATCAAATGATTGCTCTCTGATTGTAGGACTGACCATTAGTGTGATGATAATTCCAACTTCATGTTGGCTATTCATATATAGATTATAGGAAAAAATGATACTGCTGAGATGGGGAACCCTTAAAACTATCTTAGTACCATGTTCTCCCACCATCTTATACCTTGAATCAATACTGGTGACCACATTTATAAAGTCAAACCCTGTATTAGCACTCATGAATTTTGGTGAGACACAAAGTTACTTTTGAAATCATGTGTCTTGTCATCTTTTTTTCCTTAGGGATAGATGTCCATATTTAACAAGGTTTCAATTTTCTCATCTCTGTGATATAGTTAACCTTTCTCTTAAAAGGTATCTGGGGCTGCAATAGTATCCATGTAGAATGCTCGGCACTTTGGGTATTTATTGCTAGTCTTTAATCATTTGGTCTTCAGAGTTTAGGTAGGTTGGTGTAAAAATAATTGTGGTTTTTGCAATTATTTTTAACCTTTTAAACCGCAATTATTTTGCATCAATAATGAAACTCTCAGAAAAAAGTTGTCACTAACTTGGAAGTTTCAAATTATACATATATGAATTTTTTTTGAGTTCATTTTCTATTTAGTCACAGTAGATGCTGTCTTCTCTACTCTTACTTAGTATGCCAGTCAAAATCATGGAAGAACTCAGCACTTAACCTTCTCTAATAAGATAAATTCTCCACCTGTGGTGATGGTGAATGAAATGTTTTCCTGACACCGTAATTATCTTTGGAAGTCATTTACACAGGGATGACTTACTGAAGACGAGGGGCTGACATACCTGAAAGGAGTCGACTGTCTGAAGCATAATAGTGACAATTTCTGATAAGGGCACTTTACGGGTTCAGCGCCTCCTGCACGTTCCTCTAGTACAACAGTCTATGCAAGCCATGGAAGCAAAGAATAAATGTGAAATACCTTAAAGTCTTTTTCTATTTATAAATAATTATAAAACAGCTATTGTCCACTTATTAATCTTAAAGTGAAGTTGTATGGGTGTCATAGAAAGTAAATGATCATCCTCTGGGATGGTGGTTGAGTTTATTAGGAAAGAGAAGAAAGTAATCTTGAAGTAGGAATTTAAAGTATATAGATAGGAAGCTTAGAATAACTTCGTTTCAGCAAATTATTTTTGTTTTTACTTTATGCTGGTTCCTTTGCTGTTTATTCTCACCTTTCCTCATGAGTTGTACTTGTAGTATTTTGGGATATTTCTGTATTCCCCCGAAAGAGGCATTGCACAATCATTAATTTGAATGAGAGAAGATTTACACTTTATGCTATTTTAAAAAATTACCGTACAGGTATTTAGAAATTATGGAGTTGATTTTCTACAACACAAACATTGTTATTAGGAAACTCGAATCCCAAATTTTAAACTGTAGTCTTTTGGATCTGTGAGGGCAAAGCTAGCAAGGACAGAAATTAAACTTCTTTTACAGATAACTTCTATACTTAGAGAAAAAACCTCTGTGTTCCTTCAGATATTTTATATTAATTATGTTATCACTTCTTTCCCTTTTCCTTGGTCTTTTAGTACCAAAGAGGAGTAATTTCTTTTTCTTTTCTCATTTTTTGTATTTTTAAATTTTTTTCAATTACACTTGACATTCAATATTATTTTATATTAGCTTCAGGGGTACAGAATAGTGGTTAGACATTTATATAATTTACGAAGTGATTCCCTTTGATTAGTCTGATACCCAACTGGCACTATACATAATTATTACAACATTATTGACCATATTCCCTATGCTGTCTTTTACATCCCCGTGACTATTTTGTAACTACCAAATTGTACTTCTTAATCTCTTCACCTTTTTAACCCAGACCCTAACCTCCCTTCTATTGGTAACTATCAGTTTATTCTTTGTATCAATCAGTCTGTTTCTGTTTTGTTTGTTCATTTACTTTGTTCTTTAGATTCCACATATGAGTGAGATGATATGGTATTTGTCTTTCTTCACCGGACTTATTTCATTTAGCATAATACCCTCTAAGTCCATCCATGTTGTTGCAGATAGCAAGATTTCATTCTTTTTTATAGCCAAATAATATTTCATTGTATATGTATGCCACGTCTTTATCCAGTCATCTATTGATTGGCACTTGGGTTGCTTCCATATCGTGGCTGTTGTAAATAACACTGCAATGAAACATAGGGGTGCAACTATCTTTTCAAATTAGTGTTTGGATTTCTTAGAATAAATACCCAGAAGTGGAATAGCTGGGTCATAAGGTAGTTCTGTTTTAATTTTTTGAGGAACCTCCATATTGTTTTCCATAGGGGCTGCACAGCTTTGCAATCCCACCACCAGTGCAGAGGGGTTCTGTTTTCTCCACATCACCACCACTTGTTTAGTGATTTATTGATGATAGCCATTCTGACAGGAGTGAGGTGATATCTCATAGTAGTTTAAATTGCAGTTCTCTGATTAGTGGCATTAAGCATCTTTTCATATGTCTATTGGCCATGTGTATGTCCTCCTAGGAGAAATGTCTATTCAGGCCCTTTGCCTGTTTTTTAATTGGATTGTTGGGGTTTTTGGTGTTGAGTTGTACGAGTTCTTTATAAATTTTGGAAACCCCTTTTGGATTATCATTAGAGGATATCTTCTCTCATTCAGTAGGTTGTCTTTTCATTTTGAGATGGTTTCCTTGCTGTACAAAAAATTTTTAGTTTGATGAAGTCCCATTTGTTTATTTTTTCTTTTGTTTCCCTTGCCTGGGGATATATATCAGAAAAAATTATTACTAAGTGCAGTGTCACAGAGTTTACTCTCTGTGAGGTCTGACAATTATGTTTGCAAACTCATCCTATAAAAGTGCTACATACATCATTGCTGAATATCACTGTGGTCACCTTCAAAGTACTCCCCTTGGGAAGCTATGCACCGATGCTAGTCTACCCTTCAAAGCAATTTTGGAACTCTTTTCCTGGAATGGCCATCAGAGCTGTCATCACATTACCCTTGATGTCCTGAATGTTATCCAAATATCTTCCTTTCAATATTTCCTTTATCTTTGGGTATAGAAAGAAATCATTGGGGGCCAGATCAGGTGAATAGGGAGGGCGTTCTAATACAGTTATTTGTTGCTGGGTAAAAACTCCCTCGCAGACAGTGCCAGGTGAGCTGGTGCATTGTGATGTAAGAGCCATGAATTGTTGGTGAAAAATTCAGGTCGTTTTCATCTTAACTTTTTCATGCAGCCTTTTCAGCATTTCCAAACATGCTGAACTGTAGTTAACTGTAGTTCCAGTTGGTACAAATTCATAATGAATAACCCCTCTGATATCAAAAAAGGTTAGCAACATCATTTTGACTCTTGATTTGGAGTGACGAAACTTTTTTGGTTGCGCAGAATTGGTTGACTTCCATTGTATACTTTAACCCTTTGTTTCAGGGTCATGTTGAAACACCCACGTTTCATCACCGGTGATAACACTCCCAAAACATTGTCTTGCTTCTCCAGAAGGTCTCAGCGAACTTCAACTCTCCTTTGCTTTTGTTCATTGGTGAGCTCCTTTGGGACCATTTTTGCACACACTTTTCTCATGCCAAGATTTTCTGTTAAGATTTTCCTAAATGTTTCTCTATTGTTTTTCACTTGGTCTGCTATGCTGTTTACAGTCAGCTGACAATTTTGATGCACAATTCGATGAATTTTTGCAATGTTTTTGTCAGTTCTGCTCACTACTGGCCACCCTGACCTCTCTTCATCAGTGACTCATTCTCTCCCCTCAGAAAAACATTTAATCCAATTACACACTGCCATTTTCTTCATGGTATTATCCCCATAAACTTGGACTGACATGTCCCTGATTTCACTTCCATGCTTGCCAATTTAACAAATTTAATGTTTGTTCATTGCCCTCATTCAAGCTCAGACGTTGTTGCAATGGCATACAAAAACACGCAGCAACAGTAACGAACGCCATTCAGCAAGACACTGCCACACGTCAGCACGAACACAGTGTGAGACACTGATGTACCAAGGTTATGAAACCTTACTGAGCTGTTTGTACAGTGCTGTGAATGTAAGCACACAGTGGCAAGTTTGCAAACTTAATTGTCTGACCTGGTATGTTTTCTTTTAGGTGTTTTATGGCTCCAAGTCTTACATTTAAGGCTTTAATCCATTTTGAGTGTATTTTTGTAGATGGTAGAAGAAGGTGGTCTAGTTTCATTTTCCTACGTGTATCTTTCCAGTTTTACCAACACCATTTTTTGAATAGACTATCCCATTGTATATTTTTGCCTCTTTTGTCATGGAATAGTTGACCATATAGGCATGGGTTGATTTCTGGCTTTTTTATTCTGTTTCATTGATCTATGTGTCTGTTTTTATGCCAGTGCCATGCTGTTTTGATAACTATAGCCTTGTAGTACTATTTTTTTATCCGGTAGCATGGTATCTCCTACTTTGTCCTTCTTTATCAAGATTCCTGTGGCTATTCCAGGTCTTTTGTGCTTCCATATAAATTTGAGGATTATTTGTTCTAGTTCTGTGAAAATGTCATTGGTGTTTTGAGAGGAATTACATTGAATCTATAGATTGCTTTGGGTAGCATGGACATTTTAATAATGTTAATTCTTCCTATCCATTAGCATGGTATATGCTTCCATTTATTTGTATTTTCTTTCTTCAGTGTCTTTTAGTTTTCCGAGTAGAAGCCTTTTGCCTCCTTGATTACTTTATTCTTAGGTATTGTTTTTCATGCAGTTGTAAGTAGGATTTTCTTAATTTATTTTTCTGGTAGTTCATTATTGATATATAAAAATGCAGCCAATTTCTGAATATTAATTTTGTATCCTGTTACTTTACTTAATTCATTTATCAGGTCTAACAGATTTTTGGTGGTATCTTTAGGGTTTTCTATGTATAGTATCATGTCATCTGCAAATAATGACAGTTTTACTTCTTCCATTCCAGTTTGGATGCCTTTTATTTCTTTTCCTTATCTGATTGCTGTGGCTATGACTTCCAGGTAATTTCTTTTCTCTAAGAAGATGACTCAGTGTAGTTATGGGAGGCAAAAGTGTAAGAGCAAAGGGCAAGCATTTTGGAATCAAAAAGACCTCTGTGATACCGGGTCCAGCTTTTTGGTTTGTCAAGTGACTTCTTTCAACCTTTGTTTCTCACCTGTAGAGTTGGGATGATACTAATTAATGGGTATTGTATTTGACACAATGCTAAGCCTGGCATAAGTGAGTCATTGTGTGGGGGACGAGGATGACTATAGAGGAGCCTTATTTTGAATGTCAGAAATTACAGCATAATCAGTATTGCCTTTCTAAAAGAATTTATTTAGAAGCTTTAAAATATTCTGTCTTTACTAAAACATTTTATGGGATTGCCTTCAAAGCTATTTTAAATCTGTCAAAAAGAATTAGTATCATCAATTTATAGTCACACCTGATTTTTCACACAAAACAGCATTACTCTCTATGACCAGCCCTGCCTCTGAGTGGCCTATGGCTAATCTTAGTTCATTCTCAGAAGGTAAGGACTTAGCATCTCTGCACATGTGCAAAGAAATATGTATCTTCCATTGCCCTTAAGATTATTCCAAAGAAGAGTTTCAAAGCTGTTTTACATGGTAGTAGTGATGTTGGTGTTCATAGGTATTCTTCCCGTGGACTCATCTACCTGAAAGGAGTCATTAGGTCTGTGAATTCTGGCCTGTTTTTTTTTTTGTTTTTTTTAATTAAATTTATTGGGGTGACAATTGTTAGTAAATTTACATAGATTTCAGGTGTACAATTCTGTTACATCGTCTATAAATCCCGTTGAGTGTTCACCACCCAGAGTCAGTTCTCCTTCCATCACCATATATTTGATCCCCTTTAACCTCATCACCTAACCCCCACCCCCTTACCCTCTGGTAACCACTAAATTATTGTCTGTGTCTATGAGTTTTTGTTTCTCATTTGTTTGTCTTGTTCTTTTTGGTTTATATACCACATATCAGTGAAATCATAGGGTTCTCTGCTTTTTCTGTCTGACTTATTTCACTTAGCATTATACTCTCAAGATCCATCCATGTTGTCACAAATGCTCCTATATCATCTTTCCTTAATGCCGAATAGTATTCCATTGTGTATATGTACCACAACTTCTTTATCCATTCATCTATCGAAGGACATTTTAGTTGTTTCCATGTCTTGGCCACCGTAAACAAAGCTGCAATGAACATTGGACTACACGTGTCTCTGTAGAGAAATGCTTTTATATTTTTGAGGTAGATACCCAGGAGAGTGATTGCTGGGTCATATGGTAATTCTATTCGTAATTTCTTGAGGAACTTCCACACTGCCTTCCATAGTTGGCCTGTTTTTAATAATCTTACTACTTCATAGTCTCACTTCAACAGAGAATAGAAAAGTGCCAGAGGAAAATCTCTGGTGCTTCAGAGAAGATGGAAGACTAATTATACCTGAAGATTGGTTGCAGATCTAATGTGGGAGTTACTTTCTTACGGGGAAACTTGCCTGCACATTATCCATGATTCATCGTAAGGTTCTTTGCTGATGACTAGAAAAAAGAACACCAGATACTAAAATTTGTAATGAGTAGGACGTTGCAGCAAGAGAATAGAAATTTTTGAGGCAATTCCATTCTATTTGATAGTCATTTAGCCAGCTTTGAGGTGAGAAGTCTGGTTTGTCGTCATTGCTATTCCCCTCACGTATCACTTTCCTATTAGGCCAGGTAAGGAATGCAAAATGGGAAGTGTTTTACTACAGGAAGCATATGTGAAGCAATATGATACATGCAACTATTCTCATCTTGGAAATGACTGTTTATATATACCTTTCTTAGGTTCTAAATTGCCTTTTGGCATCAAATCCTGCTAATGAGGACATTTTCAACTGGATCTTGTCAAACCATTTTTTTGTCCTTGGAGAAACCTATGAGAGAAAATTCCCCGGGATAAAAATCATTTTTTCAAATTAAAATTGGAATCTCTATAGAAGAAAAGTGATAATTTGGGGGTTTATTTTCTATTTAAATTTATAATATTTGCCATATCTTTTTAAATGACAAGTGATCTTAAGGAAAGAAAATGAATTATTAAAAGTTCTCTCTAGATTTTAATGTCTTTACCTCTCCCCATTATGGATATTTGAGTATTAAATATAACTATTCACTTAGAACCATGAATAACATGTGGAATATCCCACCTTTATTGAATGAGAGGACGCTTTTCTCTTGAAAGAAATGTGATTTTATTTTTAACATTTCAAAAAGTAGTACCATATGATCTCACTTATATATGGAATCTAAAGAAAAGACTATGTGAATGAACTAATCAGAAACAGTTTTGGGGACACAAAGAAAAAACCGAGAGTTGTTAGATGGGTGTTGGGGGGGGAGGTTGGGGATAAGGGGAAAGGTGAAGGGATTTGGAAGGAGCTGGTAACCACAAGCTGGCCTCAGGGTTTTTTTGAAAATTAATTTGGGGAAGGTATTCAATAATGTTGTAAAGATTTTGTTGGGTATCCGATGGACATGCGTTTTATTTGGGAGACCACCTCAGGGATACTGTGGACACCTGATCATGGCATTGTACACCAGAAGCTAATCATTAATGAATGCCAACTATAATTTTATATATATAATGTGATGGTTCAGTGTGAGGTCGGAGGGATAGTGGATGGGGGGAGGGGGGTTCACAGTGTGAGGGATATAAATGATGAACGTCTAAGTATTACCTTGTCTTGTACACCTGAAACTAATAAATAAAAATAAAAATAATAAAAATAATAATAATAAATAAATAAATTAAAAAAAAAAAGAAGATAAGAGAAAATGGAAAAAAAAAAAGTAGTCAGTGATTCAGTCACATTTACTTCTCTTTGATCTTGCTTTCCTTTAAATAATGCTAGTGTGTGGGATCCAAATGATGGTAGTTTAAAAACCAGTTTTACATGCACACATGCAGACACAGCCTCTAATTATGCAAATTGATTTAAAAGGATTTTCATTTATAGTAATGGAAAGCTTTTACTGTTTGGGGAAAGCTTTAGCTTTTGGGGAATTTTAGGCATCAAATAACCTGTGAATTCAACAGACTGTTCTTGGTAACTAAAGATTAGTTATTTTCTTATTTAAATTTTTTATTTTTGTTTTCAGAATAAATTTTAGTTGGATGTGTTTTCTTTGACTGCTATTTTACAGTGTGTATTATAGAGACTTCAGCTTCTCTATTCTTATTCTTACTGCCCATAACATTTTTTTTTTCTCCTTGGTCTTTCCTTAGCTTGGCCATTGTGTAAGTACTTTATGAATGGATAAATGATCATATATTGACATATTCAATTATTTTTTAACAATTGGGAAATGTTAGTTTTATGGGTATATGCTGCAAATATTATCATTCAAGAGTTTTTATAAATTAAACAGAATTGAGCGCTTAAATATCACCTGTATTTTCCACATCTGTAAATGGATTTTTTTACTGTAGTTTGTAATAATACAAAGTAGAGATTTTGTTGTAGAAATTTTACTTCTCAACATAGAACTAACAACAAGTAATAAAATTGTAAATACTTATGCACTTATGTTTATCCTCTCAAAAGTATAATTTTTTTTCATGCTCTGAAAATCAAATTATGTTTCTTTGAAGCCTTTGCTCAAATTATTTGTTGCTTGAACTTTGGCATAGTCTACATACACATTCATTTCTTCAAGTATTAATAAGCTGTGACTTGGAGCAGTGCTTCTCAAAACTACTTGTGGTGAAGAACCTGTTTTTTTTTAAACTTTCACTCTATGATAAATCAATATATTTGCAAAAATGTAATAAAAAATGGATTACTAGAAAGATTTAAGAAGACACTGAAAATACTTAATTTTTATTAGGTGCCACAGACCTAAAATTATTCCTAAGTTTTCTAAAATATTTATAGTCAGTTTCTGTACTTACTTTATCTGGGACCAGTAAGAAACTTGACAGACAGACACCAGTCCACAGGACACACTTTGAGTAGCAGGGTACTAGGGACGGCCTAGGGTGTGGCAAGATGGGCTTGAGGGAACACTTGAATAAGCTGGAGCCAGCGCTCCTGAGAAAACACTAGACAGTAGTTAGAGCCTTTCAGCTGAGGAGTTGGTGGATCTTGGTTTCCCTGAAGTGTGTGACCAGCCTCCTGGGGTGGGCTGCTTCTGAGTTCACAAGAGTCTCCTTGGAATAATCTGTCACCTTAAAAAGCAGGAAAGGTTTAATTTACATACATCAGCTGAAATACTCTTTAACAAAGGGCGATCTCAAAGATCTGTGTAAAACTCTACTTATCATACAAGCAGCCAGAGAAATTGGTAGGTTTGGGTCAGGAGTACCATAAAAAATATTGCATCTAAAATAGTGAATTAAAGATGCTTTAAATTCTTATATCAAATCTTGAACAAGTAGAAAGTAGCACCTTGTATTATAAATTTGGTATAGAAGTTTATATAAATTTTAATTTTCTTAAATGAATAGATAAAAACTACCATGTTCCTTGGTATATAGTAGATTCCCAATAAATGCTAATTCCCCTGTTAGATAGTAAGTCGGCTGAGCAAAGGGGCCAGAGCTCAGGAAACTTTACATCCTGCACAATGCTTTACACATAATAGGAACTCAGATAGTTGCTGAAGGGAAAATAAAGAGATAGTCTGACCTCTGTAAAATATGCTTTTAGTTTCATGGGGAAAGATGAAAAGTAATGGGTTCATATAGTTTGTCTTTCTTTTTGGAATAAATTAGATAATGAGATGACACTAACAGCTCACTCTTAGTTTTGCTGTAAGCCAACCATAATGGTAATACTTGAGATTAATCTGACATTTTTTTCTTCTATGGCTCAATGCATTTATACAAATCATTTTGTATCCACTTTCAACTATTTACTCCCTTCTTTATAATTGTGAGCTCTTACACATTTCTGTAGAATAGTTAGAGATGGGTTCTTCCTGAACTGGTTGACATTCAAAGTTAGTCTTTCTTGTCTCCTTTGATTGTTTTGCTACTACCTGGTGGAGAGTTATTCCTTGAAATCTGTAATAATCAAATAAAACAGTAACATTTCTTATGTATAAAAAAGATTCATTAGATGTTCCAAAGTCAGAAATGAAGAAAGCTCTTGTGCATTGACAGACTCTGTCTTGCCAATGGTGACCCTGGATTGTCTCCATCTTCCTTCTGTTTCTTTTTCTAATGATTTTTGGGTTGGTGTGGTATGGCAAACAGCAGCAATAGCCAATGATTGGCTCTTTACAATTGATAACTTTTGGGGAGTTGTTAAGATTTCACTTTTTCTTTGGTACTTAGTTTAAGGATGTATCACTTGTTTTTAATGTTTTGTCTACACTTCCAGTAAGTGACAGCTGTATCTTGTGTTTGGTTTGTGTTCTCTAGCTGAGATCAGGAGGTGCACAAGTGTTGGAAGGCTGCATTGCTGAAATCCACAACATCACCAGCTTAGACATCTCTGACAATGGTAAATTAGAAATAAGGAAAGAGAAACAGTATTATTTGCAGCAAGTTAGTAAAAGGAAACTCATCTTCTAGCCCAGTCTAGACAACACCTTAATATAAATGTTATTTTACTCTTTATCTACATAATAGTACTTTTAAATTTAACAATGGAGTTTATTTATGAAATAAATCTGTGCCAATGTCTTACTAAATTGATTCCATGGCCAAAAATGCAAAATCTATGCAGTAAACAAAAGTCAGTTTAAAAAATATTGTAAATACATTGATAAAGATCTGAGATGAGCCTTTTGCATTCTTACTGATAATAAAGTTGAGCCCTTGTTTATTTATTTAGAAGTTTGTTTCATTAGCATCATTTCTGCTATTGTAGCATGAATATGAACCTGTTAAATTTGCACAGACAACTGCAGACACCTGCCAGTAAACAGTGTGCTGGAATCTTCTCTCACTGAGTGATAGGAGGGCTAAATCTTTTCTGCCGTTCTCCATTCCCAATCCCCACGATCTTTATTTAGCCACTGATTGTGTAAGAGAATGTAGAAAATTAATTTTTAGAGAATGAGTTTATCACTGTGAAATAACAGAGCAAGAAAAGAGAGCAAAAAGTTCTTTTGAAAAAGACAAGATGAGAATCCCAGGCCCTCAGGAAAGTCATCCATCTGCATGTCGCCTTTGCTTAATTGTGTTCTAGTTGAGAGTTCATTTGTACATGTGTTCTGATTTTCCACTTCCTTTCATTTTTTCCAGGTTTAGAATCTGACCTATCTACCTTAATAGTGTGGCTCAGTAAAAACAGATCAATACAACACCTGGCACTAGGCAAAAATTTTAATAATATGAAATCCAAGTAAGAGTTTTGAATTTTTTTCATATGATAATGATGAAAATAACCAGCTTCCTGAAAACTTTTGGTTTGATTCCGTCTACATCTTTAAAATATCTCTTTAGAAATCTGACACCTGTGTTGGACAACTTAGTACAGATGATTCAAGATGAAGAATCAGTGAGTATTATTTAAAAATTTTTTGCCTAAAGTCTTTGTTATCATTCTTATTTTATATTTATATTTATATTTTTTGTATTTATATTTTATATTTATATATAATTATTTATATTGGGTTAATGCTGATTGATATACTTTCAGATAATTTTATCTGTGTATACATTTTCTATTGTTATTTTTTAATGGAATAAATACTTAAGCTTTAGTACAGCTATAGAATGTATTTAAAACTTACTCTTCACTTGATTCAACTCTTCATTAATTAAAGGAAGATTGTAACTAATATTTAAAAGAAATATAAATTGACTCCTAAGCCCATCTTTTAATAAGCCTTAGATTTTCTAACTTCACCTAATGCACTAATCTGCAGGCATGAATTGCTATAACATAGTTGACTTTATGACCTTATAACATGCTGAGAAACATCATATTGCTAATTTCAATTTCATCTAGTAATTACACAGAGATGCAGGAGACTAAGAAAGTTGTCTTCCATCTGAAACTGCTTCTTGAGCTCTAGTAATCCTATATTTTTCCCCCTTTAGTGGCTCCTGGCCAATAATTTATTCAGGATAAAGAAATTTGATTTCAAATACCCTATTTTGTTGCCCTTAAACGTGCACTAGAAAATAAAAAAGATATTTTATAAACAAAGTAAGAAGCACTTTACTGTTAACTTCTTTAATTTAAACCTGGTGTTTTATATCTTATATTTTACTGATGCTCTTTAAGATTTTATCCCTAGTCCTATTTGGCTGCCAAACTCGGCTTTTATGGTTTCTAAAATCCAAATCAATTTGTATTTCTACTATGCAGATTTGCATTCTTCATGTTAGTGATAGTTACTTTTGTGGGTCATAAGAGTGATTTCATACATTAATTGTGTGAGAGATGTCACATATTTTAAAGGTATAATATTCCCTTTTGAATTTATATGGGGTAGTAGGAAATTCTATAAGCTAATTTTTCTGAGAATGCTAAGGGCCAGGAGAGATGAGGACTGGAACTTTTCCTTACTTGCCCTTGTTCACACCTCTTTTTGGAGCTCTGATCTGGAATGCAGGGAACATTCTGTTCTTCTGCCTCTTCATTGTGTGGATATAGTTTCTAATCGGTCCAGAAAGGAAACTCATTATTATTTAATGAATTCAAGCACTTCTCTCTTTGTCCTCATTTTCTAATAAACCCCATGTTTTATTATTCTTATACTGGGTTATTAAAATTAAAGGCATAATTAGGACATAATTTACACTTTTCAGAATTTAGGCTATTTGTTTTACATATTTAATTTGACTTTACACTGCCCTGTTTTATTCACGATTCTGATTTCCTAGTATTGACCCAGTTTTTAAAAATTGGGGAAGCTAATATGCAGAATCGTATTTTAATATTCATCCCAAATTTTTTTCTTAGCACATATTTTAGGAAAATGTATATTTTATGAAAAATACATTTATTAATTTCATGTTTTGCTTATTGCATGAGGGTCTTCAAACTCTTCCTATAATTTTGAAAGTCTCACTTAAAGATAATCCTGATATTTAAAACACACTTAAAAACATATTTGCAGATGGTAAAGTTTTCTTGAATTCTGTCAAGTTATAAGTTTGAATTAGTGTGCCGCTAATAGTGTACAGTGAAAAGCTTTATGTTCATGTCATTGAAAAGTAGGTGGCTTTTTCAAAAAGCAATTACCATCTATTTTTTTTCTACTTCTAAATCAGTAATGTGTAAAGCAATTTAAAATGATCAGGAGTTGAGTCTTGTGAATAACTGACACAGCTGGGCTCATTTTTTGTTTTTATTTTTTTATAGGTTTTACGTAGATAAAGCAATCTCTTTGTTTTTTATATTCTGACCTTCTGTTTGTAGACCTTTTTGCTTGACAGCCGAGGGAATCCTTGATTTGCCCAGTGTTGCACATTATGTTCAGTTGGAAAACTTACCTATCCATGGGCTCCAATATCACCTTTAACTGTAGACAGTGGTTGTCAGGCTGCTGTGCCCCATCTTGGGACAGTAACACGGCAGGGTGAGGGTGATAAGGAATCTAGCTTTGAAGTGTTCCGTACAAACCCATGTTGTAACCAGTAGAACTTAATGTGTGTCTCCCAGGAATGCCTGCAGCAAGGAGACAATTTCAGATTACCATGTTCGGCTATGAAAAGAAATAGAAAGATTTCCAATAATGATGTTACATGGAAGTGCAATAAATTAAGAAAGGATGACCTTATAAATATGCATGCAATTCAGGCTGTTCTGTGTGCATTAATGAGTCTGCCTGTTATTTGTAAGTGTTAACTGGAGTGTATTTGAGTTTGAACATAGTCCTGGAACAGGTGCTTGCTGTCTTTGAGATTTGGCAGTTTTACAGTATTTGGAAGAAGCTGTAATATATCATTTTTGTAGCAGTTGAATAACAATTATTGAAACGATGAGAGATGTGATTACAGCTTTTTATTAAAGCAACATTGCATTTATTTTTATTTAAAACATTAAGTTTCTCGAGTCTAAAGCATTTTTAGTTAAGTTCTCTCCATTTACTTAAGTGTAGGATCTTAAGAAAATTGAAACAGCTTTGCTAAACAAGCTAGAGTCTAAGCTTATGTGGGCTTTTGGCTGAGGTTTTAATTGCCTTGACACTTAACATGCCATTTGACTTTTAAAAGTTTGATTCTAATTAATGTAATATTATCTTTTGATTTTACCATAGATGTACTCAGTTTAGAAAACATGATCAAATTTGGACAACAAATATAGTCCCTTGGTAAAACTATAACCAAACTCAGAGTGCCACTTTGTGGATATCTGAGTCTTGAAGCCCTCAGCACCTTCATACTGCCTCCTGCAGCCATTTAGCAGATGTGCCTTAAACAGGTGTTTCTTTGGAAGTCAATCTTTAGTGGTTGAGTGGACACAGATACACCCCAGGCTTTTTGTGGGAGTCATAGACCACTGGGCACACCTTCAGAGCTCTAGTCCCACGAGCCACCATGGAATCTGGTCATAGATGACCCTTGAAGCTGCTTCCAGTATCCATCTCCCTGTAGTACCAGCACTCCTTATATAAAAGCAGATAAAACTGTTTAGTGTGGTGGGGCCAGTATAGACCATGTCAGGAGTGGTCTAACCCAGAGACAGCCACACCCCCAGGGAAGTCTGAACTCTGACTTTTAGAGCCACATTGGTTTAAATCCTGGAATTCTTATTTCATTAAATCATGCCCTAATTCAAGGATTGCAAATTCAAATGTCTACAGGGCTAGGAAAACAACATAAATAAGCAAAGTGACCAGGATGAAAATAGGGGGCCCTAGTCATTTTTTTTGTCAGATATTATGCAGGCCAACCAGAACTGCCTCCAGGCTGAGTGGCTGTCAGCCTCTGGCTTAAATGGGCAGTGAGCGGCTTGGTCTTGGTTCACCATAAAGCTTATATTAATAATAAGGTCATCCACATTGGACTTCTTTTTCTTTTTAATTGTTAAGTATGTCTTTTGATTACCTTATATGTTTATAAGGTAAACCTAAGGTGATGATCAAAGATCTAAGATAAGCTAATAGGGGCAATGTTATGTAGGATTAAGCACACAGAATCTAGAATCAGACCATCTGGTTCCTGCTCAGCTACTTTTTAACTGTGTGACCTTGGTTGGGTCATTTAACGTTTTTGTTTATTTGGGAAACGGGGATAACAATATCTACTATAAGAATACTTATAGTAGGTATTCTTATATTAGGTATTCTTATATTAGGTACCGTGTTTCCCCAAAAATAAGGCCTAGCCGGACAATCATCTCTAATGCTTCTTTTGGAGCAAAAATTAATATAAGACCCGGTATTATATTGT
Organism: Rhinolophus hipposideros; assembly: GCF_964194185.1. NCBI lineage: Eukaryota > Metazoa > Chordata > Mammalia > Chiroptera > Rhinolophidae > Rhinolophus > Rhinolophus hipposideros. The sequence continues at coordinate 25,563,223 of NC_138065.1, forward strand.
ATTATACCCGGTATTATATTGTATTGTATTATATTATATTATATTATACCTGGTATTATATATTACACTATGTTACATTACATTACGTTATGACCCGGTCTTATAGTAAAATAAGACCAGGTCTTATATTAATTTTTGCTCTAAAAGAGGCATTAGCGCTGATTGTCCAGCTAGGTCTTGTGTTCGGGGAACACGTTATTAGGTAATATAAGAATACTTATATAAGAATACTAAATATTCTTATGTTAGGTATTCTGGGAGGATTAAATGAACAAACATATGTAAAAACCTTAAACAGTGGTTCAACATTATAAGAGTTCAATAAATGTCAGCTATTACTAATCTCAGCTGGTTTTTATTTTGCATTTGTCCTCCATTAGTAATTTGTACTCCATTAGTAATTTTCATGCAATTTTCACCTTGCATGAAAATAAAATGGGTAAAAAGGGATAAGTGTAGCCATACTGAACCTAAGAAATTTTTGTGTAGCATTTTATTCATCCTATTCTCCACTTCAAAGAGTTGGGCTCTTCCACTCTGCGTATCTTTCCACAGCTTCCCTTAGAGGAGAGTCAGACAGTATCCAGAATTAAAACAAAATCCCTCTGTGTTTTAATCCAAAGGCCCATTTTATGCCAGAACCTTCAGATCCCATTCATTAGTGTCGTAAGCCATAAGTTTACAAATGCACTTAGAGCACTTAGAGCAGTGATATGTCCCCTTGATGATTCTCCATGACGTGGGTCATCGAGTGATAGCTGTTTTGATAAGCCGGTGTGCATGCTTCCTATTGTTCCCTCCACAGCCTCTGCAGTCTTTGTCCCTGGCTGACTCGAAACTCAAGACCGAAGTCACCATCATCATTAATGCCCTGGGAAGCAACACCTCCCTGACCAAAGTGGACATCAGTGGGAATTCCATGGGGGACATGGGAGCGAAGATGTTGGCCAAAGCTCTTCAGATCAACACCAAGCTCAGGTACGTGAGTCAGGTACTCAGGCCCGAAACATGTATGCTTGTTTTAAGAAAGGCCTACAAAGAATTGTGGCCAGCAAGCGTCAGAGAGCTGGCTGTGCCTGAGGTGGCTAAGCTTCCCAGGAGGCCAGCTGGGAAGAAGAGATGAAAATTTGAAGTCTTTTGTCAAAATAGTTGCAAGGATGTTCCCAAATTTAGACATAGTGATTCCTTTAAGCTTTGTTTTAAAGATTTCCATTGGGAGGTGAAACCTGACTGAGAGCTGTTGCAGTTTCTTTTTCACATTAGTGTTGACACTGATCAATGTATGGGGATGCAGTGGGCAGCAGAAGAGGATCTGAGGTCAGTGTCACGTAAGCAGAGCTGTGAAGACGACGGCAGGAGTAACTTGAGGGCTTTTCTGTATGTGGTGTGAGCGCATCATCTTGTCTTCCTCTCCTCACTCCTGTTAGTATAGAGACAGAAAATCCAAGGGATACGTGAGATCCAATGGTTCAAAGGCAAGTTGAGACTGGGTACTAAATGCTTTTTGTTCAGCGGTTTCCATCTTTATGTTCCCAAGATTGGCTTTCCTTAAGGATCAGCCACGTGGTAAAAACTTTTCTTTAGAACTAGTTATGTGGTAACCATGTAGCTTCTATCATTCAGAGACCTGGGTTACCCAAAGTCCAGCAGTCTGGTGAATTAGGAGTTAATTCATTTTACTCTGCAAGGGCTCATTCTTATGTTTTCCTTGCTCTTCAGTGTAAGACAGAGCCTGAATTTTCTTTCTAAATTGAATCCAAAACCCTAAACCTGCAGCCGTTTCTTTGAAGATAAGTATGATGTGTGACAATTAAGTTCATGAACTTCTTGCAACAATGTTGCTAACCTTTTTTGATATCAGAGGGATGATTCATTATGAATTTGTAGCAACTGGACAAACATTTACCAAGTTTCCTATTTGGAAGTGCTGAAAAGGCAGCGTGAAAAGACGACCTGAACTTTTCTCCAAAAAGTCATGGATCTTGCATCACAACAATGCATCAGCTCACATGGCACTGTCTTTGAGGGAGCTTTTAGCCTGTAAACAAATAACTGTATCGGGACACCTCCCTAATCACCTGATCTGGCTCCCAATGACTTCTTTCTTTATCCTAAGATAAAGGAAATATTGAAAGGAAGACATTTTGATGACATTCAGTACATCAAGGGTAATACGATGACAGTTCTGATGGCCATTCCAGTAAAAGAGTTCCAAAATTGCTTTGAAGGGTGTACTAGGCACAGGCGTCAGTACATAACTTCCTAAGGGAAGTACTTTGAAGGTGACTGAAGTGATAGTCAGCAATGAGGTATGTAGCACTTTTTCTAGGATGAGTTTGCAAACTTAATTGTCAGACCATGTGTATGTAGAGAAGATCATTGAGATTAGGAATGGAAGCAATTACAGGTTGTCAGTCTTAGGTCATCATGCAGACAAATAAGAGCCATTTCTTGTGTCGGGTGAATTGATAGATCCTAAACTACCTGTGAAGTATTCACATTCTTAAGTGAATACTTCCAAAATTGATTTTGTTTTAAAAAGTTTTTTTAAAAAAAGCTTTTTTTCCAAAATTGATTTTGTTTTAAAAAGTATACAACATCCTATTTATAGTAACTGAGTTTTTGCCAGAAGAGTGACGGGGTTTCCTGGGATAGCTGATTACACCATGTCAGGGCAATGATGAAAACATAAGCAGGCAAAGGCTGAGGAGCATGTCATAGAAATGGCGGTTGTGAGGTGGGCCTCTTCAGTTCATCCCTGGAAGTTACCACAAATTGAACATCTATAAATCATCAAAGGGTTCTCTGCTCATCACACAGACCAGCTAAAAGGATTACTCGAAGGTGGGCAAACCGGGCAAGACAGGGAAGAAGGAAGGGAGTGGTGTGGAGACCGGCCCACATTCGCAGCTGCAGTGACACGGGGGCTCCAGGACGCAGACCAGAGATCGCAACAGCCAGGCTCTTTCCCTGAGCCACACAGTACTGCTGAGAGATCAGCATAGAGGACTGCGGTGCCCAGCATTCAAAGTAGAAACCTCAGCTGAGAACTGCGGCTCTCTTAGTCAGACAAAAAGCAAACTCCATTCCTGGACCCCTCCCCCCACTCTCCCACAGCAGTCCTACTCCCACCCTTCCAGAGCCTTAAGCTGGTCCTTGAACAGAGGAGTGGTATCAGATTACAGAGGAACTATAGCTCTCAAGAACTAGAAAAAGCTGTTCTGCAGCTATAACCTAGGGAAGAAGCCAGGAAGGGAGATGAAGACACCTGCATAACCAGCCCCCACCTTTTCTGTGCGGCTGAGACACACGCAGGGGTCATCAGAAGGGGGGCAGAGGCAGCTCTGGGCTTTCAGCAGCTCAGAAATCTCACACGTTCCACACCTCCAAAAAGAAGTGCCCTAAGACCCAGGAGACCTGTGCACAGGGAATAAGCCCACCTCCCAGTGCCTGGCTGTGGTGCGCTCAGTGCACGTTTATACAGGCGAGGGAAGAAACTCCCCTGACTTTGTAAATTCTACCAGCCACACCCCATAGCCTCACGCATCTAGAACTGCATTGCCAGGGTCACTCTAGGTGCCAGGTGGCTGGCTCTGCCTCCACAAGACACAGAGGAGTTTTTGTGCAGCAGAGGACAATATGGAAATAGCTTGGTGGGCTTAAGCCAAGACTGGTACTATTTTTTTTAGTTTAGTATTATTATCATTTTGTGTGTGTGTGTGTGTGTGTGTGTGTGTGTGTGTCTGTGTACATTTTCCCCTTTCTCTCTTCTTTTTTCTTTTCCTTACTCTACTATTCCTCCTTCTTTCCATTTTTTTGCATTGATTTTTTTTCTGTTGGAGGGCGTTGCTATTTTTTGTTTTGTTTCTTTTGTTTTTTTGTGTTTTTGAAATTTTTGTTTGTGTTGAGTGTTGGTTGTCAGTTGTTTTTACATGTGATTGTATTTCTTTTTTGTTGTTTTGTTTTGTTCTAAAATCGCCCTGCACCAGTGCCCAGCCCAAGAGGCACAAGAATCAGCACACTCAGAGGCCAACTCCACTCCAAACCAGAGCATTACCGGATTTGACCTACAAATGACACAATCAAAGGGAATTCTCTACAGGCACAGGAGCCCATGGGGCCAAGCCTCATCTTAGGCGTCAACCCTCACACAGCTGGTCATCCACTGTGGGCATAGCTAATTCTAACAGCTAGTCAACCTGGGAGTCAATCCCACCTACTGACAAGCCAAAAGCATTTAAAGCTCAACTTCAACAAGAGAATATCCATAACACAAGGGACTCCTCTAAAACACACGCACAGGAAGATAGGGAGACTGTGCAACTCAAATATAAAGGACACATACTACGTAAATCCACCCTGCAAAGACTGATAGATCTAGGGGATCTACCTAATACATCGAAGCAAACACAGAGTCAGCCAGAATGAGGAAACAAAGAAACATGCCCCAAATGAAAGAACAGAAGAAACCTCCAGAATTGGAACTAAATGAAATAGAGTTAACCAACATATCAGAGACCGAGTTTAGAATACTGATGATAAGAATGTTTAAGGAACTTAGTGAGAACATAAAGGATGGGGAAGTCATAAAAAACAACCAGTTAGAACTAAAGAACACAATAACTGAAATAAAGGACACACTCAAAGGAACTACGAACAAGTTACATGAAGCAGAGGATCGAAAGAGCAATTTAGAAGACATAGCAGAGATCACCCAAGTGGAACAAGAGAAAGAAAAAAGAATAAGAAACAATAAAAACGGTTTAGGAGACCTATAGGATAACATCAAGCGCAACAACATGTGCATCATAGGAATACCAGAAGGAGAAGAGAGGGAGCAAGGGATCAAGAACATATTTGAAGTAATAATGACCGAAAACTTCCCTAACCTGGTGAAGGAAATCGACATACAAGCCCAGGAAGTGCAGAGAGTTGCAACCAGGATAAACCCAAACAGGTCACACCAAGACACATTGTACTAAAAATGGCAAAGGTTAAAGGCAGAGAGAATCCTAAAAACAGCAAGAGATGGACAGTGAGTTACTTACAAGGGTGCTCCCATAAGACTATCTGCTGACTTTTCTACAGAAACTTTGCAGACCAGAAGGGAGTGGCAGGAGGTATTCCAAATGATGAAAAACAAAGGTCTACAACCTAGATTGCTTTGTCCAGCAAGCTATCATTTAAAATTAACGGAGAGATAAAGAGCTTCCCAGAAAAGAATAAGCTAAAGGAATACATTATGACCAAGCCAGCATTGCAGGAAATGTTAAAAAGGCATTTTTAAGCAGAAGAAAGATGAAAACAATCTACTGAAGACAAGAAATGTAAATAATAAAATGGCAATAACTATGTACCTATCAATAATCACTTTAAATATATGTGGATTAAAGGCTCCAATCAAAAGACATAGGGTGGCTGAGTAGATAAGAAAATAAGACCCTTGCATATGCTATATACAAGAGACTCACCTCAGATCAAAAGACACACACAGGCTGAAAGTGGAGGGTTGGAGTATGATATTTCATGCAATTGGAAATGAAAAGAAAAACTGGAGTAGTAGTACTTATATCCGACACAATAGATTTTAAAATGAATATATTAAAAGAAAAGGGCAGGGAAGAAGGAAGGGAGCAGAGTAGAAATGCGCGGTCCCATGGTGGAATCCAGGCTGGCAGTGGCGGCTGCGGCGGTGGAAACCCGCAGCTCCACAGACGCACGGGACCCCAGGGCGAAACAGAGAACACAAAAGCCAGGAGGACAATATACACAACACAAGAGTCGCCTTTGGAGCACATGCAGAGGAGAAGAACGAAGTATTGCAAGTCAAATATAAAGGACACATACTACATAAGATAACCCAGCAAGAACTAAGAAATCTAGGGGATCTACCTAACATCAAAGCAAACACAGAGAGTCAGCCAGAATGAGGAAACAAAGAAACATATCCCAAATAAAAGAACAAAAGAAACCTCCACAACTGGAACCAAATGAAGCAGAGGTAACCAACCTATCAGAGACAGAGTTCAGAATACTGGTGATAAGAATGTTTAAGGAGCTTAGAGAAGACATGAAGAAGGATGTAGAAATCATAACGAAGAACCAGTTAGAACTAAAGAACACAATTACCGAAATTAAGAACTCGCTTGAAGGAATTATCAGCAGGTTAGATGAAGCAGAGGATCGAATCAGCGACTTAGAAGACAAGTTAGCAGAGATCACCCAAACAGAACAACAGAAAGGAAAAAAGAATAAAAAACACTGAAGATGGTTTAAGAGACCTCTGGGATAACATCAAGCGCAACAACACGCTCATCATAGGAATACCAGAAGGTGAAGAGAGAAAGCAAGGGATTGAGAACACATTTGAAGTAATAATGTCCGAAAAGTTCCCTAACCTGATGAAGGAAACCAACATACAAGCCCAGGAAGTGCAGAGAGTTCCAACCAGGATAAACCCAAACAGGTCCACACCAAGACACATTATAGTTAAAATGTCAAAGCTTAAAGACAAAGAGAGAATCCTAAAAGCAGCAAGAGAAAGACAGAAGGATACATACAAAGGAACTCCCATAAGACTATCAAATGACTTTTCTACAGAAACATGGAAGGCCAGGAGGGAGTGGCAGGAGATACTCAAAGTGATGGAACACAAAGGCCTACAACCTAGATTGCTTTATCCAGCAAGGCTATCATTTAAAGTTGATGGAGCGATAAAGAGCTTCCCAGAAAAGAATAACCTAAAGGAATTTCTTACCACCAAGCCAGCATTGCAAGAAATACTAAAAGGACTTCTGTAAACAGAGGGAAGATGAAAACAGTCTTACTACAAATTTAAAAAATAGCAATAACTATGTACCTATCAATAATCACTTTAAATGTAAACGGATTAAATGCTCCAATCAAGAGACATAGGGTGGCTGAGTGGATAAGAAAGCAAGACCCTTGTATATACTGTATACAAGAGACTCACCTCAGCAAAAGACACACACGGGCTGAAAGTGAAGGGTTGGAGTATGATATTTCATGCAAATGGAAATGAGAAAACATCTGGAGTTGCAATACTTATATCTGACAAAATAGACTTTAAAATGAAGAACATATTAAGATAAAGATGGGCATTATATAATAATAAAGGGATCAATCCGACAAGAGGACATAACCCTAGTAAATATCTATGCACCCAATATAGGAGCACCTAAATATATAAAACAGGTACTGACTGACATAAAGACAGAGAGCAACAGCAACACTATCATAGTAGGGGACTTCAACACACCTCTGACAACAAGGGACAGGTCCTCCAGACAGAAAATCAATATGGAAACAACAGCCTTAAATGATACATTGTACCACTTGGATTTAATCAATGTTTTCAGAGCATTTCACCCCAATGCTGCAAAATACACGTTTTTCTCAAGCGCACATGGAACATTTTCCAAGATAGACCACATGTAAGGGCACAAAACAAGTCTTGATAAATTTAAGAAAATTGAAATCATACCAATTGTCTTCTCTGATCACAGTGCTATGAAATTAGAAATGAACTACAGGAAAAAAAACTGGAAGACACACCAATTCATGGAGGCTGAATAACTTATTGCTACATAATGAATGGGTCAAGCAGGAGATCAAGGAAGAAATCAAAAGATATCTCGAGACAAACGAAAATGAAAACACAACGACCCCAAATATATGGAATGCCGCGAAAGCAGTCCTAATAGGGAAATTCATTGCATTGCAGGCCTACCTAAAGAAAGAAGAAACATCAATGATCAACAGTTTACCTTCACACTTAAGGGATCTGGAAAAAGAACAGCAAAATAAGCCCAAAGGGAGCACAAGGAAGGAGATGATAAAGATCAGAGCAGAAGTAAATGAAATAGAAACCAGAAAAACAATACAAAAGATCAATGAATCCAAGACTTGGTTCTTAGAGAAGATAAACAAAATTGAAAAACCTTTAGCCAGACTAATTAACAAAAAGAGAGAGGACCCAAATTAATAAAATCAGAAATGTAAGAAGAGAAGTGACAACAGACACCACAGAAATACAAAACATTTTAAGAAATTACTATGAGCAACTATATGACAAGAAATTTGACAATCTGGAAGAAATGGACAATTTTCTAGAGGCGTACAACCTTCCAAGGCTATCTCAAGTAGAAACAGAAAACCTGAATAGACTGATTACCACCAGGGTAATTGAATTAGTAATCAACAATCTCCCAACAAACAAAAGCCCTGGACAGATGGCTTTACAGGTGAATTTTACAAAACGTACAAAAAAGAATTATCACCTATTCTCCTCAAGCTCTTCCAAAAAATCCAGAAGGAGGGAAGACTCCCAAACACTTTTTACGAAGTCACTATCACCCTGATCCCAAAAGCAGACAAAGATACCACAAAAAAACAAAACTACAGGCTGATATCTTTAATGAACATAGATGCAGAAATCCTCAACAAAATATTAGCGAACAGAATTCAGCAATACATTAAAAAGATCATACGCCATGATCAAGTGGGATTCATCCCTGGTATGCAAAGGTTGCTCAACATTCACAAATCAATTAATGTGATACACCACATTAACAAAATGAAAAATAAAAATCATATGATCATATCAATAGATGCAGAAAAAGCATTTGACAAAATCTAGCAGGCATTTATGATAAAAACCCTTAAGAAAGTGGGAATAGAGAGATCATATCAACATAATAAAACCCATATATGACAAACCCACAGCTAACATCATACTCAATGGGGAAAAACCTTTCCCCTTAAATCAGGAAAAAGGCAAGATTGCCCACTATCTCCACTTCTATTCAACATAGTGCTGGAAACACTAGCCACAGCAATCAGACAAAAAAAGAAATAAAAGGCATCCAAATTAGTAAGGAGGAAGTCAAATTATCACTATATGCAGATGATATGATACTATATATAGGGAATCCTAAAGACTCCACCAAGAAACTATTAGAGCTGATAGATGAATTTAGTAAAGCAGCAGGATACAAAAGTAATACTCAGAAATCAGTTGCATTTGTATATGCCAATACTAAAACATCAGAAGGAGAAATTAAAAAAGCAATCCCATTTACAATTGCTCCAAAGACTATAAAATCCCTGGGAATAAATTTAACCAAAGAAGTAAAAGATCTGTACTCAGAGAATTATAAGACACTGAAGAAAGAAATGAAAGAAGATATAAATAGATGGAAACACATATCATGTTCATGGATAGGAAGAATTAATATAGTTAAAATGTCCATACTGCCTAAGGCAATATACATATTCGATGCAATTCCTATCAAACTACCAACAACGTTTTTCACAGAAATAGAATATACAATCCTGAAATTTATATGGGACCATAAAAGACCCCGGATAGCCTCAGCAATCTTGAGAAATAAGAACAAAGTGGGAGGTATAACAATACCTGACTTCAAATTATACTACAAGTCTCCAGTAATCAAAACAGCATGGTACTGGCATAAAAACAGACACATACATCAATGGAACAGAATAGAGAGTCCAGAAATAAATCCATGCCTATATGGCCATTTAATCTATGACAATGGAAGCAAGAATGTACGATGGGGTAAAGAGAGTCTGTCCAATAAATGGTGCTGGGAAACCTGGACAGACACATGCAAAAAAATGAAGATGGATCACCTCCTTACACCATATACAAAAATATATTCAAAATGGCTTAAAGACTTAAATGTAAGATCTGAAACCATAAAATTCCTAGAAGAAAATATAGGAAGAAACTTCACAGATATTTCCTGGAGTAGGATTTTTACTGATATATCCCCTCGCCGGAAGTAAGAGAAAAAATAAACATGTGGGATTACATCAAACTAAAAAGATTTTTCACAGCAAAGGAAACCATCAATAAAACAAAAAGGGATCCTACTGAATGGGAAAAGATATTTGCCAATGATATATCTGATAAGGGGTTAATATCACAAATCTATAAAAAACTCACTTAACACAACTCCAAAAAATCAAACAACCCAATTAAAATATGGGCAGAGGACTTGAAGAGGTATTTTTCTAAAAAGGGCATATAGATGGCAAACAGACATATGAAGAAATGCTCAACCTCACTAACCATCAGAGAAATGCAAATAAAAACCACAATGAGATACCACCTCACCCCGGTCAAAATGGCTATCATCAATAAATCAACAAACAACAAGTGCTGGCGTGGATATGGCAAAAAGGGAACTCTTGTGCACTGTTGGTGGGATTGCAGATTGGTCAGCCACTATGGAAAACAGTATGGAGGCACCTCAAAAATCTGAAAATGGAACTACCCTATGATCCAGTAATTCTACTTCTAGGTATCTATCTGGAGAAACCCAAAACTCCAATTCAAAAATCTTTATGCACTCCTATGTTTATTGCAGCACTATACACAATAGCCAAAACATGGAAACGACCGAAATGCCCATCGGTAGATGACTGGATTAAGAAACTGGTTCATTTATACAATGGAGTATTATGCAGCCATAAAGAAGAAAGAAATCTTACCATTTGCAACAACAGGGATGGACCTAGAGAACATTATGTTAAGTTTAATAAGCCAGACAGAGAAAGACAAGTACCGTATGATCTCACTTATGTGCGGAATCTAATGAAGAGAATAAGTGAATCAACTGATCAGAAACAGTTTTGGAGATAAAGAGGAAAACTGAGGGTTGTTAGATGGACGGTGGTGTGGGATAAGGGGGAAGGTGAGGGGATTAGAAAACAGTTGGTAACTACAAGATGGCCACGGGGTTTTGAAAATTAATTTGGGGAACGTAATCAATAATGTTGTAAAGATTTTGTCAGGTATCCGATGGACACATGTCCCATTTGGGAGACCACCTCAGGGAAGATGTAGATGCCTGATCACTGCAACGTACACCTGAAGCTGAACAATAATGAATGCCAACTATTATATATATATATATATATATATATATATATATATATATATATATACACACTTACAAGAGGCGGAGTACAGCATTGTGAGTGGAGACAGTGGAAATGTGATGGCTCGGTGCAATGTCAGAGGGATAGTAGATGGGCGGCAGGGGGTCCATAGTGTGAGGGATATAAATGATAAACGTCTAAATATTACTTTGTCTTGTGCACCTGAAACTAATAATAGTAATAATAATAATAAAATAAGACAAGGGCAATACATAATAATAAAGGGATGGATCAAACAAGAGGACATAACCCTAGTAAAAATCTATGCACCCAACATAGGAACTCCTAAATATATAAAACAGATATTGACTGACATAAAGACAGAGCTCAACAGTAACACTATCATAGTAGGGGACTTCAACACACCACTGACAACAAAGGATAGATCCTTCAGACAGAAAATCAATATGGAAACAGCGGCCTTAAATGACACATTGGACTATTTGGATTTAATCCATATTTTTAGAGCATTTCATTCCAAAAGTGCAGAATATACATTCTTCTCGAGCACACATGGAACATTTTCCAAGATAGACCACATGTTTGGCCACAAAACACGTCTCAATAAATTTAAGAAAATCAAAATCATATCAAGTGTCTTCTCTGACCACAGTGCTGTGAAATTAGAAATCAATTACAAGAAAAAAACTGGAAGACACACAAATACATGGAGTCTGAATAACAGGCTACTAAATAATGAATGGGTCAACATTGAGATCAAGCAAGAAACAAAAGGGACCTCGAGACGAATGAAAATGAAAACACAACAACCCCAAATCTATGAGATGCAGCAGTCCTAATAGGGAAAGCAGTCCTAAGGGGGAAATTCATAGCAATGCAGGCCTACCTAAAGAAAAAGGAAAAATCTCAAATCAACAGTTTATTCTTACACTTAAGGGAACTGGAAAAAGAACAACAAAAGGGAGTACAAACAAGAAAGCAGGTAATAAAGATCAGAGTGGAAATAAGCAACATAGAGACCAAAAAACAATACAAATCATTGAAACCAAGAACTGGTTTTTTGAGAAGATAAACAAAATCGAGAAATCTTTAGCCAGACTCATTAAAAAAAGAGAGAGCGAGAGAGAGGACCCAAATTAATAAAAATAGAAATGAAAGAGGAGAAGTAACAACAGACACCACAGAAATACAAAAGAAATTTAAGGAAATACTATGAGCAGCTGTACAACAACAAATTAGCCAATCTGGAAGAAATGAATAATTGTCCAGAATCACACAATCTTCCAAGGCTAACTCAAGTAGAAACAGAAAATCTGAATACACTGATTACTACCAGTGAAATTGAATCAGTAATCAATAGGCTTCCACCAAACAAAAGCCCTGGACAAGATGGCTATACAGATGAGTTTTATAAAACATTCAGAAAATAATTATCACCTAGTCTCCTCAGTCTATTCCAAAAAATCCAGAAGGAAGGAATTCTTCCAAACTGTTTTTATGAGGCCACTATCACCCTAATCCCCAAATCAGACCAATACATTACAAAAAAAGAAAACTACAGGCCGATATCCTTAATGAACATAGATAGAATCAAAACTACCCCATTAAAAAATGGGCAGAGGACATGAAGAGACATTTGTTTATCTAAATGGACATAAATCCAATAGACTTAGGAACTATCTTATGACCCAGCAATTCCACTCTTAGTATCTATCCAGAAAAATCCAAAACACTAATTTGAAAAAATTCATGTACCCCAAAACACTAATTCAAAAAAATTTATGCAGTGCTCTTCAAAATAGCCAAGACATGGAAACAACCGAAATGCCCATCAGTGACTAGATTAACTAGATTAAGAAACAATGGTACATTTATACAATGGAGTATTACTGGGCCATAAAGAAGAACAAAATCTTACCATTTGCAGCAATATGGATGGACATAGAGAACATTATGCTATGTGAAATAAGTCAGAAGGAGTAAGACAAATACCATATGATCTCACTCATATAGAATCTAAAGAATAGAATAAATGAACAGCGTAATCAGAAACAGTCTTAGAGATATAGAGAAAAAACTGAGGGATGCTAGATGGGAGGGCAGTGGGGATGGAAGAGAAGGTGATAGGATTAGAAGGCACAATTGGTAACCACAAAATTGCCACAGGGATATGAAGGACAGTTTGGGGAATATAATCAGTAATGTTGTAAAGATTTTGAAGGGAATCTGATGGATACTTGTCTTACTGGGGAGACCATTTCATGGATGGTGTAGGTGCCTGACTACTGCTGTATGCATCTGAAGCTGAATAGTGATGAGTGTTGACCATGTTTCATATATGTATATGTGTGTGTGTGTGTGTGTGTGTGTAGATAGATAAATAGATATAGTCACGGAATGTAGAGTGCAGCACAGGGAATGGATTCAGTGGAACTATAGTGGCTATGTGCAATGTTGGAGAGGTGGTAGAATGGGGGAGGAGGGTTGTCACTTTGTGAGGGATGTAAATGTCCAACATTACATTGTTTACATTGTTTTGAACACCTGAAACTAATAATAATTTTTAAAAAGTAAGCAAATAAGACAAGTTGTTTAGAATGTAGAAGTCTTAGTACCTGGAATGCTTCATGTTGCACACAAGATTGCTTTGCATCTTTTGTAAGTAGTTTGAGTCTCAGACACGAATATTCAACTACCATTGGGAAAATATCAGAGAAATGAGGTTTTAGACTTCTCTGGCTAGTAAAACATGAACTGTAAGTTAATGTGTGCACTGTTCCTTTTAAGTATGATTTTTTTCATACTATTTAAGCAGTGAATGTGTTAAGAATGTAATGTTGAGGAAATGCTCATTCTTGCTTTGTTTGAAACAAGGTTGCACATTATTCCTTGCTCACATAATGCCATTGTACCAAAATACCTAGGTAGTGTTGTTACCTGTAGGAGATTTATCTTCAGTGTGAGGCTCATTTCTTCCATTCCTAAAGGTCTGATCATTTATGTGATTTGGTTTTTAAACAGGACTGTCATATGGGACAAGAACAACATTACTGCACAAGGCTTTCAAGATATAGCTGTTGCCATGGAAAAGTAAGTTTTCATTAGGACTTCCTTCTGAAAAAATGCAAAGATCCATTGGTGTCTGTGATCTGTGGGATAACAGAAGTAGCTTTAGACTGGGAATCAAATGATCAGGGACAGAGTTCGTCTACTGCTCACCAGCCATGGGACCCGGAAAGATGTGGACTTTCTTCTGATGTAGTTTCTGCATCTGTAAAGTGAGGTCAGATGCATGTTCTGCTGGAGAGGCTACACAATGGTTGCCTGGCTTCCTCCTGCTTTGGTTTCAGTCTGTTTCCACAGGTCTTGCTTTTTTGCCCAGTATGAAGCTTTGAATCCAGTGATGACAAGAAAGTTGAGGTCCAGAAAATAAAAATGAAGTTGATGGAAGGCAAGCATAGGGCTAACTTGTCTCATTACTGTAAAAGGCTTTCCTTTGACCTTGGTAACTAGAGTCTGCAATTATTGATTGTCAAATTTACTTTCCCACTAAACCAAATGAGGAAATCATAATGCAAACATGCCTGGAAAAATGCTAGAAATCTGGTTCTTTCTGAGCTTTTTAATCCTCATTATAGTGTATAGAAACCATCAAAGCAGATTTATAGCATTACAAATGAGACTTTACAAAATGTGGATGGGAAATAAGGACCAAGTAGCATAGAAATCAGTCCCCTGGGGAAGGGGAAGGACTACTCATTATTTTGTGTTTTCCCAGATTTCCCTCCATGCATGATGCTTCTTAAGTGCAGCTATCTTGCCCAATATAGTGCCTCTATTCAATCCCCAGCAAGCCTATGATCCTGAGCAAAGCATTTCACCACTCTGATTAACTCTTTTATAACGGGAGAAAGTTGGAGTAAATTATCTCTAAGTGCCTTTCTGATTCTAAATCCCGTGGTTCTGCTCTAGCCAGGAAGTCCAAGTTGCAGCCACCACAGGGTATCACTAAACATGGGTGAGGCAGCTTGCACCATCCAGTCACCACGTCCCCCCTCCCTTCTATGACTGCAGGACCACCTGTAATCACTCCTATTCACCACAAAACTTCCAAATGGAAGCTTTTTAAAAAAAAAACAATAGCTGCATTTGGCTGCTAACAGCACAGTTGCCATCTGATGATCTTGTAGACTGCCAGCCCAGAGGAGTCTTTGTGAGAGGCCAAGAGCATGCACACCCAGTCCTCACCATTTCCAGATTGATGGTGGGACTCCCTGGATCACAGTTTGCTACATACTGTGTGCTCCAACATGCCAGTGGTTCAAAACCACATTTGGTTTCAATAAACTCTGCTGATCTGTAGCATGATCAGAATTGACGAGAGAAAGGAAAATCCTCAAGGCTGCAAAAAAAACTTGTTGTCTCTTAGTTTTAGTTGGCTGGCTCCTCTTAAACCAAACAAAAACAATTTTACTAATACAAAACTAAGGTAAAAATTGAAGTTACAGAAATAGCAGCCTTTTCTTTGCTGGTTATTTTACATCAAGCCACCTTATAAATTTGACTGGATGAAGAACATTTTTTCCATTAATTAATCCCCATCCAGATTACTGTTATTATTAAGATGATTGTTTATCTTCTTTATTATTTCTTCATCGTTAGTTACTTATTTTGGGATTAGTTGTTAGCGAACTCTTTCAATAGAAGTCATCTAAATATTTGTAAGAATCACACTGTGAGTGCCTATAGTTTAGACACAGATAACAAGAGAGCTGACTGTGTGATTCTAGTGCACTAGGAGAACACTCCAGTTGCCACCATATGGCCCAGAAAACCAGAGTTTGCTGTAGGGAAGCAGGTGCCTGCGGTCATCTGTGCATGTAACTGTTTGTAGCAGGGCCAGGATCAAAGATGTGTGCAGATGCGCAGAGTCTGTTTTCCTCACGCAAAGTGACTCACCCTTGCACTTTTGTGTCTAATCAGCTGGGCATCTATGGTGAGGTCATGTGGAGAGACACAGGACTCCACGGGGGCTTCATTTGGTGTCCAGAGCCAGGTGGACTCGGACTGATCATGTTTGCAAACTGCAGAGACATGCAGTGATCAGGGTATTGAGCCAGGCAGGAAATTGCTCCCAGCAACATTTCTGAAGACAATCCTTTGTCTTGGACTTGCTTATTTAAAGGAGCCCAGAGCCTGAACAGACTATTTTTGTGGATGCTAATGTTCTTGCTTTGCAAGCACATGTTTTGTTTGATTTTCAATTTTTCCTTTAACAGTTTGCATGAGGAAACATTCAGATCTTCTGGTGACTAAAAAACCCAAGCAGCAAGTTGATGCTGGACTTTTTCTCTAGGCTTTCTCTCAGTCCATCTTTCCAACCCCATTTTGAACATTTCATCTTTGATATAATTGAAACTGAAAACAAAACAAAACCACATTCTTAAAGGTTGTGTCAGTTTTGTCGGATGGCCTGAGTTGACAAGGTCCCCACAGTGCTGCCACGTGGACACGAAAGCTGGTCTGCAGTCTGGGGGCCTAAGCTGTGCTGATCATTCAGAACTTCCTAAGAAACTCTGGCAACTATCTTTTGGGATTTTAAGAAACTGATGAATTAAGGTAATAGGATATTTTTAAGTAAACACATTATTTCTTCCCTTTTCTAGGAACTACACATTGAGATTTATGCCAATTCCTATGTATGATGCGTCTCAAGCCCTCAAGACAAACCCTGAAAAAACAGAAGAGGCTCTGCAGAAGGTATTGAAGAATCAGTAGCTGAATTATAATAAATTCACATATGAATTGAATTATGTTTGATAATTCTGAACATATGAATAGTACAATGTATTTCTCAAAGCTTTTTTCACATTTGCTTGTATTCTTAGGATCATGACTGGCATCATGCATGAATGGAGGAGGAATAAAATAAGACTGAAACTTATCATGAAATTTAAGTGGAATAGAGTAACATCCTTATAACATCCGTATGCCAGAGCTTAAGCATAGATAACTTCCTGTTATCCTTTGGAGAATGTGTGGAAATGAATGTGAGCTTGTACAACCTCCATCTCCTTTAGTCTCAATAGACAGAGCCTTCCCTCATCAAGAAATTTAGGTTATAAGTGTGATCTCTCTTCACCATCTTTGTCTGTTGATGTGTCTAAAGCCATACCCATTCCCATGTCCTTTCTGACAAACCCTAGAGGATGAAAGGTGCATCCCCCTTCGGAGTCCAGCCATCATTAACCTTGACTCCACCATCTCTGCCCGGTGCTAGAAGCTTGCCCCATGAATCATTCCTTTGCTTTCCCATATCTTCATCCTTCTCTTTGAATAGTTATGGTTACCTTTCTTTTCATATGTGCTCAAATATTTCCCATCTGTAGGAGCCTACCCTACGTTGGCTATTTATTATTTGGGGATATTTTTCCTTTTTTGTGCTCGCTCCTTGGTAGTGCCACCCTCAATCTCATCTGCCAAACTAGATTTTCCTCTCTCATGCCTTCCTTAGCCAATCAGTCACCACAATTACAGATCAGAGAGACTAAATCTCTGCATTAGCTCTCCTCCCCTCTATTCTTATCAAAGATGCCTTCATTCATACCTCAGCACTCTCACCAGGATTATTGTCACATTTGCCTCTTCTTGTCTGTTTCCCATGTTGCAGTCAAAAATTGCCATTTTATTTTATGGTGAATTTAAAGACTGGAGTCTTCAATTCATCTCTCCCTACCTAATCCATCCCTCCCTAGTGGTTTTTAGAAGGAAGCTCGGTCTCCTTAACATGGTGTGAAATTCTGCCCAGGATCTGCCTTCAGTTCCCCTCTAGTTTCATATTCTACCAGCTGTTACTCTTTGTTACGGTCAACCTCTGGGAACTTGATATAAATACAAATTCTTGGGTCTCAGAAACTGTAATAGGACTCAGCAATCTGTGTTTTCACAAGCTCTCCTGGTTATGAAGTTTAAGAATCACTGCTCTAATCTAGATGATACTCATGCTTTCCCTACTACCCTGCATGTCTGTGAGATTGAAATCAAGTGTCAGCTCATCCAGGAAGACTTCTCAGAGCCCTTTACCTTCCATGGGTAGGTGGTCTTCTCAGAATTACCTGTACTTCTCTCTGTCACTGGCCTTCTGACATTGTTTTATGTTACTTGCCTCCATATCTTTTTTCCCCAGTGACTGTGAGCTCCTCAAAGTCAGAGCCTACGTATTTTAAAAAATTTTTTATTCTTGTTAGCTGGCATAGTGCCTGGTGTGCATGCTTGGATGCTCCTTAAACATTAGTTGAATAAAAGAGAAGATTGGGAGTGGGGAGGAAGGAAAGCTGAGATGTAGCAAAATAAATCATCCAAGATTTAGATTCAGAAAATTTGACTAAATCAAACTGAGCCCAGCTTTATAACTTAAATAAATTACTTAATTTTTCTTTATTTTAGTGTCTTCATCTATATAAATAGGAAAAACAAGCTACTCAATAACTATGTTTAGCGGACACTTAACATAGTTTTTGCTGGGTGTCTGACATTTCTGAGTTCATCAGTAGACAGGACACAGCTGAGGAAAGAACTGATGAATTGAAGATACATCAGTAACAGTTTTCCAAATGCAAAGAGAAAAAAAAACACAGGAAAAGAACAGTAGAAGAGAATGTCCCAGAACTGTGGGACAATTACAAAAGATTGGACATCTATGTAATGGGAGTACCATAAGGAAAAGAAAGAGAAAGGAATAGAAGAAATATCTGATACAATAGTGGCTTAGAATTTTCCAAAATTAACGACAGATCCAGGAATCTCAGATAACAATCTACCTGTGGTCATGTCATATTCAAACTGCAGAAAACCAAAGAGAAAATCTTGAAAGCAGCCAGAAAGAAAAAGCACTGCACACATTGAGAAATATGGACAAAAATTATATCAGACTTTTAGTCAGAAATCATAGAAGCAAGAAGAGAGTGGAGTGAAATGTTTAAAGAGTTAAAAGGAAAAACCCAGCAGCCTAGAATTCTGTGTCTAGTGAAATTTTTCTTCAAATGTGAAAAAATGAAGACTTTCTAATGTAGCAGTGTTACAAGGGATGGGAGGGAGAAATTGGTAATACTCTGTTATAAGGGACTTGCTCTACTTGTAAAATGGTGTAGTGTTATTTGAAGGTGGGCTTGGTTATTTATAAATGTATATTGCAAACACTAGAAAACTTAAAAATAAGTATAATTGATATGTCACGAAAGGAGAGAAAAGTGCAATCATATACACTAGTTAAAACCAGAGAGGGCAGAAAAAGAAGATAGAAGATTAAATACAGTGAATAGAAAACAGTTACAAACGTAGATACTAATCCAGCTGTAGCAAGACATGTTTTATAGGTCAGGAAAATAAAAACAGACACATAAAATGGGGTTAATAGGTTAATTAACCAATAAGTTAATTATAAAATTTGTGAGTTTTTTTAATGAAAAAATAATGATTTAAAGCTCGTCTTTATTGCTTTTTATCCCATAATACTATGCTCTTATATATTCAAGTCTTCATTTTAACAGAACTCTATCCTCTAGAAGAAATATGGCTCTAATTTTACTCTACTGAGAACAATATTGTGATTCTATACTCAATCTTATAAGATTATTTTTAAACACAAGTTTCCTTTATTAAAACGCAGGGATTTTTTGCCTCTTGTGCTGTTGCTGTTTTCAGTGGTGGGACTGGAGATGTCTAATTGGCTCTAGATTGTCCCCCTCTGTTGCCCAGGGTCCTGCAAACAAGATCATAACTCCTTTGGCCCTTCCTTTCCATCTGACCTGAGGCCATCTGTCCTTAGCCCCTGGAGGTGGGGTCTCTGCCCTTGGTCTGGAATGGTACATGGAAAGGAAGTT
The DNA here is from genome assembly GCF_964194185.1 of Rhinolophus hipposideros. Lineage (NCBI taxonomy): Eukaryota > Metazoa > Chordata > Mammalia > Chiroptera > Rhinolophidae > Rhinolophus > Rhinolophus hipposideros. The sequence continues at coordinate 25,583,055 of NC_138065.1, forward strand.
TGCTCTATATTTGCAAGATGCAAATACTTCCAGTGGTGATGTGTTAATGACTGATATTAAAGACAGTCAAACATCATTATTCTTTCTTCCCCTTACTCTGGCTTTTATAAATGAGCTCAGAATATTGTTTTCTGAAAAATTCTCTCCAGGCTTGGTCTATGTAGCACTGTTGGTGCACTTGGGGAAGGTCCAGAAATTTGTGGGCTGGCCTTGGGCACCATCTGTGCATGAACTGAACCTCCTGAGTAAATAGTCTCCTCCCAGAACTGGCCCACAGCCAGTGCTTCCTGAGGCCAAGTGTAAAAGAACATAAAACAGAAGCACCAAGGCTGGTGATAGTCTGTTCCTGTCACATTTCAGGCAAGAATCTTTTTAGCAAAAACAGTTTACATTGATAGTAATGTCACCTTGGAACGAGATGACTTCTTTGGTAGCAGCAAGAGAAAACTGTGTCACTTTAACCATGTTTCATTTCAGGGGTATTTTCATTTTTATAATTTCTTCATTTATGTTTAATAGAAAGGTACATTTTGTTCTGCTTTATAGTTTCCAGGGATGATAATTATAGTCTGTATTTTAATTGTTCCTAATTGGTGTTAGGTAATAGTCACTTTAGCATAAGGAAAATGAAAATGTAAAAAACAATGAGAGCTTCACAATTATTAGAAGTTCTTAACCATAGGGAACCACAGTGAGAAATTAAAAGCCACATGGTTAAGTGGTGTTATTCAAAACAAAAACAACAACTGAAAAAACAATAGATGGCACAATTACCCATCTTATTATTCTTTAAAATACGTCTTCTTAGGAATCCATCATTCCCAATAGTTAACCCTACATTTTTATTTAATGTATATCCGTTGCATGTTGTTCTTCTTAAATGCTTTATTTCAACTTAGTTATCATTTGTACATTTGCACTTTTCATAGGAGATTTTTTGTTTAAAAACACACATTGTCAGTCAACTTCAATATTTCTCATTTTCTGTGGAAATCCATTTTTTATGTAATTTTGCTGAAGTCAGCCGTTTGCAAGAAAGTATGAAAACCTGGTAGATTAATGAAACTAATATGTCTTTGAGTTGTACCAGCCTATATTCTTCAAGTTTTGTACCTATTGTTTCCTTTTTTTCCCTTAAATAATTTTCTAAGTGCTGGTAGACTCTACCACTTGCTAAGAGGTTCACAGAGTACCATCCATACTCCTTGGGGATATTCATTTAACTTCTGAACTGTTCAGTGGTTAAAATTTTATGAGAGAGAAAAAATTGAGATTGTGTGCAGGAGAGTGATGAAAAGTCACTACTGTGTTTCCCTGAAAATAAGACTGGGTCTTATATTAAATTTTGCTCCAAAAGACCCATTAGGGCTTATGTTTACGGGATGTCATCCTGAAAAATCATGCTAGGGCTTAGTTTTTGGTTAGGTCTTATTTTTGGGGAAACACAGTGAATGGCATCTTTAAACTTACAGGCAGTTAAACACTTGCTCATCTTTGTCAATTACAGAGTCACATAAAAATTACTTTAGTTACATGCAAGTTAACTTTCTAACTGAAAACACCAATAATGCCTCACAGTGATAACCAGTTTTCTTGTCTCATATGTTTTGTGGGGTCAAGGTACTGGCAGGATATGTGAATTAGTGCTTTGATTTTAAGTTCTGCAACTGGCTGTTTCACTTATAACTTATTCTCTGCTCAGTCAAAATGTGTTCTTGAGAGAGACGTTTACTTAATTTCCAGATAGAAAACTATCTGCTCCGGAATCATGAGACTAGAAAGTACCTTCAAGAGCAGGCCTACCGCCTCCAGCAAGGCATCGTCACCAGCACCACGCAGCAGGTAAGAGGGTGCCAGGCTGTTCTTCCTTATACTCTCTACTCACCCTTTTAACAGCAAAGTCTAAAGGACTTATAATATTTGAATCATTCTCAGTGGGACAATAAGAATTGGTTTCTGAAAATGACAACAACTGTAAGTAGAGTTTGGAAGACGATGTAGTGGGAAGAAAATGTAGGCTAATTTTAATACCAAATATGCACTTTTAATTGTTGATTATTTTACACCTTTTAATATTGACAGTAGGGTGTATTTCAGATTTACATACAAACATGGAGAACCCATGATTGCAGATGATAAAATTGGAGAGTAATCCACTTGCTACCTTGGAAACATTCTGTTCCTTTCACTCTACTCCCTTGCATTTCTATGAGTAGGAAACAAATTCCTAGACTCTTCTGAATAATGAATAATTTGTTGAATATTAATTAAAACTTAAGTGCTGAAGAGAAACTGAGGTGCTCCTCTCTTCTGTTTACTCAGCTTTAGATAGGAAAAGAGAATTATAAAAATTTTAAAAGTGTGGAATATTTTCCTCCAAAAAACTCAGCCAAACCCAAGGATCATAAGGTATTTGAGGAAAACTCATAGCATGCGAGGTGTAATTAAACAACACAGTGAATGTTTAAATTTTTAAAACTTTATTACAGTAAAAGACATATTGCCATTAATCCCCCTCACTCGCTTCAAACACACTTATCCCGTCATTCATGCCACTTACTGAAGCAGTTCTGGAAGTCCTCTTTCATGAGTGTCTTTAGTTGAGCTGTCATGGCTGCCTCGATGTCCTGAATCATTTTGACTTTGGGGAAGAGCCAGAAGTCTCATGGTGCCAGATCAAGTGAATAAGGTGGATAAGGACACACCATAATGTTTTTATTTGACAGAAATTGCTGTATACCAGAAGTGATGTGTGACATGGAGTATTGTCATGATGGAGGATGATTTACGGCACACTTTCAGACACACCTTCTCTCAACCCTAGCTTACACACCCTACTGACTGCACCAAGTTGAAACTTGTTACACACTGTTACTAAGGTTCGATGCACCACTTCCCAGATTGAAAATACCTGCCTTTCTGTTAGATGGCACTTTGGCAGCATCATTCACTATATTTTGTGATCACGATAGAAAGATGCTGTGTCACACATCACTCTGATATATGGCAATTTCTGTCAAATAAAAACATGGTATGTCCTCATCCACCTTTTACATTGGATCTGGCACCTTGCAACTTCCGGCTCTTTCCAAAAGTCAAAATGATTCAGGATATCAAGGCAGCCATGACAGCGCAACGAAAGATACTCACGAAAGAGGACTCCCAGAACTGCTTCAGAAAGTGGCAAGAATGATGGGATAAGTGTGTTTGAAGCGAGGGAGAGTATTTTGAGGGGGATTAATGGCAATGTGTCTTTTACTGTAATAATTTTTTTAAATTTAAATATTCACCATAGTTTTTTTTTTTTTTATCATACCTCATATAGCACTTTAAATCTTGTGTTACTATTAATTGAATATTTCTTTTCTAGGTTTTTAAATTGCTTGGTGTCAAGGGCTATGCCTTATTCAGGACTGTATCTCATTCAATGCTAGATGTTCAGTATATTTTTCTTTATTGAATAAAGGAATAGACATGGAGAAAGATAAATTTTTCCACGAGTTACTTGCTGGAACTGAAAATCATTATAACAAGTTGAGAGCAACAAAAAAACTGCAGTTATTGCTGGTAATTCTAAATTGTGCTCCTGGGTTCTACAGCCCAGTTTATTTGCAAAAACCTAAGTAGTCATTAGCAAGTGTAATATGAGTTGGGGTGTGATTTAATTGCCAAAGAAGCTAATTTGACTTGTACCACATTAATGGAGGTGTACTTTCTACAAGACACGTGATAGCCCTGTTCCACATACCAGTTTGCGCCTCCTACGTTACAATCTGTTTTATTAAGGGAGGCATATTTTGATGAGGGTCCTAGATGGAAGAGAGAATTCAGAGGAGAAGTGATCTAGGGTTAGGGAAGGTTCAGGGACCACAGAACTGTGTCACAGGAATGGTAAAAGGAACTGGTAATGTTAAGCTTAAAGAAAAGACGATTAGGGAAGAAAAGATAGCTGTGTTCTAATCTGTACAAGACTGACACGTGGACGAGAGCTAGTGATTGTTCAGGGACTTTTCAAGGGGAAGACATGGACCTGTAGGAAGGATATGAGCAGACAGATTAGGACTCAAAAATAAAGAAGACTAGGAATGACAGAGTACATTCCCTTAGAGGGAAGTAAGCTTCTCAAACTATGGCAGTTAACAACTTTTTTGGGTTGCTTTAGAAAAATGGGAGACCAACGGATTAGCATGAAGTAGTGAGGTTAAACCAAAGAGCGGAGTGCAGTCATCCACCCTGAAGTCTTTTGATGGGATAACCAAAAAGATGACAGTCTTTTAGATTGCAATTCCTTTATTTTTCACATTTGGGTACCTATCCAAAGTCCTCGATTTTCCTTTTTCAAAAAATTTTGATTTGCCCTCTGCCCTGTTTCCCTGATAATAAGACCTAGCCGGGCAATCCGCTGTAATGCGTCTTTTGGAACAAAAATTAATATAAGACCCAGTATTATATTACATTACATTATATTACATTACATTACATTACATTACATTGCATTATATAAGATGCAGTCTTATATTATAGTAAAATAAGACCAGATCTTGTATTAATTTTTGCTCCAAAAGACACATTAGAGCTGATTGTCCGGCTAGATCTTATTTTCGGGAAAACACGGTATGTAATCATTCTTCAGTAGTTTAACTTTTCTGAGCCTTGAGCTCTTTAGTTGTAAAGTATCTGATTGTGATCTCTTGGGCTGTGCTAATCCTTAGCAAGTATATGTTGAAAAGAATCTGAGATTTGTGCTATTTTGTGTCTTACTTGAAGAGTTAAATTTTTATGTTTCATTTGGGTTTGATTTTTAAAAGTTTCACTTAAAGATCATTTTGTTGAGTTTGTTTAAACCCTCTCCTTGGTGTACGTATAAATATTTCAGGGGTCTCCTCAGTCTCTCATTATTTAAGTTGATAACTTATAGTGCCACATCCACGTGCCTCTCAAATTAGTCTTTTTTGTCCTCTTATGCATATCAGTTTCTTTTTTAGTATGTGGTTAATTTTTTTTTTTGAAATTAAGTATTCATTCTTGGTAAGATATGAATTATTGATGACCATTTTTGCTTCAGAAAGAACAGGTCATTACAATAGTTAGACAAGTTAGAATTTATATCAATTAAGATTTAAAAACATATAGTTGGTTCTCTGCAGGGCTTTGTATAAATGCAGAAAGATAAGACATGATTCCTGCCAGTAAGCTTAGATTTTAATCAGAGGGAGAGTATGGTATAAGAAGGTTTATTCTTATAGTATGAGAAGGCTGTTCTCTCTTTCCTATGAGGAGCTCCACATGATTCACTTATGTAACCTCAATACATTTTATGGTAATAGGCGCTGTTCTTAATATTCGTTAATGTTAGTTAGCATTACTGACCCTTTATCAGGAGAATAGGTGCTTTTGAGTCATTTTATTTTACTGGATTGTCTTCATAACACACTAGAAGAAGATGGGGTAGGTGTTATGAACCTGATTTCATAAAGACAAGAGAGATGATGATACTGCAGGAAGCAGACATTGGCTCTGTAGGCAGACCTCAACTCTTCTGAGCAGTGTAGTAAAGTTTCTATTATTGTGGAATTTATAGAGGGAGGAGGGCTGACTCTGGCTTCCTAGAGTTGTTCTATCAAATAACTCAAGACAAATAGAGAACTGTGGATTTAAATAAAAAAGAATATTGCTAGATTGTCACCTCTGCAAATAAGTGATCATGTGGGATGGGCCTCTTGATATGTAAGGTCTCTGGAGAACAGATAATTTTTTAAGAACATGAAATAAACAACTTGCAGCTCTGATCAAAGTATTGGAGAAACTTTTAAAACTGTGGTTACCTTTTTCTTCAAACTATCTAGCTTTCTTCGTGTTTCTCTCTGTGAATACAAATATAAAAGCATAATCTTACCCATTATACTATCTTTTTGTCTACAATAGTGATCTACCATTTCCCTTTGGGTTTAATATTTAAATCCATGGAAGAACTTAAAATGATTCACATGTAATTAACCTGGGAAAGGGATCTTAATGGAATAGAAACTAGATGTTATTAGCTTTATTATTACCCATGTTAATATAATAAACCTTATCTTGCTTTTTTGATGACTTTTAATTTATATAGAAACTACCTATATAATTTAAAAAATATCAGTTTCCAGAGATGTTTTGATTTCCAAGATACTGAGACCAATTGGCTGAGGGCATCATTTTGTAATCATTATCAGCAGCCTCAGAATGGCACATTTTACTTCTCTGTTTCCTCAGTGCCCAGCACTCTACTCTGTCTGATACTTAGAGGGCATTCAATAAAAATTAATGAAGGAAAGTTACTATCTAGCAAAATGTCACACGGAGTAGCTATGAGATTCTGAATCATCAAGAAATATTCACTTTTTATTCTACATGATGCATTTCCTAAGGCAGAAAAGGGGACCGAAATCTCTTCAATGTTTTTCTGGAGTTAACCTTGCAAAAGATTTCTTACATGAATAGATAAATTAATAATGGGCTATAAACTGCCTTCTCAAAGATTCTAATTAGAAGTTTTCCTCCTTATTCATTTTGTGTTTCCTTCTATCTGAATATTGGCTGTGCTCACTGGGATACTTGCTCTCATTTTCATGGTATGGAGCAGATGATTGACAGAATATGTGTAAAAGTACAAGATCATCTCAACTCTTTGCGAAACTGTGGGATAGATGCTGTCCAGGAAGATTTAAAATCAGCAGAAAGGCTCATGCGTGATGCTAAGAACTCTAAAACGGTAAGTTTCACTTCAGGCAACATGAGTGTCTTATGCAATAAAAAGGTGGTTTTTTTTTTTAATTCAATTTTAGAAACTAGTTCCAACTTTCTTTACCTTTGTACTCAATTCCAAGGTTACTAAAAGGTGGCAAAGTGAACTGAATTAATCTGCCTCCTTTCTGTATCTCTGCTAGTTATGCTAGTTACCAATAATCAAAATGTAGAATAAAAAGAAGGCTGATGTGATTTACAAAAGATGTATTCAGGTCTTGAATAACTGAGAGATAGTTGTTATTTAAATGAGTAACAACTCAACATTATTCCACTTACAAGCTGATAGCATGACACTTCCATCTGTCACGTCTAAAAGGAAGCTTCTAGAATTTGGTCCCCAAAATTTGACTTAGTAAAGAAAGGACTAACTAGAATCTGGTCCTGGCTCTGCTGTTCGAATCACACACTCAGTGAATGTCATAAGTAGAAGAAACTTTGGGGATTAGTCACACACTCGCACACCCCAGATGAGGACATGGCACAAAGAAGTCATATACTGCTCCTATGGTTTCACACCTGGATCTCAATTTACTAATGTGTATAAAAGACCTTTGATCAAGAATAGATTATCCCTAATAATATTTCTCTACCCTTTTAACTAACTGCACGGACTTTGGTGCTTATTTAAATATTTTTAAAATTATTTTTCTTACAGTTGTTACCAAATTTATACCATGTTGGTGGTGCATCTTGGGCAGGAGCCAGTGGCTTGTTATCCAGTCCAGTTCAGGAGACCTTGGAATCAATGGCTGGAGAAGTTACAAGAGTTGTGGATGAACAACTAAAGGTTTGTTGTGTCTGTTATTTTGGAAAATGACACTGTTATGACTTAATCATGTATGATAGCATTTCATACCATAGCTGCCTATAGTTTATAGATGTGTGTGTGTGTGTAGGTGTGTGTGTGTGCGCACGCATACCTACACACACATGCATATGTAGTAAAGATTGAATACTGTCTCCTTTCCAGCTTCATTTATAAATTTTGGAATAACTTCTTACATAATGAAATCAAGGAAAACCTTTCAAATTCAGTATCATTTTTGATGGTAAATGTCGAAATGTAATTAACATGACAGGTTGCTACTGATAAGAGAATGATTGATTTCTATTATAAAGCAGAAAGAGAAGTCTGCTTTAGGAAAAAATATCTTCTGTTATTACATTTGATTTAGAGAATGGGAAAGATGACAGGAACTATGCTTACAGTCCTAGATGCTGCTTATATGGAGAGTCTCCCACATAAATAGATAGCAGTCCTTGTAAGGAGCTGGTGGAAGACTAGGAAATGGATTTGGAATGAAGTTACAAGGCACTCACTGTCGCAGAGACTTGTCTATAGGCTCCCTGGCTGAAAAAAAGTCTCTGAAATTTAAGGGAGTAGAGTAACCTAAGACCTGCTTTTTCTTCATGTAACTTCGAAAAACCAGTTACACCAGAGAAATTTCATTTTCAGAAAGTTTCCATAATTTCCAGTCTGCTTGTTCAAGGATGCCTTAAAAAAAAAAAACAAAAAAAAAAAAAACAAAAAAAAAACTGTCTAAATTTCTATAATTATGGGCTGCGTTTTCTTCTGAGAATACATTGCTGTAGCTCATAGAGATTTCATGCACTACTCGGTAATACCTTTGCAACATGCTACTTACTCTGTTTGTAAATAATGAGGGAGAAAATGTTGTGAATTATTTAGGAGTTTAATCCCGTCTTCTTAGGCATATAATATAGAGAGACTCTGTACCATTTTTATTTTATTTAACTGTGTTTGTTTTTAATCTATTCTGGGCTGAGGCAAACCTTAGAAAAAGGACTGATTGGTTGGTACAGAGTTCTGCCAGATCATTTTATTTGTTAGCTCATAGTACTTGTTTTATTCTTCATGAAGGATAAAATATATAAGAAGGATACTTTCTTACGCATTTAAACAAAGTCATCTTTGCTTATTTATTTCCAACTATAAAGAATGAAACTTAGTCTTTGTAAAACATTTAGACAATTCTAGCAGGTATAAAAAAGAAGAAAGTAAAAATCACTTAAAATCACAAAGATAGCATCATTTTTAATATTTTACTGAATTTCCAAGCATTCTGTGTCTACACACAGTTTTACATATATGTGATCATACTATACATACTTTTTATGTCTAGTACAGTATGATGAATACAATTCTAGATCAGTGAGTAATCAACATCATTTTAATGGCTACATAGTATTTTCTTGTATAGATGTACCGATATATTGGAAAACCTCAGTCTTCCTTTGTGTTTCTCCTTTACTTTCACACAGAACACTTCACTTCTGACACTTCTGGTCACCAGATGTGTGGGAGTTTTCCTCCATCAAGCAATTATACGACACCAGCTAGGTGTCTTACAATTTACTCAATTCTGACACTATCTACCTGGAAATAACATCGAACTCACAGGTTAAGGGTTCAGTCCCACAAGACTACCCCTACCTCACCTTAGATGCCAATCACAAGTCCAAGTTGTCACATGTGCTTCTGACCTATCAGCTATAAATGTGAGGTTCTCATGAACTCCTCCTCAGGTTTGATTAACTTGTTAGAGCGGCTCATAGAACTTATATTTACCACTTCATCAAAGGATATGATAAAGGGTACAGATTAACATCCAGGTGGAAGAGCTGTGTAGGGCAAGGAATGTGGGTATGGGTATGAAGCTTCCATGACCTCTCCGGGTATACCACTCTCTAGCACCTCCACGTGTTGACCAACCTGGAAACCTTCTGAACCGCAGAATTTTATGGAGGCCCTTCTCCCTTCTCAAGAGAATGAGGCTGAAAATTCCAACCTTCTAATCATGGCTTGGTCTTTCCAGTGACCAGCTTTCATCCAAGAACCCACCCACAGTCACCTCATCAGAACAAAAGATGCTCCTGTCACCCAGGAAATGACAAGGGTTTCATGAGCTCTGTGCCAGGAACTGGGGGCACAGACCAATACATATTTTCTGTTACCTCCCAACCAGCATAATTTATTTTCTAAATCCTGGTTAATCCCTTTAGGGTAAATGCCTATGATTGACCCATTCCTAGGTAAAATGGCACATATATTCTATACTTTTGTATGAATTTGCAAACTGTTCTCCAGTAGTATAAACAGTTGCCAATTTTGCCACATGCTCACCAATATAAGTACATTAACTTGTAATATTTGTCAGTATAATGTGATGAAGAAAATCTTATTTTGCGTCTTGGATTTCTTTAATAAACAGTGATACATCAAGTAATTTTCTTATCCATTTGTGTTTCTTCTTTTGTAAATTACATATTTGTATCTGTTGCCTATTTTTTCCGTTAAACTATTTTTAACAATATTTACATACTAAGGATTGGCTGGCATTTATATCAGAATAAAACATTGCAACAAGAACTTCTTGTCAAACAGCTTCCTACTGTCTTTTGTACCGAATGGTCTAAACCACAAGTTCTCTCTTGTGCCTTTTGTTCACTTCCTTCTCAGTGTACCAAATGGTTGGAATTAGCTCTTGGCTTTTTTTTCTTCTTTATTTAAGTTGTAAATTTATTGGCATAAAGTTGGTCATAACATATCTTATTATCCTTTTAAAATCTCTAGTGATACCCACTCTATCATTTCTAATATTGACAATTTGTGTCTTTTTTTTTCCTCAACAGTTTGGCTAGAAGTTTAACTTTGTTGATCTTAGAAAACCAGCTTTGGCTTCATGTATTCTCTCTCTCTCTCTCATTAAGTTTACTGGAGTGACAATGGTTAGAAAAATTACATAGGTTTCAAGTGTACAATTCTGTAATACATCAGCTACATATCACATTGTGTGCTCACCACCCGGAGTCAGTTCTCCTTCCATCACCATATATTTGACCCCCTTTACCCTGTCCCCTTACCCTCCAGTAACCACTAAACTGTTGTCTGCATCTATGAGTTTTTGTTTCCTTATTTGTCTTTTCCTTTGTTACTTTCAGTTTCATATCCCACACATCAATGAAGTCATATTGTTCTTGACTTTTTCTGTCTGACCTATTTCACTTAGCATAATAATCTCAAGATCCATCCGTGTTGTCGCAAATGGCAGCATTTCATCTTTTCTTATTGCAGAGTAGTATTCCATTGTGCATGTATACCACATCTTCTTTATCCAATCATCTATCAAAGCACTCTTTGGTAATTTACACGTCTTGGCCATCGTAAATAATGCTGCAATGAATGTCGGAGTGCATATATCTTTACGGACAAATGTGTTCAGATTTTTAGGATACAAACCCAGGAGAGGGATTGCTGGGTCGTAGGGTAATTCTATTCTTAATTTTTTGAGGAACCTCCACACTATCTTCCATAGCAGCTGCACCAATCTACCTTCCCACCAACAGTGTATGAGGGTTCCTTTTTCTCCACAGCCTCTCCAACACTTGTTACTATTTGTCTTGTTGATGACAGCCATTCTAACAGGACTGAGGTGATATCTCATTGTGGTTTTGATTTGCATTTCCCTAATAGCTAGTGAAGTTGAACATTTTTTCATATGTCTGTTGGCCATTTGTATGTCTTCTTGGGAGAAGTTTCTGTTCAGGTCCTCTGCCCATTTATTTAAATTGGATTGTTTTTCTTTCTGTTGTTGAGTTGTATGAATTCCTTATGTATTTTGGATATTAGCCCATTATCGGAGGCATTTTTGCAAATATCTTCTCCCTTTCAGCTGGTTGCCTCTTTGTTTGCCGATGGTTTCCTTTGCTTTGCAGAAGCTTTTTAGTTCATATAGTCCCATTCATTTATTTTAGCTTTTACTTGCCTTGCCTTTCAGGTCAAATTCATGAAATCCTCTTTGAACCCAAAGTCCATAAGTTTAGTACCGATGCTTTCTTCCATGCAGTTTGTTTCAGGTCTTATGTTTAGGACTTTGATCCATTTTCAGTTAATTTTGGTATATGGGGACAGATAGCAGTCCAATTTCATTCTTTTGCATGTGGCTTTCCAATTTTCCCAGCACCATTTATCAAAGAGGTTTTGTTTCCTCCATTGTATGTTTTTGGCTTCTTTGTCAAAAATTATATGTCCATATTTATGTGGGATTACTACTAGGTTTTCAATTCTTTTTTTTTAAGTTTATTGGGGTGACAATGTTAGTAAAATTACATAGATTTCAGGTGTACAATTCTGTATTACATCATCTATAAATCCCATTGTGTGTTCACCACCCGAAGTCAGTTCTCCTTCCATCACCATATATTTGACCCCCCTTACCCTCATCTCGCACCCCCCTCCTCCCTTACCCTCTGGTAACCACTAAACTATTGTCTGTGTCTATGAGTTTTTGTTTCTCATTTGTTTGTCTTGTTCTTTTGTTGTTTTTGGTTTACATACCACATATCAGTGAAATCATATGGTTCTCTGATTTTTCTGTCTGACTTATTTCGCTTAGCATTATACTCTCAAGATCCATCCATGTTGTCACAAATGTTCCTATATCATCTTTTCTTACCGCCGAATAGTATTCCATTGTGTATATATACCACAACTTCTTTATCCATTCATCTGTCAAAGGACATTTTGGTTCTTTCCATGTCTTGGCCACCATAAATAAAGCTGTAATGAACATTGGAGCACACGTGTCTTTATGTATAAATGTTTTCAGATTTTTGGGGTAGATACCCAGGAGAGGGATTACCGGGTCATACAGTAATTCTATTCGTAATTTTTTGAGGAACCTCCACACTGCCTTCCATAGTGGCTGCACCAGTCTGCATTCCCACCAGCAGTGTATGAGGGTTCCTTTTTCTCCACAGCCTCTCCAACACTTGTTACTATTTGTCTTGTTGATAATAGCCATTCTGACTGGGGTGAGGTGATATCTCATTGTGGTTTTTATTTGCATTTCTCTGAAGATTAGAGATGTTGAACATTTTTTGTATGTCTGTTTGCCATTTGTATGTCCTCTTTGGAGAAATGTCTCTTCAGGTCCTCTGCCCATTTTTTAATTGGGTTGTTTTTTTGTTGTTGAGTTGCATGTGTTCTTTTTATATTTTGGATATTATCCCCTTATCGGAAGCACTGTTTGCAAAAATCTTCTCCCATTCAGTTGGTTGCCTCTTTATTTTGTCAATGGTTTCTTTTCCTGTAGAGAAGCTTTTAAGTTTGATATAGTCCCGTTCATTTATTTTAGCTTTTACTTCCATTGCCTTTGGAGTCAAATTCATACAATGCTCTATGAACCCAAGGGGCATAAGTTTAGTACCTGTATTTTCTTCTATGCAGTTTATTATTTCAGGTCTTATGCTTAAGTCTTTGATCCATTTTGAATTAATTTTCATACGTGGTTTCAGATAGCAGTCTAATTTCAGTCTTTTGCACATGGTTTTCCAATTCTGCCAGCACAATCTATTGAAGAGGCTGTCTTTTCTCCACTGTATGTTTTTTGCTTCTTTATCAAAAATTATCTGTCCATATTTATGTGGTTTTATTTCTGTGTTCTCAGTTCTATTCCTTTGGTCTATGTGTCTGTTTTTCTGCCAATACCATGCTGTTTTGATTATTGTAGCCCTGTAGTACAAGTTAAAGTCAGGGAGTGTGATACCTCCAGTATTGTTATTTTTTCTTAAGATGGCTTTAGCTATTCGGGCTTTTTTGTGGTTTCAAACAAATCTGATGATTTTTTGTTCTATTTCTTTAAAAAATGCCATTGGGATTTTGATGGTGGTTGCATTAAATCTTTATATTGCTTTGGGTAAAACGGCTATTTTAACTATGCTAATTCTTCCAATCCATGAGCACGGAAGAACTTTCCATTTCTTTGTGTCTTCTTCAATTTCTTTCAAAAATTGTTGCGACCTGCACAACTCAAGCCGTGGGAAGGCGAGGGAGGCAGCGAGGGTTAAACTATTAAAAAGAGACAAAGACTCAAATACAATTAAATCACAGAGTACCAAGGGACTCACAGCCTCAAAGGACTGGAGCCCCGAATCGGTCACCGTGGGTATTCATTGATTTTTTACAATAAAAATCACATGATTAGGGGCAGAGTCTGTGAAACTCTTACACACAATAATCATTCATTCCAAATCCCATAATCGTCCCAAAGCAACCGATGCATACCATCCCCCAAATGACCAAGGTGTGGTGCATACAATCCCTGGGGGAACAAGTCTCACAAGATAAGATTATCCCATGAGCCAAACAGGAGGGTCGAGATGTTATCGCTCTAATGGGTCCATTACACCTGATGGTATAGGACAATAGTTGACGCATGCATCAGCAGCTTCTCAGAAGAGGAGGGGCACAGCTACCTCCTAACTTTACATTAGCTCATGGGGGTTCTAGGGGGGTCCCGTCTGGCTTAAGTCGTTCCTCCCATGAGGAATCTTACTCGTCTTTGACTGCAGACCCTGCTTACAAGGACCAAACATGGAGACTTAGGGTAACATAAACTCAATCCCAATGAGGGACAATCCCGCAGGGTCACCTTTCCCTAAGGAAAGATTGGAAGGGACAGACTGCTAGGCTGCTGTGTGACTACAAAAAATGTCTTATAGTTTTCAGCATATAGGTCTTTCACATCCTTGGTTAAGTTTATTCCTAGGTATTTTATTCTTTGCTGCAATTGCAAAAGGAATTTTTTTTTCTTTTTCTGAGACTTCATTGTTAATATATAGCAATGCTGTGGATTTTTGTACGTTGATTTTGTAGCCAGCAACTTTACTGTATTTGTTGATTGTTTCTAATAGCTTTATGGTGGAGTCTTTAGGGTTTTCTATACATAGCATCATGTCATCTGCAAAGAGTGACAATTTAACTTATTTATTCCCAATTCGGATGCCTTTTATTTCTTTCTTTTGCCTGATTGCTCTGGCGAGGACTTCCAACACTATGTGAAAAAGCAGAGGTGACAGGGGACAGCCCTGTCTTGTTACTGAACGTAGAGCAAAGGGCTTCAGTTTTTCACCATTAATTATGAGACTGAGGGCTTGTCATATATGGCCTTTATTATGTTAAGGTATTTTCCTTCTATACCTATTTTATTAAGTGTGTTAATCATAAATGGATGTTGTATCTTGTCAAATGCTTTTGCTGCATCAATTTATATAATCATGTGATTTTTGTCTTTTATTTTGTTTATGTGATGTATCACATTGATGGATTTGCAAATGTTGAACCATTTTGTGCCCCGGGGATGAACCCCACTTGGTCGTGATGAATAATCTTTTTAATGCATTATTGTATTCGATTTGCTAGAATATTGTTTAGGAATTTTGCATTTGTATTCATCAGAGATATTGGTCTGTAGTTTTCCTTTTTTGTGTTGTCCTTACCAGATTTTGGTATCAGGGTAATGTTTGCCTCGTAAATTGAGTTGGGGAGTACTATCTCTTCTTCAATTTTTTGGAAGAGTTTGAGTAGGACTGGTATTAGATCCTCTTTGAAGGTTTGGTAGAATTTACTAGTGAAGCCATCTGGTCCTGGATTTTTGCTTTTGGGAAGGTTTTGGATGACTGAATCAATTTTATTACTGGTGATCGGTCTGTTTAGATTTTCCAGTTCTTCATGGTTCAGCCTAGGAAGGCTATATATTTCTAAGAACTTGTCCATTTCTTATAGATTGTTGAATTTGGTGGCATATAGTCCTTCATAGTATTCTTGGATGATCCTTTGTATTTCTGTGGCATCCGTGATAACTTCCCCTTTCTCATTTCTGATTTTGTTAGTTCGTTTCTTCTCTTTTTTTATCTTAGTGAGTCTAGCCAATGGTTTGTCAATTTGTTTATCTTTTCAAATTACCAGCTCTTTGTCACATTAATTTTTTCTGTTGCCTTTTTGTTCTTTATTTCATTTAGTTCTGCTCTTATTTTTATTATTTCCTTTTTTCTGCTTACCTTGGGTTTCATTTGTTCTTCTTTTTCTAGTTCTTTAAGGTGTAACGTGAGGTTATTTATTAGGGATTTTTCTTGTTTCTTGAGATAAGCCTGTAGTGATATAAATTTCCCTCTTAAAACTGCTTTCGCTGCATCCCTAAAATTTTGGTAGGATGTGTTTTCAATCTCATTTGTTTCTATGTGTCTTTTGATCTCTCCTCTAATTTTTTCTTTGACCCAGTTGTTCTTTAAAAGTATGTAGTTTAATCTCCATGTATTTGTGTTTTTTCCTGCTTTCTTTTTGCAGTTGATATCCAATTTCAAAGCTTTGTGATCAGGGAATATGCTTGGTATGATTTCAGTCTTCTTAAATTTGCTGAGGTTTGTTTTATTTCCCAAAATATGATCTATCCTTGAGAATGTTCCATGTACACTAGAAAAAAAATGTATAGTCAGATGTTTTAGCATGAAGTGCTCTATAAATGTCAATTATGTCCATTTCTTCTAATGTGTCATTTAGGGCTGCTATTTGATTATTTATTTTCTGTTGGATGATCTATCCATAGCTGTCAATGATGTATTTAGGTCCCCTAGTATAACTGTGTTTTGATCAATTTCTCATTTTAGTTCTGTTAGTAGTTGCTTGCTATATTTCGGTTCTCCCTGATTGGGGTCATAAATATTGATGACTGTTATATCTTCTTGTTGTATTTACCATTATGAAATGTCCATCTTTGTCTCTTGTTACCTTTTTTATCCTGAAGTCTGTTTCATCTGACATCAGTATGGCTACAACTGGATACCATTTACGTGGAGTGTCAATTTCCATTTTTTCAGTTTGAGTCTATGCTTGTCCTTGTAGCTGAGATGTGTCTCTTGGAGACACCCTATGGTTGGGTTTAGTTTTTGCAGAAACGCAGGCCGAGGGCCACAGGACACATCATGGAGGTGACTGCAGTCTCAGGAGAGGGAAGGATCCAGGCTTCAGGTGCACTTCCAGTGGCCTGAGGTATCAGCGCATGACACATCTAAACCCAGCATTCAGGGCAGAGATCTTGGAGCAAACCCGAATACAACAGGGTGAGAACTATGGTTTAAGCTCTCATAGCTAGGCAGAAAACAGAAAACAGACACGGAACCTAGCAGACTCCCCGCACACCTTCCCAGAGCTCCCCCTGCCCGCCACCTCCATCCTCCCAGTGTTAGATGGGGGCTTCAGAAGAAATGGTAGCAGTTTCTGATTAAAAAACAGAATATCTACAGCTCTGGGAACTGGAGAGACATTCCCACAGCCACAGACACACAGTGCAACTAATTCTTGTGATAAGGAAGAAACTGTAAGGACGAGACAGCTGGAAGTCCACTGTCCTGACTTCCAGACAGTTTCTCCCAGAAGTTGCTGGGATCCACAGAAACACACCAGCCGTCTCTCACATCCTACCCCACCACCACCTTTCTGGCTGGATGCCTGCGGGGGCATCCACAGCTGCTGAGACATGAAGGCTCTGCATCGAGCTGCTGGGGCACCTTTGGGGTTTCAGAAGCTCAGAGCTCTATTGCCCCCCGAGACCCAGGTGACCTGCTCACAGAGAAGTCCACCTTCCAGAAAGCCCCACATCATGTGAAAAGCCGAAACAGAGCAAGAGAAAATAAAATGCTACAGCATGAGAGAATGCAAAAGGCTTAAATGGGAGAGAAAAATAAAACATTCCAGCAACAACTACTGGAAGCAAAAGAAAGACCTCTTCATATCAACCTGCTGCAGAACCCACTCCTATAGATGGAAGAGAAATAATTTGTGAATTGCCATGAATAACCAAGGTAACTAGGCAGCTCAGAAAGAAAATGAAAACTCCAGAAAGTGAACTTAAAAACAAGGAAATATGAGACTTAAATGACAGAGAATTCAAGATTGCAGTTCTGAAACAAACTTAACGAGATGCAAGAAAACACAGCTAGGCAGTTTAATGAACTCAGAAACACAATCAGAGAACAAAATGAATATTTTACTAAAGAGATTGAAATTTTAAAAAGAACCAAATAGAAATTCTGGAGATGAAGAACTCAATAAAAGAAATGAAGCATAAAATAGCCAGCTTAAGAAATAGAGCTAGCTTATGGAGGAAAGAATTAGTAATACCAAAGACAGGAATCCAGAAATGACATAAATGGAGGAAGAGAAAGACTTGAGAATTAAAAGAAATGAAAGAACTCTACAAGAACTTTCTGACTCCATCAGAAAGAGCAACATAAGAATAATGAGTATATGAGAGGAGAAGAGAGGGGACAGAGAGCATATTCAACAAATAGTCAACGAGGACTTCCCAAACCTATGGAAAGAACTGGATCCTTGAATCCAAAAACGAAACTAAACACATAGTTATCTCAGTCCCAACAGGCCATTTCCAAGAAACATTATATTGAAGCTGTCAAAAATTAAAGACAAAGAAAGAATTCTCAAGACAGCCATGGGAAAAAGAGCAGTAACCTATAAGGAAAAGCCCATTAGACTATCATCAGACTTTTCAGCAGAAACTCTACAAGCCAGGAGGGAGAGAATCAAATATTCAAAATAATGAGAGAGAGAAATTATCAGCCAAGAACAACATATCCAGCAAGATATATTAGATATCCTTTAGTTATCAAGGAGGAATAAAGACCTTTCCAGACATATACAAGCTGAGGGTATTTTCTAGCACATTACCTGCATTACAGGAAATACTGAAGAAGGCTACTCGACCTGAAGCAAAAACTCAAAAGAATACAAAACCATGAGCAATATTACAAACAGAAAGACAGAAGCAGGAAATGGCAACCCTTACACAAAATAAGGCACTGTACACTTAAGCATAACATACAGGGTAAAGAAGATTAAAATATTTTTAAAAAAACAACAAACAAAAAAAGAGACAAGAAAAGCAACCTGCTACTACAACTCAGAAATCAACTCACAGCATAAGTTGGGATAAGTTGTGACAACAAAAACATAAAAGGATAGAGAGTAAAGGTCTGAATCTGTAAAGGGAAATGGAGATAAGAAGCATGCTGAAGGAAAAGGACTATTGTATATATGAAACTTTCTTTTATATAAACTTAACGATAATAAAAAAAATTATCCAGAACTGAGACATAAACATAAAAACAGAGGAAACTTAGGAAACTATCATAGACTACCACCACACGAAAATAACAGACAGAAACAAACAGGCAAAGAAACAGATACCAGAAAACAAGATAGAATGGCTACAGGAAATCCTCATATATCAACAATCACCTGAAATGTAAATGGACTGAACTCACCAACAAGAAGGCACAGAGTAGCAGGCTGGATTAGGAAATAAAAGCCAATCATTTGCTGCCTCCAAGAGATACATCTCAGCTACAAGGACAAATATCGACTCAAAGTGAAAGGGTGGAAATAGATACTCCAAGCCAATGGTATCCAGAAAACAGCGGCTGTAGCCATACTCAGATCAGATGAAACAGACTTCAGAATAAAAAAGGTAACAAGAGACAAAGATGGACATTTCATAGTGATAAAGGGGACAATACAACAGGAAGACATGACATTTATCAATACATATGGCCCCCAATCAGGGAGCACCAAAACATACAAAGCACTACTAATAGACTGAAGGGAGAAATTGACTGCAAAACAATTATAGTAGGGGACCTAAATACGTCATTGACAGCTATGGTAGATTATCCAAACAGAAAATCAGTAAGGAAGTACCATTCTTAAGTGACACATTAGACCAAATGGACATAATTGACATTTATAGAGCACTGTCTTCTAGAACAGCAGACTATAAGTTCTTTTCTAGTGTACATGAAACATTCTCAAGGGTAAGACCATATGTTGGGACATAAAACTAGCCTCAGCAAATTTAAGAAGATTGAAATCATAATACCAAGCATATTCTCTGATCACAAAGCTTTGAAATTGGATATCACCTGCAGAAAGATAGCAGGAAAAAACACAAATACATGGAGATTAAACAACATGGTATTAATGAATGACTGAGTCAAAGAAGAAATAAAAGGAGAGATCAAAAGATACATAGACACAAATGACAATGAAAATACATCCTATCAAAATTATGGGGATGCAGTGAAAACAGTAATGAGAGGGAAATTTATATCATTACAGGCCTATCTCAAAAAACAAGGAAAAATCCCAGATAAACAACTTAAAATTACACATTAAAGAACTAGAAAAAGAAGAACAAATGAAACCCAAAGCCAGCAAAAGGAAGGAAACAATAAAAGTCAGAGCAGAACTAAAGGAAATAGAGAAAAAAAAAGACAATAGAAAGAATTAATGCAACAAAGAGCTGGTTCTTCAAAAAGATTAATAAAACTGACAAACCCTTGGCTAGACTCACTAAGATAAAAAGAGAAAAGACACAAATAAACAAACTCAGAAATGAAAGAGGAGAAGTTGCCAACGTTACCACAGGAAAACAAAGGATCATGCAAGAATACTATGAAGGAGTATAAGCTACCAAATTCAATAACCTAGAAAAAATGGGCAAGTTCTTAGAAACATGTAGCCTTCTAAGACTGAATCAGGAAGAACTGGAAAATCTAAATAAACCCATCAACAGTAAGGAAATTTATCAGCCATCCAAAACCTTCCCAAAAGCAAAAGTCCAGAACCAGATGGCTTTACTAGTGAATTCTACCAAACATTCAAAGAGGATCTAACACCTGTCCTCCTCAATAGCTTCCAAAAAATTAAAGAAGAGGCAATATTTCCTAAC
Source organism: Rhinolophus hipposideros (assembly GCF_964194185.1). Classification (NCBI taxonomy): domain Eukaryota; kingdom Metazoa; phylum Chordata; class Mammalia; order Chiroptera; family Rhinolophidae; genus Rhinolophus; species Rhinolophus hipposideros. The sequence continues at coordinate 25,603,445 of NC_138065.1, forward strand.
TCATTTTATGAGGCCGACATTACCCTGATACCAAAACCCGGTAAGGATAACACGCAAAAAAGAAAATTACAGACCAATATCTCTGATGAATGCAGATGCAAAAATTCTGGCAAATAAAATCGAACAATGCATTAAAAAAGATTATACGTTAAGATCAGTTGGGCTTCATCTCAGGGGCACCAGAATGGTTCAACATATGCAAATTGATCAATGTGATACACCTCGTAAAAAAAATAAAAGAAAAATCTCATGATTATATCCATAAATTTAGAAAAAGCATTTGACAAGATGCAAGGTCCATTTATGATTAAAATACTTAAGATACATTTTTCAAGCTAAATTGCTACATGTATAAGTGTGTTTTGATTATTATTAATGTTGGTTATGAAGTGCTCTGTGAAATTTTTTGTTTGTTAATCATGGAGTTTATTATTGTTATAACAATCACAATTTTACCTGACACTAAAGCTTTTCTTTTAAAAGAGTACTCGTATAACTGGCAGTTGTCTCTGTGGTTTTTCTATTACTGATGTCTTCATAGAGCTGTTGAATGGGTCACCCTGATTTGGAGTTTCTGTGATTTGTAAAATTGCAAGCGTTCAAATTTGGTAGGTTTTCCAGGGAATATGTGTAACTTTATTTTCCAGTACCATAGAGAACAATGTGATGTGATAAGTTGATGTATAAAGACTGATATGTGTCCTTTTGAATCTTATCACAATTCCTTTGTGTTAAGTACAGCAAGTTCACCAAACACTTCAGATGCCAGTGTGAAGTTGGTGGATTTGCTAAGTGATTTAAAGTGATTACCTGAGATCATGATCATCTGACTGTCACAGTCACTCGGAATATCTCAGAATCCTTGGTCATGCCCAGAACCCTGTTGTGTCCCTGTGCTCTACGGGCTCGGCATCTTATATAACCACCTTTCAGTTTTATGGCGGCACCTCAGCGCAGTGTCATCCTCTCCCCCTCACTGTGCTGCATTGCAGGCACTGCTGGAGTCCATGGTTGATGCTGCTGAGAACCTTTGTCCCAATGTGATGAAAAAAGCCCACATCCGACAAGACTTGATTCATGCCAGCACTGAAAAGATTTCCATTCCACGTACCTTCATTAAAAATGTCCTGCTGGAGCAGTCTGGAATTGATATTCTTAACAAAATTAGGTAGGTTTATAATGTTAATAATCTGCAGTTTATTAGGCTCTGCAATTTCTGTGAATGTAATTGAGACAGCTGTGAAGAGTGGTGTTATTGTCTTTATCCATATATATATGTTAGGCATGTCTAATGGGCAATGACTGTATGTAGATATAGTTTTGCATAAATGTATAGGTTTAATCATTTCCAAAAAAAGACAACCACAGATATGCCTGTGTTACTGAAGAGGACATAGCTATGTGCTCTTTTTAAGTGTTTTATTTTTAATAGGGGAATACATGTTTGTAATCCTTTTTTTTCTGCTGGTAAAGCTTATCTTTCGCCTTTATAAAGTACTAACTTGAAGACTGAGATCACTCTGCTTTCTACCACTGTGCCATTATGAACAAATGCATAGTCTATAAAGGCAAAGAGGCCCACTATGACCTCACCATATTTTCCCTCTGGGTTCTTTTGGTGGGTCTGTGATGCTGTGTATGTACTAATGGTGCTCTGGAGTGTTTATTTGATTGTTGCTTGATAGAGTGTGAAAAATATGCCAAGATACAAATATTTAGAAAGTGTGATAAGCAACAAACTTTTCTGAATTTTTACATTGAGACTCTGGTGATTACCAGCATTACATGAAAGCTCTGTTAATTCTCATTTTGTTTCTTAGTTGGAGAATCAGATGACCAGAAACATTTTAAGTTGCCCATTTTAACGATTTCTGAATCTTGATAAGGATATTTAGATGTAGCACAAATACCAGCTCTTATCTGAAGAGTTGGGAATTATGCTAACACAATGATGGAGCTAAATAACAGTCTGTAAGAAAACTAAGAGTTAAAAACAAAATAAGCCAAAAATTGTATCATCACAATCTAGATATTGAAGGCCAACAACCTTAAAGTTAGATAATGGAATTTTGAGGATTGAGCAGTAACTGGACAGTCTAAGGTTTAGGATGTAACTGTCGTGTGTGTGCGTGCGCACGTGTTCACGTGTGTTTTAAATAAAAAATCCTAGCACCTACTCAACTGAGTTGTAGGACAACTGAAAGGACTTGAGAAATTTTTAAAAAGACTTTCCCAGTGTTTATAGGACCCCATAGATTAGTGAGTTTCTGAACTGTAGCTCTTGTGCTTACATACTTCTATAACCTGTAGATTCAGAATTTTTATTGAAGCTTCTTAAGTATTAAGGAAAAAAATGTATTGACCATCATTCTTTCATAACAATGGATTGAACCACCAACAGATCATACATAAAATGATGCCTTTACTGGAATACCAAATTCTGTCAAATACAGTCACTTTCCTTGAAAATGGGCCAATTCTGAAAGATGAACATCAGAATGGAACTCCTCATATTAGTAAATCAATTATATGTCTATAACTCTTCCCTTGGCTTTTTGTCATGTATGATACTGAGCACTGCGAGAATGCAAATATGCACATGCACATGTGCACGCATGGGCACATTCACATGCATGAGTGCACTGCAGATTAGGTTGAATCATTTCCTCTATAAATTTTGCAAACTGGAAGTTCAATTAGTAAGGAAGCATCCAGAAGATGCTTCTAGCATCCAGAAGAAAAATGATAGCACAGTCCTGAGATATTTTTAAAAATGCATGTTTAGAAAACTTTTTGGTGCTACAATTTTAAATAAATAAACCCCCTCCCCACATCATAGACAGAAGGAGAGAGGAAGATAAAGAGAGAAACTACTGACTCTACAGTTTTATGAGGAAGTAAAATTCCCAAATATGACTAAAAATAATCAGAGGAGTACATGTTGAAATTGGATTCCCAGGCCCCTCTGGAGGTTTGGGGTGGATCCAGTAACCCTAAAGAGACCACCCAAAAAAAAACAAAGAAAAAAAAAACTCAACTCCGAAAAAACAAACAACCCAATTAAAAAATGGGCAGAGGACATGAAGAGACATATTTCTAAAAAGGACATACAGATGGCAAACAGACATATGAAAAAATGTTCAACCTCACTAATCATTAGAGAAAAGCAAATAAAAACCACAATGAGGTACCACCTCACTCTCAGTCAAAATGGCTATCATCAATATATCAACAAACAAGTGCTGGTTAAGATACGGAGAAAAGGGAACCTTGTGCACTGTGGTGAGAATGCAGATTGGTACAGTCACTATGGAAAACAGTATGGCGGTATTTCAAAAATCTAAAAATGGAACTACCTTATGACCCAGCAATTCCACTCCTAGGTATCTATCTGGAGAAATACAAAACTCTAATTAAAAAAAAATGTATGCACACCCATGTTTATTGCAGCACTATTCACAATAGCCAAAACATGGAAATAACCAAAATGCCCATCGGTAGATGACGGGATTAAGAAACTGTGGTACATACAATGGAATATTATACAGCCATAAAGAAGAATGAAATCTTACCATTTGCAACAATATAGATGAACTTAGAGAACATTACTTTAAGTGAAATACGTCAGACAGAGATAGACAAATACCATATGATCTCAGTTATATGTGGAATCTAAAGAAAAGAATGAATGAACTAATCATAAACAGTCTCAAAAGACATAGAGGAAAAACTGAGGGTTGCTAGATGGGAGGAGGGGTGAGGATAAGGAGGAAGGTGAGGGGATTAGAAAGCACAGTCGGGGGCCAGCCCAGTAGCTCAGGTGATTAGAGCTCTATGCTCCTAACTCCAAAGGCTGCCGGTTCGATTCCCACATGGGCCAGTGGGCTCTCAACCACAAGGTTGCCAGTTCGATTCCCGCAAGGGATGGTGGGCTGTGCTCCCTGCAACTAGAAACAGCAACTGGGCCTGGAGCTGAGCTGCGCCCTCCACAACTAAGACTGAAAGGACTACAACCTATTATCTGTGGAATAATAAAGTCTTAGATAAACCAAAGTGCTACCGAGACCTTATTTCAACGAGCTACAGAGACAGGAATTAAAGACACATTATTTTATCTTTAGCCCAGGAAAATTTTTAATGTAGGCATCAAAGAATTTGTGCTTTCATTATTCTGCCTTGCTATCAGTAATCTTCTTGGGCAGAGAAATTTCAGTGCAAATTATTGCCTTTAGGTTAGAAAGGTTATCCCCTGTTACACAAATGTACTTTTAACTTTAGGATTAAATAATGTTTTTGATAACTCCTTTCCCTGCTCTAAAAAGTTTAAAATTGTTGACTTCAAAAGCAGATTTGAACTTGTGAGACAATGTGGGAATGTAAGTATAAATCTCTAGTACATGGACCTTTAAAAGTGTTATGCATTTATGTGCATGTGTACATTTATATAAGGTTATTCAGACTGAAGACGCACATGGAATTTGAATGCTTTGGGATACCAAATAGCTACAATGCTCACTAAAACACCAGCTCTCTGGCTGAAAACTTAGTGGCTTAGTTGTTTATTAGTGAAAACTGCCGGCCACTTTGTGTTACTTGGGCACACTTTTAATATCAGGCAAGAGACACTAAAATTGATCATTTTGGTAACATTTGCTCATAGAAGGCAGGAGAACAGTAGATGTATAATTCTTTAAAGATGGCACATCAGAGCAGAAGTTTTTCCCTATGGTACCATCTGATTCATAGAAAGGTTTTTAAAAGGCGGGGATATCCATATTAAAGTAATAACCAAGGCTTAACAATCAGACTAGACTTTCTTAATTTACTCCAGCCTGGGTTTTGTTTGTTTTTTTCATTTATATAAATGAATGAATTGTTCCTGATCACATAGTAAACATGGTTCCCACTAAGTTGGTCTTTATCCAGATGTTTTTCATTTTTACCATTAAATCTTGAGTTTTGAGATGGCCAAGGCAGGTTGAAATTGGTAAGGAGAGTCCATTACCTGTGTGTTTGTGGCAATGTTTAAGGCTTGTTCTTGGAAGTCCTCAGCCCTGTTCACACATTCTTATATTCCATTTTCAAAGACAAACAGAATCACAGTTGACCTTATCAATACAGCATCAAGAGTGGGTGATTTTGTCTTCCCTTGCACAAATTAAAATGCTACTCTGCCCTTTTGATTTTTACATAGTGAAGTGAAGTTGACAGTAGCCTCCTTCCTGTCTGATCGACTTGTGGATGAAATTCTGGATGCACTTTCACACTGCCATCATAAACTGGTGAGTGTTGTGACCATCTTGAGCAGGACGTCACATTTCAGTCTATTGTGATGCAGGGCAGCCTCCAGCATAGGGTTGTGGGTTCGTTTCTAATTTTACTCCTTTGTCGCTTTATAAGATCCCAGTTTTTCTTCATCTTCCATATTGCTTCTAGTTTATCTGGAACATCTTAGAATTTCTCCAGAGGGAATGGCAGGGGAAAGCAGAAGTGATGGTTTCCAGAAAACTTGTCCATTTAAAATACAGGTCAAAAATTTTGGTAGGAGACTGAGATGTAAAATTAAGATTTTTGTTTGATTATTTCATTTATCTGTGTTCAGTTTGTTGGTTCCTGATAGGATTATTTGAGGATGGACTATTCTTGAAAACATGGGGATGAGGAGGGAGAATGAAATATTTGGAGTCCAAAGAAAATGCAAGAGTAGAGTGGACATATTCTAGTGATAGCTGCTGTGTGCCCAACCAGGCCTCTTAGATATAACCAAGTTGAAAAAATAAGTTTTCTTAAATCTGGAGACTGGTTCTACACCAGGGCAGGAAACTTGACTTCTAAGATCAGTGCATATGAAAAATGTATCAGCAACTTTATGTTTCTTAAACTTTAGGAAATTCTCTAAGGCACAAATGAAAGTTGTGTTACTGGTTATAGCTTGTTAGCAATCTGATCCAATAGAAATCTCCCAAGCAGGTAATAATGTTTTCTCCAGAGAAAAAAATGTCGGGTAACTCTGGATACTGGAAATAACCAGTTTTATGGCATTGAATTGTTGGGTGATGCTGGACAACATCAAAATGAGAGGAACAGTAACAGTTTCGTCCCCATGAGGCAAACAACATGAGTGTTGAAAAATTCATTTCAGAAAAAGAAGTCTCTCCTCTAAAATCTAAAGTAGTATCAGTATAAGATAGCCCTCTCCAGTAGCACTACTCAGTATTGCCTAAGCTTTTTTTGCCTTTTTTTAAACCTTTTTTTGTTATTTTATATTCATTTTTCAGTAAATTGTGAGTGCACTTTTGTTTTGAATTTCATTTTGATATTAATACTGCTGATTTTGATTGTAAGAAGAGAGCTTCACTGCTGTGGGAAAGAAATAGTATTTTCAAAATGAAACTTTGCTTTCAAAGACATTCTGATAACATTAATATTTTCTCCAACTTAAGTTTAAAAGTGTTCCCAAAGGTTCCATGGAATTGTCCACTGGTTCTCATCATTTTGAAAGAACTAAATCAAAGTTCCTGGTGAGGAGTCAGGTCAGCTTTAGAGCTTATTAATTCTAGCCCAGTTTATTCTACCTCTTACCATTTGAGTTTTTAGGTTTACCTGAAGTATAACACTGGAAATTAATAAATCATATCAAATATGGTATTCATTACATGAAAATAGCATAAGCAAGTAATAATTAAAATTTTATTAGCACTTCCCTGGCTTTCAACCCTTTAAAAATAATGAAGCATGGGATTGTTTTATTTCTCCTTATTAGATATTTTTAAGCACTAGATAAAGAAATTCTTTCAGAGGAAATATCACATATAATTAATAAAAAGAACACTTAATCTAGACTGAGTAGTCTCATTTAACTTGTGTCAGTTATATTTCTGATTTAAATTTTCTGTATATTTCCACCTATCATGACAATGGCAATGACGTCATACTTCACTCACTTGTTAATTTTCTTTACCCTTAGAATAGCAAATTGAGTTGAACTGAATCTTCCTTGTCCTAGTAAAACTGCATAAATAAAATGACTTCTCAGTACAAAATGTTGTAATGCCTCCTGATGGACATAATTTGTGATTGTATTTAAGATTAAAAGTTGAATAAATCATACCAGCTTCCTGAAAAGGTTTATAATGCATCTTTTGGAAAACAAAAATACACACCTACTTTGTGCATATTTGCATCAACATGGCAAAGACTATATGAAATACTGGTTTTTTTAAAAATAAAGTCTCAAAAGACATTTTTTTAAAAAGGAGGTTTTGTTATTTCTTGCTTAAAACATTCCACACCCTCCAAAGAAAGATAATAAAAGAGGTAAGTTACTCTAGTGTGAATTTGTTAAGAATTGTCATTAACCACATACAGACATGTGTCATTAACCATCCTTTAGCGTGCCATCTTTGGGAATCCAGCCTACCTGCTCTTCCCTTGTCTCTGTGAGTTAATTTCCCTTGTGTGTGTCTTTACTCTAGACTGACCACTTCAGCAGACGTGGCAAGACCCTTCCTCAACAAGAGTCCTTAGAGATTGAGCTGCCTGAGGAGAAGCCCATTAAACGCTCCATCATCACGGTGGAGGAGCTCACAGAGATAGAGCGTTTCGAAGATCTGGATACTTGTATGGTAAGACGCATCCTTTGGAGACACCATTATCCATTCACTGGGCTATATTACTGTTTTTTGTTGTTATTGTTTTTATTTTTTAATCTCACCCATTACCAGACCAAGTAATGGGTCTCTTCCCACCCAGAGACAATTCTTTCAGAAGCTTGTTGCTATATAGAAACTGTTAATAAAGCTAATGAAACTTAAGCTTCAGGTTCCCACTAAGGCCGTTACCTAATTTTTTATTTGCAGTTTTATAAAACTTTTCTTAAAGAGTAACCCTACCTCCCCCCCACCAAAGGAAAACTGAAAGTCAGTGAACATAAAACCTGGATCTGTCCCTATAGCCATAGTAGAAAAAGTCCTAAATTAATGAGAAATTGACTATTGAACTTTTTTTTTTAACTTTAAACAAACTTTTATTATACAAAGGTGGTCACATAATTGGATATTTTTCTGCTCTGTACACATTCTTACTCTCCACAGAAAGGCTGCTTTTTAACCTCTCATAGGGTGATGGCAAGCACTAAATCCTGATTTTAACAGATAATAGTACAAATGCCTCTGATTTAAGTTGAAAGCAGTACATTGATACATGGCTTTTGCACTTAGTCATCAGGAATGTACAAATGTCTTTTTATTCAAAAATACAAAATAAATTATCTGTAGGCATGGACAATGACAACAGCAAACCATTATATGTTGTCAAGCGAAACCAGTAACTGATGGTTATAGTGATTTTCTTAAACATCAGCCAGCCTTTTCTCCATTCATTTCTGTCAACTGACTTCTCTGAAGTTATAGGTGAGGAGCACTGCCTTGAGCTTCCTCTCACAGTTCTCATTAATAACGGTAAAGCACTATTCTACAAATTAGAACATACCACCTCCTATATCACCTTCCATTCCACCCATTCTGTCCATTTCAGGGCCTTTCTCTTCTTTAGGAATTTCTGTGATTACAACTTCTGCTGTAGTTAACAGAGAAGCCACTCCAGCAGCTTCCAATAAAACAGTTCTCACAACCGTTGTTGGATCACCATAGTCACAGAATCACTAAGCATAGCATCATAATCAACTTCTGAGGAACATTGCATAATTTTCTCAACTGCATTCTTTTTCAACACCTACAATCTTAGCGATGGTCATTGCAGGAATTTTGAGTGTTTTTTTAAATAATTTCTATACCAATTTTTGAATCTTCATTAGCTGGAGTTAACGAGCCCAAGGCTGGAATGCACCAAAGCAGGGCACAACCCCCTCCCAGAACAATGCCTTCCTCAACATCAGCTCGTGTGGCATTCAGGGTATCTGTTATTTCTATCTATCTTTTCATTCACTTCAACATCACTTGTCCCACCAACCTTCAGCACAGCTACTCCATCAGAGATTTTTATGAGACGTTCATTTAGTTTTTCCTTTTCATATTCACTAGTCCTGATATCTAACTGCTCAATGATTTCTTGAATACATTTTTCAATCTGAGCCTTGTCACCTTGCCGTTTAAGAGCATGGCATCATCTTTGGTCACAATGACCTCTCCAACTTTTCCTGTCACGAGGTTGAATATCTTCAAGATTTAGTCAATCCATCCTCTCCAAACACTGCACCACCAATAGCAATAGCCATGTCTTTAAGCTGGTTTTTGTCTATTGTCTCCAAAAGCTGGAGCTTTGACTGTTACAACTTGAAGACCAAATTTTAGCTTATTAAAAACAAGTGTACATAGAGCTTCTTCATCAACATCTTCCGCAATAATGACCAAGGGCTTATGGTGAAATTTTATCTATCTGTCTGTCTGTCTCTGTCTGTCTATCTATCTATCTATCTATTTATTAAATTTAATTTATTGGGTGACAATGGTTAGTAAAATTACATAGGCTTCAAATGTACAATTCTATACTACATCATCTATATATCACATGGTGTGCTCACCACCCAGAGTCAGTTCTCCTTCCATCACCATGTATTTGACCCCCTTTGCTTTCTAGTACCATCCCTCCACCCCTTTACCCTCTGGTAACCACTATTGTTGTCTGCGTCTATGAGTTTTTGTTTCTTTGTTTATCTTGCTTATCTAGTTTTTCTTTGTTGCTTTCAGTTTTATATCCCATATATGAGTGAAGTCACATGGCTCTCGACTGTTTCTTTCTGACTTATTTCACTTACCATAATAATCTCAAGATCCATCCATGTTGTCACAAATAGCTGCATTTCATCTTTTCTTATGGAAGAATAGTATTCCATTGTGTATATATACTACATCTTCTTTATCCAATTATTGAAGGACTCTGGTTGTTTTCATATCTTAGCCACTGTAAATAATGCTGCAGTGAACATCGGAGTGCATATATCTTTATAGACAAATGTTTTCAGATTTTTGGGATAGATACCCAGGGGAGGGATTGCTGGGTCATGTGGTAATTCTATTCTTAATTCTTTGAGGAACCTCCACACTGCCATCCATAGCACCTGCATCAATCTACATTTCCACCAACAGTGTGTGATGGTTCCTTTATCTCCACAGATGCTGCAACACTTGTTATTGTCTTGTTGATGATAGCCATTCTAACAGGTGTGAAGTGATATCTCATTGTGGTTTTGATTAGCATTTCCCTAATAGCTAGTGAAGTTGGGCATTTTTTATATATCTGTTGGTGGTTTGTATGTCTTCTTGGGAGAAGCATCTGTTCAGGTCCTCTGCCCATTTTTAATTGGATATTTTTGTTGATGAGTTCTATGAGTTCTTTATATATTTGGATATTAGCCCCTTATGGGAGGCGTTGTTTGCAAATATCTTCTCCTGTTCGGTTGGTAGCCTCGTTGTTTGTCGATGCTTTCCTTTATTGTGCAGAAACTTTTTAGTTTGATATAGTCCCATTCATTTATTTTAGCTTTTACTTGCCTTGCCTTTGAAATCAAATTCATGAAATCCTCTTTGAACCCAAGGTCCATAAGTTTAGTACTGATGGTTTCTTACATGCAGTTTATTGTTTCAGGTCTTATGTTTAGGACTTTGATCCATTTTGAGTTAATTTTGGTATATGGAGACAGATAGTAGTCTAATTTCATTCTTTTGCATGTGGCTTTTCCATTTTCCCAGTACCATTTATTGAAGAGACTTTGTTTTCTCCATTGTACATTTTTGCTCCATTGTCAAAAATTATCTGTCCATATTTATGTGGGTTTATTACTGGGTTTTCAGTTTTATTCCATTGTTCTATGTGTCTGTTTTTCTGCCAATACCATGCTGGTTTGTTTTTTGTTGTTTTTTTTTCATTAGTTTCAGGTATACAAAACAATGTAATAGTTAGATATTTACACCCCTCACAAAGTGACAACCCCCCACCCCCAATAGCTGTTACAATTCCATTGATTCTGTTCTCCATGCTGGTTTGATTACTGTTGCCCAGTTGTACAAGCTGAAGTCAGGGAGTATGATATCTCCAGCCTTGTTCTTTTTTCTTAGGATTCTTTTGGCTATTTGGGGTCTTTTATGATTCCATACAAATCTGATGGTTATTTTGTTCTATTTCTTTAAAAAATGCCATTGGCATTCCAACGGGGGTTGCATTAAATTCGTATATTGTTTTGGATAATGTGGCCATTTTAACTACCATGTTGATTCTTCCAATCCATGAACACAGAATGTCTTTCCATTTCTTTGTATCTTCTTCAGTTTCTTTTAAAAATATCTTAGTTTTCAGTGTATAGACCCTTTACATCCTTTGTTAAGTTTTTCCTAGGTATTTTGTTATTTTTGTTACAATTGCGAAAGTAATTCTTTTGTTTGTTTTTCATTTCTTTTTCTAAAATTTCATTGTTAGTATATAGGAATGCAATGCTTTTTGTCCATTAATTTTGTAGCCAGCAACTTTACCATATTCATTTATTGTCTCTAATAGCTTTTTGGTGGAGTCTTTAGGGTTTTCTATACAAAGAATCATGTCTACTGCAAAAAGTGACAATTTAACTTCTTTATTGCCAATTCAGATGCCTTTTATTTCTTTCTCTTGCCTAATTGCTTGGATAGGAATTCCAATACTGTGTTAATAGCAGTGCTGATAGGAGACAACCCTGTCTTGTTCCTGAACATAGAGCCAAAGGCTTCAGTTTCTTACCATTAATTGTATTAGCTGAGGGTTTCTCATATGTGGCCTTTATTATGTTAAGATATTTTCCTTCTATACCCATTTTATGAAGTCTTGTAATCATAAATGGATCTTGCATCCTGTCAAATGCTTTTTCTGCATCTATTGATATAATCATGTGATATTTATATTTCATGTTGTTGATGAAATGTATCACATTGATTGATTTGCATATGTTGAACCATCCTGGTGCCCCTGGATGAACCCCAGCTGATCGTGTTGTATAATCTTTTTAATGCATTGTTCTATTTTATTTGCTAGAATTTTGTTTAGGATTTTTGCATCTGTATTCATCAGAGATATTGGTCTGTAATTTTCTTTTTTGTGTGTTATCCTTATCAGGTTTTGGTATCAGGGTAATGTTGGCCTCATAAAATAAGTTAGGAAGTATTGCTCTTCTTCATTATTTTTGAAAGATATTCAGGAGGACAGGTGTTAGCTCCTCTTTGAATGTTTGGTAGAATTCACTAGTGAAGCCATCTGGTCCTGGACTTTTGTTTTTGGGAACGTTTTAGATGACTGATTCACTTTCCTTACTGTTGATTGGTCTATTTAGATTTTACAGTCCTTCGTGATTCAGTCTAGGAAGGCTATATGTCTCTAAGAACTTGTCCGTTTCTTCTAGGTTATTGAATTTGGTAGCATATATTCCTTCATAGTATTCTTTTTTTCTTTTTTTTTAATTAATTTTATTGGGTTGACAATTGTTAGTAAATTTACATAGATTTCAGGTGTACAATTCTGTATTACATTGTCTATAAATCCCATTGTGTGTTAACCACCCAGAGTCAGTTCTCCTTCCATCACCATATATTTGATCCCCTTTACCCTCATCACCCACCCCCCACCCCCTTACCCTCTGGTAACCACTAAATTATTGTCTGTGTCTATGAGTTTTTTTTTCTCATTTGTTTGTCTTGTTCTTTTTGGTTTATATACCACATATCAGTGAAATCATAGGGTTCTCTGCTTTTTCTGTCTGACTTATTTCACTTAGCATTATTCTCTCGAGATCCATCCATGTTGTCACAAATGCTCCTATATCATCTTTCCTTAACGCCAAATAGTATTCCATTGTGTATATATACCACAACTTCTTTATCCATTCATCTATCGAAGGACATTTTGGTTGTTTCCATGTCTTGGCCACCGTAAACAAAGCTGCAATGAACATTGGCGTACACGTGTCTCTATAGAGAAATGCTTTTATATTTTTGGGGTAGATACCCAGGAGAGCGATTGCTGGGTCATATGGTAATTCTATTCGTAATTTCTTGAGGAACCTCCACACTGCCTTCCATAGTGGCTGCACCAGTCTGCATTCCCACCAACAGTGTATGAGAGTTCCTTTTTCTCCACAGCCTCTCCAACACTTGTTACTATTTGTTTTGTTGATGAAAGCCATTCTGACTGGGGTGAGGTGATATCTCATTGTGGTTTTCATTTGCATTTCTCTGATGATTAGCGATGTTGAGCATTTTTTCATATGTCTATTTGCCATTTGTATATCCTCTTTGGAGAAATATCTCTTCAGGTCCTCTGTCCATTTTTCAATTGGGTTGTTTGTTTTTTTGTTGTTGAGTTTCATGAGTTCCTTGTATATTTTGGATATTAGCCCCTTATCAGAGGAACTGTTTGCGAAAATCTTCTCCCATTCAGTTGGTTGCCTCATTATTTTGTCAATAGTTTCTTTTGCTGTGCAGAAGCTTTTCAGTTTCATATAATCCCATTTGTTTATTTTAGTTTTTACTTCCATTGCCTTTGGAGTCAAATTCATAAAATGCTCTTTGAACCCAAGGTCCATAAGTTTAGTACCTGTGTTTTCTTCAATGCAGTTTATTGTGTCAGGTCTTATGCTTAAGTCTTTGATCCATTTTGAATTAATTTTGGTACATGGTGACAGATAGCAGTCCAGTTTCATTCTTTTGCACGTAGCTATCCAATTCTGCCAGCACCATTTATTGAAGAGGCTGTCTTTCCTCCATTGTATGTTTTTAGCTTCTTTGTCAAAAATTATCTGTCCATATTTATATGGTTTTATTTCTGGGTTCTCAATTCTATTCCATTGGTCTATGTGTCTGTTTTTCCGCCAATACCAAGCTGTTTTGATTATTGTAGCCCTGTAGTACAAGCAAAAATCAGGGAGTGTGATACCTCCAGTATTGTTCTTTTTTTTTAATATTGCTTTGGCTATTCGGGGTCTTTTGTGGTTCCAAACAAATCTGATGATTTTTTGTTCTATTTCTTTAAAAAATGCCATTGGGATTTTAATGGGGATTGCATTAAATCTGTATATGGCTTTGGGTAATATGGCCATTTTAACTATGTTGATTCTTCCAATCCATGAGCACGGAATGTCTTTCCATTTCTTTGTGTCTTCTTCAATTTCTTTCAAAAATGTCTTATAGTTTTCAGCATATAAATCCTTCACATCCATAGTATTCTTGCATGATACTTTGTTTTTCTGTGGTAACCTTGGTAACTTCTGCTCTTTCATTTCTGATTTTGTTTGTGTCTTTTCTCTTTTTATCTTAGTGAGTCTAGCCAAGGATTTGTCAATTTTATTAATCTTTTTTGAAGAACCAGCTCTTTGTTGCATTAATTTTTTCTATTTTTTGTTGTTGTTGTTGTTGTTCTCTATTTCATTTAGTTCTGCTGTGACTTTTATTATTTCCTTCCTTCTGCTGACTTTGGGTTTCTTTTGTTCTTCTTTTCCTAGTTCTTTAAGGTGTTATGTTGTTTATCTGGGATTTTTCCTTGTTTTTTGTGATAGGCCTGTAATGATATAAATTTCCCTCTGATTGCTGCTTTCGCTGCATCTCAGTAATTTTGATAGGATGTATTTTCGTTGTCATTTGTTTCTATGTATCTTTTACTCTCTCCTTTTATTTCTTCTTTGACCTAGTCGTCCTTTAATAGCATGTTATTTAATCTTCACATATTTGTGGGTTTTCCAGCTTTCTTTTTGCGGATAGCACCAATTACAAAGCCTTATGATCAGAGAATATGCTTGGTATTATGATTTCAATTTTCTTAAATATGCCATGGCTAGTTTTACGTCCCAATATATGGTCTATTCCACATACACTAGAAAAGAATGTCTAGTCTGATGTTCTAGGATGAAGGGCTCTTTAAATGTTGGTTATGTACATTGGTCTAATGTGTCATTTAAGGCTCATATTTCCTTATTGATTGTATGTTTGGATGATCTGTCCATAGACGTCAGTGATGTATTTAGGTTCCCTGCTATGATTGTGTTTTGGTCAATTTCTCCCTTTATTTCTGTAAGTAGTTGCTTTGTGTATTTTGGTGCTCCTTGATTGGGGGCATATATTGATAAGTGTTATGTCTTCCTGTTGTAGTGTTCCTTTTATCATTATGTAATGTCTATCTTTGTCTCTTGTTACCTTTTTTATCCTGAAGTCTGTTTTAGCTGATATAAATATGGCTGTACCCACTTTTCTATGTATACCATTTGCTTGGAGTGTCAGTTTCCACCCTTTCACTTTGAGTCTATGTTTGTCCTTGTGGCCAAGAAGCATCTCTTGGAGGCAGCATATGGTTGGGTTTTGTTTTTTGATCCAGTCTGCTACTCTGTGCCTTTTTATTGGTGAGTTCAGTCCATTTACATTTAAAGTGATTATTGATATTTGAGGATTTCCTATATCCGTTTCGTCTTTTCATCTCTGGTATCTAGGTGTTTCCATTATTTCTTTGCCCTTTTGTTGCTGTCTTTTAATGTGGTGGAATTCTATGATTTTTCCCTTTGTTTCTTCTTTTTCTATGTTATATATCTCAGTTCTGGGTTTTTATTTTTTTGTGTGTGGTTATCATTTTATGTAAAAGAAAGTTTCATATATACAGTAGTCCTTTTGCTTCAGCATGCTTCTTACCTCCATTTCCCCATGTAGATTTAGACCTTGACTCTCTCTCTTTTATGTTTTTGTTTTCACAAGTTATCCCTACTTATGCTGTGAGTTGATCTGAGTTGCAGTAGGAAGTTGTCTTTTTTGTCTCTTTTTTCCTTTTTTTGGTAATGTTCTAATCTTTTTACGCTTTATGTTATGTTTACGTGTATAGTGCCGTATTTTGTGTAGGGGTTGCCATTTCCTGTTTCTGTCTGTTTGTACTGTTTCTCATGGTTTGTATTCTTTTGGTTTTTTGTGTCAAGTGGAATAACCTCTCCTTTAGTATTTCCTGTAATGCACGCATGTGTTAGAAAATTCTCCCAGCTTCTGTATGGCTGGAAAGGTCTTCATTCCTCCTTCATATCTAAAGGATGTCTTTGCTGGATATATTATTCTTGGCTGATAATTTCTCTCTTTCAGTAGATTGAATATTTGATTCCACTCCCTCCTGGCTTGTAGAGTTTCTGCTGAAAAGTCTGATGATAGTCTAATGGGCTTTCCCTTATAGTTTAGTGGTTTTGTTTTGTTTCCCCTGGCTGCTTTGAGAATTCTCTGTCATTAATTTTTGACAGCTTCAATACAATGTACATTGGAGAATACCTGTTGAGATTGAGGTAACTAGGTGTTCTGTTTGCTTCTTGGATTCGGGGATCCGGTTCTTTCCACAAGTTTGGGAAATCTCTGTCGACTGTTTATTTAAGTATACTCTCTGTTCCCTTCACCTTCTCTTCTCCTTCCGGTACGCTCATTATTCTTATATTGCTCTTTCTAATGGAGTCAGAAAGTTCTTGTAGTGTTCTTCCATTTCTTTTAATTCTCAGGTCTCTCTCTTCTTCCATGTATGTCATTTCCAGATTTCTATCTTCGATATTACTAATTCTTTTCGCCATCTGATTAGCTCTATTTCCTAAGCTAGCTGTTTCATTCTTCATTTCTTTTACTGAGTTCTTCATCTCCAGAATTTCTATTTGGCATTTTTTAAAGTTTCAATCTCTTTGGTAAAATATTCATTTTATTCTTTGCTTATGTTTCTGAGTTCATTAAACTGCATGTCTATATTTTGAAATCTCGTTGAGGTTTTTCAGGACAGGAATCTTGAATTCTGTGTGATTTATGTCACATATTTCCATGTCTTTAAGTTCATTTTTTGGAGAGATTTTTTTTTTTTCTTTCTGAACTGCCTCATTACCTTGGTTATTCATGGCAATTCATGAATTATCTCTTTCTTGGGCATCTACAGGAGTGGATTATGCAGCAGGTTGATAAAAAGAGGTCTTTCTTATCTTCCAGTAGGTATTGCTGGAATGCTTTATTTTCTTTCCTGCTGCAGCCTTTTTTTTTCTCTCACACTGTAGTGTTTTATTTTCTCTTGCACTGTCCAGCTTCTCATGCAATGGGGGTTTTCTGAAGGTGGGCTTCTCCTCTGTGAGCAGGTGGTCTGGGTCTCAGAACACAACCTCCATGGAAGATGTGGAGGATGATAGAGTTCTGAGCATCAGAAATCCCAGTGCTGCCCCTGAAGCCAGATGCAGAGCCTGTGTGTCTCAGCTGTTGTGGTTGCTCCCATGGGGATCCATCTGGAAAGGTCAGAGGCAGCTGGTGTGTTTGTGCTCTGAGCACAAGGCTCTGAGCACTGATGACTACCAGCCCACAGCTGTCTTGCCCCTACAGCTCTTTCCCTATCGCTGGAATTAGTTGCTCACTATGCATCTGCGGCTGTGGGAATGTCACTCTAGTCTCAGGGCTATAGATATCTTTTTCTTTAATCTGACACTGCTCCCATTTCTTCTGGATCCCGCTTCTAACACTGGGAGGATGGGGATGGGGTGAGCTCTTGAAGTGGGGTTGGAGCGTAGGGGGCCAGGCTCTGTGTCTTTGTTTTCCATTTTCTGCCTGGCAGTGAAGGCTTAAACCACGGTTCTCACCTGAGGTCTCTGCCCTGAATGCTGGGTTCAGCCATCTGATATGCTGATCCCTCAGGCAGGACTGTGGGCCACAGGGAGTACACCTGAAGCCGTGATTCTTCCCTCACCCAAGACCACAGTGAGCTCCAGACTGTGACCTGCAGCCTGTGTCTCTGCACTTCCCCCCCACCTCCTCCCGCACTTACCTGATTTGCCCACCTTCAGGTGATTGGATGCCTGGATCTCTCAGATATGCTTCTGTGTAGCTTAAATTATCCTTTGTGGAATTATAGCTGTTCAATTTGTTGTAACTTTCAAGAGAGATTTCAAGCACTCCTCATACCACCATTTCTGTGACATAATCCCAACTATTTAACTTTTAAAGATCATTTTTGACAGGAAAATATCTTTACATAAAAGGCCATTAAAAAAAAGTGGGGAATGGGGTGTTCGGATGACTCAGTTGGTTAGAGCGAGAGCTCTCAACTACAAGGTTGCTCGTTCAATTCCCACATGGGATGGTGGGCTGCAAACCCTGCATTGAAAATGGCAACTGGACTTGGAACTGAGCTGTTCCCTCTACAACTAGATTGAAGGACAATGACTTGGAGCTGATGGGCCCTGGAGAAACACATTGTTCCCCAACATTCCCCAATAAATTTTTTTTAAAAAGTGGGTAAGGACTTTTTCCCAAATAAAATACGGAGGGTGCCAAAAAAATGTATACCAGTGACCACTTTGGTCAATGTTGCTCAAGCACCATAATCAGAAGTATCTGGACACTGATGCTAACCACTTTGAGCACCTCTTGTAATTGCAGAAGTCAAACATGACTTGTATTCATCTTTTGTTATCAGTATATACTGAGTATTACAATTTTAATAGTTTTTCTCTTTCTATTTCTTTCTTGGTCCTATAGTTGTGTTTTTACTTTCTCTGCTGCTGCTTCCTGTTTTTTCTTTACACAATTTTGGGTATACTCTTAAATTTTCATTTCCTGTTTAGTTCTTACTCTGTTTCCTTCTCTTAACCTTATGTCATTTATAAGATGGAATATACACTATGATGTTTATATAGCAGTAGGTCTTGATTCCATACTCACTTTCTGCATTTCATGTGGTGCCCCATCTGGCCATATAACTAGGGTATTTACAGTAGTGATACTGTTTTTTCTCTGAGAACAATTTTACTTCTGCCCTTATTTATTTCATTATTTTAAAATTTGTATTCTTACTGAAGTTACGTCTCACTTTACCATAAAAACAGTTGTATGTGCTTTTGTATTCAGTGTATTTTCATCTCTATTCAGTATTTTTATGTTTGTTTGGTGTTTTTTTTCTGTAAGCTATCTACCCACCGTTTATTCTTTATTAAGACTTGGCCAATCCAAAAGGAATGATGTGGTTGTGTTCAAACCAGGTTGCTTCTACTTCTTCATTGTAGTTAATCTTTTCATCATCCTCTTATTCCTCTTAACACAATCGGGGCATAACATATTATCTTCTAGGACTGGGTATGGGAAAGTGCAGGCGGGTAACAGGAAGACAGAAATCATCTTCTTACGAGGGTCAGGCACCCACGCCTGACCTGCATAGAACTGCAGGCGAACCCAACCCTCTCTGTCTGCCAAGAGAGGTCTGCCATGGACCACCCACCACCTGACACCAGAGGTTTGCAGCAGAAAGTTCTCAGCAGAAGTAGGAATGGGACATGAATTCATAGCCTTCCTTAGGTTGAACCACTCTTGCAGCAAGTCTTGCCCATGCTGCCAACATGGCTTCCTGAGCTGAAGTTATCACTTCAACGCTATTGGTCATTTGCTCTCTCTCACTCATCTTACAACTTTTCTTACTCCTTGCTTTCTTGGTCACCATCTTGCATTTCTTTGAACTTGACTCCTGTAGTATTTCAGGAATGTTTTGTTTTTCTTCAGAGTACGCATGTTCCTTGAGCCTCAGATAAATGTCTATTTTCTTGCCATCAGTACTCAAATTGTTGGCACCAGTTCCGCAAAGTGTCCCAACGCACTTTATTAATTGAAGGCAAAATGGTCGGCAAGAGGAGCATTGGTTTTGGACAAGCTTTGAACTGTGCACTCGTTTGAGGAAGATAAACTTCATCATCTGTCCTAGGAATCTTCAGGTTGTCTTCTGAGATTGAAGAAATGCTTGGTTCCATTTGATGTTCTTTATTAGGTTCCTCACTAACTAGAACCAATGTGAGAATCACACTTTCTTCCTCTCATTCAACCTTGAAGTCATCCTTTTCACTGCTATCAAAATTTGAATTTGCCATTCCCAGGAACACTCAGAGAACAGCAAAGCCAGCACAGTTAAGGATACCTGCAGTTTACTCCTTTTAACCTCATTTTTATGTTTTAATAGTCATTTTTTAGTAATTCTTTATAATCTGAGAAGGTACTGGTAAGACTATGCTTGGGCTACTTATATACCCAAATGTTTCTACGTTAGCTTCTGATTTTAGTAATTTTGTTAAGAAATGGTACTTGTTTCTAACTTCCATAAGGAAAGATCTGATATGGCTAAGATTATTTTTCTAGTCTGGAACAAAATATAATGCTTTAAGTTCCTTATTTATAAACCACTTATCTAAAGTCTGTGAATAAAACAGTTGAGTGCCCTCCAAATAACACCTAATCATATGCGAGTAAAGCCTAAAATATAATCCTAGATTTCAAGAAACATTCTAGTATAACTAAAGATGACAAATAATTTTCTATATAAATATATAGAGAGAGAGAGGAAATTACTGAAATTTTTGGAAGTTGCTTATCCAGTATGTTGTAAAATGTATTTTTAATAAGTATTTTAAATTTTGTTTGCATTTTGAGGCATTATAAGTTGGACACTATGTCATCATAGAGTAATTATTACAAAAACTCTTAGGTTGGCCCTTAAAGAAAATAAGTAATAGGGAATTATTTGAATTAAAAATTTTTAATTCTATATATCATGTTTCATGCCAGAATCATTTGGTTATGAGTGAGTTGGAAAGGAGTAAAGGAAAAGTGAGCTGGTAAACAGAATTTTGTTGGGTTTATAAGCTATGTGGTTTGGGATGAGGAAGTATTGGTTAAGAAAGACCTGGCTAAGCTACTGGAAGGGTTTTAAATTGTATAAACTTAATTTTTGTTTGATTGATTTATTTGTTTTGTGATGTGATTGATTTGTTTTATTATGTGAAAGAAAGAAAAATGTTGTTCTCTTTAAATAAAGAGGGTAGGGTAAGGGTGAAGGAGAGGAGTCATTTTTTAAAATACAGATAGTGGACCATCATCAGAACTAACGGGCAAACCATGCAACAGGCACCCTCAGCACGAGTGGCTTCCATTTTGCAAAAATGTTCTCATTGCCATGACATATAATGAGGCAGGAATAGGTGAAGATCTATCTGAGCTGCACTCTAATCAGACCCACATTAGAAGGGGGTTCTTCGCCTGGTTCAGAAGGCAAAGGAGTCAAGCAGGGCCATTCCTGATATGAGCACCTGTTGAATCCTAGAATAAGGAGCATGGCCTCCGGTGTTGAGTGAGTAACAGAAACACAAGACAGAGCTCTCTATAAAAACACAAATAGTTACATGAGGAGAATTTTTAAGTCATGAAAATAGATTTTTTTTCTGTTCCAACAAATTTTGTCTTTAGTCATTGTTTTAATAAGGCTAATAAATTGTTAAGTAGTATAAAACCACAGCTAAGTTTGCTGTTAGTTTAATGAAAAAACATTTTTTTGTGTAAAAAGTGCATGTCAGTGGATTTTGTGATGTATGATTTCCTCTATACTCTCAGCCTAACTATTGATTCTAAGCCACTCAAAGACAGCATTATTTACCCCATGTGCAAGCCTCCCTCTCCTAAAGAAAATCAATTTTCTGAGCTTGGGGCTTCTGAGCTTTGGACTGAGGGTAACTCAGCCGGTGGTAGACACTCACAGCTAATTTGAAAGAAGTAGTAAAATTACCTGCACTTCGATCGTTCAAAGTAGGATATTATTTTTGTTTCTCATTGACGTCTATTACCAAATATTTCAACTTTTGATCCTCATGTGGTGCCATTAAAAAAAAAGTTTGGAGTACGTATTTCAAAGGGAGAGACAATTTGTTTTGAGTTTCTAAATGAGCCTTCCTTGGTAGCATTTATATCTTAAGTGATCCAGGAAATTAGGACACAGGATTAACTGTTGTGTAGAAAATTCTCAGAAGCTTAAATGTGTACCGGTAAGTGCATGCATACAGCCTTTCCCATATGGAATTATAAGTCCCTGGAAAGTAGAAATTGTGCCACACAGGGAGCCAGAGCACTGTTGAAGGTGACTGCTTTGCCAGATGCTATAACTTTATTATTACCTAAAATGTTTGTTTGTGTCTCAAAGCCCCATCACACTTTTCTTAGGGCATTTCAAAGTAATTTAGACTCATCACCAACCTTCTATTTACAGATTCAAGATTGTTAACAGATTCTGGCATTTTTTTGCCTGTGATATTCATGACACATACTGAATCCATTTTTGAGTATTTCTTTAATAGACTTAGTAGAGATCCTGGGCATTTCTTTTTTCCCCTGCTCCCGGATATCTCATCTTCATATTTTCTTCCATTCTTCCAGGATTAAAAGTCAATCCCATTCAGTGCATAAAAACCACTTTAAAGAACCACTAGTTATCATCACACTAGGGAAGGTTTGAGGCCATAAATCAGAGGTAGAAATTTATATTAATTTGAGTGTAAGGATTGCCTTTTTGGAGATGGAAACAGTAATCAATATGATTGACATTTTTTGAAAGAAATTTTTCACTTAGTCAACATTTATTAAATTTGCATTTGGACTAAGTGAGGGCCAATATAAGAATGATTCAGTGGGGCTGGAGGGATGTTACCTGCTGGAGAGAAGACTGAGAACGTCTCATCCATCTTAATTTCAGAAAGTTAAAGGAAAAGGCTATTTTCTTTAACTAAAATGGCAAAAAGAGGAATCTTTTTAAACAACTCTATCTCCATTTAAATACTTATCTTTTTTTTATTTAACTAGAAAGAAACTAAGAAGTATTCTAGTTCACTTTGTGGGGTATGGTTGGGAGGAAGAAAAACTGTTATAATAACCTATATCTACTCTCATAGCCGCAGAGATTCTGATCTCCCTTTACTCCAGAGCAGAAAATAAGATGGTTTAAAAAATCTTATTCTTTTAATATACTTTCATAGTACCTATGAAATGGTAGGCACTATTCTGATTTCTTTATGAATAGTAGCAACTTATGAATAATTAGATGTTATTAATATCTTCTGTTTAACAAATGAAGAAACTAAGGCATAGAAAAGTTAAATAAGGTATCCAAGGTTACCCAGGTCACTGAAAGGCTCACAGTTTCGTACCAGAGTCTACTGTAATCAGTATATGGATGTCACATACAGTATATTTCTTACAATCAGAATTAAATTTTGAATTAGATTTAATTAGACTACATTGCTTTATGTAAAATACCTCCTTACTAACTGCAGGTTAAATTAATTAACAGAAACACAAGTGAAAGATATGTGTGCTATACAACCATAATGTAAGCTACAGTTTTTAAACATTGTTGGAAATAACTGTCAAAACTCTGACATATTCAATTGTTATCCAATTGTTTGAAATGAATTTGCCCACTTTTGGCTTACCTGGAATGTTCCATGCCTCTCCATGTGTTATTTTGTTGGTGACAGTGATTAGCCTTCCTATATACTTCTTATCATTTTAATACACATGCCTTGTATGTCATGCTGAAACACGTATTTACTTAGAATCTTTATTGTCCATAGATTACCTGTTCTCTTCCTGCAATCAGGTGCTTAGTATTCCCAACCATGTCTTTCAACTTTGATTTGTCGTCGGCCCTTGGGGTATTGAAGGATACAGTTCTCATTCTACTGATTACTTATCTCTAAATAGTTAATTTGACACTAAATGTAATTTTTTATACCTTTAAAAAACTGCATTTGTTCAGGTTTTAGGATAGTGTGCCAAATGGGTGAAGAGACAGAGTCTGCTCATTAGTCATAACTAGCTCACTAATTGTAATTCTTTCAATTATTTTAATGAATGTCATACAAGTTTTAAATCAAAAGATATTCATGCAGAAAAGCAGTGCATCTACTCACTGCTATTTCCTAGAAAATAATTTTAAAAAGCTTGAATTACTACAGAACACATCTTGTGAATTCTTTTTTCCAATTACAGAATAGCAGTTATTTTCCATTAACAAATTCAGCCTTAGATTTCAATATATAATTTTAAGCTTTTAATACGGGTTAAAATTCAGCAAAGATCCATTTGTCTTGGTCAGATACTATTTCTTTAAACAAATCACCTCATTTTTAAGTACCAACAGTTATTAATTGAACTAATCTGTTAACAGTATTGCCAAATACAGACTATTAAGTCGATATCTCATTTAAAATTAGTTTCACTGATATTAACTATGTGCAGAGGCCTGTGCAAGTCCTAATTGTTAGTTTCCTCTTATAATTTTATTTTATAATGTCATTTTTTTATTAAGATCACTTTGGAAAACGGAGATTTAACTTTTTAATCACTAGAAAGCAACCTATGAAAACCTTAATTTCCAAATTAAATTTTCCAAACTATAGTACAATTTATATGGTCCAACTAAAATGGATTTTGTATGTTCCTCAAAGTTTCTAGTACTTTTTGTGACAGTCCTTTGTGGAAATGCCAGACGCGCACTCCAAAGCTCCAGAGAGTTCACCATTCACTAAGGACCCAGAGTTACCTTAACCTTTTACTTTTTAACTGGTGTGAACACCATTTGCAGAGGTTTATTCTAGGGAGCTCCTGAGAGATCTATCCCACACACCTTGTTTTAAGGATGAAAATAAAGCCTGAAGTACAGCATTGACCACATTCAGGAGCTCCCCAAGAGACAATGGAGACCCCATGGGAAATCCCTCAGACTCCCTCCTTTTACAGTCATTGCTGGGAGGATGAGAACCCTCCACCTCTATAGGTGACAGAACAGCCCAAAGCTCCCATGTGAATCAAACTCCCCAGGAAGAGGAAGAGTGGACTTGATAAATCCCCTCCAGAAAAGGACTAAGAACATCAGCTTAGTCAGGACTTCGCCAAAGCAGCCTCCAAACTGGGCATCTGACTTGCAGATTGGCTATGAAGATTCTTCCGATCTTAATTTTGACAAGTAATGATAATTGCAAAAGGTAATTTTGATCTACCCTCATGAATTAAGTTAAGCAAATGATTTTAATATCCTGTGCATTTATAAAACAGAAAAAAACATTCCATTGTTCACCTGTTTCTCTTTATGTATGTGTTGTTTGCAGATAAGGTAGGCATATACTTATACTTCCCTTAAACAGGACATTTTTTTTAAATGAAGTCCACTGGTAACCACTAAACTTGTCATGTCTGTGATTTATTTGTTTGTTTGTCTTGTTCATTTGTTGCTACCAGAGGGTCAGGGGGGAGGGGTGTGGTAGAAATGGGTTAAAGTGGGTCAATTATATGGTGATGGAAGGAGAACTGGCTCTGAGTGGTGAACACACAATGCAATATACAGATGATGTATTATAGAAATGTACACTTGAAACCTATATAATTTTACTAACCATGTCATCCCAATAAATTTAATGCAGATTTAAAAATAAATAAATAAATGAAGTCCAATCTAGTTAAGTCCTTTATAAGCAATCACTGATTGCTTGTAACTTTCGAACCAATACTAAATAAAATAATTTCTCTAAAATCTGTCTCACTTTTCAACCTTTAGACACCTCATGTTTTCAACGTACCACATGACACATTTGCTTCAGCACCCTCTCTCTTATGTCAGAAAGCTCCAAATTATCACTGCTTGCCAATTGAAATCAAAGACCAAATCCATGCAGGTGTCTAAAGAAGATGGTGGGAAGTCCCTAGAGAGGGTTTGTTTACCCAGGGGATGGGAGATAGGAAAGTCTGAAAGAAGGTGGCTGTTGGCAAAAGAGCCCAGAAGAGGAGGCAGGAGTACTTCTCACTGATGGAGTTTTAGTGATGAGCAATCAGAAGACTCCCTGAGCCAAAACTGAGGCTAGAAGTTTACTTAGTCATTCATTAAATGCTTATTGTTGATTCATTGTGTACCAGGTATTCTTGGCTTCTTGCTAGGAATGGAAGGTGAATGAACCTATATATGTCACCCACCCAGTTTGTTACATTGATGGGCTAATCCATTTTAACAGTGTCCAGAAAAGCACAAGGTGAGCATAGGATATTTTGTATGAAAAAAGCAAGGATTGGTTCTAAGTCTAATGGGATCATTTCAAAAAATACAAAATCTAGATTGAAATAGTTTCTACTGGGACACTCTGAGCACAAAAGGATAATAATAATAATAATAATAATAATAATAATACAAACAAAGATGAGTCCATAGTAATACTAAAAAAATCAAAGAGAGAGGAGGGTACAAAGAATTTCAAAAAGGGAAAGTTGATTTTTAAAGAGGTATGGCACTCAAGAAATATAGGAATAATGGTAGAAGTAGAAAATTACAATTTTGTGGTTCCTGTTGTATTTATTGTATCAGGCAAGGGCTGTCAATGGTTGTTTAAAAATGGACTCATCCGCATGAACTAGAAGTATCACGTCACAGTTATTATTAATTACCAAGGAAAGAGATACCTTTGTAATGGAACAATTGGGAGGTCCCTACCCTGATGAATTAATTAAACTTAGTGTTACCAATAGTGGAACAATGTGATATGTGTCACCTGTTGTGTTTCAGTCATTAGTTCACAGCATCATCCATGTGGCATTTATGCTAAAAATGGTTCCCCTAAATCTAATTCTGAGGAAACAGTCAGACAAATATAAAATGTGAGATGATAATCTATGAAACAGTTGACCGGCATTCTTTAAAAACGTCAATATTATGAGAAAGAAAGGTGGGGTTGGGGATGGGGGAAGGAGGATATGCTACATAAAAGAAACTAGAGAGCTATAATCATATGTCATGCTTGAATTCTCCATTAGATCCTGGTTCCAAAATGGGTAGGAGGGTTGTTTTGAGGCCTGTGAGCAACAATTAGGGAAATGTGAATATGGACCATAGAATGTACATTAGACATTAAATAATTGCTATTAATTTTGTTAGTTGCAGTATTCATGTATAGTTATGTAGGATAATAGAATTCTTAGGATGTTCATGCAGAGGTATTTAAAGGTGAAATGTCAAGATACCAACAACCTTTAAGTGGGTCAACCAAAAATTTGTGTGTGGGGGATAGGGGGAGAGAAAATGGAGAACTTCCTATAATGTGACAAAACGTTAATAATTAAGGAATCTACATGAAGAATATACTTGTATTTATTATATTATCCTTGCACCTGTTTTTGGCAAATTTGAAAATGTTTAGAATAACTAGTTGGGGGAGAAAGAGTAGGTATATATATTTGAAGTTTATTGTTAAAAGAGATAGATACCAGTCCATGAACCACAAAAAGGTCTATGAAGAGTTTTTTCTCAGTCTAACATGAAATGGGGAAAATAAGGACAACAGAGAAAATTTTTCATGAAAATAGTGTATCTAATTTAAAGGACTGTTCTTTATAACAGATCATGTCCTTATGCTTTATCTTTGTGCCCAAATTCCTTTTATGGAAATGATGGTGGTTATGATGACCAATTTCCTTTTTAAGGAAGTCTATAAAATCCAGAAGTGGGGAGAGCACTGGATAAAGCAGTAGTTCAGGTCACTCCTTCACTCACCAAATGGTTCTTGAATGCTCACTATGTCAGACTCTCTCCAGGCTCCGGGATCTAGAGGTGAACAAGACAGTACTGGGCTGGTCCTTTCCATCCAAATATGTCCACCTTATGCATATGGGATAGCTGGGGACACAGGGTTAGAAGGGGGTGCCTAAAGGAAACCTTCTGAGTCAGTCTCTAGGCATTCCCCTATTTCAGCCAAATTAGTCCCATCTATCTATTACGTATTTTCAAGACCTTGCTTAAGATGTTTCAATAAGAATTCTGCTACTGGTGCAGCCACTATGGAAGGCAGTGTGGAGGTTCCTCAAGAAATTACGAATAGAATTACCATATGACCCAGCAATCGCTCTCCTGGGTATCTACCCCAAAAATATAAAAGCATTTCTCTATAGAGACACGTGTACGCCAATGTTCATTGCAGCTTTGTTTACGGTGGCCAAGACATGGAAACAACCAAAATGTCCTTCGATAGATGAATGGATAAAGAAGTTGTGGTACATACACACAATGGAATACTATTCGGCGTTAAGGAAAGATGATATAGGAACATTTGTGACAACATGGATGGATCTCGAGAGAATAATGCTAAGTGAAACAAGTCAGACAGAAAAAGCAGAGAACCCTATGATTTCACTGATATGTGGTATATAAACCAAAAAGAACAAGACAAACAATTGAGAAACAAAAACTCATAGACACAGACAATAATTTAGTGGTTACCAGAGGGTAAGGGGGTGGGGGGTGGGTGATGAGGGTAAAGGGGATCAAATATATGGTGATGGAAGGAGAACTGACTCTGGGTGGTGAACACACAATGGGATTTATAGACGATGTAATACAGAATTGTACACCTGAAATCTATGTAAATTTACTAACAATTGTCACCCCAATAAAATTAATTAAAAAAAAAAAAAGAATTCTGCTATATATTAAAAAGAAAAAACTTGAAAAAATCGTTGGTTTCTGTGATAAAGGATCCTCTAGCAAATGTTTTTGGCTGTTAACTTTTAAAGAGTTTATCTCTGCCTAAGCACTCCTTGTTTCTATTCCAAACTTAAAAAGTAAGTACGAGTACACTTGACTAAGTGACTATCTATAGTTGAAATTTTTATGTATGTGATGAGGGCTGATGAAGTGGGAGCCAAAAGTCACCTCTGCAGTCTTTGGCAGATTTGACTAAATTGCTGTGTTTGGAAATAAACCCCCTCATTTCCTTATTTTTCTAACTAAATGGGTTTTTCCCTCTTCACCCAATCAGGTTCCTGGCTATCAAGTCTCTATTTCTATGTCATTATTAAGAGGAAGTGCTAAAATGGCAGGCAAAATGTTTGTATATTTTGATAAATAGAGTGAACCCAATGTAGGTTGAGATTAAATTTTTTTAATCCCTCACATGTCAGTTTTGTGATAAAGAAGGTAGATGTGGTACTGAGCGTTTATTTTAATTTGGTTTCTTGGACTCTGGGAAACAATATTTGTCTCCTAAATGTTGAGATGCCAGCTATTCCTGAACACTTCACCACAGTAAAAATACTTATAAACCATTTGCACATACAAACAACCATGTGTTACTTTAGAATCTTTAAAGTTTCTTTGTATGTGTTCTAGTAGATCAGTCCCTATCTCCAAACTATTAGAATCAAATTTGTCCATGTGTCATCATTACCCATCAGGAGGTGACCACGGTGGTGGTGTGTGTGGTCATTCTGTTATCCTGTTTGCAGAATCAGTCCAGATAATCAGTAAATACCAAATGACCACAGTGATTAAGGATTCTTAAGTAAGCTTTTTGGAGAGATTTCCTACAAAATTATTTAAAAGTACCAAAAAAAAGAAAGAAATGTCACACACCTGTGTTACCACCAACCTTAACTGAAAACAATTAACATGTTAGCATTTTTGTTTGGCTGGTACATTTTTTTCATACCAGAATATAAACTCTAAGAGTGCAGGGACCTCATCTATCTTATGTACTGCTCTACCCATCCCCCTTCTCCAAGACTTTCCAGTGTACAGTAGGTGCTCAGTAAATACTTGTTGAATTTAAAATAATATAAAACATTTACTGATAAAGTTGTAGCCTCAATTCACCACTACTGACAGTCTCCCTCTACTCCTCCTTTCCTCAGAGGCACCATTATCGTGAGTTTGGATGCTTTCATAAAGAATGTTTTCCTTTTCACTGTTGTCCTATCATATGCATATGCTTCATTTTAATTATCCATTCCCCTATTTGACAGTCTTTTAAATTATTCCTACCTTTTTGCTGTTATGTCTACTAATGCTTGCCCTCCCCCATTCTTTCTCCTTGGAATAGAAGAATGAAAAAATGGCATCATTAATGATTATAACCACTACTAGTTAATGAAGCACTGTAAGGTCGTTGGTTGGCACTATCTGCCAGGCTCTGTGCGAAGTGAGCACCTTGTATCATTATATTGGTTAATACTCATATTAAATTATGCAATTATTTTAGAAACTAGAAAACTAGGTCTAACTTCACAAAAACCTTGGCCAAAGTTCCACAACCCCATAAGTGACAGATCCAGGATTCTAGCTCAGTTCCTGAATGCCAAAACCTTGAGCGTGAGACATACTTGAGAGAGAGAGTGACCTCTCCTCACTCATTAGTCCTTCCCTCACCTTGCTGGAGGAGATGTTGGTCAGTACAGTTAAACAAGTTCCACAAAGTGTGCATAAGGAGTAGAAAAGTTTCCAGCTTTTCTGTTGAAAAGTTGAATTGTCTGTTGCTGTAGTTTTCCTCTTTCATAGGAACATGTTTTTGTTTGCCTATCATTTTAGGAGTTGAATCAATTAAAAGGTTCCTCAACTTCACTTAAGCAATGATCTTTACATGGATAATTTGGAGGAGTACCTGTTTTGTTGAATTAACCTCTCACAAAGAGAACGAAAGTCTAAAAGTATCTGTGGGACTTAACCATTAGCTGTACCTCTCTGATGTTTGTAGCTACAGTCACACATTTAAGGAAGTTTTTGATGAGGGGATATATGTTAAGACTGGATGCAAGTTTTTCACACAATTCAGGGATATTTGAAAATATATTTTAACTCTTTCTCCTTTCATTCAGCAAGACTGTTTTCATTCTAATTTAATGGATCATAAAATGAGGTATATTTGAAGAAAATTACCTAATAAAATACGAAATTAGGAGTCTGGAAATCAAAACTTTTTCAGGACAATGCTGATGGAAGCCTTTCTAATAAGCAAATTATATTGATGATGACAATGGTGATGATGGTAATGGTTTGGGGGAATAGCTTCTACTTAATGAGGTGTGACCAAACAATACAGTGAATGTTTAAATTTTAAAACAATTTATTAGAGTAAAAGACACATTGTCATTAATCCTCCTCAAAATACTCCCCCTCACTTTGAACATACTTATCATTCTTGCCACTTTCTGAAGCAGTTCTAGAAGTCCTCTTTTGTGAATGTCTTTTGTTGCACTGTCGTGGCTGCCTCGTCAATGTCCTGAATTGTTTTGACTTTGGGAAAGAGCCAGAAGTCACACGGTGCCAGTCCAGTGAATAAGGTGGATGAGGACACACCGTAATGTTTTTATTTGACAGAAATTGTCGTATAACAGAAGCGAAGTGTGACACACATTGTCATGATGGAGGGTGATTAACAGCACACTTTAAAACACATCTTCTCTCAACTATAGCTCACACCCAACTGACTGCACCGAGCAAATTGAAACTTGTCACATACTGTTACTAAGGTTTTATGTGCCACTTTCCATATTGAAGATCCCTGCCTTTCTGTTGGATGGCACTAGGAAGCAGAATTTACTATATTGTTTTATCACAACGGAAAGGCTCCGAGTCACACATGACTTCTGGTATAGCAATTTCTGTCAAATAAAAGCATTATGGTGTGTCCTCCTCTACGTTATTCACCAGATTTGGCACCTTGTGACTTCTGGCTCTTTCCCAAAGTCAAAATGACCATGAAAGGTAAACGTTTTGAATCAATTCAGGACTTTGAGGCAGCCACAAAAGTGCAACTGAAGACATGTAGAGGACTTCCAGAACTGCTTCAGAAAGTGGCAAGAGTGATGGGATTTGTGTGTTCAAAGCGAGGAATATTTTGAGGAGTATTAATGGCAATGTGTCTTACTGTAATAATTTTTTAAATTTAAACATTTACCGTAGTTTTTTGTCACACCTCATAGTGCCATCTTTCCTCTGAAGAGACCAAAACTATTTATACTAACCAATTGAGGAGCCCTATATTTTCATCCTGTTGTATATTGAGAAAAAAATGACACACAAAAAAATAAAGAACTTGAAAGGGAAAAAAGTGATCCCCAGGTGGCCTTCCTGGTATGTTTTTGGGAGGTTTGGAAAAGAACCCCTCCACACACACACCCATACTTTGCTTTCATAAAGCCTGGCATTTTACAGCTGGACTTCTTATTGTCTGTTAAGTGTTTTAAAAATTATTTTATAAGGTTTCAGAATAGTAAGATGCCTTAGCAACTGTTAATGATGACCAATGAGGCTTTTTAAATTATTTAATGAATTAGAGATTTAATGTGAAATGTAAGGTAACCCAAATTCCCACTAAGATATAAAGTATCATCAACATTTAATTACACTGCGCATAGGAAACCGTGCTAGGGCCTAGCATCTGATCTTTTCCTGAAAAGCTTTGATGACTGAGGGGGTAGAATTCAAAGCTACTTCATCCTAAATTACAGTGGGCAGCATAGAATGAGGTCCCAAAAGGGACATGCCCATAGATATACTGTCTTCACTTTGTTACAGGGAGTAGCCCTGTGGCCCAGGACCAAAACCTGCATGGGGTTTGCTAATATCCACCCAGTATTTTGTCCATCATGTGCCTTTGGAGTTGATGATGTCTCCATCCCCCAAATAGGGTTACTTGATGACATTTTGTACAAGCTTAGCAAAACTGGTAATGTCTCTTAGAGTTTCTACAATTTCAAGCTGTAATGTGCATCTGCTTATAAAATGCTAGGTTGGATGCCTTAAACTAATCATATTTTGGCCTCCTTTTTATTCCTTTGCAATGAAGGCTTTTTGTATAACTTTTCTGTTTGTTTGTGAATGGTGCCTTCCTCTCCCTTTTCTTGTAATGCTGTTGCTTTTTCTCTCTTCCATTCATATTTTTCCCTTTTCTTTGTGCTGCATGGAGACTCTCTGCTGTACAAGTGTAAGTATTTTGGTGGCTCTGCTGTTTCTGGCCATCTTAGTTTACGTTCTTGTATTCCATTTGCTTCTGTGCTGCCTGGCTGATCTCCCAGGAGACTGTCATGTCGTCATCCATCTGTGGATCCTGAATGAAATAGGTAGTGACTGAGAGACAAGACTGAATTTTACAAGTGTGTTCAGCTAGCAAACAGGCAATAAATTTAAAATGGCCCCAGCCATGTGCCTGAAACCAAGAAGAGTGTTGATGAAGAGGGTACAAACATTCAAGAGGGAACAGTCCTTATTTCATTCGTGTTAAAAAAAAAAAAAAAGACATGATTACTTAAACTTCAAGGTTTGTTTACTGATTCTTATATTACTTGTTTTCCAGGGTTATAGAAAATAGCATCATGATTCACTTATTAGAAGAATTTTACTAATCTGTTTTGCAACTGTTTTGGTTTTGGTTTTTTTAAACAACTTTTATTATTGTTTTGTTTTCAGCTTCAGGAGAAAGAAAAGAAATTAGAGATTCTTGAGCTTGGAATGAGAGTGTTATTATTCTTTGTGCAAACTTGGTGACAAGGAAACCACTCTATCCTATTTTTATGATGAGCGAAACAATTTAACTCTAATTTTTAAAAAAATTTGTATGTCTAGGAATTACATGTTAAAAGTGAGTTTAGCGGGGGGGAAAAATGTGTTGTTTGGAAGGTTCAAACATTAGTCCTTCACTTAGGGTAAAAATAGACTAATGAGCTACATAGAGAATAGTTTTAAACCCATTATAAACATTGGATCAAATGAGTAAAATTTCCAAACAGTGTAGATAGACTTTGTGCTGCTTTTGGATTCCTAGAGAACAGAGCCAGGTATTTCGTTCACACTGTCTGCTATTCACATGAAGATTTACTGATGGTTTTTGATGTCTGTGTTAACAATGAGAAAGAAGTCTGTGTTTAGGGTTTTCATTCTAAAGTTACATTATAAAGGGTTTAACAACCTCATTCCTCATATTTCCCAAGGATGTGAATATTGACAAATACTTTTCATTGCTCATAAAATAAATTTTTAAAGATAAAGTAACTTTGTGTAGGCCTAAAGTAATAATAGTTGGTGATGTTAACCATGAATTGATTTGTGAAAAATCCATTTGACGAGTGTACCTCTTCTGCTTCAATTGCTGACCCCTTCATCTGATGGGCACTTTGCGATTTCAGAAAATACTCAGGAATGGACAAATATCTAGGGAAGGGAACTGAGAACTAAGACACAGGCTGAGAAAATTAACCCTTTCATTATGTACAAATATGGAAGAAAGTTAACCATTCTAAAGAGAATGGTAAAGCCACATTTTTTCCCCTGGATGCAATTCATCTAACCAACAGGTTGGGGAGTGAGGGAGGCGGCAGTGCACGTAAACCAGATTTCTAGAGAAACAGAATATTCATTCCTAAATACGTATACTTTAAGTGGATAATCATAGCTCATTCTTCCACTTCCCCTTGCTTTAGGTTTATATGTCATGGGATCACAGGAATAAGCCAATAAGATTGAGCAAGTCCATAGCCTCTGTAAAACTGTTAAGGAAGAAAAAATTCTAAAGAACGAAAAATATGAGCAAAATAACGCTTTTTCTCTCCCCATTGTTATACTTAAACCCATGAAAGAAAGATCATACAACAGTTCATCTATCAAAATAAATGTCAAATTGGGTTGCATTCTTAATACCAGTTGTAGAAACAAGCCTGATTGCACATCCTGCCTATTTCAGCAAAAGGCCATCAGCCCTGTCCAAACATGGAAAAACTTCAGAGCTAACAGACATGTGAATACAGTAAGAGTTTTATGCAAAATGCAATTAGAAATTATTTGCACTTGTAAAGAGCATATGAAATGAAAGAAAGGAATGAAATGCATTAGAATGCATCCTTCTGATATTCACATTTTGTACACGAGGCTTTGAGGCATCAGAAGACCAGGAAGAGCAAAATAATCCCCCATAGGTTGATGTGAACCATCAAAAATCCTGATGCTTTTGTGTGTTTCTCAATATGTCTATAAAATTACTTTGCGCTGAATGACCCATTTACAGGTGGGCATCAGTTTATAAATGAGTCTCTTTCTATATATCTTTTATATTATTTATGTATGTTATATAATATGTAATTTATGTGTAATTCTATATATATATTCCTTTTCATGTAATTGAAAATTTTAATATATTTGAAATGTCATAATTGCCATGTGTTTTACTCATATTTGGTATCTTATAAAGGCTAAATAGGGAAATGTGAGCCAGGTTATGTTTGCCTATGAACAGTCTCTATAAAATCTAATCAAGAGTCAACAGGAAAAATTTTGGAAGACATCTTCATTCCATGCATTTTAAAACTTCTTTCCTATTTATTTATGACTATCTAAATAAATTGGCTGAAAATTATATCCCAAGCTACTTCTTGATCCTTTTTCCTATCATGGTTGTGCACAAAGTGGATAGAAAACTAAAGAAATTTTAATGACTAAACACAGTATATATTTTGGTAGTTTATGTCTCCTGAGAACTAATTGTTTTTAGAAGTTTCACTTATGAATAGACCACTCAAGCCACTCCCTACCTTCTTTAGCCAACTGCAAGGCCAATTTTGGGTAGAACAACCTTGAAGCTGGATTCCTTTCCAGTTACCTTGGATTGACTGCTTTTATTGAACCTGCAATGCCTGTTGCTTTATCAATCGATACTCCTCAGATGTCTGCCTTTACAAAACCTTGTAAGAACCAAATCAGTAAGTTCCATTGTGTACTTTAGGAATACCAGTCTACATTTAAATACAATTGTTCATAATTTTTTCTTCCAACAATAAATAATAACCAAAGGATATTATTATTAAAATTGGCATAAAATTATCAACTATAAAGTTGTTTGCTTTAAAGGTCAGTATGAACCAGTTTATTCTTTGAATCAAAGAAAGTTTATCAACCTTGTGGGGTTTTTTGTTTGTTTGTTTGTTTGTTTGTTTGTTTTGAAAAAACTTTAGGGACGACCTATTAAATAAAAGTCTGCAAACTAAGTTTTTTCAGTTGTGTTATTTCTTAGTTTATACATATACCAGTTTCCAATATCAAACCAATTAAAATACCCCTGAAACCCATCCATCTATATATTGATAATGAATGCTGTGGTAGATGGGACACTGGGCCGACCTTCATAACTGAGTCTGTCCCGGAATTGCTCCTGTTGACAACTTGAATGGTAGCCTCCATCATCTCCATGGTTCAGTTTCCTCCTTGTAATTTGTGTCAGTGAGGATAGTGGTTTCCTCTAGCGTTGATGTGTGTGATGATCTTATGGAGGCAGAAGCAAACACCTTCCTTAGGTTTGGTTTTACATAATCAACAGTTGACATCAATAATAGAAAAATGCTCTTAAGTTTTGGCTGTGATTTGGGTTTCGGTCTCATTTTTTAAAGGGCTAGCAGAATCAAAAAAGTCTTTCTGAGAAGCGAATGCAGATATAGATTTCTAAATCATGGCAACTTTTTCCATCTTTACCCACAATGTAAAGATGGAAATCTTGGTGGCTGAAATGTGAAACAAAACAGTTAAACTGCTTTAATCGTTAACATGACGAAGAGTGCAGTGCTGCTGGCATTGATGTTGCTGTGACAATGACCCATGAATAATTGTTTTTAATATATCCATTTTAACACCCTCATGTGCAGCTCCGAGTTAAATTCTGTATTATTCATTGTTCCTTTCAGCCATGTAAATAAATGTGACTGGTTAGAGCTTGGGGAAAAAAGAAAGACATTGGCTGTATCATTTGAGAAAATTGTAAACATTTAGAAATGGGTTCAGTCTTTTCAATCAGGCTATCAGATAGAACCAACCATCCTCTAAGGAAGTGAAAAAAGTACTGAGCTTAAACAACAGATCCCAGGTGTTTCTGAAGTTTGAAAGGCAAGTTTTGTTTGAATACCTGTCTCAGTGCCTTCTTTATTTTATTGCTAGATGACTCCTAAATCCAAAAGGAAGAGTATCCACAGCCGGATGCTGCGGCCAGTTTCCAGGGCCTTCGGTGAGTGTCTTGCTAACGCTAATCCTTTCCTTGTAACTATGAAACACCCTCCACAAGGGCCTCCGACTCCTTTAGGGATGCTTTAAATGAGCAAATATTGAGAAAGAGAGTCAAGTGGGTGTTTGCTATTCCATGATAGACTTCAAATTACTTTTAGGAATTTTTTATCCATCTCTATGCAGTAAGTATGGGTCTTTGGCTTTCCTTTGTTTTAGAAATGGAGTTTGATCTGGATAAAGCACTGGAAGAGGTGCCAATTCACACTGAAGACCCACCTTTCCCCTCTGTCAGACAAGAGAAGCGGAACTCGGGCTTTATCTCTGAGTTACCCTCCGAAGAGGGAAAGAAGCTAGAACACTTCACCAAGTTAAGGCCAAAGCGGAACAAGAAGCAGCAACCCACTCAAGCGGCGGTAGGTGAACGACAGAGACCCCAACTCCCTCACCCTTTCCTTAGGGGAAACTGGAGAGTCCTACACAATAGGAAAGCTTGCAGTTATGGAAAATAGATCCTTTGCATATGATATTAATGCAAAATTTCTCCACCTGGTGCTCAAACAATTTTGGAAAGACAACTCTGTAAAGTTTCCAACTATTCAGAACAGGGTTGAACATCCTTAGAAAAAATATCAGTCACATGGGTGAGAAAAACAGGTGATGTCTATAGTGTAAAAAAAATAGAAAATAAGTACCAAAGAATTTATTTGTAATTAG
Source organism: Rhinolophus hipposideros (assembly GCF_964194185.1). Lineage (NCBI taxonomy): Eukaryota > Metazoa > Chordata > Mammalia > Chiroptera > Rhinolophidae > Rhinolophus > Rhinolophus hipposideros. Next base: position 25,640,765 of record NC_138065.1, read on the forward strand.
AAATTGTTTGCATTTGATTTTGGAGTGTACACATGTACCTCCCCCATCTCCATGTGCGGACCTGTTCTGGTGCCTTTCCTTTTGATAACCTAGATCTGAGTGGCAGGGTAACTCAGCATCCAGCTCACTCTACTACAGGAGAGGATTGAATTGTGCTAAGGAGCACATTTATCCTGTGTGTCTCTATAGTTAATGTCTTTTCTCTCTTTACAGTCAGACTTCTTGAAAAAGTTTGTGCCTATTGTCTTTCTTCCACACTTTCCAGTCACTCCACCAAACTCTTCATTCTATATCTACCCACCTATATCTATATCTATATCTATGGCAGGGGCAAGTGACCCCTGCCAAGGTCACTTCTGGCCTAATCCTGTGGACTCCTCTCAGCTGTCATCTTACTTGATGTCTCAGCAGTCACTTGACACAGAAAGCTCCATCCTTGCTGAAAGGTGATTTCCATGGGCCTTTGAGTCATCCCACTCTTTTCTTATCACCCACCTCTGCAGTGATGCCTTTTCAGTTTTCCCTGCCTGACCTTTGAGTGTATTGTCTGGGTGATACCATCTAAATCCATGGCCACCCTCTCCCTGTTGTTGATTCCTGTCCTCTCTAGATTCAGATACCCACCTGCCTCCTGAACTTGCACCTCAGGATCAACACCTCAGGATCAACATCTTCAAAACTGGGAGCCGATCTTTCTCTGTAAACCTGCCCTTCCTCCTTTATCCCCACCCCATGGAGCATCACCAGTTAACAAGTTAGATACCTGGATATGGTCCTGAACACTAGCTCCTCACCACCAACCCCAACTTTCCCTTCACCTTTCTCCCCCCTCCTTGTCATTCTGTCATCTCTTCCTCCATGCTATGTGTCAGTCTGCCAGCATCCCCATCTCCCCCACCACAATACACACACACACACACACACAAACACACAGCTTAGGAGTAAGCTGATAACTACTCATCTTGAATATATCCACTAAGGCAAGACTTCTTCCAGAAAGCCTTTCCTGTCTCCCATGAGGCTGTGATTGCATAGCTCCAGAAATGGTCAGTTTCACAACTTGTGCACAATGCACAGCCTGAGCAACCCTCCATGGAGGCCCTGATCCCCAGTGCCTGACCCTGTTACAGCTCTCGGCATACAGTGTTTTCTCAGCACTCTCCCCTCCTTGTCTGAGAACTCCTTGTCTCCCCTCCTTGTCTGTGAACTTGTCTGTGTAGGAAGGCATGTGCTTTATTCATGATTCTATGCTTGGCTCTCAATCTGGGTCTGGAATCAAGTGTTCAACAATACTTACTGGATGATAAGTGGATGACTGAAGACATCAATGAATAAAAGGCACAACAAATTATCTGCATGGGGAGTCATTATTCTTACTGGATCAGACTTTAGTAGTGTTTCTCTCGTTTAAATCTGTTTTTAAAAAAGAAAATAATTAGTGTATTATTTTCTTTTTCGATTTACTTGTTTTAACTTTTTAATGCACTCTTACGTATTCTTAGAGGAATAAACTTTTTTCCTTTTCTTTCTAAATGAGGAAAAGGTCCTTTCAGATAGGGAAAGATTCTAGATGGTTATTGAATAAATAGTTCCTCTTTGGCTTTTTCCATGTGGTGGGTCATTAGCAATAATACTTGCATGTGAAATGATGGTTTAAGTTTCCCCTTGATTAAGTCAGTGGCCCAGGGAAAGAGAATGGTGCATACTTTTTCCTTTACACATTTAAAAAACAAGAAAGAAGAGAAGGGAAGAAGGCTGTGACAGAGTCCTCACAGAGTTGGCACATCCCAGGCTGTTCCATCCTGGGACTGTATAGCACAAGGATGTGTCCTAGGTAATGGATCATGGCCATGGGTCTAAATAAATCTAGCTTCTTCCCGAGGCTTGGTGAACTGAGAAACATGGCATAGCTTGCTTTCCCTTGGGTTCATAGTGAAATATGCTGCCTTAGGATTTCACAGTGCTTCCGTTTTCAACGTGCTTCTACATGTAACAACTCTGAAGCTACCACACAGGCAGTGTCACCCACATTTTTCAGCAGAGAAGGAGGAGGTTGTAGCTTATCTTTGTGACTAGTAGCAGCAATCATTTAATATTATTGTCCTGTTTTTGTTTGCTTGTTTTTTTCTTTTGCTAGGATTGAGTAGATTTAGTCCACCCTAAGTCTATTGTAGCTTTCCTAGAGCTTGTCCTTGACCCCCAATGCTCCTAAAGAGCTTTTCTCTTTAGGAGCTGCTCCTAAAGAGCCAGGTGACAGAATTCTCAAAGCCAAGATATTGACTGTTTTTACTTTTAACAATTTGTGATACCAAATGTGTCATCACTCTTGGTTACCATATTTTATTAAGATTTTTTCATCTATGTGCATCAATGAGAGAGACCTATAATTTTTCTTTTTCTTGTCTAGACTATCTATCTAGTTTCATCTGGTTTGGGTTTCAAAATACACTGTCTTTATAAAATTAGTTGGGAAGTGTTCTCTCTTTTCCTATTCTCTGGGACAGTTTGCATATACCAGAGATTTTCTGTCCCTCTCCTGGGAAGCCATCTGGGCTAATGTGTGTACACGTGATGCTTATGTATAGATTTCTTAACTAGGGATTTACTTTCTTTTGTTATTGATCTACCTAATTCTTCTTGAGATGATTTTGGTAATTTCTGTTTTTCTAGGATATTATCCACTTAGACTAATTGTTCATTTAATTGTTTATAGTATTCTTATAAATTTTTAATCTCTTCTATGTCAATAGCCACGTCCCATTCTTCATTTCTAATATATTTTAATGCCTCTTAATTTTGCAAAGTTGTCTCTTTCATTAGTCCTTTTCAAAGAATCAACTTTTAGTTTTATTAGTCCTCTCAAGTTCATTAATTTTTGTCTCATATTTTTATGTTTTCTTTTATTTTACTTCCTTATTTCCTGAATTGATTGCTTAGTTCTCCCTTTTCCATGTTTCTTACTAATATATGCATCTAAGAATCCATAATTATTCAGCTTACTAATTAGCATTCTTTGGGTATATTTGTTCAGAGTTAACTAATGTACCTAATTTTCCTTCCCTCCCACGCATTTCTCTCCATCCAACCTATGGAGACATCATGAGAGATTAGGTAGCTGCCTTGTCAAAATTCAGGTACACCTGCTACCATGTTCCTTGGTTCATTCGTCTCAGTAATCCTGGCAGAGGGAACACACACACACAGGTGGTCTGAGTTGTCCTTAGTCCTCCTAATCACCAGCTTATCTTCACAGCAATCACACATTATCTTTTTAGCATTTGCTTATACACTAAAGCTGCAAATCTACCTTTTTTATTTCTCAAATATCAACAACAGCAATTCTGGTTCCCAATTTTATTTGCAAACACCCTTCTCTGAGCACAAATGCAGTGTGTCCAGGCAGCTCAGGGCTGAGGTTTCTGCTCCCCCTTTCCGATAGGTACGCTACCCTTTTTAGTCTGAAATTTACTCTCCTTGACAGAAAAGAGCAAAATTACACGGGATTTTGAGAACTTCTAATATCTACATGTCCTTTCCTTTTGCTAGAAATTGAGCTAAAACAGCACATGTCTGTCCTTGAACTGTTTGAAAACTACATTTCATTTTTGTCTTCAGTTTTCCTGCTGCTCTTCTTACAGGCTAATGACAACCTCCTAACACCTTTAACACCCTTTAAACCACATCTCCTTGAAGATCTCCCAGAGATACTGGACTGCTCTTAACCTCTCTACTCTCAGTCTCTTTAATCTCTAAAATTATACAGTTGGACTGGGGGAATCTATACGATCCCATCCAGCTCTAAAAACCAGCCTGTCTTGCAGGAAAGCTAACTGCATTGTTGAGCCCTCTGTCCCTCCATCTCTGATACTCAGTGATGTTTTTCATGTCCCCAGAGAACCCTTTGTCCAAGTTATGAATTCTGTTTCATAGCAGGGAAAGAGAAAAAGGCTGAGAGGAGAAATTTTATGTTAGTAAAACTTTTTCCCCTCCTCAAAACGAGAAGGGGAATTTGACAGGAAGCCTCTGAGGGAGAGCATGGGTGCACTAGAAGGAAGCCCCATGTCAGGTCCATGTGCCCTGGGGTCACATCCTTCTTGTCTGTGTGGGCACCACTCACCCTCTGAGCTACTGTGTGATCGGTGACTAACCAAAACTAGAATAAAACTCTTTCCTTTTCAGTTCAAAGGGTAGATGTGGGAGTGAAATAATAATATGCAAACACATGTAAATCATTGAGCATTATAACTTACGTAGCTATTTTTACTGTAGAGATTTCATTCTCCTTCTTTTACAAAAGGAGAAATGATAATACAAGCAAGTTCTGTGCTACTTTATGTTTTGTAATCTTTTGTAAAAATAAAAGTTATTTGTGAGCTTATTTCTCTCTGTAACTGAATTATAGAACTTTGCTGATTCTCTGCACTCTTGTAATGTAGGAAAGCCTTGCTCCAATATAAAACACTCTTCAGATGAGAGGTGTAATAGTTGTTATTATTCACATTTCACAGGGTTCTTTGTCTATTATCTGTTATCTGCTCACATTTCAGCATTTCCCAAACATGAACTCAAACATATATTTCATTTTCATAATGGAGTGTTCCCAATGAGAATGAAGTAGATAACTATTTAAAGCAAATGATTGGTCTTTCTTTAAACAATGCATATGCGGACATGAGCTAGTACCCCGAGAGTCAACTTTAGACATTCAAATCAAGATTGCATAAAGTAACTTTCCCATCACTCTACCAAGATGTAAGACCAGATGTCCTAGCCAGAGTATTTGTCCTTGTGCCTAATAGAATGGGCAAGTTACATATTCTTCCCTAATGGCCCACAACATATCTACGTAAAACATTAATTTAATACACCATCACAGACAAATCAAACATGTGAGTAAGTTCACTGTGAGTTGTCCATCCAAATAGAAATGCTAACTTGGTGAATAATTTCCTTATAACTTCTCACCAGCTTCTCTCTTGAGACCCAGGCTTTCTATGCCTTGCTAGACACCTGCTCCTAGACTTCCTAGAGCACCTCAAACACTTGTGTGAAATTGGACTCATCATATTCTGCCCCAAGTCTAATCTTTGAACTGTGTTCTCTAGAACCACGCTTCCATTCACCCAACCTAGAAACTTGTACCTCATCTTAGCATCTCCTTTCTTTCCATTCTCATTTCTCCAGACCTTAACCAGTCTCTCAACTCTCCAGATTAGACTAGACTGTTAAATGAAAGACGGGAGTCTCATTTATGTTCCTAAACAGATTTCCTTACTTACAATCCCTGGCTTCTCCAATATATCCTTCATGCTGCCCCAGAATTATCTGGCCACAATACAAGTTGGGCCACATCACTTCTCCGTGGGCTCCCTATTATTTACTAAATAAATTCCACACTCAGTGTAGGATTCAAGGCAGTTCACCATTGGTCCTCATATTAGTTGGGAAGTTTTCATTCAACTAGAGGTAAAGAGAAATGACTTAAATTATGAGAAATACTTATTTTCTCACCTAACAGAACATCCAGAAGTCTCCCAGGTGTTGTCCACCTTTCTGTTCTGTCATCCTGTTCCATCATTCTGTTCCAGCATGTTGGCTTTTGTCCTCCGGCTTGCCCGCTCTTGAACTCCAGGTGGCTGCTGCAGCTCAAACATCACACCCTCCCTCACATAACCATGCAGAAAAAAATACATTCCTTCCTTTGCAAGAAAACTTACCCAGGAGCCCCTAGTAGATTTTCCCTAATATTTCTCTGACCAGGATTGTATCACATGCTCTTGCAAACAATCATAGCCTAGGAAATAGAATTTGGGTATTTGGTTTATACAAAAAAGTATACACATCTTGAAATCAGGGTTCTTCCAGCAAGAAAGAAAGAAAGAAAGCAGGTGAGAGGGTTTGGAGTGCCCAGTATTACTATCCACCAGGCTTTTTACTCAGCAGTTAACCTCATGCACACACATCAGGTCCCTGGCCTCTGGTATTATCACCATTCTCAAAACTTAGTGTGTTTCATTTTTCCATGCATTCTCTCTTCTCTTACCATATGCCTCCATGCCATTTTCTGCCTTTAGAAACACTCCATTCTTCACAGCTGTTAGGTCTGAGCTGCTTCTGACATACCATCAACATTAATCCTCTACCAGGCCTTGTGTTCATCGTGCATCCCTCATTTATTTCTTTCTGCCCTTGTCACACGTGTACATGTGACTTCTATTCCAATAGATTATAAAGACCCTGATTTAGTCAGTCTTGTCCTTCCTATGGTCCTTATCACAGTGCCTTGAATCAAGCAATAAATGTTTGCTGAATTAAGTTGAATGTCAACTAACCTTACACCTGTTTGGTTTGCAGGTCTGTGCTGCCAACATAGTCTCCCAAGATGGTGAACAGAATGGTCTTATGGGGAGAGTAGATGAAGGTGTAGATGAATTTTTCACCAAGAAGGTGACCAAAATGGATTCTAAGTGAGTTCAGAGTCATTACTAATAATACTCTTTAATTCACATTTAAATTACTAACAGCTAACAACTTTGTATACTAAGACTCATTTACACACACACACACACACACACACATACACACACACGTATATACATATTTTTTAATGAAATTTACTATTCTGATGGTTTGCAAAATGTAATCTCCAGACCAGCAACATCACTTTCCATCCATATCATCTGGGATCTTGTTAAAAAGGCAAATTCTCAAGCATCTACCCCAGATCTACTGAATCAGAAACTCTGGAGGTGGTGCCCTACATTCTGTGTTTTAATAAGCCCTCCAGGGCATATATTGAGCATGCTCAAGTTTGAGACCCATCATGCTATTTTAAAACAGACCACTAAACGTACCATCCCAAAATGTTTTAGTTGGATGATTCTATTACTTGGCAGTGAACTTTGACAGCTGAAATTATTTATATCTAAATGTTCATAATCTGATGTATGTGAGGGCTGTACATTATTGCTAGGTGACGCAACCTCAACAGAAAGTGTCAAAATGACAACAGAATAAATGAAGAGGCTTCAGAGTTAGCCTCTAAAATGTTCCATATGCATTTTCTTATTACTAAGTGGAGTTTTCTTAAAAGATGACTTAGTGGTACTTTTATTAGCATTTGTTTAACTAAAACATAAAACTCTGTATTCTTTAAGACTATTGATACTGTTTTTAAACCCCTAACTAAATGTAGATCCATCCCAAAATACATTCTTAACCTGGATTTGTATCTATGAAGTATTCTTCACCTTGAGATACCAAATTCAGGAAGGAATTTAGACCATATGATAAGCCGAGGGTAGGCAGGCCAAACACAGGTATGGAAGAAACCAGCCCATTCTATAGATTGATGTGCATTATCTTGCCTCAGCAGGATGGCAAGGTAGAATTTTTATATCCATAACAGTGCAACTTACTGAATGTTGTAAGCTTCTGGACCCAGTCATTTATCTTTGACACTGGCCTTGAAGGTTGGCATACTAAGAAAAATTCTATTCTGCTGTGTCTCAGGAGCCAACCAATGTCGTTTATTCTTTGAAGCTTTCCCGTAACTGCTCCCCTTGCCCCCCAAGTTAATTGCTCTTTCTCTAAAGCTGACTCAATGCTTTTTTTTCATCCTCTGCACACATCTGTGAGGATATACATAATCCTTGGAGAACTTGTTTGTTTGTTTATACAACTCAGGGAATGGATAAACAGATTCTCAATGTTAAAATGTCAAGCAATACCAACATAAACAGAGTAAAATGGGAAAGTTCCTCTTAGTGATTTGCTTTCAAATCTTTTTTTCCCAAAGACAGCTGTTGTTACTCAGAAGCAAATGTTGGTCTTATTTTTCATTCTAACTTAAGTGTCTGACGCAGCCTATGATATGTAGTCTGCCCTCAGTCACTATTGGTTGAATGAATGAAGATGACCTCGGCCTGTATCCATATAAACTACAGATAGCAATGTAGGCTCTTTTCTTTCTAAACTTTAGAAATGGATATTTAGTTAGTGGAAAGGTCTATATACCTTTTACCAGGGCCCTGTGTGTTGTTATACTTGCCCTAGTGTGATTTCTTCTACCGTTCATGCTACTTCTTTAATAGGCTCAGAATGAAAGTTGGGCATATTTTATATGGTATAAAATCTGCTTTCTACAAAGACACTGCTCTAGGAGGATTCTATTATGTTTCAGTACAAATAGAACTAGATACATTAATTTTCATCATATAGTGATAGAATCTACTAGGAGTTGTGATTTGTTTTATTTCATTTTGCTATATAAAAACAGATATTGTCAGTTTGATATGTAAAGGGCTGGGCATAGGTAAAACCATGAAATAACATGAAGAAAGTTCAAAAATCAAAGTTTTGTATGCTCATAATTTAAAATGTCATATGTCTACAAGGCTTTTTATCAAACAACAAAAAAAGTTCCTTGTTTCTTTCCCTATTCCCCAGACGCAATTAATTTCTGTTCCTTTAGCTGTTTATTTTTTACTTTGCTTCCATATTCTTTAATAACTTTTTTCTTTTTCTTTTTTTGCTATTTTCTGCTTTTCAGATTTAGATAGTAATTATAACTGTTGACTTCTTACTATAGAGGATAATAATAATTTAAGTCTTACGCACTCTGGCCCTACCGCCCAGCCCAGCCCAGCGGACCCATGCAGAAACACACACATACACACACACACACACGCGCACACACACACACACACACACACACACACTTTCCTCTCCCCATCTTCTAACTTCTAACTTAGTTATATCTAAATTTTTGGTTCTATCAATATTGACTGTTGAGTTCATTATAGCCATGTAAATACTCATAGCTGAGTTATATGTATACTATGACATTTCCTTTCCTGGACAACATTGTATTTTCCCTGGAGTTAATAATTGTCCCATTTTCATTTGCTTGATTTTCTGCATTGCTATCACTGACATATCCTCTGAATCTCTAGTAAAGGGATTTCATCAGTTTCATCTTCTTGGACCATCATATACTGCTGTCTGACTATAGGCCCATTACACTGCTGTCATACTGGGGTCTCCCTTCCTCATCTGCTTGGGGCTTTCTTCCCCTCCTTCCTGTGTCCTTTTCCTATTTCCTTTGCCTGTGTTGTCTTCTTCCTTACTTTACTCCCTTGTTTGGGTGGAGCACTTCCTGGGCTTGCTTTCTGAGAAAGGAAGCATGAGAGATGAGTTTCTGAAACTCATGTGTTTTCATTGTGATTAATAGTATAAGTAGGTATAGAATTCTAGATTGGAATCCATTTCACCTTAGAATTTTGAAAACCTGATCCTTTTATCTTCTAGTTTCTGGTGTTTCTCTATGAATCCAATGCCATCTTAAGTTCTGATCTTTGTTTGTAACTGATATTTTTCCTCTTCTCCAGAAGCATTTGGGATCTTCTCTTTGTTCTCAGTATATTGAAATTTTGTGATGATAATGCTCTGGGTGACTCTTTTTGTTTGTTTTAACCCATTTGCTGGGCACTAATGGGTCATTTCAATCTGGAAATGCACATCCGTTGGTTCTGGAATTTTTAAAAAATTATTTGTCATATTTTTTTTACTTTTTCTCTATATTCTTTTTCTTAAAGCTTCGATATTCAAATTATGTGTTTCCTCTATTAATCCACTAGTAATTTTTTTACCTGTTCTCTCCTATTTTATCTTTTTTTTATAACCCTGCCCCCCACTTTCTGCAAAAGTTCCTCAGTTGTATCTTCCAATCTTGTTTTTCCACTTCTGCAATCACATTTTTCTGCTATTCTTGTTTCATGGTTGCAACATTTTTTTCTGTCACGTTGAAATGGAAGGGGCAGTAATGAAATCCATTTGTTTCTGGGCTTTTCCTACTAATGCTTTAGTGGTCAGTTTTCCCAGATTAAGTCGGCTTTCACTCATTACTATTTTGGCTTCCAAACTTTGTTTTGCCTTTTCTCTGAGGTTTATACCTTATTATTATTTTTAATCCCTTGCAGTGGTTTTACAGGGAACTCAGGGGAGCTAACCGTGTTCAATCTGCCTACTTTAAATGCAAGACAGTGACAGTGCCTCCCACTCATCCCACTTTATTTCCACTTTCTCCCCATCTAGTTCCCAAGTTTCTGAATATTCTTTTTGACAGTCCACTGCCAAAGCTGTCTATCTTCATTTTGTTGTCTCTTTTAGTGGTATTACATTTAAGCAAGGATTCAAGTCTTTGTGTTGAGCACCAAGGGTGGGATTTCAGATGTTATCTAATGATAACATGGAAGGATTTTAGGGGGTTATTGGGAAATCCGCTCTTCATTGTGCACCAAATTAAATAAGGCAGTCAGTGCTCTGCCCCACCCCCCTCCAGCCCCGCCCCTGTGTCTGGAGTGCAGCCTGCTTTGTTGGTAGTTCTTACAAGTGGAAAGGCACTTGACTATTGACTAGAACCCTTAAATATAAAAAAAACTCACCTCTGCTCCCAGTCCTACCACCTTCAGATTCTCATTCTTAGCTGGTCTGTGCCTCAGTATCCTCACCTATAGATATGATAATAATATTCCACCTTCCTCTTAATTTCCTAAGTACTATGACCACATCAACTTTTTCAGAATGATTGCCATATAAGCAGCAATCTTCACATTTATGTTTTGACTGATTGTTGCTGAACTTGAATTACAGTAAAACCAGCAGGATTTGTTCTTTTGAATCACAGGAGATCGTCAACAAGAGGCTCAGATTTTCATGAGCTTAGTGAAGGAAGTGATGAAAAGAAAAAGCGAGATTCTCGGAAAAGTGGCTTTCTCAATTTAATCAAATCCCGGTCCAAATCCGAGCGACCACTAACGGTCTTGATGACAGAAGAACCCTCCTCATCAAAAGGGGTGGTTAGAAGTCCAGCCATAGATACACCCAGGAAGGACATGAAGCCAACCGAGCACAATGGCAATTCTGAACGGATAGAGGATCTAAAAACACCTGACTCCCTTGAAGAAAGTCAAGGGGAAGACATGGGGAAGGTGGAATGCAATGACAGCAAGGGCAGCCCACAGGGAGGGCGGAGGTACGGGGTCCAGGTGATGGGCAGTGGTCTGCTGGCTGAGATGAAGGCCAAGCAGGAGCGGAGAGCGGCTTGTGCACATAAGGTAAGGCAGGGGCCCTTATTGTCTTTGGTTTTTTTTCCCCCATGGGTGAGAGAGGTGCAGAAAAATAGCCTGTTGGTTAAATAAAAATCCAAAAACCAAAGACTTTTTCCTAAAGAACCCGGATCACTGACCACAAAGGCATGGCCATGTTTTCCCTTTGGCACTAGGGCCATCCTCTTCCCAAGAGCCACAGCATTTGAGGTAAGTTGTTGACTGTACCTGCCCAGGTGCTTCCTGTGCATTTTGTAGAAATATGTGGCAGCAGTTCCAGAGAAATGCTTAAATCTGGGAAAACACTGAGTCTGTTGAATTGCAGTGGAGACCTGAGGGTGACTGGAGATAGGAGAACTGACAGAGACAAATAAAAATACTGAAGCCAGATTCTAATTATGGAAAGGTAGATCTATTTTTCACTTATTTCATAATTTATTCTCTTTTACAAGCCTAAAAATTCCTCGCGATGTTCCAGATTTAAAATTCAAAAAGCCAAAAATTGCACATTGATTTTATTTGAAGTATCAGGATAAAACAGTTCACCTTAATGAACACTTGATTTTCAGAAAGTACATGGTAAACTATATACCAGGGTGGACAGGGCTGTTTATATTACTTACATTATCATTTTCCAAATGATCATTTTTTCATTAAATTTTGCCTCCCACATGATTCTTTCAACTTTCCTCCATAGTTCTACCTTCAGTACCTCCGTTATGTAGCAATTTCCTGGTTACATATACCTCCTACCTTAGTTATTAACCTTAGGGAAGCGTTGAGGGGGTACCATATAACTCTATTCTGCTAATTCAACACGGGAAACATGAGGCAGCCTTCACTGATCAGAATTCTGAATAAATACTATGACCACATCATTGGTGAGTTAGATGCCCAAAGAAATGTTTATATTTTAATCTGTTTTATAGACTTTCTTTATAACAGTTAATGTATTGTTTTCACCAATGAGCAGTTTATATTATCACTGTTTCTGTTGGTGAACAGTTGCCTTTTGGTAGAAAGATGAGAAGTGCTACAGGGCTTTTCCCATGTGCCTTGGAATTTGATATGTAAATAGGCTGAAAATGACAAAGTTTTTATAGTTGAGTATTTTTATTTGTTCAAGGCTTATACCAGTGATCTCAGCACCATCTAGTGTCTATTTAAAACAACAACAATGATAAAAATAAGTATTTTAAAGTTTGAACCAGTCAGGAGTATTCATTCTATCTGAATAATAAAATAATAAGAGAAAGTTTTTTTAAAATTAGTTTTATAATATTTTCCCCTAAAATTTTATCACTGTCTTCTTTATAAAGTTAGCAACATAAGTATCAGTGGTAAATATACCATTAATAAAATATATATGTCATCTTCACTTTCCTCTTGAGTAATTCTCTTTATGCTATTCACTTTTAATATGTGTATTTCAAGAAAAAGAACTGTGAAATGAAGATATGGCATCTATTATTTATTAACCAAGGAGAGTAATACGCATCGAATGCTTAGAAGCCACATCTTTTCTTCTGGGGCCACCTAGTCAGCTACCTACACTCAAAGCTTTATCCTTACAGTTCCTACCCTAAGAGAGTGGCACTTAACCCTCCCCATCTCTGCCATCACAAACTTCCCATCTGAAGTTTGTGGGTTTTTAAAATTAATTCCTCTCTGGTCTCCTGTTTTTGCCTCTTAAACAACAGATTTGTGTCCTTTGGCTCTGCCTCAGTGGCAAGGAAGACCCTGCCCATTTTGGGGCCCTTTTTACCAATTTTGTACATCAAAGTTGAAAAGGTTTCCACTGCTTTTAAAACTTGGTTTTTAGAACCAATTTGGAGAGGGTCCTATAAATTTATAGAGGTATCAGTAGCCACATTGCAGGGAACATCAGGGGCAGCAGAGTCCACGTAGCAGTTCAACAAGAAAAACAGGAAGCATCACTAAGCCCACTGGCTTCCCCAGACTCACACACCTCTCACCTCTGTGGGGAGCATCCAAGGAATTGGCCGCACTTTGGGCCCTGGAGCCCTGACTGTAAACACAAAACAGAAGGTGTTCCTCAGAGCTTTGTCCTGAGAGCTTCAGGGAGACAGAGGTCAGACACCATCAGTGTAACAGCAATAGAGTTAAGGAGCCGTTCTTTGTTGTCGTTTATTATGTTTTGTTCTTTTTCTTACACTTTAATAAATATGCACTTGGTGGGATGCTTGAATTTTTTAGAAACTTGGGAATGACACCATCTCCCAGGAGTCTTCCAGCCTGGCCATTAGCAGCACAGAACGGTTGGATGGAGGTGGGGCAGGTAAGCAGGCTGTTGTCATCACCTCCTTAGGAAAAACACTTTCTTTCTGGTTCTAGGAGTCGCACATGATAAGAGAAAAATAAAGATAGGGAGGCAAGAACAGGCTGCTGTGTTGTATGTTCTCAGTTTTCACCTAAAAGAAAACTACCTTCCTTCTCTTGCTCCAGGTCCACTTGGGGACACATCTCCCACCACTAGTATAGCCTTGTGCCTGGATAGGATACCTTTTCCAATTCCTAAAAAGAAGAAATTGCATTGAGAAGAACTCCCAAACTATGGGCATTTGAGGAGGGAGGACATTTTGGGGACATGGCTGATGGTTTTAAAAACAAGCCGTACGTAGTATGTGCAAGGAGGCTTTTTTGTTTGATATGAGAGAATGTTCTTCCCTTTCAACTTGAATATTCCATAAATATCTAGAGTCCTTTGTCCCTCCGACTTTTCAGGTATAGTAAAATAATAAGATACCCTAGATGGAAACTGGAGAGTAACTTGAAAATTGCATGTTAGAAATCTCATTGTGCTGTTTTGAAGTTCTTATGCATTAGTTTCTTCATGCAGTCAAGAGTTGGAATATAAATCATATTTAACAGGCTTATTTTTGCCAGTCATCTGGTTAAATTAAGGCAGCAAAAGGGATAGAGGCAGGGCATAAGATGACATTTCTGAGCCATTCTCACTAACCATGAGGTTATGGCCACTGGCATAGCCCTCCTCCCTCAGGACCTGCAGCTGGACCCCTCACTAATTATTGTCCAGAACTGTGGCGCCCACAGTTGGTTATACCTGTACTTTGTGCCAGGTAAGGGACGATCTGACTGCTTCAGGTACATTAAGAACTACTGCCTCTGCACATTCATATGGATCTGCACACTATTCAGTGCTTGTCTTTTGTGCAATATTCAGGGGTACTCAGAAGAGTACCATCAAGTCCATTTTCTATGAAGAATTTTAGTCTTCCACCAGCATATTTCTGTTCTAAAAATATATTTAATGGGAAATGACAATAAACAATTTCAGCAATTTGTGCCAGGTTTTTCCTAGCTTCACAGGGTTAGTTTCTTTCACCTTTGATTTTTAGGATAAAGTGTGCTTTTTGTACCCATTTTCACTTTAGTGCCTAAACTGCACCCAGGTCTTCCGGAAACCCGCTTCAATTTGGGGACCCCTGAAAAGAATGCCAAAGCAGACCCCAAAGTGGACATGGGCTCCCGGTCTTGGAGCTCCTCCAGCACATCCACCAGCCCAAAGCCCCTCCTGCAATCCCCCAAGCCCAGCCTGGCGGCACGGCCCACCATCCCGCAAAAACCAAGAACCGCCTTACGACCTGGTAAGGGTTTTTCTGGTCGGGGAGTGACACCAAGGACAGTGGTTTCCCAAGGCAGCTGGGATGGGACTCCGCAGATGGTTTCCAGAGCTGCCTGTGAATGTGGGCTCTGCAGAGGGAGTCGTGAGAAGCCTGCCAGAGGCTGTGGAATTGACAAAAGCTGGAAGGTTCTTTTATTCAGCAGCAAGGCCACCAACTCAGAGACTGTTATTGCATTCAGTGCTACAAGCTACAGGGTGAGACTGGAAAAGCAGTCTTGTGTTATACTGACCCATTTGTAGTTCTTGAGGTAGCTTTCTGAAACCTCTCTCCAGGGTAGATAGACCCTTCAGAAGGCTGCCATTTAAAGATGAGGGACAAAAACAGGGAAAGCATAACTTCCTCTGTTTTTACCTCATCTTCTGTGAGTTACTTAGGGTTTAGAATAGGGCTTGGCAAACTGTGGGCCTGTTTTGTAAATACACTGTGACTGCGCTGCCACACCCTGTGTGCAGACATGGACTCTGGCTGCTTTGCATTCGAGGGGCAGAGTTAAGTAGTTGCGACAGAGGCCATTTCACTTGCAAAGCCTAAAATATTTATCATTTGGCTCTTTACAGTAAAAATTGCCTGACTCTAAGTTTATTAAATCTAATGACAGAAGAAACTTAAAAGTATTATAAATGGATTAGGCTCTGCTTTATTCTCACCTGTAACTGCCTCTTTTCACTGTAAGGTCTTTTTCTCTTTCTCTCCAACTTTCTATCATAATAAATTTTAAACATATACAAAAGTAGAATGATAATACAGTGAACCCCATATCACCTCTTCGCTTTATTTCCCCACAAAAATTAATAAAATAAGGGTAGAGATATACAGTCAGATTATGCTCATCATTATCATCATCATTGCTGCTAGTCTAAACTGAACACTCAACTCTGTGCCAGGCATTGTTCTAAGTGCTTTATGTGGATAAACTCCTAATGTTCCCTAATGTCCCCACTACAGCTCATTTTACAGATGTGGATTGTGAGGCACAGAGATGCTCGGTTTGCCAAGGCACACAGCTAGTGAGTAGCAGCCAGTTTTTACCACCTGTAGGTGGGGACCACTCTTCTCCTGGGGCATGTGTATGGAAAGTAAGAAGCCCAATTCCTCATAGTCATTCATCAATACGCAGATGATTTGGGTAGGATGATTTGGGTAGAAAGAGAAAAAAGACAGTGTCGCAAGTACCAAACTCATTCCACTTGTGGATCTTTTCCATTTTCTCTCAAACATTTCTTTCGCTCACTATGCAGCCAGCCTGGTTAATCCTCTCTGGTCTTCATAGCCCATTGATCCCTTAAGTAATCCAGTGTACGGTCTTCAAGGAGAAGCCACAGAGAAAGGAGTACACTGGAGTCACCTCAAGTAACCCTTGAAGCAGATCATGAAGGATTTCTGATTCTACTCAAATCTTTTCACAAACCAAAGTTCGTCATAATGGGGAACACAAAAACTTCTTGGTGGACACAAAATAGCTTCATAATACAAAGACTGGGGAGAATGAAAGCAAAGAAAATAGTTAAAAAAATTGTTTTTAAATGATGACTACTCAAAAACAGGCAGGCATTTACAGCTAGGTGTGTCTGTAGTCCAAAGTAAAGAAACAGGCCTTATGAAATAAACCTAATCTAATTTGTGGAGTATTTTGTCTCAGATGCTAACGGTGAATATAAAACTAGCTGGATTCCCAGTACTTTATTGCAAAGAGCGTTTATTTCAGTTTATTTACTAAATGTGTTCTTAGTGCTTACTATATTGAGAAGTATGTTAACAAGCTAATGTTTTTATGGAGCTTGAGAATTCAGGAGACATTTTCAAATACAGTGTCTCATTTCCTCTCCACAGTTCTGAGAGATTGCCGAGATAGGTAGTCATTTTCAGTGTCTTGACACATCCCTGCTTATGTAGTGAAGCACGTAGGACACCTGAATCGGAAATAAGAGGCTGAAGAGGACCTGGTTAGAGGTTTTCTTCTGCACACTCAAATACACAGACACACATACACACACACACGCACACAAGTGCCAAATTGAGAATTACCTTGCTGGTAACAGCAGAGAAAGGAGGGCGATTGCATAAATTCTTTCAATTAGAGTGAAACAGTACAGCCTTCAGAATTAAGAGACTAGAGATCTAGTGCTAACTATTTTGCCACCTTCTAGCTTAGCAGGGACTTTAATCTCTTTGTACAGTGATCACCAAACTCCTTTCTGTTTATAAAAGTCCATGATTCCAAGTTATTCTTAGTAGTGTCAGTATGTGTATGTAAGTACATGTACCAACATGCACAAATACGTGTGTGTGTGTGTAAGTATATTGTGACCAGTTCAGTGGATTTGACAAAAGGTAAAGGTGATGGGTTATAAATTGTACATATTTTAAGAAAACCAAATAGCTTTTGTGTTTGAAGCAGAAGGAACAGTTAGTTCACTTACAGTCCAATTTTCAAATATCAGCTCATTGGAATTCTGTGTCTCCAAGATAGATTAACATCTGTGCAGATTTTAACCTTTCTTCTGTTTTCATTATTTTTCTCTCTGTTGTTTGTGGATGTTATTATTTCACTGAGCAGAAACATGAAACTAGTTCCTGGTCAGAAAAATTCAATGCTTTTCAAAAATTATTAGTCACCTGTATTGAAAGAATAACTCAACTTACGTTTTTTCTTTTTCTTTTTAATTAAAATTTGTTGTGGTGACAATTTTTAGCAAAGTTACATAGGTTTCAGGTGTACAATTCTGTAATATATCATCTACATATCACATTGTGTGTTCACCACCCAGAGTCAGTTCTCCTTCCATCGCCATATAGTTGATCCCTTTTACCCTCATCTACCACCCTCCTCCCCCCTTTCCTTCTGGCAACCACTAAACTATTGTCTGTGTCTATGAGTTTTTGTTTCTTCATTTGTTTGTCTTGTTCCTTTGTTGTTTTCAGTTTTATATACCACATATCAGTGAAATCATATGGTTCTTGACATTTTCTGTCTGACTTATTTCGCTTAGCATAATAATCTCAAGATCCATCCATATTGTCGCAAATGGCAGCATTTCATCTTTTCTTATGGCAGAATAGTATTCCATTGTGTATATATACCACAACTTCTTTATCCATTCATCTATTGAAGGACACTTTGGTTGTTTCCATGTCTTGGCCACCGTAAATAAAGCAGCAATGAACATTGGAGCATATATATCTTTATGGATAAATGTTTTCAGATTTTTTGGATAGTTACCCAGGAGAGGGATTGCTGGGTCATATGGTAATCCTATTCTTAATTTTTTGAGGAACCTTCACACTGCCTTCCATAGCGGCTGCACCAATCTGCATTCTCACCAACAGTATATGAAGGTTCCTTTTTCGCCACAGCCTCTCTAACACTTGTTATTATTTATATTGTTGATGATTAGTCATTCTAACAGGTGTGAGGTGATATCTCATTGTGGTTTTTATTTGCATTTCTCTGATGATTAGTGATGCTGAGCATTTTTTCATATGTATTTGCCATTTGTATGTCCTCTTTGGAGAAATGTCTATTCAGGTCCTCTGCCTATTTTTCAGTTGGATTGTTTGTCTTTTTGTTGTTGAGTTATATGAGTTCCTTATATATTTTGGATATTAGCCCCTATCCGAGGCATTGTTTGCAAAGATCTTCTCCCATTTGGTTGGTTGCCTCTTTATTTTGTCAGTGGTTTCTTTTGCTGTGCAGAAGCTTTTTAGTTTGATATAGTCCCCTTCATTTATTTTAGCTTTTACTTCCCTTGCTTTTGAAGTCAAATTCATAAAATCCTCTTTGAACCCAAGATCCAAAAGTTTAGTACCTATGTTTTCTTCTATGTAGTTTATTGTTTCCGGTCTTATGTTTAGGTCTTTGATCCATTTTGAATTAATTTTGGTACATGGTGACAGATAGCAGTCCAGTTTCATTCTTTTGCACGTGGCTTTCTAGTTCTCCCAGCACCATTTATTGAAGAGGCTGTCTTTTCTCCATTGTATGTTTTTGGCTTCCTTGTTGAATATGTATCCATCCATATTTATGTGGGTTCATTTCTGGGTTCTCAATTCTATTCCATTGGTCTGTGTGTCTGTTTTTCTGCCCATACCATACTGTTTTGATTATTGTTGCCCTGTAGTACAAGCTGAAGTCAGTCCAGTTTGTGGAACAGTTTGACTCATGTGTTTGTCTCCACAGAGGATGTCCCAGACTCTCCACCTGGCCTGAGTTCCCCTAAAGTTGCCCTTCTTCCGCCCGTCCTGAAAAAAGTTCCTTCAGACAAGGAAACAGAAGGCCAGGGTAACCCCCAGCCCAGCCCCAGGACATTTTCCCAGGAAGGTAAGAAATGTTTTTCTCTGCGATAGCTCTCCCCAACGAAGTCATTTCAGGAGAAAGGAATTAATCCTGGACTTAACTAATGTCTTAGCTTTTGCTTAAGTCAGCCCTCCCAGGATTAAATTTTGGTACCAGAGCGGTTTCTTAGTTCAGAAACTCAATTCAACATTATTGATGACATTGGATTTTAAAGAAGGACTGCATACAAAGAATGAAAAGCATAACGGAGATACCAGCCCAGAGGTCTATGTCTTTGTAACAGTGATCACTAGATGCTCCAGCACTGGCTCTAAGCATATCAGGAGTGCCTTAAACATTATTTAGTGACTCATTTGGTGCTACTTGTAGGTTCCCAGGTTTCATTATTTCCAAGAAACACTTCCCCTGATGGTAAATGACCATTGCCATGGTTCAGGAGCAGCCTGCTCAGGTCTGAGTGACCTTGTGGTCTCTGTGCTTGCTTAGTCATGGGATCAGACATTGCTCATTCTCAGCAGTGTGGCACCGGTATGGATGCTCTCAGAGCATCATTGCACCAGTTTGCTCCTTTTAATTTGTGGAGTAGGAGCAGAGCAAGATAATCCTGGGATGTGCATGCCGTCTCCTAGAGTCAGATCAGGAGTGGTGATGAGTGGAGGTAAGGCGTGTTTGGGTGGCTTCAACACCTCACTATCTCTTTCACCCACCTCCCTCATTCTGTTAAATGCAGTTGACTCTTGGGTTCTGTCCTTTATAAAGTTTTAATGTGATTGCTGTCTTTAAGCCCCACCTATAAAGAAATTCTAGAGCCATTCAAGTCATCGCTGTGTCCAGGTAGCTCTCATTGTGGGTTGCATTTGCTTTGTTTTATTTCAGATTTGTTTGATGCTTTAGAATTCTTTGGTTTCTTGCCTCTGACATCTTTCTACATTGGCCAGTTTTATTTTATGGATGGTAGTCTTGGTTGAAGTTAGTAGGAAGTAATTCTGAGTACTGTCTTTGTAATTTGAGAGTCTAATAAAAAAGTAACACTGCCTGCTTTCATATCTCCATTCTGCAGATTTGTTGAGTGGGTACAAGTTTCACCCATCTATTGGCTAAAAATCAAAGGTGGTGGGGTTTTGACCAAAGCTGATAAAGCACTTCCATCACTCATAGAAACCAAAGCTATGAAAGGTGGCTGGCATGTGTTATCACATGTGGTAAATAAACACAGGGCCCAGTGTTATAACCACAGGCTTTGGAAGTCTTGGTGTAGAAAGAAGAACCTTTGGTGGTGTCAGATCAGAGTGACTTGAGCCAGCAAGTGTCCCTGACAGTCCTGCTTGTGCCACAGAGCCCCTCCCCCATACTTACCTTCATTTTCCTTCTTTCTGCAACTGCTGACTTTTTGTCTTCACTTATGAGAAGCTTTGAAAAATGCCTGAAGGAATCCTGTTGGAGAGAAATGGGGAGGGAGGATGGGTGGAAGTGGTTAAGTAGGAATGTTCATTTTGTCAAAAGCAATTGAAATAATGGAAGGAAATAAAAGGAAATATCAGAAGGTTGAATAAAAAATAACATTTTTAAATTGATGTTTTCTAGATGCCTGTATGATTCAAACAAGGCCTATAGTAACCTACCAGCCTTATGAGTAAGAATGTGTGTCATGGAGCCTCTGTAGTTTACAAAGTGGGTGACATCCTAAATGCCACTAACATGTTTTTAAGTTGCTTTGAAAATGCCACGTGTTCTTTCCCCAGGAAGTTAAAACTGAGAGTTTCTCCTCAAACGTTTCAGAACTTCAGGGGTAGGTGTTTGATTCCCTTCCTCCCCCTAATACCAAACATGAATGGTTCATGCCTCTACCTTCCCCGGTAAATGGTAGGGAGTATAGAGCTATGGAGACCTTTTCCACCTGGGATCCAGAATAAGTCAATGACAGAATCATTCTGATGATCACTTGGTATTGAAATTGGCCTGAAAATATACATGAGGTCGGAGAACAATTTGTAATGTCCAAGGTGGTAAGATTTTGACTTCAGTTCATTTATCGCTTGTCCATTAAGCTGGCCCAGGAATAGAGAGCCACTTGTGAAACTTGTCTTTCTTTTTCTTTAAAAAAGTGTTCCTGATGTGCTCATTCCTGTTTTCTTGTACATTATTCATGCTGGTTACTTCGTTTCCTTGTTCTGTGCCTCCCTTTGGACTAGTGTGCCCAACTAATTTCTGAAACAGGTAAATTACTGTGATTCTTTGGAATTAATCCATAATAATGTGATTTTCATTAATCCATCCTGGAATCAAAATGGTAACATTGGGGCCTTTTTTTAACATTGGGGCCTTTTGGGGGCAGACTCAGAGCTCACCTCATTTTGCACAATATTTCCATAATGTTGGCTGTTGAAGTCTGTAGAAGATGGTGCATCTGTTCAGGACCAACACTGTAGGTTCCTTGAATCCTAAGTGGGGTGGGTAAGCTGATGTTTAATTTTTAATGTTAATGCTTTTTAATATTAATGTTGACACATTGATATATTTGCTAATATAAAGGGTAAAATGAATACCTTTTCCTCAGTAGTGCAAAGAGGAGATTATTACAAAAGACATTCAAATCATGACAGTGACAAGCCTTCCAGTAAAGGGAAAAGATCTTCAAAACTGTATTCCATCATTGCAGAAGAGGAGGTGAATGCAATTGGGCACAGGAAGTCACAGCCAACAAATGGTTAGAGTCTTCGATTATCATCCCTCACTGCCCCAAAGCTTACGAACTGGCACTAACAAAAACAAACTTTAATTGAGTAACATCTGTCCTGGGACCGGGACGATTCATACAACTGATTTTTTTTCCCCCCTAAATGACAACAAAATGGTCCTTCCATTTGAGGCTAAAATTATTGACTTAAAAATCTAATTTTAGAATTTGTCATGAGGAGGATCAAGTTATCTTGGAGTATGGTGACGTTTCCTTTCAAATTTTTGTGATCATGTAGGTTTACATGTAGGTTTATTTTTGTATTTGGGGTCATGTCTCCTATCCTCTTCCTTTATCTCTCTGTTATATTAGGTTTAAACTGAGATTGAATCAGAAATTCTTAAAGTAACATACTTTGTACCTTTGGGAATATTTGCCTAACATTTTACCTTAAATCCTTTTCGGAAAGGATCA
Source organism: Rhinolophus hipposideros (assembly GCF_964194185.1). NCBI lineage: Eukaryota > Metazoa > Chordata > Mammalia > Chiroptera > Rhinolophidae > Rhinolophus > Rhinolophus hipposideros. Next base: position 25,662,986 of record NC_138065.1, read on the forward strand.
ATAAAAAGCCAGTGACTAATGTAGAACTTGTGTCATACACATGATCTTTCAGTGTACATTTTATTACCTTTTAGTAAGAAAGAAAAATACCAATTAACTTTTTAACCTCTAGGAATAATTTATTCTTAATTTTATAGCAGTTACTCTATGACTTCTGTCTTCCATTTCACATTGTAGTAAATTCTGTAATGTTTTGTTCAGGTGAAGACAGTCCCAGGAGACAAAAAGGAGACAGCTGTAATCTCCAATGGGAAATGTTAGAGCAATCTTTGCTGATTCAGAGAGGAACTGTCTTTTCTGTGACTAATTATTCATCATTTCCCTGGTTAATAACTTTTTATAAGTATGACTTGAAAAATGTTTTAAAGGAAATCTTAGTATCATAAAGAAAAAGAATATATAATATTCTCCTTTGTGAAATTTCCTTAAAGGACTCCTTCCCTTTATTTTCTTCTTGTAAAACTTTATCAGGGGTTAACATATGAGTGAATTGGTTCCAGGGATGAAGAGCATGGCATAGCATTCTAGCTATAACTCCACACCCTTCACTGTCTCCTGAGAAAGTACCTTAGAAGGCAAGTCAGTGGGAGTGATTTTGTTATAGGAATAACTTCTCTTTATTGCAAAAGGATAAACCATTCTCAAACTTTAGCACATTATTATTGATAGTAAACCTCTGACTGACCTTACAGCTTAACAGCCCAATGAGTTATGATGCCTCAAGTGGGTACTGTTGTCTTAAGAACTCTCCTTGACAGAGTTTTAAAAACAAAACAAAAAATCCTGATAAAACTGCATCTACCAGCTCCCCACCAGTAACAGCACTTGGAGCCAGACTTCTGGGCCAATACCATTGGATGAGACATGTGCTTTGACTTACCTGGTGGTCTGGTACACACTAGCTAGATGATGTGGTGGAGTTAAGGATGAGACCCACAGCATAGAGCGAAGTCTGAAGGTCACGTACGGATAGATCATTCTGTTTGGGCCAGGTAGCACCTGCCCTAGAGAAAAGCCACTGACTTGCTCCTTCACTTGTAAAGGATTTCTTGTGTGGTAGACATGTTTATAGACATGTGGTTACAGTAGCTCTTCTCTCTACGAGAGATTTTCTCTGATATTTTCAGGGAAATCTGTTATCTTCAAGTCATAGAAAAATTACATAAATGAGTACCTAACACATTTATCTTCTGAAAAGAGACAAAGTTGCTTTTTAGAGTATATCAAATCAGAATCTCTGTCTCTATATTGCCTCTTTTGATAAGGACTCCCAAGGTCACATAGATGTTTCTAGGTTTTGGAAATTTACATTTGTACTATTGTATCAGTTGACTTACATCACTTAATTATTAACAAATCACCCGTAATGCAATGCAGTGTTCCATCTTCATTAGGCCACTAAAAGCACTTTCTATAATACACAAAGAGACCACCTCCTAGTACCACACTGATCATCCTGAGAGGCCTTGAATTAGAGTATAAACAAGATGAAGACAGAGATAAGCCAAATTTTAGAAAGGCAAGAAATTCTGTGTCTGTCTCAGAGTTTTTTCATGACCTCTTTGGCTTAAAATTCTGATTGTGATGGGCTGTGTCAAATTTTGATGGAATTAAATAGGACCATCTTGTATTTGCTTTTCCACCTTGATTTATTGAAATACTAACCAGAACAAAAAGAATAATTTTTACAGGCGCTTCAATTAAAGTAATTTTATGTTTAATATTTTCATTTTGTTTTGTCAGTGCCAATTCCTAGCACTTGACTTTTTCACCCTTAAGAACTACATAGCAGTCTGCTTTCTGAATAGTTCCTACTTAACAAATAGCATTTAACAGAGCAATTTTATTAAACCATTGTGTGTACTTTCCTTTAAATCTTTTAAAAGCAGCTCTGTTTATACTAAGACAGCTTTTTTATTTTCCTCAGTCATGTATCTGTGAAACAGAGGCTATTGTTCTCAAAGCACGCTGCATATTTTTATCATGATTATTATGTTTTAATTGTGTGGCCATTGTAATATTGACCTGACAGATAAAATGTTCACTTTCTTTTACTAGAAATATTTGTAACTGCATCTTTTGAATTTCATGTCATTTCCTTTCTACATGTAATTATACTCTGTGATGTTTTCATTAAAATGTTCTATTTTCTTAAAGAAAATAGTTGCTTTTGGCTTTGTATGCACTGTAATGTAACCGATTTGTACAGGCCGTTTTATTCCGAGATTCCTTTTATGTATCACTTTCTTCTTCCATGATCTAGTCTATAACTAACAAATATTTGGCTAAGTCTGTAAGCCAGTAGATCTGGGTTCTACTACCCCTATAGGAGTTCTTCAAAAGAAATTTTAACAGTCGGTTGGCATTTTTGGCTCTTGCCAGAAAGTATAAAAAAATCAGGGCTGACTACTGAGTATTATTTTCAAGTCATCATGTTTTTCTTCTGGGAAATAAGGATGTCAGTAGAGCTTAAAATGGAGAAAAGGTCAAATTTTCATATGAATCTCTAATTCGGAGTTTATATGAATGTTTCAGAAGCTTTAAAATTAGCATACATATGCAAAGTCATATCATCTTCAGGAAGGACAGATTTCATGTTTGAGCCTTTGTGCCAACTATCACCCCTGTAGATGGGATGTGAATATGCCAGGAGTGCCAAAAAAAATGTATACACATATCTTAAAATGTGTATACGTTTTTTTGGCACCCTCCATATATGAAGTATGTGTTGAATAAATAGCCTGTTTACTCAAGTATCTTATAATTTTAATGGTACATGAAGGAATAATAAATATGTATATTGACGCATGTATAGAGACCCTCTAGCACTTTAATTGTACGAATACTTACATTGAAGAAGTGTAGTAAAACAATCTGATTTTTTTTCACCCTGTATAAAGTCAAGCATTAAGTCAGGCTGCCAAGGAGAAGGTTCATCTGAATTAGTAAAAAGTCTGTATTTTATAAATATTTCAAAATAATTTCTGCAGTTTGAACTTTCAAGCAGATATAATCTTATTTAGACTGTCCAGTAATGACAGCCGATCAAACTTAACTTCAATATAACTGTAATTCATATCCTAATTATATGCAATCAAATGAATGTTGCCTAAAGTCTGGAAAACAAACTTGACAAAGAACATTCTGCCTAGAAAGTTGTTTGTACTGGTGATCTGAACTACCAAGAAGGCAGGAGGCTGGGAGACCAGTGCTTTGGTTTCCAAATTTAACTGTTAGTTGTGTGACCTTAGTTCTTTGACCTCATTATGCCTCAACCTTCCTAGCCAAGAATGTTGCCCACTACAATACTAATGAAATGTCAGGTTGTTACGAGTCTCAATATCTCATTTACACTCACATTTGATAGAGTTTAGTCAATGAAAATGAATATTTTTAGAATGAATTTTTAAATAGTGTTACCACCATAGTGAACTGCTTTAACAGTCCTCTAAAAGGACATATAATTATTCCTCTCAGTTAGATAAATTATAATTGTTGGTTTCATAACGGGTACCAGGTCTATGCCACCAAACCAGGAACCAGCCTACTAACTTGTTAATTTTTGCTGTATCCTCCCATTCCCCAGCCTGGGAGGACTCAGAAGCCCAGTGTCACTTGGATGGAAACTAAAGGACAGTCTGCTTATTGCAGGAAGATTCCTGTGTTGGATTTCTCTGAATATCAGCTAGCCCTGCTACAGTGACCCTGTCCATGGTTATCTCAGGTTTTATCTGTGACAGACATTTTCAACTGCATGAATTTCTCCATTTTTAGAGAGTACTCAGATGTCATATCACATACCATGAATTAGACCTGGGATTTCCAGGAAGCTAAAACATTGGTAAAGATAAAAAGCTTTTTTCAAAGAATTGGAGCAAGTATGTTTGCTCTGAAGACAAATAAGCAGTGTATCACCATATTTATTTCTTCCCTTGAACCTGTAGTATTGGAAATTTATTCTTGAGTCACTTGATATGGAAGAACACTTATTTTGGTTTTAAAATGGAATGAATAAAATTTTCTATCAGGTTTAACTAGTAATGCTCTATTTTGGGATTAGATTATTGCAAAATATCTTCAAGATAAAGACATTATAAATATTCCCTACTTCCTCCTATTCACAGGACACACAGAAGTTGAGAATTTAAAGGACTCTGTGTATTACTATCAATTGGTTTGGTGATAAAGGGCAAACTGTAGAAAATTATTTACCTTTGTCCCAGAACCTGGCTTGTAAACAACTTCCAAAGGACCAAGCAAATAAGTACATTTAATTTTTCACCCTATTCATGCTAAAATATATATATATTATATATATATATCAATTATATATATATATGATATATATATGATATATGATATATATGATATATATGATATATGATATATGATATAAAATATATATATATTTTGTATATATATATCAATTATATATATATGATATATATGTGATATATGATATATATGATATATATATATATCAATTATTTATTCTGAGAATTTGCTCAAAACTTGGGTAAAGTAAGTCAAAAAAAATTTTTTAATTATATACTTTCACAGTGAGATTTGAAAGGTATATGCTTTTCAAAATTTTGGGTCATTCAATTTAGTGTAATTAACTGAACATTTAAACTTTTATCGTCCAGAGATCAGAATCAGTCCTGATGGCCAGATAGGCAAGATAAGTACTTTATGACGTTTGCATTTTGACTGTTAGGTTTCATGAGCTTTCACTTCCTGAAACACTCGTTAGTGGATTAACCATTTAAATAGCCAGGTGTTGGCAAGACGAGTTCTCAGCATAGTGGTGAAGTGCAAACGACCAGAAGCATCCACTGGATCCTGTTGCTTCTCCAGGACTGTGGTCCTGGTTGGATCACTTGCACTTCTGAGTGATGAGGCATCTGCACTCTCCTTTCAAGCCACATAAAGTGCATGATTTGGCATTTTTAGCTTACGTGGTGTCTATACAATAGATATGGTGAGTAATATTTAATAACTCTTAACAGCCATGCTGGTGCATGACACCTGACCTTTTCCCAAGATAAGTGGCAGTGCAGCTATGATCTAGTTGGAAAGAACATAGGCTTTGGAGAGAGGTGTAGTTTAAATCCTGATTCCAGCTTTTACAAAACCTGCATTCCAGGGTAGTTGTGAGTAGCAATAATAATAGAGAGAGTGCCTGACATGACACATGACAAAGGCACAGTTACAGCAATTATTCTCTATCATTGCTTTGTAAAATCTCAATGGATCCTTCATGTTTATATACGAGGTCTGACAATTAAGTTCTCAAACTCATCCTAGAAACAGTGCTACACACCTCATTGCTGATATCACTATCATCACCTTCAAAGTACTCCCCTTGGGAAGCTATGCACTGACGCCAGCACCTAGTCCACCCTTCAAAGCAATTTTGGAACTCTTTTTCTGGAATGGCCATCAGAGCTGTCATCATATTACCCTCGATGTCTTGAATATCATCAAACTGTCTTCCTTTCAGTATTTCCTTTATCTTCGGGTAAAGAAAGAAGTCATTGGGGGCCAGATCAGGTCAGTAGGGAGGGTGTTTCAATACAGTTATTTGTTGGCTGGCTAAAAACTCCCTCACAGACAGTACCGTGTGAGCTGGGGCATTGTCATGTTTCAAGAGCCATGAATTGCTGGCGAAAAGTTCAGGTCATCTAACTTTTCCATGCAGCCTGTTCAGCACTTCCAAATAGCAAACTTGGTTAACTGTCCAGTTGGTACAAATTCATAATGAATAATCCCTCTGATATCAAAAAAGGTTAGCAACATCATTTTGACTCTTGATTTGGACTGATGGAACTTCTTTGGTGGTGGAGAATTGGCTGACTTCCATCATGCACTTTGACGCTTTGTTTCAGGGTCCTATTGGTACACCCATGTTTCATCACCAGTGATAACGTGGCCCAAAACATCGTCTTGCCTCTCCAAAAGGTCTTGGCAAACTTCAACTCTCCTTTGCTTTTGTTCATTGGCGAGCTTTTTTTGTTCATTGGGGACCACTTTTGCATACAACTTTCTCATGCTGACATTTTCAGTTAAGATTTTCCTAACTGTTTCTTTATCGATGTTTACTTGGTCTGCTATGCTTCTCACAGTCAGTTGACGATTTTGACGCACAATTCAATGAATTTTTGCAGCGTTTTCATCAGTTCTGCTCGTTACTGGCTGTCCTGATCTCTCTTCATCAGTGTTGCATTCTCTCCCTTAAAAAAACGTTTAATCCATTTGTACACTGCCGTTTTCTTCATGGTATTATCCCCATAAACTTGGACTAACATGCCCCTCATTTCATTTCCACTCTTGTGAAGTTTAACAAGAAATTTAATATTTGTTCATTGCTCTAATTCAAGCTCAGATATTCTTGCAACAGCACACAAAAACATGCAACAACAGTAATGAACGCCACTCAGCAAGACACCGCCACACGGCGACAGGAACACAGCTATGAGACATTGATTGATGTACCAAGGTTGTGAAACCTTACCGAGCTGTTTGTACAGTGCTGCCAATGTAAGCACACGGCGGCAAAATTCACGAACTTAATTGTCAGACGTCATAAAATCAGAGCAGGCAACAGTAATTCCTTTTACCTGGAGTCAATTCCTTTTACCTGGAGTCTGCTTCCTAAAGGATTAAACAGACCATTGGCAGCATTAATTCATTTTCAAAACACTTTATTCTTCTCCTGGAGAGTGAAACTGAGGTTTTCTGAAACACAGAAAGATGTAACAAAGATTGCTGAGGCCTCTTCTTATATCCTGTCCCAAAGCAGAGATTGCCAACCTACATGGTCTGCAGAAGCATCGAATGGAACATTTGTCCAGCATTGCTTCCTCCAGGCTGTTTGCTCTGTTCTGTCTACTGCATAAGGGGGCAGCTGTAACAGGAAATCACCTTATCCTTCCTGGCATCTCCTTTGCTCCCCACCACCCATCCTCACGTTTTGGGGTCTTCACCCTCAGATTCTCAACCACATCTATGAGAGGCTCATCTAGACTTTTTTATGTTTTCTTATTTTAATTTATGTGTGGTTCTGTTGGTTTGTTTTTAATTTCTGTCTGGAGTCTCAATGTAATAGGTTAGTTTCTGAGACAGTTCATCCTGAATCCCCCCACTTTTTAGAGCGCTGTACCTCACTGGTCAGGCCACTGGTATTGCCTTGTTAGTCAGTGATAATGTTAACGGCTTTCTTCACTTTCTGTTTCAGTTTCAAGGAGAAGCTGGGGCCAGCTGGCCCAGGAGTATCAAGAACAAAAGCAGTGGTCCTCCAGTAAAGACAGCCATCAAGGCAGCAAATCCAGTGACTCTGGGGAAGAAACAGAAAAAGAGTTTATTTTTGTGTGAAGGTCACTCATGTACAAGGCCCACTGTGCAGGGTGCTTTGTTAGCCATCAGAGTGAAACCCAGGGCAACACCTCCTACTTCCTAAGCACTCTTTTCTTGGTGCTTGTTTTTTTCTTCTTTTTCCTTCTTTCTTTACTTTTTTTTTTTTAATTTATTGGGGTGATAATTGTTAGTAAAATTACATAGATTTCAGGTGTACAATTCTGTATTATATCATCTATAAATCCCATTGTGTGTTCACGACCCAGAGTCAGTTCTCCTTCCATCACCATATATTTGATTCCCCTTACCCTCATCTCTCACCCCCCATGCCCCTCCGTGTGTTTTTTTTAAACAGAAACAGACCTATTTCTTGGTAATCAAAGCACATTTGTTTGGTCTTCTCTCAACCCTTGGCATTTGATTTCTAATCATTCCTTCATTTGCCTTCAACAAATGCCAGCAAATATCCCATGGACCCTACTTGAATTTCTCTGAGGCAGCTACCATTTGCCCTGCAAGATGAGTATTTGGAGGTAAACAAAGTAACTGGACACACGCTCGCACAGTGGGGTACTGCTGCCTATACCTGTGTCAAATCTGCACTTGACTCAGTAGAGCAATTTGTTCTTGATGTATGCAATTGCACATTGTAATTATATTAACAGAGCACACTAATAAATCATTTGTATAAATTATATAAGATCTTGGGTAGGGAGTCTACATTCTCCCATGGGGAACTTCTTCCTTCCTTATGTGGAATTGTACATTTAAATTTGGTCATTGACCTTTGCGATATCATCAACAAGCACAGTAAGAACAGAGTGAGAGAGGCCCATGGCTGCTTCTACCATGTGCCCAGATTAAAGTATATAGTTGATTGGAATGAGTGTTTATGAATATTTGTGGTTTTGAAGGCTTTTAACTTCTCTCTGCTTATTAGCTTTTAATGTGTGATTTTTAAGGGAGAAAACTTTGACACCTATTAAAAAAATCAAAATGCTACTCTTTTTAAGACATTTCACAAATATTCACTTACATTATAGGCTGATGGTATTTTATTCATATGTATATTTATACCAATAAAATGATTTTACAAGTGGAATTTTGACCTCCAGCTACTTTTAAAGTTAGGCTTGGCTTGTGGTGGTGAACTTTTTTTCTTTTGCAAAATCCAGAATAATCACAGTTCCCAGATTATCAAACCAAGTTACATTCAGAATAAATGAAACTTGCTAATTCTGTTTCCTGCTCTCACCTTTGGGAAAAACATGAAATTTATCAAAAGGTTTATTATGAGTTTGATCAGTTTCCATTGCCTCAAATCAAGTGTCATGTACAGGATGCAAGCATGAATTATGAAGTGTGATTGGAAGAGTCACAAGCAGTGTGGTTGTCTTTTGGAAAGAATCACAGAAGGTGGGGCTGTGTGACTGGCTAGGGTTACATTTAGAGTTGATTTTATGCATAAGGTTAACTTTAGAGTGGGAATTAGTTAAGTATAAGGTTAGGTTTAGGGTTAAGATTGAGGTTAGGTATAGGGCAAGTATTAACGTTGGGGTTATGGAGAGGATTAGGTATAGGTTTAGGGTTATTGTTAAATTTTAGCTTCAGATTAGATATATGGTTAAGATTGGGGTTAGTTGTAGGGTATGGGTTAAGGTTAGGTATAGGGTTTGGTTTTAGTTTAGTTGTAGAGGTTACATTAATGTTTGGTTTAGAGTTAGGATAATGGAGAAGGTTAGGTGTAGAGTTAGGATAGAGGGTAGGAATAGGGTTAGCTTGAAGGTTAGGTTTAATGCTAGGGTTGAGTTTAGGGTTAGGTGTAGTGTTCGGTTTTAGGGTTAGGTATAATATTAGAGTTTGGGTGAAGGTAAGGTTTACTTTTGAAATTAAAAATAACATTAGGGTTAGGGTTGTTAGGTTTCGGGTTAGGTCTATATTGTAAGGGATAGAGTTAGTTAGGAATGAGTTAAGTGTATGATTAGATTTAGTTTGTTTGTAGAGGTTAGGTTAGAGTTTCTAGTAGGTTGAGGATTAGGGTTATGGAAAGTTATGGAGAGGTTTAATATACAGTCATGGTTAGGGTTGAGGTTAGGTTAATGTTAAGAGTAGACTGGTATAAGATTAGGGTTGAAGTTAGGCATAGGGTTAAAATTTGTGTTAGGGTTAGGGTTGATGTTAGGTGCAGGGTTAGGGTTAGTGTTAGGGGTATAGTTAAGTTTGAGCAAAGGTATAGGATTAGGGTTGAGGTTAGGTATAGGTTAGTATTAGGGTTTGATATTTTATATTAAACTAAATATATTAGTTTGATATTTAGGGTTAGGAAGAGGGATGAGTTTTTAGGGTTATGGTTTAAAAGTGGTAAAGGTTAGCTTAAAGGTTAGGGTTACAATTAGTGATATGAAGAGAGATACAGCATTAAGGTCAGCAAGAGGTAAGGGCTAAGGTTAGGGTTGAATTTAGGTGTGGGGTTAGGGTTAGAAATGGGGTTAGGGTTTGGCATGTAAATTGGGTGGGGCAGGGTCCCCAGGAATCATGAGGGTGGGACAAACAGTGTTAGCCACATTAATGGAGAGCTCAAATACAGCACCTGCCTGTGCCTGCTGCCTGGGGTGGAGGGGACTCAATATAAGAAACTATGGGAGGCCAGCCCGGTGGCTCAGGTGGTTAGAGCTCCGTGCTCCTGATTCCGAAGGCTGCCAGTTCTATTCCCACATGGGCCAGTGGACTCTCAACCACAAGGTTGCCAGTTCAATTCCTCGAGTCCCGCAAGGGATGGTGGGCTCCGCCCCCTGCAACTAAGATTGAACACGGCACTGTGAGCTGAGCTGCCTCCCAGATGGCTCAGTTGGTTGGAGCGCATCCTCTCAACCACAAGGTTGCCAGTTCGACTCCCACAAGGGATGATGGGCTGCGCCCCCTGCAACTAGCAATGGCAACTGGACCTGGAGCTGAGCTGCGCTCTCCACAACTAAGACTGAAAGGACAACCTGAAGCTGAACGGCACCCTCCACAACTGAGATTGAAAGGACAACAACTTGACTTGGAAAGAAAAAAAAAGTCCTGGAAGTACACACTCTTCCCCAATAAAGTCCTGTTCCCCTTCCCCAATTAAAAAAGAAACAATCTTATAAGAAAAAAAACACAATGGCATCTGTCAGTACTTCCATCCAAGGAGAGAGCTGCCCTGATCCCTGACCCTCCATCCCTTACCCTGATGCTAGTCAATTCACCTTGTCATTGTATGTCCCTGGCACTTTTAGAGCTGCTGCCCCAGTGCTGGAGCTCAGAGTGAGTGAGTCTGTGAGTGAGTCCTTCAAGAGGAATACCTGGGACTCCAGCAGCCCTCTGTCTAACTCAGCCACAGTCCCCACTGGTTTTCACAGCCAAATGTTATGGGGATTTTTCCCTGCACTGGAGCCCTGGGCTGGGGAGCCCAGTGTGACGCTGAGAGGCTTGTACCTCTGGGGGACCTCCACAGCCAAGATATCCTCCTGATTCTTAACCATCACCCCACGGGTATGGGACCTGCGTGTTTCACGTCTCTGCCCCTCTTGCCAGTCTCAGTATGGCTTTGACACAAATGTGAACAAGACCGAGTATACCCGTAGTCATACGAGTTCTGTTCCGTTGGTCCTCAGGCGGTGCTCAGTGATCACTGTTCTATAATTTGCATTTTTGAAGTGGTCATGGCAGACGATGGGCACAGCTTTACCTACTCCACCATTTTGACCAGAAGTCCAACGGTAAAATTTTAAAACACCTGCTCAGATGGTCACAAATTTTTTTTAGGATCTTTTTATAGTGTTTTGTCTTTTTTGTTTTGTTTTTTCCAAAGTCAATTTGCATTTTAGAAGCTTCTATATGTCAATCAAAGAATATATTCCATTGTACCCAAGAGGTTTGGAATTACCTTTCTAAGGGAGGGCCTTTGAGGTGGACATAAAACCAAGTTTTATCTTGAATGGCTATTAGAGTTTTAAATTATTTTGACTAAGTTGGTCCATTTTATTACACACACGCAGCCGCACACGTGAGCAGGTACCAAAGTATTTGGATATATAACTAGCTAGAGTTCCCAAGGAAGAAACTTTGGAGAACTTTTAGAGTGTCCCATGTTAAAGGTAAGTTCCCCTGAAAGCTGTCTAAACCAGACAAAAGAGGTGTAGGGCTATCTTTGAATCGTTTAATTCCTTAGAGAACTCTAAATGCCAATTGAAAAATGCCTCCCATTCAGCTCATTTAACATTTCTAAGATCTGCTAATTGTGCATGTAAATATACTAATTTTAGAATCTCAAAAGATCCCCAGAGTGGCCACTGTGATTCCAATTTGTTCTTATCAGAAATCCATAGAGACAAATACTTAGCAGAGAATGGACCATAAATCCAGCTGCCGTTTCAAATTGGTGTTGTCTCTCCATATGGACTTAAGAAAGAGCCCCTCACACCCCTCCCCCCCGTTGCAAAATTTGGTATCAGAGGACCCAAGAATAAAAGCTCTAAACTTCAACAAAAGGAGGGACGTTTGGAACTGAAAACTCACCACTGGGATCCTGGAGCCTTTGGTGAAACAACAGAATACAAAGCTCAATCAGGTACCTTGCTCGAATCTAAAGGCAGCACCAGAATTGAAGTGGAGCATTCCTCTGTTTCTATTCCTGACACCATATATGTTTAACAAACTCAAAAAAAGAATCTGGAGTCTTTGATTAGAAATAAATGATAAAGATTTATTGAAGGATCTTAGGGATTGCAAACTGGAAAACAACTGGACAATTACCAGAGTGTTCCAAAGAAGAAAGAAAAGCTAAGAGTTCTTATAGTTAAAAAAAATAAATAAATAATGCACTCTTGAGAAAAATCAGTCCTGCATTCTTAGCCCTAGGATTGGTCCAGAATGGTTATCATTCAGACAGTAGAATGCCTGAATGATGGATGGCAGGAGTTCCGGTCATGTCTGGTGGTCTGGATACATGAACACTCTTTCCTTCGTCCTTCACGGGGTGATCAGAGTGTTATCTGGAAGTTTGATGTATATCCAGTCATTGATGCAGGACTGAAAATTTCAAAAAGTTAAGTCCCTGGGCTAGTTAAAACAGAACTGTTTCCTCATACCTCAACCTACTTGATTTTAATAATTTAGCACCTTGAATAAAATGACTACATTTCTTTCTTTATATCAATGCTTAAAGCTGCTGCCTCACAACAATTATTTGGAGGGGTCTGTGCTTTTTTCACATGAGTCTATGAAGGGAGTTGAAAGCCACCACCACCACCACCCCTCCCCGAGCCTTTCAGGCCTAGAGAGACCCAGCTTCCAAAGGCCCACTGATAGGACAACTACTACACATGCACATGTCACCAGTGGTTTGGAGCACTGGGTACCAGGCACAAGGCAGGTGTTTAGAGAGTCCAGGTTCCAGGACCTGCCTCTGGCCCTTGAAGTAACAAAACATAAGCCTAAGAAAAACCTTACCTACACATGTACATTTCCCTTCCAGAAGGCTGACCTGGGAAATTCTGGACTGCCGTGCTAGGAAGGCAAGGCCAGATGTGCTGGACACGAATTCCTGCATTGGAAGACACCTGGACATCTTGATGGCTACAGAGCCCAGGATCCAATCAGGCAGCAAATCCAAATGGGAATTTAGAGTGTAGCCATTTTAAAACTAACACTTCACAACAATTATTTGGGTCGAGGGGGTTCCTTCCATGCTGGAGACTACGACAAAAATTGGGAGCTGCCCCCTGAACACCTCACATATGGGGGGCTCTCACTCTCTCACTGCCCAAGACAGGTGACAATGTGGCTACTGGACATGGGTGGGTGTTGCAGTTCCTGAACATCAGGGACCAAGAACAAGGTAGCTGTCTGGAAAGATCGAGTCCTAACAGCTTAATCTGGCTCTTGGTGGTAACAAATCATATGCCTAATTAAAAGGCCTCATTTACACATATATGCATACCCCCCAAACCCCCCACGTTCCCTCCCCCCATACACACACACACATGAAGGCTGAACTGGAAAAATCTATACTGCCTGGTCAGGATGAGGTCAAATGGTCTGGCCAAGAATTCATGCAATAAAAGACATCTAGAAGTCTTGATTGCTAAAGATGCTTGGAACTCCATCAGGCATCTCTCTCAATGGTGTTCATGAGGAATGGGGACTCCCTTACACTGGAGAATAAGCAGGGGTTTGAGAGCTGCCCACTGAGCCTATTAGTTTTGGAGGGTCCCACTTGCTCAAGTCCTGCTGCAGAGGAATCTATTGCACATGCATGCCACCACAGGTTCGGAGCACCAGAGACCAAGAACAAGGCAGGTGTTGAGAGAGGCCGTCGCAGAAGCTGCCTTTAGCTATTGGGAGTAGCAAAGCATATACCTAATTAAGAATCCTCTGTCGCATCCAGCGCAACACGGCCAGTGAGGGTGCGAGAAGGGGTGGCTTGGGTTAAGTTTTTAAGAAAGAAACAAACTGAGACTTGATGCAGTTAAATCCCTCCAAAGGCCAGGGGTCTCTCAGTCTCAGAGGACTGGAGCCCAGAATAAGGCCGACTGAAGGTTTTTATTGATAGGAATACAAATACAAGAAAGTAACATTGTTTCTTACACGGTCTGTGAGACTCATACATCATAGCAGAAAAATGTTTATTCCAATCACCCTTTGTCTGTAAACAGCCGAAGCACAAGGTCCCATGATGTCTTTATTAAGGTATGTACCCTCTCAGGATCAAGTCTCTCATATCGTAACAGCTCCGTTGAGATAAGTGGAGAGAACTGATCTTCCTTGTCCTCATGACTTCTCTCACAAACAGGTGCAAGGGAAAAGCCAGAGCCGGCAATGGCTTTTCCTAGGAAGGGGAAAAACGTGGCAAGGCCCCTTCCCATATTTTTCTAAGGCAGCTTATTCAGGGCCCCACTTGGTTCCGCCTGGCTTAGGTTGTATCTCCCGTGAGATATCTTACCCATCTTTGGCTGCAAACCATCTTTTAGGGACCAGAGAGACATAAGGTGTAAACACAAGGATGGAACAGAGTCCCATAAAGGCACAGTTTCACAGACTCTTCTTTCCTTAAGGAAAGACACAGTGGGGACAGTTAGCTAGGCTGTTGTGTGACTACAACCCTCATCTAGACATATGCACATTCTTCCCTCTGAAGGCTGAGGTGGGAAGATCTGGACTGTCTCACCAGGGCAAAGGCAAGTGGACTAACCACAGGTTCCTGCAATGAGAGACACCTGGACGTTGATTACCACAGAAGTCTGGGACCCTATCAGACAGCAAATCCAAATGAGGACTTGGACTGTGGCCACTTTAAAAGTGCGACCTCACAACAATTGTGGGAGAGGTAGGGGCTTCTTTCACAATACATACTATGCAAGTTGTTGGGAGCCACGAACACTCCAGACCTGGAATGCCTCAGCTGCCCAAGGCCTAGGGATGGGTTGCCTACTGTGTAGGTGTAGGTTGCCTCAGGCCTAGCACCAGGTACTGGGAACAAGGCAGATGTCTAGAAAGGTCATGTCTCAGGAGCTGCCTCTACCTCTTGGTGGTAACAAGGCATATGCCTAATTAAAAGCCTTCGCTTACACATGTGTGCATTCTTCCTCTTGAATTCTAAGATAGGAAGATCTGGACTGCCTTGCCAGGGAGGGACAAGCTAGACAGGATGGCCATAAATTCCTCCACAGAAACACAGCTGGATGTCTTGGTGGCTGGAGAAGCCCAGGAACCCAACAGCAGAAAGTTTAAATGAGGGCTTGGACTGTGGCAACTTTAAAGCTTCCCCCTCAAATCAATTCCAGAAGGGTTGAGGGCACCTTCCATATTGCAGGCTATGCAGGGGTTTGGGAAAGGCCTCATAGCTCCCTAGGCCTGGAGGTCCCAGCTGATCAAGGCTGGCTGACGAGGTGTACATTGTGCATTTGCACATATGGGCCACAACAGGTCAGGTTAACCCAGGACCAGGGACAAGGCAAGTTTCAGGAGCAACTAGGTCCCTGGAGATGACTCTTAGGGTTGAAGAGGTTTAGAACAGGCCTCTCCAGGATGTGCCACGTTGGCATTGGAATTATTTTAAGCTGAAAGCAACCAAGACCCTGTGAGTTAATGAGGAACTTTTACCTATCCCCTAAAGAGTTTAAATTTGAGGCCTTGCCCATAATGACATTATCAGAAATAACTTTTTATGACCTATCTGTATGACATTGCAAACTTCTAATTACTGAACCATCTGCTCTCCTTATTGTCCTATAAATGACCTTCCTTTCCCCTGAAGTCCCAAGGCACCTTACCTCATCCTTACCTCAGAACACCTTATATACAAGGTGAGATCAAAACATACGGCTCACATTTAAATTTAAAAAAATGTATTACTGTGGGGACAGAGTCCCAGAAAGCACTTTCCAGGCTCTCAGCCTCACATGGAAAGGTGCTGGCTCAGTTATTAGATGGCCATGAGCTGTAACCAGTTAGTCATTGAACACTAATATAACTGCCGTGGATACGCTGCGGGGTGGTTGATTGGCAGAGAAGTGGACTGTGGATTGTGGGTCTTGTAGATCCTGCTTCCTGTATCTCCAGCCCAGCGAGAATATAGTGGTATGAACCCCCTGTCCATGGTTCTGTTGTTGTTCCTTTTTGGCCTCACTATATCCTGCATTCTTGTGCAGGGAGTGGGACCAGAATCCCTGCATGGCAGTTACAGTAAAAGACACATTGCCATTAAATTCCTCACAAAATACTCTCTTTGAACACACTTATCCCATTGCTCTTGCCACTTTCTGAACCAGTTCTGGAAGTCCTCTTTCATAAGTGTCTTTACTTCATCTTTCATCATGTGTGACAACACTTCATGTCACACATCGCTTCTGGTATGGCAATTTCTGTCAAATAAAAGCATACGGTGTATCCTCATCCACCTTATTCACCAGACCTGGCACCATGCGACTTCTGGCTCTTCCCCTAAGTCAAAATGATCATGAAAGAAAAACGTTTTGAATTGATTCAGGACACCTAGGCAGCCACCACAGCCCAAAGACACAAAAGAGGACTTCCTGAACTGCTTCAGAAAGTGGCAAGAACGATGGGATGTGTTCGAAGTGAGGAGCAGTATTTTGAGGGGGATAAATGGCCATGTGTCTTTTACTGTAACAATTTTTTTTAAATTTAAACATTCACCATATTTTATTTTATTTATTTTTTTTTTTAATTAATTAATTTATTTATTAGTTTCAGGTGTACAAAACAAGGTAATACTTAGACGTTCATCATTTATATCCCTCATACTGTGAACCCCCCTCCCCCCATCCACTATCCCTCCGACCTCACACTGAACCATCACATTATATATATAAAATTATAGTTGGCATTCATTACTGTTTAGCTTCTGATGTACAATGCCATGATCAGGTATCCACAGTATCCCTGAGGTGGTCTCCCAAATAGGACGCATGTCCATCCGATACCCAACAAAATCTTTACAACATTATAGAATACCTTCCCCAAATTAATTTTCAAAAGAAAAACCCTGAGGCCATCTTGTGGTTACCAGCTGCTTCCAAATCCCTTCACCTTTCCCCTTATCCCCAACCCCCTCCCACACACCCATCTAACCACTCTCGGTTTTTTCTCTGCGTCCCCAAAACTGACTCTGATTAGTTCATTCACATAGTCTTTTCTTTAGATTCCATATATAAGTGAGATCATATGGTACTTGTCTTTCTCTTTCTGACTTATTTCACTTAACATAATGTTCTCTAGATCCATCCATGTTGCTGCAAATGATAAGATTTCTTTCTTCTTTATGGCTGCGTAATACTCCATTGTATAAATGTACCACAGCTTCTTAATCCAGTCATCTACCGATGGGCATTTCGGTTGTTTCCATATCTTGGCTATTGTGTAAAGTGCTGCAATAAACATAGGAGTGCATACAGATTTTTGAATTGGAGTTTTGGATTTCTCCGGGTAGATGCCTAGGAGTGGAATTACTGGATCATAGGGTAGTTCCATTTTCAGATTCCTGAGATACCTCCATACTGTTTTCCATAGTGGCTGCACTAATCTGCAGTCCCACCAACAGTGCACTAGCGTTCCCTTTTCTCCACATCCGCGCCAGCATTTGTTGTTTGTTGATTTATTGATAATAGCCATTTTGACTGGAGTGAGGTGGTATCTCATTGTGGTTTTTATTTGCATTTCTCTGATGGTTAGTGAGGTTGAGCATTTCTTCATATGTCTTCTTGCCTTCTGTATGTCCTTCTTAGAGAAATGTCTCCCCAAGTCCTCTGCCCACTTTTTAATTGGGTTGTTTGTTTTTTTGGAGTTGAGTTGAGTAAGTTTTTTATAGATTAGTGATATTAATCCCTTATCAGATATATCATTGGCAAATATCTTTTCCCATACAGTAGGATCCCTTTTTGTTTTATTGATGGTTTCCTTTGCTGTGAAAAAACTTTTTAGTTTGATGTAATCCCACATGTTTATTTTTTCTCTTACTTCGCTCGCGCGAGGGGATATATCAGTGAAAATCTTACTCCGGGTAATGTCCATGAAGTTTCTTCCTATATTTTCTTCTAGATATTTTATGGTTTCAGATCTTACATTTAAGTCTTTAAGCCATTTTGAATTTGTTTTTGTATATGGTGTAAGGAGGTGGTCCAGCTTCATTTTCTTGCATGTGTCCGTCCAGGTTTCCCAACACCACTTATTGAACAGACTATCTTTACCCCATCGTACATTCTTGCTTCCATTGTCGTAGATTAGATGGGCATATAGGCATGGATTTATGTCTGGACTCTCTATTCTGTTCCATTGATCTATGTATCTATTTTTATGCCAGTACCATGTTGTTTTGATTACTGTAGCCTTGTAGTATAGTTTGAAATCAGGTATCGTTATACCTCCCACTTTGTTCTTATTTCTCAAGATTGCTGAGGCTATCCGGGGTCTTTTATGATCCCATATAAATTTTAGGATTATATGTTCTATTTCTGTGAAAAACGTCGTTGGTAGTTTGATAGGAATTGCGTTGAATATGTATATTGCCTTAGGCAGTATGGACATTTTAATTATATTAATTCTTCCTATCCATGAACATGGAATGTGTTTCCATCTATTTATGTCTTCTTTCATTTCTTTCTTCAGTGTTGTATAATTTTCTGAGTACAGATCCTTTACATCTTTGGTTAGATTTATTCCCAGATATTTTATAGTCTTTGGAGCAATTGTAAATGGAATTGTTTTTTTAATTTCTCCTTCTGCTATTTTATCATTGGTATATACAAATGCAACTGATTTCCGAATATTAATTTTATATCCTGCTACTTTACTAAATTCATCTATCAGTTCTAATAGTTTCTTGGTGGAGTCTTTAGGGTTCTCTATATATAGTATCATATCATCTGCATATAATGATAATTTTACTTCCTCCTTACCAATTTGGATGCCTTTTATTTCTTTCTCTTGTCTGATTGCTGTGGCTAGAACTTCCAGCACTATGTTGAATAGAAGTGGAGAAAGTGGGCAACCTTGTCTTGTTCCTGATCTTAGGGGGAATGGTTTTAGCTTTTCCCCATTGAGTATGATGTTAGCTGTGGGTTTGTCATATATGGCCTTTATTATGTTAAGATATGATCCCTCTATTCCCACTTTCTTAAGGGTTTTTATCATAAAAGGTTGCTGTATTTTATCAAATGCTTTTTCTGCATCTATTGATATGATCATGTGATTTTTATTTTTCATTTTGTTAATGTGGTGTATCACATTAATTGATTTGCGGATGTTGAACCACCCCTGCATACCAGGGATGAATCCCACTTGATCATGGTGTATGATCTTTTTAATGTATTGCTGAATTCTTTTTTTTTTTTTTTTTTTTTTTTTTTTTTTTTTTTTTTTTTTTTATTAATTAATTTATTTATTAGTTTCAGGTGTACAAAACAAGGTAATACTTAGACGTTCATCATCTATATCCCTCATACTGTGAACCCCCCTCCCCCCATCCACCATCCCTCCGACCCCACACCGAACCATCACACCATACATATAAAATTATAGTTGGCATTCATCAATGCCTAGCCTCCGATGCACAATGCCATGACCAGGCATCCACAGCATCCCTGAGGTGGTCTCCCAAATAGGACGCATGTCCATCGGATACCCAACAAAATCCTCACAACACCATAGAATACCTTCCCCAAATTAATTTTCAAAAGAAAAACCCTGAGGCCATCTTGTGGCCACCAGCTGCCTCCAAATCCCTTCACCTTTCCCCTTATCCCCAACCCCCTCCCACACACCCATCTAACCACTCTCGGTTTTTTCTCTGCGTCCCCAAAACTGACTCTGATTAGTTCATTCACATAGTCTTTTCTTTAGATTCCATATATAAGTGAGATCATATGGTACTTGTCTTTCTCTTTCTGACTTATTTCACTTAACATAATGTTCTCTAGATCCATCCATGTTGCTGCAAATGATAAGATTTCTTTCTTCTTTATGGCTGCGTAATACTCCATTGTATAAATGTACCACAGCTTCTTAATCCAGTCATCTACCGATGGGCATTTTGGTTGTTTCCATATCTTGGCTATTGTGTAAAGTGCTGCAATAAACATAGGAGTGCATACAGATTTTTGAATTGGAGTTTTGGATTTCTCCGGGTAGATGCCTAGGAGTGGAATTACTGGATCATAAGGTAGTTCCATTTTCAGATTCCTGAGATACCTCCATACTGTTTTCCATAGTGGCTGCACTAATCTGCAGTCCCACCAACAGTGCACTAGCGTTCCCTTTTCTCCACATCCGCGCCAGCATTTGTTGTTTGTTGATTTATTGATAATAGCCATTTTGACTGGAGTGAGGTGGTATCTCATTGTGGTTTTTATTTGCATTTCTCTGATGGTTAGTGAGGTTGAGCATTTCTTCATATGTCTTCTTGCCTTCTGTATGTCCTTCTTAGAGAAATGTCTCCCCAAGTCCTCTGCCCATTTTTTAATTGGGTTGTTTGTTTTTTTGGAGTTGAGTTGAGTAAGTTTTTTATAGATTTGTGATATTAATCCCTTATCAGATATATCATTGGCAAATATCTTTTCCCATACAGTAGGATCCCTTTTTGTTTTATTGATGGTTTCCTTTGCTGTGAAAAAACTTTTTAGTTTGATGTAATCCCACATGTTTATTTTTTCTCTTACTTCGCTCGCGCGAGGGGATATATCAGTGAAAATCTTACTCCGGGTAATGTCCATGAAGTTTCTTCCTATATTTTCTTCTAGATATTTTATGGTTTCAGATCTTACATTTAAGTCTTTAAGCCATTTTGAATTTGTTTTTGTATATGGTGTAAGGAGGTGGTCCAGCTTCATTTTCTTGCATGTGTCCGTCCAGGTTTCCCAACACCACTTATTGAACAGACTATCTTTACCCCATCGTACATTCTTGCTTCCATTGTCGTAGATTAGATGGGCATATAGGCATGGATTTATGTCTGGACTCTCTATTCTGTTCCATTGATCTATGTATCTATTTTTATGCCAGTACCATGTTGTTTTGATTACTGTAGCCTTGTAGTATAGTTTGAAATCAGGTATCGTTATACCTCCCACTTTGTTCTTATTTCTCAAGATTGCTGAGGCTATCCGGGGTCTTTTATGGTCCCATATAAATTTTAGGATTATATGTTCTATTTCTGTGAAAAACGTCGTTGGTAGTTTGATAGGAATTGCGTTGAATATGTATATTGCCTTAGGCAGTATGGACATTTTAATTATATTAATTCTTCCTATCCATGAACATGGAATGTGTTTCCATCTATTTATGTCTTCTTTCATTTCTTTCTTCAGTGTTGTATAATTTTCTGAGTA
This sequence comes from Rhinolophus hipposideros, assembly GCF_964194185.1. Taxonomy (NCBI): domain Eukaryota; kingdom Metazoa; phylum Chordata; class Mammalia; order Chiroptera; family Rhinolophidae; genus Rhinolophus; species Rhinolophus hipposideros. The sequence goes on from NC_138065.1 coordinate 25,684,213, forward strand.
CAGATCCTTTACATCTTTGGTTAGATTTATTCCCAGATATTTTATAGTCTTTGGAGCAATTGTAAATGGAATTGTTTTTTTAATTTCTCCTTCTGCTATTTTATCATTGGTATATACAAATGCAACTGATTTCCGAATATTAATTTTATATCCTGCTACTTTACTAAATTCATCTATCAGTTCTAATAGTTTCTTGGTGGAGTCTTTAGGGTTCTCTATATATAGTATCATATCATCTGCATATAATGATAATTTTACTTCCTCCTTACCAATTTGGATGCCTTTTATTTCTTTCTCTTGTCTGATTGCTGTGGCTAGAACTTCCAGCACTATGTTGAATAGAAGTGGAGAAAGTGGGCAACCTTGTCTTGTTCCTGATCTTAGGGGGAATGGTTTTAGCTTTTCCCCATTGAGTATGATGTTAGCTGTGGGTTTGTCATATATGGCCTTTATTATGTTAAGATATGATCCCTCTATTCCCACTTTCTTAAGGGTTTTTATCATAAAAGGTTGCTGTATTTTATCAAATGCTTTTTCTGCATCTATTGATATGATCATGTGATTTTTATTTTTCATTTTGTTAATGTGATGTATCACATTAATTGATTTGCGGATGTTGAACCACCCCTGCATACCAGGGATGAATCCCACTTGATCATGGTGTATGATCTTTTTAATGTATTGCTGAATTCTGTTTGCTAATAATTTGTTGAGAATTTTTGCATCTATGTTCATTAGAGATATCGGCCTGTAGTTTTCTTTCTTTGTGGTGTCTTTGTCTGCTTTTGGGATCAGGGTGATAGTGGCTTCGTAAAAAGTGTTTGGGAGTCTTCCTTCCTTCTGGATTTTTTGGAAGAGCTTGAGGAGAATAGGTGATAATTCTTTTTTGAACGTTTTGAAAAATTCACCTGTAAAGCCATCTGGTCCAGGGCTTTTGTTTGTTGGGAGATTATTGATTACTGATTCAATTTCCCTGGTGGTAATCAGACTGTTCAGGCTTTCTGTTTCTTCTTGAGTTAGCTTTGGAAGGTTGTGCGCCTCTAGAAAATTGTCCATTTCTTCAAGGTTGTCAAATTTGTTGGCATATAGTTGCTCATAGTAATTTCTTACAATTTTTTGTATTTCTGTGGTGTCTGTTGTCACTTCTCCTCTTTCATTTCTGATTTTATTAATTTGGGTCCTCTCTCTCCTTTTTTTAATGAGTCTGGCTAAAGGTTTGTCAATTTTGTTTATCTTCTCTAAGAACCAACTCTTGGATTCATTGATCTTTTGTATTGTTTTTCTGGTTTCTATTTCATTTATTTCTGCTCTGATCCTTATTATCTCCTTCCTTGTGCTCCCTTTGGGTTTATTTTGCTGTTCTTTTTCCAGATCCCTTAAGTGTGAAGATAAACTGTCAATTAGTGATGTTTCTTGTTTCTTTAGGTAGGCCTGCAGTGCTATGAACTTCCCTCTTAGGACTGCTTTCGCAGCATCCCATAGATTTTGGGTCGTCGTGTTCTCATTCTCATTTGTCTCAAGATATCTTTTGATTTCTTCTTTGATCTGCTGCTTGACCCATTCATTATTTAGCAACATGTTATTCAGCCTCCATGAATTGGTGTATCTTCCTGGTTTTTTTCCCCTGTAGTTCATTTCTAATTTCATAGCACTGTGGTCAGAGAAGACAATTGGTATGATTTCAATTTTCTTAAATTTATCGAGGCTTGTCTTGTGTCCTAACATATGATCTATTTTAGAAAATGTTCCATGAGCACTTGAGAAGAACGTGTATTCTGCAGCATTGGGGTGAAATGCTCTGAAAATATCAATTAAGTCCAACTGCTCCAAAGTATCATTTAAGGCTGTTGTTTCCATATTGATTTTCTGTCTGGAGGACCTGTCCCTTGTTGTCAGAGGTGTGTTGAAGTCCCCTACTATGATAGTGTTGCTGTTGATCTCTGTCTTTATGTCCATCAGTACCTGTTTTATATATTTAGGTGCTCCTATGTTAGGTGCATAGATGTTTACTAGGGTTATGTCCTCTTGTCGGATTGATCCCTTTATTATTATATAGTGCCCATCTTTGTCTTTTAATATTTTTTTCATTTTAAAGTCTATTTTGTCAGATATAAGTATTGCAACTCCAGCTTTTTTTTTGCTTCCATTTGCATGAAATATGTTACTCCAACCCTTCACTTTCAGTCTGTGTGTGTCTTTTGATCTGAAATGAGTCTCTTGTATACAGCATATACAAGGGTCTTGTTTCCTTATCCACTCAGCCACCCTATGTCTCTTGATTGGAGCGTTTAATCCATTTACATTTAAAGTGATTACTGATAGGTACATAGTTATTGCCATTTTTAGATTTGTAGTAAATTGTTTTCATCTTTCTTCTATTTACAGAAGTCCTTTTAGTATTTCTTGCAATGCTGGCTTGGTTGTCATAAATTCTTTCAGTTTGTTCTTTTCTGGGAAGCTCTTTATCTCTCCATCAACTTTAAATGATAGCCTTGCTGGATAAAGCAATCTAGGTTGTAGGCCTTTGTGTTCCATCACTTTGAGTATCTCCTGCCACTCCCTCCTTGCCTTCAATGTTTCTGTAGAAAAGTCATTTGATAGTCTTATGGGAGTTCCCTTGTATGTAACCTTCTGCCTTTCTCTTGCTGCTTTCAAGATTCTCTCTTTGTCTTTAAGCTTTGCCATTTTAACTATAATGTGTCTTGGTGTGGGCCTGTTTGGGTTTATCCTGGTTGGAACTCTCTGCACTTCCTGGGCTTGTATGTTGGTTTCCTTCATCAGGTTAGGGAAGTTTTCGGACATTATTACCTCAAATATGTTCTCAATCCCTTGCTTCTTCTCTTCGCCTTCTGGTATTCCTATGATGCGCATGTTGTTGCGCTTGATGTTATCCCAGAGGTCTCTTAACCCATCTTCATTGTTTTTTATTCTTTTTTCTTTCTGTTGTTCAGTTTGAGTGATCTCTGCTAACTTGTCTTCTAAGTCGCTGATTCGATCCTCTGCTTCATCTAACCTGCTGGTCATTCCTTCAAGTGAGTTCTTAATTTCGGTAATTGTGTTTTTAAGTTCTAGCTGGTTGTTCGTTAAGATTTCTACATCCTTTTTTAGCTCTAACTGGTTGTTCTTTATGATTTCTATATCCTTCTTTATGTCTTCTCTAAGCTCCTTAAACATTCTTATCACCAGTGTTCTGAACTCTGTCTCTGACATGTTGGTTACCTCTGCTTCATTTGGTTCCAGTTGTGGAGGTTTCTTCTGTTCTTTTATTTGGGACATGTTTCTTTGTCTCCCCATTCTGACTGACTCTCTGTGTTTGCTTTGATGTATTAGGAAGATCCCCTAGAGCTCTTAGTTCTTGCTGGGTTATCTTATGTAGTATGTGTCTTTTATATTTGACTTGGACTACTTCGTTCTTCTCTGCATGTGCTCCACAGGAGGCTCGTGTGTTTAGTATATCGTCCTGTTCAAGAAGAACTTTGATTGCTTTTTGCTTGTGAGTAGGTGGGCTTAACTCCTAGGCCGTCTAGTTGTGAAACTTGGCTCTGCTCACCACAGGGTGTTCTGCTGGGTGAGGGTTGGCCACTTAAATGAGGTTTGGCCTCTATGGGCTCTTGTGCCTTCAGAGAATTCCTTCTGGGTGTGTGACTTGTAGGTCAAACTCGGTAGTACTCTGGTTTGGTCCAGAGTTGGCTTCTGGAAAATGTTGAATCTTGTGCCTCTTAAGCTGGGCCCTGGTAGGGCAGTTTCAGCACAAATCAAGTTACCAAGTACAACAGCAACAACAACAAAGAAAACAAATCAAGTACATTCACAAATAAAATACAACCGACAATCCCCCCTCAACATAAGCAAAGATATCAAAGCAATAATGACAGAACAAAGCAAATCACTACAAGCAGAAAAAAAAAAAAAAAAAAAAAAGGAAGTACCAAGCAAAGCAAAACAGAAAGCAGAACCAGTCTTGGCTTAAGCCCACCAGGTAATCTCCAGGTTGTCCTCTGCTGTGCCAAAGAGTTCCCTGCCTATTGCGCAGGCAGCGCTGGTCACCTGGTGCCCAGAGTGAATTTGGGAGTGTAGATTTAAATGCGAGGGGCTGAGGGGTCTGGATGACAGTTTTCAGAGAGACCATGCAGTTTCTGTCCTTTCCTGCACAAATGCACGCTGAGAGTAGCTCCACCAGCCCTGTGGTCAGTATTCCTGAGTCTTAGGGCCCTCCTTCCATGGGTGACTTGTAGGTCAAACCCGGTAGTACTCTGGTTTGGTCCAGAGTTGGCTTCTGGATATGTTGAATCTTGTGCCTCTTAATCTGGGCCCTGGTAGGGCAGTTTCAGCACAAATAAAGTTACCAAGTACAACAACAACAACAACAACAACAACAAGGAAAACAAATCAAGTACATTCGCATGTAAAATACAACCGACAATCCCCACTCAACATAGGCAAAGATATCAAAGAAATAAAGACAGAACAAAGCAAATCACAACAAGCAAGGAAAAGAAAAAAAAAGAAGAGAAAGAAAGAAAAAAAAGAAAAAGAAAAGAAAGGAAAAAAGAGAAGAACAAAGCAAAACAACACAAAACAAAACAAAAACAAAAGCAAAAAAACAAAAAAGCAAAACAAAACAAACAAACAAACAAACAAAAAAAAAAAATCACCAAGCAAAGCAAAACAGAAAGCAGCACCAGTCTTGGCTTAAGCCCACCAGGTAATCTCCGGGTTGTCCTCCGCTGTGCCAAAGAGTTCCCTGCCTAGTGCACAGGCAGCGCTAGTCACCTGGTGCCCAGAGTGAATTTGGGAGTGTAGATTTAAATGCGAGGGGCTGAGGGATCTGGATGACAGTTTTCAGAGAGACCATGCAGTTTCTGTTCTTTCCTGCACAAATGCACACTGAGAGTAGCTCCACCAGCCCTGTGCCCAGTACTCCTGAGTCTTAGGGCCCTCCTTCCGTGGGTGACTTGTAGGTCAAACCCGGTAGTACTCTGGTTTGGTCCAGAGTTGGCTTCTGGATATGTTGAATCTTGTGCCTCTTAAGCTGGGCCCTGGTAGGGCAGTTTCAGCACAAATAAAGTTAGCAAGTACAACAACAACAACAACAAAGAAAACAAATCAAGTACATTCACAAATAAAATACAACCGACAATCCCCACTCTACATAGGCAAAGATATCAAAGAAATAAAGACAGAACAAAGCAAATCACAACAAGCAGAAAAAAGAAAAAAAAAGAAGAGAAAGAAAGAAAAAAAAAATAAAATAAAATAAAAAAATAAAAAATAAAAAATAAAAAAAAAAATAAAAAAATAAATAAAAATAAAGACCACCAAGCAAAGCAAAACAGAAAGCAGCACCAGTCTTGGCTTAAGCCCACCAGGTGATCTCCAGGTTGTCCTCCGCTGTGCCAAAGAGTTCCCTGCCTAGTGCGCAGGCATCGCTAGTCACCTGGTGCCCAGAGTGAATTTGGGAGTGTAGATTTAAATGCGAGGGGCTGAGGGGTCTGGATGACAGTTTTCAGAGAGACCATGCAGTTTCTGTCCTTTCCTGCACAAATGCACGCTGAGAGTAGCTCCAACAGCCCTGTGCCCAGTACTCCTGAGTCTTAGGGCCCTCCTTCCAAGGATGAGTGGGAGGGGGCGGGCGGGAGATCTCTAAGCTGCTGAAAGCCGGGAGCTGCGACTGCCGCTTACTGCTGAACTCAGGGATTGCTTCCGCGGTTGCCCTTGCCCCGCCGCAGGCCAGCCAGAAAGGGTGGGGCCTGGGGATGGAGGGGTCTCCTCCCTCCCAGGCCAGCCACTCACACTCCTCCCGCAGGCCTGAAAAGGTGGTGGCTGGGGGTGTGGGAGTCTCCTCTCTCCTCGTCCAGCGAAAATCCCCTCCTCCCAGCCTCTTCCGATGGTCAGAGCCGGCTGCCAATCTTCCCAGCGCCTGAGCGCAGACGCCCCTCTGTAATCTGACACTGTTTCTCAGTTAGGGGTAGTTTGAGTCTCTGGAAGGGCGGGGGGAGGATTCGAAAAGCGCGGTGAGGGGCCCAGGTGTGGCGTCTCAGTTCTTTGTCTGCCCTAGGGCCCACGAGCTGCCCGCCCCGGCGGGAGCGATCAACTGTGGGACGCAGGGAAAGAGCTCACCTCCTGGACCCTACGCTCTCCGCCACACCCTGGGCTCCTGTGGGACTCTAGAGCCCCGGGTGCTGCCCTCCACTTTTTCTGTGAGCACGCTCCTCCCCCCCGCTCGCCCACCTAGTGCACCTCAAAGCAAACCTTCCACGAGCCTCCGTCCGACCTGGGAGCTGCGCAGCAACGCTGCACGGCCTGTGCTCCGCTTCCAGGAGTCTGCGTTCTGTAGTCCCGGCGCCGCCGGCCTCGGCTCCGCGTGGGTGGGGGTGGGGGGGCGCGCTTCCACTTCGCTGTCCCGCCTCCTCCCCTGCTTGTAATCCGCGCACACCTTCAGGCAAATTCCTCCACGAGTCTCCCCGCTGTTCTGCGTGTTCTATATCTCCCTGTGTCTTTAGAGCTGCAGTTTACCGCCAGCCGCCGCCGCCGGCTTGATTCCACCGCGCGACCGCGCGTTTCCTCTCCGCTCCCTTCTTTCTTCCCCTGCTCGCCCAATTTGCGCAGCTTCAAGTAATCCTTACACGAGTCTCTTAGGAGTCTCTTAGCTGTTCTGCGTGATGGGCGAAGAGTTGTTTGATGGGTTATATGTCCCGTTTGTAATAAAATCCGGAGGAGAACTCAGAAAATGTGCCCCGCTGCCGCCATTCCTATGACGTCTCTGTATTGCTGAATTCTGTTTGCTAATAATTTGTTGAGAATTTTTGCATCTATGTTCATTAGAGATATCGGCCTGTAGTTTTCTTTCTTTGTGGTGTCTTTGTCTGCTTTTGGGATCAGGGTGATAGTGGCTTCGTAAAAAGTGTTTGGGAGTCTTCCTTCCTTCTGGATTTTTTGGAAGAGCTTGAGGAGAATAGGTGATAATTCTTTTTTGAACGTTTTGAAAAATTCACCTGTAAAGCCATCTGGTCCAGGGCTTTTGTTTGTTGGGAGATTATTGATTACTGATTCAATTTCCCTGGTGGTAATCAGACTGTTCAGTCTTTCTGTTTCTTCTTGAGTTAGCTTTGGAAGGTTGTGCGCCTCTAGAAAATTGTCCATTTCTTCAAGGTTGTCAAATTTGTTGGCATATAGTTGCTCATAGTAATTTCTTACAATTTTTTGTATTTCTGTGGTGTCTGTTGTCACTTCTCCTCTTTCATTTCTGATTTTATTAATTTGGGTCCTCTCTCTCCTTTTTTTAATGAGTCTGGCTAAAGGTTTGTCAATTTTGTTTATCTTCTCTAAGAACCAACTCTTGGATTCATTGATCTTTTGTATTGTTTTTCTGGTTTCTATTTCATTTATTTCTGCTCTGATCCTTATTATCTCCTTCCTTGTGCTCCCTTTGGGTTTATTTTGCTGTTCTTTTTCCAGATCCCTTAAGTGTGAAGATAAACTGTCAATTAGTGATGTTTCTTGTTTCTTTAGGTAGGCCTGCAGTGCTATGAACTTCCCTCTTAGGACTGCTTTCGCAGCATCCCATAGATTTTGGGTCGTCGTGTTCTCATTCTCATTTGTCTCAAGATATCTTTTGATTTCTTCTTTGATCTGCTGCTTGACCCATTCATTATTTAGCAACATGTTATTCAGCCTCCATGAATTGGTGTATCTTCCTGGTTTTTTTCCCCTGTAGTTCATTTCTAATTTCATAGCACTGTGGTCAGAGAAGACAATTGGTATGATTTCAATTTTCTTAAATTTATCGAGGCTTGTCTTGTGTCCTAACATATGATCTATTTTAGAAAATGTTCCATGAGCACTTGAGAAGAACGTGTATTCTGCAGCATTGGGGTGAAATGCTCTGAAAATATCAATTAAGTCCAACTGCTCCAAAGTATCATTTAAGGCTGTTGTTTCCATATTGATTTTCTGTCTGGAGGACCTGTCCCTTGTTGTCAGAGGTGTGTTGAAGTCCCCTACTATGATAGTGTTGCTGTTGATCTCTGTCTTTATGTCCATCAGTACCTGTTTTATATATTTAGGTGCTCCTATGTTAGGTGCATAGATGTTTACTAGGGTTATGTCCTCTTGTCGGATTGATCCCTTTATTATTATATAGTGCCCATCTTTGTCTTTTAATATTTTTTTCATTTTAAAGTCTATTTTGTCAGATATAAGTATTGCAACTCCAGCTTTTTTTTCCTTCCATTTGCATGAAATATGTTACTCCAACCCTTCACTTTCAGCCTGTGTGTGTCTTTTGATCTGAAATGAGTCTCTTGTATACAGCATATACAAGGGTCTTGTTTCCTTATCCACTCAGCCACCCTATGTCTCTTGATTGGAGCGTTTAATCCATTTACATTTAAAGTGATTATTGATAGGTACATAGTTATTGCCATTTTTAGATTTGTAGTAAATTGTTTTCATCTTTCTTCTATTTACAGAAGTCCTTTTAGTATTTCTTGCAATGCTGGCTTGGTTGTCATAAATTCTTTCAGTTTGTTCTTTTCTGGGAAGCTCTTTATCTCTCCATCAACTTTAAATGATAGCCTTGCTGGATAAAGCAATCTAGGTTGTAGGCCTTTGTGTTCCATCACTTTGAGTATCTCCTGCCACTCCCTCCTTGCCTTCAATGTTTCTGTAGAAAAGTCATTTGATAGTCTTATGGGAGTTCCCTTGTATGTAACCTTCTGCCTTTCTCTTGCTGCTTTCAAGATTCTCTCTTTGTCTTTAAGCTTTGCCATTTTAACTATAATGTGTCTTGGTGTGGGCCTGTTTGGGTTTATCCTGGTTGGAACTCTGTGCACTTCCTGGGCTTGTATGTTGGTTTCCTTCATCAGGTTAGGGAAGTTTTCTGACATTATTACCTCAAATATGTTCTCAATCCCTTGCTTCTTCTCTTCGCCTTCTGGTATTCCTATGATGCGCATGTTGTTGCGCTTGATGTTATCCCAGAGGTCTCTTAACCCATCTTCATTGTTTTTTATTCTTTTTTCTTTCTGTTGTTCAGTTTGAGTGATCTCTGCTAACTTGTCTTCTAAGTCACTGATTCGATCCTCTGCTTCATCTAACCTGCTGGTCATTCCTTCAAGTGAGTTCTTAATTTCGGTAATTGTGTTTTTTAGTTCTAGCTGGTTGTTCGTTAAGATTTCTACATCCTTTTTTAGCTCTAACTGGTTGTTCTTTATGATTTCTATATCCTTCTTTATGTCTTCTCTAAGCTCCTTAAACATTCTTATCACCAGTGTTCTGAACTCTGTCTCTGACATGTTGGTTACCTCTGCTTCATTTGGTTCCAGTTATGGAGGTTTCTTCTGTTCTTTTATTTGGGACATGTTTCTTTGTCTCCCCATTCTGACTGACTCTCTGTGTTTGCTTTGATGTATTAGGAAGATCCCCTAGAGCTCTTAGTTCTTGCTGGGTTATCTTATGTAGTATGTGTCTTTTATATTTGACTTGGACTACTTCGTTCTTCTCTGCATGTGCTCCACAGGAGGCTCGTGTGTTTAGTATATCGTCCTGTTCAAGAAGAACTTTGATTGCTTTTTGCTTGTGAGTAGGTGGGCTTAACTCCTAGGCCGTCTAGTTGTGAAACTTGGCTCTGCTCCCCACAGGGTGTTCTGCTGGGTGAGGGTTGGCCACTTAAATGAGGTTTGGCCTCTATCACCATATTTTATGATCACACCTTCATATCTCATTTAAATTTTCTGTCCTTGAACCGCTCATGTACGAGGTATGACAATTAAGTTTGCGAACTCATCCTAGAAAAACTGCTACACACCTCATTGCTGAATCTCTATGGTCACCTTCGAAATACTCCCCTTGGGAAGCTATGCACTGATGCCAGCACCTAGTCCACCCTTCAAAGCAATTTTGGAACTCTTTTATCGGAATGACCATCAGAGCTGTTGTCGTGTTACACTTGATGTCTTGAATGTCATCAAAATATCCTCCTTTCAATATTTCCTTTATTTTCAGGTAAAGAAAGAAGACATTGGAGGCCAGATCAAGTGAGTAGGGAGAGTGTTCCAATACAGCTATTTGTTGACTGGCTAAAAACTCACTAACAGACAGTGCAGTGTGAGCTGGGGCATTGTCGTGATGCAAGAGTTATGAATTGTTGGCGAAAAGTTCAGGTAGTCTTTTTCAAGCAGCCTTTTCAGCCCTTCCAAATAGTAAACTTGGTTAACTGTTTATCTAGTGGTAAAAATTCATAATGAATAATCCTTCTAATATCAAAAAATGTTAGCAACATCGTTGCAACAAGTTCACGAACTTAGTTGTCAGATCTCCTATGTGGTATCTCTGACTCACTTATGTGGGGTTTCCATTCGTACAGATGTAGTTAAATTTGGTTATTTCCTCTTATTAGTCTGTCCCATGTTGTTTTTATTATTAGACCAGCTGAAAGAAAGTCGAAGGGTAGAGGTAATTTCTTCCTTCCCTCCAAGGGTATAAGGCATATGCTTAATTAAAAACCTTCACCTACACAATATGTGCATATTCCTTCTGAAGGCTAAAATCTGGACTCACATATGTGAGGCTGGACAGCTGGCTATGGTTTCTTCTAATAAAAGACATTTGGAATTTTTGATTGCTGGAGAAGTCTGGGGCCCCATCAATCATTAAGTACAAATGGGGATTGACTGCTGCCTGTTTAAGGTTGCTGCCTCAGAACAATATTTGGGGGTGGCCTTCCTCCACCCTGAAGACTATTCAGGTGGTTCGGTACAGGCTGAGCTAACAGTCTTAGAGGGCCCAGGCTGCCCAGCACTGGCTGACTGGGTGCATACTACGCATGCATGGGCCATGAAGGTAAGGCTAGCCAGGCACCTGGAACAAGGCAGGTGTCAGGAGAGGCTGGGTGATTGGAGTAGTCTATTAGAGGTACAAGGTATCAGCCTAAACATAAGCCCTATCAACTCAGTGGGTAATATTTCCCCTGAAGGCAGACCTGGAAGTTATTAAACTGCCTTACCAAAGAGAAGGTGGGTGAGCTGGACAAGGTATCTTCAATAAAAGACACCTGGGAGCCTTGATTTCTGGGGAAGGCTGGGACCCCATCAGGAAACAATTGCACTGGGGACTATCACCTGTATAAACATGTCACCTTAGATAATTTAAGGGAGGTGGGCTTTCTCCACTCTAAAGACTATGCAGTTGTTTGGGGATGGGCCCAAGCTCCACAGGCTGGAGGGCCCATCTTCCCAAGGCTGGCTGACAGGGTGTATACATTGCTTGCACAGGCCACTCAGGTTAGGGTACCAAGAGACCTGGAATAGGTCAAGAGTCAGGAAGGGCTGGGTCACAGGAGTAGGCTCTTGGGTGTATAAGTCATGTGCGTAAATCCAAGCCCTAACAAATGTGAATATTACTGCTAAAGGCAGAGTTGGAAGAATCTGGACTACCTTGCCAGAGTGGGTCTAGGCAGGTTGGCTTGGATAGCCTCCAAAAAGAGACAAGTGGGAGCAATGATTACTAGAAGAGGCCAGAAACCCATCAGGCAGCAAGTCCAAATGGAGACTGAATATCTCCAGTTTAAAACTGTTTCCTGTAAATTTTGGGGGAGTAGGGCTCCCTCCACTTCATAGGCTATGCAAGTGGTTGGGGACTGGCCCAAGTTCCACAGACCTGAAGGGCCCCTCTGCCCAAGGCTAGCTGAGAGAGTGTATACTGCTCATGTGTGGGCCACACAGCTCAGGGTACCCAGGGACTTGAAACATGACAAGTGTCAGGAGAGGCCTGATCATGGCAGTGGGCTCTTGGGGGTACAAGGCATCTTCCTAATTTCAAGCCCTGACCTACACAATTGTGCATATTCCCCTTGAAAGCAGAGATGGAAAAATCTGGACTGCTTTGCCAGGGAGTGGCTGAGCAGGCTGGCCAGGGTATCCTCCAATAAGGGACATTTAGGAGCCTTCATTTGTGGAGAAGCCTGGGACCCCATCATGCAACAAGTACAACAGTTTAAAGCTGCTGCCTCCGACTGATTTTCCAGGGGTGGGCTATGCCCACCCTGGGAGGGCTGGCTGGAGTATCTTCTACTAAAAAATACCTGTGTGAGACTAATGGCATGTCCAGAAAATAGAAACAAACACAACCACTTGTGAGCACAGTCAGTCATTATAACTATGCTAATCTCTTAGTGCTCTGTATACTATTTTATTCATGTCCACTTTGGACAACAAGATTGAGCAGCCACATACTTGAGTTAGGGAATCTTCCTTTCAGGTCAGTACTAGCAAGCCAGCTTCAACTTTGTCTTTTACCTTCTCAATTTCCTCTATTGTTGGACCTGCTAATACTAGTAGGCTATTGTCAGGTCTTCTTTTCTGCATGGGATTTACCCCAGTCTCCTCCAAGAGCTGTTACTTTTATCTCAGAGGTCTTACTGAGATGGAGTTTTATAACAGAAATTTTAATGTGAAAATTAAGGGGTTATCAAAGCCGTTTTTGTGAAATTCCAACCCTGTTCTACTCTACTTAGAATAAAAGAGCTTTTCAATGACTCAATCAAGGCAATTCAGTAAGCCTCCAGATTCTAGGTGCTATGGGGTGAAGAGAACGATACCAGTCTGCCTGGAAATCAGGAAGGCATGTGAGAACTGATCACATAAAGGCAAAATCCCCTTGAGTAGACAGGGTAGATCCCAAAGTACCTTTTTAGGTACTTTCTTCTCTTCTATGAATCTAGGTTTCCAAAGCTAGGAGATAGAGAGTTTCACATCCATAGCAGAGAAATATATTACCCATATGGTTGTATCTGCTGAGAGGTTCTTTTCTACCTAATCCTTCCTAAAAGGTCATCACTGAGAAGCTGACACACCTGCTTCCCAATGAGCAGAAAGAGCCTATCACATAGAGAGGCAACTGTTGAGACTGAAATCTAATTTGTTAGATAGCATAAATGTAGGTGTATTACAGGTCTTAGCCTCAGAATCTAAAGTTGTTGATTTTTATAATTGTCTTAATTTTCTCCTTAGTATCATTTGGCCTTACATTTGGGGACTTGCAGACCTCAAAGTCTGAGTTGATAAAATAAAAATTATATTACCTGATTGGCATAAGGCACAACTTTGAACCTCCACAAACTCTTTCTACTTCTTTCTTTCTCTTCTCCCAGTGGCAGCCCCATAGCCAATACATTTTCACTTGGAGAAATTAAAATGCATTTGTGAGATATTTCTTGTTAAATGTCAATCATATTGGCAAGTTGTATATGGATGGTCAAAAAAGATATTTTATTATAGGCAGTTAATGGCTCCAACATCTTTTTCCAAGTGTCATGGAAAGGTGCAGGATTACAGGATACGGCTCTTCTCATGCAAGAATGGATCACTCTTACCAAGGAAATGAAGAATAGTGAGATATTATTAATTGCTGTGATCACCTGAAACTTGAGAAAAAAAGTTAAAAAAGAGTAAGCTCTCCCACAAGTCCCATGTAATTGTCTACTCACATTTCCTTTCAAATATTTATTTCATTGTCTCATTCCTCTCATGTTTTTACAGACATTGATCTTGCTTTGGTGGTGGCCTGTACTGGTCAAATCACAGGCATGGGGATTCCAGACTGATTGAGAAGAGGCAGGAGAGGCCAGAACCAATGCCAAGGAGTCAGTAGTGAAGAGAAGGTTAATGGGAGCTCATCTTCCCCAGCAAAAAGGAATTCAACAACTCATATGTCCAAGCAATAGTTGGGGTGCATGGCTCTGAGAACAAGGTATAAGCACAATGCTCAGACTGCTGCTGAGAGCAGGAGTGGTGGCTAAAGCTACAGGCCTAGTGCTAATGATGTGCCATGTAGGGCCCATGAGAAAATAATCAAACACTTGGGGCTTGTGGGGGTCAGATCAAGCATCAGGGAGGCCAGGCTATTGTTCTGTAAAGAGAAAAAAAATGTACAGTAAGGGTAGTGGCATGCCAAGAAGATATTATTTCATTCAAGCTCAAAGAAGCTAAGAAAGATCGGTTCCCAGAACAGGAAAGAAACCCTCCCAGAGCCTAAACACACACATATCCCTCACTGATGTAAGCCAAGTCAGAATCTGATGCAGTATCCCTGGGACTTACTCAACCAGCTTTCGTGGGAGTCACAAGCAGTATTCACATATATTAATGCATCTTATCCTCACACAATCACAAAACTCTTCAGGGTGAATGGGACAAGGGTCTCCCTATTTTATCAATATAAATGCTGATGTTCTAAGCAGTTAAGTGACTAACTAAGATTACATAGTCTCCAATGGTAGCAGCAGGGCTCGAACCCTAAGATTCTGTCACTAAATTCCTTCTTTTCTGGGCACCAACTGCTCTTCATGTTCTTGGTCAACGATCACCTCTTACCTAGTTTGATGACTCTGGGTTTTTAACCACAGTCAACTTCCCACCCTGATTATAAAATCAGGGCTTCAGAACTGTGGCTCTCTTGAGTCAGACACCCAGAAGCTGCTCTTGCATTTCTTGGCTTAATTTGGGACAAGACTTCTTCTTTCACTCCCCTGAAGAGGTCTATAGTTCTGGTCTCTCTGAAGAGAATCTTTCATGGGCATTCCCAAAGTGCTCCCTACCCTATTCCCACAGATTAGCTTAAAATGTAGGGAGTGACAACAGGTAGAATGAGGTGGCACCATCTTCCATAGCTTAAACTTAGGGTTGGAGTCATCTAAGAGAACTAACCCTGAGTTATGATTCAAGGTTGGTCATTTTAGTTCTGCTCTATTATTTGAAAGAAATTTTTATGATTTTGTTAAGTTTCTTAATTTCTCTGACTCTCACTTTCTTTATGTTCAATATAAGGATGTTGATCCAATAATTTTTTAAAACCCCTCTTGTTCTCACACTCAATAACTGAATGGTATGGGATTAATGTTATTATTATTATTTTATTAGTATTATTCTCACTACTAGAATTGCTCATTATATTCTTTGAAGTATACATAAAGTGGGTGAATAGTAGTGTCAGCTATATGACACTGCCAAAATAACCTCATCCCCAGAGTTCATCTCTACCTCCTGTACCTTCTTCCATGCCATTCCTCATGAACTTCATCTACAAGACTTACCTGAGCAGATCACAGCCACATCTTCCTTGTGGTTGCAGTTGTGATACCCCCAGAACCTGTGCTGGCATTGCTCCAAGGACTGCTCCTTTCCTGAGCAATGAACGTCATCCAGCCAGATGTGGCCAACACCAGGGCCAAAGCTTCTTCGGGCTTTAACAGATGGAGAGAGGGACTCCCCACAGCCCAATTGCTTGCATACCACTCGGTCCTCCATTTCTCCCCAGCCATCATCACACACAGAGCCCCATACGCCCCTGTGCAGCACCTCCAGTCGCCCAGAGCAGCGGATGTCTCCTCCTACCAGTCTCAAGTCAAAGGGATCTGCAGGTTGCAGAAGGAAGTTGGGGGGTGGAAAGAAGCATGGAAAGAAAGAAAACTAAGATCATTTACATCCTCATTGAAATCCCATTAGTACATTTGAAACTCTCCACCTGTGTTTCTGTCATTACAGCCCTTTCTCCAGATTCCAACCAGTGTGGCATAGGTCCATTTCCTGAACTAGGAACTTTGTACTTCCCCATCTATTTTATAAAAGTTTAATATTTATAAATGACTTTATAGTAATTTTTTTAAATTGAAGAATGCAACAAGTACATGGAATGAATCATATGCCCTGTCCCTATTATATAGAATTCAGTATAATAGTTCATATTAGTATAGTGCTTAATATTGTTTAAAAGATTTTCATAAATGAAAGCAGATTTTATCTCCATTTTAAAAACAAGAGAATTGACCACCTGAGGCTCTTTCAGCGATTGGCAAGTGGTGTTGGCCCACACTGCAGTCTTTCTTGGACAACGCTTAGAAATCTGTGGGTCCCAGGGAAGCAGCAGTTGGCCCTAGTGTGTCCCAAGTTTTTTGCCGAGTGGCCCCATGCTCAGCACTAACATGCAATTTGAATCTGCACTAACCTGGTGAACAGCCTCGTCCCATGCTGATGACTCCCTGAGACCCTGCTTCATCCAACTTACATACTGCCTGAGGCTCTTTCAGTGGATGAGCCTTATGGGCAGGTGGCAGGCAGCAGCAGGATTTGGGGTGCCTTGGACCTTTGCTGAGCTGCCGCATGGCTGGTACTGATGGCAGCTGACCTCAGTTCACAGTGAGGTCTCTGCCACCTGCCTCTGGACCTAGCATAGGCAGCGACCAACTACTATCAGGTAGCCCTGGGTGACTCACAGGCAATAGCTGACCGTGGCCTGCATGGGAGACCCTCCCAAGAGGCCCCAAAACCAACACACCCAGTAACTGGCTTCAGACTACAACAGAGCACCACCAGATTAGCCCCATAAGCAGCACACCCAAGAGTGGTCTCTGTAGGCACCAGAGCCTAATGGGGGCAGATCCTGCTCCATAGGGTCAGCCCCTGCACAGCAGCTTTTACTCTGTTGTCATAGCCAATTATCTCACAGCCAGTCAGCCTGAGGGTCAATCCCACCCACTGATGTGCCAATAGCAATCAAAGCTCAACTACAACAGGAGGACACACACAAACCATGCAAGGGGCACTCCTGGAGAACCCAGCTCAAGTGGGAGAATGTACCACTGGGCCCCACAGGACACGTACTGCCCTATTTCCCTGAAAACAAGACCTAGCCAGACCATCAGCTCTAATGCATCTTTTGGAGCAAAAATTAATATAAGACTCGGTATTGTATTTTATATTATATTTTATATTATATTATATTATATTATATTATATTACATTACATTACATTACATTACATTATATTATATTATGTTATAGTAAAATAAGACTGGGTCTTATATTAATTTTTGCTCCAAAAGACGCATTAGAGCTGATTGTTCGGCTAGGACTTATTTTGCGGACACACGGTAAGACTGAAAGACATAGCAGCTCTACCTAATACATAAAAACAAACACAGAGAGGTAGCCAAAATAAGGAAACAAAGAAACATGTCCCAAATTAAACAATAGAATAAACCTCTAGAAAAAGAACTAAACAAAATGGAGACAAGCAATCTACCAGATACACACTTCAAAACACTGATTGTAAGGATGCTCAAGAAACTTAGTGAGAAGTTCACCAAAGAAACAGTAAGCATAAATAAGACCATGGAAACCATTAAAAATGACCAGTGAAAAATGAAGAATATAATAAATGAAATAAAATTTTAGAAGAAATAAAGAGCAGATTAGATAAAGCAGAAGATGAACCAGTGATTTGGAGATAAGGTAGGAAAAAACACCCAATTGGAACAGGAAAAAGAATTTTTAAAAATGAAGACAGTCTTAGGGACCTCTGGGACATCAAGCATAACCATATTCATTCACATCATTGGAGTACCAGAAGGAGAATAGAAAGAGCAAGGAATTGAAAACCTATTTGAAGAAATAATGATGGAAAGCTTCCATAACCTGGTGAAAGAAACAGACATACAAGTCCAGGAAGTGCCAAAAGTCACAGACAAAGTGAACCCAAAGAGGCTCACACCAAGACACATCATAATTAAAATGCCAAAGGTTAAAGACAAAAAGAGAATCTTAAAAATAGCAAGAGAAAAACACTTAGTTTCCTACAAGGGAGCTCTCATAAGACTTTCAGCTGATTTCTCAACGAAACTTTGTAGGCCAAAAGGAAATTTTCAAAGTGATGAAAACCTTTAACCTACAACCACAATTACCCTATCTAGCAAGGTTATCATTTAGAATCAAAAGACAGATAAAGAGCTTCCCAGACAAGAAAAGCTAAAGGAGTTCACCACCACCGTCATGCAGGATGTCAGGCAGGGTCTCTGGTCCCACTCCTCACATGAGAATGCAGGTTATGGTGAAGCCAAAAAGGAACACCAACGAAGCCATAGATAAGGGAGTCATACCACTATATTCTCGCTGGCAGCTGGGTTGGAGACACAGGAAACAGGATCCACACAATCTGCCACCTTCCGTCCACTTCTCTGCCAACCAACAAACCCCACTTGCTAACTGCAATCTGAGCTTGCTAGCTCAGCCACCATCTTCTTGCTAGCCTCCCATTTTCTGCTAGCGTAGCAATGGCAATTATATTAGTGGCCAATGGCTCACTGATTACAGCTGATGGCCAACTAGCCACAGCGGATGGTCATCCAATAACAGTTGATGGCCATTTACTACCCGAGTGAACACCTTACCATGTGAGGGTGAGAGCCTGGAAACTGCACTCCTGGCTCTGTCCCCACAACCACCAAACTAGTATCACAAGAAATGTTAAAGGAACTTCTTTAAGAAGAAGAAGGGATTTCTTCTTTGATCTGCTGCTTGACCCATTCATTATTTAGCAACATGTTATTCAGCCTCCATGAATTGGTGTATCTTCCTGGTTTTTTTTCCCTGTAGTTCATTTCTAATTTCATAGCACTGTGGTCAGAGAAGACAATTGGTATGATTTCAATTTTCTTAAATTTATCAAGGCTTGTTTTGTGTCCTAACATATGATCTATCTTAGAAAATGTTCCATGTGCACTTGAGAAGAACGTGTATTCTGCAGCATTGGGGTGAAATGCTCTGAAAATATCAATTACATCCAACTGCTCCAAAGTATCATTTAAGGCTGTTGTTTCCATATTGATTTTCTGTCTGGAGGACCTGTCCCTTGATGTCAGAGGTGTGTTGAAGTCCCCTACTATGATGGTGTTGCTGTTGATCTCTGTCTTTATGTCCATCAGTGCCTGTTTTATATATTTAGGTGCGCCTATGTTAGGTGCATAGATGTTTACTAGGGTTATGTCCTCTTGTCGGATTGATCCCTTTATTATTATATAGTGCCCATCTTTGTCTTTTAATAGTTTCTTCATTTTAAAGTCTATTTTGTCAGATATAAGTATTGCAACTCCACTTTTTTCTCGCTTCCATTTGCATGAATGGGTCAAGCAGCAGATCAAAGAAGAAATCAAAAGATATCTCGAGACAAATGAGAATGAGAACACGACGACCCAAAATCTATGGGATGCTGCGAAAGCAGTCCTAAGAGGGAAGTTCATAGCACTGCAGGCCTACCTAAAGAAACAAGAAACATCACTAATTGACAGTTTATCTTCACACTTAAGGGATCTGGAAAAAGAACAGCAAAATAAACCCAAAGGGAGCACAAGGAAGGAGATAATAAGGATCAGAGCAGAAAGAAATGAAATAGAAACCAGAAAAACAATACAAAAGATCAATGAATCCAAGAGTTGGTTCTTAGAGAAGATAAACAAAATTGACAAACCTTTAGCCAGACTCATTAAAAAAAGGAGAGAGAGGACCCAAATTAATAAAATCAGAAATGAAAGAGGAGAAGTGACAACAGACACCACAGAAATACAAAAAATTTTAAGAAATTACTATGAGCAACTATATGCCAACAAATTTGACAACCTTGAAGAAATGGACAATTTCTAGAGGCGCACAACCTTCCAAGGCTAACTCAAGAAGAAACAGAAAGCCTGAACAGTCTGATTACCACCAGGGAAATTGAATCAATAATCAATAATCTCCTAACAAACAAAAGCCCTGGACCAGATGGCTTTACAGGTGAATTTTTCAAAACGTTCAAAAAAGAATTATCACCTATTCTCCTCAAGCTCTTCCAAAAAATCCAGAAGGAAGGAAGACTCCCAAACACTTTTTACGAAGCCACTATCACCCTGATCCCAAAAGCACACAAAGACACCACAAAAAAAGAAAACTACAGGCCGATATCTCTAATGAACATAGATGCAAAAATTCTCAACAAAATATTAGCAAACAGAATTCAGCAATACATTAAAAAGATCATACACCATGATCAAGTGGGATTCATCCGTGGTATGCAGGGGTGGTTCAACATCCGCAAATCAATTAATGTGATACACCACATTAACAAAATGAAAACTAAAAATCACATGACCATATCAATAGATGCAGAAAAAGCATTTGATAAAATACAGCAACCTTTTATGATAAAAACCCTTAAGAAAGTGGGAATAGAGGGATCATATCTTAACAAAATAAAGGCCATATATGACAAACCCACAGCTAACATCATACTCAATGGGGAAAAGCTAAAACCATTCCCCCTAAGATCAGGAACAAGACAAGTTTGCCCACTTTCTCCACTTCTATTCAACATAGTGCTGGAAGTTCTAGCCACAGCAATCAGACAAGAGAAAGAAATAAAAGGCATCCAAATTGGTAAGGAGGAAGTAAAATTATCATTATATGCAGATGATATGATACTATATATAGAGAACCCTAAAGACTCCACCAAGAAACTATTAGAACTGATAGATGAATTTAGTAAAGTAGCAGGATATAAAATTAATATTCGGAAATCAGTTGCATTTGTATATACCAATGATAAAATAGCAGAAGGAGAAATTAAAAAAACAATTCCATTTACAATTGCTCCAAAGACTATAAAATATCTGGGAATAAATCTAACCAAAGATGTAAAAGATCTGTACTCAGAAAATTATACAACACTGAAGAAAGAAATGAAAGAAGACATAAATAGATGGAAACACATTCCATGTTCATGGATAGGAAGAATTAATATAGTTAAAATGTCCATACTGCCTAAGGCAATATACATATTCAACGCAATTCCTATCAAACTACCAACGACGTTTTTCACAGAAATAGAACATATAATCCTAAAATTTATATGGGACCATAAAAGACCCCGGATAGCCTCAGCAATCTTGAGAAATAAGAACAAAGTGGGAGGTATAACGATACCTGATTTCAAACTATACTACAAGGCTACAGTAATCAAAACAGCATGGGACTGGCATAAAAATAGACACATAGATCAATGGAACAGAATAGAGAGTCCAGACGTAAATCCATGCCTATATGGCCATTTAATCTATGACAATGGAAGCAAGAATGTACGATGGGGTAAAGACAGTCTGTTCAATAAGTGGTGTTGGGAAACCTGGACAGACACATGCAAGAAAATGAAGCTGGACCACCTCCTTACACCATATACAAAAACAAATTCAAAATGGCTTAAAGACTTAAATGTAAGATCTGAAACCATAAAATATCTAGAAGAAAATATAGGAAGAATCTTCATGGACATTACCCGGAGTAAGATTTTCACTGATATATCCCCTCGCGCGAGGGAAGTAAGAGAAAAAATAAACATGTGGGATTACATCAAACTAAAAAGTTTTTTCACAGCAAAGGAAACCATCAATAAAACAAAAAGGGATCCTACTGTATGGGAAAAGATATTTGCCAATGATATATCTGATAAGGGATTAATATCACAAATCTATAAAAAACTTACTAAACTCAACTCCAAAAAAACAAACAACCCAATTAAAAAATGGGCAGAGGACTTGAGGAGACATTTTTCTAAAAAGGACATACAGAAGGCAAGAAGACATATGAAGAAATGCTCAACCTCACTAACCATCAGAGAAATGCAAATAAAAACCACAATGAGATACCACCTCACTCCAGTCAAAATGGCTATCATCAATAAATCAACAAACAACAAATGCTGGCGTGGATGTGGAGAAAAGGGAACGCTAGTGCACTGTTGGTGGGATTGCAGATTAGTGCAGCCACTATGGAAAACAGTATGGAGGTATCTCAGGAATCTGAAAATGGAACTACTCTATGATCCAGTAATTCCACTCCTAGGCATCTATCCGGAGAAATCCAAAACTCCAATTCAAAAATCTGTATGTACTCCTATGTTTATTGCAGCACTTTACACAATAGCCAAGATATGGAAACAACCGAAATGCCCATCGGTAGATGACTGGATTAAGAAGCTGTGGTACATTTATACAATGGAGTATTACGCAGCCATAAAGAAGAAAGAAATCTTATCATTTGCAGCAACATGGATGGATCTAGAGAACATTATGTTAAGTGAAATAAGTCAGAAAGAGAAAGACAAATACCATATGATCTCACTTATATATGGAATCTAAAGAAAAGACTATGTGAATGAACTAATCAGAAACAGTTTTGGGGACACAAAGAAAAAACCGAGAGTTGTTAGATGGGTGTGGGGGGGGGGGGTTGGGGATAAGGGGAAAGGTGAAGGGATTTGGAATCAGCTGGTAACCAAAAGATGGCCTCAGGGTTTTCTGAAAATTAATTTGGGGAAGGTATTCAATAATGTTGTAAAGATTTTGTTGGGTATCCGATGGACATGCGTCCTATTTGGGAGACCACCTCAGGGATACTGTGGATACCTGATCATGACATTGTACACCAGAAGCTAAACATTAATGAATGCCAACTATAATTTTATATATATAATGTGATGGTTCAGTGTGAGGTCGGAGGGATAGTGGATGGGGGGAGGGGGGTTCACAGTGTGAGGGATATAAATGATGAACGTCTAAGTATTACCTTGTCTTGTACACCTGAAACTAATAAATAAATAAAAAGAAGGGAAAATAAAAGAACATAACATAAATAATAAAGTGGCAATAATTGAGTACCTATCAATAATCACTTTAAATGCATTAAATTCTCCAATCAAAAGATATAGGGTAGCTGAATTGATAAGAAAACAAAACCCATACACAGTGTCTACAAGAGACCCATGTCAGATGGAAAGACACACACAGACTGAAAGTAAAGGGATGGAAAAAGATATTTCATGCAAATGGAAATGAAAAAAAATCTGGAGTAACAATACTTATATCAGACAAAATAGACTACAAGACAAAGGCTACTATAAGAGAAAAAGGAGCACATTGCATAATGATAAAGGAATCAATCCAACAAGAGGCTATAACCCTTCTAAACATTTATGTACCAAACAGAGGAGCACCTAAATATATAAAGCAAATATTGACCAACATAAAGGGAAAGGTAGACAATAATACAGTCAAAGTAGGGAACTTTAATACCCCATTGACATCAATAGATAGATCTTCCAGACCGAAAATTAAAAAGAAAACAGCAGTGTTAAATGACACACTATGCCAGATGGGTTTAATTGATATTTTTAGAGCATTTCACCCCAAAGAAGCAAAATAGAGGTATGTGTTTAAATGTATTTAAATGTGTGTAAAATGTATTACAGTAAAAGACACATTGCCATTAATCCTCCTCAAAATACTCCCCCTCACTTCGAACACATTATCCCATCATTCTTTCCACTTTCTGAAGCAGTTCTGGAAGTGCTTTTTCATTCGAGTGGTTAGTTGTGTTGTCGTGGCTGCCTCGATGTCCTGAATCAATTCAAAATATTTACCTTTCATGGTCATTTTGATTTTGGGGAAGAGCCAGAAGTTGCCTGGTGCCATATCTGGTGAATAAACTGGATGACAACACACTGTAATGTTTTTATTTGACAGAAATTGCCATACCAGAAGCAATGTGTGACACTGAACATTGTCATGATGGAGGAAGAATTAAAGACACTCACAAAAGAGGACTTGCAGAACTGTTTCAGAAAGTGACAAGAACAACGGGATAAGTGTGTTTGAAGTGAGGGGGAGTATTTTGAGGAAGATTAATGGCAATGTGTCTTTTACTGTAATAAATTTTTTTCTTTAAACATTCACTATATTTTTAGATCACACCTTGTCTACATTCTTTTCAAGTATGCATGGAATATTTAGGCCACAAAACAAGTCTCAATACATTTAAGATGGAAATCATATCAAGCGTCTTCTCTGACCACAATAGCATAAAACCAGAAATCAATTAAAACAATAAAATAAATAAAATAAAAAACACATGAACACATCAAGGTGAAATAGCATACTACTAAACAATGAACGGGTTGACAATGAGATCAAGGAATAAATCAAAAGTTACCTTAAAACAAATAAAAATGAAAACACAATGACTCCAAATCTGTGGGACACAGTGAAAGCAATCCAAAAAGGAAAATTCATAGACTAACAGGCCTACATCAATAAACAAAACATATCCCAAATAAATAATCTAACTTTATACCTAAAAGGACTAGAACAAGAACATCAAAAAGCCCAAACTGAGTAGAAGGAAGGAAATAATAAAGATCAGAGTCAAATAAATGAGGTAGAGTCTAAACCAAAACAAAACAAAACTAAATGGTACAAAAGATCAATGAAATCAAGAGCTGGTTTTCTGGAAAGATGAATAAAATTGATGATCCTTTAACCAGACTCATCAAGAAAAAAAGAGAGAGGACCTAAATAAATAAAATCGGAAATGAAAGTAACAACTGACATCACAGAAATACAAAAAATTATGAGAAAATATTATAAAAAATTATTTGCCAACAAATTGGACGACCTGGAAAAAAAGGATAAATTCCTATAAACATGCAATCTTCCAAGACTGAACCAAGAAGAAATAGAAAATCTGAACAGACCAATTACTACTAATAAAATCAAATCAGTAATCAAAACACTCCCAACAAACAAAAATTCTGGACCACATGGCTTCTCAGATGAATTTTACAAATATTCAAAGAAGAATTAACACCTATCCTTCTCAAATTATTCCAAAAGATTCAAGAGGAGGGAAGGCTCCTAAACTCATTTTACAAGGCCAGCATTATCCTGATTCAAAACCAAACAAAAACATTACAAAAAAGAGAGAAAGAAAGAGAAAGAGAGAAGAAAAAGAAAGAAGAAAAGAAAATTATAGGCCAATATCCCTGATGAACAGAGATAAAAATCCTCAACAAAATATTAGCAAACCAACTTAAGCAATACATTAAAAAGATCATACACCATGATCAAGTGGGATTTATCCCTGGGATGCAAGACTGATTCAATATCTGCAAATCAATTAATGTGATAGACCACACATACAAAAATGAAAGATAAAAATCATATGATCATATAAATAGATGCAGCAAAAATGTTTGACAAAATCCAGCATCCATTTATGATTAAAAAAAAAAAAACTCTCAGCAAAGTGCAGCTAGAGGGAATATAATATAGGCTCAACATAACAAAGGCCATATATGACAAACTCAAGGCTAACATCATACTCAATGGTGAAAAGTAAAAGCATGTTCCTAAAGACCAGGAACAAGATAAAGATGTTCACTTTCACCACTTTTATTCAACATAGAACTGGAAGTTCTAGCCATAGCAATCAGACAAGAAATAAAAGACATCCAAATTGGAAAACTGTTATTTGCAGATGACATGATTCTATATAGAGAGAACATTAAAAATTCCACCCAAAACTATTAGATCTGATAAATGAATTCAGTAAATCACCCAGATACAAAATTAATACTCAGAAATCAGTTGCATTTTCACACACCAATAATGAAAAAGAGAAATAAGAAAACAATCCCATTAACAATTGCATCAAAAAATTAAGATACCTATGAATAAACTTAACCAAGGTGGTAAATGACTTACTTGA
The DNA here is from genome assembly GCF_964194185.1 of Rhinolophus hipposideros. NCBI lineage: Eukaryota > Metazoa > Chordata > Mammalia > Chiroptera > Rhinolophidae > Rhinolophus > Rhinolophus hipposideros. The sequence goes on from NC_138065.1 coordinate 25,709,616, forward strand.
AAACTTATGACATTAAAGAAAGAAAATTAAGAAAATATTAATAAATGGAAGCATACATCATGCTCATGGATAGAAAGAATTAACATCATTAAAATGTCCACACTGTCCAAAGCAATCTACAGATTCAATGCAATCCTTATCAAAATACCAATGACATTTTTCACAGAACTAGAATAAACATTCTAAAGTTTATATAGAACCACAAAATAACCCAAATAGCCACAACAATGTTGAGAAAGAAGAACAAAGTTGGAGGAATCACACTACCTGATATCAAACTACACTACAAGACTGTAGTAATTAAAGCAACATGATACTGGCCTAAAAACAGACACATAGATCAATGGAACAGAATAGAGAGCTCCCTATATGGTCAAATAATCTATGACAAAGGAGGCAAAAATATACAATAAGGTAAGGACACACTATTCAATAAATGGTGTTTAGAAAACTAGACAGATACATGCAAAAAATGAAACCAGAACACTTTAGGTCTTCTCACACCATATACAAGAATGAACTCAAAATGGTTTAAAGATTAAATGTAAGATCCAAAACCATAAAACTCTTAGATGAAAACATAGGCAGTAAACTCTCTGGAACTGCTCTTAGTAATATTTTTGTCTGATGTATCACCTCAGGCAAGGGAAACAAAAGAAAAAATAAACAAATGGGACGACATCAAAGTAAAAGGTTTTTGCACAGTAAAAGAAACCACCAACAAAATGAAAAGACAACCTACTAAATGGAAGAAGATACTTCTGATAATGGGTTAATATCTAAAATTTATAGGGAATTCATACAATTCAATATCAAAAAACAAACAAACAATCCAATTTAAAAATTGACAGAGGACTTGAATAGACATTTCTGCAAAGAGGACATACAGATGGCCAATAGACATATGAAAAGATGCTCAATATCACTAATCATCAGAGAAATGCACATTAAAACCACAATGAGATAGCACCTCACACCTGTCAGAATGGCCATCATCAATAAATCAACAATCAACAGATGCTGGCGCGGCTGTGGAGCGGGGAGTGAGACTTAATGCACTGTTGGTGGGATTGCAGGTTGGGGTGGCAACTGTGGGAGACAGTTGGGGGCTCCTCAGAATATTAAAAATAGAGCTGCCTTATGACCCAGCAATTCAACTTGTGGGTATTTATCTAAATAAATCCAAATCACTAATTCAAAAAGATATACGGACCACTATGTTCATTGCAGCATTATCTACAATAGCCATGATATATAAGCAATCTCAGTGCCCATCCATACATATAAACAATGGAATATTACTCAGCCATAAAAAAGAGTGAAATCTTACCACTTGGGACAACAGGGATGGACCTAAAGTGTATTATGCTAAGTGATAGAATTCAAACAGAGAAAGACAAATACTATATAATTTTACTTATATGTGGAATCTAAAGAGCAAAATAAATTAACAAACAAAACAGAAACAGACTCACAGATATAGAAAATAAATTGATGATTACCAGATAAGAGGGGGGTTGAGGTCTTGGGTGAAAATGGTAAAAGGATTAACACATACAAATTAGTAGTTACAAAATAGTCATGGAGATGTAAAGTATAGCATAAGGAATATAGTCAATAATACTCTAATAACTATGGATAGTACCAGGTGGTTACTAGACTAATCAAAGGACGACTTCATAAATTATATAAATGTTTATCCACTGTGCTGTACACCTGAAACTAATTTAAAAAAAGATAGAATGCCAACTGTACATGAATTATAATAAACATAAAAATTAAAACAAGAGAATTGATGATCAGCACCTTTAAGTAACAATCATGGTCATTTGATGTATGAATAGTTCTCTGTAATCATTCATTGAATTGAATTCCATTTAATCAAAATCATGAATGAAACTAGTCTCTGGACTCATAAGCATTACCTTCACATTCAACCCATGTGTCCTCATCATGAGTGCAGTTGTTCTTCCCCCAGTGCCCAGAAGGGCAATCCTGAAGGCTAACTTCCTGCCCTGAGCATGACACCTGGCTCAGCCAGATGGTTCCTTGGCCCTGGGTAGCCTTGTTGCAGAATCTTTGGGTCAGTATGGCCTTCCCACAACCCAGCTGCTGGCACACCACTTTTGCAGCTGATAAGCTCCAGCCTGCATTGCACACGGTGCCCCACTTCCCTTGGTGCTTCACCTCCACTCTCCCCTTGCATCGCCCACGGCCACCAGTCAGCCGCACACTCTCTGGAACTGTGGAGGAGAAAAGAGAAAGTGTCTATTCCTTGCAAGAGCATGGTCTTCTCAGAAAACATATCTCTTGGTTCTTGATGTTAGTACAAGGTATACTATAGTGCTTGGCACTGACTGATAGATGCTTGTTGAAAGAATGGATGAGTGAATCAATGAAGTAAATGTAATTTTTCAGTTCCAAGTTAAATCATTAATTATTTTTGTAGCATTTTTAATTTTTAAAATATTTTTTACATTTATGTTCTCATTTGTTTCTTATAAAAAGCATTTAGAGACATTGCATTGATTTAAAAAAATACAAAAGTAACACATATGTTGTAATCAAGACCAAAAACTTTTTGGTTCAGTTTCAGCGTTATCTCCCAAGTATCCCAGATTAGTGCTCTCAACCCTCAATATTTCTAAGAAATAGGAATGAGGCCTTAGCATCAGGACACAGATATTTAGTGATTATTTCCCTGGTAACAAACTGGAGGGTGACAAAGAGAAGACATGAACTAGTCCCTCAACAAAACCACAGTCTAATGGGGAAGAAGGTATATACAGAGAGGGGAGCAATTAATACATAGAAAGTAATTATGTGAAGGGAGTAGAGGAATACAAGAAAAAACCCCACAGTTATATAGTTATATATAGTTTTATTTATAAGTATATATAGTTTTTATTTATAATGCATATATATTATATATACATAAGTGTATATGTATTTGTGTTATGTTAGTTTCTTATGAGCATTTCCTGTCTAACTAGATAGTGGATGCCTTCAGAAGTGAAAAAGCACACATTATACTTTGTGAGCTCATTTCTTCCCCATAACTCCACCCCAAGCTCCAGACAGGATACATTGTTCAACAAATGTTTAGAGGATGTTTGGAAGAGAGAGAGAGAGAGAGAGAGAGAGAGAGAGAGAGAGAGAGAGAGAGAGAGAGAGAGAGAGAGAGAGAGAGAGAGAGAGAGAAACAGTTTCTCATATAAACTGACAGAGAAAAGCATTAACTCAGCCAAGGAAAAGTAATAATTCTAGGTAAAGACAGTGTTTGTCTCTGGGGCTCACAGTTGAGACAGTGTGAGATGTGAAGGAAAGGAACTAATCAGCCATTGTGTAAAAGTCTTTTGTGGGGAATAGACAAACAAGAGTGATCACACGGGGTAGCTGGCAGTCCTTGAGCCCTGCCATACTCACTCTCACATAATGCTCCTGCATCCTCATTGTGCCCGCAATCAAAAACATCTTCACTGTGCTTACATTGTAACAGTGTATCTTCTATCCCACTGCAATTAACCTCTTGGATGAGGGTTTTTTGTTCTTTTTCTGTCCATGGCTCATATAAAACACCACTGGGTGTTCCCTTGGCTGCTCCACAGCCCAGCTCCCGGCATACCACAGCCACATCTTTTATGTCCCAGTCATCATCACACACAGTGCCCCAGTGGCCCTTTATTTCCACTTCCACCCGCCCTTCACAGCGGTGGGGGCCTCCCACCAGTCGCACTCTGGCTGAAGACTCTGCAAAGAAATGGGATATTTAGGCTGGATAACTGGGAGGAGCCCAGAGAGTACTCAGGCATGTACTCCGTCATCTTGGAACTCTTCTACCATTCACAGAGGGTGTGGAAAGTTGGGGGATGAGAAAAGAGGAATCAAAAAGGAAGGGAAAGAAAAGGAGCTTCCATCTCTGAGTTCTAATTCTACTACAGTCTTGATTGAACTCTATCAAGAAACTCCACCTCAAGACACCTACATATGACTGCTGGCTTTTGAGTTTGAAGATTAAGAGAAAGAAGTAGGTTGAAAACCCAGCAGAGTTTTTAGTATCTCTGGTGGTTACAATTGAAAAGACCTATAGAGATCTAGTCCACTTCACTATTTCACAGATGAGAAAAATGATCCTCATGAAAGTGAAGGTCATACGGTCACACTGTCAAATAGTGTGTCAGAACACAAGTGTAGAGATGATATCTGTTGTGTTATTTTTCCTTCATGACTGTCTCTCCCCATGGCAGCCAGATTGAGGCAGGGTGTCTAGATGTAATTTAAGCTGAACTTGACTCTCTTCCTCTCTCTCCCAATATCCATGATCCACCCCTACCCATCCTTGCTGCTTCCTGTGACACTTTTCCATGTCCAAGAACCCAGCTCAGAAGAAATACAGAGAACACCGGGCAAGGAAAGAGTCAAAATCTCTGAGTCTTAGAGCCCCAGTACTTGTCTAGAAGATCTAAGGATTGCGGGGTGAGGGGGGTAGGAGAGAGGTTTCACAGAGCCTCCATATAAGTTCTGAGGACTTCAGGAGTTGTTTTTGCTTTCTGACTACAACTCTGGGGTGGAAAAGACTAACAGAAATTCTCTCCCTTCCACCAAGACAGAGATGTAGCGATGGCTGTGTAGGGAGACCAGGGAAGAAACTATGAGGCAACAAACTTTTGTTGAGCACATATACACTGCAGGTATTGTTTTATGAACTCAGGGAACAATGATAAACAAAATAATCAGTCTTTTGCCTAATTTATCAGCTGAGAGCTTGAGAGAGGGACCTAGGGGTGAAGAAGCAATATTTTGGGAGTTGGGAAGGCAATAAAAAGAGTAGTTTTCTCTCTGCACTAGCAGTGAGGAAGAACCCTGGAGCCCAGAGGAAAAAAGACCAAGTAACCTGAGTTTTGGACTGAGAACCCAGAAGCAGCAGTTTTTAAGGAATCAAACTATACCCGGCAGGGTTTAAGAATCTTCACATCCCTAGCAGAGTTTGTATATGCCCCTGTCTGGTAAATCCTCTACTGTCAAGAAAAAGAGTAGACTAAAGGGATAAAGTAAAAGAAACAGCTAATCCAAAACCAACCCCCTTGAGTTTAAATCATTATAGTATTTTCCACCCACAGACTCTCTGTGCAGCCACATTCTTTCTTTGGTCCAGCAGTTTTTGTGATGCCGAAAGATTCCTCACAGATGTGGCCAGTGGTGGCCAAAATCCAGCCTGCACTTTGTTAGTCAAGCCATGTGCTGCACAGGAGATGCATTTCTAGTTTAGAGGTTCCATTAAGCCTGGCAGAGGGAACTGAAAGTAGTAGGGTTAAGCAGGGTAAAAGGAAGTTCATTTTCCAGCTATGCCTACAAGAGGGTGAGGTGCCTTTTGACTCTGAAACAAAACCACATGCTACTTGGAGGTGGTTGAGAGTCTTGATCCACCGAGGCCAATTACAGAGGAATCCCTTTGCAGGATAAACCACCCAAGCTATTCTAGGTTCTGGGGGTGGAAATTCACCCAGATAAGACTGAATAGGTGGTGGGTGGAAAAAGCATAAAGGAAATCTACTGGGGCTGTTTTAAACCAGAGCTTTTTTCCATGGCCCAGGAAGCTTCAAATTTTTCGCTTTTCAGAGGTTGGAGGCCTTCTCAGGATCCCCCTCCAAAATCTTACCTAAGAGGACAGGTCCTGTACAAATAGCTGAGGAAAAAAAAGAAGGAAGTGAGTGAGATCATGTAGTCATTTGTCAAGACTTTGTTCAAAAAACACAACTCTCTAGAAAACCTTTACCAAACCTCGTGAGACATTTAGAGTGGTTGATACAGAGTCCTCAGAGCCAGTCCTACTATTTGGACCTTCTCTTCCTGTAATGAGCAGCCTTGGAGGGCACGTGAACACTGGCTAGGAACCACAAAAACAAATTCTACCACAGCTAACTGACTCATCATGTTCCCTTTATTTATATAGTCCCTACCCCAGGCATGTATAGATTTCATTTTTTGTTCTTGTCAATTTGATTTTCTGGTGATTCCTGTCTGAGTTAGACATGTGGTGATGCAGCTCTGGGCTCAACAGGAAAGCATGCTAGAAGCCACTGGGAAGACACACAGCAAAGAGAGTAGGGAAAAAAAACGAGTAGGGACAACAGTCAGCAAACATTTTCTGTAAAGGGCCAGATTATAAATATTTTGAGCTTTGTAGGCCACCTGGTCTCTGTTATAACTACTCAACTCCACCATTGTTGCATGAAAGCAGCCATATACTCGTATGTGTAAATAAATGATCATGACCATGTTCCAATAAACCTTTATTTATGGACACTGAAATTTAGATTTTATGTAACTTTCATGTGTCACAAGATGTTTTTCTTTTGATTTTTTCCCCCCAACCATTATACAATGCAAAAATCCACTCTTAGCTTGTGGATTGTAATTTGCTGATCCCTGTTGAACTGGTCAAAAAGCAGCTCTACATTTAGTTTCAAACCTCCAGATTTAAGTACTAGCACATCTTTGAAATATCAGGAGTTCTCCCTACAGGATCTCTGTGAGATTGTCCTCCACTATCCATTAGGCTCCTTCTTAATGCTGTGGAGAATCCTGAGCCCTGTGACTGTTAGCAGTCCTTGAGGCCTAGGCATTTTGAACTGTGGAACTCATTGTCCTCCCACCATCTCTTTACAGGATATTTCTGAAGGAGCTAATATTTTTGGACCTCCAGCCTAGAGCTTTTCAGGCAGAAATATATTTTTTTAATAATCCCATGCCCTTGATCTTTAGGATGTGGCCACACCCAAGCTCTATGAGATCTTGTTTGCAACTGTCTAAAATCACATTATATTATACATTACACCCCGCATGTCTAGAAAGAACAAAACATGTGTACATGCAAAGGAAACTGAATATATTGAGCCTGATATCAAGTGTGAAAATGATATAACCCAAAAGTGACTTGAAAGCTCTGTAGTAGGATAGATAACTTGAGTAGCACAGAAAAACTTCTTGAAGAAAGTAGGAGTGAACGTAAGTAAGCCTAGGAGATTCAACAGCATGATCATGGGCAGAACTAATTGTTAGATGATTTGGGGATGTATAGATGTTTAACAATATGGCCAGCACTCTACATAGAACACGTAATTGTCCAATTAAGAAACCAATGTGTGCTTTGGTGATGTACTGAATCATCAAAACAATACAAATGGGTGTGATTGATTAGGGAAAGGACATAGTAGGCATTGTTAGATGTTCTAAGTTAGTTATTTTGTGGAAAAGCTTAATAAACTTCTGAGGAATATTATACTATATTTCATAGATAAGAATAAGATTTCAGAGAGATATGGTAACTTAAAATTAAGACAGCTTAGAAATCAAAGAGCATGGATTGAAACTCAGGTATCTTTGACTCCCAAATCCCCTTTTATGCTAAATTAATATAGACCATAAGAAACTGGGGAAAACTAAGGAAACATTATATACTTTTGAGAGGAAACTGGACAATACAATCAATGAAATGTGTTTGTCTTGCAGTTCTACTCTCTTTTCTTGCTCTACCTGCTGCTACCCATGGTCCATTTATTTGTCTTCTTACTAATAGTACATTTAGGAAAATTTACACAAAGAAAGTGGGATAAACTATTATAAATTTGGCAGTGTAAATATAGAGAGATAGAAAAATATCTGGTAATCAACATGGATTATACCGTGCTTCCCCGAAAATAAGACCTAGCCAGACCATCAACTCTAATGGATCTTTTGGAGCAAAAATTAATGTAAGACCTGGTATTATATATATTATATTATATTATATTATATTATATTATATTATATTATATTATACACGGTCTTATATTATATTAAAATAAGACCGGGTCGTATATTAATTTTTGCTCCAAAAGACACAGTAGAGCTGATGGTCTGGCTAGATCTTATTTTTGGGGAAATGAGATAAATTGGGTATGTGTTAAATAGCTTTTTGGGTTTAGAATAGTTACCAGATACAGAGAAAGGAGAGGAAGGAGAAGCCTGTCCTTGAAAAATACCTGAATCTGCACAATATGCACAAGAAGAGGATTCTCCTGATCAAAGTTCCAGAGTACTCTGAGGCCTAAACCAACAGGAGCAGAGGTACTCACCAAAGATCAAGGAGAATAGCAGAGTCATGACCCAGGCAGCTGAAGATTTTAAGCTAAAATTTAAGGCTGGAAGGAGGCCCCAGAGCTCAATATTAAGCTTTGGCTGAAAGTGTGCTGGGAAGATGGAGGGAGACAGGTCCTGTATGCAGCAGAAGCATTATCAGATGACCAGAAACCAATGGGCTTAGGGAGCAGAACTGAGAGAGCTAGACTTGCTGAATTCAGCATGTACCCACAGGAAGGGAGGTGGCTGGAACTGGCAAAAAGATGCTGAAAACAAGAGAAAACCCAAGTGGTTATGACTTGGTTCTGCTATAATTTCAGTTCCATCCATCTCTGCTTCAGCCCCTTCATTATGTAACCAGAAGAAACAGCTTCCCTAGGAAAAGCAGGTACTTAGTATGGATCATTTCACATTAGAAGATCAGGCAATGCATTACATCCATGTATGGTTTGAATTTCTTCACTTCCAATGGAAATGCCTACAGAATATAGAAGCCATAGAATAAATACCATAGATACTCTTGGAGACACCATAATCCAGAGTCAAAACCATAATCCAGAGTCATGGTATCAATATCTTCATCAATGGCTGGTTTTATTTCCTTCAAACCAGCTTTTCCAGTGCTAAGCAGAGGGCCTAGTACATAGATCTGCTTTTCTCTTGTGTTCATTCTTGTTTATGCCCTCCTTTGGAAACTGAATGGAAACACATACTTGTTGTAATAAAATCAAGTAATTTTTAGATCTGAAATCTGATGGACAGGGATTGAGCAGCAAGACCCTCAGTATCCCCAAGTCCCCCTCACTTGCTATTAATATTAAGTATAGCTATGCTTCAAGGGCTATTCAACTCAACTACATATGCTAACATCACTCTCTACTGTTCCAGAGTAATTTTTCTCTACAATGAAACATCTTAGCTTTTTAAATAATATTCAAGTCTTGCATTTAAATGATATGATGGATGAAGGGAGTATATTGATGAATATGGGATAGTTTCGTGTTACAAAAAGATAGTAATTGTAATAGCATGTAAAAATAGCTGTAAAAAAGGAAAGTATAAAAAACTTGAGAACACAATGGAGAAAATGATCACTTCTGCTTGGGCTAATCAGCGGCTACAGAGAGATGACAATACTTGACCAGAAGTTAAAGAATGAGTAGAATGGAAAGTAAGAATAAAAAAAGACTTTGCCATGCGTATACAGACAAATGAAGTAGCATTATCAGGTCAGGTTTCAGGGGATATTTGTGTTGAAAGGCACAGACACTGGATGATATGAATGTATCAACAGGATCAATGGGTTTGTAAATGCTAATTACTCATTTTTTTCCTCTCCAGATTTTGAAATAGTGGAATAACACACACATGATTCAGAAAGGGTCAAAACATCAGCTTTATGACAACATCAAAACTACAACTAAACTACAGAACAACCATAATCGACAATTGCCTGAAGTCTAGCTGAATAGAAGTCCTACAACTAAAGACATACAAAAAAAGAAACCTTGAGGCTGGGAGGAGGGGCAGAGATGCCAAAAAACCTGGTCTCACATTTGCGTGGGAAGGATATCTCAACTGCAGAGGCCCCCCCCAAGAGTAGTGAGGGGTTCCCAGCCCCACACCAGACTCCCAGCCAGGGTTCCAGTGTTGGGAGGAGAAGTCCCTACAACTTCTGGCTGTGAAAACTAGAGGAGATTGTGGCCAAGTGAGATGGAGTGCTGGTAGAGTCCCAAGCTGGTAGAGTCTCTTAAAGGGCCTGTGCACAGACTTACTCCTCTGAGCTCCAGTGCAGGGGCAGCAACTAGAAAGGCACCAGGGACATATGGGGAAGAAGTCAATTATCTGGCTGCAGGGTGAGAGCTGAAGGAGGCAGTGTTCTTCTAGACAAAATTGCTGACAGAATCCATCATTTCTCTTTGTTGAACCCTCCCCCCCTCCTGGCGTTCAGATGTAGGGTGCCACCATATCTGAATCTCCATCAACCTGATTAACACTGTTCACTCCACCCTCGTGATTCTCTGAGACTCTGATGCATCCAACTTGTGGGTCCACCCAGTAGGCTTCCAGTGGATTTTCCATACAAAAGGCCTATTTTTACCTCATGCTGTGGATGTTTCTAAAACCTCTCAAAGTTTCACAAACCCCAAACATGAAGCATCTGGTCTTGGCATGCCCTGTACTTCTTGCCGAGCAGCCCCAAGTCTAACACTAGCACCAGCCATCCTCAGTTTGCTCCTTAGCCTCTCCCAGATACCCCCAAGCCAAGTGGTTGCTATATGCAGTGTTGTGGCTCATGCCGTGGCTTCTGGCAGGACACAGGCCCCTGGCAGGACACAGGCAGGACACAGCTGAATTTGGCCTGCTGTGGGTCTCCTCCCAAGAGGCCCCAGGGCCACTATGCCTGGTGGCCTGCTTCAGAGTGTGTCAGAGCACCACTCAGCTGCCTCTGTGGGTGACACACCCAAAAGGCAGACTAAGCAGGTACCAGAGCCCTGCTAAAGCAAATCTTCCTTCACAGGGTCAGCTCCTGCACAACTGCTCCCCCACTGTAGTCACAGGCAGTACTCACAACCAGTCAGCCTGAGAGTCAATCTCTCCCATTGAAGTGTAAACAGCAGCTAACAAGGCACACACAACCCACGCAAGGGACACATCTGGAGCAGCAGGCTCGGATGACTAGGGACACTGAACCCCACAGGACACCCACTACATAAGGCCACTCTAATAAGATGGGGAAATATATCAGCCCTACATAATACATAAAAACAAACAAATGGAGGCCGCCAAAATGGAGAGACAAAGAAACATGTAACAAATGAAAAAACAGAACAAAGTGCTAAACAGAACAAAGGAACTAAACAAAATAGAGGCAACCAATCTACCAGACACAGAATTGAAAACACTAGTTAAAAGGATGCTCAAAGATCTCACTGAGAAGTTCAACAAGGTGATAGGAAACATAAAAATGGAGATAGAAAACATAAAAAAGAACCAGTGAGAAATAAAGAATACAATAACTGAAACAAACAAACAAAAAAAACACAGAGGGAATCAACAGTAGATTAGATGAAGCAGGAGATAAGGTAGCAAAAAACTCAATCAGAACAGCAAAAAGAAAAAATAATCAAAAAAAAAAAGAGTTTAAGGGGCCTCTAGGACAACATTAAACATACCAGCATTCACATCATAGGGGTACCAGAAGGAGAGATAACAAGTGATTAAGAATCTATTTGACAAAATAATGACGAAAATGTTCCTCACCTGGTGAAGGAAATAGATATACAAGTCCTGGGGAAGTGCAGAGAATCCCAGACAAGATGAAACCAGAGGCCCATACCAAGACACATCATAATTAAAATGCCAAGGATTAAAGACAAAAAGAGAATCTAAAAAGTAGCAAGAGAAAAGCACTTAGTTACCTACAAAGGAGCTCCCATAAGACTGTCAACTAATTTCTCAAAAGAAACCTTGCAGGCCAGGGGATTGGCACAAAATATTCAAAGTGATGAAAAGCAAGGACCTACATCCAAGATTAGTCTCCCCAGAAAGGCTATCATTTAGAATTGAAAGACAGATTAAGAACCTCCCAGACAAGAAAAGCTAAAGGAATTCATAACCACCAAGCCAGTATTACAAGAAATGTTGATGGGACTTCTTTAGGAAGAAGATAATGAAAAAAAGAAAAAAAGATGAACAACAAAATGTCAATAACTTCATATATATCAACAATTACTTTAAATATAAATGGATTAAATATTTCAATCAAAAGATAAAGTGTCACTTAAAGAGGCTCTTTAAATGGCTAGGCCTTATGGGCAGCTGGTGGGTGGAAATAGGGTTAGAGAGCCCTAGACCATTTGCTAAGCTATCTCAGGTCCACTATTGGTGGAAGCCAACCTTAGTTCACAATGAGACCACCCCCACATGCCTCCAGGTCCAACACAGATAGTAGCCAAACACATATAGCTTGGTGGCTCTTACTAGGTAGCCAAGGGCCAGTAACAAGCAAGGCTGAAATTGGCCTGCATGGGAGCCCCTTCCAAGATACACCAGAAACAACACACCCAGATGCCAGCTTCAGACCACACCAGAGTACTATCTGGTTGGCCCCACAAGCAGCACACCAAAAGGGGAGTCTCAAGAGGCACAAAAACCCATGGGTACAAAGCTTCCTCTGCGACCTCAACTCTCACATAACAGCTCATACACTGTGGGTGTAGCCAATCCTCAGTCAGTCAGCCTGGGCATCAATCCAACCCAATGATGCACTAGAAGGAATCAAGGCTCAACTACAACAGGAGAACACACACAACACAATCAAGGGATACTCCTGGAACACATGCACAGGAGATCAGGGAGACTGTGCCACTGGACTACACAGGACACCTACTATATAAGGCCACCCAGAGAGACATAAGAGAGTGGCAGTCAGAATGAGGAAACAAAAAAGCATGTCCCAAATAAAGGAACAGGAGGAACCTCCGGAAATAGAACAAAACGAAATGAAGACAACCAACCTACTAGAGATGGTCTAAAACACTAATTATAAGAATGCCTAAGGAACTTAGTGCGAATTTCAACAAAGAGACAGCAAACATAAAGAAGGACATAAAAACCATAAAAAAAGAACTGTCAGAAATAAAGAATACAGTAACTGAAATGAAGAATACATTGAAAGGAATCAACAGCAGAGTAGATGAAGCAGGGGGTTGAACCAGTGATTTAGAAGACAAGGTAGCATAAAGCCCTCAATCAGAACAATGAAAAAAAGAAAAGTGATTGAAAAACAATGAAGATATTTTAAGGTACCTGTGGGACAACATCAAGCACAGCAATGTTCATATCATAAGAGTACCAGAAGGAGAAGAGAGAGAGCAAAAAATCAAGAACCTAATTGAAAAAATAATGACTGAAAACTTCCCTAACCTGTTGAAGGAAATAGACATACAAGCCCAGGTAGCACACAAAGTTCCAAACAAGATGAACCCAAACAGGCCCAATCCAAGACACATCATAATTAAAATGGCAAAAGTTAAAGACAAAAAGAGGATCCTAAAAGCAGCAAGAGAAAGACAACTAGTTACTTACAAAGGAACTCCAGTAAAACTATCAGCTGATTTCTCAACAGAAAGTTTGCAGGCCAGATGCGAGTGGCAGAAAATATTCAAAGTGATGAAAAACAAGGTCCTACAGTCAACACTGCTCTACCCAGTAAGGCTATCACTTAAAACTAATAGATAGAGGGAGAGATAAAGAGATTCCCCCAAAAAAACTGAAGGAATTCATTACCACCGAGCCAGTATTACAGGAAATGTTAAAAGGGCTTTAAGCAGCAGAAGAAAAAACAAACAAATGAAAAAAGAACAAAAATGTAAATGAAAAAATGGCAAAAACTATGTACCTATCATAATTGCTTTAAATGTAAATTGTTTAGTGCTCCAATCCAAAGACATAAAGTAGCGGAGCAGATAAGAAAACAAGATTCATACATATGCTGTTTACAAAAGACCCACCTCAGATCGAAAGACGCAGATACGTTGAAAGTAAAGGGATGGAAAAAGATATTTCACTCAAATGGAAATGAGAAAAAAGCTGAGGTAGCAATTTTTACATCAGAGACTATAATAAGAAACGAAGACTATAATAGAAAAAAAGAACATTACATAATAATAAAGGGATAAATCCAAAAAGAAGACCAAAAGAGCACCAAAATATATAAAACAAATCTTGACCAACATAAAGGCAGAGATCAATACAATCATAGCAAGGGACTTTAACACCCCACTGACACTAATAGACATATCTTCCAGACAGAATATCAACACGGAAACAATGACACACTAGATCAGATGGATTTAATCGATATTCTTAGAACATTTCACCCCCCAAACAGCAAAATATACATTCTTTTCAAATGTAAATGGCGCATTTTTCAAGATAGACCACATGTCAGGCCACAAAACAAGTCTCAATAAAGTTAAGAAAATTGTCCATTTCTTCCAGGTTGTCTAATTTGTTGGCACATAGTTGCTCATAGTAATTTCTTAAATTTTTGTATTTCTGTGGTTTCTGTTATTACTTCTCTTTCGTTTCTGATTTTATTAATTTGGGTCCTCTCTCTCTCTCTCTCTCTCTCTCTCTCTCTCTCTCTCTCTCTCTCTCTCTCTCTCTCTCTCTTTTGATGAATCTGGCTAAAGGTTTGTCAATTTTGTTTATCTTCTCTAAGAACCAACTCTTGGATTCATTGATCTTTTGTATTGTTTTTCTGGTCTCTATTTCATTTATTTCCGTTCTGATCTTTATTATCTCCTTCCTTGTACTCCCTTTGGGCTTATTTTGCTGTTCTTTCTCCAGATCCCAAAAGTGTAAGAGTAAACTGTTGATTTGTGATTTTTCTTGTTTCTTTATGTAGGCCTGCATTGCTATGAATTTCCCTCTTAGGACTACTTTCACTTCATCCCATAGATTATGGATGGTTGTGTTTTCATTTTCATTTGTCTTGAGATATCTTTTGATTTCTTCCTTGATCTCATTGTTGACCCATTCATTATTTAGTAACATGTTATTCAGCCTCCATGTATTTGTGTGTCTTCCAGTATTTTTCCTATAGTTGATTTCTAATTTCATAGCACTGTGGTCAAAGAAGAAAATTGGTATGATTTCAATTTTCTTAAATTTATCAAGACTTGTTCTGCTGCATTACATGTGGTCTATCTTGAAAAATGTTCCATGTGCACTTGAGAAGAACGTATTCTGCAACTTTGGGATGAAATACTCTGAAACTACTGATTAAATACAACTGGTCCAACGTGTCATTTAAGGCCTTTGTTTCCATATTGATTTTCTGTCTGGAAGACCTGTCCCTTGTTGTCAGAGGTGTGTTGAAGTCCCCTACTATGATAGTATTACTGTTGATTTCTGTCTTTATGTCAGTCAATATCTCTTTTGCTTATTTAGGTGCTCCTATGTTGGGTGCATAGATGTTTACTAGGGTTATGTCCTTTTGTTGGATTGACCCCTTTATTATTATGTAGTGCCTCTCTTTGTCTTTTAATATATTCTTCACTTTAAAGTCTAGAGGAGAACTCAAGAAGACCACCTCGCTGCCTCCATTCTTATGAGGTCACTCGAAGACACTTGATATGATTTCAATCTTAAAGTCTATTTTGTCAGATATAAGTATTGCTACTCCAGATTTTTTCTCATTTCCATTTGCATGAAATATCATACTCCAACCCTTCACTTTCAGCCTGTGTGTGTCTTTTGATCTGAGATGAGTCTTTTGTATACAGCATATACAAGGGTCTTGCTTTCTTATCCACTCAGCCACTCTATGTCTTTTGATTGGAGCATATAATCCACATTTAAAGTGATTATTGATAGGTACATAGTTATTGCTATTATTTTTATTTGTAGTCAGATTGTTTTAATCTTTCTTCTGCTTACAGAAGCCCTTTAAATATTTCCTGCAATACTGGCTTGGTGGAAATAAATTCCTTTAGCTTATTCTTTTCTGGGAAGTTCTTTACCTCTCCTTCAATATTAAATGCTAGCCTTGCGGGATAAGGTAATCTATACCAATTTTATTAAGTGTTTTAATCATAAATGGATGTTGTATCTTATCAAATGCCTTTTCTGCATCAATTGATAGAATCATATGATTTTTGTCCTTTATTTTGTTTATGTGATGTATCACATTGATGGATTTGCGAATGTTGAACCATCCTTGTGCCCCACTTAGTGATGAACCCCACTTGGTCGTGATGAATAATCTTTTTAATGCATTGTTGTATTCGATTTGCTAGAATTTTGTTTAGGATTTTAGCATCTGTATTCATCAGAGATATTGGTCTGTAGTTTTCTTTTTTTGTGTTGTCCTTACCAGGTTTTGGTATCAGGGTAATGTTGGCCTCATAAAATGAGTTAAGGAGTACTGACTCTTCTTCAATTTTTTGGAAGAGTTTCAGCAGGATTGGTATTAGATCCTCTTTGAAGGTTTGGTAGAATTCCCTAGTGAAGCCATTTGGTCCAGGACTTTTGATTTTGGGAAGGTTTTTGATGACTGATTCAATTTCGTTACTGGTGATCGGCCTGTTTAGATTTTCCAGTTCTTCATGACTCAGCCTTGGAAGGCTGTATGTTTCTAAGAACTTGTCCATTTCTTATAAGTTATTGAATTTGGTGCCATATAGTCCTTCATAGTATTCTTGGATAATCCTTTGTATTTCTGTGGTGTCCGTGATAACTTCCCCTTTTTCATTTCTGATTTTGTTAATTAGTGTCTTCTCTCTTTTCATCTTAGTGAGTCTAGCTAAAGGTTTGTCAATTTTGTTAATCTTTTCAAAAAACCAATTCTTTGTCACATTAATTTTTTCTATTGTCCTTTTGTTCCCTATTTCATTTAGTTCTGCTCTGATTTTTGTTATCTCCTTTCTTCTGCTGACCTTGGGTTTCGCTTGTTCTTCTTTTTCTAGTTCTTTAAGGTATAACATGAGGTTATTTATTTGGGAATTTTCTTGTTTCTTGAGATAGGCCTGTAGTGATATAAATTTCTTTCTTAAAACTGCTTTCGCGGCATCCCAAAAATTTTGGTAGGATGTATTTTCATTGTCATTTGTTTCTATGTATCTTTTGATCTCACCTCTAATTTCTTCATTGACCCAGTCGGTCTTTAAAAGTATGTTGTTTAAGCTCCATGTATTTGTGTTTTTTCCTGCATTCTTTTTGCAGTCGATATCCAATTTCAAAGCCTTGTGATCAGAGAATATGCTTGGTATGATTTCAATCTTCTTAAATTTGCTGAGGCTGATTTTATGTCCCAATATATGGTCTATCCTTGAGAATGTTCCATGTACACACGAAAATAATGTATAGACTGATGTTTTAGGATGAAGTACTCTATATATGTGAATTATGTCCATTTCATCTAATGTATCATTTAGGGCTGCTATTTCACTATTTATCTTCTGTTTGGATGATCTATCAATAGTCGTCAATGATGTATTTAAGTACCCTAGTATAATTGTGTTTTGGTCAATTTCTCCCTTTAGTTCTGTTAGTAGTTGCTTAGTATATTCGGTGCTCCCTGATTGGGGGCATAAATATTGATGACTGTTGTGTCTTTTTTTTGTATTGTCCCCTTCACCATTATGAAATGTCCATCTTTGTCTCTTGTTATCTTTTTCACCCTGAAGTCTGTTTCATCGGAAATCATTATGGCTACACCTGATTTTCTCTGGGTACCATTTGCTTGGATTGTCAATTTCCACCCTTTCACTTTGAGTCTTTGCTGTTCCTTGTAGCTGAGATGTGTCTCTTGGAGACAGCATATGGTTGGGTTTAGTTTTTTGATCCAATCTGCTACTCTGTGTCTCTTTATTGGTGAGTTCAGTCCATTTACATTTAGGGAGATTATTGATATGTAAGGATTTCCTGTCATTCTATCTTTAGTTTTCTGGTAAGGCTGTGTCTCCATTGTTTCTTTGCCTTTTTGTTGTTGTCTATTATTTCTGTGTGGTGGTATTCTATGATGTTTCCCTCTGTTTCTTCTTTTATTACAGTATATATTTCAGTTCTGGATGTTTTTTGAGTGGTTACCCTTAAGTTTATGTAAAGGAAAGTTTGATATTTAGAGTATTCCAGTTCCTTCAGCATGCTTACTTTCTCTATTCCCATATTCCAGTTCAGGCCTTTACTCTTCCCCTTTTTATGTTTTGGTTTCCACAAGTTGTCCCTGTTGATGGTGGTCTAATAGCCTCCTTTAGTATTTCTTGTAGTGCAGGTTGTGTATTAGAAAATTCTCTCAGCTTCTGGATGTCTGTAAAGGTCTTTATTCCTCCTTCATATCTAAAGGAGATCTTTGCTGGATATATTATTCTTGGCTCATAATTTCTCTCTTTCAATAGTTTGAATATTTGGTTCCATTCCCTCCTAGCTTGTAGAGTTTCTGCTGAAAAATCTGATGATAATCTAATGGGCTTTTTTTTGTACATTACTGTCTTCTTTTCCCTGGCTGCCTTGAGGATTCTTTCTTTGTCATTGATTTTAGACAGCTTCAATACAATGTGCCTTGGTGAAGGCCTGTTTGGATTGAGGTAATTAGATGTTCTATTTGCTTCTTGGATTCAAGGATCCAGTTCTTTCCACAAGTTTGGGAAGTTCTCATCGACGATTTGTTTGAATATATTCTCTGTTCCCTTTTCTCTTTCTTCTCCTTCTGGTATGCCCATTATTCTTATATTGCTCTTTCTGATGGAGTCACAAAGTTTTGTAGAGTTCTTTCATTTCTTTTAAGTCTCAAGTCTCTTTCTTCTTCCTTCTGTGTAAATTCCAGGTTTCTATCTTTGATGTCACTGATTCTTTCCTCCATCTGGTCAACTCTACTACCTAAGCTGGATATTTTATTGTTAATTTCTTCTATTGAGTTCTTAATCTCCAGAAATTCTATTTGGTTCTTTTTCAAAATTTCAATCTCTTTTGTAAAATGCTCATGGTGTTCTTTGATTGTGTTTCTGAGTTCATTAAACTGCCTTTCTGTGTTTTCTTGCATCTCGTTCAGTTTTTTCAGAATTGCAATCTTGAATTCTCTGTCATTTAAATCACATATTTCCATATCTCTAAGTTCCTTTTCTGGAGACTTTTCACTTTCTTTCTGAGCTATCTTGTTGCCTTGGTTATTCATGGCAATCACTGATTTACTATTTCTCTTCCTAGACATCTACAGGAGTGGCTTCTGCAACAAGTTGATAGGTATGCGAAGAACTTTTGAAGTTCCAAAGCTCTTTCTGCACCAGATTCAGAGCCCATATGTTTCAGCAGTTCTGTTTACTCCTGCAGGGATCCGCCCAGATAGGTGGGGCCAGAGGTGGGGTGAGTTGTGAGAGGTGGCCCAGAGCAATGGCGGCGACCACCACCACAGCCAGTCCTGCTTCCACAGCTCCCTCTCCTTTGGCGGAACTAGTTGTGCTGCGAATCTGTGTCTGCGGTCCACAGTTCTTAGAGCAGCAAATATTCTCTCCTTTGATCTGACACTGCTACTTTATCGCTTCTAGCACCATGCAGGTGGGGGCGGTGCGAGCTCTGGGAGGGTAGGTGGGGCTGGCTAGTCTCCGTGCCTAAGGCTTCCGTTCTCCGCTGGGCAGTGAGGGCTTAAACCACCGATTTCAGCCCTGTTCCCTCTGTCTTTGCTTCGAAGTCTCTGCCGTGAGCGTTGGTTTCAGCCATGTTATATGCTGCCCCCTCATCCTTGTGGGCCATAAGTGGAGCCCTAGCAGTCCGAGTCCTTCCCTCTCCCGCAACTGCGGTAGTTCCAGGAGCAGCAAACTTGAAGCACTGAGCTAGGTCTGCGTCCTGCACCCGTGCAGCTCCGTCTCTGCACTTCTCCTCTCCCTCCTCCCCCGCTCGCGCGATTCACCCACCTGGAGGTGAATTCAGTAGTGGGCCTCTTCGTCTTGCCTGTCTGCTGTGCAGGGAGTCCTTTGTGGAGTTATTGTTGTCCGATTCGTTGTAAATTCCAGGGGAGCGCTACAGAGGCTCACCTCACGCCGCCATTTTTTGGGGGGTCTTCCACCTATTCTCTTCAAACTATTCCAAAAAATCCAGAAAGAGGGAAGGCTCCCAAACACTTTTTATGAGACCACTATCACCCTGAACCCCAAATCAGACAAAGACATTACAAAAAGGAAAACTACAGGCCGATATCCCTAATGAATATAGATGCAACAATCCTCAACAAAATATTAGTGAGCAGAATTCAGCAATACATTAAAAAGATCATACACCACGATCGAGTGGGATTCATTCCTGGTATGCAAGCGTGGTTCAACATCCACAAATTAATTAATGTAATATACTACATTAACAAAATTAAAAATAAAAATCACATGATCATATTAATAGATGCCGAAAAAGCATTTGACAAAATCCAACAGCCATTTATGATAAAAATTCTTAAGAAAGTGGGAATAGAGGGACCATATCTCAACACAATAAAGGTCATATATGATAAATCCACAGCTAACATCATACTCAATGGGGAAAAGCTAAAACCCTTAAGATCAGGAACAGGGCAAGTTTGCCCACTTTCTCCACTTCTATTAAACATAGTACTGGACGTTCTAGCCACAACAATCAGACAAGAGTAAGAAATAAAAGGCATCCAAATTGGTAAGGAGGAAGTAAAAATTGTCATTATATGCAGATGACATGATACTGTATATAGAGAACCCTAAAAACTCCACCAAAAAACTATTAGAACTGATAAATGAATTTAGTAAAATAGCAGGATACAAAATTAATATTCAGAAATCAATCACATTTGTATACACCAATAATAAAATATCAGAAGAAGAAATTAGGAAATTAGGAAAACAATCCCGTTTACAATTGCATCAAAAAAATGAAATACTTAGGAATAAATGTAACCAAAGAAGTAAAAAACCTGTACTCAGAAAATTGTAAGACATTAAAGAGATAAATTAGAGAAGATACAAATAAATGTAAACATATATACCACGCTCATGGATAGGAATACTTATACTACACAAAATAGACTTTAAAACAAAGGCTATAACAAGAGACAAAGAAGGACCCACTTATTAAAATAAGACTGGGTCTTATATTAATTTTTGCTCCAAAAGATGCATTAGAGCAGATTATCTGGCTAGGTCTTATTTTGGGGGAAATGCGGTATATACAATAGAATATTGCTCAGCAATGGAAGGGAATGGGTTCTTGCCATCTCCGGCAGTATGGATAGACCTGGAGGGTATTGTGCTGTTGGAGTAATTCAAACAGAAAAAGACAGATGCATATGATTTTGCTTATATGTGAAATCTAAAGAACAAAATAAGCAAACAAACAGAATAGAAACAAACTCATAAGTATAGAGAACATTTTGATGATTGCCAGATGGGAAGGAGGTTGTGGAGGGTGGGTGAAAAATGTGAAGGGATTAAGAAGTACAAATAGGTAGCTATAAAATAGTCATGGGGATGTAAATTATAGCATAAGGAGTACAGTCAATAATATTGTAATAATTATGTATGGTGTTAGATGGGTACTAGATTTATCAGGTGATTACATCATAAGTTATGCAAATGTCTAATCACTATGTTGTACATCTGAAACTAATATAATATTGCATGCCAACTGTAATTGAAAATATATATTTATAAAAAGAAAAACATCCATCAGCTTTACTGTTGATAAATCTAGATTAAATTGCAACTGGCATTCAAGATCTTATGCATTTACCTACAGCCTTCAGAAACCAGACCTGCCATACTAAATTTACACTTGGAGAAAAAAAGGACTTCATGTAGCCTGTGGGCAGGAAAATCCACCAGAGAGTTCAAGCCTCAAGATTCAGATATACTTCTTCCCCTCTCTTTTGGAAAATTGAGTAAAAGAAAAAAGAGAAAAAATAAAGACAAAAGCTTTCTCCCCAACGTAGTATTTATTTTATTAACAGAGTCAAAAACATGAAGAAAGGAAAAAGGAAGCTTTTTGCAATCAAAAAGGGCATTATCCTAAGGGCACAAGAAGCCACTGACGGATGTTATGCATTTTAGAGCATGTGTTCAGACTACAGCATGGAAGAGGAATTGGAATGGGGGAAGACTGGAGCCAGGAAGACTCATGAAAAGACCACTGCACCAGTCAAAGAGCAGGGGAAGGTCCAAACTGACAGAATAGTGAGGTATATTGAGGGAAGGAAATACACATGAGAGATAATCGTAAAATCTGTAGGAAGATTTTGCTCTTTGGATGTGAACATGAGGGATAATTGTGGTTTAAAATGATTCCCCAATTTCTGGACTAAAAAAAATGTGACAGAGTGAAAATAAAAATAAATGTCAGCAATGGTAGGAGACTACACCTCTAAGTCACAGTGTTTTGGGGATAAGTGTTGCTTAACAGGAGCCAGGGAGGCTGTATGGGACAGGGAGCTTCTTAAAAGTGGTAAAGTTCTGAAATAATCACCGAGAAGAAAAGGAAACCTGATAAAGGCAAGTAATATGACTATTTTTCAGCATTGATATGTAAACCTGCATTTGTAAGTGGCACCAATGTACCCAGCTCTGAGGTCCTCTCAAGTTACAGTCAGAGGATCAGGTGTGAAATTATCAGCCTGACTGATTCAGAGTTAGAGATTTATAAGAAAAGTACATCGGATGCTGATAACCCCATGGGGTATAAACTGAGAGAGCAACTCAAGTGGCCTACTTAGAGAAGGTCAGGAAATGGTTTGATAAAAACTGAAAACAGAAATAAACTGTAAGAAAGTGGATCTAACTGAGGAAGAGCTGAGGGAGCGAAGTGTTAGAAAGTTTGAGGGATAGAAAGTTGTTCAGAGATTTGGACAGGGTGTGTTTAAGGTTTTAGGGGAGAGATAGGGCTAGACAATAATAAGTCCTAAGTTAGGAAATTGAAAGAATGTGAAGGTGGAAGTTTCAGAAGCTGAGGAGTTTAGGGAATTGAGAAGAGGTTATCAGTAAGAGGTTTATCTAAATGAGAGATACGGGGGTGGGGATACAGGGGATGGAGAACATTGATATAAAATAAACATAGAGCATAGAAGGCACTCTGTGGGGTACTCTAATAAAGGATGAACTACATGTTTTGCTGGTTTGCTGTTTTAGCATCAAGGTGAAACTCTTCTGACATAATTACGAGGTGGGACAATTAAGTTCATGAACTGGTCACCATGCACTTACATTGGCAGCACTGTACAAACAGCTCAGTAAGGTTTCATAACCTTGGTATATCAGTGTCTCACAGCTGTGTTCACATCAACGTTTGGCGGTGTCTTGCTGAGTGGTGATCATTACTGTTGTTACGTGTTTTTGTGTGCCATCGCAAGAATGTCTGAGTTTGAATTAGAGCAATGAACAAAAATTAAATTTCTTGTTAAACTTGGCAAAAGTGGATGTGAAATCAGGGACATGTTAGTCCAAGTTTATGGGGATAATGCCATGAAGGAAATGTCAGTGTACAAATGGATTCAATGTTTTTCTGATGGGAGAGAACACATCACTGATGAAGAGAGGTCAGGGCGGCCAGTAAAAAAGCAGAACTGATGAATACATTGCAAAACTTTGTTAAATTGGGTGTCAAAATTGTCACCTGACTGTGAGAAGCAAAACAGACTAATTAATCATAGATAGAGAAACAGTTAGGAAAATCTTAACTGAAAATCTTGGCATGAGAAAGATGTATGCAAAAATCATCCTGAAGGACCTCACTGATGAACAAAGGTGACTGAGAGTCGAAGCTTGCCAAGACCTTTTGGAGAGGCAAGATGATATTTTGTGCCATGTCATGTTATCACTGGTGATGAAACATGGGTGTACAAATATGACCCTGAAATAAGGCATCAAAGTGCACAATGGAGGGAGGGGCTGGTTAAGAGCGCAGCTGGTTAGAGCGCAGTGCTCTTAACAACAAGGTTGAGGGTTTGATCCCCATATGGGCCTTCCACAACTAGATTGAAATAACTACTTGACTTGGACCTGATGGGTCCTGGAAAAACACACTTAAATAAATAAAAGTTTTTTTTTAAAGTTCTGCCAGTCCAAATCAAAGGTCAAAATGATGTTGCTAACACTTTTTTTTTTTATATCAGAGGGATTATTCATTATGAATTTGTACCAACTGGACAGTTAACCAAGTTTACTATTTGGAAGTGCTGAACAGGCTGCTAAAAAAGTTACATGAAAATGACCTGAAATTTTCACCAACAATTCATGGTTCTTGCATCATGACAATGCACCAACTCACACGGCATTGTCTGTGAGGAAGTTTTTAGCCAGTCAACAAATAGCTGTATTGGAATAGCCTCTTTACTCACCTGGTCTGGCCCCCAATGACTCTTTCTTTACCCAAAGATAAAGGAAATATTGAAGGGAAGACATTTTTATGACATTCAGGACATAAGGGGAATGTGATGACAGCTCTGATGGCCGTTTCAGAAAAAGAATTCCAAAATTGCTTTGAAGAGTGGACTAGGTGCTGGCAATAGTGCATAGATTCCCAAAGGGAGTACTTTGAAGATGCTCATAGTGACATTCAGCAATGAGTTATGTATCACTTTTTCTAATGGGTTCACGAAACTTATCTGTCAATTATTAATGAGCTCTGTGAGAGTAGGAAACCATCTGAGTTGTTCTCCCTTACATTTTCAGTGTTTGACTTGCAATATATAATTCTTGACTCTGTGAATAAATTAATGATTCTATTGGCAGCTAAAGAACATGACTGAGAGGAGACAACAAAGATGGCACCGTAGATAAATGCTGTGTTTACCTTCTCTCACAACCACATCAAAATTACAACTAATCTACAAAACAACCATTACTGAGAATCACCTAAAAGTAAGCTGAACTGAAACCCTCCAACTAAGGACTTGCAGAAGAAGCCACCTCCAGACTGGTACTGTAAGAGGGGCTGAAATGCGGAATGGGCTGGTCCCACACCCGTGTGTGACCATTAAAGATTGGGAGGGCTATTTCAGCTGTGGGAGTCCCCCTCAACCCTTAGAGGAGTGAGGAATTCCAGCCCCACCCCAAACTAGTGTTTCAGTGCTGGGGAGAGAAGTCCCCATAATTTCTGGTTGTGAAAACCAGTGGAGATTGTGACTGAAAGTGGCTGTACTCCAAGGTGCTCCTCTTAAAGGGACTGCATGTGGACTTACCCACTTGCTCTGAGCTCTAGTACAGGGGCAGTGGCTGGAGAAGCAGCAGGGACAAATGGTGGAGTTGTCTGGCTTGGGAAGGGGAGCTGGAGAGGTGGCTTTCTCCTGGACAGGGGAGCTGATGAAGGCCATTGTTTTTTGCTGAGCTTTCCCCCTTCCCAGTATGCAGACACAGGCAGCTGCCATATCTGAGTCTGCGTTCATTTGCCATGCCTTGGCAATTCAACATCTGGTCCCTCCCAACTTTGGGGCACACCCAAACCACTTTCAGTGTCTTTTTCATACAGACCGCCTGCCTTGGCTCAAGCTGCAGACTTTCCTAGGGTCTCTCAAAGGTTTGCAGAACCCAGACAAGCAGTATCTGGATTGAGTGTGTCTTGTATCTCTGGCTAGCAGCCCTAAGCCCAGCACTATAAGTAGCCAGCCTTTGTTCAAAGTTTGGCCTCTTGATGAACTTCCAAACATGGCAGGGGTGGCAGCCATCTGCAGATTTCTTTGTGGCTCCTGCTAGGTGGCTCCAGGTGGATCACAGGCTGCGGCTGAACTTGGCCACAGGGCATCCCCTCCAAGGTGGTCCTGCGGCTGAACTTGGCTACAGCACATCCCCTCCAAGGTGGTCCTGAGGCATCCCCCCCACCCAGTGGCCAGCTTCAAACTGAGCTGCAGCATCACCCAACTGCCTCCAAGTATGATACACCCAAGGTGTGGATTGGGCAGGCACCAGAGTCCTGCTGAGGCAGACCCTGCTCTGTAGGATCAGCCCTGCACAACAACTCTTCTACTATAGTCAAGGCCAGTCCTCACAACCAGTGTGCCCAAGGGTCAGACTCTCACACTGATGTGCAATTATCAACAAAGTTTAACTACAAGAGGAGAGCACACACAACCCACACAAGGGACACACCTGGAGCGCGTGGCTTAGGTGATCAGAAAAACTGAGCCACTGAACCCCACAGCTCACCTACTACATAAAGCCACTTTACTAAGACTGGAAGACATAGCAGCCCTACCTAACACAGAGAAACAAATAAAGGGAGGCAGCCAAAATGGGGAGACAAAGAAACATGCCCTAAATAAAAGAACAGAACAAAGCTCCAGAAAAAGAACTAAGTGAAACCGAGATAAGCAATCTATCAGAAGCAGAGTTCCAAACACTGGTCATAAGAATGATTAATGATCTCAGGGAGAACTTCAACAGAGAGATAGGCAGCATTAAAATGAAGATGGAAACCATAAAAAAGAACCAGTCATAAATAAAGGCTACAATAACAGAAAGGAAGACTATATTACAGGGAATGAATGGTAGATTAGATGAAGAGGATCCAACCAGCGATGTAGAAGATAAGGTGACAGAAAACACCCAACCAGAACAACAAAAAGAAAAAAGAATCCAAAAAATTGAGGAGAGTTTAAGGGACCTCTGGGAGAATATCAAGTGTACCAACATTCGTGTTATAGGAGTACCAGAAGGAGAAGAGAGAGAGCAAGGAATTGAATACCTGTTTGAAGAAATAATGACAGAAAACTTCCCTAACCTGGTGAAGGAAATAGACATTCAAGCCCAGAAAGCACAGAGTCCGAAACAAGATAAGCCCAAAGACACCAACACCAAGACACATCATAATTAAAATGCCAAAGATTAAAGAGAAAGAAAGAATCTTAAAAGCAGCAAGAAAGGGCTGGCCTGGTGGCTCAGGTGGTTAGAGCTCAGTGCTCCTAATGCCTCGGTTGCTGGTTCGATTCCCACATGGGCCAGTAGCTGTGCCCTCTACAGCTAAGATTGTGAACAATGGCTCTCCCTGGAGCTGGGCTGCCTTGTGCTGCCATGGGCTGCCAGGAGTGGCCGGTGGCCAGCGTGAGTGGCCAACAGAGAGCAAACTCTGCCATGTGCTGCTGTGATAGGCCAATTGACAACTGGCAACCAACTGCCTCAGCTGGGGGAAGCGCAAGGCTCATAATACCAGCATGGGCCAGGGAACTGTTGCCTACACAACTAGATGGAGAAACAATGGCTTGAACCAGAGTGGGGGTGGGGAGGGGAGGCAGAAGAAAGGGAATAAAATGTAGCAAGAGAAAAGCAGTTAGTTACTTATAAGGGAGCCCCCATAAGACTGTCAGCTGATTTCTCAACAGAAACTTTGCAGGCAAGAAGGGAGTGGCAGGAAATATTCAAAGTGATGAAAATCAATGACATACAATCAAGACTGGTCTATCTAGCATAAGATGATGATGATGATAATAATAATACTGCAAACAGTTTCATAGCACTTATTACATGCTAGCCTCTGTTGTAAGTACTTTTGTGGGTTAATTTGCTTAATCCTGTGTAATAGGATTATATCTAATGCCCACTATAGAGATAAACAACAACAAACAATAATATCAGCAGGCACTTTTAGAGCGCTGATATTTACCAGGTCCTTGTAAATACTCTACATGTATCAACTTATTTAATTCTCACAATAACCCTGTGATGGAAAACTATTTTTTTCTCTGTTTAAAAGAGGCATGGAGAGAATAGAGGCCTACTTCACAGGAGCTTCCCAGACAAAAAAAAGCTGAAAGAGTTCATCACCACCAAACCAGTATTATAAAGAATCTTAGAGGAACTTCTTTAAGATGGGAGGGGGGTTAAGGATGGGTGAAAGGGGAAGAGATTAAGAAGTACAAATTAGTTGTTATACAGTAGTCATGGGATGTGGGGTATAGCATAAGGAATATTGTCAATAATATTGTAATAATTAGATTTGGTGCCAGATAGGTACCGATCTATCAGGGTGATAGATGGGAATGGAATTGGAGGCAAGGTGAAAAAGATGAAGGCATTAAAAAACACAAATTGGTAGTTAATAAAGTATGGGGAATATAATCAACAAGGTTGTAGAGATCAGGTAAGGTGCCAGATGAGCACTGGACCTATCAGGAGGATCATGACGTAGACTGTCTGACCAATGCACTATACGCCTGAAGCTGAAGTAGAATAATATTGAATGTCAACTTTAACTAAATATATAGGTATATATAGTCTGGGATGTGGAGTACAACATAGGGAAAATAGTCGATGGTATTTGTAACAGCTATATATGATGACAGAGGGGTAGTAGCTTGGGGATGGGTTATAACTTTATGAGAGGTTTAAATGTCTAACTAGTATGTTGCTTTGTACACCTGAAACTAATAAAAAATTAAATTAAAAAAAAAGAACAGGGCCGGCCCGGTGACTCAAGCGGTTGGAGCTCCATGCTCCTAACTCCGAAAGCTGCCAGTTGGATTCCCACATGGGCCAGTGGGCTCTCAACCACAAGGTTGCCAGTTCAACTCCTCCAGTCCCACAAGGGATGGTGGGCAATGCCCCTGCAACTAAGATTGAACACGGCACCTTGAGCTGAGCTGCCGCTGAGCTCCCGGATGGCTCAGTTGGTTGGAGCGTGTCCTCTTAACCACAAGGTTGCCGGTTTGACTCCAGCAAGGGATGGTGGGCTGCGCCCCCTTACAACTAGCAATGGCAACTGGACCTGGAACTGAGCTATGCCCTCCACAGCTAAGACTGAAAGGACAACAACTTGAAACTGAACAGTACCTTCCACAACCAAGTTTGAAATGACAACAACTTGACTTGGAAAAAGTCCTGGAAGTACACACTGTTCCCCAATAAAGTCCTATTCCCCTTCCCCAGTAAAATCTTTAAAAAAACAAACAAACAAAAAACGTGACTAAGCCTAACGAACCATCAGAAACACCATCTCTTGTACATTTTGTCCACAATTGTCTTGTATGGATGGTGGAATAGAGGCCAGATAGTCTCCAAAAGGAAAAACTGCCTGAAAATATGTATTCTATTTGCATAATCAAAGTAAGATCTGAAAAGCTAATAGGATACCAAGTCAATCAGAGGCCCACTACCATAGTAATGGGATAGATTATTTTTCCAGGAAGCTTCATGCTAGTTACTCTTGATGGATGAGGCTTTTAATGTGCATCTATCATACATAGGTTTGGCTTTGAACTGGGTGTGACTGGGCCCACAAGAGAGAGTCACCAATGTGTGCTTCCTGGGTGAGAGAAGGCAAGGGCTGATGAGATGGTTGTCAGAATGACTAGGGCTCTCTAGGGCTGATTTTCTATAACTGATGTGGAAAGCAGATTTCTAGTAGGTTTGGATTTTTTTCCTGTGTCATCTGTAATCAACTGTAAATAAGAATATTAATTCCCTTTTGTTGCTCTCACTTGTTTACCTGCCTTTCTCTCTCAGTAGTGTCTGTGATTGACACTAATTAGTGTCTATGATTGACATTGAGAAGGAGATCAAAATGAGGAATAGATCCAGGACTTGGGGCAGATGGAGCATAAGCATCGTCTTCAGGCTTTTATAATAAAATTGCTTTGTGGTTCTCCTGAAGAATTAATAATATCTAGAGGAAAACTTTTATTTAACTCATCATGAAAAAAATCTGAAAACAGAGTAGGTTGTTCCAGAAAACATAAACTAACTATAACTGTATGTGTTTAGTTATATGGCCCATTAATTCATATTCCAATACTTATGTTGGTTGATTATTAATTTATTTTTTGTCCCATAGTCTCAAAATTGCAAAAACATTCTAGTCGCTGTTAGGAAAAAAGTCCTAAATACTTTTTAAAATACCAGCAGTAGCTCTGTCAGACTGAGGGCCCTTGTGCATGCTGAGGGACAGGTAGGGCACTTGAGCTGTGGCCTTTGTTGTAACACAACAAAGCTGTAAATGGCCTGTCATTCTTCACATATCATAAATGAGAAATTTAACAAAGAGGACAGGTGATGGCAGCCAAAAATTGAATCCACAGGGAAAAAGCTTTGTAAGCCTGGCTGCCTTGTCTGCATCCTTCCTAAATGTCCATGTTGTGCTGGCAGTAAATCTGGCCCTGGCTGACCTATGTCCCTGGTGGTGCTCTGCCTTGGAACTTCAATTAGTGCTTCTATGGACTCTCTTGGAACCATCCTTACAAAAGAGCATTACAGTGCAGAGGCTAAGAGCATGACCTTTGGAAGCAGGCAAACCTGATTACAGTTGCAACTCAGCCCCTTAATAGCCATGTGACCTTGAGCAAGATACTTTGACCCTTTGGGGTAGTTTTGTTGAACACGATTTACAGATCTCTTTTTTTGCTGGAACAATCAATTTTTATTTCTGTTTTTTATTAAATATATATTTAACTAATTTAATCTTGCTTAGTCCACTTTTATGTTCCTCTTTTAAATGGGAAATGAAAAGTGACAGCAAAGCAAGTAACTATCGGGTGACTCCTCAGATAAGCACCAAGCAGGGGAGATCAGCTCATTTCCTAATGTTAATTAGCCTTAATTAGTTTTTCAGTGTCCCAAAACTGGTTCCCTAGATATCTCTGATCCTAAACTTAGGCCCTATGAAATACGGACATTCCGATGTAAAGCCTGTATTCTGGTAACATAATGGCTCAGTAGAGGGCCCAAGAGATGAGAGCTAAAGGGCTGTCTGAGGAACTGGGTCTGGATTGGGAAGTTTTACAGGGGTTACTGGACATCACTACACTGTGCTATCTCTCCACGGAAAATATTATCCTAATGTCAAGATGAAAGCTCTGTCCATAAAGTCATGTGCACAATTTACAACAGTTTCTCGAATAACATTGTTTTATTCAATGTTGTTTTATTATAATTGTTGTTAAGCAAAAAAATATTGATGTCTGGCTGGGACCACAATCTATGCGGTGTTTGCACATTCTCTCCATGTCTGTGTGGGTTTTTCACTGGGTATTCCAGTTTCCTCCTACATCCCAAAGATGTGCATGTTAGGTTAACTGGTGTCCCTATATTTTCCCAGTCTGAGTGAGTGTGGGTGTGTGTGGGTGTACAAGTGCACACTGTGATAGAACGGCATCCTGTCCAAGGTTGGGTCCTGCCCTGTGCCCTGAACTGCTACGATAGGCTCTGGCCACCCATGATCCTGAACTGCAATAAATTGATTAGAAAATAATGATCTTGATTTTATTAATCTTTCCTAAATGTATGTATATATAGCTCACATATTTCAATGTTATTATTAGAAGTGTTTTGGGTATTTATTTAGATGTTTGGTGATGTTTTTGTGACCTGAAATATGCCATAGGAACTTAACTTTTGTTTCTATCAATTAACTTATGGTAAAATTGGTTTCATTCTATGCCTTTTTGCTTAAAGTCTCAGTGTCCAAAAACCTATCATTAAGTGAGGACTTAACTGCATTGGTGTGTTCTTCCTACTTAGCCTGGGATGATATACTGTCAAATTCCAAATCTTCCTCACCAAGGAGATGAAAATTTCCATTAATCTGTTTGAATAAGATAATTGTTTCTGTTTTATCCAGCTCAGATTTCTCTTTATTCAGGGACTAGAAATCCTCTTTGTATTGTCCACACCATTTCCATTCCATGTGTTCTGGGTGGAGGTGTCAGTTTCCATTCTTCAGTTCTTTACTCCTTTGTTATTTACTGAAGAAAGCCACCTGTTCTTGAAAAGAGTTTGGAAATGGAATACAGAGGTGATAGTGACATAAGGGGAAGACTAAGATTATGTAGAAGGAGAGCAGACTGAATATCCTCTGTCACACCTCTCACTCAATGCTCTCAAAACTGGTAGTAATTTTTTTACTATTTATTTATTTTTTATTTTTTTATCTTAACATTCAATATTATTTTTTACTAATTTCAGGTTTACAGCATAGTGGTTAGACATTTATTTGATTTAAGAAGTGATCCCCCTGACTAGTCTAGTACTCATCTTTTAGTATGCATAGTTATTACCATATTATTTACTATATTCTCTATGCTTTACTTTACATCCCCATGACTATTTCTAACTGCTAATTTGTACATTGTAACACCTTCACCTTTTCCACCTTGTCCCCTAACCCCCTCCCACCTATCACTCCGATAAATCTAATCCACCTGACCCCATACACAATTATTACAATATTATTGACTATATTCCTTATGCTATATTCTACAATCCCATGACTACTGTATAATAACTAATTTGTACTTCTTCTTAATCCCTTCCCCTTTCTCATTCTCCCCCAACCCTCCTCCCATCTGGCAAGCATCAAAATGTTCTCTGTATCTATGAGTTTGTTTCTGTTTTACTTGATTGTTTTGTTCTTTAAATTCCACGTATAAATAAAATCACATTGCATCTGTCTTCTTCTGTCTGACTCCACTCAGCACAATACCCACTCCCCATCCCAGGTTCATCCATTCCACTGCAGATTACAAGAACCTATACCTATTGATGGCTGAACAATATTCCATTATATATATGTACCACCTACTTTTTATTCATTTATACATCGACACCTAGGTTGCCTCCATATGTTGGCCATTGTAAACAGTGCTGCAAAGAACACATGGATGCACATGACCCTTCAAAGTAGTGTTTTGGTTTCTTTGGATAAATACCCAGAAGTGGGATTACTGGGTCCTTTTTTGTCTTTTGTTATAGCATTTGTTTTAAAGTCTATTTTGCCTGGTATATGTATTTCTACCTCAGCTAATTTTTGTTTGTTTCCATTTTCATGAAATGTCTTTTCCCCATCCATTTGCTTTCAGTCTGTGTGTGCCTTTCAATCTGAAGTGAGTCTCTTATAGGCAGCATATGTAAGGATCTTTTTTTCTTATCCATCAGCCACTCTTTTGATTGGAGCATTTGATCCATTTACACTTAAAGTAATTATTGATAGATATGTAGTTATTGTCATTTTATTAGTCATATTTTTGATCTTCTTTGTTTTCTTCTTCTTCTTCTTAAAGAAGTCCCTCTAACATTTCTTGTACTACTGGTTTAGTGGTTATGAACTCCCTTAGCTTTTCTTGTTTGTGAAGCTCTTTACCGGCCTTCAATTCTAAATAATAGCTTTGCTGGGTAGAGTAATCTTGGTTGTAGGTACTTACTTTTCATCACTTTGTATATTTCCCGCCAATGCCTTCTAGCCTGCAAAGTTTCTGTTGAGAAATCAGCTTATAGTCTTCCTTGTAGGTAACTAACTGCTTTTATCTTGCTGCTTTTAAGATTCTTCCTTTTCTTTAACCTTTGGCATTTTAATTATGGTGTTTCTGAATGTGGGCCTCTGGGTTCACCTTGTTTGGCACTCTGAACTTTCTGGGCTTGTATATTTATTTCCTGCACCAGTTTAGGGAAGTTTTTCATCATTATTTCTTTAAATAGGTTTTCAATTCCTTACACTCTCTGCTCCTTCTGACACCCCTATGATATAAATGTTGTTGTGTTTGATGTTGTCCCAGTGGTCCCTTAAGCTATCCTCATTTTTTTAAAATTCTTTTTTCTTTTTGCTGTTCTAATTAGATGTGTTCTGCTACCTTATCTTCAAATTGCTGATTTGGACCTCTGCTTCATCTAATCTACTGTTGATTTTCTCTAAAATGTTCTTTATTTCAGTTATTGTATTCTCATTTCTGACTGATCCTTTATTCTGTTTTCTACCTCCATTTTTATGTTTTCCATCTCTTTGTTGAACTTCTCAGTGAGATTTTTGAGCGTCATTATAACTAGTGTTTTGAATTCTGCATGTGGTAGATTGGTTGCCACTCTTTTGTTTAATTCCTTTGTTCTGTTTAGCACTTTTTTTTGTTCTTTCATTTGTTATATGTCTCTTTGTCTCCCCATTTTGGCTCCCTCCTTATTTTTGTTTCTATGTATTAGGTAGAGTTACTGTGTCTCCCAGTCTTAGTAGAGTGACCTTATGTAGTAGGAGTCCAGTTTCCCTGATCACCTGAGTTTGGTGCTGCAGATGTGTCCATTCTGTTGGTTTTGTGTTCCCTCCTGTTGTAGTTGAGCTTTGGTTACTGTTTGCACATCAATGGGAGGGATTTACTCAGGCTGATTGGCTGGGGGATTCATCTTGACAACAGTGGGGAGAGGTGCCGTGGAGGGGCTGACCTTATGGAACTGAATTCACTTTAGTGGGGCTCTGGTGCCTGCCCAACTGCCATTTGGGTTTATCATCTGTGGAGGTGACCAGGTGGTTCTCTGGCACAATCTGAAGCCAGCCACTGGGTGTTCTGGCCCCAGGGACTCCTGAGAAGATCCCCATCCCAGGCCAACTTCAGCCTCTACTTGTGCCCTGCAGGGGCCACCTGGCATGCATCATAAAGCAATCCACAGATGACTTTCACACACACTGGGTTCGAAGGTGACTGGTAGAGGCTAAGCTGCAAACCAAGGCCAGTTGCCACTAACGTCAGGCTTGGGGCTGCTTAGCAAGAGGTATGAGGCATGCCAAGGCCAGATGCTGCTTGTTTGAGGTTTGTCAACGTTTGACAAATTTTAGGAAAGTCCAAAGCATGAGCCAAGACAGGACACTTGTATGGAAAAGCCACTGGAAGTGGCTTGGGTGGGCCCAAAAGTTGGGTGGGGTGGGGTCTCAGGGATACACCAGGGCAAGATGAACAGTGTTAACCAGGTTGATAGAGACTCAGATATAGGGACCATATCTGCCAGCACATTGGGAGTGGGGAGGGCTCAACAAATAAATAATAGATTCTGTCAGCACTTCTGTCTAGGAGAAAGCTGCCCCTCCATTCTTTGCCCTGAAGCCAGACAATTGGGTTCCTCCCTGTATGTTTCTGGCACCTTTTGAACTGCTGCCCCTGCACTGGAGCTCAGAGGAGTGAGTAAATCCATGTACAGGCCCTTTAAGAGGAGTGCTTGGGACTCCAGCAGCCCTTCATCTCAATCAGCCACAATCTCCTCGGCTTTCACAGCCAGGAGTTATAGGGACTTCTCTTCTTGGCACTGGAACCCTGGTTTGGGGAACCTGGGTGTGGGGCTGGGACCCCTCATCCCTCCAGTATACCTCTACAACCAAGAGATCTCTCCCAATTTTTGACTGCCACATACAGGTGTGGAACCAGTCTGTTCTGTTTCTCTGCCTCTCCTACTAGTCTCAAGGTAGTTTCTTCTGTTATAGGACTTCTGTTCAGCTAGAGTTTAGGTGATTCTCAATGATAAGTGTTCTGTAGATTAGTTGTAATTTTGATGTGGTCATGAGAGGATGCACAGCATTTACCTACTTCACCACCTCCACCATAAATCTTATCAATAATTATTTTAAATGTTAATGGACTAAATTCTCCAACCAAATGCATAGAGTGGCTGAATGGATTTTAAAAACATGACCCAAATATATACTGCCTACAAGACTCAATTCAGCTGTAAGGGCACACAAAGTCTAAAATTGAAGGGCTGAAAAAAGATGCTTTATGCAGATGTTGAAAATAACTTTGAGATATGTGAAGACAAATGTGCCATTTGACAGAAGTTTTTGAAAAAGTCTGAAGACTTGAAGAGGCATAATGTGGTCAGGGAATGGTGAATACTCCATGGAGCAGAGGAAGATTAATCAGGAAAAGTAAAGTAACAGCTAAGAGACTCCTAAGAGACTCGTGGAAGGATTACTTGAAGGTGCGCAAATTGGGTGAGCAGAGGAAGAAGGAAAAGAGCGGAGTGGAAACGCGCGGTCTCGTGGTGGAATCAGGCTGGCGGCGGCTGCGGCAGCGGCAGCGGCAGTAAACCGCAGCTCTAAAGACACAGGGAGATATAGAACACGCAGAACAGCGGGGAGACTCCTGGAGGAATTACCTGAAGGTGAGCGCTGATTGCGAGCAGGGGACGAGGCAGGATAGCGAAGTGGAAGCACGCTCCCCCCCACCACCACCGCCGAGGTGCCCAGGACGGAGCGCAGACTCGTGGAAGAGCCCAGGCCGGACGGCGACCTCTACGCTAATCTCAGGACAGAGCGGAGACTCGTGGAAGGTTTGCTTTGGGGTGCGCTAGTTGGGCAAGTAGGGGAGGAGCAAGGAGGGCAAGAGGAAACGCGCTGCGCTCTCCCCACCCCCCACGGTAGAGCCACGGCCCTGCCCTGTAGCGTGCCCACAGCAGCAACGGCAAGCACCACCCAGGGCTCTAGAGCCCCACGGGAGCCCAGGGTGCAGCAAAGAGCGCAGGGTCCAGGAGGTGGGCTCTTTCCCTGCGTCCCACAGCTGATCGCTCCCGTGGGGCAGGCAGCTCGTGGGCCCCAGGGCAGACAAAGAACTCAGACGCCACACCTGGGCCTCTCACCGCCCTTTTCGAATCCTCCCCCCGCCCTTCCAGAGACTTAAACTGACCCCTGAACTGAGGAGTAGTGTCAGATTACAGAGGGGCATCTGTGCTCAGGCACTGGGAAGATTGGCAGCCAGCTCTGACTTTCGGAAGAGGCTGGGAGGAGGGAATTTTCACTGGACGAGGAGAGAGGAGACTCCCACACCCCCAGCCAGCGCCTTTTCGGGCCTGCGGGAGGAGTGTGACGTGGCTGGCCTGGGAGAGAGAAGACCTCTCCATCCCCAGCCACCACCCTCTCTGGCTGGCCTGGGGCGGGGCAAGGGCAACCGCGGAAACACTCCCTGAGTTCAGCAGTAAGCGGTAGATGCAGCTCCCAGCTTTCAGCAGCTTAGAGATCTCCTGCCTGCCCCCTCCCACACACCCACGGAAGTAGGGCCCTAAGACTCAGGAGTACTGGGCACAGGGCTGGTGGAGCTACTCTCAGCGTGCATTTGTGCAGGAAAGGACAGAAACTGCACGGTGTCTCAGAAAACTGTCATCCAGACCCCTCAGCCCCTCGCATTTAAATCTACACTCCCAAATTCACTCTGGGCACCAGGTGACCAGCGCTGCCTGTGCAATAGGCAGGGAACTCTTTGGCACAGCAGAGGACAACCTGGAGATTACTTGGTAGGCTTAAGCCAAGACTGGTGCTGCTTTCTGTTTTGCTTTGCTTGGTGTTTTTTTTTTTTCTGCTTGTTGTGGTTTACTTTGTTCTGCCTTTTTTTCTTTGATATCTTTGGGAATTGTCGGTTGTATTTTACATGTGAATGTACTTGATTTGTTTTCTTTGTTGTTGTTGTTGTTGTTGTACTTGGTAACTTGATTTGTGCTGAAACTGCCCTAACAGGGCCCAGCTTAAGAGGCACAAGATTCAACATATCCAGAAGCCAACTCTGGACCAAACCAGAGTACTACCAGGTTTGACCAACAAGTCACACACCCAGACGGAATCCACTGAAGGCACATGAGCTCATAGAGGCCAAACCTCATTTAAGTGGCCAACCCTCACCCAGCAGAACACCCTGCAGTGGGCAGAGCCAAGTTTCACATCTAGACGGCCTAGGAATTAAACCCACCTACTCACAAGCAAAAAGCAATTAAAGTTCTTCTTGAACAGGACAATATACTAAACACACGAACCACATGTGGAGCACATGCTGAGGAGAAGAACGAAGTAGTCCAAGTCAAATATAAAGGACACATACTACATAAGATAACCCAGCAAGAACTAAGAGCTCTAGGGGATCTTCCTAATACATCAAAGCAAACACAGAGAGTCAGTCAGAATGGGGAGACAAAGAAACATGTCCCAAATAAAAGAACAGAAGAAACCTCCACAACTGGAACCAAATGAAGCAGAGGTAACCAACCTTTCAGAGACAGAGTTCAGAACACTGGTGATAAAAATGTTTAAGGAGCTTAGAGAGAACATAAAGAAGGATATAGAAATCATAAAGAACAACCAGTTAGAACTAAAAAAGGATGTAGAAATCTTAACGAACAACCAGCTAGAACTAAAGAACACAATTACCGAAATTAAGAACTCACTTGAAGGAATGACCAGCAGGTTAGATGAAGCAGAGGATCGAATCAGCGACTTAGAAGACAAGTTAGCAGAGATCACTCAAACTGAACAGCAGAAAGAAAAAAGAATAAAAAACAATGAAGATGGGTTAAGACCTCTGGGATAACATCAAGCGCAACAACATACGCATCATAGGAATACCAGAAGGCGAAGAGAGGAAGCAAGGGATTGAGAACATATTTGAGGTAATAATGTCTGAAAACTTCCCTAACCTGATGAAGGAAACCAACATACAAGCCCAGGAAGTGCAGAGAGTTCCAACCAGGATAAACCCAAACAGGCCCACACCAAGACACATTACACTTAAAATGGCAAAGCTTAAAGACAAAGAGAGAATCTTAAAAGCAGCAAGAGAAAGGCAGAAGGTTACGTACAAGGGAACTCCCATAAGACTATCAAATGACTTTTCTACAGAAACATTGAAGGCCAGGAGGGAGTGGCAGGAGATACTCAAAGTGATGGAACACAAAGGCCTACAACCTAGATTGCTTTATCCAGCAAGGCTATGATTTAAAGTTGATGGAGAGATAAAGAGCTTCCCAGAAAAGAACAAACTGAAAAAATTTATTACAACCAAGCCAGCATTGCAAGAAATACTAAAAGGACTTCTGTAAATAGAAGTAAGATGAAAACAATTTACTACAAATTTAAAAACGGCAATAACTATGTACCTATCAATAATCACTTTAAATGTAAACGGATTAAATGCTCCAATCAAGAGACATAGGGTGGCTGAGTGGATAAGGAAGCAAGACCCTTGCATATGCTGTATACAAGAGACTCATCTCAGATCAAAAGACACACACAGGCTGAAAGTGAAAGGTTGGAATAAGATATTTCATGCAAATGGAAGCAAAAAAAAAGCTGGAGTTGCAATACTTACATCTGACAAAATAGACTTTAAAATGAAGAACATATTAAAAGACAAAGATGGGCACTATATAATAATAAAGGGATCAATCCGACAACAGGATATAACCCTAGTAAACATCTATGCACCTAACATAGGAGCACCTAAATATATAAAACAGGTACTGATGGACATAAAGACAGAGATCAACAGCAACACTATCATAGTAGGGGACTTCAACACACCTCTGACAACAAGGAACAGGTCCTCCAGACAGAAAATCAATATGGAAACAACAGCCTTAAATGATACTTTGGAACAGTTGGATTTAATTGATATTTTCAGAGCATTTCACCCCAATGCCGCAGAATACACGTTCTCCTCAAGTGCACATGGAACATTTTCCAAGATAGATCATATGTTAGGTCACAAAACAAGCCTTGATAAATTTAAGAAAATTGAAATCATACCAATTGTCTTCTCTGACCACAGTGCTATGAAATTAGAAATGAACTACAGGGAAAAAAAACCAGGAAGACACACCAATTCATGGAAGCTGAATAACATGTTACTAAATAATGAATGGGTCAAGCAGCAGATCAAAGAAAAAATCAAAAGATATCTCGAGACAAATGAGAATGAGAACACGACGACCCAAAATCTATGGGATGCTGCGAAAGCAGTCCTAAGAGGGAAGTTCATAGCACTGCAGGCCTACCTAAAGAAACAAGAAACATCACTAATTGACAGTTTATCTTCACACTTAAGGGATCTGGAAAAAGAACAGCAAAATAAGCCCAAAGGGAGCACAAGGAAGGAGATAATAAGGATCAGAGCAGAAATAAATCAAATAGAAACCAGAAAAACAATACAAAAGATCAATGAATCCAAGAGCTGGTTCTTAGAGAAGATAAACAAAATTAACAAACCTTTAGCCAGACTCATTAAAAAAAGGAGAGAGAGGACCCAAATTAATAAAATGAGAAATGAAAGAGGAGAATTGACAACAGACACCACAGAAATACAAAAAATTTTAAGAAATTACTATGAGCAACTATATGCCAACAAATTTGACAACCTTGAAGAAATGGACAATTTCTAGAGGCGCACAACCTTCCAAGGCTAACTCAAGAAGAAACAGAAAGCCTGAACAGTCTGATTACCACCAGGGAAATTGAATCAGTAATCAATAATCTCCCAACAAACAAAAGCCCTGGACCAGATGGCTTTACAGGAGAATTTTTCAAAACATTCAAAAAAGAATTATCACCTATTCTCCTCAAGCTCTTCCAAAAAATCCAGAAGGAAGGAAGACTCCCAAACACTTTTTACGAAGCCACTATCACCCTGATCCCAAAAGCAGACAAAGACACCACAAAAAAAGAAAACTACAGGCCAATATCTCTAATGAACATAGATGCAAAAATTCTCAACAAAATATTAGCGAACAGAATTCAACAATACATCAAAAAGATCATACACCATGATCAAGTGGGATTCATCCTTGGTATGCAGGGTTGGTTCAACATCCGCAAATCAATTAATGTGATACACCACATTAACAAAATGAAAAATAAAAATCACATGATCATATCAATAGATGCAGAAAAGGCATTTGATCAAATACTGCAACCTTTTATGATAAAAACCCTTAAGAAAGTGGGAATAGAGGGATCATATCTTAACATAATAAAGGCCACATATGACAAACCCACATCTAACATCATACTCAATGGGGAAAAGCTAAAACCATTCCCCCTAAGATCAGGAACAAGACAAGGTTGCCCACTTTCTCCACTTCTATTCAACATAGTGCTGGAAGTTCTAGCCACAGCAATCAGACAAGAGAAAGAAATAAAAGGCATCCAAATTGGTAAAAAGGAAGTAAAATTATCACTATATGCAGATGATATGATACTATATATAGAGAACCCTAAAGACTCCACCAAGAAACTATTAGAACTGATAGATGAATTTAGTAAAGTAGGAGGATATAAAATTAATATTTGGAAATCAGTTGCATTTGTATATACCAATGATAAAATATCAGAAGGAGAAATTAAAAAAACAATTCCATTTACAATTGCTCCAAAGACTATAAAATATCTGGGAATAAATCTAACCAAAGATGTAAAAGATCTGTACTCAGAAAATTATACAACACTGAAGAAAGAAATGAAAGAAGATACAAATAGATGGAAACACATTCCATGTTCATGGATAGGAAGAATTAATATAGTTAAAATGTCCATACTCAAGAC
Organism: Rhinolophus hipposideros; assembly: GCF_964194185.1. Lineage (NCBI taxonomy): Eukaryota > Metazoa > Chordata > Mammalia > Chiroptera > Rhinolophidae > Rhinolophus > Rhinolophus hipposideros. The sequence continues at coordinate 25,750,281 of NC_138065.1, forward strand.
ATTAAGGATGAAGAAAGTGGCTCTAGTGAGGCAGCTCAGTGACTTCCTTTTCCTTTGCTGATTGCAGCAAGGGTACTGTCTTCACTAAAAAAAAAAAAAAAAAAAAAAGTCCATACTGCCTAAGGCAATATACATATTCAACTCAATTCCTATCAAACTACCAATGACGTTTTTCACAGAAATAGAACATATAATCCTAAAATTTATATGGGACCATATAAGACCCCGGATAGCCTCAGCAATCTTGAGAAATAAGAACAAAGTGGGAGGTATAACGATACCTGATTTCAAACTATACTACAAGGCTACAGTAATCAAAACAGCATGGGACTGGCATAAAAATAGACACATAGATCAATGGAACAGAATAGAGAGTCCAGAAGTAAATCCATGCCTATATGCTCATCTAATCTACGACAATGGAAGCAAGAATGTACGATGGGGTAAAGACAGTCTGTTCAATAAGTGCTGTTGGGAAACCTGGAGAGACACATGCAAGAAAATGAAGCTGGACCACCTCCTCACACCATATACAAAAATAAATTCAAAATGGCTTAAAGACTTAAATGTAAGATCTGAAACCATAAAATATCTTGAAGAAAATATAGGAAGAATCTTCATGGACATTACCTGGAGTAAGATTTTCACTGATATATCCCCTCGCGCGAGGGAAGTAAGAGAAAAAACAAACATGTGGGATTACATCAAACTAAAAAGTTTTTTCACAGCAAAGGAAACCATCAATAAAACAAAAAGGGATCCTACTGAATGGGAAAAGATATTTGCCAATGATATATCTGACAAGGGATTAATATCACAAATCTATAAAAAACTTACTCAACTCAACTCCAAAAAAACAAACAACCCAGTTAAAAAATGGGCAGAGGACTTGAGGAGACATTTTTCTAAAAAGGACATACAGAAGGCAAGAAGACATATGAAGAAATGCTCAACCTCACTAACCATCAGAGAAATGCAAATAAAAACCACAATGAGATACCACCTCACTCCAGTCAAAATGGCTATCATCAATAAATCAACAAACAACAAATGCTGGCGTGGATGTGGAGAAAAGGGAACGCTAGTGCACTGTTGGTGGGATTGCAGATTAGTGCAGCCACTATGGAAAACAGTATGGAGGTATCTCAGGAATCTGAAGATAGGACTACCCTATGATCCAGTAATTCCACTCCTAGGCATCTACCCGGAGAAATCCAAAACTCCAATTCAAAAATCTGTATGCACTCCTATGTTTATTGCAGCACTTTACACAATAGCCAAGATATGGAAACAACCGAAATGCCCATCGGTCGATGACTGGATTAAGAAGCTGTGGTACATTTATACAATGGAGTACTACGCAGCCATAGAGAAAAAAGAAATTTCATCATTTGCAACAACATGGATGGATCTAGAGAACATTATGTTAAGTGAAATAAGTCTTAAAGAGAAAGACAAGTACCATATGATCTCACTTATATGCGGAATCTAAAGAAAAGAATATGTGTATGAAGTAATCAGAAACAGTTTTGGGGACACAAAAAACCGAGAGTTGTTAGATGGGCGGGGGGGAGGGGGTTGCGGATGGGGAGAAGGGTAAAGGGATTGGAGGGCGGCTGGTGACCACAGGATGGCCTCAGGGTTTTTTGAGAATTACTTTGGGGAACTTATTCAATAGTGTTTGGGGATTTTGTTGGGTGTTCGATGGACATATGTCCTGTTTGGGAGACCACCTCAGGGATGCTGTGGATGCCTGGTCATGGCATTGTACACCAGAGGCAGGACATTAATGAATGCCAACTATAATTTTATGTGTATAATGTGATGGCTCGGTGTGAGGTCGGGGTGGTGGTGGATGGGGGGAGGGGGGTTCACGGTGTGAGGGATGTAAAAATAAAATAAAATAAAATAAAACTATAAAAAAATATGTTTTATGCAAATGGAAACCAAAAGAAATTAAATATACTTATATTTATATTAAACAAAACAGACTTTAAGCCAAAAACTGACAAGAGACAAAGGAGGTCATTATATACTGAAAAGGTATTTGATTCAATGTAGACCCAACATTGGAGCACCTAAATACATAATCAAATATATACTCATATTTGATCAAAAATATACTCAATAATATTAGGGGACTTCAATACCTCTCTTTCAACAAAGGATAACCATTGAGACAAAAAATATATATGGAAACATTGGATTTAAACTACATGTTGGACTTTTGGTCAAAATGCAGGGTAGGTAAATGCTGTGTTTACCTCCTTCCATGACCACAGCTAAATTATAGAACAACCACCCTTGAGAACCACCTGAAGACTAGCTGACCAGAACTCCTATAACTAAAGATGTAAAGAAACTAAAGATATCTAGAACCGTAGAAGGGGTGGAAACATGAAACTGGCTGGTTCCACATCCATATGTGGTGGTTAAGAATCAAGAGGGATATCTCAGCTGTGGAGTTTTCCCCCCTAAGGAATGAGGGGTCCCAGCCCTACACTGGGCTCCCCAACCCAAGTCACCAATGTTAGGAAGAGGATTCCCCACAACATCTGTCTGTGCAAATCAGTGAAGATTCTGTCTGGATGAGACAGTGGACTGATGGAGTCCTAGGTGTTCCTCTTAAAAGGCCCCCACACACGTACTTACTTGCAGATGAACTCATTCACCCTGAGCTTCAGCTCTGAGGTAGCAACTCAAAACGTGCCGGGGACTGATGAGGAGAAACTGAATTGTCTGGCTCCCAGGCTAGGGCTGGTGGGGCATCTCTGGGCAGGCAGCTGCCATTGTTTCTTTGTTGAACCCTTCTCCTACCCAGCTGGCAGACACAGGTCACTGCCAAATCTGAGTCTCCATCAAACTGACTAATATTGCTCACACCACCCTGGTGATTCCCTGAGAACCTGCCCCACCCAACTCACACACAGCCTCAAAACTCTTTCAGTGTCTGTTCCTCACAAACAGCTGACCTCAGATGATATTGTAGGCTTCCCTGAAATCTCTGAAAAGTCCACACACCCAAACAAGTGTCCTCCAGCTTGGCACTAGGTGGCAGCCAACCTTGGTTCACAACATAGCCTCTCCCAGGCTCCTCCAAGTCTAGCACAGACAGCTTACTTTGTAGATCCTACCAGATGGCCCTGGCCAGTCACAGGCAGCAGCTGACCCGGGCCTGCAGTGGTGCCCCTCCCAAAAGGTCCCAGAACCAACAAACCCAGTGGCTGGCTTCAGACCACACCAGAGCAGGATCCAATCAGTTCCACAAATGACATACTCAAATGTGGACTCAGCAGGCACCCAAGCCCTGCTACAGCAAATCCCATTCCATGGAATCAACCCCCACACAGCACTTCATCTGCTGTAGTCATGGCCAGTCCTCATAGTCAGTAGCCTGAGGGTCAATCGCCCTCACTGATGTGCCAGTAACAATCCAGGCTCAACTACAACAGAAGGGAACACAAACCACAAAAAGGACACCCCTGAAACATCCAGCTCAGGTGACCAGGAAGACTGCACCACAGGGCTTCACAGGACACCTACTACATAAGGCCACACTGTCAAGACTGGGAAAAATAGCAGATCAACCTAATACATAGAAACAAACAGAGGGAGTTAGCTAAAATGAAGAGACCGAAAAATAAAAAAATAAAAAAAAGAAGTCCCAAATGAAAGAAAAGGAGAAAACTTCAAAAAAGAACTAAACAAAATGGAGGCAGGCAATCTACAGATGCAGAGTTCAAAACACTGGTTATAAGAATGATCAATGAACTTAAGGGAAGAATAGATTAACTCAGTGTGAATTTACAAAAAGAGATAGAACCATAAAAAAGAATCAATCAGAATAGAAGAATGTGGGCCAGCCCAGTGGCTCAGGTGGTTGGAGCTCTGTGCTTCTAACGCCGAGGTCGCTGGTTTGATTCCCACAGGGGCTAGTGAGCTGTGCACTCTACAGCTAAGATTGTGAACAACGGCTCTCCCTGGAGCTGGGCTGCCATGAGCAGCCAGAGGTCGGCGTGATCTGCCATGGGATGCTGAGTGCTGCTGTGAGCTACCAGGAGTTGCCAGTGGCCAGCATGAGTGGCAAGCAGTCAGCATGAGTGGCCAGCAGCCATCATGAGTGACTGGCAGACAAAAGCTGCCATGGGCTGCTGTGAACGGCCAATCTACAACTGGTGCCCGACTGCTTCAGCCAGGGGGAGCGCAAGTCTCATAATACCAGCATGGGCCAAGGAACTGTGTCTCACACAACTAGACTGAGAAACAACGGCTTGAACCAGAGTGTGGGGGGGAGGCAGAAGAAGGGGGGAAAATAATAGAAGAATGAAATACACATATTTAAAATGAGAAATACAAAAAAAAATAATAAAATGAGGAATACATTAGAGGGAATCAGATACAGGTTAGATGAAGCAGAAGATTGAATTAGCAATTTGGAAAACAAGGTAACAGAAAACACCCAATCAGAACAGCAAAAAGGAAAAAGAATTTTTTAAAAGGAGGATAGTTTAAGGGACCTCTGGGACAACATCACGCAAAACAACATTCGCATCATAAGGGAACCAGAAGAAGAAGAAGAGAGAGAGACCACAAGGAATTGAAAAACTATTTGAAGAAGTAATGGTAGAAGACTTCTTTAACCTGGCAAAAGAAATAGACATACAAGCCCAGAAAGCACAGAGAGTCTCAAACAAGATGACCTCAAAGAGGCCCACACCAAGACACATTATAATTAAAATGCCAAAACTTAAAGACAAAGAGAGAATAGTAGAAGCATTAAGAGAAATACAGTTAGTTATGTACACAGGATCTCTCATAAAAACTGTTTCCTACCTGATCTCAACTGAAACTTTGCAGGCCCTAGGGATTGGCATGAAATATTCAAAGTGATGAAAATCAAGGACTTACAACCAAAATTACTCTACCCAGCAAGGCTATCATTTAGAATTGAAAGAGAACTTTCTCAGACAAGAGAAAACTCTTTATCATCACTAAACCAGTATTCCAAGAAATATTCAAGGGACTTCTTTAAGAAGAAAAAAGATAAAAAATATGAATAATAAAATGACAATAACTACATCCTTATCAAACAGATCCAAAATGAGAATATCTTTTTTTTAAAAAAAATAAGTGAACAATAGTTATTTTAAAGTGCCAGTGATATGAAAAATCATTCTTAAGAAAAACTTTGGAAGTGTTCCAGATTGAAGGAAACTAAGTAAGCATAACAGTTAAATAAATGTAGACTGCATTTCTCACAGGATTCTTATTGGGGGGAAAAATTTTTTATAAAATATGTTGAGTCAATTTTAAAAATTGCAGTACTAACAATGGGTTAGAAAACTATCATCTGTTCCATGGGCAATATTTTTTCAAGAAGAGATGACATGTTTTAATTGATAAAAGAGAAGTAAGGACGCTGAAAAAAAGAAAAAGACATCCATGCACAGACAACTTGGAAACAAACTATGCAGACACACAGAAGAGGATCCTCAGATCCCGAAGAAGAGAAATTTGTGCTGGATAGAACACAAATGGTCCTCTTGGTCACACAGATTGAGGAAAATAACCATTTCTTGATGAGAAAGGATTGGAGTTTAACATCAGATTTGACAGTATTCCCAACACTAAATAGGAAGCACACATGAGTAAATTGTGCACGTGACTCATTACAGAACTCTCATTTCACCATTCAGATAATGTCTTCTGTGGTGTGTTAGCATAGTGCAGTGATGTCCAGTAACCCCTGGGAAACTTCCCACTCCAGGACCTAGCTTCTTTTGCTCTCTTCTCCTGAGCCTTGTACTGAACCATGTATTCATGTGTTACCAGAATACAGGCTTTAAAAAAATGGGGGAGGAGGGTCAGCTCTTGGGAATGTCTGTCTTTCATAGGGTCTACATGTCTGGGAATGTCTGTCTTTCATAGGATCAGGGATGACCAGGGAACCAGCTTTGGAGCACTGAAGAAGTAATTAAAGCTAAATAGCATTAGGAAGTAAACTACTTCTTCCCTGTTTGGTGCTTGGTTAACCCCCAGACTAACAGGGTTGCTGCTGGTGTTTTAGAAAGTATTTAGGATGTTTTCCTTGATAACAATTTGAATGTTTTTGCAATTTTGAGATGAAAAATAAATTTTTTGTTTAGTTTCCACACATAGATCTTGTGATATCTTTAGGAGTTCCGCAGAACATATCTGTGCTAAGTCCCAAAGACTGTGCTTATGCTCCCTCAATCCCAAGTCTATTCCTATGTGACATAATTTTGAGCTCTTTCATCCTGGACACTAATGAGGGAGAGAGGCAGGTAAACAAATGAAACAAACAGAAGGGAATTGATGCTGTTATTTACAGGTGTTTACAGATGTACACAGTGAAGAGCAGCCATACTCAGTAGAATTATGCTTTATAGATCAATTGCTTATAGAAAATCAGCCCAAGAGAGCCCTAGTCATTTTGCCAACTGTCTCAGAATGTCAGTTTTTACCTTCTCTCCAGGTTTTTACCCTGTGTACCAGGGAGCACACCTTAGTGACTCTCACCTGTGGGATCAATCCCATCCATTTCCAAAGCCAAATCCTATGTAAAACAGGTGCACAATAAGAATCTTGTCCTCACGAGATAAAGTGGCTGTAACAAGTCTTCCTGGTTGAATATCTATTTCATTATTATGTTCATGGGCCTCCTGAATAACCTGTTATACTATTAGTTCCTTGGGTCTTCTTTTGATGATGTAAAACCCACACTGACAGAACACTTACTTCCTGACACTTTTTCCTCTTGGAGACTCTATGGCCTCTACCCCTCAGCCCATACAACACATGAGGACATAATGGACAAGGAGTAGAGCCAAAAATTGGCATTTCTGGTACGTCTAAAGGATCAGTGCTGTTCTTTGGCTGTCAATACAATTATTCATTCATTCATTCATTCATTCAACAATCAATTGCATTCTGAACACCAGGAATATAATGATGAACAACTCAGACGTTTTCATACTTTCATGGCATCCATGGCTTAATAATTGACGTACACAATCCATAAAAATTCAGGTGAAAGAAAAGGTGCTTATAGGACTCTGCAAGACTCCACTTATTTTAGGTCACTGGGAGTCGGGCAATAAAATAACAAAAAGAAAAATATTTAGTAGGACGAAATATCATCTCATCCCAGGTGTGGGCCAGCTTGAGCTCCTGTGAACCGGAACTTTGAGAACTACTCAAGTAGACTGTAGGGGAAGGGGTTTACATTGATGCTAAATTATCAGGATATGGAACTCACCCTTTATTAGAGTACCCTGTAGAGTACCTTTTAGCCTCTGATGTATATAAGATATCAATATTCTCTAGACAACTGTCTACTTTTACACAGCTTTGGGCTCCTGCACCTCCCACCCCAAATCACACACCATCTGTAGCAGCTGGCTAAGCCTTCTACTATGAACCTCTTTTCAATTCCCTAAACTCCTCAGCTTCTGCAACTTCCACCTTCAATTACTTCCAGACCTGTGTCTTGGGCCTAGTAATTACTCAGAACTGATTCTCTTCTGAAAGCTTAAATGCCACTATCCAAACCTCTAAACACAGTTGCCTAGTCCTTGAACTTTCTAACACTTTCCTTTCCTCCAATCCTTTCTTATTAAGTTGTACATCTGACAATGTGTTTCTATTTCCATTTTTTATCAGCCCATTTCCTGATCTTTTCTAGGCCAGAAACTATGGCAGGAAACTTGAGTTGTTCTCAACTTTATCCCAATTTATTGGATATTTGATTATATAACATTCCATCTTTTGACACTTTTGACACTTTTTGTCCCAGCAATGTGCTGAGAATAAAGAAGGCAATAAAGTGAACATCTGCCTCTGGACTTTATTACTCAGTGCAAACCCTGATGGAGCCAAAACCTAGTACTTACTAATCATTCCTAGCCTTAAATTGAAACCAAATGTTTCATATATGCTCAAATATCAAGTTATTAATCTTAAAACAAGGATATCATTGGCTTTCATATACCTACACCTGGTTCTAACTCTACCTCTAAAACTCCCTGCAAGTGTAATCCTTACTCCTTTGTGAGACTTACAAGGTGTGATCACAAAATACGGTGAATGTCTAAAAAAAATTATTACACTAAAAGACACATTGCCATTAATCTCCTTCAAAATACTCCCCCTTGTTTCAAGCACATTTATCCCGTCATTCTTGCCACTTTCTGAAGCAGTTCTGGAAGTCCTCTTTCGGGAGTGTCTTTACTTCATCCTCCAGCATGACAACGCTCCATGTTACACATTGCTTCTGGTATGGAAATTTTTGTCAAATCAAAACATTACATTGTGGGAGTATTTTGAGGGAGATTAGTGGCACTGTGTCTTTTACTGTAATAATTTTTTAATTTAAACATTCACCATATTTTTTATCACACCTAGTACCTGTATCACACTGAAAATTTAAAACTACATTCTTACATCTACAATGACCCTTAAATTGTCAGAAATATAAAAGTGAGATTATTTTTCATAGATACACAGAACATATTGATGGTTGTCCAATGGGAGGGGGTTTGGAGGAATGGGTGAAAAAGAGGAAGGGATTAACATGTACAAATTGCCAGTTATAAAAACTGGTAATGTAATGTAATGTAAAAAAAAGTCATGGTAATGTAAACTACTGCATAGGAAATACAGTCAATAATATTTTAATAACTATGTATGGTGTCAGGTGGGTACTAGATTTAATGGAATGTTAACTTCATAAGTTATATAAGTGTCTAACCACTATGCTGTACACCTGAAACTAATACAATTTTGTATGTCAACTGTACTTGAAAATAAACACAATGAGAAGTCAGAAAAAACAGAGTTTAATACTAGACTTATTCAATCCAAAATTACATGGAAAACCTTCTAATGTTCCTGATAATTGATATACTGTGTTTCCCCCAAAAAAAGACCTAGCTGGACAATCAGCTCTGATGTGTCTTTTGGAGCAAAAATTAATATAAGACCCGATATTATTTTACTATAATAATATAACAATAATATAATATAATAACAGGTCTTATATTTATTTTTGCTCTAAAAGATGCATTAGAGCTGATTGTCTGGCTAGGTCTTATTTTCGGGGAAACACTGTATCTCTTAGAATATATTTAAATGCCAACCCAAATGCTAATTTTAATGTAACATACTTACCCCAAACTGATCTGATTTCTAGATGATTCCTGTTCAATTAGACTTGTATGTAATCAGGTATACTGAATATATATATATATATATATATATATATATATATATATATGCAGTACATCTGGTTACATCTGGTATATATATATATCTATATATATAAAACTAATATTAAAAAACCATAATTTTACACTTTTTATTATTAAATTTAATTTCTATCTCTAATCTGATTCTGCCTACTGACAAATAAATAAATAAACTTTAATCTTACCAATTAGGTTAATTTCAACAATATCAGAGTTTTCTCATTCACCCCAATAGTTCTCCCTTTCACTTTGCCCAAACCTATTCCAGGATTAGATTTGTGCAAGATAAAGTGCAGAAGGACATATATTGGGTATCCAATCCTCAGCAGTCATTTTCTACCCATGTACACATCTAGATCATGCCATGTGGCCTTCCAGGCAAATTATGCATCCAGGTTTGTTTGTTCATTTGTGTGTTTGTTTCTGAGGTGAAGGATTTTATTTTCCTTTTCCTGCAGGCGCTCTTGGAACAGCCCTCCAAAATGGTAGGCTTTTAATCAAAAGAGAGGAGTGTGGACTTGCACACTCAGAGAAGCTACATCTGTCAGAGGGGTTACATCTCCTGCTCTGTTGCTGCCCCTAATTGCACAGATGTCGCTTGAATTTCCAAACTTGCGAGCCATTCTCTATTACTTCTCTTTCCTCTCTTCTCCCTTGTCTTTTTATTTTTCAATTACAGTTGACATTCAATATTATTTTATATTAGTTTCAGGTGTACAGCATAGTGGTTAGACATTTATATAATTTATAAAGTTATCCCCTGGTAAGTTTAGTACCCATGTGGCATCATACATAGTTACTACAATATTATTGACTATATTCCCTATGTTGTACTTTACATCCCCATGACTATTTTGTAACTGACAATTTGTAATTCTCTACAAAGGGATTACTTCACATTTTTCACGCAGAACCAATCCCCCCTCCCATTTGGCAACCATCAGTTTATTCTCTCCATATATCAGTTTCTTTCTGTTTTTTTTTTTTCTTTCCTCTTTCTTCCACCCACCCCTCCCATTCTGGTTCAAGCCGTTGTTTCTCAGTCTAGTTGTGTAGGATGCAGTTCCCTGGCCCATGCTTGTATTATGAGCCTTGCGCTACCCCCAGCTGAGGCAGCCGGTCGCCAGTTGTTCGTTGGCTGCTCACAGCAGCTCATGGAAGATCTTGCCCGCTGCCAGTCACTCACGCTGTCCACCAGCCACTCATGGCAGCACATGGTAGCCCACAGCAGCACACAGCAGCCCACAGCAGCACACAGCAGCCTACAGCAGCACATAGCAGCCCAACATACCTCACGCCAACCTCTGGCTGCTCATGGCAGCCCAGCTCCAGGAAGAGCTGTTGTTCACAATCTTAGCTGTAGAGGGCGAAGCTCACTGGCCCATGTGGGAATCCAACCGGTGACCTAGCCATTAGGAGCGTGGTACTCCAACCACCTGAGTCACAAGGGCCAGCCCCAAGTCTCTTTCTGTTTTATTTGTTTATTTTTATTTGTTTATTTGTTTATTTTTTAGATTCTACATATAAGGGAGATCATATGGTATTTGTCTTTCTCTGTCTGACTTACTTTACTTGTTTTAATCATAAATGGATGTTGTATCTTATCAAATGCTTTTTCTGCATCAATTGATAGAATCTTCTTTTCCTAGTTCTTTAAGTTGGAACATGAGGTTATTTATTTGGGATTTTTCTTGTTTCTTGAGATAGGCCTATAATGATATAAATTTCCGTCTTAAAACTGCTTTCGCGGCATCCCAAAAATTTTGGTAGGATGTATTTTCATTGTCATTTGTTTCTATATATCTTTTGAGCTCTCCTCTAATTTCTTCTTTGACCCAGTCGTTCTTTAAAAGTATGTTGTTTAATCTCCATGTATTTGTGTTTTTCCTGCTTTCTTTTTGCAGTTGATATCCAATTTCAAAGCTTTGTGATCAGAGAATATGCTTGGTATGATTCAATCTTCTTAAATTTGCTGAGGCTGATTTTGTGTCCCAATATATGGTCTATCATTCAGAATGTTCCATGTACACTAGAAAAGAATGTATAGTCTGATGTTTTAGGATGAAGTGCCCTATATATGTCAATTATGTTCAATTCATCTAATGTGTCATTTAGGGCTGCAATTTCGTTATTTATCTTCTGTTTGGATGATCTATCCATAGCTGTCAATGATGTATTTAAGTCCCCTAGTATAATTGTGTTTTGGTCAATTTCTCCCTTTAGTTCTGTTAGTAGTTGCTTGGTATATTTCGGTGCTCCCTGATTGGGGGCATAAATATTGATGACTGTTATGTCTTCTTGTTGTATAGTCCCCTTTACCATTATGAAATGTCCATCTTTGTCTCTTGTTATCTTTTTCACCCTGAAGTCTGTTTCATCTGATATCATTATGGCTACACCTGATTTTCTCTGGGTACCGTTTGCTTGGAGTGTCAATTTCCACCCTTTCACTTTGAGTCTATGCTTGTCCTTGTAGCTGAGATGTGTCTCTTGGAGACAGCATATGGTTGGGTTTAGTTTTTTGATCCAATCTGCTACTCTGTGTCTCTTTATTGGTGAGTTCAGTCCATTTACATTTAGGGTGATTATTGATATGTGAGGATTTCCTGTCATTCTGTCTTTAGTTTTCTGGTAAGGCTGTGTCTCCATTGTTTCTTTGCCTTTTTGTTGTTGTCCGTTATTTCTGTTTGGTAGTATTCTATGATGTTTCCCTCTGTTTCTTCTTTTATTACAGTATATATTTCAGATTTGGATGTTTTTTGAGTGGTTACCCTTGAGTTTATGTAAAAGAAAGTTTGATATTTAGAGTATTCCAGTTTCTTCAGTACGCTTACTTTCTCTATTCCCATATTCCAGTTCAGGCCTTTACGCTCCTCCTTTTTATGTTTCGGTTGCCACAAGTTGTCCCTGTTGATGGTGGTCTAATAGCCTCCTTTAGTATTTCTTGTAGTGCAGGTCGTGTATTAGAAAATTCCCTCAGCTTTTGGATGTCTGGAAAGGTCTTTATTCTTCCTTCATATCTAAAGGAGATCTTTGCTGGATATATTATTCTTGGCTCATAATTTCTCTCTTTCAATAGTTTGAATATTTGGTTCCATTCCCTCCTAGCTTGTAGAGTTTCTGCTGAAAAATCTGATGATAATATAATGGGCTTTCCTTTGTAAGTTACCGTCTTCTTTTCCCTGGCTGCCTTGAGGATTCTTTCTTTATCATTGATTTTAGAGAGCTTCAATACAATGTGCCTTGGTGAAGGCCTGTTGGGATTGAGGTAATTAGGTGTTCTATTTGCTTCTTGGATTCGAGGATCCAGTTCTGTCCACAAGTTTGGGAAGTTCTCATCGACGATTTGTTTGAATATATTCTCTGTTCCCTTCCCTCTTTCTTCTCCTTCTGGTATGCCCATTATTCTTATATTGCTCTTTCTGATGGAGTCACAAAGTTTTGTAGAGTTCTTTCATTTCTTTTAAGTCTCAAGTCTCTTTCTTCTTCCCTCTGTGTAAATTCCAGGTTCCTATCTTCGATGTCACTGATTCGTTCCTCCATCTGGTCAACTCTGCTACCTAAGCTGGATATTTTATTGTTAATTTCTTCTATTGAGTTCTTAATCTCCAGAAATTCTATTTGGTTCTTTTTCAAGATTTCAATCTCTTTTGTAAAATGCTCATGGTGTTCTTTGATTGTGTTTCTGAGTTCATTAAACTGCCTTTCTGTGTTTTCTTGCATCTCGTTCAGTTTTTTCAGAATTGCAAGCTTGAATTCTCTGTCATTTAAATCACAAATGTCCATATCTCTAAGTTCCTTTTCTGGAGACTTTTCACTTTCTTTCTGAGGTATCTTGTTGCCTTGGTTATTCATGGCAATCACTGATTTACTATTTCTCTTCCTAGACATCTACAGGAGTGGCTTCTGCAACAGGTTGATAGGTATGCGAAGAGCTTTTGAAGTTCCAAAGCTCTTTTGCACCAGATTCAGAGCCGGTATGTTTCAGCAGTTCTGTTTACTCCTGCAGGGATCCACCCAGATAGGTGGGGCCAGGGGCGGGGTGAGTCGTGAGAGGTGGCCCAGAGCAATGGCGGCGACCACCACCACAGCCAGTCCTGCTTCCACAGCTCCCTTCACTTTGCCGAAACTAGTTGAGCTGCGAATCTGTGTCTGCGGTCCACAGTTCTTAGAGCAGCAAATATTCTGTCCTTTGATCCGACACTGCTACTTTATCGCTTCTAGCACCGGGCAGGTGGGGGCGGGGCGAGCTCTGGGAGGGTAGGGAGGGGGCGGCTAGTCTCCGTGCCTAAGGCTTCTGTTCTCCGCTGGGCAGTGAGGGCTTAAACCACCGATTTGAGCCCTCTTCCCTCAGTCTTTGCTGCCGGGAGTGTTGGGTTCAGCCGTGCTATAAGCTGCCCTCTCAGCCCTGTGGGCCGTAAGTGGAGCCCTAGCAGTCCGAGTCCTTCCCTCTCCCGCAGCTGCGGAAGATCCGGGAGCAGCGGGCTCCGAGCACTGAGCTAGGTCTGTGTCCTGCGCCCTTGCGGCTCCGTCTCCGCACTTCTCCTCTCCCTCCTCCCCCGCTTCGCGATTCACCCACCTGGAGGTGAATTCAGTAGTGGGCCTCTTCGTTTTGCCTGTCTGCTGTGCAAGGAGTCGTTTGTGAAGTTATTGTTGTCTGATTCGTTGTAAATTCCAGGGGAGCGTTACAGAGGCTCACCTCACGCCGCCATTTTTTTTTTTGATCAACCAGGTCCATTCATGTTTTAAATGGCAAGATTTTATTCTTTTTTATGCATGAGTAATATTCCATTGTATATATGTACTACTTCTTTAACAAATTGTACATTGATGGGAATTTAGGTTGCTTCCATATCTTGGCTATTGTAAATAACATTGCAATGAACACAGGGGGACATATATGTTTTTGAATTAGCGTTTTGGATTTCTTCAAAAAAATACACAGAAGTGGAATTGCTGAGTCACAAGGTAGTTCTATTTTTAATTTTTTGAAGAACCTCCATACTGATTTCTACAGTGGCTGCACCAATTTATAATTCCAGCAACAGTGCATGCGGCTTCCTTTTTCTCCACATTCTCGCCAACATTTGTTTGTTGATTTATTGATGATAGCCATTCTAACAGGTGTAAGGTGATAACTCATCGTATTTAATTTGCATTTCTTTGATAGTGATGTTGAGTATCTTTTCATATGTCTATTGGCCATCTGTATGTCCTCTTTGCAGAAATGCAAAAAAAAATGGTGAAAGTGGACATTCTTGTCTTGTTCTTAAAGAAAATGCTTTTAGCTTTTCACCATTGAGTATGATGTTAGCCGTGGGTCTGTCATATATGGCCTTTATTATGTTGAGGTATGTTCCCTTGATTCACACATTGCTGAGACTTTTTATCATTAATGGATGCTAGCCTTTGTCAAACACTTTCTCTACATCTATTGATATGATTATATAATGTTTATCTTTCATTTTTGCATGTGGTGTATCCCATTAATTTGTGGATATTGAACCAAAATGACACCCTGGTAGTAAATCCCACTTTATCATTGTATATGATCTTTTTAATCTATTGTTTAATTTGTTTTGCTAATATTTTATTGAGGATTTTTGCATCTGTGTTTATCAGGGATATCGGTCTATAATTTTTTTTTTTTTGTAGTGTCTGTCTTTGTCTGATTTTGGAATCAGTGGCCTCATAAAATGAGCTTGGGAGCCTTCCCTCCTCTTGAAATTTTTGGAATAGTTTAAGAAGGACAGGTGTTAATCCTTTTTTGAATGTTTGGTAAAATTCACCTGTAAAGCCATCTGGTCCAGGAGTTTTGTTTGTGGGTAGCTTTTTGATTACTGATTCGATTTTGTTAGTAGCAATCAATCTGTTCAGATTTTCTATTCTTTCTTGATTCAGTCTTGGAGGATTGTATGTTTATAGGAATTTATCAATTTCTTTATCCAGATTGTCCAATTTGTTGGTGTGTAATTCTTTGTACTATTTTCTTATAACCCTTTGTATTTCTGTAGTGTCAGTTAGCACTTCTCCTCTTTAATTTCTGATTTTTTTGGGGGGGAGTCTCCTCTCTCTCTCTCTCTCTGTCTCTGTCTCTCTCATCCAGTTAAAGGTTTATCAGTTTTGTTTATCTTTTCAAAGAACCAGCATTGGTTTCATTCATATTTTGTATTTTTTGTAGACTCTACTTCGTTTATATTCATTCTAATCTTTATCACTTCCTTCCTTCCTTGTACTCACTTTAGCCTTTGTTTGTTTTCCTTTTTCTAATTCCTCTTGGTGTAAGGTTAGATTGTTTATTTGAGGTTTTTCTTATTTCTTGAGGTAGTCCTTTGTTGCTATGAATTTCCCTTTTAGGACTACTTTGCAGTGTCCTACAGATTAGGGGTCATTGTGTTTCATTTTCGTTTGTCTCAAGGAATCTGATTTCTTCCTTGATCTTTTTGTTAACTCATTTGTTGTTTATTAGCATGTTATTTCGCTGCTATGTGTTTTTCAGAGTTTTTTTTTCTTTTTCAAATTAATTTCTAGTTTATACCATAAGGATCAGAGAAGACACTTTATATGCTTTTTCATCTTCTTCAATTCATGGGGACGTTTTTGTGACCTAACATGTGCTCTATTTTGTTAAATATTCCATGTGCACTTGAAAATAATGTATATTTTGCTGCTTCGAGGTGAAATGTTCTAAAAATATCAATTAAATTTATATGGCCTAATGTGTCATTTAAAGCCACTGTATCCTTGTTGATTTTCTTTCATTTCTATTTGCTTGAAATATCTTTTTTCATCCCTTTACTTTCAGTCTCTGTGTGTGTCATTTGATCTGAAGAAGGTCTGTTGTAGACAGCATATGTATAGGTGTTGTTTTCTTCTCCATTCAGCTACCGTATGTCTTTTGATTGGGAAATTTAATTCATTTCCATTTAAAGTAATTATTTATATATACTATTGCCATTTTATTATTCATATTTATGCTCTTTTTCCTTCTTCTTCTTAAAAAAGTTCCTTTAGCATTTCATATAATGCTGATTTGGTGGTAATGCAATCCTTTAGCCTTTTCTTGTCTGGGAAGCCCTTTATCTCTCCTTCAATTTTAAATGATAGCCTTGCTGAGTAGAGTACTCTTGGTTGTAAATCCTAACTTTTCATCACTTTGAATATTTCATGCCAATAACTTCTTGCCTGCAAAGTTTCTGTTGAGAAATCAGCTTATAGTATTGTGGGAGCCGTCTTGTAGGTAACTAATTTCCTTTCTCTTGTTACTTTTAAGATGCTTTCTTTGTCTTTATCCTAAAGGTTAACTATTTTAACTATGATGTGTCTTGGTGTGAGCCTCTTTGAGTTCATCTTATTTGGGACTCTCTGCACTTCCTGGGCTTGTATGTATATTTCCTTTTCCAGGTTAAGGAAGCTTTTAGTCATTATTTATTCAAATAGGTTTTCAATCCCTGCTCTCTCTCTTCTGTTTCCTGTACCTCTATGATGTGAATGTTGTTATACTTGTTGTCTCAAAGGTCCCTTAAATCATCTTTATCCTTTTTATTCTTTTTTCTTTCTGCTATTCTGATTCTCTCTTTTATGCTACCATGTCTTCCAAATTGCTGATTCAGTCTTCTGCTTCACTTAATCTGCTCTTGATTTTTTTCTAATGTTCTTTATTTCAGTTATTGTCTTCTTCATTTCTGACTGGTCCTTTTTATGGTTTCTATGTCATTTTTTAATGCTTACTGTCTGTTTGTTGAAGTTCTCACTAAGTTCCTTGAGCATCCTTATAACCAGTGTTTTGAACTCTGCATCTGGTAGATTGCTTGCCACTGTTTCATTTAGTTCTTTTTCTGGTGTTTTCTCCTGTTCTTTCATTTGGGATATGTTTCTTTGTCTTCACTTTTTGGCTGCTTCCCTGTGTTTGTTTATATGTATTAGGTATATCTGCTACATCCTGTCTTGTCAAGGTGGCCTTATGTAGTAGGTGTCCTGTGGGAGTCAGTGGCACAGGTTCCCTCATCACCTGAGTTGGATGCTCCAGGAGTGTCCCTTATGTGGGTTTTGTGCCCTCCTATTGTAGTTCAGCCTTAATTGTTATTAATATATCAGTGGGTGGGATTGTGGGATTGACTCTCAGGCTCACTGGCTGTGAGGATTGCCATGACCACACCATATAAGCTGGTATGTCCCAGTGAGCTCTGGTCCTGCCGAGTCCACTCTTTGACTGTGTCACTTCTGGCACTAATCTTGTGGTGCTCTGCTCTGGTCTGAAGTTGGCCACCAGGTGTTTTGGTTCTGGGGCCTCCTGGCAGGGGCCCTATATAGGTCTCTGGCAGGGGCACCAGAGCAGGCCAAGTTCAGCTGTTGCCTCTGACTGGCTGAAGCTACATGGTAGGAGATACAAAGTGATTTGCATTTGTTAGTGGCCTGTGCTTGACGTGGAGTCATGTGGGAGAGGCCACACTGTGATCTGAGTCTGGATGCTACCAGTACTGGGTCTAGGGAAGTTCAGCAAAAGGCACAGGGCACCTGGAGACCAGCTCCCACTCACCCGGGGCCGGCAGATTTTTGAGAGTTTTTAAAGAAAGACTGCAGTGCTGGCCAAGATGGGCTGCCTGCTGCTGAAAGGCCTCTGGCAGTGCATGAGTTCAGTGGGGGTATGTCTTAGGGAATCACCAGGATGAAGTGAGTGGAGTACACCAGACCAATGCAGATTCAGATTTGGCTATGCATTGGGAGTGCTCAACACAGGAAAGATGGTACCTGTCTGTCAGCTGTGTGAGAGAAAATCTCAACACAGGTAAAATGGTGGCTGTCCCTCCAGTTTCTCCCTGTATGTCTCTGGTGCCTCCAGAGCTGCTGTTCCTCTGCCAAAGCCCAGGGTGAGTGCCTGCAAGCAAGTGAGTCTCTAGGTAGATGCTTTAAGAGAAAATGTGGGTTACCAGCAGCCTTCCATCTCACCCAGATGGACAGAATCCCCACTGATTTTTACAGCCAGATTTTTGTGGGTGTTCCTCTTCCATGCACTGGTGCTCTGGACTGGGGAGTGTGGGTCTGGGACCCCTTGTCCCTCTGGGGGAACCTCCACAGCTGAGATATCCATTCTCAAATGTGCCAGCCCATTTTTTGTCTCTGCTCATCCTACCAGTCTCCACACGGCTTTTTCTTTCTAATCTTAGTTATAGGACTTCTGTCCAGCTACTCTTCAGATGGTTCTCAAGGTTGATTGTTCTATAATTTAGTTGTAATTTTGAAGTGGTTTGCCACCATTTTGACATCTCTTATGGTGTCAAATGCCTATAGGTCTCCGATCATCATTCCTTCAGATTCATTAAATATAAGCTGCTTAGGGCAAGGGATAGTATCTATCTGTTCTCCATAGAATACTACATCAAATATAATCTATGCTCAATAAATGTTCACTGACTGATGGACTCTTTGTTCCTTGGTATCCCATACAGTCATGTCTAATTTACTTCTACGCCTTAATAGAGTATAGAATTTCTGTCAGCCTATTATTGCCCAGAACTCTGGACATGAAGTAGACATGAGCCTTCTATTTCCTACAACTTATCTGGAAGTTTATGGTCTTCACCACACACAATTGTGTCCTCACTGAATTCTCTAGAACAGAATTTGGGTATCACAAGTCATTTTACAACTGAATCCCAATAAACTGTGTCTCTGCTTTTTCTCAATATCCATTTTTGCAAGTTGACACTTTAAAAAACTGCAAAAATTCAACCCCCCAAAATATTTAACAGTAATACAAGCCTTTGTAGACTGTTTCTTGAAGAGGTGGGATGGGGGTAAGTGTGGGGTAATGTGATGGATATTGTAACATATAGCACAGCTAAAACTTGCAAAATTTTTCCTTTAGAGATCTCTGTTGACAAAGTTTATTCATCATAGCTCTGCTCACCCCACACTCTTCTCTTCCAAAATATCCAATTTCCTTATCTCACTCCAGACCCACCATCTGAATCTCCTTCTCTTGCTCCTCCTCCCAACTTTTAGGTTTTTCCTCTATATTTTATCTTTGTGTACATTCAAATCTCCTTTTTTTCATAAGAAAGACCCTAGAAGCTGTGACTACAGATTCAGAAGCTGACATGTAATATATGCTGATTACAACCATATGCTATATAAATATCTTTAAGCATTGTGCCCTACTGGCTAAAAATATGAAGAGAAATTGGAAAGCAATTAGTTGAATCCAATCTAATAGAAAAGAGTCCTGATGGGGGACAATGATGGGGTGGTCATCATCTCAAGTCAGACTTGAAATTTGTCAAGATATAATTTGAATCCAAGGACAGTGAACTGCAAGACTGTCCCATTTATAGGCCATGGATTTGAATTTTCTATTGGCATGGAGACAATAAAACAAGCTTCAAGTTATTTTTTTCACAATTTTGAAAAAAGTAACACTAGAGGTCTGCCACTCTAGACCCCATGCTTCAGACAAAATATCTGTTCTTTATGCAATATCAGTCCACCCATACCATAAAACCAAGATGTGGCAGAGACTGCTGGTTGCCCAACACTGTATCTCTCCTTATTTAGTAATGACAGGGAACAGTGATGTGAACAGATGAACATCCAGATTTTCCACCCACTCCCTTGCAGATGGAGTGGCCATTTGATGCATTCTAAGCAACAGTATGTAGACAGAGGTTGTTGGGTGGTACTTCTGGGGAAACTCCTCAAAGAGGGGATGAGGCTGACTCAACATGTAAGCCTTTCTGTTCTTCCTACCTCAAGTGGAAATGTTGTAGTTGCAACTTTGAGGAACAATTTAGAATGGAAGCCATGAACTAAGGATGGCAGAAAAGAAAGCTAGAAGAAAAGAAACCCAGAACATTGAAAAAAAAATGTCAAATTCAGTAGGAGGAACATAATGTCATGGGTAAAAGGTGGAAATTGAAATGGAAAGACTCCTGTGTGGCACAACTAGATTTTGTAAAAAATTTTTGCAGAGATTCAATCTCTGCAGAAATAAACGTCTTTGGGGTGAAGAAAAACAAATTCCTAACAGTTTTAAGCCATCATTATTCAGGTTTCTGTAAATAGCAATTAATCAAATTTCTAATATTTATAGCCCCAAATTATATCAAAATGCAAAAATTGTTTCTTTAATTGCTAAGGGGCTTTAGTGCAAAAGAGAGAAAGATAAAAATCAATATGATAACATAAAGAAAACATATTTCTCTACTATTTTGAGAAATAATCTTTGTATATTTAGTGTTTTAAACATTTGTAATATTTAAAATAGCTTAGATATTGAGGTACCTAATAAATTAACCATGAGGTTTAAATCATGTACTTATTACACAATTTTTAAAATGTGTAATAAGTAAATGATTTAAAATTGGGGGGATAAAAAAAGGTAATATTTGTTTGAGCTCTAATATGTGCTTTGCACACAATTCTCTAAAAATGTTCTAAATAAGAAACAATTTTCATTATGCTCTAAATTATTGGCATATTTCCTTGAAGACAACATCTTTTTAAAAATATACCATGGGTTAAATCTGATGATCTTGAAGTGATAGCTCTTGTGTTTTATTTTTTCTTCATTGTAGTTCTCATTTTACTCTTCATTTAATAATTTATACCAGATCTCATTTTTCTGTTTGCTATCATAAATAATAGAATCCATAGAATAGTCAAATTCAATGAAAGCATAAACTTTATCTCTGTGTTCATAAGAATGCCCAATGGTATGCAATCAGTAACCAACTTGCCAGATGCATTAAACACTAGGTAGCTAGGGGACCTCTGGAGAAACAAGTATTATAACCAAGCGTATCAGAGCTCCAAATCTCTGATAAAAAACTTCTTTGGGTAGAAATAGAGCAAGACTTTTAGGTGGCAGCATGGGATTCTACCAGCTTATCTTGATGATGTTCTGGATATGTTTCTAACTGTTGATTTAGATTAGTTATAGCACAACCATGTATTTTTTTGACCTGACTTTCTGAGTGACCAATTAAATAAACCAAACCACTAGATAGTTGAGGGGAAATTTGTCCAGAATTGTGTTTTTAAGTTGAAAGTTATTAGAGGATTTTACTGTTTGTGAACATCATTGAGAAGAACATAATAATCACCTTATTTATAAATGCATTTTTGTGTGTGATTACTTAAGTATATAAGGATATTTGTTAGGTAGACAATTTGGGAAAGAAAATAAAATATAGTCCATTAAATTTATAAATTCCGCTGAAAATGTCTAGAAAATTTAATCAACTAAGCTATAAAAAAATCCCTCTTTAAAAATATTTGTTAAATTTTTATTAACATAAACTTACATTGTTAAGTATTGTGGGGTTTTTGTATTTCTGTTTTTGATGTTGTTGTTACTCAATACATTGAAAATATTTAGCCATAAATATCTGCAAAGTCTTTTATGTGTCCTCAAGCCACCTCTAAGTACACTCCAAATCTCAAATTGACACTCTTTTTAGATTATATTGATAAGCACAACTGAGTCATGAATACAAGGCATTTTCCATAAAAGGCAAGGATGAGGGAAATGCTAAATACTTTAGCTTTTGTCCCTACCAATGTTTTACCCAGGGAAATTATTGTAATATTTTTAAAGAGATTTTAGGACCAGCCCGGTGGCTCAGCTCATTGGAGCTCGGTCGTTGGAGCACTGTGCTTCTAATGCCGAGGTAACTGGTTTGATTCCCACATGGGCCAGTCAGCTGCGCCTTCTACAGCTAAGATTGTGAACAACAGCTGTCCCTGGAGCTGGGCTGCTGAGTGCTGCAGGGGGCTGCTGTGTGCTGCCGTATACGACCGTGTGCTGCCATGAGCAGCCGGTGGCCAGCGTGAGTGGCAGCCAGCCATCATGAGCCGCGAGCTGTTCCATGAACTGTGAGCAGCCAACTGGCGACCAACTGCCTCAGCCCGGGCAGGGGGGTGGGGAGAGGCATGGGGGAGACATTTTAAAAATCTAATTGAGTCACTTACAGTCCTTTCAATTTCAAAGTTCATCCTTGTTATCTTCTCCTTACTGGGCTTGCAGGCTTCTCTCTGCCACCCTTAGGGGTGGTTTTGTCTGGCTTTCCCCAGATATGTCTGCCAAAATTTGTTTTTGATGGGTAGTAGACTGGGGAAGGGGAGTTATCACTTTGGGAGGGGTATGAATGTCTATTACGTTGTTTTGTACACTTGAAAGTAATAAAAAATTGTTTTTGAAAATTTTATATTCTGGAAATTTGTAACAATCTTGATGGAAAATACATTAACAGAAATATCTGACTGCTATTTTATGAATATCTGACTGTACTGTGCCTCTTTTTAAGTGAGGAAGGTAGTGTGCTTTTTTCTTCATGGGTCATTCTTCTCCATAACTGAAACTAATGCTAGGGTACCCCTACCTTCTCAAATCCTGGAAACTCCTGGATTTGTTACCAAGTCTGTGGCACTCATGGGGGACATTGCAGGCATCAACTGGGCCTTGCAGAATCTCACTTAATCTTAATACTTCTTTACTTCTCAGTTGGCCAACCTGTAAACTTTAGGCCAGTGTCTTCCTTTCCCATCTCCCCCATGAGTTTTTCTTGTTTATGGTAGCACATGGCTTCTAACTGTGTCTCCAATATTTATCTAAAGGTGCACATAAAAGCCATTCAGTTACCAAAAGGCCTACCTTAGGTGGTATGGTAGAGTAAAATGCTACCCAAAGACTTTCTTGTTTCAGGAAAGACTCTAATTTGGAAGGAAATTGTATTTCCATGAAAGTTGGTTTAAAAAAGAAAGTCTGACCTGTAGAAGAAGTTTAGACTTCATATGAATGAATTAAGCTAACACTATGATCCTGGTTCTCCATCTAATATACCCAGGGGTCAAAACTACATTATTTTCTCAATGGGAATTATTAAGATACCACAGTTTTCTCTACAATATGCTTTTATTTTTAAAATTTATTTATCAACTTCAGTTGGCATACAATATTACATTAGTTTCAGGTGTAAAACATAGCGATTAGACATTTATGTAACTTACAAAGTGATTATTCCTATAAATCTAGTACCCATCTGACTATGTGTGGCATCAGATAGGTACAATAGCCTTGTAAATTTGAGGGGCTATTTTAAAGACCATTATAATTCGATAGGGATATATTACTATTTATTTATACTATAGGCCAAAGAGTGTGAAAGTTATGATGAAAGTTGTCTCTTTCCCAACTATATGTAAAAAAATAAAATTCGCCACACAACTCAAAGCCAAATTACTTCAGCATCATTTTTCTCTATCTTTCTCCCTCAAAATTGCATTTAGCATAGAAGCCACACTACTTTCAAAACGTTTTTAAGAATCTCTCTAACATTGATCCCCCTAGCTCTTCTCTTTTATCCCCTCTTCTCCTGTCTTTAAACTCCTACTCTCTCTCTTTTTTTTAAAGATTGGGAAAGGGGAACAGGACTTTATTAGGGGAACAGTGTGTACTTCCAGGACTTTTTTTCCAAGTCAAGCTGTTGTCTTTTCAGTCTTAGTTGTGGAGGGTGCAGCCCAACTCCAGGTGCAGTTACCGTTGCTAGTTGCAGGGGGCACAGCCCACCATCCCTTGCTGGAGTCGAACCGGCAACCTTGTGGTTGAGAGGACACGCTCCAATCAACTGAGCCACCTGGGAGGCAGCTCAGCTCAAGGTGCTGTGTTCAATCTTAGTTTCAGGGGGCGCTGCCCACCATCCCTTGCGGCACTCGAGGAATTGAACTGGCAACCTTTTGATTGAGCACCCACTGGCCCATGTGGGAATCAAACTGGCAACCTTCGGAGTTAGGAGTATGGAGCTCTAACTGCCTGAGCCACCAGGCTGGCCCATCCTTCTCTCTTTTATTCAGAATGTTTTGTATTCTACAAGTGCTTCTTTTCCTTTTCTCTGGAAATAAATCACTCCACTCTCAGCTTTTTTCGGTTCCTTTAAAGCAATCAGATCCAGATGCTGAACAAAGGAAGCAATAAATTTTACTTAGAGGAATGGAAAGCAAAGACATGTACATTTACGTTTCAATATTTTCCTGGGCAAAATGTAGTTAAATTAACAAAAATAAACAAATTTCAATGATAATAAGTTGTTTGGAAGCAAGTATATTACTAGTGGACTTAAAATTGTAGTTTTTCAGAAAAATAATTTCATAATATGAAAATTCTTTCTGATTCAGTGATTCCATTTTAGAAATATACCCCCAAGAGGAAAACAAATGTCAAATGTACAAAGATGTTGAAGCAGTTCGCTGTGAGTGAGGTAACAGAGGGTGCCATAAATACTATACCTGATTAACAGTCAAACTTACAATATAAGCTGCATATATAGGATGTAACCCTTAAATTTGAACAAAAATAAAGGGCTCTCACCCTCTGAAACGTAGGCACACAATATTCAACATACAATAGAAGGAACATGTCATAGCTCAGTTCTTCCAAACAGAAATGACCCATAGAAAAGAAACATTTGTAGATTTTATTTTATAAAGCTTGGTAGGTCCTAATTCCCAAAAAAGGAACCTAGAGCATAACAAGGTGGCAATCACTGAGCTATAATCTTGGAAGCTATACTATGAAATGGTAAGTAAAAAATGATTGACTATCAATTATTCTCAACCATTTTTCCTCTCTAATACTTTTAATAAATACCATATGCTTCAATTAGGCACAGAAGCTCCCTAGAACTAGAAAAGTTTTTTTTCTCAGTTAGTTGAATATGGCAAGAATGTACAAAGGTAGATAGTAAGTGTAAAGTGAAAAGAAAGAGAGCAAATTAGTCTCTTTGGGCTTCTAAGATCTGTGCAGCAGAAAAATTCACTTTCTCCCCAGATTCTGATAACTGGATATTGGCACACACTTCCAGGTCACTTCAGCACCACACAATTTCAGCCTTGGAGAATCACTGTCCTACACTAGGATCAAAAAAAGTTAAGCCATGTGTACATATGTCACCAGTACAATCTGTAGAGGAGAAACAATAGAAGTGGTGAAAGTGGACATCCTTCTCTTGTTCCTGGTCTTAAGGAAAATGCTTTTACTTTTCATCATTGCGTATGATGTTAGCTGTGCATTTGTCATATATGGCCTTTATTTTGTTGAGGTATGTTCCCTCTATTCCCACTTTACTGAGAGTTTTAATTATACATGGATGCTGGATTTTGTCAGATGCTTTTTTTCTGCATCTATTGATATGATCGTGATTTTTATCCTTCATTTTGGTTATGTGATATATCATGTTAATCGACTTGCAGATATGAAAACAACCTTGCATCCCAGGGATAAATTCCACTTGATTATGGTATGATCATTTTCCATGTATTGCTGAATTTGCTTTGCTAATATTTTGTTGAGGATTTTTTGCGTCCATGTTCATAAGAGATATCAACTTATAATTTTCTTTTTTGTAATGTCTTTGTCTGGTTTTGGAATCATAAAATGAGACTTTCTTCCTCTTGAAGTTTTTGAAATAGTTTGAGAAAGACAGGTGTTAATTCTTCTGTGAATGTTTGGTAAAATTCATCTGTAAAGCCATCTGGTCCAGGACTTTTGTTTGTGGGGAGCTTTTTGATTACTGATTCAATTTCATTAGTAATAATTGGTCTGTTCAAATTTTCTGTCTCTTTTTGATTCAGTCGTGGGAAATTGCATGTTCATAGGAATTTATCCATTTCTTTCAGGTTGTCCAATCTGTTGGCATGTAATTTTTCATAGTATTTCCTTATAACTCTTTGTACTTCTGTAGTGTTAGTTGTCACTTCTCCTCTTTCATCTGATTTTATTTATTTGGATCCTCTATTTTTCTTAATGAGTCTAGTAAAGGTTTATCAATTTTATTTATATTTTTTAAAAACCAGTTCTTGGTTTTGTTGATCTTTTGTATTGTTTTTATGGACTCTATTTTTTTTTTTATATCTGCTCTGATTTTTATTCTTTTCTTCCTTCAACTCACTTGGGACTTTATTTGTTGTTCTTTTTCTAGTTCTGTTAGGTATAAGATTAGATGGTTTGTTTGAGATTTTTCTTATTTCTTGAGGTAGTCCTAATGGCTCTGAATTTCCCTCTTAGACTGCTTTGGCTGTGTCTCATAGATTTTAGATCATTGTGTTTTCATTTTCATTTGTCTCAAAGTATCTTTTGGTTTTCATCCTTGATCTTATTATTAACCCATTCATTGTTTAATAGCTTGCATTTAGCTTCCACGTGTTTGTATGTTTTTTAGTTTTCTTCTTGTAATTGATTTCCAGTTTCATACCATTCTGAATGGAGAAGATGATTGTTATGATCTCAATCTTCTTAAATTTATTGAGACTTGCTTTGTGGCCTAACATGTATTCTATCCTGGAAAATATTTCAATTGAACTTGAAAACAATATACATTCCCCTTTCTTCTTCCTCTTCTTCCTCTTCTTCTTCTTCTTCTTCTTCTTCTTCTTCTTCTTCTTCTTCTTCTTCTTCTTCCTCCTCCTCCTCCTCCTCCTCCTCCTCCTCCTCCTCCTCCTTCTTCTTATTCTTCCTCTTCCTCTTCTTCTTCTTCTTCGTCTTCTTCTTTTTTTATGAAGTGTTCTAAAATTATCAATTAAATCCATCTGGTCTAATGTGTCATTAAAGGCTGTTGTTTCCTTGTTGATTTTCTCTCTGGATAGATCATCTAATGGGTGTTAATGGGGTGTTGAAGTCCCCTACTATGACTCTGTTACTGTCAATCTCTCCTTCTATGCCCATCAATATTTTCTTTATATGTTTAGGTGCTCCTATTTGAGTGCATAAATGTTTACGAGGGTTATAGCCCTCTGTTGGGTTTATCCTTTTACTATTATGAAATGTCCTTCTTTGTCTCTTGATTTAAAGTCTGTTTGATATAAGTAGTGCTACCCCAGATTTTTTGTTTGTTTGTTTCTGTTTGTATGAAATACTTTTTTCCATCTTTTTACTTTCAGTCTGAGTGTGTCTTTTGATCTGAAATGAGTCTCTTGTGGGCATCATATGTATAGGACTTGTTTTCTTATCCATTCTGCTACCCTATGTCTTTTGATTACAGCATTGTATCTATTTATATTAAAATAATTATTGTATAGTAATTGCCAATTTATTATTTATATATATTTTCTTCTTTCTCTCTCTCTTCTTCCCTTTTTCACCTCCCTTTTCCCCCACTCTGTTTCAAGCCATTGTTTCTCAGTCAAGTTGTGTAGGACACAGCTCCCTGGCCCATGCTGGTATTATGAGCCTTGAGCTCCTCCCAACTGAGGCAGTCAGTTGCGAGTCATCGGTCAGCCACTCACAGCAGCTCACTGCAGCTCTTGCCAGCTGCTGGCGGCTCACACTGGCCACCACCCACCCATGGCAGCCCATGGCAGCCCACGGCAGCCCACGCTGGCTCCTGGCCACCGGCCACTCCTGGAAGCACACGGTAGCCTACAGCAGCTCATGCTGACCTGGCAGCCAGCTCCAGGGAGAGCCATTGTTCACAATCTTAGCTGTAGTGGGCACAGCCACTAGCCCCTGTGGTAATCTAACCGGTGACCTTGGCATTAGGAACATGGCACTCCAGCCACCTGAGCCACTGGGCTGCCCCCACCCCCCTTCTTCTTCTTAAAAAAGTCCCTTTAACATTTCTAGTAATACTGGTTTGGTGGTGGAAAACTTCTTTAGCTTTTTCTTGTCTGGGAAGCTCTTGATCTCTTCTTCAATTTTAAATGATGGCCTTGCTGAATAGAGTAATCTTGGTTGTAGGTCCTTACTTTTCATCACTTTGAATATTTCATGCCAATCCTTTCTGGCCTTCAATGTTTCTATTGAGAAAGCAGCTGATAGTTGTATGGGATCTCCTTTGTAAGTAATTGGTTATTTTTCTCGTGCTGCTCTTAGGATTCTCTCTTTGTTCAGCTTGGTGCAAGCTCTTAGTGTTTTTCAGACCTTTGTGATTTTCCAAGTTACTTTCTGTATTCTTAGCACTCACAGTTTTTGAGGATGTACCGAGACCCCATTCTGAATAGCAACATTATTCACAGTAGTCTCAACTGAAAAAATAATATTAAATAGGTGTTTCATTACCAAAAAGGATTTATTTGGTAAAAAGTTGAGATTATTATGCTAAGCAAAATAAGTCATAAAAAGTCAAGAGCCATATGATTTCACTGATATGTGGTGTATAAAACTGAAAACAATAAAGGAACAAGACAAACAAATAAAGAAATCAAAATTTATAGACACAGGCAATAGTTTAGTGGTTACCAGAGGATAAGGGGGGATAGAGATGGTATATGAGGGTAAAAGGGATCAAACATATGGTGATGGAAGGAGAACTGACTCTGGGTGGTGAACACACAATGTGATATATAAACAATTGTCACCCCAATAAACTTTAGTTTAAAAAAAAGATAGGTTGTAATCCAGTGCATGCAGACATGGCAAGCCACATGCACACACATTGCACTGTATGCCAAGGTGGAGGGATAGTACAGAAGAAAAAATAAAGTTAATGGAGGAGTAGTTAGAATCACAGAGCTTTATTGTAAACATAGAATTCTTCCTATAGGGTTCTCATGGTTACGGAGAGTGTGAGAGCTCCTTCCATAATCCCTAGCTCCTCCCATAGTCCCTCCCAACTGGTGATGTTTACTTGAAGTCCAGGCAGTCTTTATCAACAGCAAAAGGTAGAAACAAGCCAAGTGTCCATTGATAGATGAATGGATGAACAAAATGAACAAATAGACACACACACACACACACACACACACACACTCACACACTAGGTCTGACAATTAAGTTAGCGAACTCCTCCTAGAAAAAGTGCTACATACCTCATTTCTGAATATCACTATGGTCACCTTCAAAGTATTCCCCTTGGGAAGCTATGCATTGATGCCAGCACCTAGTCCATCCTTCAAAGCAATTTTGGAACTCTTTTTCTGAAATACCATCAGAGCTGTCATCGTATTACCCTTGATGCCCTGAATGTCATCAAACTGTCTCCCTTTCAACATTTCCTTTATCTTCAGGTAAAGAAAAAAGTCATTAGGGGTCAGATCAGGTGAGTAGGGAGGGTGTTCCAATAGTTATTTGTTTACTGGCTAAAAACTCCCTGACAGACAGTGTCACGTGAGCTGGTGCATTGTCATGATACAAGAGCCGTGAATTGTTGGCAAAAAGTTCAGGTCGTCTAACTTTTCCATGCAGCCTTTTTAGCACTTCCAAATAGTAAATTTGGTTAACCTTTTGTCTAGTTGGTTAGACAAAATTCATAATGAAGAATCTCTCTGATATCAAAAAAGGTTAGCAACATCATTGCAACAAGTTTGCAAACTTAATTGTCAGACTTCGTGTGTGCGTGTGTGTGTACACAGAGGGTGTCAAAAATGTATATACATTTTAAGAAAGGAAAAAACTTAAAATTTTAATATTCAATATATACCAATAACAAAAGATAAATACAAGTCATGTATATACATTTTTGGCACCCCCCCCATTGTGTGTGTATATATGTGTGTGTGTGTTTTTATACATATATATTACATTATACACACACACAGGAATACTATTCAGTCTTAAAAAGAAAAGTAATTCTAACACTTCCTGCCATACACATGAATTTTCAAGACATCATGCTAAGTGAAATAAGCCAGACACAGAAAGACAAATATTGTATGATTCCACTTACATGAGATACCTAGAGTAGTCAAAATCATAGACACAGAGTAGAATAATATTTGCCAGGATCTGGGGGGTGGGGAAATGTACTGTTGTTTTTTTAATGAGTAAAGAGTTTCAGTTTGGGAAGATGTTAAGAATTCTAAAGATGGACGGTTGTCATGGGCATTCAACAATGTGATGTACTAAAGAACTGTACATTTAAAGATGGTTGAAATGGTTAATTTTATGTTACATATATTTTACCACAATGAAAGAAAGATTTTATAAAATTACTGAATTAACTCACTACAGAGTAAATAAAAAAGAAGAAAGAGAAGAAGAAAAGGACAAGGGACAATTTATTACTGCAGGGCAGGGTGGAAGTCTAGGATTATCACATGGTCTCCACTGATACCATGGGGGACAGGGGTCCTTGTTACCAGCCAGAGTGATGAAAATCCTTGCTCCCTACTCAACCTTCTCTGACAACATCCCTATGAGGAGTGGGGGATCATCTCGATGTTGTCTCAAGAGGGTGGGAGTCTAGGCTTTCCATTCTTTTATTGCTGGCATGGGTGGAGATGCAGCCATAGGTTTTGTGTGTGTGTGTGTGTGTGTGTGTGTGTGTGTGTGTGTGTGTGTGTGTGGTGTTTAGCTGGAGTATAGTGGTTATTGTTTTAAAGTGTCTGTCTTCGTAGGCTGCCCCTTTCCTCACCTTTTGGCTAGAGAAATCAGCTTTTTGCTGAGGGTTTTTCCTCTGTGCCCATTGGTGTTACAAAGTACTTGGTTTTTTCAACTCTAAGTCTAGGTATATGAGGCAACAAATAACCAGGGAACTCACCACTATGTTGTTCTTTGGGTAGTAAAGTCACTAGACAGCAAGGTCTGCCTTCTTGTCTCTGTAGTTCAGTCTTCTTATATTTTTTTTATATATATTGTCCAGTGTTTTTAATTGCACTTTGTAAAAAGAATAGAAAAAAGTATATTTACTGCATTTTCTTGAAAGCAGAAGTCCATCTCATATTAGGATTTTGATGCCCTTACAAATATCATGAATAGGTAAATATGGGCACTTTCAGGATTAGGGTTCTTTCCTCCTCTAATATCTAGATAATTCTCTCAGAACTGGAAAATGTTGTGCTTGGAACAAAATCATTCATTGTCCTTCATGGATGTTGCAATTTTTAGTAACATAGTTTCAATTAATTAGTTCAGGTTTTTGTCAGTCACAAAATAAAAGTTAGATCCTCCCTGGGAGAGACTCTGCTTGCCCCACTCAGGCACCTGGGACTTGTCACTGACTCACTTTCTTTGGTCATAGTCTGCCTTTTGAGCATTGACCACTTCTTTACTTTGAAAATCTCTTGTGAGGGCTCTAAACTCACTGCAACTGAGACTGGGTCTAGGTAAGTCTCAGTATTTAATCCCCAGAGACCTTAAAATCAGATCTTACAATGAGTCAGCTCAGATTTTGATGACAGAGAACATTGGAAATTATAGTAATCCAGTTTTCAATATCATAATACATAGCTTCCTGAAATCTTGACTTCCACATTTGCCACAATCCTACCATCCTAGGGGAGAGAAACTTTTTTGTCCTGGTGAGTTTCATTTACATGGGCCTAGATTGGTCTGGGCTTAGATTGGCATGATGAAATACTACATTGGGGATTTCCTTGAACAAATGGTAGGGTTCTTTTTAGAACTAGAGAGTGGTTTGCCAGTCAGCTGCAACTTGTTGACATGTCCCCATTTTACCTCCCTGGTAGCAGACGTTGGTCATGAACATCAGTTCAAATTTTTAAACTTTGCCTTGGGTATCTTTAATCTTGAGAGCAGCTTAGGGCTTCAATACCCCATATTCTAAAATAGCCTCACCTTCCTATACAATATCTATATGACACCTGCTTCTGGAACCTGAATCAGAGCTGTATAGCTGTATACCTGGAACCTTTCCTGATTATCCTCAGTCCTGGAGAGAGATAGAAATTCCTATTAGTGCCAGTGGATATCTGAACATTGAGATTTTAAGATAGTGCTATAAATATGATTGTTATAGTCATTGACTGCACCCTGGCTGTCCTCATATTTGTTTTAGGCTAATGGCTAGACCTGGAATACAGCTAAGAGGAGATGCTCATCATCATCATATGATGCTTATCATAGCCATCACCTGTTGGCCAAGTGTACCACAGATCCCAGGCTAATCCTTCACAGGCTGTGCTAGAAATTGAGACACTACTCCAAAAAAAAAAAAAAAGAAAGAAAGAAAGAAGGAAAAGAAAAGAAAAGAAAAGAAAAGAAAAGAAAAGAAAAGAAAAGAAAAGAAAAGAAAAGAAAAAAAGAAAAGAAATGCTTTCAAATTTTTTGGGTAGATACCCAGGAGAGCAATTGCTGGGTCATATGGTAATTCTATTCGTAATTTCTTGAGGAATCTCCACACTGCCTTCCATAGTGGCTGCACCAGTCTGCATTCCCACCAACAATGTATGAAGGTTCCTTTTTCTCCACAGCCTCTCCAACACTTGTTGCTATTTGTCTTGTTGATGATAGCCATTCTGACTGGGGTGAGGTGATATCTCATTGTGGTTTTTATTTGCATTTCTCTGATGATTAGTGATGTTGAGCATTTTTTCATATGTCTATTTGCCATTTGTAAGTCCGCTCTCCTGGGTATCTACCCAAAAAATTTGAAAGCATTTCTCTATAGAGACACGTGTACTCCAATGTTCATTGCAGCTTTGTTTACGGTGGCCAAGACATGGAAACAACCAAAATGTCCTTCGATAGATGAATGGATAAAGAAGTTGTGGTACATATACACAATGGAATACTATTCAGCGTTAAGGAAAGATGATATAGGAGCATTTGTGACAACATGGATGGATCTTGAGAGTATAATGCTAAATGAAATAAGTCAGACAGAAAAAGCAGAGAACCCTATGATTTCACTGATATGTGGTATATAAACCAAAAACAAGACAAACAAATGAGAAACAAAAACTCATAGACACAGACAATAGTTTAGTGGTTACCAGAGGGTAACGGGGGTGGGGGGAGGGAGATGAGGGTAAGGGGGATCAAATATATGGTGATGGACGGAGAACTGACTCTGGGTGGTGAACACACAATGGGATTTATAGTTGATGTAATACAGAATTGTACACCTGAAATTATGCAATTTCATTAACAACTGTCACCCCAATAAATAAATTTAAATTTAAAAAAGACGACAAAAAAAAAGAAAAAGAAAAGAAAAGAAAAGAAGGAAAAAACAAGTAAGCTTTCCAAAGTCTTTCTATGTCAGCATCAGTAACCTCGGTTAGGTAGAGGGCAGGAGACCATTACAGGGGATATACCATTGGAAACTGGACACATCACAAAGAAAGTCTGCCATCTGCAGTATTGCTAGAGATCCTGGGGAAGATTACTTTTCCTCTCAAAATTCCCAAGAACATGAGAGGGAGTTTATTTCACGTTTAATTGGATCTGTTCCCTGAAGTTCCACTGTCCCTCTACTCCAGTAGGCATGATAGACCTGCCAAAGAAGGCTTGTTGTCAAGGGAAATTACTCATCACCTTTGTGACTCTTCCTATTCTGGCAATATCCTCCATATGGAGACATGGAGGAAAGACAGGTGGATGTTCACAAAATTTCTCAGAGGGTTGCAAGATTTTAAGTTTGAGACATCTTGCCTATGCTGTCTCAGAATCTTCACCCCTAGTGTGTATATAGTTTCATGAATTCCCTTTCTTTTAGTTCTTTTAAACCTCTAGGTATTATTATACCACAAGACAGAAAGCTATCAGATGCCTTTGTCAGTGGCCATTGCATGTCCAGCCCCTTTTGCCAAAGGCTATAGAGATGAGCTCGCCTAATCTGCAAGTTATGCTTGCTCTGAGGACATACAAATATAGGCTCTTACCACTGACATCTACCCATTCTCCTGGTTTTGGGTGAGGTTTTGCCCACCCAACTTGGAAAGCCCAAAACTGGAAGAGATGAGACTTCTACAGAGAAAAGAATGGATATGGAGCTGGAGGATGTTGAAAGAATACCTGTTTTGCAGGTTAGGAATGTTCCAATCTCTTTGTTTTCTCAATAGGGATGTCCTCTTTAAAAGAGAAGGTGGGGGCTCTGGAGAATAGAAGCCATGGCAGCTCTGAAATCTTCGAGATTCTACGTTCTCTTGCATGGATAATAAACTAGCAAAAGCACACCAGATGTTTCTCATGACTTAAAATGCTAATGTAATTAACAAAGAGATGAGTCAGTTTTCATCATCCAATGAGAAAGTTACAGTTTTCAAGAATGTGCCTTTTGAAAATAAGTAATTCTCATCTCTAAGATTTTCCTCTAAAATTAGGAACCAGACAAGGATGCCACTCTCATCACTGTTATTCAACATAGTACTGGAAATCCTAGCCAGAACAATCAGGCAAGAGAAAGAAATAAAAGGCATCCAAATTTGGAATGAAGCAATAAAATTGTCACTTTTTGAAGATTACATAATTCCAAATATAGACAACCCTAAAGATTCCACCAAAAGACTATTAGAAACAATCTTTAAAAGTACAGTAAAGTTGCAGGATACAATACACAATACAAATCAATACACAAAATACAATACAAAATCAATACACAAAAATCCATTGTGTTCCTATGTACTAGCAGTAAAATTTCAGAAAAAAAAATGAAGAAAACAATTCCATTTGCAATTTCAACAAAAAGAATAAAATACCTTAAGAATAAACTTAACAAAGGAAGGGAAGGACCTATACTCTGAAAACTATAAGACATTGTTGAAAGAAATCGAATTAGACAAAAAGAAATGGGATTCATTCCATGTTCATGGATTGGAAGAATCAACAGAGTTAAAATAGCAATGTTACCTAAAACAATGTACAGATTTAATGCAATCCCCATAGAAATTACAATGGCATTTTTCAAAGAAATAGAACCAAAAAAAAAAAAATCATCCAATTTGTATGGAACCACAATAGACCCTGAATAACCAAAACAATCCTGAGAAAAAAAGAACAAAGTTGGAGGTATCATATACTCTGACTTCAAAATATACTACAAAGCTACAACAATCAAAAGAGTATGGCACTGGTAGAAAATAGACCAATGGAACAGAATTGAGAGCCCAGAAGTTAATCCACACATATGAGGTCTGATTCAAAAAAAAAAAAAAAAAAAACTATGATGAATGCTGCTGCCAAGTTCCATCTAACGGAAAGGCCAGGATCCTCAGTACGGGAAGTCGTGCTTCCAACCTTAATAACAGTGCGCGGCAAGTTTCAACTCTTTCAGTGCAGTCAGTCTGGTGTGGGCTATGGTTGAGAAAACGTGTGTTTTAAAGTGTGCCATAAATCATCCTCCATTGTGACAACACACCGTGTCACACATCGCTTCTGGTATATCGCAATTTCTGTCAAATAAAAACATGACAGTGTGTCCTCATCCACCTTGTTCACTGGATCTGGCACCATACAACTTCTGGCTCTTCCCCAAAGTCAAAATGACCACGACAGGAAAACATTCTGAATCAATTCAGGACATCGAGGCAGCCATGACAGCACAATTAAATGCATGAAAGAGGACTTCCAGAAGTGCTTCAGAAAGTGGCAAGAATGATGGGATAAGTGTTTTTGAAGTGAGGGAGAGTATTTTGAAGGGGATTAATGATAACGTGTCTTTTACTGTAATAAATTTTTTAAAAAATTTAAACATTCACTGTATTTCTTTGATCACACCTCATATATAGGCAACTAATTCTCTATAAAGGAGCCAAAAACATACAATGGAGGGAAAAATAGCCTCTTCATTAAATGGTGCTATAGGAAAATTGGAAACCCACATGCAAAAGAATGAAACTAGATGGCTATTTGACACCATACACAAAAATTAACTCAAAATGAATCAAAAACCTAAATATAAGACCTGAAACAATAAAATGTGTTAAAAAATGAGTACTAAATTTATGGTCCTTGGTCTCAGAAAGGCTTTTGTGAAGTTGATCCCAAAGGCAAGGGACGTAAAAGCAAAAATAAATGAATAGGATTATATCAAATTATAAAGTTTTGGCACAGCAAAAGAAAGCATTAACAAAACAAAAAGGCAAACAACTGAATGGGAAAAAATATTTGCAAACAATACCACCAATAAGGGGCTAATATCCAAAATATATAAAGAACTCATACAACTCAACAACAACAGAAAGCCAGTTAAATAATAAGTAGAGGACCTAAATAGACACTTTTCCCAAAAGACGTAAAAATGGCCAAGATATATGAAAAGAAGCTCAATTTCACAAGCTATAAAGGAAATGTAAATCAAAACTACAATGAGATACCATTTACATCTGTACAGTGGCTATTATTAATGATACAAGAAACAACAAATGTCAGAGAAGATGTGGAGAAAAAGAAACTCTTGTAACATAAAACTGAAAGCAACAAATGAACAAGACAAACAAAAATTCATAGATACAGACAACAGTTTAGTAGTTACCAGAGAGAAATGGGGAAGGGGGAGGTAAAAAAGGGCAAAGGGGGTCAAATATATGGTGACAAAGGAGATTTCAGTTTGGGTGGTGAACATACAATGCAATATACAGATGACATATTATGGAATTGTACACTTGAAACTTATGTAATTTTATTAACCAATGTCACCCCAATAAATTTAATTTTAAAAACTTTACAAAGACCAAAGAAAAAAAGGAGCCCTCATATTCATATACTGCTGATGGGAATGTAAACTGGTATAGCCACTATGAAAAACAATATGGAGGTTCTTCAATCAATTAAGAATGTTTTTTTAAATATAAAGATTATTTAAGATTTGGCTGGCTGGTGTGGAAATCTACCCGAGGTACAGCCACCCAAGACAAGCCTTGTAAGTAAATTTTCTTGCTTGTTCAATCTGCCACCTACAAATCTGCAGTGGTCTTCCTCTTTCTTCAGTCTCTCCTTGCCCTTCCTGTATGGGGTCCAGTTAGAAACGAACAAATTGCTAGTAATGAAGCATTCATTTTCCTTGTTTATTCTTTTGTCAGTATTCCACCCTAGTTTGGCTGACAGGATGATCCAGGTGTTCCATGTTGCCTGACCTAAATATCTTTGTAATCTTACCTCAGCATCCCACACATTGATGGCACCACGGGGAGATGTGCAGATTCCAACATGGAGAAAGAAAGGTTTTTACTGATAAGAAGTTTCTAATCCTGGTAAAACATTTATTCCCCCATTGAGGACTATACTAGTTACTCTCCATTTGAGCCACCCCCACCCTACCTCAGATTCATTCTCTGCCCTTTTCTGCTGCTTTGTACCCTGAGAGGCTGAGTCCTACAGACTGCATCAGCTTACAGTTGGTCTCCATCAATAGAAGGCACTTATCAGAGATCAGATGGAAGGAAGGGAGAGGTCAGGACATTTTTCCCTCTCAGCTATGGTGCCTCATCTCTGGCAGTAGTTGCATACTTTCACAGTCACAACTACTCCTGGCAACTTCTCTGTCACTCCATTTCCCACTGGGCTTTTGAGTACTTCCTCCTCTTGCTTCTTAAGCACTGTGGGCTATAACAGCTTCCTTCTGTGGCTCATCTTTGGGTGGCTCATTATCTTTAGTTTGTTCCTTTAACCCTGTCCACAACTCTGTAAGGAGTCCTTTCATTGAAATCCCTTCTTTTAGCCACTACAGTGAATTTTCTTTCCAGCCTGATAAAGGGCTCTTTTTCAAAATTTAGCCTTAAACTTTGGAGTATTAGAAGACAGATCTTACCTGTTCTGTGTGTGTTAAGGCCCTTCAGACCAGTGTACAGTACTTTGGGGCTAATGCCGAAGGTTAACACCATAGAGGGTTTATATTACTATTTCCATTCTGCTTGCATCTGTCTGGAACATCTCATGAGCAGGGGTGAATTGAGTTGGACAGAATTTGCATTCTCCTGAGTCCCTGGACCATACATAATGCTATCTAATATTATCCTAATCCCATCATATATTTCTAATAAATTCCTGTTTGTCTCTTCATGTGGTCTGGCTGGATCTCTACAGAGCAGCATCCATGCAGTGTTGGCAAGGTGTCATGATACTAGGAATTGTATATCAAAGAATGCATCCTGAGTGGTAAAGGGGATTTTCCTTTGAAAAAGACCAGCAAGTGATTTAAAATCTTACAGGTCCAAAACTCAATCGATGTTCTCTGCAAAGTCAAAATGAGTTAGAAAACTTCTGTAGAGGAACTATATTTATAGGGTGAAGATACCTTACATTTTAAGGAGCATTTCTGATCAATACATACATATGTGAACACATTTCTAAAGGACATTTACTTGCTCAGTACCCATGAGGCTGGGGATAGGGACAATGCTGATTGGCAAACAGAGAACTTTCCTAGTTTCTACTTTCTATTTCTATAAAGTTGCTGATGAACCACAGTGCCCCAACACAATTTCACATTCTGTGAGGATATACTGTGCTCTAGGACTTGAGCTGTACCTGAGTGTCACTAGGAGAATTTCTCACCTCCAACCTCATCTTGTTGTGGCCACTGCTTCTGGTCCTTGATGGGTAGAATGCTGGAGCAGGACTTCGGTGAGACCAGGGCAGAACCACATGTGCCTGGGTGTCCCAGAACCTTTTCTAGAGCACAAGTCTCTCTGCTGGGATGAGTAAGGATGGGCTTTAGGTTCTAACTTGGGACCAACAGGTATTATACAATTGGGAACTAAGCAGAGAAGGGTTCTCAGGAAAAACAAAGGACTATGAATCTCTTTCCCAAATACTGATGTCTTCTCTCTTTGTTTAACATTTATTAATGCTTTGATATTTGGAGAAAAATCTTTAAAGGATATCAAAGGAATGTTCTGTTAAGGTAAATTCTATTTCCAACCCATTTAAAATTTCTCTACTTCAACTCCACTTCCACTCCAAGATACCACATTTTTAGCTGAACTCTTACTTTCCTAGACTTAGATTTTGGAGAGGCTTCAAGTCCTGCTAACCATAGATGAGACTGTGGCTTTTACTGATAAATATGACTCTAGTTAGTAGACAGATGTTAGCGTGGTACTAGATCTAGAATAGGGAAGGAGGAAGAAATAGTGTCCATGAGATGTGAGAGGACACCTCCATTTTCTTCCTGGCCCTTCCTGGCTTCTGTGTTGACACCAGACAAACAATATTTCTCGAAAAAAAAAAAATAGCCAGTCTTAAAAAGAGAAGGTGGGAGAGGGATAAATAAATCATGAAACTTCTGAGAATTTACCTGCAAAATAACCAACATCTGGTATGGTGGATGAACTATGTTTATAAACCACTGGGCCTTACAAAATAAACACTTGGTTCTATGGGAGTGTTATTTATTAGTGAGGGAAAGAAAAGGGGGAAAATCAAGAAAAAAAAATGGGGAAAAAATCGAGGCAATGAGGAAAGAGACAGAGAAGGTAATGAAAAATGGAGAGAGTAGAGTGAATAAAAAACAGAAGGAAAGAAGGGGAAAAAGAATTGTTGGGGAAGTTCTTAGAGAGTTACAACTTTATTTTTTAAGTGTAAATGTCCTGGTCCTGTAATAATTTCTCTGACTCCATTTCCTCACAGCTCCTGTCAGCATCCAGTCAGATGAGTTATTCTTTTCTTTGTTCTTTTGTGTCCCTGAGAATCATACATACTCTTCCAGACAAGGGAGGTACTGCCTGTTGAGGGTTTCAGGGATCAGGGCCAGGACTGGGGTGAAGAGAGTGAGAGGCCAATGCCTCACCATAGTTCCAGCCATGGTAGAAATTCTCCAATGTCACATTCTTCTCTACTTTGCGACCTGCCTGCTTTATGGCTGAAAGACTCTACCCTAACCCTCTCAAGGTAATAAATTATTTTCTCTTTATTATTAAGCCCTGGGACAGGAAAGAAGGTAACTGCAAAAGGAAAGCAAACTATGCAATATACTGTCGAGAAAACAGTCTCTTGGCTCTGGCCACAGGAACTCAGAAATCCCCACCAGAAGCACTGGAGGCAGTGACGGAAAACATATTTCCTTTAATAGAAAAGCAACCAGGGAGCTAAGGAGATGCTCTGCATAAAACAATAATGTCCCTTGACCCTTACTTGGATTGCAAACTACATATGCATAACTTGTTTTTCATTATTATTATTATTATTATTTAATGAAATAAAGAGGAAAACTTGGTTTCATATTAGACTAGAAAGTTACACTTTCTTCTTTAGTCACTCCTTTGAAAAATTACTTATTCTATTATAGGGTAGAGAAGTAATATATGTCTGATACTTTTATATCTGACAATATAAATTGCACTACATCTGATGCAATTTTAAACAAGAGTGTTGGTAATACATTAAAGAGTCTCAGAATCAGCCTCATACAACCCATTGAACTTCCTGTAATTATGGTAAAATGTGTGCATACATACCGTGTTTCCCCGAAAACAAGACTTAGCCAGACCATCAGCTCTAATGCATCTTTTGGAGCAAAAATTAATATAAGACCCAGTCTTATTTTAATATGATGTAAGACCAGATAATATAATATAATATAATATAATATAATATAATATACCAGGTCTTATATTAATTTTTGCTCCAAAACACACCTTCTTCTAGGGCATGGGTCTATAAGTAAAATATCAAAGTTAAAGGCTACTTACCCAGATGTCTTACAGTCAAATTCTTGTCCCAGACTCAGTATAATCTGGAGTCATCATTTCTTATCTGTCTCTAGCCCTGTCATTATAAGCAACTTGGTCACATCTTATTTCTCAAATATTTATTTAATCAAATTAATTTTATTTCTATATCTTCACTGAAAACCTTGCCCAGTCTCAATCTAGAACAAGAAAACTTTTGGCCTCTATAATGGCTTAAGACTTCTCTTTTTTTTCTCATCAATACTTATACCCCCACCAGCCACCCAAACTTCCTAATCTAATGACAGAACTTTCTAAGTGGCTAAAAGGTATAGAGCAGTTGTCTCTGAACTTATTTGATTACTTTGCTCTATTAAGAACAAAAATTTGAGTATGTACCTCCAACATATTATACAGATGTAAATCCTTATATTAAAATATTATGACCATTATAAAATGTATACAAAAACAAAAAATTTTAAAGATGAAAAAATGTTTAATGTAATATGGAAGTTCTAAATGCTTTCTCCCCACCTCCTTATGAATCCTATTTTGGAGACTGGATCTAGAAGGCCTCATGAGAAGATGGTCTCTCTTTTGAGACCTGAGCACCCTGAGAGTTGGTGCTCCTGCCCTCCACCATAAACTCATGGCTAGAGAGATAAACTGGATAGACAGCCTAACAAATACTCTCATGCATTCTTGTTTCTTTCTCCATTTAATTCCTCCATGTCTGACATCACCTCTGTCTATACAGAAGGGTAAGGGGTCCAAGGCTCAGGCCTGGGATTGGACTTTTCATAAGAACAACATTTTCCCTGCAATTCAACTCAGTGAATTACAATTCCAAATTGATATTTAAACCTGAATTTCTAGCTCAGTTACAAACTGAAAATTTACCCCCAAAAAAGCCCAAGGCTGAAAGGCTGGGTCACAGAGCACTATGGTGGCTGGCTCTCCGTTCTTCTGCACAAACTTTCAGAGAACAGTCTACCAGTTCCTCTCCTTTTTTTCCTTTATTTTTTTTTGTGTGTGTTTGTGTTTAATTTATTGGGGTGATAATTGTTAGTAAAGTGACATAGATTTCAGGTGTATGATTCTGTATTACATCATATATTGTGTGTTCACCACCCAGAGTCAGTTCTCCTTCCATCACCATATATTTGATCTCCTTTACCGTCATCTCCCACCCCCCACAACCCTTACACTCTGGTAACCACTAAACTATTGTCTGTGTCTATGAGTTTTTGTTTCTCATTTG
Source organism: Rhinolophus hipposideros (assembly GCF_964194185.1). Lineage (NCBI taxonomy): Eukaryota > Metazoa > Chordata > Mammalia > Chiroptera > Rhinolophidae > Rhinolophus > Rhinolophus hipposideros. The sequence continues at coordinate 25,792,086 of NC_138065.1, forward strand.
TATGTCTTATTCTTTTGTTGTTTTTGGTTTATATGCCACAGATCAGTGAAATCATAGGGTTCTCTGCTTTTGCTGTCTGACTTATTTCGCTTAGCATTGTACTCTCAAGATCCATCCATGTTGTCACAAATGTTCCTCTATCATCATTTCTTACTGCTGGATAGTATTCCATTGTGTATATATACCACAACTTCTTTATCCATTCATCTATCAAAGGACATTCTGGTTCTTCGTGAAGAACTATGTCTTGGCCACCGTAAACAAAGCTGCAATGAATATTGGAGCACACGTGTCTTTATGGATAAATGTTTTCAGATTTTTTTTGGTAGATACCCAGGAGAGGGATTGCTGGGTCATATGGTAATTATATTCGTAATTTTTTGCGGAAACTCCACACTGCATTCCATAGCAGCTGCACCAGTCTGCATTCCCACCAACAGTGTACCAGGGTTCCTTTTTCTCCACAGCCTCTCCAACACTTGTTACTATTTGTCTTGTTGATGATAGCCATTCTGACTGGGGTGAAGTGATATCTCATTGTGGTTTTTATTTGCATTTCTCTGATGATTAGTGATGTTGAGCATTTTTTCATATGTCTATTTGCCATTTGTATGTCCTCTTTGGAGAAATGTCTCTTCAGGTCGTCTGCCCATTTTTCAATGGGGTAGTTTGCTTTTTTGTTGTTGAGTTTCATGAGTTCCCTGCATATTTTGGATATTAGCACCTTATCAGAGGCACTGTCTGCAAAAATCTTCTCCCATTTAGTTGGTTGCCTCTTTATTTTGTTTTTCTTTTCTTCTTTTTTTTTAAATTTATTGGGGTGACAACTGTTAGTGAAATTACATAGATTTCAGGTGTACAATTCTGTATTACATCATCTATAAATCCCATTGTGTGTTCACCACCCAGAGTCAGTTCTCCTTCCATCACCATATATTTGATCCCCCTTACCCTCATCTCCCTCCCCCCTACCCCCCATACCCTCTGGTAACCACTAAACTATTGTCTGTGTCTATGAGTTCTTGTTTCTCATTTGTCTTGTTCTTTTGTTGTTTTTGGTTTATATACCACATATCAGTGAAATCATAGGGTTCTCTGCTTTTTCTGTCTGATTTATTTTGCTTAGCATTATACTCTCGAGATCCATCCATGTTGTCACAAATGTTCCTATATCACCTTTTCTTACTGCCGAATAGTAGTCCATTGTGTATATATACCACAACTTCTTTATCCATTCATCAATAGAAGGACATTCTGGTTGTTTCCATGTCTTGGCCACTGTAAACAAAGCAGCAATGAACGTTGGAACACACGTGTCTTTATGTATAAATGTTTTCAAATATTTTGGGTAGATACCCAGGAGAGGGATTGCTGGGTTATATGGTAATTATATTTGTAATTTTTTGAGAAACCTCCACGCTGCCTTCCATAATGGCGGCACCAGTCTGAATTCCCACCAACAGTGTATGAGGGTTCCTTTTTCTCCACAGCCTCTCCAACACTTGTTACTATTTGTCATGTTGATGATAGCCATTCTGACTGGGGTGAGGTGATATCTCACTGTGGTTTTTATTTGCATTTCTCTGATGATTAGTGATGTTGTGCATTTTTTCATGTCTATTTTTGCCATTTGTATATCCTCTTTGGAGAAATGTCTCTTCAGGTCCTCTGCCCATTTTTCAATTGGGTTGTTTGTTTTTTTGTTGTTGAGCTTCGTGAGTTCCTTGTATATTTTGGATATTAGCCCCTTATCAGAGGCACTGTTTGCAAAAATCTTCTCCCATTCAGTTGGTTGCCTCTTTATTTTGTCGATGCTTTCTTTTACTGTGGAGAAGTTTTTAAGTTTCATATAATCCCATTTGTTTAATTTAGCTTTTACTTCCATTGCCTTTGGAGTCAAATTCATAAAATGCTCTTTGAACCCAAGGTCCATAACTTTAGTACCTATGTTTTCTTCTATGCAGTTTATTGTGTTAGGTCTTTATTTTTTTTTTAATTAATTTTATTGGGGTGACAATTGTTAGTAAATTTACATAGATTTCAGGTGTACAATTCTGTATTACATCGTCTATAAATCCCATTGTGTGTTCACCACCCAGAGTCAGTTCTCCTTCCATCACCATATATTTGATCCCCTTTACCCTCATCACCCACCCCCCACCCCCTTACCCTCTGGTAACCACTAAATTATTGTCTGTGTCTATGAGTTTTTGTTTCTCATTTGTTTGTCTTGTTCTTTTTGGTTTATATACCACATATCAGTGAAATCATAGGGTTCTCTGCTTTTTCTGTCTGACTTGTTTCACTTAGCATTATTCTCTCGAGATCCATCCATGTTGTCACAAATGTTCCTATATCATCTTTCCTTAACGCCGAATAGTATTCCATTGTGTATATGTACCACAACTTCTTTATCCATTCATCTATCGAAGGACATTTTGGTTGTTTCCATGTCTTGGCCACCGTAAACAAAGCTGCAATGAACATTGGAGTACACGTGTCTCTATAGAGAAATGCTTTTATATTTTTGGGGTAGATACCCAGGAGAGCGATTGCTGGGTCATATGGTAATTCTATTCGTAATTTCTTGAGGAACCTCCACACTGCCTTCCATAGCAGCTGCACCAGTCTGCATTCCCACCAACAGTGTATGAGAGTTCCTTTTTCTCCACAGCCTCTCCAACACTTGTTACTATTTGTTTTGTTGATGAAAGCCATTCTGACTGGGGTGAGGTGATATCTCATTGTGGTTTTCATTTGCATTTCTCTGATGATTAGCGATGTTGAGCATTTTTTCATTGTCTATTTGCCATTTGTATATCCTCTTTGGAGAAATGTCTCTTCAGGTCCTCTGTCCATTTTTCAATTGGGTTGTTTGTTTTTTTGTTGTTGAGTTTCATGAGTTCCTTGTATATTTTGGATATTAGCCCCTTATCAGAGGAACTGTTTGCGAAAATCTTCTCCCATTCAGTTGGTTGCCTCATTATTTTGTCAATAGTTTCTTTTGCTGTGCAGAAGCTTTTCAGTTTCATATAATCCCATTTGTTTATTTTAGTTTTTACTTCCATTGCCTTTGGAGTCAAATTCATAAAATGCTCTTTGAACCCAAGGTCCATAAGTTTAGTACCTATGTTTTCTTCAATGCAGTTTATTGTGTCAGGTCTTATGCTTAAGTCTTTGATCCATTTTGAATTAATTTTGGTACATGGTGACAGATAGCAGTCCAGTTTCATTCTTTTGCACGTAGCTATCCAATTCTGCCAGCACCATTTATTGAAGAGGCTGTCTTTCGTCCATTGTATGTTTTTAGCTTCTTTGTCAAAAATTATCTGTCCATATTTATGTGGTTTTATTTCTGGGTTCTCAATTCTATTCCATTGGTCTATGTGTCTGTTTTTCCGCCAATACCAAGCTGTTTTGATTATTGTAGCCCTGTAGTACAAGGAAAAATCAGGGAGTGTGATGCCTCCAGTATTGTTCTTTTTTTTTAATATTGCTTTGGCTATTCGGGGTCTTTTGTGGTTCCAAACAAATCTGATGATTTTTTGTTCTATTTCTTTAAAAAATGCCATTGGGATTTTGATGGGGATTGCATTAAATCTGTATATGGCTTTGGGTAATATGGCCATTTTAACTATGTTGCTTCTTCCAATCCATGAGCACGGAATGTCTTTCCATTTCTTTGTGTCTTCTTCAATTTCTTTCAAAAATGTCTTATAGTTTTCAGCATATAAATCCTTCACATCCTTGGTTAAGTTTATTCCTAGGTATTTTATTCTTTTTGCTGCAATTGCAAAAGGAATTGTTTTTTCTATCTCTTTTTCTGAGATTTCATTGTTGGTATATAGGAAAGCAATGGACTTTTGTACGTTGATTTTATAGCCAGCAACTTTACTATATTCATTGATTGTTTCTAATAGCTTTTTGGTGGAGTCTTTAGGGTTTTCTATGTATAGCATCATGTCATCTGCAAAGAGTGACAATTTAACTTTTTCATTCCCAATTTGGATGCCTTTTATTTCTTTCTCTTGCCTGATAGCTCTGGCGAGGACTTCCAACACTATGTTGAAAAGCAGAGGTGATAGGGGACAACATTGTCGTGTTCCTGAACGTAGAGCAAAGGGCTTCAGCTGTTCACCATTAATTATGAGGTTAGCTGAGGGCTTGTCGTATATGGCCTTTATTATGTTGAGGTATTTTCCTTCTATACCAATTTTAGTAAGTGTTTTAATCATAAATGGTTGTTGTATCTTATCAAATGCTTTTTCTGCATCAATTGATAGAATCATATGATTTTTGTCCTTTATTTTGATTATGTGATGTATCACATTGATGGATTTGCGAATGTTGAACCATCCTTGTGCCCCGGGGATGAACCCCACTTGGTCGTGATGAATAATCTTTTTAATGCATTGTTGTATTCTATTTGCTAGAATTTTGTTTAGGATTTTAGCATCTGTATTCATCAGAGATATAGGTCTGTAGTTTTCTTTTTTTGTGTTGTCCTTACCAGGTTTTGGTATCAGGGTAATGTTGGCCTCATAAAATGAGTTAGGGAGTACTGAGTCTTCTTCAATTTTTTGGAAGAGTTTGAGCAGGATTGGTATTAGATCCTCTTTGAAGGTTTGGTAGAATTCACTGGTGAAGCCATCTAGTCCAGGACTTTTGATTTTGGGAAGGTTTTTGATGACTGATTCAATTTCGTTACTGGTGATCGGCCTGTTAAGATTTTCCAGTTCTTCATGATTCAGCCTTGGAAGGCTACATGTTTCTAAGAACTTGTCCATTTCTTCTAAGTTATTAAATTTGGTGGCATGTGGTCCTTCATAGTATTCTTGGATAATCCTTTGTATTTCTGTGGTGTCCGAGATAACTTCCCCTTTTTCATTTCTGATTTTGTTGATTAGTGTCTTCTCTCTTTTTATCTTAGTGAGTCTAGCCAAGGGTTTGTCGATTTTGTTAATCTTTTCAAAGAACCAGCTTTTTGCCACATTAATTTTTTCTATTGTCTTTTTGTTCTCTATTTCAATTAGTTCTCCTCTGATTTTTGTTATTTCCTTTCTTCTGCTGACCTTGGGTTTCGCTTGTTCTTCTTTTTCTAGTTTTTTAAGGTGTAACATGAGGTTATCTATTTGGGATTTTTCTTGTTTCTTGAGATAGGCCTGTAATGATATAAATTTCCCTCTTAAAACTGCTTTCGCGGCATCCCAAAAATTTTGGTAGGATGTATTTTCATTGTCATTTGTTTCTATGTATCTTTTGAGCTCTCCTCTAATTTCTTCTTTGACCCAGTCGTTCTTTAAAAGTATGTTGTTTAATCTCCATGTATTTGTGTTTTTTCCTGCTTTCTTTTTGCAGTTGATATCCAATTTCAAAGCTTTGTGATCAGAGAATATGCTTGGTATGATTTCAATCTTCTTAAATTTGCTGAGGCTGATTTTGTGTCCCAATATATGGTCTATCCTTGAGAATGTTCCATGTACACTAGAAAAGAATGTATAGTCTGATGTTTTAGGATGAAGTGCTCTATATATGTCAATTATGTTCAATTCATCTAATGTGTCATTTAGGGCTGCGATTTCGTTATTTATCTTCTGTTTGGATGATCTATCCATAGCTGTCAATGATGTATTTAAGTCCCCTAGTATAATTGTGTTTTGGTCAATTTCTCCCTTTAGTTCTGTTAGTAGCTGATTGGTATATTTCGGTGCTCCCTGATTGGGGGCATAAATATTGATGACTGTTATGTCTTCTTGTTGTATAGTCCCCTTTACCATTATGAAATGTCCATCTTTGTCTCTTGTTATCTTTTTCACCCTGAAGTCTGTTTCATCGGAAATCATTATGGCTACACCTGATTTTTTCTGGGTACCATTTGCTTGAAGTGTCAATTTCCACCCTTTCACTTTGAGTCTATGCTTGTCCTTGTAGCTGAGATGTGTCTCTTGTAGGCAGCATATGGTTGGGTTTGGTTTTTTGATCCAATCTGCTACTCTGTGTCTCTTTATTGGTGAGTTCAGTCCATTTACATTTAGGGTGATTATTGATATGTGAGGATTTCCTGTCATTCTGTCTTTAGTTTTCTGGTAAGGCTGTGTCTCCATTGTTTCTTTGCCTTTTTGTTGTTGTCCGTTATTTCTGTGTGGTAGTATTCTATGATGTTTCCCTCTGTTTCTTCTTTTATTACAGTATATATTTCAGATTTGGATGTTTTTTGAGTGGTTACCCTTGAGTTTATGTAAAAGAAAGTTTGATATTTAGAGTATTCCAGTTTCTTCAGTACGCTTACTTTCTCTATTCCCATATTCCAGTTCAGGCCTTTACGCTCCCCCTTTTTATGTTTCGGTTGCCACAAGTTGTCCCTGTTGATGGTGGTCTAATAGCCTCCTTTAGTATTTCTTGTAGTGCAGGTCGTGTATTAGAAAATTCCCTCAGCTTCTGGATGTCTGGAAAGGTCTTTATTCCTCCTTCATATCTAAAGGAGATCTTTGCTGGATATATTATTCTTGGCTCATGATTTCTCTCTTTCAATAGTTTGAATATTTGGTTCCATTCCCTCCTAGCTTGTAGAGTTTCTGCTGAAAAATCTGATGATAATCTAATGGGCTTTCCCTTGTAAGTTACCGTCTTCTTTTCCCTGGCTGCCTTGAGGATTCTTTCTTTATCATTGATTTTAGAGAGCTTCAATACAATGTGCCTTGGTGAAGGCCTGTTGGGATTGAGGTAATTAGGTGTTCTATTTGCTTCTTGGATTCGAGGATCCAGTTCTGTCCACAAGTTTGGGAAGTTCTCATCGACGATTTGTTTGAATATATTCTCTGTTCCCTTCCCTCTTTCTTCTCCTTCTGGTATACCCATTATTCTTATATTGCTCTTTCTGATGGAGTCAGAAAGTTCTTGTAGAGTTCTTTCATTTCTTTTAAGTCTCAAGTCTCTTTCTTCTTCCCTCTGTGTAAATTCCAGGTTCCTATCTTCGATGTCACTGATTCTTTCCTCCATCTGGTCAACTCTACTACCTAAGCTGGATATTTTATTGTTAATTTCTTCTATTGAGTTCTTAATCTCCAGAAATTCTATTTGGTTCTTTTTCCAGATTTCAATCTCTTTTGTAAAATGCTCATGGTGTTCTTTGATTGTGTTTCTGAGTTCATTAAACTGCCTTTCTGTGTTTTCTTGCATCTCGTTCAGTTTTTTCAGAATTGCTATCTTGAATTCTCTGTCATTTAAATCACAAAGGTCCATATCTCTAAGTTCCTTTTCTGGAGACTTTTCACTTTCTTTCTGAGGTATCTTGTTGCCTTGGTTATTCATGGCAATCACTGATTTACTATTTCTCTTCCTAGACATCTACAGGAGTGTCTTCTGCAACAGGTTGATAGGTATGCAAAGAGCTTTTGGAGTTCCAAAGCTCTTTCTGCACCAGATTCAGAGTTTGTTTGTTTCAGCAGTTCTGTTTACTCTTGCAGGGATCCGCCGAGATAGGTGGGGCCAGGGGCGGGGTGAGTTGTGAGAGGTGGCCCAGAGCAATGGCGGCGACCACCACCACAGCCAGTCCTGCTTCCACAGCTCCCTCCCCTTTGCCGGAACTAGTTGAGCTGCGAATCTGTGTCTGCGGTCCACAGTTCTCAGAGCAGCAAATATTCTGTCCTTTGATCCGACACTGCTACTTTATCGCTTCTAGCACCGGGCAGGTGGGGGCGGGGCGAGCTCTGGTAGAGTAGGGAGGGGGCGGCTAGTCTCCGTGCCTAGGGCTTCCGTTCTCCGCTGGCAGTGAGGGCTTAAACCACCGATTTCAGCCCTCTTCCCTCAGTCTTTGCTCCGAGGTCTGCCGTGAGCGAGCGTTGGGTTCAGCGGTTTTGTATGCTGCCCCCTCAGTCCTGTGGGCCGTAAGCGGAGCCCTAGCAGTCCGAGTCCTTCCCTCTCCCGCAGCTGCGGAAGATCCAGGCGCAGCGGGCTCCGAGCACTGAGCTAGGTCTGTGTCCTGCGCCCGCGCGGCTCCGTCTCCGCACTTCTCCTCTCCCTCCTCCCCCGCTCGCGCGATTCACCCACCTGGAGGTGAATTCAGTAGTCGGCCTCTTCGTCTTGCCTGTCTGCTGTGCAAGGAGTCCTTTGTGGAGTTATTGTTGTCCGATTCGTTGTAAATTTCAGGGGAGCGTTACAGAGGCTCACCTCACGCCGCCATTTTTTTTTTATCTTCTCTGTGTTAGGTCTTATGCTTAAGTCTTTCATCCATTTTGAATCAATTTTGGTACATGGTGACAGATAGCAGTCCAGTTTCATTCTTTTGCATGTGGCCATCCAATTCTCCCAGCACCATTTATTGAAGAGGCTGTCTTTCCTCCATTGTATGTTTTTAGCTTCTTTGTCAAAAATTATCTGTCCATATTTATGTGGCTTTATTTCTGGGTTCTCAATTCTATTGCATTAATCTATGTGTCTGTTTTTCTGCCAATACAATGCTGTTTTGATTATTGTAGCCCTGCAGCACAAGCTAAAGTCAGGGAGTGTGATACTCCAGTATTGTTCTTTTTTCTTAAGATTGCTTTGGCTATTCGGGGTCTTTTGTGGTTCTAAACAAATCTGATGATTTTTTTGTTCTATTTCTTTAAAAAGTGCCATTGGGATTTTGATGGGGATTGCATTAAATCTGTATATTGCTTTGGGTAATATGGCCATCTTAACTATGTTGATTCTTCCAATCCATGAGCACAGAATGTCTTTCCATTTCTTTGTGTCTTCTTCAATTTCTTTCAAAAATGTCTTATAGTTTTCAGCATATAAATCCTTGGTTAAGTTTATTCCTAGGTATTTTATTCTTTTTGCTGCAATTGCAAAGAGAATTGTTTTTTGTATTTCTTTTTCTGAGATCTCATTGTTAGTATAAAAAATGCAATGGACTTTTGTACGTTGATTTTGTAGCCAGCAACTTTACTGTATTCGTTGATTGTTTCTAACAGCTTTTTGATGGAGTCTTTAGGGTTTTCTATACATAGCATCATGTCATCTGCAATGAGTGACAATTTACCTTCTTCATTCCCAATTTGGATGCCTTTTATTTCTTTCTCTTGCCTGATGGCTCTGGCAAGGACTTCCAACACTATGTTGAAAAGCAGAGGTGATAGGGGACAACCTTGTCGTGTTCCTGAACGTAGAGCAAAGGGCTTCAGTTTTTCATCATTCATTATGAGATTAGCTGAGGGCTTGTCATATATGGCCTTTATTATGTTAAGGTATTTTCCTTCTATACCTATTTTATTAAGTGTTTTAATCATAAATGGATATTGTATCTTGTCAAATGCTTTTTCTGCATCAATGGATAGAATCATATGATTTTTGTCCTTTATTTTGTTTATGTGATGTATCACATTGATGGATTTGCGGATGTTGAACCATCCTTGTGCCCCGGGGATGAACCCCACTCGGTCGTGATGAATAATCTTTTTAATGCATTGTTGTACTTGATTTGCTAGAATTTTGTTTAGGATTTTTGCATCAGTATTCACCAGAGATATTGGTCTGTAGTTTTCTTTTTTTGTGTTGTCCTTACCAGGTTTTGGTATCAGGGTAATGTTGGCCTCATAAAATGAGTTAGGGAGTACTGACTCTTCTTCAATTTTTTGGAAGAGTTTGAGCAGGATTGGTATTAGATCCTCTTTGAAGGTTTGGTAGAATTCACTAGTGAAGCCATCTGGTCCCGGACTTTTTCTTTTGGGAAGGTTTTGGATGACTGATTCAATTTCGTTACTGGTGATTCATCTGTTTAGATCTTCCAGTTCTTCATGGTTCAGCCTGGGAAGGTTATATGTTTCTAAGAACTTGTCCATTTCTTCTAGGTTATTAAATTTTGTGGCGTATAGTCCTTCATAGTATTCTTGCATAATCCTTTGTATTTCTGTGGTGTCCGTGATAACTTCCCCTTTTTCATTTCTGATTTTGTTAATTAGTGTCTTCTCTTTTTTTTATCTTAGTGAGTCTAGCCAAGGGTTTGTCGATTTTGTTAATCTTTTCAAAGAACCAGCTCTTTGTCACATTAATTTTTTCTATTGTCTTTATATTCTCTATTTCATTTAGTTCTGCTCTGATTTTTGTATTTCCTTTCTTCTGCTGACCTTGGATCTCACTTGTTCTTCCTTTTCTAGTTCTTTAAGTTGGAACGTGAGGTTATTTATTTGGGATTTTTCTTGTTTCTTGAGATAGGCCTGTAATGATATAAATTTCCGTCTTAAAACTGCTTTCGCTGCATCCCAAAGATTTTGGTAGGATGTATTTTCATTGTCATTTGTTTCTATGTATCTTTTGAGCTCTCCTCTAATTTCTTCTTTGACCCAGTTGTTCTTTAAAAGTATGTTGTTTAATCTCCATGTTGTTGCGGTTTTTTTCCTGCTTTCTTTTTGCAGTTGAAAATCAATTTCAAAGCCTTGTGATCACAGAATATGCGTGGCATGATTTCAATTTTCTTAAATTTGCTTAGGCTGATTTTAGGTCTATCCTTGAGAATGTTCCATGTACACACGAAAAGAATGTATAGTCTGATGTTTTAAGATGAAGTGCTCTATATATGTGAATTATGTCCAATTCATCTAATGTGTCATTTAGGGCTGCGATTTCGTTATTTATTTTCTGTTTGGATGATCTATCCATAGCTGTCAATGATGTATTTATTCCACTAGTATAATTATGTTTTGGTCAATTTCTCCCTTTAGTTCTGTTAGTAGCTGATTGGTATATTTCGGTTCTCCCTGATTGGGGGCATAAATATTGATGACTATTATGTCTTGTTGTATAGTCCCCTTTACCATTATGAAATGTCCATCTTTGTCTATTACTATCTTTTTCACCCTGAAGTCTGTTTCATCTGATATCATTATGGCTACACCTGATTTTCTCTGGGTACCATTTGCTTGGAGTGTCAACTTCTACCTTTTCACTTTGAGTCTTTGCTGTTCCTTGTAGCTGAGATGTGTCTCTTGGAGACAGCATATGGTTGGGTTTAGTTTTATGATCCAATCTGCTATTCTGTGTCTTTTTATTGGTGAGTTCAGTTTATTTATATATAGGGTGATTATTGATACATGAGGATTTCTTGTCATTCTATCTTTAATTTTCTGGTAAGGCTGTGTCTCCATTGTTTCTTTGCCTTTTTGTTGTTGTTTATTATTTCTGTGTGGTGGTATTGTATGATGTTTTCCTCTGTTTCTTCTTTTATTACAGTACATATTTCAATTCTGGATTTTTTTGAGTGATTACCCTTAATTTTATGTAAAATAAATTTGATATTTAGACTATTCCATTTTCTTCAGCGCACTTACTTTCTCCGTTTCCATATTCCGGTTCAGGTCTTTACTCTCCCCCTTTTTATGTTTCGGTTGCCACAAGTTGTCCCTGTTGATGGTGGTCGAATAGCTTCCTTTAGTATTTCTTGTAGTGCAGGTCATGTATTAGAAAATTCCCTCGGCTTCTGTATGTCTGAAAAGGTCTTTATTCCTTTTTCATATTAAAGGATATCTTTGCTGGATATATTATTCTTAGCTCATAATTTCTCTCTTTCAATAGTTTGAATATTTGGTTCCATTCCCTCCTGGCTTGTAGAATTTCTGCTGAAAAATCTGATGATAATCGAATGGGCTTTCCTTTGTAGGTTACCGTCTTCTTTTCCCTGGCTGCCTTGAGGATCTTTCTATGTCGTTAATTTTAGACAGCTTCAATACAATGTGCCTTGGAGAAGGCCTGTTGGGATTGAGGTAATTAGGTGTTCTATTTGCTTCTTGGATTCGAGGATCCAGTTCTGTCCACAAGTTTGGGAAGTTCTCATCAACAATTTGTTTGAATATATTCTCTGTTCCCTTCCTCTTTCTTCTCCTTCTGGTATGCCCATTATTCTTATATTGCTCTTTCTGATGGACTCAGAAAGTTCTTGTAGAGTTCTTTCATTTCTTTTTAGTCTCAAGTCTCTTTCTTCTTCCATCCATGTAATTTCCAAGTTTCTATCTTCGATGTCACTGATTCTTTCCTCCATATGGTCAACTCTACTACCTAAGCTGGCTAATTCATTCTTAATTTCTTCTATTGAGTTCTTAATCTCCACAAACTCTATTTGGTTCCTTTTAAAATTTCAATCTCTTTTGTAAATGCTCATGTTGTTCTTTGATAGTGTTTCTGAGTTTATTAAACTGCCTTTCTGTGTTTTCTTGTATCTCATTGAGTTTTCTCAGAACTGTAAACTTGAATTCTCTGTCATTTAAATCACATATTTCCATGTCTTTAAGTTCCTTTTCTGGATACTTTTCACTTTTTTTCTGAGCTGTCCTGTTGCCTTTGTTACTCGTGGCATTATTGATTTATTATATCTCTTCCTAGACATCTACAGGAGTGGCTTCTGCAATAGGTTGGTAGGAAGAGGTCTTTCTTTTGTTTTCCAATACTTGTTGGTAGAATGTTTTATTTTCTCTCCAACTGCAGCCTTTTTTTCTCTCTCACACGGTAGTGCTATGTTCTCTCTGCACTCTTTCAGCTTCTCACAGAATGGTGGGATTCCCTGCTAGATAGGCTTCTCGTTCTTAATAGTTTGCCTGGGTCACAGGGTGCAGTGTCTGTGTGGGTATGCGGAGAGCTTTTGAAGTTCCAAAGCTTTTTCTGCACCAGATTCAGAGCCCATATGTTTCAGCAGTTTTGTTTACTCCTGTAGGTGTCCACCCAAATAGGTGGGGCCAGAGGCGGGGTGAGTTGTGAGAGGTGGCCCAGAGCAATGGCGGCGACCACCACCACAGCCGGTCCTGCTTCCACAGCTCCCTCCCCTTTGCCGGAACTAGTTGGGCTACAAATCTGTGTCTGCAGTCCACAGTTCTCAGAACTGCAAATATTCTGTTCTTTTGATCTGACACTGCTATTGTTCTGCTTCTAGCACTGGGCAGGTGGGAGCGAGCGAGCTCTGGGAGGGTAGGGAGGGGGCGGCTAGTCTCAGTGCCTAAGGCTTCCATTCTCTGCTAGGCAGTGAGGGCTTAAACCACTGTTTTCAGCCTTCTTCCCTCAGTCTTTGCTCCAAAGTGAGTGTTGGGTTCATCTGTGTTATATGCTGTCCCCTCAGCTCTGTGGGCCATAAATGGAGCTCTAGCAGTCCGAGTCCTACCCCCTCCCGCAACTGTGGTAGTTCCGGGATGCCGCGTGCTCGGAGCACTGAGCTAGGTCTTCGTCCTGCGCCCGTGGGGCTCTGTCTCCGCATTTCACTTTTCCCTACTCCCCCGCTCACTAGATTTGCCCACCTTTAGTTGAATTCAGTAGTGGACCTCTTTGTCTTGCCTGTCTGTTGTGCAGGGAGTCCTTTGTGGAGTTATAGTTGTTCGATTCGTGGTAAATTCCAGGGGAGATCTACAGAGGCTCACCTCATGCCGCCGTTTTGATTACTCTGTGACTTTTTATTAGTGAGTTCAGTCCATTTACATTTAGGGTGATTATTGATATATGAGGATTTCCTATCATTTTAGCTTTTGTTTTCTGGTGGCTCAATGTCTTTATTTTTTCTTTGCTTTTTTGTTGAAGAATACCCAACTTTTAGTAAAGGCTTCTAAATGCCAGTCCTGAACCAAAGCTTTTGTCCTCAGTTCTAGAAGAACCCCCACCCCATGCTCAGAATATCTGGTGAGGGGAAGACTTAAGGAAAGTTTACCAGGGCCAGCCCAGTGGCTCAGGTGATTGGATCACTGTGCTCCTAACACTGAGGTCACCGGTTCAATTTCCCACCTGGGCCAATGAGCTGCACCCTCTACTGCTAAGATTGTGAACAACTGCTGTCCCTGGAGCTGGTCTGCTGTGAGCTGCCCAAGGTTGGTGTGGGTTGCTGAGCACTGCCGTGGGCTACTGTGTGCTGCCATGAGTGTCTGGTTGCCAGCATGAGTGGTCAACAGCCAGTGTGAGTAACCAGTAGCCAGCATGAGTTGCCGTGGGCTGTCGTGGGCTGCTGTGTGCTGCCATGGGCTACTGTGTGCTGCCATGAGTGGCTGATGGCCAGCATGAGTGGCCGGCAGCAGGTAAGAGCTGCTTTGAGCTGCTGTGAGCTGCTTTGAGCCGACTGAGGACTGGCGACCGACTGCCCCAGCCAGGGGGAGTGCAACACTCATAAGACCAGCATGGGCCAGGGAGCTGTGACCTACACAACTAGACTGAGAAACAACAGCTTGAACCAGAGTTGGGGGAGTGGGGAAGGGGATTAAGGGAGGGAAAAATTTACCAAATGCAAGGCATTGCTCAGAGTAGTTTTATATTCAATCCTCCCCGCATCCTTGTGAAATACTACTGAAGTGTGAATAATATCTGCAAAGTAGGTGCTATTATCGTCTCCATTTTACACATGAGGAAACTGAAAGCACCTGTTAAGTGACCTGCCGAAGATAACACAGCATACAAGTGGCACAACTGGAATGTGAACCTAGGCACTCTGACACCAGTATATGACCTTTTAACCACCTTGCTATACTTTCTATCTCAACTATGCCAGTGGAGAATGGTATCAATTATAGCTACCAATTGCTGAACATCTGCAATGTATCTCATTTTTTCTTTATGAGAATTCTATGACTTTGGTATGATGATTCACAATTTATCCCTAAGAAAACTGAGGATCAGAGAGATTAATTGACCTACCAAGACCATGTAACGAGTAAGTGGCAGAGCAGGGTGGGGACTCCACAGACTATGTTTTCCCCATCACTCTTGCTGCCCCAAGTGCATCAGGAGACCAGAAGGGAGCAAGATCACTGTGGTCAATAGAGAGGGCTAATGAGCATGGAGGACGTGTGAGGTCAGATTTTTAGAACATTAAGTTGCAGGGTGGTTCTGCCTAATACCTCCCAACATGCTCCCTCCCTACTAAAAACCCTCCTCTGCCTAAACATTTGATTCCACTAACTCCACCTGCCATAATGCTCAGCAGGTGCTACCAGCTTCTGCCCCAGGCCCTCAGCTGACATCCTGTGTTTACACAGGAATCCCTGTGTCTGGAATGCTCCTGGAGGCCCAGCCCCACGGGGGCCAGGCAGTTGAAGGAAAGATGCTGGTCCTTGTCTTCTCTGTGGCTGAAGGCACAGGGGAAACCACATTCTCCTGGCACAAAGAGGACATGAAGGAGAGTCTGGGGAGGAAAAGTCAGTGTTCCCAGTGATCAGAGCTGGAGATCCTTGTTATCAGAGAGAGCCGTGCTGGGGGATACTACTGTACAGCTGACAATAGCCATGACCTCATCCAGAGTGAGACAATGAACATCACTGTGAGAAGTAAGTAGCACTCTCTTAATTAGCCAGCAATTCCCAGTGAGGGTCAGTTTCCTTGTGTGGCAGTGAAGATGTTCCAAGAATGACAAGGAACAGGGCCATGAAGACGTTAAGAAAGAACATGGTAGTATTGTCATTGCAATGATGGTGGTGGTGGTTACAATGCAACATTGGCAGAGGAATTAAAGGAAGATGACAAGGGGAAACACAAGGCAGGTTACATGGTATGACCGTATTCTCCAGAATTCCTCACTAGAGGTCATCAAAGCTCTGCTGGAACTGTCTCTGCAGCATTAGATTCAGAGGTACTACAATGGGAAAGAATCTATGGGGCTGGAGAGATACTGTGAGAACACTAAGTGAGGATATGGTGGGCTATATGTCTGTACCACCAGAAGGCACCCTCTTTAATGGGCCTTACTGCCTCTGTCAATTCCAGTGTCACATCCTTTCTTCACCATCAGGGCTCGAGGGGTCCAGGTCTTCATTGGGGACATTGGCTTCACTGTGAAAACAAGAGCGCATCTTCATCCCCCCCCCCATTCCATACTGATTTTATCATGAAAATATCCCCTTGGGGAACATCTCAGTGCCTTTTGGAGGAGGAGTGTCCTTCAAGCTCTCTCTGACCACAGAGCATTCTAGGAACTACTCCTGTGAGGCTGACAATGGCCTGGTGGCCCAGTGCAGTAAGATGGTGGCACTCAACATCACAGGTAGAACATGTCCAATATTTCCTTCCAGAGGACCAATTGCAATTGTGCCAAGCAATGGCTTATGTGTCCTTTCCACTGGATATTCCTGTCCCTCAGGAAATCAGAGTTAAACGAGAGAGTCCATCTACTCTTCCAGGCTTTCCTTTTCATTGGTCTTAACAACAGCATCACTGGCCTACCACTTCCCCTTCCTGTTTCCCTTTCACTTTACATTATCAGATATGTGTGAAATAGGTACTATTTGTAGGGCAATGTACTGGGATTAAGTTAGCATTGAGAGTGGGGCAAGTGAGGCCTGGATAGAGGAGGGAGACACCCCTGAGAAAAATAAGGAAAGATCCTTGAACACTCAGAGCTCACAGTGAGCAAGGAGGTACAACTAAGCTTCATAAATAGTTAATAAAAATATAGAAAAAAACATGAACAAACCAGCTTCTGGAATTCAAAACTTTCCTAGGATTAGCCCTTTTAATCTCCATAGCAACTCTCATTTTACAAATGAATAAATGAAGTTTAAATCAAATCATTTGCCCAAGTCACACAGCTAATAGGTACAAAGATGGAAGTTTAGGGTAGGGTTACCAGAATCAAGAAACTGCGTTCTTTGCCACTATTTTAATATATCATGATAGTTATATTTTTTCGTTAATTTATTATTGTAGAAAAGTGCATTAATAGGTTTGCTAATATATAATCATTGAATTCCTGCTATAAACCTTTCTTAGTTATCATGTCATCATAGGTAATAGCTACAACATGCTAATATTTTATTTCATATTTGCCTCTTAATTTATAGGTGAGTTTTCTTTTTTGAGCTATACTCATCTAGTTTTGGTTCTAAAGATAGTTCAGCCTCATAAGAATGATTTCAGAAGCTTTCCATATTTCCTGTGCTTTGCAGAAGTTTAAAACAATATTGGAATTATCTGTTACTTGAAAAGTCTTTGGAACAAGGCCAAACAATTTTCTGAGCCTGGTAGATTTTTACCTCTATTTTCAAACCCTTTTTATTAGTCTTTTCAAATTTTCTATCCTTTGTTAAGATAATTTGAATGTTTTACCACAAAATTCGGGAATTTTATCTAGATTTTCAAATTTATCACATAATGTTGGCCGTAGTATTATTAAATTTTTAAACAGCTTTCATATTTGTGGTTATACTCTCTTCACATTTCTGATTTGTTTCTGTGATCTCTTAGAATTTCTTAATAAGATTTGCCAGAGGTTTGTCTATTTTATTGCTCTTTTTAAAGAGCCAGAGTTAGTTATTTTTTACATTAGTTTTAGGTGTACAAAGCTACATAATACTTAGACATTTACACCCTTCACAAAGTAATAACCCCCCTACCCCAAGCTACTACCCCTCTGACATCTTATATAACTGTAGCCATGTTAGTTTGTAGTATTCAAATCTATTTGGTTTTTGGTTTTCTGATTCATTTATTTCTTTTTTCATCTTCAGTATGTCTTTTCTCCTTTTGTTTACAGTTTATTTCATGTTGTTCTTTCTTTAATTTCTTAAGCAAATGCTTATTCATTTTTCATCTTTATTTGTTTTCTAGTAAATGAATTTAAAACTGTTTTCTAAATACCACTTTCATCTCGTTCTACAAGTTTTGATGTACATATATTTTAATTTGTTTAATTTGTAAAATATGGATAATACGCATTTTCATTTTCTGTAACTTGAGACTTACAGTTTCTTATGAATATATTTTATTTTGATCTTTTTTTAAAAATTGGGGAATATTGGGGAACAGTGTGTTTTTCCAGGACTCATCAGCTCCATGTCAAGTCGTTGCTGTTTTTTTCAATGCAGTTGTGGGAGGCGCAGCTCACTGGCCCATGTGGGACTTGAACTGGAGACCTTGGTGTTATGAGCACCATGCTCTAACCACTGAGCAAAGCAGCCACCCAATCCTTTTAAAAAAATAATTTCTTATAGATTTTTAAGATTATACTTGTGATAAAATTTTATCAAAGAATATGGTCTGCATAATTTTTACTTTTGGCAACTTACTGAGAATTTCTTTATGGGCTAACATACAGTCAACATTTTTGTAAATGCTATATGTGGAATTTGAAAATAATGTGAATTTTCTCTTTTAGATATACCAAATTAAGTTCAGTATTTATTTTTTTATTAAATTAAGCTAGTTGCTTGATTTATTCAGTCTCTATCGAGTCTTACATATGTTTGATCTTTTCAATCTATTAATTTTTGAGAATCATATTTATATCATTACCCATAATTATTCCAAGTTTACATTTTTGCAGGGGCTTTGCCATGAACTTGGTAACTAACTGTGTAAGATGGGTAATTTTGATTGCAAATGACAGAAATCCCATACAAACTTCACAAAAAAATAAGTGAAGTTGGCAAGATGGGTCAGGAATAGACATGGCTTAATGTGTGACTGGATTCAAGAGTTCTGTCTTTGCCTCCCCTCTTTACTCTGGATTTCTCCATTAGCTTAATTCTTAGACAGACAAAGCTGGCCACTGACAGCTCTAGGCTTACATTCCTCCTTTCTGCTAGAGATCCTAGAAGAAAGAGTCTCTTTAAAAGCAACTCCAGTATAAAACAAACAAGCTGGCAACAAATAAACAGGCAGAGATTAGAGGTTAACCAGTCTGTGATGTGTTCACCCACTGTGATTGGTGGGCCTGTGATTGGTGAAGTGATCCACAGAGTGTAGTATAGTTTTCAAAAGGAAAATGAATAACTCAATTGACCTAAAGTCTTTCTCTATTCTAGGCATCAGTCTCCATTTCTAAGAAAGACATAGTTCAAGACTTCTCTTTTTCCAAGATCTTTTTGAGCTCATGAGAATCAAACCATAAGTCCTCACACTTTTTTATCATCAGAAAGCAAAGACTCTTTTCCCAGGTGTCTTTGAGCGGGTGTCCTTGGTGGGACGGGATGCTGTTAAGAGATGATAATGAAGTGGGAAAGAGCCAACGCTCTGTGATTCTCTACTTCAGTAAGCCCCCTACTCCCTATACCACACATCTCCACCACCATCAAACAACCATTCTAACACTGGGCTCCCACCTTAAATCCTCTTGATGAATGGTCTTCACTGCTGTGAAGTGCAGGTGGAGATGGAACAGGAAAGTCACTGGGGCACTGTATGTGATGATGGCTGGAACATGAAGGAAGTGGCCATGGTGTGCTGGGAGCTGAACTGTGGTACAGCGGACCATAAACCTGAAGGCATGTCGTATCCACCAGTGGCAGAAAAGAACCAAATTGTGTTTATTCATCTATCTCTGTGCAATGGTATAGAAGAGGCACTGGATGAATGTGAGCAGTTTGACATTTTTGACTGTGGCATGATGAGGATGCAGGTAAAGTATGTGAAGGTGGGTAATGGCAGGGTCTGGAGGTTAAGAATTAGCTAATTCAGCACAGAGGGCCTTCCCTATGCTACCACCACCAATTCATTTACTATTCACCATTGCCCCTTCCCCCTTCAGAACCACTCACCCATTCTACATTAGAATGTGGTCAGGACAACACCATTAGTTCATGTTAATGAACTAATGGGTCATAAAAACTCTCCTATTTGTTCTATTATAAGCACATATCTGCCAACTCAAAAGATAAAACACTGATATTTTCATGACCATGAGTTGGAGCATAATTCCAGAAAAATAATTATAAAACCATAGAATTAAACAATTTTAGTGATTTTAAATCAGTCACACTGCACAGCAATTTTGAGAAAGAAGAACAAATCTGGAGGTATCATGCTACCTGATATCTAACTATATATACTACAAGGTTATAGTAATCAAAACAGCACGGTACTGGCATAAAAACAGACACATGGATCAATGGAACAGAATAGAGAGTCCAGAAATAAACCCACACCTATATGGTCAATTAATCTATAACACAGGAGGCAAAAATATGCAATGGAGTAAAGACAGTCACTTCAATAAATGGTGCTGTGTAAAGTGGACAGATAAATGCAAAAAAAATGAATGAATGAAAAAAACTAGACCACTTTCTTACACCTTATACAATAATAAACTCAAAATATATTAAAGACTTAAATGTAAAATTTGAAACCATAAAACTCCTAGAAGAAGATGTGGTATATGTACACAATGGAATGCTATTCTGCCATAAGAAAAGATGAAATAGTGTCATTTGTGACATGGATGGATCTTGAGATTATGCTAAGCAAAATAGTCAACATAAAAAGTTGAGAACCATATGATTTTACTGATTTGTGGGATATAAAACTGAAAGCAACAAAGAAACAAGACAAAGAAACAAAAATTCATAGACAGAGACAATAGTTTAGTGGTTATCAGAGGTTAAGGGGAGAGAGGGGGTGGCAGATGAAGGAAATGGGATCAAATATATGGTGATGGAAGGAGAACTGACTCTGGGTGGTGAACACACAATGTGATATATAGATGATGTATTACAGAATTGTATACCTGAAACCTAGGTAACTTTACTAACCATCATCAGACCAATAAACTTTAATTAAAAAAAACTAAAATGTTTTTGCACAACAAAGGAAACCACAAAGAAAACAAAAAGACAGCCTACTGAATGGGAGAAGATATTTGCCAATAATACTTCTAACAAGGGGTTAATATCCAAAATGTACTAAGACTCATACAACTTAACCCCCCTAAAAACAAACAATCCAATTAAAAAATAGACAGAGGACCTGGACCTGAATAAACATTTCTGCAAAGAGGACATACAGATGGCCAATAAACATATGAAAAGATGTTCATTGTCACTAATCATTAGAGAAGTGCAAATTAAAACCTTAATGAGATAGCACCTCACACCCTTCAGAATGTCTATCATCAATAAATCAACAAACAACAAATGTTGGCGAGAATGTGGATAACAGGGAGTTCTCACCCACTGTTGCTGGGATTGCAAATTGGTGCAGCCACTATGGAAAACAGTATGGAAGTTCTTCAAAAAATTAAAATTAGAACTCCCATATAGCCCAGCAACTTCACTTCTGGGTATTTATCCAAAGAAATCCAACACACTGATTTGAAAAGATATATGCATCTCTATGTTTATTTCAGCATTGTTTTGTAATAGCCAAGATATGAAAACAACCTAACAACCTAGACAATTGGATAAAGAAGATATACATATATACATATATATATGTATATATGTATATATACGTATACATATATATACACATATATACATATACATATAAATACATACATATGTATATATATACACATATACATTTACTCAGCCATAAAAGGAAATGAAATCTTCCATTTGCAAAAATGGAAGGACTTGGAAGGTATTATGTTAAGTTAAATATGTCAAGCAGAGAAAAACAAATACCATATGATTTCACTTATATGTAGAATCTAAAGAACAAAATAAACAAAACACAAACGGACTCATATATACATGAACAAAGTGATGGTTGCCAGAAGAGAGTGGGGTTGGGGGATTGGGTGAAAAAGGTGAAGAGATTAAGACGTACAAATTGGAAGGCACAAATTAGTCATGGGGATATAAAGTACAGCATAGAGAATATAGTCAATAATGTTTTGTAGTGACAGGTGGGTACTTATCAGGGGGATGACTTCATAAGTTATATAAATGTCTAATTGCTACGTTGTTTAACTGAAACTAATATAATATTTAATGGCAACTAATTGAAAAATAAAATTAATAAGTTTAAAAAAAGTCCAGGTCACACTGCTTATATTGTTCTATAATCCCATCAGCACTTTTGAGTTCTCTTCCCTAAACAACTCTATGCATCAAAATGAATCCAAAAATAGGAGGAGTGCTGGGTGGGGAATATCCAGATGTTTTTTCTTTCCTGTATTCTAATGGAACAGGGGCTAGAGGGTGGGGGGAATGTTGGAAAAACTTTAGGTCTATCAAGGAAACCAGGTCATAAACTGTAGAGACAGAGCTCCCTGAGGGTGGAGGTAAAATAAAGAAAGCCCACTGCAGACCCCAAAGCCTCCAAAGAGCTTGTGACTGGGTGAAAGTCAGTGAGACTGCTCCCTCAGCTCCAGCTCCAGCTCCAGCCCCAGCCTCAGCCTCAAGCTCTGGTGGAAGATCAGGAGTACAGAAACAGCCTTTGAGAGGGCTGTGATGAGAAGTACATTTAGAACTCTTAGGTCAATGCCCAGTTTTAGGAAGATGTAAAGGCCTGTGCCTCATTCAGAGAAATGGAATCAACATTGGACACTGGAAAGGATCCAGGATTTGGAGTTAACCGTGCAGAGCTTGAGGCCTGCCTTCCCCACTTACCAGCCATATAAAGAGCAAACTTCTCTGAAGCTCATTATCTTTGTCAGAAAAGTATCATCCAGGATAATACTTGGCCCAACATCCTCACAGAGTTGAGACAAGATTATATACTCATCACTCATAAAGACCTGTTGTGAAGAACAAACTGGGAAGAAATCCCAGGAGCCTGCACTAGATTGCAGATTTGGGATGGTCACCATGAGATAAGTGGGTCTGAGGAATGGTGTTGGCCTTCTACCTTATTCTGGGGCTTATTTCTCTGGCAGAGACCCAATGAGTTTGTTTAAACAATTCCTTCCTGGATTGTTTTCTTCTTACCACCTTTACCTTTGCTCTAGAGCATTCTTGTCTAGTTCTTTTTAAAGATTTGGAGACTAGAGACCAGTGTACCTCAGATATTCTCCTTATGGCCTCACTGGCCTGGTTGGTCCAACAGCACCAGATGAGCCATAATACTTTACCTGTGGATCCCTCATCCCTTCAGCAGGACTCTGAACTGCTCTTCTTCGCCAAAGTTTCAACTGTGTTTGCAAATCCCAACTCCAAAAAAAGCCAAGATGGCGAAATTCTCCCTCCAAAAAACTTGTCCCCATTCCCAGCCTTGGTTTTCCCAGTCTTTTCCAGAAGTGGCTGGAGGTCCCAGTACCTTTTTTTTTGGGCAGATGTAGCAGCTCCTGAGATAGAACAAGAAATGGAGAAATGTGAGCATATAAACAGACAAAATAAAATGTGGGTATTTAATTTAATTTCTAAATGACTTAGGAAGAAATTGTAAGAGTAGGTTAGCATAAGAAAGGAAGCCATTTTCTGGATGACCTTAACAGGGTGTGGACCAGATGTCCTTTTTGAAAAGAGCTTATCTTGTTAACTGCCGACTGGGTGGGGTACAAGCCAGCTTATCTTGTCAAATCCCCAGAATGTGGAACAAGCCCATGATATGTATACTCTTTGAAGCTATGGAGAATTACTGGATGCTTTAAAGATGCTATATAAACCCTTGGCTTTGAGTGCTCGGGGTCCTCGTTGAAACCCGCTGCGTCGGGCAGATACTCGGACCCCAGCTAGCTGGAAATAAACCTAGCTGTGTGACTCGCATTATCGCGTGTGTCCTCTGTCCAATTGAGGGGTGGTCGATTCTAGACCTTAACAAAATTAGCTTTAAAAACTTTCTTGGGAGACGTCATAGGAATGGCGGCAGCGGGGCACATTTTCTGAGTTCTCCTCCGGATCTTAATACAAACGGGACATATAACCCATCAAACAACTCTTTGCTCATCACGCAGAACAGCTAAGAGACTCCTAAGAGACTCGTGGAAGGATTACTTGAAGGTGCGCAAATTGGGCGAGCAGGGGAAGAAGGAAGGGAGTGGAGTGAAAACGCGTGGTCTTGTGGTAGAATCAGGTCGGCGGCGGCTGCGGCAGCGGCGGTAAACCGCAGCTCTAAAGACACAGGGAGGTATAGAACACCGAGGATTCCTGTGCTCATCACGCAGAACAGCGGGGAGACTCGTGGAGGAATTACCTTAAGGTGCGTGCTGATTGCGAGCAGGGGAGGAGGCAGGAGAGTGAAGTGGAAGCGCGCTCCCCCCCCCATGGCGGAGCCGAGGCCAGCCGGTGACCTCCGCTGCGGCGCCAATGACGGAGCGGAGACTCGTGGAGGGTTTGCTTTGGGGTGCGCTAGTTGGGCGAGCGGGGGAGGAGCGAGGAGGGCAAGAGGAAACATGTCGCGCGCTCCCCAATCCCCACGGTAGAGCCGTGGCCCTGCAGCTTGTTCACAGCAGCAGCGGCAGGCAGCACCCGGGGCTCTAGAGTCCCACGGGAGCCCAGGGTGCAACAAAGAGCGCAAGGTCCGGAGATGGGCTCTTTCCCTGCGTCCCACAGCTGATCGCTCCCGCTGGGGCAGGCAGCTCGTGTGCCCTAGGGCAGACAAAGAACTCAGACCCCACACCTGGGCGCTTTACCCTACTTTTCGAATCCTCCCCCTGCCCTTCCAGAGACTTAACTGACCCCTGAACGCAGGAGTAGTGTCAGATTACAGAGGGGCGTCTGTGCTCAGGCGCTGGGAAGATCGGCAGCCAGCTCTGACCTTTGGAAGAGGCTGGGAGGAGGGGATTTTCGCTGGATGAGGAGGGAGGAGACTCCCACACCCCCAGCCACCACCTTTTCGGGCCTGCGGGAAGAGTGTGACATGGTTGGCCTGGGAGAGAGAAGACCCCTCCATCCCCAGCCCCTACACTCTCTGCCTGGCCTAGAGCGGGGCAAGGGCAACTGCGGAAGCACTCCCTGAGTTCAGCAGTAGGCAGCAGACGCAGCTCCCGGCTTTTAGCAGCTTAGAGATCTCCGGCCCGCCCCCTCCCACACACCCACGGAAGGAGGGTCCTAAGACTCAGGAGTACTGGGCACAGGGCTGGTGGAGCTACTCTCAGCGTGCATTTGTGCAGGAAAGGACAGAAACTGCACGGTCTCTCTGAAAACTGTCATCCAGACCCCTCAGCCCCTCGCATTTAAATCTACACTCCCAAATTCACTCTGGGCACCAGGTGACCAGCGCTGCCTGCGCAATAGGCAGGGAACTCTTTGGCACAGCAGAAGACAACCTGGAGATTACTTGGTGGGCTTAAGCCAAGACTGGTGCTGCTTACTGTTTTGCTTTGCTTGATGGTTTTGTTTTTTTTCTGCTTGTTGTGATTTGCTTTGTTCTGCCTTTATTTCTTTGATATCTTTGCCTATGTTGAGTGGGAATGGTCAGTTGTATTTTACACGTGAATGTACTTGATTTGTTTTCTTTGTTGTTGTTGTTGTTGTACTTGGTAACTTGATTTGTGCTGAAACTGCCCTAACAGGGCCCAGCTTATGAGGCACAAAATTCAACATATCCAGAAGCCAACTCTGGACCAAACCAGAGTACTACCGGGTTTGACCTACAAGTCACACACCCAGAGGGAATTCTCTGAAGGCACAAGAGCCCATAGAGGCCAAACCTCATTTAAGTGGCCAACCTTCACCCAGCAGAACACCCTGCGGTGGGCAGAGCCAAGTTTCACAACTAGACGGCCTAGGAGTTAAACCCACCTACTCACAAGCAAAAAGCAATTAAAGTTCTTCTTGAACAGGACAATATACTAAACACACGAACCACCTGTGGAGCACATGCAGAGAAGAACGAAGTAGTCCAAGTCACATATAAAGGACACATAATACATAAGATAACCCAGCAAGAACTAAGAGCTCTAGGGGATCTTCCTACTACTTCAAAGCAAGCACAGAGAGTCAGTCAGAATGGGGAGACAAAGAAACATGTCCCAAATAAAAGAACAGAAGAAACCTCCACAACTGGAACCAAATGAAGCAGAGGTAACCAACATGTCAGAGACAGAGTTCAGAACACTGGTGATAAGAATGTTTAAGGAGCTTAGAGAAGACATAAAGAAGGATATAGAAATCATAAAGAACAACCAGGTAGAACTAAAAATGGATGTAGAAATCTTAAGGAACAACCAGCTAGAACTAAAGAACACAATTACCGAAATTAAGAACTCACTTGAAGGAATGACCAGCAGGTTAGATGAAGCAGAGGATCGAATCAGCGACTTAGAAGACAAGTTAGCAGAGATCACTCAAACTGAACAATAGAAAGAGAAAAGAATAAAAAACAATGAAGATGGGTTAAGGGACATCTGGGATAACATCAAGCGCAACAACATGCGCATCATAGGAATACCAGAAGGCGAAGAGAGGAAGCAAGGGATTGAGAACATATTTGAAGTAATAATGTCCGAAAACTTCCCTAACCTGATAAAGGAAACCAACATACAAGTCCAGGAAATGCAGAGAGTTCCAACCAGGATAAACCCAAACAGGCCCACACCAAGACACATTATAGTTAAAATGGCAAAGCTTAAAGACAAAGAGAGAATCTTGAAAGCAGCAAGAGAAAGGCAGAAGGTTACATACAAGGGAACTCCCATAAGACTATCAAATGACTTTTCTACAGAAACATTGAAGGCCAGGAGGGAGTGGCAGGAGATACTCAAAGTGATGGAACACAAAGGCCTACAACCTAGATTGCTTTATCCAGCAAGGCTATGATTTAAAGTTGATGGAGAGATAAAGAGATACCCAGAAAAGTACAAACTGAAAGTATTTATTACAACCAAGCCAGCATTGCAAGAAATACTAAAAGGACTTCTGTAAATAGAAGAAAGATGAAAACAATTTACTACAAATTTAACATGGCAATAACTATGAACCTATCAATAATCACTTTAAATGTAAACGGATTAAATGCTCCAATCAAGAGACATAGGGTGGCCGAGTGGATAAGGAAGGAAGACCCTTGTATATGCTGTATACAAGAGACTCATTTCAGATCAAAAGACACACACAGGCTGAAAGTGAAGGGTTGGAGTGACATATTTCATGCAAATGGAAGCGAAAAAAAAAAGCTGGAGTTGCAATACTTACATCTGACAAAATAGACTTTAAAATGAAGAACATATGGAGAGAAAAAAAAATGGCGGCGTGAGGTGAGCCTCTGTAACGCTCCCCTGCAATTTACAATGAATCGGACAACAATAACTCCACAAAGGACTCCTTGCACAGAAGAAAGGCAAGAAAAAGAGGCCCACTACTGAATTCACCTCCAGGTGGTGAATCGCGCCAGCGGGGGAGGAGGGAGAGGAGAAGTGCGGAGACGGAGCCACGCGGCCGCAGGACGCAGACCTAGCTTAGTGCTCGGAGCCCGCTGCTCCCGGATCTTCCGCAGCTGCGGGAGAGGGAAGGACTCGGACTGCTAGGGCTCCGCTTACAGCCCACAGGGCTAAGGGGGCAGCATATAGCACGGCTGAACCCAACGCTCCCGGCAGCAAAGACTGAGGGAAGAGGGCTCAAATCGGTGGTTTAAGCCCTCACTGCCGAGCGGAGAACGGAAGCCATAGGCACGGAGACTAGCCGCCCCCTCCCTACCCTCCCAGAGCTCGCCCCGCCCCCACCTGCCCGGTGCTAGAAGCGATAAAGTAGCAGTGTCGGATCAAAGGACAGAATATTTGCTGCTCTGAGAACTGTGGACCGCAGACACAGATTCGCAGCTCAACTAGTTCCAGCAAAGGGGAGAGAGCTGTGGAAGCAGGACTGGCTGTGATGGTCCTCGCTGCCATTGCTCTGGGCGACCTCTCACAACTCACCCCGCCCCTGGCCCCACCTATCTGGGCGGATCCCTGCAGGAGTAAACAGAACTGCTGAAATATATGGGCTCTGAATCTAGTGCAGAAAGAGCTTTGGAACTTCAAAAGCTCTTCGCATACCTATCAAACTGTTGCAGAAGACACTCCTGTAGATGTCTAGGAAGAGAAATAGTAAATCAGTGATTGCCATGAATAACCAAGGCAACAAGATAGCTCAGAAAGAAAGTGAAAAGTCTCCAGAAAAGGAACTTAGAGATATGGACATTTGTGATTTAAATGACAGAGAATTCAAGATTGCAATTCTGAGAAAACTGAATGAGATGCAAGAAAACACAGAAAGGCAGTTTAATGAACTCAGAAACACAATCAAAAAACACCATGAGCATTTTACAAAAGAGAATGAAATCTTGAAAAAGAACCAAATAGAATTTCTGGAGATTAAGAACTCAATAGAAGAAATTAACAATAAAATATACAGCTTAGGTAGTAGAGTTGACCAGATGGAGGAACGAATCAGTGACATCGAAGATAAAAACCTGGAATTTACAGAGAGGTAAGAAGAAAGAGACTTGAGACTTAAAAGAAATGAAAGAACTCTACAAGAACTTTCTGACTCCATCAGACAGAGCAATATAAGAATAATGGGCATACCAGAAGGAGAAGAAAGAGGGAAGGGAACAGAGAATATATTCAAACAAATCGTCGATGAGAACTTCCCAAACTTGTGGACAGAACTGGATCCTCGAATCCAAGAAACAAATAGAACACCTAATTACCTCAATCCCAACAGGCCTTCACCAAGGCACATTGTATTGAAGCTCTAAAATCAATGACAAAGAAAGAATCCTCAAGGCAGCCAGGGAAAAGAAGACGGTAACTTACAAAGGAAAGCCCATTAGATTATCATCAGATTTTTCAGCAGAAACTCTACAAGCTAGGAGGGAATGGAACCAAATATTCAACTATTGAAAGAGAGAAATCATGAGCCAAGAATAATATATCCAGCAAAGATCTCCTTTAGATATGAAGGAGGAATAAAGACCTTTCCAGACATCCAGAAGCTGAGGGAATTTTGTAATACATGACCTGCACTACAAGAAATACGAAAGGAGGCTATTAGACCACCATCAACAGGGACAACTTGTGGCAACCGAAACATAAAAAGGGGGAGCGTAAAGGCCTGAACTAGAATATGGGAATAGAGAAAGTAAGCGTACTGAAGAAACTGGAATACTCTAAATATCAAACTTTCTTTTACATAAACTCAAGGGTAACCACTCAAAAAACATACAAATCTGAAATATATACTGTAATAAAAGAAGAAACAGAGGAAAACATCATAGAATACCACCACACAGAAATAATAGACAAAAACAAAAAGGCAAAGAAACAATGGAGACATAGCCTTACCAGAAAACTAAAGACAGAATGACAGGAAATCCTCACATATCAATAATCACCCTAAATGTAAATGGACTGAACTCACCAATAAAGAGACACAGAATAGCAGATTGGATCAAAAAACTAAACCCAACCATATGCTGTCTACAAGAGACACATCTCAGCTACAAGGACAAGCATAGACTCAAAGTGAAAGGGTGGAAATTGACACTCCAAGCAAATGGTACCCAGAGAAAATCAGGTGTAGCCATAATGATTACTGATGAAACAGACTTCATGGTGAAAAAAATAACAAGAGACAAAGATGGACATTTCATAATGGCAAAGGGGACTATACAACAAGACATAACAGTCATCAATATTTATGCCCCCAATCAGGGAGCACCGAAATATACCAAGCAACTACTAACAGAACTAAAGGGAGAAATTGACCAAAACACAATTATACTAGGGGACTTAAATACATCATTGACAGCTATGGATAGATCATCCAAACAGAAGATAAATAACGAAATCGCAGCCCTAAATGACACATTAGATGAAATGGACATAATTGACATATATAGAGCAATTCATCCTAAAACATCAGACTATACATTCTTTCTAGTGTACATGGAACATCCTCAAGGATAGACCATATATTGGGACACAAAATCAGCCTCAGCATATTTAAGAAGATTGAAATCATACCAAGCATATTCTCTGATCACAAAGCTTTGAAATTGGATGTCAACTGCAAAAATAATGCAGGAAAAAACACAAATACATGGAGATTAAACAACCTACTTTTAAAGAACGACTGGGTCAATGAAGAAATTAGAGGTGAGATCAAAAGATACATAGAAACAAATGACAATGAAAATACATCCTACCAAAATTTTTGGGATGCCGCGAAAGCAATTTTAAGAGGGAAATTTATATCATTACAGGCCTATCTCAAGAAACTGAAAAAATCCCAAATAAATAACCTCATGTTACACCTTGAAAAACTAGAAAAAGAAGAACAAGCGAAACCCAAGGTCAGCAGAAGAAAGGAAATAACAAAAATCAGAGCAGAACTAAATGAAATAGAGAACAAAAAGACAATAGAAAAAATTAATGTGACAAAAAGCTGGTTCTTTGAAAAGATTAACAAAATCGACAAACCCTTGGCTAGACTCACTAAGATAAAAAGAGAGAAGACACTAATTAACAAAATCAGAAATGAAAAAGGGGAAGTTATCACTGACACCACAGAAGTACAAAGGATTATCCAAGAATACTATGAAGGACTATATGCCACCAAATTTAATAACTTAGAAGAAATGGACAAGTTCTTAGAAACATATAGCCTTCCAAGGCTGAATCATGAAGAACTGGAAAATCTTAACAGGCCGATCACCAGTAACAAAATTGAATCAGTCATCAAAAACTTTCCCAAAATCAAAAGTCCTGGACCAGATGGCTTCACCAGTGAATTCTACCAAACCTTCAAAGAGGATCTAATACCAATCCTGCTCAAACTCTTCCAAAAAATTGAAGAAGAGTCAGTACTCCCTAACTCATTTTATGAGGCCAACATTACCCTGATACCAAAACCTGGTAAGGACAACACAAAAAAAGAAAACTACAGACCTATATCTCTGATGAATACAGATGCTAAAATCCTAAACAAAATTCTAGCAAATAGAATACAACAATGCATTAAAAAGATTATTCATCACGACCAAGTGGGGTTCATCACCAAGTGGGGCACAAGGATGGTTCAACATTCGCAAATCCATCAATGTGATACATCACATAAACAAAATAAAGGACAAAAATCATATGATTCTATCGATTGATGCAGAAACAGCATTTGATAAGATACATCCATTTATGATTAAAACACTTACTAAAATTGGTATAGAAGGAAAATACCTCAACATAATAAAGGCCATATACGACAAGCCCTCAGCTAATCTCATAATTAATGGTGAAAAGCTGAAGCCCTTTGCTCTATGTTCAGGAACACGACAAGGTTGTCCCCTATCACCTCTGCTTTTCAACATAGTGTTGGAAGTCCTCGCCAGAGCTATCAGGCAAGAGAAAGAAATAAAAGGCATCCAAATTGGGAATGAAGAAGTTAAATTGTCACTCTTTGCAGATGACATGATGCTATATATAGGAAACCCTAAAGACTCCACCAAAAAGCTATTAGAAACAATCAATGAATACAGTAAAGTTGCTGGCTACAAAATCAACGTACAAAAGTCCATTGCTTTCCTTTATACCAACAATGAAATCTCAGAAAAAGAGATAGAAAAAACAATTCCTCGTGGAAGGATTAGTTGAAGATGCGCAAATTGGGCGAGCAGGGGAAGAAGGAAGGGAGCGGAGTGGAAACATGCGGTCTCGTGGTGGAAACAGGCCGGCGGCGGCTGTGGCAGCGGCGGTAAACCGCAGCTCTAAAGACACAGGGAGATATAGAACACGCAGAACAGCGGGGAGCCTCGTGGAGGAATTTCCTGAAGGTGTGCGCGGATTGCAAGCAGGGGAGGAGGCAGGACAGCGAAGTGGAAACGTGCCCCCACCACCCCCACCCCTGGGAGCCCAGGCCAGCGGCAACTGCCGCCTCGGCGCCCAGGACGACGAAGCGCAGACTCGTGGAAGGTTTGCCTTGGAGTGCGTTTGTTAGGCAAGCGGGGCAGGAGAGAGGGGCGCGAAGTGAAAACACTAACCCCCCCACAGTGGAGCCCATGCCGTACAGCAACCGCTGCGCTGCGCGGCTCCCAGGACGGAGCGGAGACTCGCGGAAGGTTTGCTTTGAGGTGCGCTAGTTGGGCGAGTGGGGGAGGAGCGAGGAGGGCAAGAGGAGCGTGCCCACAGGAGCAGCAACAGGCAGCACCCGGGGCTCTAGAGTCCCACGGGAGCCCAGGGTGCAGCGGAGAGCGCAGGGTCCAGGAGGTGGGCTCTTTCCCTGTGTCCCACAGCTGATCGCTCCCGCCGGGGAGGGCAGCTCGTGGGCCCTAGGGCAGACAAAGAACTCAGACGCCACACCTGGACCCCTCACCGCGCTTTTCGAATCCTCCCCCCGCCCTTCCAGAGACTTAAACTGACCCCTGAACTGAAGAGTAGTGTCAGATTACAGAGGGGCGTCTGTGCTCAGGCGCTGGGAAGATTGGCAGCCAGCTCTGACCTTCAGAAGAGGCTGGGAGGAGGGGATTTCCCCTGGACGAGGAGAGAGGAGACTCCCACACCTCCAGCCACCACCTTTTCAGGCCTGCGGGAGGAGTGTGACGTGGCTGGCCTGGGAGGGAGAAGACCCTTCCATCCCCAGCCCCCACCCTTTCTGGCTGGCCTGGGGCGGGGCAAGGGCAACCGCGGAAGCACTCCCTGAGTTCAGCAGTAGGCAGCAGACGCAGCTCCCGGCTTTTAGCAGCTTAGAGATCTCCCGCCCGCCCCCCCCCACACACCCACGGAAGGAGGGCCCTAAGACTCAGGAGTACTGGGCACAGGGCTGGTGGAGCTACTCTCAGCGGGCATTTGGCAGGAAAGGAAAGAAACTGCACGGTCTCTCTGAAAACTGTCATCCAGACCCCTCAGCCCCTCGCATTTAAATCTACACTCCCAAACTCATTCTGGGCACCAGGTGACTAGCGCTGCCTGCGCACTAGGCAGGGAACTCTTTGGCACAGCGGAGGACAACCTGGAGATTACTTGGTGGGCTTAAGCCAAGACTGGTGCTGCTTACTGTTTTGTTTTGTTTGGTGGTTTTTGTTTTTGTTTTTTTCTGTTTTTTTTTCTGTTTTTTTTTCTGTTTTTTTTTTCTCGTTTTTTCTTTTCTTTTCTTTTTCTTTTTTTTCTTTTTTCTCTTTTTTTCTTTTCTTTTCTTTTTCTTTTTTTTCTTTCTTTCTTTTCTTCTTCTTTTTTTCTTTCTGCTTGTTGTGATTTGCTTTGTTCTGTCTTTATTTCTTTGATATCTTTGCCTATGTTCAGTGGGGATTGTCGGTTGTATTTTACATGTGAATGTACTTGATTTGTTTTCTTTGATGTTGTTGTTTTTGTTGTTGTACTTGGTAATTTGATTTGTGCTGAAACTGCCCTAACAGGGCCCAGCTTATGAGGCACAAAATTCAACATATCCAGAAGCCAACTCTGGACCAAACCAGAGTACTACCGGGTTTGACCTACAAGTCACAGACCCAGAGGGAATTCTCTGAAGGCACAAAAGCCCATAGAGGCCAAACCTCATTTAAGTGGCCAACCCTCACCCAGCAGAACACCCTGCGGTGGGCAGAGCCAAGTTTCACAACTAGACGGCCTAGGAGTTAAACCCACCTACTCACAAGCAAAAAGCAATTAAAGTTCTTCTTGAACAGGACGATATACTAAACACACGAACCACCTGTGGAGCACATGCAGAGAAGAACGAAGTAGTCCAAGTCAAATATAAAGGACACATAATACATAAGATAACCCAGCAAGAACTAAGAGCTCTAGGGGATCTTCCTACTACTTCAAAGCAAGCACAGAGAGTCAGTCAGAATGGGGAGACAAAGAAACATGTCCCAAATAAAAAAACAGAAGAAACCTCCACAACTGGAACCAAATGAAGCAGAGGTAACCAACATGTCAGAGACAGAGTTCAGGACACTGGTGATAAGAATGTTTAAGGAGCTTAGAGAAGACATAAAGAAGGATATAGAAATCATAAAGAACAACCAGTTAGAACTAAAAATGGATGTAGAAATCTTAAGGAACAACCAGCTAGAACTAAAGAACACAATTACCGAAATTAAGAACTCACTTGAAGGAATGACCAGCAGGTTAGATGAAGCAGAGGATCGAATCAGTGACTTAGAAGACAAGTTAGCAGAGATCACTCAAACTGAACAACAGAAAGACAAAAGAATAAAAAACAATGAAGATGGATTAAGAGACCTCTGGGATAACATCAAGTGCAACAACATGCGCATCATAGGAATACCAGAAGGCGAAGAGAGGAAGCAAGGGATTGAGAACATATTTGAAGTAATAATGTCCGAAAACTTCCCTAACCTGATGAAGGAAACCAACTTACAAGCCCAGGAAGTGCAGAGAGTTCCAACCAGGATAAACCCAAACAGGCCCACACCAAGACACATTATAGTTAAAATGGCAAAGGTTAAAGGCAAAGAGAGAATCTTGAAAGCAGCAAGAGAAAGGCAGAAGGTTACATACAAGGGAACTCCCATAAGACTATCAAATGACTTTTCTACAGAAACATTGAAGGCCAGGAGGGAGTGGCAGGAGATACTCAAAGTGATGGAACACAAAGGCCTACAACCTAGATTGCTTTATCCAGCAAGGCTATCATTTAAAGTTGATGGAGAGATAAAGAGCTTCCCAGAAAGTACAAACTGAAAAAATTTATTACAACCAAGCCAGCATTACATGAAATACTAAAAGGACTTCTGTAACTAGAAGAAAGATGAAAACAATTTACTACAAATTTAAAAATGGCAATAAATATGTACCTATCAATAATCACTTTAAATGTAAATGAATTAAACGCTCCAATCAAGAGACATAGGGTGGCTGAGTGGATAAGGAAGGAAGACCCTTGTATATGCTGTATACAAGAGACTCATTTCAGATCAAAAGACACACACAGGCTGAAAATGAAGGGTTGGAGTAACATATTTCATGCAAATGGAAGCAAAAAAAAAGCTGGAGTTGCAATACTTATTTCTGACAAAATAGACTTTAAAATGAAGAACATATTAAAAGACAAAGATGGGCACTATATAATAATGAAGGGATCAATCCGACAAGAGGACATAACCCTAGTAAACATCTATGCACCTAACATAGGAGCACCTAAATATATAAAACAGGTACTGATGGACATAAAGACGGAGATCAACAGCAACACTATCATAGGAGGGGACATCAACACACCTCTGACAACAAGGGACAGGTCCTCCAGACAGAAAATCAATATGGAAACAACAGCCTTAAATGATACTTTCGAGCAGTTGGATTTAATTGATATTTTCAGAGCGTTTCACCCCAATGCTGCAGAATACACGTTCTTCTCAAGTGCACATGGAACATTTTCCAAGATAGATCATATGTTAGGACACAAACCAAGTCTTGATAAATTTAAGAAAATTGAAATCATACCAATTGTCTTCTCTGACCACAGTGCTATGAAATTAGAAATGAACTACAGGAAAAAAGAACCAGGAAGACACACCAATTCATGGAGGCTGAATAACATGCTACTAAATAATGAATGGGTCAAGCAGCAGATCAAAGAAGAAATCAAAAGATATATCGAGACAAATGAGAATGAGGACACGACGACCCAAAATCTATGGGATGCTGCGAAAGCAGTCCTAAGAGGGAAGTTCATAGCACTGTAGGCCTACCTAAAGAAACAAGAAACATCACTAATTGACAGTTTATCTTCACACTTAAGGGATCTGGAAAAAGAACAGCAAAATAAACCCAAAGGGAGAACAAGGAAGAAGATAATAAGGATCAGAGCAGAAAGAAATGAAATAGAAGCCAGAAAAACAATACAAAAGATCAATGAATCCAAGAGCTGGTTCTTAGAGAAGATAAACAAAATTGACAAACCTTTAGCCAGACTCATTCAAAAAAGGAGAGAGAGGACCCAACTTAATAAAATCAGAAATGAAAGAGGAGAAGTGACAACAGACACCAAAGAAATACAAAAAATTTTAAGAAATTACTATGAGCAACTATATGCCAACAAATTTGACAATCTGGAAGAAATGGACATTTTTCTAGAGGCACACAACCTTCCAAGACTAACTCAAGAAGAAACAGAAAGCCTGAACAGTCTGATTACCACCAGGGAAATTGAATCAGTAATCAATATTGTCCCAACAAACAAAAGCCCTGGACCAGATGGCTTTACAGGTGAATTTTTCAAAACGTTCAAAAAAGAATTATCACCTATTCTCCTCAAGCTCTTCCAAAAAATCCAGAAGGAAGGAAGACTCCCAAACACTTTTTACGAAGCCACTATCACCCTGATCCCAAAAGCAGACAAAGACACCACAAAAAAAGAAAACTACAGGCCAATATCTCTAATGAACATAGATGCAAAAATTCTCAACAAAATATTAGCGAACAGAATTCAGCAATACATTAAAAAGATCATACACCATGATCAAATGGGATTCATCCCTGGTGTGCAGGGGTGGTTGAACATCCGCAAATCAATTAATGTGATACACCACATTAACAAAATGAAAAATAAAAATCACATGATCATATCAATAGATGTAGAAAAAGCATTTGGTAAAATACAGCAACCTTTTATGATAAAAACCCTTAAGAAAGTGGGAATAGAGGGATCATATCTTAACATAATAAAGGCCATATATGACAAACCCACATCTAACATCATACTCAAAGGGGAAAAGCTAAAACCATTCCCCCTAAGATCAGGAACAAGACAAGGTTGCCCACTTTCTCCACTTCTATTCAACATAGTGCTGGAAGTTCTAGCCACAGCAATCAGACAAGAGAAAGAAATAAAAGGCATCCAAATTGGTAAGGAGGAAGTAAAATTATCACTATATGCAGATGATATGATACTATATATAGAGAACCCTAAAGACCCCACCAAGAAACTATTAGCACTGATAGATGAATTCAGTAAAGTAGCAGGATATAAAATTAATATTCAGAAATCAGTTGCATTTGTATACACAAATGATAAAATATCAGAAGGAGAAATTAAAAAAACAATTACATTTACAATTGCTCCAAACTATATAACATCTGGTAATAAATCTAACCAAAGATGTAAAAGATGTGTACTCAGAAAATTATACGACACTGAAGAAAGAAATGAAAGAAGATACAAATAGATGGAAACACATCCCATGTTCATGGATAGGAAGAATTAATATAGTTAATAGGGTTAATAGTTAATAGTTAATAGTTAATAGGGTTGGGGATAACGGGAAAGGTGAAGGGATTAGGAAGCAGCTGGTAACCACAAGATGGCCTCAGGGTTTTTTGAAAATTAATTTGGGGAACTTATTCAATAATGTTGTAAAGATTTTGTTGGGTATCCGATGGACTTGCGTCCTATTTGGAAGACCACCTTAGAGATACTGTGGATGCCTGATCATGGCATTGTACACCAGAAGCTAAACTATATGAATGCCAACTATAATTTTATATATATAATGTGATGGTTCGGTGTGAGGTCGGAGGGATAGTGGATGGGGGGTGGGGGGTTCACAGTGTGAGGGATATAAATGATGAACATCTAAGTATTACCTTGTCTTGTTACACCTGAAACTAATAAAAAAATAATAAAAAAAAATGCACAAAGGTCTTCAAAAAAAAAATTTCTTGGGCATGGACAGGTGACTCAGTTGGTTAGAGGGTGAGCTCTGGGTAACAGGGTTGCCAGTTCAATTCCCACATGGACCATTGAGCTGTGCCCTCCGCAACTAGAATGAAGACAACAAGCTGCCACTGAGTTGCCACTGAGCTCCTGGGCGGCTGGATGGCTCAGTTGGTTGAAGCGTGTGCTCTCAACCACAAGGTTGCTGGTTCGACCAACTAAGATTGAACAATGGCTACTAGACTTGGAGCTGAGCTGCGCCCTCCACAACTAAGTTCAAAAGGACGACAACTTGACTTGGAGTTTAGGGGTCCGGGGAAAAACACACTGTTCTCCAGTAAAGTCCTGTTCAAAAAAAAATTCTTTAAAAATAGTTTCTTAAATTACAGTATAATAAAACACATTAGGAAAAGAATGGTATACAAAATAAAGAATAAAAATTAGCCAAAATTCTAATACGTTAATATTTTGATACTTCAAAACTGTTTTTATGAATATATAAATATATTTGAATGATTGTGTATTTTTGAGATTATTATACTGTAAACTACATATTATTTTAAACTGTTTATTAAATATAATGATACAATGTTGACAGGCTTTTCATAGATATAAAACATACACACACATGCATGTATTTGTTAACTAAAATTGCCTTCTGAAGAAAGAGAATTCTGAGCAACTGTATGCCAAAAAATTAGACAATCTGGAAGAAATAGATAAATTCCTAGAAGTATAAAATCTTCCAAGCCTGAATCAAGAAGAAACAAAAAATCTGAACAGACTGATTACTACCAACAGAATTGAATCAGTAGTCAACAAGCTCCCAATAAACAAAAGTCCTGGACCAGATGGCTTCACAGGTAAATTTTACCAAACATTCAAAAAAGAATTAATACCTATTCTCAAACCATTCCAAAACAACCAGATGGAGGAAAGGCTCCCAAGCTCACTTTATGAGGCTACCATTGCCCTGATCCAAAAACCAGACAAAGACATTACAGAAAAGAAAACTCTAGGCCAATATCCCTAATGAACATAGATTCAAAAATCCTCAACAAAATATTAGCAAACCAGATTCAGCAATACATTAAAAAGATCATACACCATGATCAAGTGGGATTCATTTTTGGTATACAGGTTGGTTCAATGTCTGCAAATCAATTAACATGATATACTACATAAACAAAATGAAAAATAACAATCATATGGTCATAGCAATAGATTCAGAAAAAGCAAAATTCAGCATCCATTTACGATAAAAACTCTCAGCAAAGTTGGAATAGAGGGAACACATCTCAACATAATAAAGGCCACATATGACAAACCCACAGCTAACACCATAGTTACTAGGGAAAAGTTAAAAGTCTCCTTAAGATCAGGAACAAGACAAGGATGCCCACTTTCACCACTTTTATTCAACATAGTATCGGAAGCTCTAGTCATAGCAATCAGACAAGAAAAAGACATAAAAGCCATCCAAATTGGAAAGGAGGAAGTAAAATTGTAATTATATGCAGATGACATGATACTGTATATAGAGAACCCCAAAGATTTCACCACAAAACTATTAGAATTGATAAATGAATTTAGTAAAGTAGGATACAAAATTAGTATTCAGAAATCAGTTGTGGGAGATTCAAGATGGATTAGGTAAATGCTGTGCCTGCTATATCCCAGGATCACACCAAAATTTCTAACAAATTATAGAACAATCAACCTTAAGAATCATCTGAACACAATCTGAACAGAACCACTATAACTAAGGATATAAAGAAGAGGCTGGTAGGATGGGGTGGAGACATGAAACTGGCTGACCTCAAACCCACAGAGAGAGGTTGAATGTTGGGAGGGTCACCTCAGAGCTCCCCTGAAGAGGGAGAGGCCCCCAGTCACATGCTGGGCTCACCAGCCCAGGGGTCCTGTGCTGGGAAAAGGAGTTCCCACAACCTCTGACAATAAAAATCTGTGAGGATTTTGTCTGCCCTTCCCAGTGGGGTGGAAGGTGGCTGGAAACTCAGATGCCCTCTTGTAGAGCCAGCACACAGATTCGCTCACCTGGTCTCTCGTGGAAAGGGTGGCAGCTTGGAAGGTCCAGGGACATGCGGACAAGGACTGAACTGACTGCTTTTGGCATGGAAACTGAAGGACAGGAGCCATTGTTGACCCTGTGTAAAGCCTGCACACTTGTAACTTACAGGAGGGTGCCATCCTTTCAGGATTAAGCCCTCCCCCAAAAGGTCGAGTCTGGGACTGCATTGGTCTGGTGGAATCCATGCATGTGCACTGCTTTGGTAATTCTCTGGGTCCCTGCCTTCCATACAGCCGGTGGTACATCACCCTGGAAACTCTTGACTGCTGGGCTGCTGGGCCTACCCCATAGGCTGCAGATTAAAGTAGGTGGAGGATCTGTGGCACCCAGGAAACATTTGCTGGAAGGCAGTAAGCCAAGACTTGAATCGAAGTGCAAACAGGAGGGGGCATGACAGGCCTTAGACGGGTGTTGGCTGGCTATAGTGTTCTTGCGCATTTTTGTGGGGTGGTCCTGGGCCCAGGACCCGTGCGGAAGACAAGACTGCTCTGAATTTGTAGAAACCACCGACAACACCCCTTAGCTCAGTGGAACCCCACCCTGTCCACTTAGAGCTGCACTCTAGGCACCTGGGTGGCCGGCTCCACCCACACAAGCCACACAAAAGGTTTTTTACAGCAGTGGACAGTCAGCAATGAATAAGTAGCATTGGCCCAGGGAGATCTGGTGGTGGATAGTGACCCAAAAACTGCAGCACAGTGATTTGGGGACAGCTCTCAGAAATCTGTGAGATGGTGGGCAGCTGCAGTATTCTAGAGGCATTGGACAAGGTGGTCACAGGCTGGACACTGGTGTAAGAAGTCAATC
This sequence comes from Rhinolophus hipposideros, assembly GCF_964194185.1. NCBI lineage: Eukaryota > Metazoa > Chordata > Mammalia > Chiroptera > Rhinolophidae > Rhinolophus > Rhinolophus hipposideros. The sequence continues at coordinate 25,832,169 of NC_138065.1, forward strand.
TGCATTAAAGATGTAAAAACCACCAGTCATATCTCATGACTCCATTGAACTCCACCTCGCCCAGCTAGTGCTGCATTGCTGAGGGCACTCCACACTCCATTAACACCCTGGCAATTGCATCTAACGAGCCTCTTTCAATGGCTGGTCCTTACAGGCAGCTGATGGGTGGCAATAGGCCTAGGGGCTCCTGGGCCTTTTGCTAAGCTGCCTCAGGTCCATTATTGGTAGAATCCAGCCTTAGTTCACAGTGAGGCCACCTCCACATGCCTCCAGGTCTCCAGCACAGACAGCAGCCAACCATATATAGCTTCAAGGCTTCTACCAGGTACCCCTGGGCTGGTAACAGGCAAGGCTAAAATTGCCCTACACAAGAGCCGCTCCCAAGATATACCAGAAACAACATGCCCAGGGACCAGCCTCGGACCACACCAGAGTACTAATTGGTTAGCCCCACAAGCGGCATACCGAAAGGGGGGTCTCAACAGGCACAAAAGCCCAAAGAGGCAAAGTCTTCTTATGAGGGGTCAGCCCCCACACAACAACACATACACTATGGGCACAGCCAGTCCTCATAGTTAGTCAGCCTGGGAGTCAATCCCACCCACTGATGCACCAAAAGCAATCAAGGCTGAACTGCAATAGGAAAACAAACAAAACACACAAGGGACACTCCTGGAACACATACACAGGAGATTAGGGAGATAGCCACATTCAACTACACAGGACACATACTACATAAGGCCACCCAGCGAAGACTGAGAGACATCTGACATCTGCCTAACACATAGAAGCAAACACAGAATGGCAGCCAGAAGAGGAAAGACAAAAACATGTCCCAAATAAAGGAACAGGAGGAACCTCCATAAATGGAACTGAATGAAATGGAGGCAACCAACCTACCAGAGAAAAAGTTTAAAACACTGATTATAAGAATGCTTAAGGAACTTAGTGAAACTTTCAACAAAGAGATAGCCAGCATAAAGAAGGACATAGAGACCATGAAAAAGAACCAGTAAGAAATAAAGAATACAATAACCAAAATGAAGAATACACTAAAAAGAATCACCAGCAGATTAGATGAAGCAGAGGATTGAATCAGTGATTTAGAAGACAAGGTAGCAGAATGCACCCAATCAGAACAATGAAAAGAAAAAAGAATAAAAAAACAATGAAGATAGTTTAAGGGACCTGTGGAACAACATCAAACATGAAAACATTTACATTATAGGAGTACTAGAATGAGAAGAGAGGGAACAAGGAATTACATACCTATTTGAAGAAATAATGACCGAAAATTTCCCTACCCTGGTGAAGAAAATTGACATACAGCCCAGGTAGTGCAGAGAGTCCCAAACAAGATGAACCCAAACAGGTCCACACCACACATCATAGTTAAAATGACAAAAATTAAAGACAAAGAGAGAATCCTAAAAGCAGCAAGACAAAGGCAACTAGCTACTCACAAGGGAGCTTCCATGAAACTATCAGCTGATTTCTCAACAGAAACTTTGCAGGCCAGAAGGCAGTGGCAGGAAATATTCAAAGTGATGAAAAATCAGGGCCTACAACCAAGACTGCTCTACACAGCAAGGCTATCATTTAAAATTGAAAGAAAGATAAAGAGCTTCCCGGAAAAGAAAAAGCTAAAGAAATTCATTACCATCAAGACAGTATTACAGGAAATGTTAAAATGACTTCTTTAAGCAGAAAAAAGAAACAAACAAACTGAGTAACAAAGAGCAAAAATAGGAATAATAAAATGGCAATAACAATGTACCAATCAATAATCACTTTAAATTTAAATGGATGAAATGCTCCAATCAAAAGACACAGGATAGCTGAGTGGATAGGAAAACAAGATCCAGGGTGGCTGGTTAGCTCAGTTGTTTAGAGTATGGTGCTGATAACACCAGTGTTGCTGGTTGGATCTCTGCATGGGCCACTGTGAGCTGCACCCTCCTTAGGAAAAAAAAAAAAAAAAGAAAGCAAGAAAAGAAAAAAAGAAAACAAGACCCAGGTATATGCTGTTTACAAGAGACCCACCTCAGATCAAAAGATACCCACAAAGATATTTCACCCAAATGAAAATGAGAAAAAAGATATGGTAGCAATACTTATATCAGACAAAACAGACTTAAAATAAAGACTATAATAAAAGACAAAGAAGAGCCCTACATAAGAATAAATAGATCAATCCAACAAGAGGACATAATCCTAGTAAACATCTATGCACCCAACATAGGAGCACCTAAATATGTAAAACATATTGACAGAAACAAAGGCAAAGATCAACAGTAACACAATCATAGTAGGGGAATTTAACACTCCACTGACACCAAAGCACAGATCCTCCAGATGGGAAATCAACACAGAAACAGTGGTCTTAAATAACACATTAGACCAGATGGATTTAATTGATATTTTTAGAGCATTTCACCCCAAAGCAGCAGAATATACACTCTTTTCAAATGCACATGGAACATTTTCCAAGATAGACCACAAAACAAGTCTCAATAAATCTAAGAAGATTGAAATCATATCAAGCGAAGAGTCTTCTCTGACCACAATGTTATGAAACTAGAAATCAATTACAACAAATAAACACTGAAAAACATAAAAACACATGGAAACTGAATAGCATGCTAGTGAATAATGGATGGGTCAACAATGAGATCAAGGAAGAAATCAAAAGATACCTTGAGACAAACGAAAATGAAAACACAATGACCCAAAATCTACTGGACACAGAAAAGCAGTCCTAAGAGGGAAATTCATAGCAATGCAAGCCTACCTAAAGAAACAAGAAAAATATCAAACAAATAATCTATCTTTATACCTAAGGAAACTGGAAAAAGAACAGAAAAATAAGCCCAAAATTAGTACAAGGAAGGAAATAATAAAGATCAAAGTGGAAATAAATGAAATGGAGACCAAACAAACAAACAAAAAACAATACTAAAGATCAACGAAACCAAAGCTGGTTTTTTGAAAAGATAAACAAAATTGACAAACCTTTAGCCACACTTATCAAGAAAAAGAGAGAGAGGACCCAAATTAATAAAATCAGAAATGGAAGAGGAGAAGTGACCACAGAAACCATAGAAATACAAAAAAAATTAAGAAAATACTACGAGCAACTATATGCCAACAATTAGAGAATCTGGAAGAAATAGATAAATTCCTAGAAACATACAATCTTCCAAGCCTGAATCAAGAAGAAACAGAAATTCACAAAAGACCAATTACTACCAACGAAAATGAATCAGTAATCAACAAGCTCCCAACAAGCAAAAGTCCCAGATCAGATGGCTTCACAGGTGAATGTTACCAAACATTCAAAAAAGAATTAACAACTATTCCAAAAAATCCAGGAGGAGGGTAGGCTTCCAAGCTCATTTTTCAAGGCCACCATTACCCTGATCCCTAAACCAGGTAAAGACATTACAAAAAAAGGAAACTATAGGTTGATATCCCTAATGAATATAGATGCAAAAAATCCTCAACAAAATATTAGCAAACTGAATTCAGCAATACATTGAAAAGATCTGTGGGGACAAAGCCCCAAAAAACAGTTTCCAGGCTCTCGGCCTCACATAGAAAGGTGCTGGCTCGGGTAGTAAATGGCCATCAACTGTGATCAGATGGCCAGCAGCTGTGGCTAGTTGGCATTCAGCTGTAACCCGTAAGCCATTGGCCACTAATATAACAGCTGTGGCTACGTTAGCAAAAAAGAATGGGCGCTAGCAAGAGCGGATTGCAGAGAGGTGGATGCCACCGGTGAGAATATATTGGTTTGACTCCTCTACTTATGGTTCCATGGGTGTTCCTGTTTGGCCTTACCGTGTCCTGCGTTCCTATGTGGGGAGCGGGAGCTGAGACCCCGCCGGACGTCCTGCATGACAAATGGCTCAGCTAGCAGGGTCCCCTGCACGACAAGATCATACCACAATCAAGTGGGATTCATTCCTGGTATGCAAGTTTGGTTCAATATCCACAAATTAATTAATGTGATAAATCACATAACAAAATAAAAAATAAAGCAATATATAGATTCAATGCAATCCCTATCAAAATACCAACGATGTTGTTCACAGAACTAGAACAAATAATCCTAAAATTTATTTGGAACCATAAAAGACCCCAAATATCCATAATAATCCTGAGAAATAAGAACACAGTGGGAGGTATCACGCTACCTGATATCAAATTATACTAAAGACCATAGTCATCAAAACAATATGTTATTGGTATAAAAACAGACACATAGATCAAGGGAACAGAATAGAGAACCCGGAAATAAATCCATGTGTAGGGACAGAGCCCCAGAGAGCAGTTTCCAGGCTCTCGGCCTCAGATAGAAAAGTGCTGGCTCAGGTAGTAAATGGCCATCAACTGTGATTGGCTGGCCATCAGCTGTGGCTAGTGGGCCGTCAGCTGTAACCAGTGAGACATTGGGCACTAATATAACTGCCATGGCTACGCTAGCAGAAAAATGGAGGACCAGCAAGAAGATGGTGGCTGAGCTAGCAAGCACGAATTGCAATTAGCATGGTGGATTGCAGCTGGCAAGCAAGGAGAATGGAGGACAGTGGAAGAAAGTGAAGGAGAGTCGAGGAGAGTCGGTTGGTTGACAGCAAAGTGGACAACAGGTCGCACGTCGTGTAAACCCAGCCTCCAGTGAGACCATAGTGGTATGACTTCCCTACCTATGGCTCTGTGGGTGTTCCTTTTTGGCCTCACCACGTCCTGTGTTCTTATGTGGGGAGTGGGACCAGAGACCCCTCAGGCCGTCCCGCGAGACACATGGCGCAGCGAGCAGGGTATGGTACCTGCCAAAACTTTCTGAAGGGCAGTGGAGCAATTTATGCATATGAACACTCAGTCTCAGGAAGACCAGGAGGAGCAGCTGCCAGAGAACTGGACCCTCGTGGAGGGGTGGGAAGACATAGACAGTTCCCCAACCAGCATAGGCCGGAGAAAGCAAAGGTTGTTGTGGCTCTGTGGGCTGGGAAGTGCTTACTGAGGCAGCCCGGATTGCTGGACTTGTCCCAGGAGGAAAGGCTTGCTGAGTCCTCCGTGGGTGATGTGGGTGAGGTCAAGGTCATCCCTCACCCCCAAGACAGCCCTGGCGAATGACTATGGACTATGGAGAATTGCCTTCCATCCCTAATTTAATGGATCGCTTGACTGTTTGGGAACATGCCACCATGTAGTGGAACTGGTGGATGTTTGCTTTTGTGTCCTGACCAGCTGCCATCGAGAACATGTAAGCACCTTGACTGTGAGCCGCTGTTGTTTCAGCATGGTACCCTGAGAGGCCCAGAGAGAGTGGCAGTGCCCTGAGAGCCCTGGCTGTGTCCAGGAAGTCTGGCTGAGCCCAGAGAGAGTGGCAGTGCCCTGAGAGCCCTGGCTGAGTCCAGAAAGTCTGGCTGTGCCCAGAGAGAGTGGTGGTGCCCTGAGAGGCCCTAGCTGTGCCCGGGGAGATTGGTGGTACCCTAAGAAGCCCAGGAAGTCTGGCTGTGCCCAGAAGTACTGATGTTGCCCTGAGAAATCCTGGCTGTGCCCAGAGAGCCTGGCTGTGTCCAGGATATTGCATTCACCTCCAGGGTCCTCGCACAGGACCCCTCATGGAAGACGTTTGTCATGTAGATTGTGAGGCGAGACCATGTAGGGGTGGAGTGTGGGGACAGAGCCCTAGAGAGCAGTTTCCAGGCTCTCAGCCTCACATAGAAAAGTGCTGGCTCAGGTAGAAAAGTGCTGGCTCAGCTGTAACCAGTGAGCCATTGGGCACTAATATAACTGCCATGGCTACACTAGCAGAAAAATGGTGGACCTGCAAGAAGATGGTGGCTGAGCTAGCAAGCACGGATTGCAGTTAGCACGGTGTATTGAAGCTAGCAAGCGAGGAGAGTGGAGGAAAGTGAAGGAGAGTCGAGGAGAGTCAGTCGGTTGGCAGCAAAGCGGACAGCAGGTCACACGTCGTGTAAATCCAGCCTCCAGTGAGATCATAGTGGTATGATTTCCCTACCTATGGCTCTGTGGGTGTTCCTTTTTGGCCTAGCTATATCCTGCGTTCTACCGTGAGAAGCTCAGAGAGACCCTGCAGGCTGCCCCGCATGACACCATGCCTATATGGTCATTTAATCTATGAAGGAAGCAAGAATTTACACTGGAGTAAAGACAGTCTATTTTATAAATGGTGCTTGGAAAATTGGACAGATACATGCAAAAAAAAGAAAAAGAAAAAGAAACTGGATCACCTTCTTACATCATATACAAGAATAAACTCAAAATGGGTTAAACACTTAAATGTAAGAACTGAAGCCATAAAACTCCTAGGAGAAAATATAGGAGGTAAACTCGCAGACATTATCCTTAGTAATATTTTTACTGATATATCCCCCAGAGCAAGGGAAGCAAAAGAAAAAATAAACAAATGGGACTACATCAATAAAAAGTTCTTCACAGCAAAGGAACCAATTAACAAAACAAAAATATATCCTACTGAATGAGAGAAGATATTTCCCCGTGATATTTCTGATAAAGGGTTAATATTCAAATTTTATTATAAAAAAAAAAAAAACAAACTCATGCAACCCAACACCAGAAAAACGAACAAACCAATTAAAAAATGGGCAGAAGACATAAAGAGACATTTATTTCTCTAAAGAGGACATACAGATGGCCAATAGACTTATGAAAAGATGCCCAACATCACTAATCATTAGATAATTGCAAATAAAAATCACAATGAGATAACACCTCAATCTAATCAGAATGGCTGTCATCAATAAATCAACCAAAAAAAGGGCTGGTGAGGATGTACACTATTGGTGGGATTGCAGATTGATGAAGCCAGTATGGAAATCAGTATGGAGGTATCTCAAAAAACTGGAAATGGAACTACCTTATGACCCAGCGATTCTACTCTTAGGTATCTATCCAAAGAAATCCAAAATGCTGATTCGAAAAACTTTATGCACCCTTATGTTTATTGAAGTGCTATTCACAATAGCCAAGACATGGAAACAAATGAAATGTCCATCGGTAGACAACTGGATTAAGAAACTGTGGTACATTTATACAATGGAATATTACTCGGCCATAAAGAGAATGAAATCTTATCATTTGCAACAATATGGATAGACCTAGAGAACATTATGCTAAGTGAAATAAATCAGACAGAGAAAGACAAATACCAATGATCTCTCTTATATGTGAATTCTAAAGAACAGAATAAATGAGTAAACTAAATAGAAATAGTCTCAGAGATATAAAGAAAAAACTGAGGGTTGATAGATGGGAGGGGGTGGGGATGAGGGAGAAGGTGAGGAGATGAGAAAGCACAAGTTGGTAGTCACAATATTGCCATGGGGATATGAAAGACAGTTTGGGGAATATAATCAATAATGTTGGAAAGATTTCTTATGGTGTCAGATGGGTGCTTGTCTTATCAGGGAGACAACTTCATGAATGGTACAGATGTCTGACCACTGCTCTGTACACCTAAAGCTGAATAATATTGAATGTCAATTATAATTATATATATATGTGTAATATATATATATATATATATATATATATAATGTACTCCCATGAATATATATATATATATATTCATGGGAGTACAACATAAGGAATAGAGTCAATGGAATTTTAAATTGTAATAGCTATATGTCAGAGGGACAATAGATTGGGGGAGGAGGGTTATCACTTTGTGAGGAGTGTAAATATCTAACTATTACATTATTTTGTACACCTGAAACTAATAGAAAAAATAAATAAAAATAAAAGAGATAAAGAATGCATTAGAAAGTATTGGAAATATAGGAGACCATATGAAAGAGAGAATGAGTGAGCTAAAAGATAGAAATCTAGAAATGATTCAGGTGGAAGAAGAGTGAGAAGTAAGAGTTTTTAAAAATGAATTTACTCTATGAGAACTATCTGACAGCATTACAAAGAGCAACATAAGAAAAATGAGTATAGCAGAAGGAAAAGAGAGGGCAAAGGGAACAGAAATAATTCATGAGAACTTCCCAAATATATAAAAGGAAGTAACCATTTAAATACAAGAAGCTAAAAGTTTACCTAATTATCTCAAAGCAAAAAGGCTTTCTCCAAGACACATTATATTAAAACTGTCAAAAGTTAATAACAAAGAATTCCCAAGACAGCTAAGAAAAAAATGTAACCTACAAAGAAAACACCAAATTATCATCACATTTTCCAACATATATGTAAACCCTATAAGCCAGGAGAGAGTAGCATCATATATTCAAAATGTTGAAAGAGAGAAACCACAACTCAAGAATAGTATATCCAGCAAAGTTATCCTTTGAATATGAAATAGAAATAAAGGCTTTTCCAGACAACTAAAAGCTGAGAAAATTTACCAGCACAAGATCTGCATTACAAGAAATGTTAGAAGGAGCTCTTATATCTGAAACAAAAAGACAAAAGTATACAAAACTTTGAATATGATGACAGACAGAGAGAAGCAGGAAATTGCAACTCTCTTTCAAAATAACACTTAAACAATGAAAAACAGTTACAATATAAAGTTTAAAGGGGAAAAGCATTAAAAATAACTATACTATAATTTGGTAATAAAGGCACAACATAGAAAGGAATAAATTGTGACAACAAAAACATGAAAGTGGAGGAGGGAAAGGACTGAACTTACACAGGTGAGTGAAGGCATCACACCAGATAAACTTAATTGAGGGCTGGCCCAGTGGCTCAGGGGGTTGGAGCTCCATGCTTCTAACTACGGAGGCTGCCGGTTCGATTCCCACATGGGCCAGTGGGCTCTCAGCCCTTTTCGGGCTGGGTTGCCGGTTCGACTCCTCGGGTCCCGCAAGGGATGGTGGGCTGTGCCCCTTGCAGCTAGTGATGGCAACCGGACCTGGGGCTGAGCTGAGCCCTCCACGGCTAGGACTGAGAGGACAACAACTTGACTTGGAAAAAAAAAAAAAAGAACTAGATTACTCAGCTGGATCAAAATGCTGCAGAATCTATGTGACTTCTACTAAATGGTCACTTATAAATAAAAATACTAAAAAACAAAAACTTAATTGATACTTACACAACTTTCCATCCCAAACAACAGAATACACATTTTTCTCAAGTGCACATGGAACATTCACAAAGATGGATCATATTTTAGGACACAAAACTAGTCTCAATAAACTTAAGAAGACTGAAATTATACCAAGCATATTTTCCCACCACAACAGTATGAAACTGGAAATCAACTACAAGAAGAAAGCCGGAAAAGTCATAAATATGTGGAGATTTGAAAACATACTACTGAATAACTATTGGGTAAAAAAAAAAAAAGAAAAGAAAGAAAAGAGACCAAAAGAAACATAAAGGCAAATGAAAATGAAATACGATATACCCTCTGGCACTATGCATAGTTGTTGCAACATTACTGACTATATTCTCTGTTACACTTTACATCCCCATGACTATTTTGTAACTACCAATTTATATTTCTTAAGCCCTTCACCTTTTCCACCCAACTCCCCAGCCGTGAAACTAAACTAAAATAATATTGAATGTCAACTGTAACTAAAATCTAGATAATTAGTTAACAAAATAAATAAAACACAAACAAATCAATAAAGAAGTTTCCTATTGGGAAACATCTGGCAAATAAAAAGAAGAGAGAGAGAAAAAAATACAATATGCCATAATTTGGGGGATGCAACAAAAGTGGTACTAAAAGGCAATTTTATAGCATTACAGGACTACCTCAAGAAAAAAAATCAAATAAATAATCTAACATTACACTTAAAAAACTAGAGAAAAAAGAACAAACAAAGCACAAAGTCAGTAGAAAAAAGGAAGTAATAAAAACCAGGGGGGAAATAAATGAAATAGAGAATAAAAAGAAAATAGAAAATAAATTAATGAAACAGAGAGCTAGTTCTTTCAAAACATAAACAAATTTGACAAACCTCTATCTAGTCTCAAAAAAATGGAAAAGACTCAAATAAATAAAACCAGAAATGAAATAGTAGTTACAACAGACACCACAGAAATACAAAGAATTATTATTGTATAATAATACTATGAAAAGCTATAAGCCAACAAATTGGACAACCTAGCAGAAATGGACAAATTCTTAGAAGCATACAACCTTCCTAGACTGAATCATGAAGATTTGGAAAGCCTAAATAGACTAATCACTAGTAAGGAAGTTGAAACAGAAATCAAAAACCTCCCAAATAAACAAAGTTCCAGGACCAAATAACTTCACATGTGAATTCTACCAAACACTCAAAGATTTATTTATTTTTATTGGGGTACTGGGGAACAGTGTGTTTTTCCAGGACCTTTCAGCTCCATGTCAAGTCATTGTTTTTCAATCTAGTTGTGGGAGGCGCAGTTCACTGACCCATGTGGGACTCAAACCAGTGACCTTGTTGTTATGATCACCTCGCTTTAACCACGGAGCCAACCGGCCACCCCTCAAAGATTTAATACCTATCCTTCTCAACCTCTTCCAAATAATTAAAGAGGAGGGGATGGTTCCTAACCCATTTTACAAAGCCAACTTTACACTGATACAAAAATCTGCCATATTTTTTTGACATCACAAAAAAATAAAATCTCAAGTCAATATCTCTGATGTATATAGATGTGAAAGTCCTCAACAAAATATTACGTTGGTGCAAAAGTAATTGCGGTTTTTGCAATTATTTTTAATGTTTTTAACCAAAATTACTTTTGCACCAATCTAATACTAGCATATTCAATACAACAATGCATTAAAAGGTTCATATACGATGATCAAGTGGGATTCAAGGGTAATTTAACATCTGCAAATTAATCAATGTGATACACCATAATAACACAACATGGATGGATCTTGAGAGTATAATGCCAAGTGAAATGTCAGACAGAAAAAGCAGAGAACCCTATGATTTCACTGATATGTGGTATATAAACCAAAAAGAACAAGACAAACAAATGAGAAAGAAAAACTCATAGACACAGACAATAATTTAGTGGTTACCAGAGGGTAAAGGGGTGGGGGGTGGGTGATGAGGGTAAAGGGGATCAAATATATGGTGATGGAAGGAGAACTGACTCTGGGTGGTGAACACACAATGGGATTTATAGACGATGTAATACAGAATTGTACACCTGAAATCTATGTAAATTTACTAACAATTGTCACCCCAATAAATTTAATTAAAAAAAAAGTATATGATCATCTCAATAGATGCAGAAAAGCATTTGACAAGATACAACATCCATTTATTATTTCAAAACTCTCAATAAAATGTGTATACAAGGAAAGTACCTCAACATAATAATAGGCATATGTAACAAACCCTTAGCTAATATCATACTAGATGGTGAAACCTGAAAGCTTTTCTTTTAAATTCACGAACAGGACAATGATGCCCACTCTTACCACTGTTATTCAACATAGTAGTGGAGGTCTAAATAAATAAAATATATCCAAACTGGAAAGGAAACATAAAACTGTCTACCATTTGCTTGTGACATGATTTTATATAGAGAAAATTGTAAAGATTCCACCAAAAAAAACTATTAGAACAAATCTAAAAAAACAGTAAAGTTGCAGAATGCAAAGTCAATACACAAAAATCCATTGTGTTTCTATGCAGTAACAATGAAATATCAGAAAGAGAAATGAAGAAAACAATCCCATTTACAATTGCAACAAAAAGAATAAAATACCTAGGAATAAACTTAACACAGGACCTGAACACTGAAACTATAAGACATTGTTGAAAGAAATTGAAGAAGACACAAAGAAATGGAAATATGTTTCATGTTCATGCACTGGAAGAATTAATATTGTTAAAATGGCCAAATTACCTAAATCAATATGCAGATTTAATGCAATCCCCATCAAAATCCCAATGGCATTTTTTCAAAGAAATAGAACAAAAAAATCATCAAGTTTGTATGGAACTATAATAGAACCTGAATAGTCAGAGAAATCCTGAGAAAAAAGAACAAAGCCAGAGGTATCACATTCCTTAATTTCAAACTGTACTACAAAGCTACAGTAATCAAAACTACATGGTAGTGGCAGAAAAACAGACATACAGACCAGAGGAACAGAACTGAGAGCCCAGAAATAAACCCACATATATATGGACAAATAATTTTCAGCAAAGGAGTCAAAAACATACAATGAGAAAGTCTTTTCAATAATATAGATTATTATAGATGTCTATCAATAATAGATGTCTGTCATCTTTCCAGTTGGGAAAACTGGAAAGCCATATGCAATAGAATGAAACTAGACTGCCACACACAAAAATAAATTCAAAATGGATTAAATTTTGAATATTGAGACTTGAATATAAGACCTTGAACAATAACACACATAGAAGAAAACAAGAACTAAATTTATGAACATTGGCCTCAAAAGGGTTTTTTATGAAATTGACCCCAAAGTGAAGGGAAATAAAGGTAAAAATAAATGAATAGGACTACATCAAATTAAAAGGCTTCCACACAACAAAAGAAACTATCAACAAAATAAAAATGCAACCAACCAAACGGGAGAAGATATTTGCATATGGTACCTCTGATAAAGGGCTAATATCCAAAATACATAAAGAACTCATACAACTTAACAACAACAAAACAATCCTATTAAAAAAAATGGGCAGAGGTCCTGAACAGACACTTCTCCCAAGAAGACATACAAATGGCCAACAGATCTATTAAAAGATGCTCAACATCACTAATTATAAGGGAAATGCAGATGAAAACCACAATGAGATATCACCTCACACCTGTTAAAATGGCTATTAATGATAAGTCAACAAATAACTAGTGTTGGAGAGGATGAGGAGAAAATGGAACCCTCACACACTGCTGATGGGAATGTAAATTGGTGCAGTCACTATAGAAAACAGTGTGGTGGTTCCTCAAAAAATTAAGGATAGGGCTACCATACGACCCAGCAATCCCTCTTCTGGGTATCTACCCAAAAATTTGGAAATACTTATTCATAAAGACATGTGTATCCCTATGTTCATTGCAACATTATTCACAATAGCCAAGACATAACATAAAAGCTAAGTGTCCTTTGACAGGTGATTGGATAAAGATGTGGTACCTATATATATGATGAAGCACTACTCAGCCATAAAAAAATGAAATATTGTCATTTACAACAACATGGATGGATCTTGAGTATTATGCTAAGTGAAATAAGTCATATGGAAAAAGAGAAGAACCATATGATTTCACTTATATGTAGTACATAAAACAAAAAACAATAAATGAACAAACAAACAAAAACAAAGTAAGAACAAATGCATAGATACAGACAACAGAATGGTGGTTACGAGAGAAGAGGGGTGGGAAGAGGACAAAGAATGTAAAAAGGTCATACATATTGTGATGGGAGGAGACTAGACCAGATGATGGGCACACAATAGAGTATACAGATGTTGTGTTATAAAGATGTATACTTGGGGAAAAATACAGAATTTTTGGCAAGAACCTCCACACGGGATATGGAGTATAGCATAGGGACTAGAGTCAATGGAATTGCAATAGATATAAACAATGTCAGAGGGGCAATAGATTGTGAGAGGAGGGTTATCACTTTGGGAAGGGTGAAATGTCTAACTATTGTATAGGTTTGTATACTTGAAACTAATTAAAAAAAAAAAAAACAACCTCTGATCAAGTTCCTCATCCCTTCCCTCTCTAGATGAAGAGAACTGAGGGTCAGAGAGATGAAGTAACTCACCCAGGCTCACTGTGCTTGGTGGGATCAGAGCCGGCACTATCTCTTGTAAAGTTCCATGCTTCTTTCTAGCATTTAGAATACTTTCAACTATTTAATAACGTATAAGTTGTGTTTTTTACCATCTAGATTGTAAGCTCTGTACCAGTACTACCACATCTGTCTTCACCACACCATCTTCAGCATCTGACAGTGTGCCTAGACTATAGCAGATAAATATTTGTCGACAGACTCACTAGCATGTGAGCTTCATGAAAACAAGAAAAATAGCCAGAATTTAGTGAAAGCTGATGTGTACCAAGAAGTGTTCAAAGCATTTTATTTGTATTAGTTTATTTAACCCTCAGAATAACCCTGAGTCAGTGCTCTTATCATCTCTGCCATTTTAGAGAGGAAAACAATGCAGCCCAGAGAGATTAAGTAAATTGCCCAGGATTACATGGGAAGTGGCAGACCTGGCTCTCTATCCAGGCAGTGTGTTTCAGACCTCACTCTCTTATTTCGCCACAAAATTCTGCCTCTTCATCTACTGTGTTTCCCTGAAAATAAGACAGTCTTATATTAAGTTTTGCTCCAAAGGATGCATTAAGGCTTATGTTCAGGGGATGTCAATCCTGAAAAATCATGCTAGGGCTTGTTTTCCGGTTAGGTCTCATTTTCGGGGAAACACGTATCTCTTCTGCATTCCCAGCCCTAGAAGAGTGTTAACACATAGACAGCACTAAATATGAGGTGTGATCAAACAATACGATGAATGTTTAAATAATAATAAAAATTATTATAGTAAAAGACACATTGCCATTAATTCCCCTCAAAATGCCATTCCTTGCTGCAAACACACTTATGCCATCGTTCTTGCCACTTTCTGAAGCAGTTCTGGAAGTCCTCTTTCATGAATATCTTTAGTTGCTCTGCCATGGATGCCTCAATGTCCTGTGTCATTTTGACTTTGGGGAAGAGCCATAAGTCACACGGTACCAGGTTCAATGAATAAGGTGGATGAGGAATCACCATATGTTTTTATTTGACTGAAATTGCTATACTAGAAGCGATATGTGACACAGAGCATTGTCATGATGGAAGATGAAACTGTTTGCCCATTTCATGTTAATGCATTGTTCGTGATCCATGAGTTATGGCACACTTTAAAATACACCTTTCTCTCAAATATAGTTCACACCCAACTGACTGCACTGAACAAGTTGAAATTTGTCATACACTATTACTAAGGTTTGATGCGCCACTTTCCGGTATTGAAGATCCCTGCCTTTCTATTGGAAGGGACTTGGCAGCAGCATTCACTGTAGTTTGTGATCACAACAGAAAGGCTTCTTGTCACACATCACTTCTGGTATGGCAATTTCTGTCAAATAAAAACATTACAGTGTGTCCTCATCCACCTTGTTCACCAGATCTGGCACCGTGAAACTTCTGGCTCTTCCCCAAAGTCAAGATAACCATGAAAGGTAAACGTTTTGAATCAATTCAGAACATCAAGGCAGGCATGACAGAGCAACTAAAGATACTCATGAAAGAGGACTTCCAGAACTGCTTCAGAAAGTGGCAAGAATGATGGGATAAGTGTGTTCAAAGCGAGGGGGAGTATTTTGGGAATTAATGGCAATGTGGCTCTTAGTGTAATAAATCTTTTTATTTAAACATTCACCATATTTTTTTTATCACACCTCATATATTCTTATAGCATAAGTGCCAATAAACAAGAATCCGAAGTCTAATAGTCTTCCAGCATCAGGTAGTCCTGCTGGTTGCACCATACAGGTGATCATTGTCCTAGCTCTGAACAAACACGCTAGATCCCACCTGGCTGAGAGGAAGGGCTAATTTCATTTTTCCTTATTCTTTTTTTTTTTTTAAAGATTTTATTGGGGAAGGAGAGCAGGACTTTATTGGGGAACAAGACTTTATTGCAGAACAGTGTGTATTTCCAGGACTTTATTGGGGGATAGTGTGTTTTTCCTCCAACCAACTAAGTCATCCGGCTCAGCTGCAGCGCTCACCATCCCTTGCAGGAGTCGAACTGGGACCTCAGCTCAGTGGCAGCTCGTTGTCTTCATTCTAGTAATGGAGGGCACTGCTCGCTGGCCCATGTGGAACTCGAACTGACAGCCCTGTTGCCCAGAGCTTGCGCTCTAACCATCTGAGCCACCCATCCACCCCAGACTCTTTCTGATTGAGCCTCTTTTCTCCATCAGCCCAGTTTTTCAGAGTAAGCCCAAACAGTTGAGTAGGAAACAGTGCCCTCTGCTGACACTGACAAGCTCTTGCTGTGTAGTTCACTTCAGTGTTGCAGCATGAACTATGAGAGATTCAGCTAGTCCTGGCCTGAGACCTTTTGACATTTCCCCTCCTGCTGCAGCATCCAGATTAATTTTAAAGCCAAGTCAGATGGAAAATTGAGTTACTGAGTGACCAGAGCCCTTTAGCCCTGTGTCTGGTTGCCTGTCTGCTCTGCCAACAGAGGCCCCCTTCTGGCCATCCTGTCTCTTTCTGTTCCTCCCCCACCACAGGGATCATGTTGAAAGGTCCTACCCCAATTGCATCACCCTATCATTACCCTGGTTTTTCAGACTGCTGATTTTTCTAAGTTTCTGAACCCTCTTTTCTTACTAGCTTCTCTCCCATTCTTATTTACAGTCATAGTGAATATCATGTATTTCTTGCTGTCACAGGGGGCCACCCAACCTGAGATGGCTCCCAGAGACTCACCTATTCCAATCCCCCTACTCCAGTGGAGTAGAAGGGAATGATAATGGTTTCCCTGTGGTTAAAATTCTAGAACTGGACCTAAGGGGCAAAAGAGGGGTGGTAAAGTCACCACTGGGTAAGGATTAGAGGGTTCTCCTCACCATTCCAGCCCCTGATCAGGTTCTAAGGACAAGAATAATGACAAAGAATAATGACTAATGATATTAGTGTCATTTATTTAAGTTGATTTCCCTTTCCCTAATAATTTTTTTATTAACTTCAGGTGTACAAAACAATGTAATAATAGTTAGACATTTGTACCTGTCATAAAGTGATTCTCCCTTCCCCCAATCTACTACCCCTCTGACATCATATATAGCTGTTACAATTCCACTGACTCTATTTCCTATGCTGTACTCCACATCCTGTTATATATATATATATATATATATATATATATATATATATATATATATAGTTGACATTCATTATTATTCAGCTTTACAGCAGTGGTCAGGGATCTATACTGCCCATGAAGTAGTCTCCCTAACAAGACAAGTGTCCATCGGATACCCTACAAAATCTTTGCATTATTGATTATATTTCCTAAACTGTCTTTTGTATCCATGTGACAATCTTGTGGATACAAATTTGTGCTTTCTAATCCCCTCACCTTCTCCCTCACGCCCCCCTTCCATCTAGCAATGCTCAGTTTTTTCTCTATATCTTTGAGACTGTTTCTGATTAGTTTGTTCATTTATTCTATTCTTTAGATTCCACATATAAGTGAGATCATACAGTATTTGTCTTTCTAGGTCTGATTATTTCACCCAGCATAATGTTCTATGGGTTCTATTCATATCGTTGCAAATGGTAACATTTCATTCTTCTGTATGGCTGAGTAATACTCCATTGTATAAATGTACCATAATTGCTTAACCCAGTCATCTACCAATGGGCATTTCGGTTCTTTCCACATCTTGGCTATATGAATAGCACTGCAATAAATATAGAGGTGCATAAATTTTTTTTGAATTAGTATTTTGGATTTCTCTGGATAGATACCTCAGAGTGGAATTGCTGGGTCATAAGGTAGTTCCATTTCCAGTTTTTTTGTGATACCTCCATACTGATTTCCAGAGTGGCTGCACCAATCAGCAGTCCCACCAACAGTGCATAAGGGTTCCCTTTTTTCCACATCCTCGCCAGCACCAGTTGTTTGTTGATTTATTGATGATAGTCATTCTGACCAGAGTGAGGTGGTATCTCATTGTGGTTTTTATTTGCATTTCTCTAACGATTAGTGAGGTTGAGCATTTTTTCATATGTTTGTTTGCCATCAGTATGTCCTCTTTAGTAAAATATCTCTTCATGTCCTCTGCCCATTTTTTAATTGGGTTGTTTGTTTTTTTGGTATTGAGTTGAATGAGTTTGTTATAAATCTTGGATATTAATCCCTTGTCTTCTCCCATTCAGTAGGATGCCTTTTTGTTTTATTGATGATTTCCTTTGCTGTGAAAAAACTTCTTAGTTTGATGTAATCCCATGTGTTTCCTTTTTCTTTTAATTCCCTTCCTTGCCTGAGGGAATATATCAGTAAAAACATTACTAAGGGTAATATCTGCAAATTTATTTTCTATAGTTTCTTCTAGGAGTTTTGCGGTTTCAGATCTTACATTTAAGTCTTTAATCCATTTTGAATTTATTCTTGTATATGGTGTAAGGAGGTGGTCCAGCTTCATTTTTTTGCATGTGTCTGTCCAGGTTTCCCAGCACCATTTATTGAATAGACTGTCTTTACCCCAATGTAAATTCTTGCTTCCATTATCATAGATTAAATGCCCATATGCCTATGGATTTATTTCTGAGCTCTCTATTCTGTTCCATTGACCTATGTGTCTATTTTAGGCCAGTACCATGCTGTTTTGATTACTGTACCCTTGTAGTATAATTTGATGTCAGGTATTGTTATACCTCCCACTTTGTTCTTATTTCTCAAGGTTGCCATGGCTATTTGGGGTCTTTTAGGGTTCCACATAAATTGTAGGATTATATGTTCTATTTCTGTGAAAAATGTCCTTGGTAGTTTGATAGGAATTGTATTGAATCTATATATTGCCTGAGGCAGTAAGGACATTTTAACTATATCAATTCTTCTTATCCATGAGCATGGTATGTATTTCCATTTATTTGTATCTTCTTTAATTTCTGTCTTCAGTGTCTTGTAAATTTCTGAGTACAGGTCTTTTACTTCTTGGGTTACATTTATTCACAGGTATTTTATAGTCTTTGAAGCTATCGTAAATGGGACTGTCATCTTAATTTTTCCTTCTGATAGTTTGTTATTGATGTATACAAATGCAACTGATTTCTGAATATTAATTTTGTATCCTGCTACTTTACTGAATTCATTTATCAGTTTTAATCATTTTTTGGTGGAGTCTTTGAGGTTCTGTATATATAGCATCATGTCATCTGCATAGAAGGACAGTTTTACTTCCTCCTTTCCAATTTGGATGCCTTTTATTTCTTTTTCTTGTCTGACTGCTGTGGCTAGAACTTCCAGAACTATGTTGAATAAAAGTGGAGAAAGTGGGCAACCTTGTCTTGTTCCTGATCTTAAGGGGAATGGTTTTAGCCTTCCCTCATTGAGTATGATGTTAGCTGCGGGTTCATCACATATGTCCTTTATTATGTTGAGATATGATCCCTCTATTTCCATTTTGCTAAGTGTTTTTTATCATAAATTGCTGCTGGATTTTGTCAAATGCTTTTTCTGCATCTATTGATATGACCATATGATTTTTATTTTTCATTTTGTTAATGTGGTGTATCATTAATTGATTTGCATATATTGAATCAACTTTGCATACCAGGAATGAATCCTACTTGATCGAGGTGTATGATCTTTTCAATGTATTGCTGAATTCTGTTTGCTAATATTTTGTTGAGGATTTTTGCCTCTATGTTCATTACGGATATTGGCCTGTAGTTTTGTATTTGATGTTGTTTTTGTTTTGTAATGTCTTTGTCTGACTTGAAGATCAGGGTGATAGTGGCCTTGTAAAAAGAGTTTGGGAGCCTTCTCTCCTGGAGTTTTTGGAATAGTGTGAGGAAAATAGGTGATAACTCTTTTTTGAATGTTTGGCAAAATTCACCTGTAAAGCCATCTGGTCCAGGACTTTTGTTTGTTGGGAACTTGTTGATTACTGATTCAATTTCACTCGTAGTAATCAGTCTATTCAGATTTTCCATTTCTTATTGAGTTAGCCTTGGAAGGTTGTATGCTTCTAGAAAATTATCCATTTCTTTCAGATTGTCTAATTTGTTGGTGTATAGTGGCTTGTATATTTTCTTAAAATTTTTTGTATTTTTGTAGTCTGTTGTCACTTCTCTTTCATTTATGATTTTGTTAATTTGCTTTTTTCTTAATGAGTCTGGCTAAAGATTTGCTGGTTTTGTTTATCTTCTCAAAAAACCAGCTCTTGGTTTCATTGATCTTTTGGTTTTTTTTTTGTTTTTGTTTTTGGTCCCTATTTCATTTATTTCCACTCTAATCTTTATTCTCCCCTTCCTTGTACTCACTTTGGGCTTATTTTGCTGTTCTTTTTCCAGTTCCTTTAGGTGTGAGGATAAACTGGTGATTTGAGATTTTTCTTGTTTCTTTAGGTAGGCCTACATTGCTATGAATTTCCCTCTTAGGACTGCTTTCACTGCATCCTATAGATTTGGGTCATTGTGTTTTCATTTTTATTTGTCTCAAGGTATCTTTTGATTTCTTTCTTGATCTCATTGTTGACCCATTCATTATTTAGTAACATGTTATTCAGACTCCTTGTATTTGTCTGTTTTCCAGTTTGTTTGTTTTATGTAATTGATTTCGAATTTCATAGCTCTGTGGTCAGATAAGACGCTTGATATGATTTCAATTTTCTTAAATTTATTGAGACTTGTTTTGTGGCCTAACATGTGGTCTATATTGGAAAATGTTCCATGTGTGCTCGAGAAGAATGTATATTCTGCAGCTTTGGGGTGAAATGCTCTAAAAATATCTATTAAATCCAACTGGTCTAATGTGTCATTTAAGGCCGCTGTTTCCCTCTTGATTTTCGGTCTGGAGGATCTGTCCCTTGCTGTCAGTGGTGTGTTGAGTCCCCTGCTGCAATAGTGTTACTGTTGGTCTCTGTCTTTATGTCAGTCAACATCTGTTTTATATATTTAGGTGTTCCTGTGTTGGGCGCATAGATGTTTACTAGGGTAATGTCCTCTTGTTGGATTTATCCCACCATTTCATAAATTTTATATGCTTAAAGAATGTATCAAGGGGGCAGTGATAAAAAAGAAAAAGAAAATGATAAATATAAATAAACCAGAGACTTGTGTATTGCTGATCTTAAAAGAGAGATACTAATTAATTTTCCCATGGCAACAGTGCTAGACTTAGGATGCTCAAAATCATTCCCTTGGATGTGTCTCTGATTCCTGTACAACAGGATTTGAAGGAAGAGTCCAATGAGAGTGGTTGAAGAAGATGTAAGATGAAGATATGTGACAGTCAGGGAAAGGTGCCTTTACTGTTTATACTCCATTGAGTAAAGCAATGGAAAATTTTATTACCTGAAATATTCAAAAATGCTGATGGTTGTGAGAAAAGCTACAATCATGTGTATGAGGAGGGTTAAGTACAGTAGTACCTTAATTTTCAAATATCTGCGTTGACAAACATTTAGGTTTATGAATGCTGTAAATTTTATGGATCTATGGTATCATCAGATAGAAAAATTTATG
Source organism: Rhinolophus hipposideros (assembly GCF_964194185.1). Taxonomy (NCBI): domain Eukaryota; kingdom Metazoa; phylum Chordata; class Mammalia; order Chiroptera; family Rhinolophidae; genus Rhinolophus; species Rhinolophus hipposideros. The sequence continues at coordinate 25,853,422 of NC_138065.1, forward strand.
CTAAATTTGCAGTTTTAGGGGTTCATTTTGAAGGTCTGGAACAGATTAATCCATTTTGCATTACTTCCTATGGGGAAATCATGCCTCGGTTTTCAAACGTTTCAGAACTCGAACAGACTTCTGGAACAGATTACATTAGAAAAACAAGGTACCACTGTATACCTCCCAGGGAATAGGGGACAGTAGAAAAAATTCACAGGTCTGAAGGTTTGCGTGTGTGTGTGTGTGTGTGTGTGTGTGTGTGTGTGTGTGTGTCAGCAAGACACTCCACAGTAGGGAGTTGCCTAGAAGGACAGAGAAGTGCATAGCAGAGCCCAGAGGACTTAGGGAGAAGAGGATCTTGTGGAAATGAAAGAGAGGGAGAGGAAAGAGTTTGCTCTGGAGCCACTGTATGGCAAAGGAAAAAGACTGAAGCTAAGAAGGGTATCTAAAGAGGACTGTAGTATAGGAACATACCTCCTGATTAATCACTTGAAATACTTTCAATTGCATTTTTCTACCAGACTGCTATTTTTTTAAAGTGTGATTTGGTCCAGAGGTTGGCAAAATGATATTCTGCTCACATTTTGTGCCCTAAGGATTTACACTCTGGGCCAAGGGTCTTTACTGGAGTCCCGTGACTGCCAGGTGTGTTGAGTTGTGAAGACCTAACTCAGTGACCAATTTATAAAGTACAATTAAGTTAATCTGACTGAGTTTTAGTTGGGTTTTGTGCCATTATACAAAAGTGGTTAACATGCTTCAGAGTAAATAGACATGTATTGAGCACCTGCTGGATGCCAGGCACTGGGTGCTCAATGCCATGTGTCTCATTTGGGCCTCAGATTAATGGATTGCAACTTATCAGGTGCAACTCTAACAGAGTTCTTGCTAAAATGGAAAGCTAACAGAGTCAATGTAAACCAAGGGTCCTTTCCAGGAACACATGTGTTCTCATTCCAGCCTTTCTCTGTCTCTGGCTATAACAGTTTTCCGAAAAAGTGTTCTAAGGGAAAGACCTAATTTTATGATGTTTTGCCTACTTAAAACCAATGACTTAGTGCATAACAGTATAAGATAAATGGATGTTCATGTAACATTGTCTATAATGGGAAAGAACTGGAAGCTGTTAAATGTCCACCAACAGGGGCTAATTAAATATATCAACATATATCAACACAATGAAATATTAAGCAGTGTCTAAGATGTGTGCTGCTTGGGGTAAAGGGATCTATCTCACTGCCAAAGAACTGAGGCACATTTATGTTCTCTAACCTTTCTTAACAAACTCAATAACAATAAGGAAATGCAAAATCTTAAAAACGAAGAAGAAGAGGAAGAAAAACCTTGTTTGTTATACTAGGCAGTTCTAAAAGTCTTGTCTTATGAAATGGTCATGCACACAACAGAAGAAAATATAGAAATGTGTGAGGAAAAATAAAGTGCATTTAGAAAAAAAAGAGACATGTTGTACATGTAATGATAATAAAACATGCCAAGATATAGTATTTTGCTTAGCTGATGATCAATCTATATATCCTCTAGTTTGGGAGCAAGTTCTTGGTAGATCTGTCATAGGGGACCTCCACTCTGTTCAGTTTCCTGCTGTCTGATGTCTTGTGACCCTCACTAGAGTCCTGTCCCTACAGGTAAATTCCATAGCCTCTTACTGTAGGTTAATCACATCAGCCGAGAAAGACCTACAAAGAGCAGCCACAAAATAAAAAAAGAACTTTATCCATCTTCCTCTGTCCCCAGGAGGAGTTAGAGATAGAAGGAGAATGAATGACTCTTTTCCCACTGTAGGTTTCTGAGCCATAGGTCAGGCCTATGATTCAGGGATAAGAGAAGTTTGAAATGGATATGATATTTAAGTTTTAAATTGAACTGAACTAGACTTTTTTTCAATGCCTGGAAGTGACCAGAAAGCTATTGTGTCTGCTCAAGCTAGTCTTCAGAAGCAAGTGAGAGAGATTCTATATAATATGATGGATAGCAGTAGCAGAGGTAAGAGAAAAATGAGCAGTTTCTTGTTTCAAGTTCAGCCTACTCAAATATATATATATTCTTTTATGTCCACAAAGGAGCTCTGGAGAGACACAAACGAACATAAAAATGGTATCTCTGAAAGCAGAAGAGACAAGGAGCAAGACTTTGATGTTTTGGTTTTTACTTGTCCTGTTATTCAAATGTTTCATAACTAGCTTGTATTACTTTTATAATTTAAAGAATTAATTTTGTAAAAATATAAAATCCAGAGTTCTGCAGTCTCCTCCTCAGCAAGTGAGTTTTACGAGGAGAAGGATGTGTACAGTGATGTGCTGGAAAACCAGTGGCTGCAGGAGAAAATAATGTCCTAATTTGTCGTTTTTGCCAAATTCCATGGTGTAAACACTCCAACCCCAGTTGGTTTCAAACTACCAACAGTTTAACCACTAGCTCACCAAATTCCTGGATATATAACAGTTTAACCAGTGGCTCACCAAATCCCTCGCTACTCAACAATTGCCTTAACCGGACTCTAGCACACCAGAAAAGCACTATATGGGAGGCAGTGGCTGGTGTCCTTGTCCTGACAGTTCATCTCCAGGCTCTGTTAATTCCCAGGTAGTAGATAGGCCACCTTGTGCCCAGGAGTAATTAAAAATCACCAGTTTCAAGAGTAAAATGTCAGGGCATTCTAGCAGGCCAATTTTCTGAACCCAATAAGCTGCTCATTTGAGCCACATAAAAGATCCTAGGGAGGTGGGAGAGCATTAACAGGCAGAAGTGTGTGTGCGTGTGTGTGTGTGTGTGTGTGTGTGTGTGTGTGTGAAGAGACAGGAGCAGTGCATAACCAAATCTCAGACATCAGTGACCTTTTGCAGCTGTAGGGCTCCTCCAGAGCAAGGATGAGAAAAAAGTTGGAAAGACACTACGTTGAATATACTACTTCAGCATGCCACTGTCTAATAATGATAGTAACAGTCACTATCATAACAATTTCTTGACTGTTCACTCTGTGTTATGTGTTTACTATGTGCTGAAACATTGTATAGGGGACTCCTCATTTACTTCTTACAGCAATTATATAAGATAATAACTCATTGTTTCCACTTTACAGGAGAGGAAATTGAGACTTAGATATGTTAGACAACTTGCCCAAGATCTTCAAGATAGTTACTTGTGAAACTGAGATTAAAACTGATGTTTTATTCTAAAGAAAAGCTAAATTATTTCACAGCTGCACCAAACCTCATCTTACAGTGAGGTGGAGTCCAACAGTAAACAAGGATCCACTAGGAAATGTTGAAATCTGACTCAAAAATGTTCAGATCTAGTTGCCACCTCCCCATCTCTACTCAGGGAAGGAGTGTTCGATATGACTGCATCTTCTTCTTGAGTAAAGTGCTTTCTAATCTAGCCATGTTTACTTTGGACATATCATTTCATCTCTTCTAGTCTCGGTCTGTCACTTATAAGAATAGAGAATTAAATCAAGTAATTTCTGAGAATGACAGGGCTATATGTTGACAGACCCATTTTCTCAATGGAAATACAAGAAAGCCTGGGGAAATGAGTATCTTCTTTACATAATACTCATTCCCCAAATAGGTATTACTATATGCCAGGCACTATTCTGATGTTGAAAACAGAATTTTCTTATAAAAATTTGAAGTCCTCAAAAATTAGGAAAGGAAGATGAAGTGGTAGAGGAAATGAGCAATTCCACACATACACTGAGGGCCTACAGTGTGCCAGATACCGCACAAAGTCTGGGAAAACCACTCAGAAGTTAGACTGTTACAAGAAAGGCAAGACCACTGGAGTCAGACTGACCTGGACTGGAATCATAGCTCTTCTGGTGTGTGACCCTATTTCCTTGTCTTTAAGTCAGGGGTAGTACCAAATTTGTTTCCCAGGATAAAAATGAGATGGGCTGTGTAAAGAGCTTACTGCAGTCTTGCACTCAAGTAGGCCTTCAGTAAATGATAGCTATGCTTATTATAAAAAAGAGAAAGTTGGGCTGGCCCGGTGGCTCAGGTGGTTAGAGGTCCGTGCTCCTAACTCTGAAGGCTGCTGGTTCAATTCCCACATGGGCCAGTGGGCTCTCAACCACAAGGTTGCCAGTTCAATTCCTTGAGTCCCTCAAGGGATGGTGGGCTCTGGCCCCTGCAACTAAGATTGAACATGGCACCTTGAGCTGAGCTGCCGCTGAGCTCCCGAATGGCTCAGTTGGTTGGAGCACATCCTCTCAACCACAAGGTTGCCGGTTCAACTCCCGCAAGGGATGGTGGGCTGCGCCCCCTGCAACTAGCAGCGGCAACTGGACCTGGAGCTGAGCTGTGCCCTCCACAATTAAGACAGAAAGGACAACAACTTGACTTGGAAAAAAAGTCCTGGAAGTACACACTGTTCCCCAATAAAGTCCTGTACCCATTCCCCAATAAAAACATCTTTAAAAAAAAAAAGAGAGAGAGAGAAAGTCCTACTTTGTTGAGATCCCACAGGAACAGTTCAGGAATGGGAAGAACCCAAATGGAGTCAAATAGTGGCTGAGTTTCTGGGAAGAAGTACAACAGTGTCAATTATCAGAATTCAGCAATGTTTATATGCTTCATAGCTTCCAAAGCATGAGGAGCTTCCAAAGCCTTTAGGGAAAATTAAGGGAAAAGACAGTATCCCTGTCAGGCTTCCCTGAGCTCCATAGGGATACTTAAGGGCACATTAAGAGCCCCTGGTGCTCAAGCTATGAACAGCTGAGGAATCCCCTCTACGTATACATCTGATCTTTGAGAATAACAAAGCCAGGTAAAACACTGCTATCTTCAAGATTTACACTGCTGGGCTGGCCTGGTGGCTCAGGTGGTTGGAGCGCCATGTTCCTAATGCTGAGGTTGCTGGTTTGAATCCCACATGGGCCAGTGAGCTACACCCTCTACAGCTAAGATTGTGAACAACAGCTTTCCCTGGAGCTGGGCTACCTTGAGCAGCCGGAGGTTGGCGTGAGCTGCTGTGTGCTGCTGTGAGCTACTGTGTGTCACCATGAATGGCCAGTGGCCAGCGTGAGTGGCCGGCAGCCATAAGTGAGCAGACGGCACCCATCGTGAGCAGCTGTGAGCTGCTGTGAGTGGCCGACCAGCGACTGACAACCAACTGCCTCAGCCGGGGGGAGCGCAGGGCTCGTAATACCAGCATGGGCCAGTGTGGGGACAGAGCCCCAGAAAGCAGTTTCCAGGCTCTCGGCCTCATGTGAAGAGGTGCTGGCTCAGATAGTGGATGGCCGTCAGCTATGGCTGGTTGGCCATCAGCTGTAGCCATTAAGCCATTGGTCACTGATATAACTGCCGCGACTACGGAGGGGAACCGAGGAGAGTGAAGGAGGAGACTGAAGGAGAGTAAGGAGAGTCGAGGAGAGTTGGTTGGTTGGCAGCAAAGGGGACAGCAGTTCGCACATTGTGTAAACCCAGCCTCCAGTGAGACCATAGTGGTATGACTTCCCTACCTATGGCTCCGTGGGTGTTCCTTTTTGGCCTCACCATGTCCTGCGTTCTTATGTGGGGAGCGGGAGCAGAGACCCCGCAGGCCACCCTGACGGACACCCTGCACGACACATGGCGTAGTCGGCAGGATATGGTGTCGGCTGAAACTCTAAGGAATGTACTGGAGCAGTTTACACATATAAAAGCTCAGTTTCATAAGCAGCGTACGGTGCTGGCAAAAACCTACCAAAGCATGGTGGAGCGGTTTGTGCGTGTGAGAGCCCAGCTTCGGGAGGCCCATGAGAAGCAACACCGGGAATGGGAGGCGCGGTCTGCCTGGGAGACTCAAGACTCCAGCTGGCACACCACCTTCTTGGCCATGGACGGTGTTGCCTTCATTTTGGTGATCTGCTGTGGCCTTAAGCTCCGAGGCTGGTGGACATCTTCTATGGAGGCCTCCACCCACTCAGACACCTGGCACGATGAGCAAGATTCCGACCAGGTAGGAATGGAGTCTGACTCTGGGCAGGAGGACGTGTGGCCCCCGCACAGTGTGTGGTGCTCAGTGGCCACTGTTCTCAGGAGTTGGACCCCCAAGGAGGGGGGGGAGGACATGGACGGCTCTCCGGCCAGCATGGAGAGGGCCCTGAAAGCTCTGACTGAGCAGTTGCCGGAGGAGGAGAAGGCTACAGCCGGCCGCGTGGGCTGGATGTTCCTCAGGGCCTTGAGTCTTAACACGGAAAATGCGCTTAATGAAATGGCCCAGGTGCCGGACCAGGTGTCCCAGTTGGAAGTGCTGGAAGCCCAGGTCGCCTGTTAGAAGAAGGGCCCCACAGTGGAGACAATGTAGCTCCCAACCCCCAAGCCTGGCCAATCTTGAAGCAAAGGGTAAAACGTGAGCAACCTTGGGCCCCGGGGGCATTGCTGCCGGCAACCCAGCCATGACTCAGTTCACGACCTACACCCCTTACACTCCCACTGAGTTGCAGGAGCTGGGGGGGCGGTGCTGACAGCGCCCTGAAAAGCCCGTCTCGGCTTGGCTACTACGTTTATGGGATGAGGGAGCAGACAACATTCTCTGCTCCCCAGGAGAGATGGAAAAGCTAGCCTTTGTGACAGTGCATCCATCCCTGCGACAAAGGTTACAGAACTGCCATAGGTTGACCCACAACCACGGCAACCACTCTCTAATGGAGTGGCTCACTGCTGCGGTACGCACAGTATGGGGACAGGCTGGTGAGCTGCCAGACACTGTGAGTCAATGGCATTCATATACAGAACTCATGCAAATTATCCATGAAATGGGTATGAGAAATGCTATTTTTAACCTTAACATGCAGGGGCCAAATGACGAGCTTTTTACAGCCAGCATGAGAGATCTGGTTTTGGATATTGCACCTGAGAGTGCTTTTGGATCCTTGGTTGCTATTCTTACACCTTGTGTAGGGCGACGGATCCATGAAGTTACAACTGCCATGGCCACGCTAGGGGATGTTGAAAGCCGGAGGCGAAGAAAGTTAAGACAGGAGGTCCGCACAGTTGAGACCTGGAAGCCCAAACCAAAGGTAAAGGGGCAAGGTTGCGGGCCTCAGAGAGTAACTCGCGCACAGATGTGGCGTGATCTCGTAGCAGCAGGGGTTGATCAGGAGAAAATAGACCTACAACCCAATGCACTCCTGCTGGAACTTTGGAAACAGTTGCGTCCAGAACAGCAATTCCGAAGCCTAAAGGAGAAGTCTGGGAAAGCACGACCTGTGTCCCTCCAGGACTTTATGCTGCCGCTTAAGGCTGACTCCTTTCAGCTTGATTAGGGGTGGGGCCAAGGTACCCGGTCAGAGGGGACAAGCAGTGACCAGAGGCCCCATGTGGAACTGTCCATACATTGGTCCCCTTCTAATATGCAGAGGGTTTTGGCCCTAGTTGACACTGGCACAGACTGCAGTCTCGTTTATGGGAACCCAGAACTGTTCCCTGGACCAGCAATCTGCATTGATGGCTATGGGGGAAAGACTGTGACTGTGAAAGCCGTTTCCTTGCCACTGGGTATAGGAAGGCTTCGCCCTCGTACCTACAAGGTTTATGTCTCCCCGTTCCGGAGTATATTCTAGGGGTAGATGTGCTACATGGCCTCAGCTTACAGACGTTGGTAAGAGAGTTCCATCTCCGGATACGGGTGGTAAAAGCAGTGATGCGTGGGCATGCTCACCACCCTCCTCAAGTGTTGCCACAGCCCTGGTGCATGGTTACAGTGCGACAGTACCGCCTGCCAGGAGGGCAGGAGGAGATTGGTCGTACAATATTGGAGTTGGAGAAGGCACATATTGTGAGGCCAACGCACAGTCCTTTCAACTCCCCAGTATGGCCTGTCAAGAAGACAGATGGCACCTGGCGAATGACTGTGGACTATAGGGAGTTAAATAAAGTGACACCACCCTTGCACGCTGCAGTGCCTTCAGTACATGATTTAATGGATTGTCTGACTGTCAGCCTGGGGACATATCACTATGTAGTGGACTTGGCCAATGCTTTTTTCTCCATTGACATTGCACCCGAGTGTAAAGAGCAGTTTGCTTTTACTTGGGATGGGTGGCAGTGGACTTTTCAAGTCCTACCGCAAGGATACTTGCACAGCCCCACTATCTGCCATGGGCTTGTGGCCCAGGATTTGGCACAGTGGGATCACCCGTCCTCTGTGGCCTTGTTTCATTATGTTGATGATATTCTATTAACATCAGATTCTCTTTCTGATTTAGAGCAAGCAGCTCTCTCTCTTCTCCGCCACCTGAAGTCACGCGGCTGGGCGGTAAATGAGGAAAAGGTCCAAGGCCCTGGCTTATCCGTCAAGTTTTTGGGTGTTGTGTGGTCAGGTAAGACAAAGGTTATACATTAGGCGATTATTGATAAGATACAAGCCTTTCCCCGGTCGACCAAGGTCTCCCAACTGCAGACATATTTGGGTCTGCTGGGATATTGGTGGGCGTTTGTACCCCACATGGCACAAATGTCAAGGCCCTTGTACAACATGATTAAAAAGGGGGCCTCATGGGATTGGACAGAGGCTATAGAGCAAGGCTTCGTTGCCACGAAACGGGCAGTGCAGCAGGCACAGGCTCTGCAAGTAGTGGACCCTGGCCGCCCATTTGAACTTGATGTTCACATAACCCAAGAGGGGTACGGATGGGGCCTCTGGCCACGGCAGGAGCGTCTCCGGTTGCCAGTGGGATTTTGGTACCAATTATGGAAAGGAGCAGAGGTCCGCTACTCTCTGATAGAGAAACAGCTGGCCGCTGTGTACACAGCCCTAGTGGCCACAGAAGCCATTACAGGAATGGCACGGGTAGTGGTTCGAACAACCTATCCTGTCCATGGGTGGGTGTGTACGTGGACCCAGGGTCTCAAAACGGGTGTGGCACAAACCACCACCCTCGCCAAGTGGGGTGCCTACTTGGAGCAACGTAGCACCCTTAGCTCAAGCCCTTTGAGCACGGAGCTACAACAGGTCCTGGGGCCTGTGGAGCTTGTAGCCCAGGCTGAGCCAAGCGCTCTGCCTAGAGGGGAAGACTTGGAGCCCTCACCCTACAAAGAAGGACAGTCCCCAGTACCTGAGGATGCCTGGTTTACCGATGGTTCTCGCCGAGGGGCTGCAGCTGTTTGGACGGCTATTGGTGTGTAGCTCAAAACAGACACCATTTGGTTTGATACTGGGACGGGCCAGAATAGCCAATGGGCTGAATTACGGCTTGTGTGGATGGTAATCAGCCATGAGCCTGTGCCCCTAATTATTTGTACTGACAGCTGGGCGGTGTTCCGGGGCCTAACGTTGTGGCTCCCTACATGGAAACACCAAAACTGGTTGGTAGTACACTGTCCACTGTGGGGTCAAGCCATGTGGCAGGACCTCTGGGACCTAGGGCAGAGAAAGGAGGTAACCCTAATGCATGTCACAGGTCACTCTCCTTTAGTGTCCCCAGGTAATGATGAAGCAGATGCCCTAGCACGGGTCCGATGGTTAGAATGGGCTCCTGCCACTGATGTCGCCCATTGGCTGCATAGGAAATTGCAGCACGCTGGAAGCTGAACCATGTAGCAGGTGAGCAGACGCTGGGGTCTGCCTTTGAAATGGCAGGAGATAGCAGATGCCTGCTATGACTGTGCCGTCTGTGCCCAGGACAGTCCCCAAAGGCGGAGGCTCCCCTGGGCGACACAACAGATAACGCGAGGGAGGGTGCCCCTCACTCGCTGGCAAGTGGATTACATTGGACCCCTGCCTAAGGCCTGCAATGTGATATACGCATTTACAGCAGTGGACACTGCTACGGGGTTGATGTTTGCTTGGCCGTGTCCGGCTGCGGATCAGCAGCATACAGTGGTCGCTCTTACACGGCTGTGCGCCCTCTATGGGCACCCCCAATTCATTGAAAGTGACAGGGGTACCCATTTTACGGGGCAAGAAGTGCAGCGCTGGGCTGCCAGGATGGACGTGCAATGGTTTTTTCATGCTCCGTATAACCCATAAGCAGCTGGCATGATTGTACGCTATAATGGCCTTTTGAAGCAAGGTCTCCAGGTGTCAAAACAGCCTCCCACGATGCATGACTGGGCCTCGCATCTATGGGATGTCCTGAGAGTCCTGAATGAGAGACCACGGAAGGGAGGACCGGCACCAGTACAAGCTCTGCTACATCGAACGGCCGCTCCCATTCAATTACAAGTTACCACCAGTGAGACTCTGTTAAAGCCAGGCTACGGCAGAAATGGAAACATTTTGCTGCCAGCACCTACATGCTTGAAAGCAGGGGAACGGCAGCAATGGACTTGGCCCTGGTAGGTCAAAAGCCCCCACTGTCGATGGTTGGGCCTGATAGCCCCATGGGGTGGCCGGTTTGACTCATGATTTGCAAGTGACTCCAGGGGTGGTGGCTGAGTGGCCACCACAAGTGACTGCAGTATACGGAGGTCCCGATACTGGGATGACTTTGCAGGGAACCTATGTGCTCTCCCTATGGCCTATTATGGGGTCCCCTGTACTGTTACATGTTGAAACTATGCAAGGGACCCCAAGCACTGCCATAAAGGTCTGGTACCATAAACCGGGAAAGGTGCCAGTGGCAGTGACCCTCCTTTCCCAGGACAAAAAGCTAGTGTGTATCCTCCCAGATGGAAGGGATTTGCCATTATTGGTTCCTAAGACTACCGTTTCTTTTCATCCATAGGTGTCAATAGTCTAATATGGCACAGGGACCCTCGCGGAAGACGCTTGTTGTGTAGATTATGAGGCGAGAATCTGTAGGGGTGGAGTGTGGGGACAGAGCCTGTCGTGCAGGGTGTCTGGCGGGGCGGCCTGCAGGGTCTCTGCTCCCGCTCCCCACATAAGAACGCAGGATACGGTAAGGCCAAAAAGGAACCCCCACGGAGCCATAGATAGGGGAGTCAAACCAATATATTCTCGCTGGTGGCTGGGCTGGAGACACAGGAAGCAGGATCTACATAATCTGCCTAACAGCAGTCCGTGCTTGCCAGCCACCATCTTCTTGCTAGCCCCCATTCTTTCTGCTAGCGTAACCACAGCCGTTATATTAGTGGCCAATGGCTTACGGGTTACAGCTGACGGCCAACTAGCCACAGCTGCTGGCCATCTGATCACAGTTGATGGCCATTTACTACCCGAGCCAGCACCTTTCTATGTGAGGCCGAGAGCCTGGAAACTATTTTTTGGGGCTTTGTCCCCACAGAGCCCCAGAAAGCAGTTTCCAGGCTCTCGGCCTAATGTGGAGAGGTGCTGGCTCAGATAGTGGATGGCTGTCAACTGTGGCTGGTTGGCCATCAGCTGTAGCCATTAAGCCATTGGTCACTGATATAACTGCCGCGGCTACGGAGGGGAACCAAGGAGAGTGAAGGAGGAGACTGAAGGAGAGTAAGGAGAGTCGAGGAGAGTTGGTCGGTTGGCAGCAAAGCGGACAGCAGGTCGCACATCGTGTAAACCCAGCCTCCAGTGAGACCATAGTGGTATGACGCCCCTACCTATGGCTCCATGGGTGTTCCTTTTTGGCCTCACCATGTCCTACGTTCTTATGTGGGGAGCGGGAACAGAGACCCCGCAGGCCGCCCCGCCGGACACCCCGCACGACAGCCAGGGAGCTGTCCTACACAACTAGAGTGAGAAAAAACAGCTTGAACTGGAGTGGGGGGGGAGGCAAAAGAAAGGGGGGGGAAAGACCTACACTGCGGGTCAGCACTCCTAATCTCAGGGCCCTTAGCTTCATGATGTCCACGGTCTTCATATTGTACCCGCCTCTGTCTAACGCCAAGCACGAAGCCTAAAGTACCACACCCTGGAACTCCTTCAGTGTTAGGTAAACAAGAATGGTTGGTCACCCTATTTAGAGATATCCTCAGTTCACAGATGAAAATGCTACAACTTAAGGAAGAAAGAGGTTTTCCCAGAATAACACAAGTAGTGGCCACTCCTGCACTATTATACAGATTCCTGACTCTAAATTCAGGGGTCTTTAGTCATGTTGCAAATCCACGTAAATAGGTTGTCCTTCCCAAGAAACAAAATTACCTCCTCCCAGTTAAAAGTGTGTGACTCTCTGGGATGCATAATTACGACCTGCTTCATTCAGTCTGGTGTATAAGACGTAACTTCTGTGAATGCTGATAAATTTAGGGGAATGAGGTCATGCTTGCATCTATGAAGGTCCCCAAAGCAAATTTAGAGGGAGCAAGATCACTTCCTGGCTTCTGGGCTGGGGCAGATGCAGAGCCTTCAGTCACCAGGTGTTGTGCTTCTTAGTGATGAGTGGCTACCAGAAAATTAAGGTTAATATGACACAGGAAATGAGGCAATGAACCAGCCCTCTACTTTTCATAATTTCAGATTCAACACTTATTGAGGGCTGACTGTAAGTTTAACACTAGGCTAGCAGTTTCACTTAACTTTCAAAGTAGTCCTAAGAGATTAGTACAATTGCATTACCCCACTTTATAGATGAAAACATTTTCCCAAAGACATGCAGCTTGGTAACTGCAGACTCAAAATCCACGGGTTTTTGTATTTTACCTCAGTATTTTTCCTCCTTTGTGACTCCCTGAGCACCCCCTCATTTGTTCCTTCTCCCTTTGCACTCACCCTCTCTGGCCATTCCTCCTCTCTGGACACTTCCATTGGTTTGCACTTGCCCATCTGCTTCTCTTGCCTTGAGCATTGGGGACACAGGAAAGCAGCAACCACCTCTGTAACGTGTCCTTTTATCCATATAAACTAGACTGTGGATGACCTCACACAGAGATGCTCAGGCTGGGGTTTTAGTGGAGAAGAGAAAGAAGGGTGCCTCCTAAGCCCTGACATTAATATTTCACACTCTTTGAAAGCTGGGTCAGAACTTTCAGATATTGCTGAACTGCATTCCAGGCCTACCAGCCACACTATGATATGGAGTTTCATATTATTCATTCACACTCAGCTGTGGGCTGATAAACCTCTTTGAGCCTCAATTCTCTTATCTGTTAAATGAGGGTGGGATTATTTATCACATAGGTCACAGTATAAGGGTGCCTACAGAAACATGCCAACAAGACTGGCCTGGAAGGAAGAAAGGAATGGTACATTATTCCTATGTAATAGTCTCTTCCTACAGGCTTTCCAGAGGTTCCTGTCTCCTTCACCGCCTCAGGACATACAGGGAGGTCTCTACGTCTCCTGTTTGGGATCAGAGCCAAGGAACAGAATGTTCACAGCTTTAGACCTCCTCCCAGCTCCCTGGCCTAAACTTGAAGGGACTGTCTTGACACTCTGAGAGTACTTCAGCTTTTGGGAATCAGTCATCTTTTTCATTTTGTAGCCAGTTTTTTCCTCAGACCCAAAAGGACAGTTCTCTGTATATGCCTTCTGTTTTCTTTTTTGGCCAGAAGCCTGTCATATTAACTACCTGCCTTCAGGAGAGTGTGAGAGGGACTGGAATTAGAAAGGAAAGGTGGATAAGATCTGGGAATGAAAAGTTTCAGTTATGCAAGGTGGGTAAGTTCTAGAGCTCTGCTGTATAACATAGTGCCTATAGTTAGTTAACAATATCATATTGTATACTAAAAACTTTTAAGTGGGTAAATCTCATGTTTTACCACAGTAAAAATAAACTAACCAAAAAAGAAAAAATACTGCCCTGACAGCTGGATTCGCTGGTGGCTCTGATCAGCAGATGGCAGTACTGCACCACAGAATGTTATGGGAACCAAAGACGAGATCTCTAAAGGCTATGGGAGGAAAAAAAGGGGAGGAGCAACATGAAGTGTAGGATGGGTTCGAAGTGGAGAGCACAAAGAAGGAGAAGCTGTGACAAGAACCCAAAGCAAGAGGGTCAAAAAAGAGACTAGATACAGGGCCTCTGCTAAGAGTTCTAGTCCCAGAACGGAGTCAACAGGATTCAGTACATCCAAGGGGATTCAGTCCTACTTTAAAGCCCTCACTCACTCTGTCATTTACTATCTGGGTGACTTTAGGCAAGCCATTTCACTTCTCTGAGCCTTAATTCCCTCTCCTATAAAAGAAATTTGTAATAGTCTGCTTAGGCTGCCATAGCAGAATACAACAGACTGAGTGACTTAAATAGCAGACATTATTTTCTCACAGTTCTGGAGGCTGGACGTCCAAGATCAAGGTTCCATCAGGGCAAGTTTCAGGTGAGAACTCTCTTCCTGGCTTTGCAGATAGTGCCTTCTTGCTTTGTCCTCACATGTCCTCTGTATACATGTAGGGGTGAGCAGGAGAAAGAGAAAGAGATCTCTAGGGTCTCTTCCTTTTCTTATGAAGACACTAGTACTGTTGGATTAGGATGCACACTTACAACATCATTTAACCTTAATTACCTCCTAAAAAGTCCTACCTCCAAATAAAGTCATATTAGGGATATGGGTTCTGACATACAAATTTCAGGGTGACACAATTCAATCCACAAACAGAAGTCAACGTGAATACCTACTTAACATGGTTGTTATAGGAATAATATAAAAATGAGTATGATATTATAACAAACCATATAACTCTGTTCACTCTGTGCAACATCTAGAGACCTTTTAAAAATCCCTAAGGCCCAAAGGGATTTCAGGGAGAAAAGAGAGCCCTATGTTTAGGAATAACTGTGCTTCTGTCCTTTGTATCTCCCAATTTATCTAAGGCAAACCAGGTTTTCCCTCCCTGGAAGATAAGCTGCTTAGTATCCTGTGCTTTCTTCTGAACATCACAGCATGACTGCCTGAAACTATACTTTAGGAAGGATTTCCTGGTGGGCAAAAGGCATTAGGTAGAATGTGGGATAGGGTAAATTATCTTCTTTCTCTTCCCACTAGAGATCTAAAAATATGGGAAACCGGGCTGGCCCGGTGGCTCAGGCAGTTAGAGCTCCATGCTCCTAACTCCGAAGGCTGCCGGTTCGATTCCCACATGGGATAGTGGCCTCTCAACCACAAGGTTGCCAATTCGATTCCTCGACTCCCGCAAGGGATGGTGGGCTGTGTCCCCTGCAACTAGCAACAGAAGCTGGACCTGGAGCTGAGCTGCGCCCTCCGCAACTAAGACTGAAAGGACAACAACTTGAAGCTGAATGGCACCCTCCACAACTAAGATTAAAAGGACAACAAATTGACTTGGGGAAAAAAAAAAGTCCTGGAAGTACACACTGTTCCCCAATAAAGTCCTGTTCCCCTTCCCCAATAAAATCTTTAAAATAATAAATAAATAAATAAATAAATAAATAAATAAATAAATAAATAAATAAATAAATAAAAATACGGAAAACCATCTTGCTTAAGTCTTTGTTATCTATCTGGGCAAGAATTGGTATTGATACAAAGGTAAAAGCCTTATTTAAATGGCCTCCAAACCAAGAAGTAGTACTAATACTCATAAGGCCAGGACACTAAAAAAGACATTTGGAATCGACAGGGTCTTGCAGGAGGGTATTGGGTGGGATAGGTGTCTTGGGAAGTCTCTTCAACAAGAATATATGGCTGAGACTCCTGCTCTGCAGGGTCCAAGTACAATATCTCATCCATTGTAATTGTGGCCATCCCTCATTGCCAATCAGCCTGAGGGTCAATCACACTTACTGATATAACAGATCAAAAGAGGCCCAACTACAAAAGAAGGGCACACACAACCCACACAGGGGTCACCTGGCTCAAATGACCATTAAGACTATGACACAGGGCCCCAGAGGACACCTTCCACCTTCTACATAGTCTACTTTTTTAAGACCACCAGATGTAGCAGATCTACCTAATACACATAAACAAACACAGAGAGTCAGCCAAAGTGAGGAGACAAATAAGCATGTCCCAAATGCAAGAACAGGACAAAACTTCAGAAAAAGAACTAAATGAAATAGAGACAACAATCTGCCAGATACAGAGTTCAAAACACTGGTTACAAGGATGCTCAATGAACTTGGGAGAAGAATAGAGGAACTCAGTGAGAACTTCCAAAATGAGACAGAAAACATAAAAAAGAACCAACAGAACTAAAGAGTATAATAACTGAAGTGAGGAATACACTAGAGGGAATCAACAGCAGATTAGATGAAGCACAGAACTGAGTCAGTGATCTGGACGACAAGGTAGTGGAAAACACCTAATTGGAGAGCAAATAAAATAAAGAATTTTTTTTAAATGAGGATAGTTGACAAGACCTCTGGGACAACACCTGTATAAAATATTCACATCAAAGTGTTCCCAGAAGGAGAAGAGAGAGAGAAACATTAAAAACCTACTGAAAGGGATTTGTCTCTCATTTTCACTGTGAGAACCTGGTAAGGCTCCTGGAGGTGAATCTCATAAAAAATATGGCCTTTCCTCTCTGACTTTTCCATAATGAGCCTCCCGCAATTCCTCCATTACAGTTTAAGTTTTTATACTCGTGGATTCGCTGCAACAGCCAGTTTCTTTCTACTCATGATCTTATACTCTGCTATATTCCACCAAGGACACATTCCACAGAGTCCTTAAGGTGACAGCTGGCTTCACAGTTTTCCATACAGCAGTCTTCATGAGTTTCAGATCTCCTTTGGAACTAAGAATTACCAGATGCTTCATTACAATACAGATTCTTAGCTCCATTTAAAGATGGGGAACTAAGGATAGAAATGGCACCGAAGAGGTAGGCTGTTTGAGTTCTCCCCTGGAAGTTACCACAAATTGAACATCTATAAATCATCAAAGAATTCTCTGCTCATCACACAGACCAGCTAAGAGACACACATGAGGATTACCTGAAGGGGGCAAACAGGGCAAGATGGGTAAGAGGGAAGGGAGTGGTGTAGTGACCGGCCTGCATCCATGGCTGCAGAGACACGGGGGCCCCAGGACGCCAAAGGGGGCCAAAGTTTTCCGATCACAGACCAGAGATCACAACAGCCAGGCTATGGGCTCTCCCTGAGCCACACAGTACTACTGAGAGATCAGCATAGAGGACTGTGGTGCCCAGGGTTTGAGGCAGAAACCTCAGCTGAGAACTGCAGCTGGGCTCTCTTGGTCAGACAGAAATCAAACTCCTTACCCAGGTGTCTCCTTCCATTCTCCCACAGCAATCCTACCAACGCCTTTCCAGAGTCTTAAGCTGGTCCTTGAACAGAGGAGTAGTGCAGATTACAGAGGAGCTGTAGCTCTCAAGAACTGGTAAAAGCTGGTTTGCAGCTGTGACCTAGGGAAGAGGATAGGCAAAAGACGAAGACACTTTGCCTGATCAGCCCCCACCTTTTCTGGGCAGCTGAGACACATGCAGGTGTCAGCAGCAGGGAGCAGAGGCAGCTCTGGGCTTTCAGCAGTTAAGAAATCCCATGCCCTCCACACCTCCCAAAAGGAGACGTGCCTTAAGACCCAGGAAACCTGTGCACAGGGAAGAAGCCCACCTCCCGGTGACTGGCTGTGGTGCTCTCAGCACGTTTGTGCAGGTGAGAGCAGAAACTGCACTGACTTTGTAAAAACTATCAACCACAGCCCATAGCCTCACTCATCTGGAACTGCATTGCCAGGGTCACTCTGGGTGCTAGGTGGCCGGTTCTGCCTCCACAAAACACAGAGGAGTTTCTGTACAGCAGAGGACAACATTAAGATAGCTTGGTGGGCGTAAGCCAAGACTGGCACTGTTTATTTTTTTGTTTTTGTTTTTTATTTTAGCATTATTATCATTTTTAGTATACATCTATATATTTCCCCCTTTCTCTCTCTCTTCTTTTTTCTCTTCCTTGCTGTACTTTTCCGCTCACTTTCGATTTTTCTCTATTGATTTTTTTGGGGGGAGGTGTTGTTATTTTTTGTTTGTTTCTTTTGTTTTGTTTATTTTTGTATTTTTGATATTTTTGTTTGTGGTGAGTGTTGGTTGCCTTTTTTTTTATACATATGAGTGTATTTGGTTTGTTTGTTGTTCTTCTGGTGCTTGTTGATTTCATTTGTTCTTATATCGCCCTGCACCTGGGCCCAGCCCAAGAATCAACACACCCAGATGCCAACTACAGAACAAGAGCATTACCAGGTTTGACAAGTGACACACCCAAAGGGAATTATCTACAGGCACAAGAGCCCATAGAGGCCAAGCCTCATCTGAGGGGTCAACCCTCATACAGCAGCTCATACATCGTGGGCATACACAATTCTCACAGCTAGTCAGCCTGGACGTCAATACCACCTACTGAAAAGCCAAAAGCAATCAAAGCTCAACTTCAACAGGAGAATACACACAACACAAGGGACACTTTTGGAACACACACTGTGGGGACAGAGCCCCAGAAAGCAGTTTCCAGGCTCTCGGCCTCACATAGAAAGGTGCTGGCTTAGGTAGTAAATGGCCATCAACTGTGATTGGCTGGCCATCAGCTGTGGCTAGTTGGCCGTCAGCTGTAACCAGTGAGCCATTGGCCACTAATATGACTGCCGTGGCTACGCTAGCAGAAAATGGGGGCTAGCAAGAAGATGGTGGCTGGCAAGTGCAGACTGCTGTTAGGACGGCGGGTTGCAGATTATGTAGATCCTGCTTCCTGTGTCTCCAGCCCAGCTGCCAGCGAGAATATATTGGTTTGACTCCCCTATCTATGGCTCTGTGGGTGTTCCTGTTTGGCCTCACCATATCCTGTGTTCTTATGTGTGGAGCGAGACCAGAGTCCCTGAAGGCCGCCCCGCATGACACATGGAGTACTCGGCAGGATACGGTGCTGGCCAAAGCTCTCCGAAGGGCAGTGGAGCAGTTTGTGCGAACACTCAGTCACAGGAAGACCAGGAGGAGCAGCTGCCGGAGAGCTGGACCCCCGTGGAGGGGTGGGAAGTCGTGGACGGTTCTCCAACCAGCATAAGCTGAAAAAAGTGAAGGTCATTGTGGCCATGTGGGCTGGGAAGTGCTTGCTGACACAGCCTGGATGCAGGACTTGTCCCAGGAGGAAACACTTGCTGAGTCCTCCTTGGGAGATGAGGGTGAGGTCAAGGTCGTCCCTCACCCCCAGGACAGTCCTGGCGAATGACTATGGACTATGGAGAATTACCTTCCATCCCTAATTTAATGGACAACTTGACTGGGAACATACCACCATATAGTGGAACTGGCGGATGTTTGCTTTTGTGTCTTGATTGGCCACCATCAAGAATATGTAAGCACCTTGACTGTGAGCCGCTATTGTTCCAGCACAGTACCCCAAGAGGCCCAGAGAGAGAGTGGCAGTGCCCTGAGAGCCCTGGCTGTGCCCAGGAAGTCTGGCTGTGCCCAGAGAGAGTGGCAGTGCCCTGAGAGGCCCTGGCTGTGCCCGGAGAGATTGGTGGTACCCTGAGAAGCCCAGGAAGTCTGGCTATGCCCAGAAGTACTGGTGGTGCCCTGAGAAACCCTGGCTGTGCCCAGGATATTGCATTCACCTCCAGACTCCTTGCACAGGGCTCCTCGTGGAAGACACTTGTCACGTAGATTGTGAGGCGAGACCCTGTAGGGGTGGAGTGTGGGGACAGAGCCCCAGAAAGCAGTTTCCAGGCTCTTGGCCTCACATATAAAGGTGCTGGCTCAGGTAGTAAATGGCCATCAACTGTGATTGGATGATCATCAGCTATGGCTAGTTGGCCATCAGCTGTAACCAGTGAGCCATTGGCCACTAATATGACTGCCGTGGCTACGCTAGCAGAAAATGGGGGCTAGCAAGAAGATGGTGGCTGGCAAGCACGGACTGCTGTTAGGACAGCAGGTTACAGATTATGTAGATCCTGCTTCCTGTGTCTCCAGCCCAGCTGCCAGCGAGAATATATTGGTTTGACTCCCCTATCTGTGGCTCTGTGGGTGTTCCTGTTTGGCCTCACCATATCCTGCATTCTTATGTGCGAAGCGGGACTAGAGTCCCTGCAGGCCGCCCCGCACAACACACACACAGGAGAATAGGGAGACTGTGCAATGCAAATATAAAGGACATGTACTACATATGTTTACCCTGCAATGACTGAGAGACCTAGGGGTTCTACCTAATACAACAAAACAAACACAGAGAGTCATCCAGAATGAGGAAACAAAGAAACATGTCCCAAATGAAGAACAGAAGAAACCTCCAGAATTGGAACTAAATGAAATAGAGGTAACCTACTTATCAGAGACAGAGTTTAGAACACTAATGATAAGGATGTTTAAGGGCTTAATGATGACATAAAGAAGGATAGAAAAATCATAAAGAACAACCAGTTAGAACTAAAGAATAAAATAACTGAAATAAAGAACACACTCGAAGGAATTACCAGCAGGTTAGATGAAGCAGAGGATCGAATCAGCAATGTAGAAGACAAGATAGCAGAGATCACCCAAGTGGAACAACAAAAAGAAGAAAAAATGAAAAACAATGATAATAGTTTGAGACTTGTGGGAGAATGTCAAACCCAATAATATGTGCATCATAAGACTACCAGAAGGAGAAGAGAGGGAGCAAGGGATCGAGAACATATTTGAAGAAATAATGAATGAAAACTTCACTAACCTCATGAAGGAAATCAACATACAAGCCTAGGAAGTGCAGAGAGTTCCAACCAAGATGAACCTAAACAAGCCCACACCAAGACATATTATAGTTAAAGTGGCAAAGGTTAAAGACCAAGAGAGAAGCCTAAAAGCAGCAAGAGACAGAAGCGAGTTACTTACAAGGGTGCTCCCATTATACTATCAGCTGACTTTTCTACAGAAATTTTGTAGGCCAGAAGGGAGTAGCAGGAGGTATTCAAAGTGATGAAAAACAAAGGCCTACAACCGAGATTGCTTTATTCAGCAATGCTATTAATTAAAATTGAAGGAGAGATAAAGAGCTTCTCAGAAAAGAATAAGCTAAAGAAATTTAATACCACCATTGCAGGAAATGTTAACTGGGCTTCTTTAAGCAGAGGAAAGATGAAAACAATTTAACTAGTGAAGACAAGAAATAACAATTACATAATGTTAAATAAATAACATTTAAATAATCACTTTAAATGTAAATGAATTAAATACTCCAATTAAAAGACATAGGGTGGGTGAGTGGATAAGAAAATAAGATTCTTGCTTATGCTGTAAACAAGAAAATCACCTCAGATCAAAAGACACACACAGGCTGAAAGTGAAATGTTGGAGTAAGATATTTCATGCAAATGGAAATGAGAAAAAAAAGCTGGAGTAGCAATACTCATATACAAAATAGATTTTAAAATGAAGACTATAATAAAGGACAAAAAGGGCACTACATAATAATAAAGGGATCGATCCAACAAGAGGACATAACCCTAGTAAGCATCTATGAACCCAACGTGGGAGCACCTAAATATATAAAACAGATATTGACCAACGTAAAGACAGAGATCAACAGTAACAGCAAATAAATAATCTACCCTTACACTTAAAGAAACTAGGAAAACAATGGCAAACAAAGCCCAAAGTGAGTAAAAGGAAGCAAATAATAAAAGTCAGAGCAGAAATAAATAAAATAGAGTCTAAAAAACAAAAGAAAAAATCAGTGAAACAAAGAGCTGGTTCTTTGAAAAGGCAAGCAAAATTGATAAACCTTAAGTCAGACTTTTATTTGGGTAAATAAATAAAATCACAAATGAAACAGACATAACAGAGATAAAAAGGATGATAAGAAAATACTATGAACAATTATATGCCAACAAATTGGACAATATGTAAGAAATTGATAAATTCATAGAAAAATACAATATTCCAAGACTGATTCAAGAAGAATCAGAAAATCTGAAAAGACTGATAACTACTAACTAAATTAAATCAATAATTTTTAAAAACTCCCAAAAAACAAAAGTTCTGGAACAGATGGTTTCACAGGTAAATTTTTTAAAAATATTAAAAGTAAAATTAATACTCATTCTTCTCAAACTATTCCAAATAATTGAAGAGGAGGGAAGGCTCTCAAGTTCATTTTATGACACCTTTATTTGATATTAAAACCAGACAAAGACACTAGAAAAAAATACATTTATAGACCAATATCCATGATTAACATAGATGCAAAAATTCTCACTAAAATATTAGCAAACCAAATTCAGCAGTACATTAAAAGGATCATACAACATGATCAAGTGGGATTTATTTCTGGGATACAAGGTTGGTTCAATATCTGCAAATCAATTAATGTGATATACCACATAACCAATGAAGGATAAAAATCATACAATCATATCAGTAGATGCAGAAAAAACATCTGACAAAATCCAGCATCTATATGTAATAAAAACTGTCAGTAAAATGTGAATAAAGGGAACATACCTCAACATAATAAATGCCATATACAAACGAACAGCCAACATCATATTCAATGGTGAAAAGCTGAAAGCTTTTTCTTTAACTACAGCAGCAAGACAAGGATGTCCACTTTCACCACTTTTATTCAACAGAATATTGGAAGTCCAAGCCACAGCAATCAGACAAGGAAAAGAAATAAAAGGCATCCGAATTGGAAGGGAAGAAGTAAAACTGTCATTGTGTGCAGATGACATGATACTATAGAGAGAGAACCCTAAAGACTCCATCAAAAAACTAATAGAACTGATAAATAAATTCAGTAAAGTAGCAGGATACAAAACTAATATTCAGA
This sequence comes from Rhinolophus hipposideros, assembly GCF_964194185.1. Taxonomy (NCBI): domain Eukaryota; kingdom Metazoa; phylum Chordata; class Mammalia; order Chiroptera; family Rhinolophidae; genus Rhinolophus; species Rhinolophus hipposideros. Next base: position 25,875,941 of record NC_138065.1, read on the forward strand.
ATTCAGTTGCATTTTTATACACTAAAAATAAACCATCATAAAGAGAAATTAAGAAAACAATCTCACTTACAATTGCATCACAAAAATAAATAAATAAAATACCTGGGAATATATTTAACCAAGAAGATAAAAGATCTGTACTTGGGAAATTATAAGACATTGAAGAAAGAAATTGAAGAAGATGCAAATAAATGGAAGCATATACCATGCTCATGGATAGGAAGAATTAACATCATTAAACTGTCCATACTACTGAAAACAATCATAGAGTCAATGCAATCCCTACCAAAATACCAATGGGATTTTTTACACAACTAGAACAAATATCCTAAAATTCATGTGGAACCACAGAAGACCACCAAAAGCCAAAACAATCTTGAGAAAGAAGAACGAAGTTGGAGGTATCATGCAACCTGATATCAAACTATACGTCAAAGCTATAGTAATCAAAACAGCATGGTACTGGCATAAAAACAGCCATAGATCAATGGAACAGAATAGAGAACCCAGAAATCAACCCAAGCTTATATGGTCAATTAATCTATGGTAAAGAGGAAAGAATATACAATGGGGTAAAGACAGTTATTTAATAAACAGTACTTGGAAAACTGGACCAATACATGCCAAAAAAAATAATACTACCACTTTCTTACACCACATACAAAAATAAACTCAAAATGGATTAGAGACTTAAATGTAAGACCTGAAACAACAGAACTCCTAGAACAAAACAGGAAGTAAACTCTTTGATATTGGTCTTAGTGATTTTTGTTTTTCAGTTTTGAATATGTCACCTAGGGCAAAGACAACAAAAGAAAAAATAAACAAATGGGACTAAATAAAACTAAAGAGCTTTTGTACAGTGAAGGAAATCATCAACCAAACAAAAAGACAACCTACTGAATGGGAGAAGATATTTGCAAATGATATATCTGATAGGGAGTTAATATCCAAAATATATAAAGAATTTATATATTTCAACATCAAAAAAAGAAGCAATCCATTAAAAATGGGCAGAGGATCTGAATAGACATTTCTGCAAAAAGGACATACAGAAGTCCAACAAACACAAGAAAAGAGTCTCAACATCACTAATCATCAAGGAAATGCAAATTAAAATCACAATTAACTATCACTGCTCATCTGTCAGAATGGCTATTATCAATACGAGGTGTGATTAAAAAAGAATTGTACACCTGAAATCTATGTAAATTTACTAACAATTGTCACCCCAATAAAATTAATAAAAAAAAAAACACAGTGAAAGTTTAAATTTAAAAAATTTATTACAATAAAAGACACATTGCCATCAATCACCCTCAAAATACTCCCCCTCACTTCAAACACACATTCCCTTGTTCATGCCACTTCCTGAAGCAGTTCTGGACGTCCTCCTTCGTGAGCGTCTTTAGTTGTGCTGTCTTGGTTGCCTCGATGTGCTGAATCATTCTAACTTTGGGGAAGAGCCAGACGTCACACAGTGCCAGATCTGGTGAAAAAGGTGGATGAGGGCACACCATAATGTTTTTATTTGACAGAAATTGCCATAAACCAGAAGCAATGTGACACAGAGCATTGTCATGATGGAGGATGAAACCATTTGCCCATTTCATGTTAATGCATTATTCGTGATCCATGATTTATGTTACACTTTAAAATATACACCTCTCAACCATAGCTCTCACCCAACTGACTGCACCGACCAAGTTGAAACTTGTCACACACTGTTACTAAGGTTTGATGTGCCGCTTCCTGTATTGAAGATCCCTGCTTTTTCATTGGATGGCACTCAGCAGCAGTATTCACTGTATGTTTATTTATTTATTTGTTTGTTTGTTTGTTTATTTATTTATTTATCTTATTTTTAATTTTTTAAAAATTTATTAGTTTCAGGTGTACAACACAAGGTAATACTTAGACATTCATCATTTATATCCCTCACACTGTGAACCCCCCTCCCCCCATCCACTATCCCTCCGACCTCACACCGAGCCATCACATTATATATATAAAATTATAGTTGGCATTCATTAATGTTTAGCTTCTGGTGTACAATGCCATGATCAGGCATCCACAGTATCTCTAAGGTGATCTCCCAAATAGGACGCATGTCCATCGAATACCCAACAAAATCTTTAAAACATTATTGAATACGTTCCCCAAATTAATTTTCAAAAAACCCTGAGGCCATCTTGTGGTTACCAGCTGCTTCCTAATCCCTTCACCTTTCCCCTTATCCCCAACCCCCCCCCATCCACCCATCTAACAACTCTCGGTTTTTTCTTTGTATCCCCAAAACTGTTTCTGATTAGTTCATTCACATAATTTTTTCTTTAGATTCCGCATATAAGTGAGATCATATGGTACTTGTCTTTCTCTTTCTGACTTATTTCACTTAACACAATGTTCTCTAGATCCATCCACGTTGTTGCAAATGATAAGATTTCTTTCTTCTTTATGGCTGCGTAATACTCCATTGTATAAATGTACCACAGCTTCTTAATCCAGTCATCTACCGATGGGCATTTCGGTTGTTTCCATGTCTTAGCTATTGTGTATAGTGCTGCAATAAACATAGGAGTGCATACTGATTTTTGAATTGGAGTTTTGGATTTCTCCGGGTAGATGCCTAGGAGTGGAATTACTGGATCATAGAGTAGTTCCATTTTCAGATTCCTGAGATACCTCCATACTGTTTTCCATAGTGGCTGCACTATATTCACTGTATGTTTTGATCACACCTCATACATCCCTATATCCATTGCAGCATTATTTACAATAGCCAAGATTTGGAAGCAACCTAAGTGTCCTTTGATAGACAGATGGACAATGAAGATTTGGTACGTATACACAATGGAATATTACTCAGCTATAAGAAAAGAAGAAATACTGCTATTAGTGACAACACGAATGGGTATTATGCTAAATGAAATCAGTCAGACAGAGAAACACAAATGCCATGTAATTTCACTTATATGTGAAATCTAAAAAACAAAATAAAAAAACAGAGACAAACTCATAGCTACAGAGAACAAATTATGGTTACACATGGGATAGGGTTTGGCGGAATGGACCAAAAAGGTTAAAGAGATTAAGAAGTACAAATTGCCAATTATAAAAGCAGTCATAGGTATGTAAAGTACAACATAGGGAATATAGTCAATAATATTGTAATAACGATGCATAGTATCAGATGGGTACTAGATTTATTGGGGTGATAACTTCATAAAGTACACAAATGTATAATCACTAAATTGTACACCTGAAACTAATATAATATTGTATGTCAACTGTAACTGAAAAATAAATTTAAAAAAGAGTATATGGCTTACATTTGCATTTTTATCACATGTTTCTCTCTGCTGCTTTCTCTCCAGTGAATCGACCCATACTCCTCCTCCATCTCAACATGAGCATCTCTATCCACTTATAGTGCCAGTTAGAATCTCAGAGAACCTTAAGGATTTGACCATGTGTTTCCACTGTCTTTGGGGACTGGGGGAGATGTGTGAGAGAGAAGGGAAGCAGTGTTGGGTTGCTTAGCAAATCAACATTACAACTATCTTCATTATCATCCTTATTACTATCATCATCAACAACAGTCCAGTTGTTTTAACTTCCAGGATGGAGGTGGGGCGGTGAGGGTCATACTCAGTTAGGTTGAGTCTTGGCCCTAAGGTGACACCTAGTCTAGCTGGGAAGACAGGTCAATCAATAACATGTATAAGGTACTTAATGTACACCTGGCACTTTGAGAACTTCATGGAAAGGGAAAACATGGCTCAGATAGTCTAGGAAGGCTTCATGCAAGAGGTGGGCTTTGAGCTAAAAACTAAATGAAAAGTAGCAGTTAGGCCAGAGAATAGAAGGGCAATGCAGGCAGGAGGAATGCTGTGAGCAAATGTATAGGAAAGGATCAGACATGCCTTGATTGGGGAACCCCAATGGCTAGTGCTGAAATAAGAAGGGGAGTAATGAGTGATAAGAGTAGGAAGGAACTGGGGACAGTTTTGGAGTATTGAACATCAGGTGGGGGCCAATAGACCCTGGAGAGTTACTAAGCTGGAAGTCATCCCCACTGTGCCTGAAGCTAAGACCTACCATTTTATTTTATTTTTTATTTTTTAAAATTTTTATTGGGGAATATTGGGGAATAGTGTGAATTTCCAGGACCCATCAGCTCCATGTCAAGTCATTGTTTTTCAATCTAGTGGTAGGGGGTGCAGCTTAGCTCCAAGTCAAGTCATTGTTTTCAAGTCAAGTCGTTGTTTTCAATCTAGTTGTGGAGGGCGTATCTCACGGCCCATGCAGGAATCAAACCGGCAACCTTGGTGTCATGAGCACTATGCTCTAACCACCGAGCATACCAGCCGTCTCTAAGACCTATCATTTTAAAACCAGTTTCTACACACTTACTTCCTCCCTTCACTGTCTCCCCAAAGATTGGACCAGAGACTAAAATCTTCTGTACTGTAACATTAATCTGACTTTGAGGAGAACACCTCACTGGGGCCTGGACACCTTCCTCATACATTTAGAAGACCCAGCCTGGATTTAAGACAAGGACCCTCAGCTCTCCCTCCCTTCCCCAGCCTTCACATCCCAGTTCCCTGGCTGTGTACTCATGTGATATCATAAGTCACAGTACCATAAACCACTTCAGAGTATATAATAAGTAAATTATTTACCAATGGCCTGGCTAAATGTTCAGAAGGACAAATGATTAAGGCACAGCCTGTCAAAAATATCCCATAAAAAAGTAATTCTGTGCCAACTTAATGGGCTTTGTTAAATTACTCATTCATGCCATTGCCAGATCACTCTCTGGGTAAATTCCTCATACCTACTGATTTACTGCTGAGGTCTGGAGAGGATGAGATGAATTATGCTAGCCAGTTGGGTAGACTCCCCAGGTTCCAGGCTATCTGCCAGAGTCCCAGGGATGAGGTTCCTGGAAACAGTTTACCCTCCTATTTCACCACACAAGAATGTGGGGTCAGAAGTAGACTGACCTTCTTGGCCACCTGGAGGTTTGGCCTGCAGGATAGCTATGGTGCCTAGGGCCCTTTTCCTACATTCACTCAGTGAGCATGCTTTTAGCAGTTTATGAGCCCCAGGCTCTGTGCTAAATTCTAGGAAGCCAAAAACACAGATGTGTGCCCCTGTGAGCTCAATCTAATGATGGAGATAAGAATGACCATACAATGTGATCAGTGCTACTTTAGAGTGCTACTTGAGCCCATTGGGGAAATATCTAAGTCAGCTGGAGAAACTGGGGAAGACACAAAAGTGTGGGATTTAAGAGCATTCACTCTGCTAGAGAGGCCTTGCTTCAACTCAGTCAAGATTGGCTGGACTGTGTTGCTGTGATAATGAACAGCCCTACAATCTCAGTGGCTTACAACTACAAAGGCTTATTGGGTTTCAGTTGATAGCTCTGCTCTACCTCATTATCATGCTTTTCCCAGGACCCTAGAGCTGCTGGTGAGAAGTGACACTTCCACTCCCATTTCATTGGCCAGAGAAGGCCATATAAGGTAGCTGTGCTTGAGCTCCAGTGAGATCACCTGAAGAGAGAGAGAAAGAGAGAGAGAGAGAGAGAGAGAGAGAGAGAGAGAGAGAGAGAGAGAGATTTGTGAACAGCCCTAACGCTTACCCCAAGTGCAAATTCTGACTCTATGATCTTACTAATTATGCAGCCATGGAAGGTTCCTAAACTTCTTTATCTTTCAATTTCTTCAGCTATGAAACAGGGGTAATAATAATAACTACTGTTTTTTGGAGGAATAGAATGAGACCATCTATGTCATACACTTAGTACTGGGTCTGGCACATGCTAAGTGCTCAGTAGTTTGGTTAGCTGTGGTTATTACAGTTTCCATTACCAGCAATAGTAGTGATACTAGTGGTAGTATCATAGTAGAAACGGACAGAAGAAGCTGAATATTGAAGAGTGGTTCACACCCACAAACACACAGGCACAACATATATCTACACTGACCTTCACAGGTGAACTTGTTCTGAGGTGACATCATTCTCCCCAAATCCACTCATCATTACCACAACACCACCTTCAGCCAGAAGTAGATGGTGGTGATGGAAGTGCGGCCGGACTGAGCAGCTGTCTCCATCTTCCTTCTTCTTCGCACATGAGCTAAGCATTTGCCTAGTACACTTACCCACTCAAGGCTTCAGGTACCTATTTTAATGCACAACCAGAGCAACAATACCATCTAAAGACCCAAGAGCTGAGTCAGATAATGTCTTGAATTCCCCTTCTATGCCCAAGCCTTTGACTCTTCTCTCCATCTGCCACCATCCTCAAGCCTTGAAGCTCCCTTGGGCTTCCTCTGCCTTCTCAGAGGCCAGACAGACATCTGTTCATGTGGTTCTTACGTCAGCAAAAAAGTGTGTGCCAAGGGAACAGGAGGAAGAAGATCATATAAACTGGATTATTTCCTGAGTGTTTCAAACCCATTGTTAGGAGGGGGGCCCTGAACTATTGTTGACTACAGAGGTTCCCTGCCTCCATCATCAACTTTCACAGAAACTCTGAGGTTTAATGAGTGGATTGTTGTTTAGATTATCAAGGGTACATTTCTAGGCACACAGTTTCATGGCCCTACCTGCTCTGCCTAAGCAAGCCCAAAGCAGCTGCGAGGCTTTATGTTCTACTCTAAAAAAGAAGACACAATTTTCTATCTTTCATAATCTAACTAACTCACATCACACTTATTCACAGTTTGGCAGCTTTTCAGCACAGCTTGAGCATCAGTCAATTCTTCAGTCAGTTCATTCCACAACCAGTCCCTACCATGAGCAAGAGGCTGTGCTGAGAAAGGTAGGTACACAAAGATATAATACTGTGCGGTTTGTGCCTCTGAAATGTGCCACCTATTAGGGGATATAAGACATAGTTGTTGTAAAATGATAATGTAAAGCAAAAGGTTTTAAATATGTCAAGGGTCAGTAAACAAACAATAGCTCTCTGATGACACACTGCAGATAAAGGAAAAGCTGTGATATCAGAAATTTTCCTTACCCACGTTCCAGCCTTGTAGACATGGTCCTAGCCTTGGAGATGGCAGGCAATCAGGGTCTAACTGCTGAGCAGAGGTGAACAGACATCTACAGATGTGAGAAGAGTGAGACAGGAGAAAGTGAGAATGAGATTGGGTAGTTTGGAGGCTAGTTCACATGCCCCTCGCATGTTTCTAAAAGCAAGGGTGGGTCAAGGCACAAAGAAGGGAAACTGACAAGCTTTTTGCTCCTCCCGTGTAATACTTCTCTTATTAAAATAAAACCAAATGGGTTTATAAAATAAAACCAGTGGCTCAGGTGATTTTAGCATGATGCTCCTAATGCCGAGGTCGCTGGTTCAATTCCCACATGGGCCAGTGAGCTGTGCCCTCTACAGTTAAGATTGTGAACAACAGCTTTCCCTGGAGCTGGGCTGTCGTGAGCAGCCGGAGGTTGGCATGAGCTGCCCTGGGCTACTGTGTGCCGCCATGAGTGGCCGGTGGCCAGCGTGAGTGGCCAGCAGCCAGTGTGAGTGGCTGGCAGCCAGCATGAGCTGCTGAGTGCTGCTGAGTGCTGCCATAGGCTGCTGTGTGCTGCTGTGGGCTACCGTGTGCTGCCATGAGTGGCCGGTGGCCAGCGTGAATGGCTGGCAGCCATCGTGAGTGGCCGGCAGCCAGGGAGAGCTTCCATGAGCTGCTGTGAGCAGCCAACCAACGACTGGCGACTCATTGCCTCAGCTGGAGGGGAGTTCAAGGCTCATAATACCAGCATGGGCCAGGGAGCTGTGTCCTACAGAACTAGACTGAGAAACAATGTCTTGAACCGGAGAGGGGGACAGGGGAGGAAGAAAGGGGGGAAATAAATAAATAAATAATAAAACCAAATATTTGTTGCATATCTACTGAGTGTCATGCACAGAGTAGAACACTTTCATTCTATTATTTAATTAATCTTCACAGCAATTCTTTGATGTGCTTTGAAAACCCTATTTCCCAGATGAACAAAATGAGGATAAAGGAATAAACTGACTCACACACTGATGAGTGTTGAGCCAGAATATGCAATCAGGTATTCTGAATCTGGCCTCCAATCTTTTCCTCTTACAACCAACCATCCTCCGTAGCTGGCCATAGTGAACCTTTTTGTTTTTTTAATTAATTAATTAATTTTATTTTATTGGAGAGCAGTGTGTTTCTCTAGGGCCCATCAACTCCAAGTCCTTATCCTTCAATCTAGTTGTGGATGGCGCAGCTCACTGGCCCATGTGGGAATCGAACCGGCAACCCTGTTGTTCAGAGCTCATGCTCTAACCAACTGAGCCATCTAGCTGCCCTAATTTATTTATTTTTAAATTACAGTTGCCATACAATATTATATTAGATTCAGGTGTACAATATAGTGACTAGAGATTTATATACCTTATGAAGTTATTACTCCAATAAATCTAATTAGTAACCATCTCATACCATGCATCGCTATCATGTTATCGACTATATTCAATCTATGCTGTACTTTACATCCTCATGACTATTTTTATAACCAGCAATTTGTGATTCTTCATCTCTTTCTCCTTTTCACCCAGCTTCCCCAAACCCCCTCAACTCTGGCAACTATCAGTTTGTTCTCTGTATCTATGTGTTTGTTTCTTGACTGTTTATTTTGTTTTTTAGATTCCACATATAAGTGAAATCATATAATATTTAGCTTTCTCTATCTGACTAATTTCACTTAGCATAACATCCATACATGTTGTCACAAATGGCAAGATTTTGTTCTTTTCTTATGGCTGAGTAATATTCCATTGTACTCGTATATCTGTACCACATTTCTTTGTTGATTTGTCTACTGATGGAAACAGGTTGCTTCCATATCTTGGCTACTATAAATAATGGTGCAATGAACATACAGGTGTATATATATTTTTGAGTTAGTGTTTTGGATTTCTTCATATAAATACCCAGAAGTGGAATTTCTGGGTCAGAGTGAAGCTCTTAAAACGCTTATCAGATTGTGTTGGTCCATGGCCTAAAACCCTTCAATGGCTCCCAGTCCCCAGAATGAAGTCAAATCCTTAGTAGGAAATACAAATCCCTCTATCTCTGCCTATGTCTTCAACCTTATATCCTAGCAATTTCTACCTCATTTTTTGTATCCAGTAATTAGAAGACCTAGCATTTATTGAGATCTACAAGACCAGACAATTAAGTTCATGAACTCATTCTAGAAAAAGTGCTACATACCTCATTGCTAAATATCACTACAGTCACCTTCAAAGTATTCCCCTTGGGAAGCCATGCCCTGACACTAGCACCTAGTCCACCCTTCAAAGAAATTTTGGAAATCTTTTTCTGGAATGGCCATTAGAGCTGTCATCATATTACCCTTGATGTCCTGAATGTCATTAAAATATCTTCCTTTCAATATTTCCTTTATCTTAGGGTAAACAAAGAAGTCATTGGGGGCCAGATCAGGTGAGTAGGAAGGGTGTTCCAATACGATTGTCTATTTACTGGCTAAAAACTTCCTCACAGTGTTGTGTGAACTGATACTTTGTCGTGATGCAAGAGCCATGAACTGTTGGTGAAAAGTTCAGGTCACGTAACTTTTACAGCAATTCCAGAGCAACCTTGGTTAACTGTCCAGTTAGTACAAATTCATAATGAATGATCCCTCTGATATCAAAAAAGGTTAGCAACATTATTGCAACAAGTTTGCAAACTTAATTGTCAGACCTACTATGCACTAAGTCACTTACAAGCACTTCACATGTACTGATATGTTTCATCCTCATGATAGATACTATTGTATCTCCACTTTAAGATTGAGAAAACCAATTCACAGGTTTTCATAATTTTCCCAAAGTCACAAATCTTGCAGAGCCTGGGAACCATGCCCAGGCAGTCCAATTCTAGAAAAGAAATGCTGAGTTCTTGATGGTTCACACACACAAAAAGCTGTCTCAGGGTGCATGATTTGACTTATATTCTTCCTTCCATCTGAAATAACCATTCTCTTATTTTTTCCCCTGGATAAAAATCAAGACCTGATTTAGTACTTATTTTTTCAAAGTATTTTTATTCTAAATTGAGAGTTTTTACATTTTTTCTAGAGTGTATTGCTATGGAACCCAGTGAACATCTCTATGTTATCATCTCTGAGTATTTGTTTGTCTCCTCTCTTAGGTTTAAAGAAATTGAGGATAGACCATACCATATTTATCTTTATTTCGCCAATCTTAAAGAAAAAAGCTGATCTACTTCACCCTCCGGTTGTCACTCATTTCTTTCCTTCTCTTTACAGCATAACCTGTCAAACTATGTTCACCGATCAAACGAAGTACCCAGCTGAGCCCAGCACAAATAACCAAACTGCAGATTCATGAGCTAAATAAATGTTTGATGCTTTAAAAAAAAAAAAAAGTCTCTCCTTGTATTCTTTCTTAAACCCACTTCAGCCAAGCTTCAATGCCTCTTCACTTTACCAAGCAGGTTTATGTCAAGGTCACCAGTGACTTTCTCATGTCAGTTCTCATCTTGACCTTTCATCACATTTTGATCTTTGACAAAGTTGACCAACTCATTCCTCCTAGAAATTCTCCCTTTCTGTGGCTTCCAGGACACCACATACCCTTGTGTTTCTCTCAACTTGATATAGCATTCTGGTGTCTGGTGCCCGGAGGTAATGGTCTCATGTACCTGAAGAATGAGAACGCAGACTCGGGAGGAGAGGTGAAGAAACAAAAGATTTTTATTAAAGCGAAAGTACAGCTCTCTTACTAGAGAGGGTATCCAAAACTGGGATGCCTACTGGCTAACGAAAAGGCTCTTTCATACTTTCTCTTGCATGCTTGGGGAAGGGAATTTTCCAGCCTAAAGGGATTTACGAAATAACCCATTTATCCTTAGAAGAATGTTACATTGTTGCCCAGGAGTAAATGAATCATTACAGAACCTGGAGTTCTAAGATATGGCTGTCTTTGTTTATTCTACCAGGGACTTCCCTGTTTACCTAGCAACATGGTAATTAACCTGTCTCAATCACCCCTCTGAAGACATAACTCTAACTGCCATTAAGGTATAGGGGCGATTACTGCTCTGGCTGCTTCATGATGAGGAGGGGTGTAGAACAGGCCGGAAGCTAGTGATGGTCCAGAGGTCTATCTAAAGGTTCTCAGTAGATGAGCGAATCCAGGTGAGGTTCCACACTAAGGACCATCTGGAGGTGGGTGTTCTTCTTCCCATGGTCCCGTTCTTACAGTCACTTGAACCATCGAAGCCAGCCAGTAGGTAATCTGCAAACTGAAATACATTGTAGGCAACAGCATGATATAATCCCTACAACAATGAACAAGAGTGAAATGAGAAATGCCTCCTTTAGCCCAGTTAGGCTGGGAAGCCAGGAAGTAAGGGAGGAGAGATCAAGCCCATAAAACCCTTTTCTCTGTTTAATACTAGACACTATGTTGTGAATCTGTTTAACTTTGTCTTCAATTAATTGTGAGTTGTCAGAGAGATTAAAACAACATAATGCTTTAAATTCCTCACATCCATGGTTATGTTTTAAGAGTAAATAATTTATGGCAGGTCTGTTTTTGAGAACTGCTTTTCTGACCTGTCCTAACTCCTGCCCAATGGCGTGGATAGCCTGTGATGTAGCGTTTAGGACCTTTGCCATGGAGTAGGCTATTTAATCTCTACATTTAGGGCAATAGTTATAGCCGGTACTTCAAAAAGAGATAATGATACATACTCAGCTGGGCTGAATAGATGTACATCAATGTTACAGCTGGAATCTAGAGCAATGGGCAGCAGTTAGAGCTAGGGCTTCGAGGTCTTTCGATAAAATTTTCCAGAGCCCTTTTTAAGTTTAGTTTGATAATTTTACCTTTTCTCTAAGGTAAGGAACAATGATAAGGAATAGGCTGAGTAAAATAATCCCAAATCTGTGGTCTTTCTTTTTTTTTTAATAAATATTTTTATTTTTCAAACACCATTGACATACATACAATATTATATTAGTTTCAGGGGTACAACATAGAGATTAGATATTGATATAACTTATGCTTATCACCCCGATAAATCTAGCACCCATCTGACACCATACATAGTTATTAGAGTATTATTGACTATATTCCTTACGTGTTTTTTTTTTTTGGGGGGGGTGATTTTTTTATCGTGCTTCCCCACTATTTGACCATCTCTAATTAATAATAAACCAATGCTTGGTTCCACTTTTCCAATAACCAGCTGTAAGATCTTGGGTCAGATCATTTTACCTTTTTTTCTTTTTTTAGGTGCACAAGACAAAGTAATACTTAGACGTTTATCATTTATATTCCTCACACCGTGTGAACCCCCCTCTCCCCATCCACTATCCCTCTGACATCGCACAGAGCCATTACATTTCCACTATCTCTATTCCTAATGCTGTATTCCGCTTCTTGTAAGTATATACATACATATACATACATACATATATATATACATGTATATATATATATATATATATATATATATATATATATATATATATAAAACATTATAGTTGGCATTCATTATTGTTCAGCTTCAGGTGTACAGTGCAGTGATCAGGCATCTACATCATCCCTGAGCTGGTCTCCCAAATGGGACACGTGTCCACTGGATACCCTACAAAATCTTTACAACATTATTGATTACATTCCCAAAATTAATTTTCAAAACCCCATGGCCATCTTGTGGTTACCGACTGTTTTCTAATCCCCTCACCTTCTCCCTTATCCCCACTCCCCCGCCCATGTAGCAACCCTCAGTTTTTCCTCTTTGTCTCTAAAACTGTTTCTGATTAGTTCATTCACTTATTCTTTTCTTTAGATTCCGCATATAAGTGAGATCATATGGTACTTGTCTTTCTCTGTCTGACTTATTTCACTTAACATGTTCTCTAGGTCCATCCATGTTGTTGCAAATGGTAAGATTTCTGTCTTCTGTATGGCTGCATAATACTCCATTGTATAAATGTACCACAGTTTCTTAATCCAGTCATCTACCGATGGGCATTTCGGTTGTTTCCATGTCTTGGCTATTGTGTATAGTGCTGCAATACACATAGGAGTGCATAAAGATTTTTGAATTGGAGTTTTGGATTTCTCCGGATAGATAACTAGGAGTGGAATTGCTGGACCATAAGGTAGTTCCATTTTCAGGTTTGTGAGATACCTCCATACTGTTTTCCATAGTGGCTGTACCAATCTGCGATCCCACCAACAGTGCACAAGGGTTCTCTTTTCTCCACATCCTTGCCAGCACTTGTTCTTTGTTGATTTATTGATGATAGCCATTTTGACTGGGGTGATGTGGTATCTCATTGTGGTTTTTATTTGCATTTCTCTGATGGTTAGTAAGGTTGAACATTTCTTCATATGTCTGTTTGCCATCTGTATCTCCTTTTTAGAAAAATGTCTCTTCATGTCCTCTGCCCATTTTTTAATTGGGTTGTTTGTTTTTTGGAGTTGAGTTGAGTAAGTTTTTTATAAATTTGTGATATTAACCCCTTATCAGATATATCATTGGCAAATATCTTTCCCATTCAGTAGGATCCCTTTTCGTTTTATTGATGGTTTCCTTTGCTGTGAAACAACTTTTCAGTTTGATGTAATCCCACATGTTTATTTTTTCTCTTACTTCCCTCGCACGAGGGGATATATCAGTAAAAATCTTACTCCAGGTAATGTCAGTGAAGTTTCTTCCTATATTTTCTTCTAGGTATTTTATGGTTTCAGATCTTACATTTAAGTCTTTAAGCGATTTTGAATTTATTTTTGTACATGGTGTAAGGAGGTGGTCCAGCTTTATTTTCTTGCATGTGTCTGTCCAGGTTTCCCAGCACCATTTATTGAATAGACTGTCATTACCCCACCATACATTCTTCCTTCCATTGTTGTAGATTAAATGGCCATATAGGCATGGATTTATTTCTGGACTCTCTATTCTGTTCCATTGATCTATGTGTCTATTTTTATGCCAGTCCCATGCTGTTTTGATTACTGTAGCCTTGTAGTATAGTTTGAAATCAGGTATCATTATACCTCCCACTTTGTTCTTATTTCTCAAGATTGCTGAGGCTATCCAGGGTCTTTTATGGTCCCATATAAATTTCAGGATTATATGTTCTATTTCTGTGAAAAACGTCGTTGGTTGTTTGATAAGAATTGCATTGAATATGTATATTGCCTTAGGCAGTATGGACATTTTAACTATATTAATTCTTCCTATCCATGAACATGGAATGTGTTTCCATCTATTTATGTCTTCTTTCATTTCTTTCTTCAGTGTCGTATAATTTTCTGAGTACAGATTTTTTACATCTTTGGTTAGATTTATTCCCAGATATTTTATAGTCTTTGGAGCAATTGTAAATGGAATTGTTTTTTTAATTTCTCCTTCTGATATTTTATCATTGATATATACAAATGCAACTGATTTCCGAATATTAATTTTATATCCTGCTACTTCACTAAATTCATCTATCAGTTCTAATAGTTTCTTGGTGGAGTCTTTAGGGTTCTCTCTATATAGTATCATATCATCTGCATATAGTGATAATTTTACTTCCTCCTTACCAATTTGGATGCCTTTTATTTCTTTCTCTTGTCTGATTGCTGTGGCTAGAACTTCCAGCACTATGTTGAATAGAAGTGGAGAAAGTGGGCAACCTTGTCTTGTTCCTGATCTTAGGGGGAATGATTTTAGCTTTTCCCCATTGAGTATGATGTTAGCTGTGGGTTTGTCATATATGGCCTTTATTATGTTAAGATATGATCCCTCTATTCCCACTTTCTTAAGGGTTTTTATCATAAAATGTTGCTGTATTTTATCAAATGCTTTTTCTGCATCTATTGATACGATCATGTGATTTTTATTTTTCATTTTGTTAATGTGGTGTATCACATTAATTGATTTGCGGATGTTGAACCACCCCTGCATACCAGGGATGAATCCCACTTGATCATGGTGTATGATCTTTTTAATGTATTGCTGAATTCTGTTCGCTAATATTTTGTTGAGATTACTTTTGAGATTTAAATTTACTTAATTAATCACATTCAGCTTAACCATATAAAATGTTCTCAAGATTTTTCTTCACAACCTTTTATAAGTATCCCAGTCCCTTTTAGTTTTTCTCCTGTCACTCATTCAGAAATAACCACCCTTAACACAAACTACTTTTTTTCAGTACCTTCAAAAATGCATTTCCATACCTTACACTGTTCTGGAAAACTACATCATTTCCTTTCATATTAATTAGAATTCATAACCTTCAGAACCTTAGTTTCTACTGACAACTCAAAGCCAGTAACGAATATTTCCATTAGCAAATCCACAATACATTTTGTAACCTTTTAAAGTATCGGTTTGTTAGCAACATATCTACCAATTTTTAAAATTACATTAAAAAAATTTCCTGCCAGATCTTAAGTTCTTTTGGAATTTTTGTGACAAGAAACCAAAAAGTAATTAACATTTTAACATTGTTATTTTGAAATACCTAGACATCCAATAATTTTTATTTAACACAACTTAGTAAAACTGAAAGAGTTTAACTTTAAGAGTAAAACTTTAAGAGTTGCCAACAGATGCTGAGAAACCACGTCTAAGCATCCATATCATATAATTATTATGAAGTCTTATCTAAAACCTTACTTTAGTTAACTCTTTATTAGTTCTTAATTCTGAAGGCAATTATTACCCAAGCCATTTTCTTGACAAATTTTGTGACAAAGGTAACATAAATATATTTTTGTAAACCCAGGTAAAACAAGATACCATATTTAATGTTAATAACCTTAAAAGACATATGTATTTAACTGAAAATTAAACCAGCCTTAGTGTCGAATATTTTTTTAGATCATGTGATCCTGAAAAGTACTTGAGTTAATTTTTAAGTTTATATAGCACTTAATTTTTTCTTTAAGCCAATTAAATATAATCTGGTAATACCATCCAGAGGCAAAAACACTATTATATATAAAACACAGACAAGCACAGATATTAGAGATCAGATATATATAAACAGAATTATTAACAATTGCAGAGAGGTCCTGAGATTTTATAATTACCCCTACAATTGCAAAGTGGCTGGAACAAGGGATGAGATGTCTGGCTTGAGAATTAGCTGCTTGGTTTTAAAAAGTGTCTTCTTTTTCCTTCATTTACCTCAGTCTCAGGCATTCCTGGTTATAAGTGGATTAGGAGATGGATGGAGCTCCCTTCTCTCTGAAGTATCAATTTAGTTTTCTTTTTTCTGTTCCCAATGAGGCTTCTAGAAACTTGGCATGTCTGGTCTTCCCTTCTGCAGTAATAGTTCCAGTTAGATCAACAAAAGTCACCGTACCTGGTCCTGGGGTATTGCTTTGTGGATTTCTGGCAAATACTTCATCTGCCTCTCGGTGGGCCGCTTCTAAGATGTGATCCCTTTCAATAGCAGTATAACAGGTGACCAAGATAAACTGAACATCTCTCAATGAGAGGTCAAAGGCCAAAGTTAAAGTTTGAAACCCATCTGCAAATCTATCAGGATTCTCAGAATATTTTCCTAGTTTTTCTTTACATTGCTGGATATCTGTTATCAAAAAAGGGACTTGTGGGCAGGCCCGGTGGCTCAGGTTAGAAGCGTGGTGCTCCTAACGCCTAGGTCACCAGTTCAATTCCCACATGGGCTAGTGAGCTGTGCCTTCTACAGCTAAGATTGTGAACAACAGCTCTCCCTGGAGTTGGGCTGCTGTGAGCAGCCGGAGGTTGTCATGAGCTGCCACGGGCTGTTGTGTACTGCCGTGTGTGGCTGTGTACTGCCGTGGGCTACCATGTGCTGCCAGGAGGAGCTGATGGCCAGCGTGAGTGGCTGGCAGCCAGCATGAGTGGCCAGCAGCCATTGTGAGCAGCCGGCTGCTGGCGAGAGCTGCTGTGAGCTGCTGTGAGCTGCTGTGAGCAGTCGACTGACAACAAGTGACCGGCTGCCTCAGTGGGGGGGCGGGGGGGAAGGAGGGGGAGTGCAAGTCTCATAATACCAGCATGGGTCAGGGAGTTGTGTCCTACACAACTAAGCTGAGAAACAACAGCTTGAACCAGAGTGGGGGTGGGGAGGTGGAAGAAGGAAAAAAAAAAGAACCCTCACAGTGTACCCTCCACTCTGGGCTCTTCCCTAAAGGGAAAGATAGCAGAAGTGGATGTGGGATTTCAAGGTAAAGCATCCTATTGCTGGTGTGGGGAGGGCTAAGGATAGCTTCAGGGTCCTCGGAGCGGGTACTAGCTGGAGAAGATAGGTATGGTGAAGGATGGGGTTTCCCCTGAGAGGTTATAGGATCCTGTTGCCTTTGAATAGCAGGGGGAGGCTATTATAAGGGATCATCTATAAGGTCTAAATGATCTGGGCTTTGATTTTGATCTTGGTATTGATTTCTTTGTTCCCATGACACAAAGAGGGGTCCTGGTAGAGGGCAATTAAGGCCTGAACATATGGAATTTCTGACCATTTGCCTTCCCTTCTACAGAATAAATCTAGTTGTAAGATAGTATTATAGTTTGAACTTCCATTAGTTGGCCAACTTTCTTGGTCACCTAGTTTGTATTGGGGCCAGCTTCTGAACAAAAGAAACTCAGACACCTCTTCTTCACAGTTTGGGTTTGGACTTGTCCCAATGTTTCAGAATACAGCCCAAAGGGGTGCAGGCACTTGAGAGCTTGTTGGCCATCTGAAAAAAAGAGGAGGGAGAGAAGAAGGGTGTCCCTTTGCTGTCTCTTTCCTGCCGTCACCTAATTCCAGGGCGTCCCCTGGACCTGTGGGTTCCGACTCTCTGTGTGACCAAATGCCGGCAACAGAGGAGACATGGGCTGCCAGGAGTAGTCATGCTTACCCAGGCCACGCCACCCATGTTCCTGAACTTTGCTGTGATGCACCCCTATGTTTGGTGGTACCTGTGGGTTCTGACGCTCTGCGTTGACCAGACGCCAGCAACCGAGGAGGCATGAGACACCAGGACTAGTCATGCTTGCCTGCACTATGCTACCCCTGCTTCCAAACCTTGCTTTGCAGTACCCATGGGAAGGGGTATTTTTTGTGGTTGTCTATTTTTGACCTGGCCCTGGGTGATAGAGTTTATGGCCAATGATTAAACACCCAACAGTGGAAGAGTGTATGCCGTGACTTCTGACATCTTCTAGGCCTACTGCCTGTTCCCCGAACCTTTTTCTTTCATCATCTAACAGGAAGCGGACTGTTGAGATGATACTCAGAACTTGGAGGGGAGCCACTGTTATAAGAGAAAACAAACTTTGACAGCTAGAAGGGAAGAGATTCAGAAATCCTATAATAGACTCACAGGGGGATGCTACATGGCCAAGATGTGTAAGGCCTTAGTGAAGGCATTACTAGTGTTCTGGCAGTGGGAGAGGTGGACTAGTAACTGGCTTAGATATTCTGGCTTCCAGGGATGCAGTTCTAGATGTATACAGTGGACAGTGCAATCACCAGAAAATCTACACCAAATATGTGTTACACAAAACAACATTCTACTTCTTCCTTATATTGACTGCAGGACCATTGTGTTGAGCAAAAGAAAAGATGATGTAGACATGCAAGCCAGAAAAGTGGGCTCAAAGGTGGCCTGAAAACAGAAATGGGGCAGATTGAATATGGCCCCTCACAGCGAAAAGTAAGGCAGAAAAGGAGAATTTCTTGAGATCCCCAGAGGAAGTTGGCAAGGTAGCAAAAAAATAGAGGGAATGAAAAATCAAGTCTCCAGAGAGACATTGTGCCATACAAACATAGACCTGATGGATGCTTGGATTTGTCTTGAGCCCAGCAGGTCCTAAATGACCTATTCCAAAACCAGGTTATCCTGTTACAGGAGTCTTCAAGCAGCAGATGCCTTACTGGCTGTTAACTGTCTGACCTGTACCCACAAAAGATGGCAAACAAGAGGTTACAGAAGAATGAGCAAGAGGTTTGGGGGCCTCTAAAAGGGGCTTACCTCTACGCCAGTCTGTGCTGAAGGGAACTGAGGAAGTCTGATGGGGATAGGTCCCAGATCAACTTCTCAGTTCTTGGCATGAGATGGAAGGAAGGAAAGCTAGAGAAGAGAGGAAAAAGGAGGGGGGTCCTTAGGTCGGCACCCTGATGAGCAGTCAGTCCAGCAGAAGGAACCAAGGAACCTTCGGGACCCACTGTAGAGTTGCTGAGGGACAGCCAGGGTTCCTCAGTTGTCCCCAACTGCTTCTCCTAGATTCGCGCCACGTTTAGATCCCCATGGAAAGGAAGATGGTCGGGAGAAGGCCAACATTCCTGACAAGGTTGGGGGGATTGACTGAATTCCTTCCGTTAAGCCTGTCCTGAGTCTTGTAGGTAAGCAGTCGTGCTAGTTGCTTTTAAATGGCTGCTGGAGGCCCAATTGTTTGAGAGAGAGAGTCTTAAAATGGAAGCCTGAAGCCAGGCAAGCAGCAGCAGAAGCAGTGTGCTTACCTCTCTTTCAATCCTGAGCGAGCCCCCAAATGATACAGTATTCTGGTGTCTGGTTCCCAGAAATCATAGTCTCACGTACCTGAAGAATGAGAACGCAGACTCGGAAGGAGAGGTAGAGGAGCAAAGATTTTTATTAAAGTGAAAGTACAGCTGTCTTACTAGAGAGGGTACCCAAAACTGGGATGCCTACTGGCTAAGGCAAAAGGCTCTTACTTTTATTCTTTTTCTTTCATTCTTGGGAAAGGGAATTGGCATTTTCTGATGTATTTTGTCTATTAGATTCACTCTGTTTGTCCAGCCTAA
Organism: Rhinolophus hipposideros; assembly: GCF_964194185.1. Classification (NCBI taxonomy): domain Eukaryota; kingdom Metazoa; phylum Chordata; class Mammalia; order Chiroptera; family Rhinolophidae; genus Rhinolophus; species Rhinolophus hipposideros. Next base: position 25,895,759 of record NC_138065.1, read on the forward strand.
AGGGATTTATGAAATAACCCATTTATCCCTAGAAGAATGTTACATTGTTGCCCTGGAGTGAATGAATCATTCCAGAACCTGGAGTTCCAAGATATGGCTGCCTTTGTTTATTCTACCAGGGACTTCTCTGTTTACCTAACAACATGCCAAACTAACCTGTCTCAAACTCTTCTTCAAAGTCTCCTTTGCTGGCTCCCTCTCATCTCCCTGACTTCTAAACATTGGAACATCCCCAATTTCAATCTTTGGATTTCTCCTCTTTTCTTATCTACACTCACATCTTAGGTGATCTCATCTAGTCTCAGGACTTTAAGTGCCGTCTGTGTGTGAATGATAAATTTATATCTCCTGTTCAGAATATTCTATCCTGAATTCTAGATTCCATTATCAAACTATTTACCGGCTATCTCTGCTTGGGTGTCTACTACACACCTCAAATTTAACATGTCCAAAACCAAGCTCCTCATCTTCACTCATGCCCTCTACCATCACCTGTCAAGACCTGCTTCTCTGGTTTCTTTTGTCTCTCAGTAAACGACAGTGTCTCATCCTTCCTGCCACTCAGGCCATAATCCTAAGAGTCATCCTTGACTGTGTATAGGGAGGAGAGGATTGCTGGAGGCAGAAGGCAGCAAGTCTCCTTATTTCTTTTAAAATCCCATTTTCCCCTGGGTCAGCCCTTCCCCAGGGCCACATTCTTAATGTCCCTCTCTTCTGCTCTAAGGCAGGTTTGGTTCCAAGGAGGTGACTGTGCAAAGCTGTCCCCATCCCTCCCTCTCATCTGATGGGCCATTGAGCCCACAGAGCTTGGTCGGGTTAATTCTGAGAGGAAAAATTCCCACCTCACCCCAGGAAATTCTCTGGCTCCCAGGGATCCCTGGTGCAATAGGGAGCAGAGAGGGGGCCGGCTCTCCAGCTGGGAAGAGGGCTGTAGCATGGGCACTGGGCAGCCAAGGATTTATCGTGGCCTCAGCTGGTGGAGGGTCTCCTCCTTCCTCTACCCTTCGCCCAGCAGCAGCTTGGCTCATGCCCTCCCCTTCTCTCAGTCCTTTGTGGCTCTAGTTTATTTTCCAGTATGAAATGTAGGGATGGGGGGGCTGAGGGGATGGGAGGGAGGCTGCCTCACTGCTGGTGACCCTGGAGGTGCTGACAGTCTGAAGGTATCTCCTCTGGAGGCTCCAGCCTGCACGTGCGTCCCCTTCCCTCGCCCCCCGCCCCAGGCTGCCTGTGGGTCACAACTACCAAATGTCTCCCACACCTCTGGGCTGCACCCTGCACTCCTGGGAACAACTGTAAAGGGATCTGAGCCGAGGCTGGTGTTTTTGGTGGTGTGGGAGAGAGAGGAAAACCCTGCAGCCAAAGGTCTAATCCTGCTTCTGCCATTTGTCAGCTGAGTGTCTTCCAGCAAATCATTCAACAACCTCTCTGAATGTCAGAGGAGGTGGAGTCTGGGAACGTTGCTCCTTCTTCTGGAGTCAGAGAAGGTGAGGTCAGACAATTAAGTTTACGAACTTGTTGCAAAAATGTTGCTGACATTTTTTGATATCAGAGAGATTATTCATTATGAATTTGTACCAACTGGACAGTTAACCAAGTTTACTATTTGGAAAAAGTACTGTGTGAAGAAGTTAGACGAAAATGACCTGAACTTTTTACCAACAATTCATTGCTTTTATATCATGACAATCCAGCTCACACAGCACTGTCTGGGAGGGAGTTTTTAGCCAATAAACAAATAACTGTATTTGAACACTCTCTCTATTTACCTGATCTGGTCCCCAATATCTTCTTTTTTTACCCAAAGATAAAGGAAATATTGAAAGGAAGATATTTTGATGACATTCAGGGCATCAAGGCAAATACGATGACAGCTCTGATGGCTGTTCCAGAAAAAGAGTTCTAAAATTGCTTTGAAGGGTGGACTAGGTGCTGGCGACAGTGCATAGCTTCCCAACGGGAGTACTTTGAAAGTGACCATAGTGATATTCAGCAATGAGGTATGTAGAACTTTTTCTAGGATGAGCTTGCGAACTTAATTGTCCGACCTCATAGATCATGAAAAACAGAAAACACAAGATTCTGTGTTGGATTGTCGACGAAAAAACATCCAACCTGAGAAACCTTGTAAGAGTATATTTGAGGGTGGCTCAGTGGGTTAGAGCGCAAGCTCTGAACAACAGGGTTGCCCATTTGATTCCCACATGGGTCAGTGAGCTGCGCCCTCTATAACTAGACTGAAAACAAACTGCCGCTGAGTTTCCGGAGGGGCGGCTGGATGGCTCAGCTGGTTAGAGTGCAATCTCTCAACAACAAGGTTGCTGGTTCAATTCCCACTTGGGATGGTAGGCTGCACCCCCTGCAACTAAAGATTGAAAACAGTGACCAGATTTGGCGGTAAGCTGCGCCCTCCACAACTGGATTGAAGGACAATATAGACTTGGAGCTGATGGGCCCTGGAGAAACACACTGTTCCCCAATATTCCCCAAAACAATTTATTAAAAGAGAAAAAAAAGTTTATTTGAGCCAAACTGACGACAATGGCTAGGAAGCAAAATCTCAATGGATTTAGAAAATGCTGCACAAAATGGCTGTTTGCAGCTTATTTTATACAAATCAAAGGAGGAGGGTTACATGAAATCCACTGGTGGTAAATTTAGGGAATGGGATAAAGCAAAGCAGGGAAATCTCTGGGGTGGGATAAAAGTAAATTGGAGAGACAGGTACTTCTACATAGGTGGGTACAGGATATTTAATAGTTCACTTTTTACAGCACATGAAAATAGTAATCAGGGGATAAGAATAATAATGAAGGATTCTGTAGTTTCCTGCTTTGGTCCAGAAAAAGTGATTCCTCAGACATTCCAAGGGGATGTTATCTTAGATGCAAAAGACAATGGACAGGTTCACCTAAGGTAAAGATTGACCTTTGTCAAGGAAGCTACAAGCTAAAGATGTGACTTCTTACTATGGCCCACCTTAGTTAGGATTTTTATTTTCATGCCACCCTATGTGATTATTTTCAGTCTCCTGAGCTTGTCAGATTTAACATGTGGCCCTTTTGCATTCACAGTATCCAGGCTTTGCAGCCTCCTAGCTGAACAACCTTTGGCAGGTTACCTAACATCTCTGGGACTTTAGTTCCTTCATCTGTAAAATGGAGGAAACGAGTAGTTACTGAGAGAGGTAAATGAGATAATTCACAGTAAAGCAGTTGGAATAATACGGGCACATAGTAAACTTCAGGAAAAGTGCTGCGCACTATTGTTATTATTATTATTATTATTATTATTATTATTATTATTATTATTCAGCATCATCTTAATAAAATACCAATGCTGTAAATAGAGGTAAGTCCAATTTTATGGGACCTGAAGCTTATACAGTCCTTTGGGCAGGGTGAGGTGGGGGCTTCCTTAAAAGAAAGGAATACAAAATTAAAAATTAAAAATTAGGTACAAAAATGAAATTTTTTTTTTTTTAATTAATTTTATTGGGGTGACAATTGTTAGTAAATTTACATAGATTTCAGGTGTACAATTCTGTATTACATCGTCTATAAATCCCATTGTGTGTTCACCACCCAGAGTCAGTTCTCCTTCCATCACCATATATTTGATCCCCTTTACCCTCATCACCCACCCCCCACCCCCTTACCCTCTGGTAACCACTAAATTATTGTCTGTGTCTATGAGTTTTTGTTTCTCATTTGTTTGTCTTGTTCTTTTTGGTTTATATACCACATATCAGTGAAATCATAGGGTTCTCTGCTTTTTCTGTCTGACTTGTTTCACTTAGCATTATTCTCTCGAGATCCATCCATGTTGTCACAAATGTTCCTATATCATCTTTCCTTAACGCCGAATAGTATTCCATTGTGTATATGTACCACAACTTCTTTATCCATTCATCTATCGAAGGACATATTGGTTGTTTCCATGTCTTGGCCACCGTAAACAAAGCTGCAATGAACATTGGCGTACACGTGTCTCTATAGAGAAATGCTTTTATATTTTTGGGGTAGATACCCAGGAGAGCGATTGCTGGGTCATATGGTAATTCTATTCGTAATTTCTTGAGGAACCTCCACACTGCCTTCCATAGCGGCTGCACCAGTCTGCATTCCCACCAACAGTGTATGAGAGTTCCTTTTTCTCCACAGCCTCTCCAACACTTGTTACTATTTGTTTTGTTGATGAAAGCCATTCTGACTGGGGTGAGGTGATATCTCATTGTGGTTTTCATTTGCATTTCTCTGATGATTAGCGATGTTGAGCATTTTTTCATATGTCTATTTGCCATTTGTATATCCTCTTTGGAGAAATGTCTCTTCAGGTCCTCTGTCCATTTTTCAATTGGGTTGTTTGTTTTTTTGTTGTTGAGTTTCATGAGTTCCTTGTATATTTTGGATATTAGCCCCTTATCAGAGGAACTGTTTGCGAAAATCTTCTCCCATTCAGTTGGTTGCCTCATTATTTTGTCAATAGTTTCTTTTGCTGTGCAGAAGCTTTTCAGTTTCATATAATCCCATTTGTTTATTTTAGTTTTTACTTCCATTGCCTTTGGAGTCAAATTCATAAAATGCTCTTTGAACCCAAGGTCCATAAGTTTAGTACCTATGTTTTCTTCAATGCAGTTTATTGTGTCAGGTCTTATGCTTAAGTCTTTGATCCATTTTGAATTAATTTTGGTACATGGTGACAGATAGCAGTCCAGTTTCATTCTTTTGCACGTAGCTATCCAATTCTGCCAGAACCATTTATTGAAGAGGCTGTCTTTCGTCCATTGTATGTTTTTAGCTTCTTTGTCAAAAATTATCTGTCCATATTTATGTGGTTTTATTTCTGGGTTCTCAATTCTATTCCATTGGTCTATGTGTCTGTTTTTCCGCCAATACCATGCTGTTTTGATTATTGTAGCCCTGTAGTACAAGGAAAAATCAGGGAGTGTGATACCTCCAGTATTGTTCTTTTTTTTTAATATTGCTTTGGCTATTCGTGGTCTTTTGTGGTTCCAAACAAATCTGATGATTTTTTGTTCTATTTCTTTAAAAAATGCCATTGGGATTTTAATGGGGATTGCATTAAATCTGTATATGGCTTTGGGTAATATGGCCATTTTAACTATGTTGATTCTTCCAATTCATGAGCACGGAATGTCTTTCCATTTCTTTGTGTCTTCTTCAATTTCTTTCAAAAATGTCTTATAGTTTTCAGCATATAAATCCTTCACATCCTTGGTTAAGTTTATTCCTAGGTATTTTATTCTTTTTGCTGCAATTGCAAAAGGAATTGTTTTTTCTATCTCTTTTTCTGAGATTTCATTGTTGGTATATAGGAAAGCAATGGACTTTTGTACGTTGATTTTGTAGCCAGCAACTTTACTATATTCATTGATTGTTTCTAATAGCTTTTTGGTGGAGTCTTTAGGGTTTTCTATGTATAGCATCATGTCATCTGCAAAGAGTGACAATTTAACTTCTTCATTCCCAATTTGGATGCCTTTTATTTCTTTCTCTTGCCTGATAGCTCTGGCGAGGACTTCCAACACTATGTTGAAAAGCAGAGGTGATAGGGGACAACCTTGTCGTGTTCCTGAACGTAGAGCAAAGGGCTTCAGCTTTTCACCGTTCATTATGAGATTAGCTGAGGGCTTGTCATATATGGCCTTTATTATGTTGAGGTATTTTCCTTCTATACCAATTTTAGTAAGTGTTTTAATCATAAATGGATGTTGTATCTTATCAAATGCTTTTTCTGCATCAATTGATAGAATCATATGATTTTTGTCCTTTATTTTGTTTATGTGATGTATCACATTGATGGATTTGCGAATGTTGAACCATCCTTGTGCCCCGGGGATGAACCCCACTTGGTCGTGATGAATAATCTTTTTAATGCATTGTTGTATTCGATTTGCTAGAATTTTGTTTAGGATTTTAGCATCTGTATTCATCAGAGATATAGGTCTGTAGTTTTCTTTTTTTGTGTTGTCCTTACCAGGTTTTGGTATCAGGGTAATGTTGGCCTCATAAAATGAGTTAGGGAGTACTGACTCTTCTTCAATTTTTTGGAAGAGTTTGAGCAGGATTGGTATTAGATCCTCTTTGAAGGTTTGGTAGAATTCACTGGTGAAGCCATCTGGTCCAGGACTTTTGATTTTGGGAAGGTTTTTGATGACTGATTCAATTTCCTTACTGGTGATCGGCCTGTTAAGATTTTCCAGTTCTTCATGATTCAGCCTTGGAAGGCTATATGTTTCTAAGAACTTGTCCATTTCTTCAAAGTTATTAAATTTGGTGGCATATAGTCCTTCATAGTATTCTTGGATAATCCTTTGTATTTCTGTGGTGTCCTTGATAACTTTCCCTTTTTCATTTCTGATTTTGTTAATTAGTGTCTTCTCTCTTTTTATCTTAGTGAGTCTAGCCAAGGGTTTGTCGATTTTGTTAATCTTTTCAAAGAACCAGCTTTTTGTCACATTAATTTTTTCTATTGTCTTTTTGTTCTCTATTTCATTTAGTTCTGCTCTGATTTTTGTTATTTCCTTTCTTCTGCTGACCTTGGGTTTCGCTTGTTCTTCTTTTTCTAGTTTTTTAAGGTGTAACATGAGGTTATTTATTTGGGATTTTTCTTGTTTCTTGAGATAGGCCTGTAATGATATAAATTTCCCTCTTAAAACTGCTTTCGCGGCATCCCAAAAATTTTGGTAGGATGTATTTTCATTGTCATTTGTTTCTATGTATCTTTTGAGCTCTCCTTTAATTTCTTCTTTGACCCAGTCGTTCTTTAAAAGTATGTTGTTTAATCTCCATGTATTTGTGTTTTTTCCTGTTTTCTTTTTGCAGTTGATATCCAATTTCAAAGCTTTGTGATCAGAGAATATGCTTGGTATGATTTCAATCTTCTTAAATTTGCTGAGGCTGATTTTGTGTCCCAATATATGGTCTATCCTTGAGAATGTTCCATGTACACTAGAAAAGAATGTATAGTCTGATGTTTTAGGATGAAGTGCTCTATATATGTCAATTATGTCCAATTCATCTAATGTGTCATTTAGGGCTGCGATTTCGTTATTTATCTTCTGTTTGGATGATCTATCCATAGCTGTCAATGATGTATTTAAGTCCCCTAGTATAATTGTGTTTTGGTCAATTTCTCCCTTTAGTTCTGTTAGTAGTTGCTTGGTATATTTCGGTGCTCCCTGATTGGGGGCATAAATATTGATGACTGTTATGTCTTCTTGTTGTATAGTCCCCTTTACCATTATGAAGTGTCCATCTTTGTCTCTTGTTATCTTTTTCACCCTGAAGTCTGTTTCATCGGAAATCATTATGGCTACACCTGATTTTTTCTGGGTACCATTTGCTTGAAGTGTCAATTTCCACCCTTTCACTTTGAGTCTATGCTTGTCCTTGTAGCTGAGATGTGTCTCTTGTAGGCAGCATATGGTTGGGTTTAGTTTTTTGATCCAATCTGCTACTCTGTGTCTCTTTATTGGTGAGTTCAGTCCATTTACATTCAGGGTGATTATTGATATGTGAGGATTTCCTGTCATTCTGTCTTTAGTTTTCTGGTAAGGCTGTGTCTCCATTGTTTCTTTGCCTTTTTGTTGTTGTCTGTTATTTCTGTGTGGTAGTATTCTATGATGTGTCCCTCTGTTTCTTCTTTTATTACAGTATATATTTCAGATTTGGATGTTTTTTGAGTGGTTACCCTTGAGTTTATGTAAAAGAAAGTTTGATATTTAGAGTATTCCAGTTTCTTCAGTACGCTTACTTTCTCTATTCCCATATTCCAGTTCAGGCCTTTACGCTCCCCCTTTTTATGTTTCGGTTGCCACAAGTTGTCCCTGTTGATGGTGGTCTAATAGCCTCCTTTAGTATTTCTTGTAGTGCAGGTCGTGTATTAGAAAATTCCCTCAGCTTCTGGATGTCTGGAAAGGTCTTTATTCCTCCTTCATATCTAAAGGAGATCTTTGCTGGATATATTATTCTTGGCTCATGATTTCTCTCTTTCAATAGTTTGAATATTTGGTTCCATTCCCTCCTAGCTTGTAGAGTTTCTGCTGAAAAATCTGATGATAATCTAATGGGCTTTCCTTTGTAAGTTACCGTCTTCTTTTCCCTGGCTGCCTTGAGGATTCTTTCTTTGTCATTGATTTTAGACAGCTTCAATACAATGTGCCTTGGTGAAGGCCTGTTGGGATTGAGGTAATTAGGTGTTCTATTTGCTTCTTGGATTCGAGGATCCAGTTCTGTCCACAAGTTTGGGAAGTTCTCATCGACGATTTGTTTGAATATATTCTCTGTTCCCTTCCCTCTTTCTTCTCCTTCTGGTATGCCCATTATTCTTATATTGCTCTTTCTGATGGAGTCAGAAAGTTCTTGTAGAGTTCTTTCATTTCTTTCAAGTCTCAAGTCTCTTTCTTCTTCCCTCTGTGTAAATTCCAGGTTCCTATCTTCGATGTCACTGATTCTTTCCTCCATCTGGTCAACTCTACTACCTAAGCTGGATATTTTATTGTTAATTTCTTCTATTGAGTTCTTAATCTCCAGAAATTCTATTTGGTTCCTTTTCAAGATTTCAATCTCTTTTGTAAAATGCTCATGGTGTTCTTTGATTGTGTTTCTGAGTTCATTAAACTGCCTTTCTGTGTTTTCTTGCATCTCGTTCAGTTTTTTCAGAATTGCGATCTTGAATTCTCTGTCATTTAAATCACAAAGGTCCATATCTCTAAGTTCCTTTTCTGGAGACTTTTCACTTTCTTTCTGAGGTATCTTGTTGCCTTGGTTATTCATGGCAATCACTGATTTACTATTTCTCTTCCTAGACATCTACAGGAGTGTCTTCTGCAACAGGTTGATAGGTATGCGAAGAGCTTTTGGAGTTCCAAAGCTCTTTCTGCACCAGCTTCAGAGCCCGTTTGTTTCAGCAGTTCTGTTTACTCCTGCAGGGATCCGCCCAGATAGGTGGGGCCAGGGGCGGGGTGAGTTGTGAGAGGTGGCCCAGAGCAATGGCGGCGACCACCACCACAGCCAGTCCTGCTTCCACAGCTCCCTCCCCTTTGCCGGAACTAGTTGAGCTGCGAATCTGTGTCTGCGGTCCACAGTTCTCAGAGCAGCAAATATTCTGTCCTTTGATCCGACACTGCTACTTTATCGCTTCTAGCACCGGGCAGGTGGGGGTGGGGCGAGCTCTGGGAGGGTAGGGAGGGGGCGGCTAGTCTCCGTGCCTAAGGCTTCCGTTCTCCGCTCGGCAGTGAGGGCTTAAACCACCGATTTCAGCCCTCTTCCCTCAGTCTTTGCTCCGAGGTCTGCCGTGAGCGAGCGTTGGGTTCAGCGGTTTTATATGCTGCCCCCTCAGCCCTGTGGGCCGTAAGCGGAGCCCTAGCAGTCCGAGTCCTTCCCTCTCCCGCAGTTGCGGAAGATCCGGGTGCAGCGGGCTCCGAGCACTGAGCTAGGTCTGTGTCCTGCGCCCGCACGGCTCCGTCTCCGCACTTCTCCTCTCCCTCCTCCCCCGCTTGCGCGATTCACCCACCTGGAGGTGAATTCAGTAGTCGGCCTCTTCGTCTTGCCTGTCTGCTGTGCAAGGAGTCCTTTGTGGAGTTATTGTTGTCCGATTCGTTGTAAATTCCAGGAGAGCGTTACAGAGGCTCACCTCACGCCGCCATTTTTTTTTCGTCCCCCAAAATGAAAATTTATTTTAAAATGAAAAAAGATCTTAACAAATTACAAATTGTAAAAACTTAACAAAAGTTATTAAAATCTAGAAAAATAGCATAAATCATTTTTAACTGCATGACACACCCATAAAATATTTTTTCTACTTTTTTGGCTGCATACCCTTTGATTGATTCTTCATAATGATTTTGCAACTTTTTTTAGAGAGAGAAGAAAGATAATTCAGTTTTCGTCTAGCATGACTGATTAAATTATTTTCTTATTTTTTTTTATATGCTTCAAAAGTGTCTTTTAACTTTAACATTGCTATTGGTAATACCATATATAATTTTTGGATTGCTGTTAAATTTAAAAAAAACAAAACAAAACTATACACTTTTTTTCATAATTGAATGGTAAGATATCCAGACAATTCAAGTTTTCTTATGTTGTAACTAATCTGAAATATTTGTTAATAAGGGACATCAATCATTATTAACTAGTTCATCCTCATTGTAGTAGCCTATTAGTTTTGTTATCTTTATCAAATCACCATGAACTTTCCAATGTAATCATTTTATAAGACAGGTATGGATAAACAGGAATGAGCTTAGGAGGCAGCCTTTGATTGGGGTAGGGGGGTAGGGGAGTGGGGGTTGGGGTGGCTCCAACTTAAGTTTACACAACAAACATTGTGATAACAAGTTTAACTACACATTCCTCCACCACAACAGACAAAGCTGGACACAATAGAAGATTCCAGTACAAGCTGAAGCAAATTACATTTTGGTTAGAAAAGTATAAAACCCCAGCTAGAGAGAAACTCAGCATAACTAGACTCTTGCCCCCTTCTCCCCCCACAACTCTTCTGCTGGTGTTTCTCTTCAATAAACTTTCTAACTTCTATTCCTTTGTGCCTCGTGAATTCTTTCACAACTGGCAAGTGAGCAACAATGACAATCATGTGAGTTATTTCTCTTCATTAATTGGATTATTAAACAATCCGAAAACCTATTATAAATCTATCTCTTCCTCTTAATGTAATATCTCATTGGGAATAATCTGAGTTTTGTGTTACCATTCATTTCTTAATGTCAGAATAATTTCTATCTAATAATTTAATATGAGAATACACAGGAAACATTTTTCTATGTTATATTTGTAATTTATACACTACATCATCAGGCATATTCTTGGCTGGAAAGAATTTCCATTTTGACAAAGCATCAGTGAGAACCAAATTACTTGCAATGCTACACGTGATTACAATTTTCCATGGACTAGCTTCTGGCTCCATACATCTCAAACATGCTTCCAGGTCCAGGCACTAAAGGACATGTTCTTCTCACCATGACCATCTGGTTCTGCATCTACATGATGCTGATACTGCATGAGTCAGCTTGGTGGCCACAGGAGCATTCCTGGAAGCTATTCCTACACCAGGACAGATAGCATAATCATACAGGCAAGTGATTTTGATCCACACTACATAACCTTTTAATCCAACCTAAATATACTCTCAACCCAATTTCCACTTATCCAGACCCCTGAAATGCCCATGACTTCTCTACCACCTGACATGAGGGGAAGAGGGGAAGTCATAGTGAAAGAAACAAGAGTCTTAATCAGTTGTGGTTACAGTATCTTACTCTTGCATCTTTTATGTAGAAGCACACAAACACACTTTCAGAGTGCCACCCAGGGCCTTAGAAGTGTCCTGAGCAAGTGTGCTTCCTTAACTTTATGGTAAGCCTGCCTCTGGTGGTAGACTCTTAAACTAGGTGTAATTTTAGATGCTTTAGAAGGTCTCTCTTAGTATAAAGGTGTCTATAATTACATTATTAGAAATTCATTACTTTTGTTAAAGCATTGCCCCAGTGCTAGCTCTCTTTTAAAATACATGGGGGTGGGGGTGGGCAAGATGTGGAGTTCTTCACATTTTAGTATAAACTCATTCATCAGGTGAAGTTTAGAGCAGTAGGGAAGCTCTCAAGATTGTGGAATAAAGATTCAAAAAAGCCAGACCTATCACCAAAGGCAAACTTCATTCAATTCACACTTTTCTTGGGAAATGGATGTGCTCGGTTCTATAAGCCCAAATTTGGGGTTCCCTATGTAGGAAGGCAGAGTGAGGGAGAAACCCTACAGCATTGCATCATTTTTAGTCAATTTTCAATTCTAAGCAATAATAGAAAAGAATTACTGAACTGGCCCATGGCTCAGGTGGTTGAAGCGCTGGGCTCTTAGCGGCCAAAGTCGCCAGTTCGATTCCCACATGGGCCAGTGAGCTGCGTCCTCTACAGCTAAGATTGTGAACAACAGCTCTCCCTGTAGCTGGGCTGCTGTGAGCAGCCAGAGGTCGTGCTGTGTGCTCCTGTGGGCTACCATGTGCCATCATGAGCAGGCGGCAGCCAGCATGAGTGGCCAGCACTTAGCGTGAGTGGCCGGCAGCCAGCGAGAGCTTCCGCAAGCTGCTGTGAGTGGCCCATGGACAACTGGCGACCGACTTCCTCAACGGGGATGGGGTGGGAGCAAGGGAGAGGGAGGGAGGTGGGGGGAACGCAAGACTCATAATACCAGCATGGACCAGAGAGCTGTGTTCTACACAACCACAACTAGACTAAGAAACAACGCTTGAACTGGAGTGAGGGGTGGAGGGGAAGGTAGAAGAAGGGGAAAAGAATTATTAATTATCTTAATAGCAATTTTTTAACAGCATCACTTCACTTGGTAAATATATTTTTTAATTTTATTCAGTACTTTAAGCCACATGCTGTTGACTTAGCTGAGGATGGATTAGAAAAACAAATAATTTTTCTGATTTGCTTCCTTCCCCATCATCTGCCCCCACTACCCAACTTCTGCTTGCAGGAGACCATGACTCAGGTCCCAATCTAGCTGAACGACGCCAACACACTCTACCACCACCCACCTTGGGTAGTTTCTATGTCCTACTTTGTCTGAGGTAAGTAAGCATTTGATGGTGTGTTTGTGAGAGGGAAACTCTCAGTCCACCTTGGCTTCTCTTTCCATTTAGACTAAACAGAGTTGGCAGTAAACTCACCCAAGAAGATCCAGAAACAGAGGAGTGGAGAACGGACAAGAGTCAATGTTGTGAGAAGCCTGGGGCTGCCAGACGACTATATATCTCACAGTCTCCCTCGCTGGCTCTGAGCTTTCTTCTCCCATGTAAATGAGGCAGGAGAGGGCAAGGCCCCAAGAATACAGACAGAGCCTGATGTTTCTTCTTTCATAGCAGTAATCCTCTAACAAGCCTCCTCAGAAAACTCCACTTTGATAACCCCAGCACTTGAACGAGCCACACTGGAACCAGCTGTGAAGAGGAAGGCTATGGGCTGGCTGTGTGCAATGCCTTTGACAAGAGAATGAAAATCCTGGGATATTAGATAGAAACCAGGCTATAGAACACATAGTCCAAGATCTCCAGGAATAGAAGAAACATGATAGAGTTTGACATAGTGGGTGAGAATCCTAAGGTCACATTTACTTGCTGTGTGCCTTTGGTCAAGCTACTTAACTTCTCTCTGCCTCAATTCCCCTACATAGAAGTGGAGATGATGATATCCACCTTGTCATTGTGAGGATGAAGAATAATGCTGGTACAGTTTTCTAGCACAGTGCTGGACATGTTGTAGATGTTCAAGAGGGACAGGCTCACAGAAGGTATACATATTTGATTGGAAAAACATTCTTGGGGCCAGCCCGGTGGCTCAGGTGGTTGGAGCTCTGTGCTCCTAACTCCGAAGGCTGCCGGTTCGATTCCCACATGGGCCAGTGGGCTCTCAACCACAAGGTTGCCGGTTCAACTCCTGGAGACCCGCAAGGGATGGTGGACTCCACCCCCTGCAACTAAGATTGAACATGGCACCTTGAGCTGAGCTGCCTCCCAGATGGCTCAGTTGGTTGGAGCCCCAGCTCTCAACTACAAGGTTGCCAGTTCAATTCCTCGACTCCTGCAAAGGTATGGTGGGCAGCGTCCCCTGCAACTAAGATTAAACACGGCACCTTGAGCTGAGCTGTCGCTGAGCTCCCAGATGGCTCAGTTGGTTGGAGCGTGTCCTCTCAACCACAAGGTTGCTGGTTTGACTCCCACAAGGGATGGTGGTCTGCGCCCCCTGCAACTAGCAATGGCAACTGGACCTGGAGTTGGACTGCTCCCTTCACAACAAGGACAATAACTTGACTTGGAAAAAACCTGGAAGTACACACTGTTCCCCAATAAAGTCCTGTTTCCCTTCCCCAATAAAATCTTAAAAAACAAATCAAAAATATTCTCTAAGCATCTTCCATGTTGCAGGTTCTGGGCAGACCCAGAGGGAGAAACTAATGTGTGAGGAAGGTGCACATAGTTTGAGAAGTAGGCAAGACATGTCTATACATATGCCTATAATAGTGAACAGGTGGCCTTAGGAGCAGAGAGTAGAGAGTCCGTGGTAAAGATGCATCATCCTACCAGGCAGCTCAGTGAAAATGCTGCATCTGACTTGGGCCTTGAAGGAGGAGTTTCGAATGGAGATTCATGGTAAAGACAAAACAGAACAAAAAAGCATCATGTGGAGGAGAAAGCATGCACAAAGGCACAAGGGAGTGAAACCCTAGGGACTATTTGGGGAAAAACTAATGGATTAGAGATTAGGGACCACCTGGCATATGTGAATAAAGCTGGAAGGTAATAAAGCTGTCTCTGGAGCCAAAAGGTAAGTTAAGGCCAGAGAGGGGATGACTTTGCATGTCTTCAGTGCCTGGCTTAAGTCTTTATAATGCACTAGGAGAGAGGGAATCATGACAAGTTTTTAATGGACATTTTTGGAGCGACAGCTCCATTCTTCAGAGCTTCCAAGTAGGAGCCTGGCCCCGTGTGGGGTCAGAACCAGGAGTGCAATTTCCAGCCTCTCGCCCTCATGTGGAAAGGTACTCACTCGGGTAGTAAATAGCCATCAACTGTCATTGGATGGCCATCAGCTGTGGCTAGTTGACTGTCAGCTGTAACCAGTGAGCCATTGGCCACTAATATAACTGCCATAGATACGCTAGCAGCAAACGAGAGCTAGCAAGAAGATGGTGGCTAAGCTAGCAAGTGCGGATTGCAGCTAGCAAGTGGGGTTGGTTGTCAGAGAAGTGGACAGCAGGTTGCTGATAGTGTGGCTCCTGCTTCCTGTGTCTCCAACGCAGCTGCCAGCAAGAATATAGTCGTATGACTCCCCTATCTATGGCTCTGTGGGTGTTCCTTTTTGGCCTCACCATATCCTGTGTTCTTATGTGGGGAGCGGGATCAGAGATCCCGCCTGACACCCGGCATGACTCCCCACCATTCTGTTTCATCAGAAGAACAAAGATCGTGTCCACCATCGAACAGGAGAACAAGGGGGGCCAATGGGCAGAGAGAAGTACTAGGGAGTTACACCATTATAAATACACTGTAGCGCCGTGTGACTTAGCCATAAATCGCCATACTGTGCTCAGGTGATGTCACCCGACTCTCGGCTGTATTTATAGCTTTGTTCACTGTTCTCTGGGATTTTTTTCACATTCCAGGTAATATGTGTCTCCCCCACACACACACACAATCACCCTGAACAGGAGAAGATAAACTTTCATGCCATTTCTGCTCTTTTTCCAGTGCCTTGGAAGGATGATTTTTCTGGAACTTACCAAGTGCCTAATTAGTGGGGGAGTTCCTCTTGTAGTTTAACTGCCAGTCCTCTGGCTGTGTACTCTTGTAAAATAGAACCAGCTCCCTCTCTACTATGGGAAATACTTTGTAGAATTCAGAATAAGGAACATCTCTCTCTCTTTTTTCAGTCCTAAGATGCTACTATGTGCCAGGCACTATGGTGACAGCAGTAAACAATACTGAGACAGTCTTCACTTGTATAGGACTTACCATCCAGCAGGGGAAACAGACACTGAATGCTTAATTACAAGTGTGATTAATGTTACCAGTGGAATTAGAGAGTGCTTGAGGGCAATAACAAGGTGATCTAAACTGTTTGGAGGAATTACAGAGCCTTCCATGGAGAAGTGACATTCAGTGTGAGGTCTGAGGGATGAGTAGGACTTAGCCTAGGGGATGAGGTAAAGGTAGGGCCCCAGGTGGAAAAGAACATTGCAGGTAAGGGAATAGTGCATGTGGGAGCCCCAGTGATAAGAGATATGTGGCTAATTCCAAAACCTCAGAGAAGCCTAAGAGCTGGAGCATAAGGAGAAAGAGGGATAATGGGGAGCACTGAGGCTGGGAGACAAGGCAGCTCCATCCCAGGCAGGCTCAGGTAGCTGATGGAAAGATTCTGTGTCTGATCTTTGGGGAAAAGGTGAGTATTAAGCCAGGGAGTGAAGTGGTCAAATTTGAGTTTGAGAAAGGCCACTGGGGCTGTAGACAACAGCATTGAGGAAGGGTTTTAATAGGCAGCAAGAAACTATTGCTGCTGGTCAAGGCAGGAGATGACAGAGGGAAATGACAGTGGCGAGGGAAGGAAATGGACCACTACCTTGGAAATAACAACAAACAGGAAGGAATTGGAGACGGATTGGGTATGAAAGGGGAAGAAGAAAGAGCAGTCAAATACAGACTGGGGCGGGGGGAGGGGTCTCTGATTTGAACAACAGGATGGAGGCTAGTGCCATTTTTTAAAAAACACATTATTGAGGTATGATTGACAAACAAAAACCTGTACACATTTAATGTATACAACTTGATGAGTTTGGAGATAATTCGTGAAACCATCACCACAATCTATACTATTAACATATTCGCCACCGCCTAAAGTTTCCTCCTGCCCACTTTAATGTGAGTTTAGGTTGTGATAAGAACACAACATAAGATCTACCACTTTGCAAAATTTTAAGTATAAAGTACAAAATACTTTTTGACTAATACCTCCCCTTTCCCTCTTCCTCCATCCCCTGGCAACTACCATTCTACTCTCTGGAGGTGTTATTCATGAAGGAGGACCACTGAAGGAGTAGCTAGGTTTCTATCATTTTTTTTTCTCCTTCCGGGGCAACTTTGTCCTCTGGCTAGGCTTTTCCCCTATTTGCAAAGTCTCAATTCAGGCTCTATATGGGGAGAACTTAGTGTGGGTCTGGAAGAAGATGGAGGCTCCCAGCTGAGGGCTAGAGAAGGAAGGGTAGAGAAGGAGAAACTGTTATGGTCTGATGGAGGAGGACTTGCTACCAGCCAAGCCTCATCGCTGGCTGAATTTTGAAGGCTGAAATAAAGGCAATGGAGTGACATTAACACTATCTGTCCATTTGGAAATGCCACCAAAGGTAGCCAGACCTTGTCTGGCAGCTACAGCTAGGCTGTTTCCTGGCAGAGAGGCTGGAAAGCCAGTGGGTGCAGGGAGGAATGCCACTAGTCTGAAGTGTGGCTGTCACATGCAGGAAGGCCTACCACATCAGGTGCAGGAAGTGGGAGTTAGGAAATGGGTCCCTGACCCTGGACCTTGGAAGGAATCCTGACTAGCAATAGGCCTCAAGAGTCTCAAGAAGCAGTTCTCAAACAGGGAGCATTTATAGAACACACCTATGTTCCCTAATGCAACCCCTCAGCAGACATCTCCAGGGAATGGCCCCTGACTCCTTATTAGAGGCTGAAGTATCACAGGGCCATGGGAGTGTCACAGCTGGCAGGAAATTAAGGCCCAGAGAGGGTAACTGTCGCGCGGGGTCTCCTGCGGGTTCTCTGCTCCCGCTTCCCACATAAGAACACAGGATATGGTGAGGCCAAAAAGGAACACCCACGGAGCCATAGGTAGGGGAATCATGCCACTATGGTCTCACTGGAGGCTGGATTCACACGACGTGCAACCTGCTGTCCGCTTTCCTGCCAACCGACCGACTCTTCTTGACTCCCCAACTTAGCCACGGCAGTTATATTAGTGGCCAATGGCTCAATGGTTACAGCTGACGGCCATTTACTACCTGAGTCAGCACCTTTCTATGTGAGGCCTAGAGCCTGGAAACTGCTCTCTGGGGCTCTGTCCCCACACTCCACCTCTATAGGATCTCACCTCACAATCTACGCGACAAGCATCTTCTGCGAGGGGCCCTGTGCGAGGAGCCTGGAGGTGAATGCAATATCCATGACACAGCCAGGCTCTCTGGGCCCAGTCAGTGTTTCTCAGGGCACCACCAATAATTCTGGATACAGCCAGACTTCCTGGGTTTCTTAAGGTACCACCAGTCTCCCCAGGCACAGCCACAGCCTCTCAGGGCACTGCCACTCTCTCTGGATACAGCCAGAATTCCTGGACTCAGCCAGGGCTTCTCAGGGCACGGCCGTTCTCTCTGGGCCTCTCAGGGTACCATGCTGGAACAACAGCGGCTCACAGTCAAGGTGCTTACATATTCTCGATGGTGGCCAGTTAAGACACAAAAGCGAACATCCGCCAGTTCCACTACATGGTGGTATGTTCCCAAACAGTCAAGTGGTCCATTAAATTAGGGATGGAAGGCAATTCTCCATAGTCCATAGTCATTCGCCAGGGCTGTCCTGGGCGTGAGGGATGACCTTGACCTCACTCTCATCTCCCACGGAGGACTCAGCAACTGTTTCCTCCTGAGACTACAAATCCTGCATCCGGGCTGCCTCAGCAAGCACTTCCCAGCCCACAGGGCCACAACAACCTTCACTTTCTCCGGCATACGCTGGTTGGGGAACCATCCATGTCTTCCCACCCCTCCATGGGGGTCCAGCTCTACAGCAGCTGCTCCTACTGGTCTTCCTGGGACTGAGTGTTCATACGCACAAACTGCTCCACTGTCCTTCAGGGAGCTTTGGCCGGCACCATACCCTACTCGCTGCGCCATCTGTTAGTGCAGGGTGTCATGCGGGGTCTCTTGTCCCGCTCCCCACATAAGAACGCAGGATGTGGCTAGGCCAAAAAGGAACACCCATGGAGCCATAGATGGGGGAATCATACCACTATATTCTCACTGGTGGCATCCACCTCTCGCAATCCACGCTTGCTAGCTCAGCCACCATCTTCTTGCTAGCCCCCATTTTCTGCTAGCGTAGCCACAACAGTTATATTAGTGGCCAATGACTCACTGGTTATAGTTGATGACCAACTAGCCACAGCTGATGGCCAGCCAATCACAGTTGATGGCCATTTACTACCTGAGTCAGCACCTTTCTATGTGAGGCGGAGAGCCTGGAAACTGCTCTCTGGGGCTCTGTCCCCACAGGAACTATCTTATCTAAAGCCACCCTTTGAACTTTGATGAAGATCCTCATTTTCAATTCTCAGCTCTAGGAAACTTCCTTTGATGCCGCCAAGCTGAGTTCAGTAACTCTTGCTATGCACTTTAAAACAACAACAAAAAAAACATGGGCAGTTTTCTATCTTTGCACCTCCCTACTCAGTTTTAATGATCTGCTGGTCTTTCGCACTAGTCTATGAACTCCTGGAGAATAAGGGGGCATGCTTTATTCAACTGTGTATCCCAAGTGCTTAGCCCAGTGCCTGGTGCAGAGTACACTTTTAAGACGTGTTTGTGAGATGAATAGATGGATGAATGTGTAAATGAACTAATTAATTAATTATTTAATTTTAACCCAAACTCTTAGCAAGCCTCTGTTGGAATTATAAGGATGAGACTGACACTGTTAAGGCTTGTGCTTTAAGTTAATGGCTTCACTTATAATAAGGGTCACGTAAGCCTAACCCTTATATTCCCATTCATCTAAACCCTATTCAATATCACCCTTAAACCTACCATGATGTCCAGTGACCTAAATACAACTTCACGCCATAATCTTAGCTGCCAACTTAATCTCATCTCTAGCTTGGATGCAAATATAAACCATAGCCCTGTAACCTAGTCCTGATACTAATGATGGGATCTAATGATGGGTGGTTCTAGGTTTTTGAGGAAGCACTGGGTATTGCTAAAGTTCAGGAGACTCTAGACTTGGGAGTAGGATCCAAGGGCCAGAGGAAGATGAAAAAACTCCCCTCTTCTCGTTAGTATCACTTGATTCTCTGGTTTTCCAATGCCTGTAGAAGACCAGAGCTACATAACGGTCAGAGCTTTTTGGACATAAGGGGACCTTTACTGATAAAAGCATTTGGAATGAGTCTGGGGTGCAGAGGTAGGGAAGTTGGAGTTAGCGAGATATGTGGGTGAATCCTGATCTAAGAGGCAAGAAGCCTGGATTCTCGTCTCTGTCCTACTCTAACTGTAACTTGCTTGTGACCTTTGACAGATCATTTCACCATCTCGAACGTGAATGGACTTCATGTTGTCTGAGGCCTCATCTAGTTCTGAAGCTTAATGTTTAAGTCATTAGTTCATACAACTTTCTCCATTTTTGTCTAATTAAATCTATTGCCCACTCTTCCCTCCTCCACACACTCACTCTCCACCTCAGTGGCCCTGTCCAGGGCCCCTGAACTTTAACCTTCTTCTCTCTTTTTCGGAGCTCATCTCTTTAACTGGGCTGCTCAGTTGAAGCAGGACTCTTCCAATCCCTGTGAGCTCAGGCAATGAAATCCTCATTAAACCTAATAAGAGATAACTGGTCCATTCAGCACAAATTGTCTCCCCATGTTAGAGCTGCAATATGAAGTGCTGAGAGGGAAAGGGCTGAAAATGCGTGTAAGAAATAGATAACAGTTGCTCACAGATGAGGCTAGCATGGTAACACATGGTAACACATCCAATGAGTCTGTTTTGGCCAAGATCATGTTTTCTAAAACTGTGCTTTAGAGCAGCTTCAACCTATCCAAATCTCTCCCTAAATACTTTGGACACTTCTCCTCAGTAGATAGTCCCTTCTAGGGTCTAGCCTTTAGTCATTCTGCTTCAATTGCAGCACTGCTCCCTCAGATATTCTCTGACACCCACACCCCATCCAAAGAGCCTGACCTCCTTGGTCCACCTTCCCCTAAGGGACCACTAAGAAGTGGTCAGGATGCTTCAACAGCTGCTATTTTTCTTCCTGCCCTCACTTCCTCCCCTAACAGTGCAGATCTGAGTCTCTCCCCATTGCCATTGAGGCTGTCCTCTGTCTCTGCTCTTATTCTTATTCATCTCAAAAGCTGAGCATCTTAATGAAAAAGAGAACAAGAGAAAATAGATTGGCATTCAGTAGGAGAGCCCAAGGCCTAATCTCTGGAAGGACTTGTGCAGCCACCTGGGTAATAGGACACAAAAGCGGGAAAGGAATGAGGGAAAGCCCCTTTGCTGGGAGGACTTCTGAAAAAGAGGTGCACCTCTCACTGCTCTGGTTACAGTCTCTGCAGCAGAAGGAGGGGTATGGTGACTTCCGGTGGCTCCCTACCCTTGGGGACTCAAGGTTTCCTTTATGGTCAGGATTATTTTCCAGGCTGAAAACCAGTATTGTGGCCTTTCCCTGGTAAGCAGCAGAAAAACAATCCTCTAGGGGGAAAGAGGATAATTTATAGAATGGTTCTGCTGTTCTTAGCCTTCTTAGCCTTCACTGAGACAAATAATTCATTTCCATCTCTCAGAGTGGCTTCTCCTGCTGATGGTCATAAATTGCCTTCCTGCTTACTTTCTGACCTGTTGATCTTTTTGCTTTTGTTTTCTAAAAGAGAAAAAAAAAGTATTAATATT
The DNA here is from genome assembly GCF_964194185.1 of Rhinolophus hipposideros. Lineage (NCBI taxonomy): Eukaryota > Metazoa > Chordata > Mammalia > Chiroptera > Rhinolophidae > Rhinolophus > Rhinolophus hipposideros. The sequence goes on from NC_138065.1 coordinate 25,917,022, forward strand.
TCTCTTAACTCCATATATAACATTTGGCAGCTTCTCTTCTTTTTTCTGAGTGAAGTAGTGTCCTTAGGAAGATTATTCCCTCAGCTTCCATGCCTGTTCACTTCTGTCTGGGCAGGGCCATGTACATGAGGATTAAAAAAATTCGAATTCTGCAATAGAAAGATTTGAAAGTTCCCTGCTCTGGGGAACTCCCAAGCCGAGAATAATCACAACTAGCATCTACTGCTAACCATTTGCCCAGCACTGTTCTAGGAGCTGTATGGACATTGACCCATTTAATCCTCACAACCACCCCATAAAGTAAGTACTATTATCATCCCTGTTTGCAGATGAAATAACCAAGGATTAGAGAGGTTTAGTAAATAAACCACCCAAGGTCACACCGAAAGCAAGGGGCAGAAACTGGATTAGAATCCACTTGGGTTGGTTTTAGGGCTCATGTACTTTGTTCTCAACTGCTCTGCTGCCTCTCTGATGGGGAGGGGGTACCCAGCTTCTTCCCTTCCCTCAGGGAGCTCCAGACTGAGGTGATATGCATATCCCTTGACCCCAAGGAGCCCCAAGTTTGATAAGGGAAGCAGATATCCTCTCCTGGGGAAATGTGTCTAGTCTGGTGATGGGCTTTGCCTTTGTGAGCATCTGTCTGATACTGGGGACTCAGCCCCTGGATGCCCTCAGTTTGATGAGTTATGTGATTAGGCTCCAGCAGACTCAGTTAATCCAATTAGACAGAATTGTGAATGTTAGTGTGAGAGAGATGAGAATGAAGCAAATTTGGAAGGAACTTCATTGGAGTTTTCCCTAGAAGGAGGGGAGGGTATGCAGGATTGGCAATAAGCAGAAATGCTGATGGAGGGAAGAGGGCAAGGACCCCTGTGGTGCACAGGCTTGCTGAGGACAATGCCTAGAAAGCAAGGGTTTGCTTAGCTCAGGGGTTCTCAACCCATTAGAATTACCTGGGGAGATGTTTAAAGATACTCATGCTTGGGGCTTCATCCAAGAAGAATTAATATTTGAGTGAGGCCAAGGCACTGGTGATTTTAAAAGCCCCTCAGGAGATTCTAATACACAGCTGGTGTTGAGGACCACTAGCTGGAGTTGGGGTCCTTAAAATCTGGAATCTGGGATATTAAGTGACTTACTTATGTAAAGGAGATTCTGGAGAAGTATGTTTGCTATGAATTGAGCTGGTAAGAATTTGAGATTAAAGGGAGTGGGGACAGAAAGTTAAGGGACCAGGAGAAAGGTAGATTACTGCTTTGGCTGTCAAGGATTTGGAGAAATTTGGTTCCTCTGTTGCTAGGGTTTGGAGGTGAGATAAGAGGCGTAAGGGGCAGTGAAAGCTTTGATAAGGTAACCCCTCCTCACACTGAAAATAACCATCAAACCTGAATACTAGAAGCTGGAAGGTGGGCAACAAGCACTAAGCTAAGAATATTCTCTTTCCTGGCTTCTGAACTTTTTCTTTCTTTCTTTCTTTCTTTTAAATATTTTATTGGAGAAGAGGAACAGGACTTTAATTGGGGAACAGTGTGTACTTCCAGGACTTTTTCCAAGTCAAGTTGTTGTCCTTTCAGTCTTAGTTGTGGAGGGCACAGCTCAGGTCCAGGTCCAGTTGCCGTTTTTAGTTGCGGAGGGCACAGCCCACCATCATTTGCGGAATGCATTCCAACCAACTGAGCCATTCGGCAGTTCAGCAGCAGCTCAGCTCAAGGTGCCATGTTCAATTTTTTAGTTGCAGGGGGCGCTGCCCACCATCCCTTGCAGGAGTCGAGGAATTGAACTGGCAACCTTGTGGTTGAGAGCCCACTGGCCCATGTGGGAATCGAACCAGCAGCCTTTCGGAGTTAGGAGCATGGAGCTCTAACAGCCTGAGCCACCTGGCCAGCCCTGAACTTTTTCTTAACATTCTCCCCAGTCACTAGCATCATGGGCCTCCTTTTCATGCACCTTCAGGCAGAGTGAAAAGGAGAAAAGGCTGCCTCACTGATATTCCAAAAACACCACTACATCAGGGCCTTTGCACTTGTTGTTACCACCTACTGGTTACATTCTCCCCTCAGAAGCCCCAATCCCTGAATCCCTCAGTTCCTCCAGGTGTCTGCTCAAATGTTACTTTAGCAGAGCAATGTTCCCTGACTACCTATAAGAGCAATTTCGCCCTCCCTTCCATTCCCTACTCATTTATCATGCTTTATTTGTTTAAAAGCATTTACTACAACGTGGTGTATTTTATATTTTTCTACTGCCTCTTAATCCCCTCCAGAATGGAACAGTATGAGGGAGAGATTTGTCAATTTTTCCCCCAGTACTTATCTCCAAGGCTTAGGATTGTGACTGAAAGATAAACAGGCACTGAAGAAATATTTGTGCAGTGCATGATTAACGAATAAGTAAATGAAAATCCCTTATGTATATGCACATTGATGTGTGGCTGTATTTGTGATTATATTCCTCTGGGTTAGGTACGGCTCTTTATTTTTAAACTGTTTGCCTATGTATATGTGTTTTTGAACATACGAAGGACTCTCTGGGTCTGTGCATAATGTGCTTATAAATATGAGCTTGTGTGTTTTTCTGCTCGTGCTTCTGTGTCGTCCAGTTGTGTGTGGATGTGTCTGGGCCGTTCAGTTTGGTGTGAGGATCTGTGGAAGAAAGAGTTGTGTTCACCCCACACCAGCAGAGGGCATCAGAGAGCCACGCGCTGCCTCACAGGGGCCGAAATTGAGAAATCTTGGCAGGTCGTGTAAGGGACCCAGGAGACCTAGAATCTGCGAGGAAAGAAGTGGAAACCTCTCTAGACCAACAAAGTACTATAAAGTTGTGCAATTCCTGTTATTTCTCCTCAACTCATTCCCCAGAACCCAGACGTCCTGGCACCCCTAGCAACCCTGGGAGAAGAAGCATCTGGTTACAGGTTGGGAGGCAAGCTGGGCTTGCCACTACTACTGAATGCGTTACTCGTACCAGGAATCACCTCCCTTCCCAGTACCTATATTTCTCAGCCCCAAAGGATCTCAAACTCCTTCCAGCTTGGAGACCCTCCTGTGGCTGCCCTCTTTGGCCCTTCAAAGCCATGGATGGAATTGGCTACTTTCTCCTGGATGGGTAGATGTCCTGGATGAAGGAAGGAGTCAACTGTGCCTCTCCCCAGCCAGGGTCAGAAGAGGACTCCAACACTTAGTCTGGCCTCGCTGTATGCCGGGGAGGCCTCCTGGCAGGGACTCCAGGAAGCAGATTCTGCAGCTCTGGGTTTTATGGGAAGAGGGGGGGAGAGAAATGTATTATCCCCAATCATTCATTAGTCAATTGAGAATTCCCAGTTCAGGGAACCTACGGGTTAGATTTGGGGTATGGGATTAACAAGGAAAACAAAAGGATGTTATGCTTTTTTATTCCATGAACTGTTTGCCTCCCTCCCCCACACACTTACACACACCCAAACACAGAGATACACTCACACATCCCATCACGGTCTTCCACTAGGCTAGAGGCTTGTGCTCAGCCCATGCCCCGCCTCCCCAATCCACTGCGTAGTTCGGTAGCCCCGGACGAAGAATGTGAATATAAAATGGAAGGGAGGCGCTGGTGGGCAAGGGTCCAGCCGTCCCTGCCCCAGCGCCCGCGATTGTCACGCTCGTTACCCCTTTGCCTTTGCCCTCAACCCCTTTTTCTCTTTGGTCTCTTTCCATCTTCGTTCTAGAGTGTGTGCGCGCGGGGGGTGGAGGGTGGGTTAGGGGGAGGGCTGTAGAGGAAGAGTAGACGTCAAAAGGAGGGGGGAAGGAGGGAGCAAGGGAAGAGAAAGGGAGAGCAGAGATGAAAGAGATCCAGAGAGATAAAGCTTGAGACCAGAAATAATAAAAGGGTGAGGGGGAGGAGAGGAGAGAGCAAGAGGGAGAGGGGCGGGGGAGAGAGCGAGGAACCGGACTGGGAGGAAAGACAGATAAAAAGAGCGGAGGGAAGGGAAGTGAGTTTGTGCGCGCGAGTGTGTGCGTGTGCGCGCGTGTGCAGGGGCGGGAGCGGGCGGGGGCGGCCCGGGCTCCTCCTCCCCAGCCCGCTGCTCCAGCTCCCTCGCCCACTCCGGGCCCAGCCGCGGGCGGGCGCACGGCGGACGGACAGCATGCTGAGCCTCCTAATGTGGATCCTCACGCTCTCTGACACTTTCTCCCAAGGTAAGGCTCCAGGCCCGCCCCGAACTCGGCTCCCACCGGGCGGCTGGGGGGCCGCGCCCCGCTGGGGGGCGAGCAGCCGGCGGCGGGTCCCCAGGGTCGGAACGCCACGAGGCGGGGGCTGTGTACCCGCGCGGCGCCCTGGGGGCGCGGGCGCGGAGTAAAGCGGGCTAGAGAGAATGAGTTTTCCGTTGATTTGCCCAAGTTGCGTCCTCTGGCTGCGCGGGAGAATGGAGGAAAGAAGAGACCCGAACGCTCAAAGTCTTTTCCGGAGCCTCTGGCAGCCCTACCTACCTCCACCCTCTGAGGCCGGGAGCCGGACGCCAGGGTCCTGTCTGAGGGGAAGTCTGGGAAGAGGGTGGGATTTCAGATTTGGGGGGTGGGAGGTGCGCGGAAAACTAGGGACCCAGGCTCGGTAAGGTGTTGCTAAGGAAATCCCCCTACTTCAGCCTAGTCCTTCGGGGGACCCAGTCAGAGCCTCTGCTCCAGACTGCCTGGGGCTGCCCCTTCAGGGGTGCCTCGGGGCTCCTGGAGGGGATTTGAAACCCATGCCTGCTGGAGGGGAGTGGAGTTCCAAAGGCAGTTTCAGGAGGGCTTGATATTCAGGGGGTCATTTGGGGGGCTTGGGTTAACATCCCACTTTGGGTCCGGAATGTGCTGATGTCGGGAGCTTATTTAGAACTGGCAGAGGTGAGGCAGGGAGCTGAGGGAGAGGTTGAGAAAGACGAGGTTAATGTATCCTCATTAGGCAGGCCTGGGGGTGGGGGAGGGAAGGGGAAATAAAGGGCCCAGACTCCAGCCAGGACTGGGCAGTCTGTGGGAGTGGATTCTTGCCTTATGGGTCTGACTCTAGGGAAGATTTAATAATGCTGAGCTAGCCACCACCCCCCAAATGGAGCTGATACAGAAATTGATACACAAACACCAAAAACTAATCATAGACACTGAAACAGACTACTCACCTACCAAGACAGACATACCCACAAGCATCCCTCACACTGAGACAGACACGTATACAAAGACACTGACACATCTAAGGAAGACAGATTGCTCTCCATACCCGTTCATGCTTGCACATTCATGCACCCAGACACATCAAAACTCATAAACACAGTACATGCATGCAGGCGGACATTTACAAGGACACAACGCGCGCGCGCACTCACACACACACACACACACACACACACACTGAAAACCTTCTATAGCCACCAGCCGTCCAGCAAACAAAGAAACTTGAACACACATTCATATAGGCAGACACCTTTGGAGATGTACCGACTACAAAATGGAGGAGGTGGTCTCTTTTTGGGGTGGGGTGGGGATCTGGGAAGAGGGAAGTCAGCTTGGATAGAACACACCATCAGTCATTGCCCTGCTCTCAATTCCCTTCCTGGGCTTATAGGTGTGTGTTTAGGGCTGGGCTATTGTGCTCCTTTCCTTGTGGGGCCCCTCCCCAGCTCCAAAGGAGAAAAGCCTGGCTGAGTTGGTGGGGGTGGGTTTTGATCCATCTTTCCCCTTAGGGCACTCATGCCCCCCACCCCCTACATTTAAGATATAGGGCACACATTGATGGCATGAGTTCAGTAGGAATTGGTGCTGGGGGAAAGGAGGCCTGGTCCTGGGGTTGGCAGGCCAAGCCAGCTACTTGGCAGAGTTGGAAAGATGACTTAAGTTCTGACTTTGTTCAGTCAGGCTGTTAGGGAGGAGGAAAGGGGGTGGGAGGGGGAGGGGGCAGCTGGGTCAGTATTGGTATGTGTTGGGGGCAAGCTTATGTCTGCCCCTCTCCAGCAGCCCTAACATTTCAGCAACATGGATATGAATGAGCTTCGAGGAACAAAAGCTGCAGTTAGCAAACAGGAGAGACATGTGGATTGAATCGGAGAGAAGAATGGTCAGAAAGAGAGAAGTATGTTGTGTGCTTTTCTCCCTTTGGAAAGGGGGGAGGGATTAGGGGTTAGCTGAGCTCCCAGGTCCCTGCCTCGAACAAGGGTAAAAGCTAGACCTGATGAAAGTATGCAAAAGTATTTGGTGGGGGTGAAGGGGGAATACCAAAGAAAAGAAAGGGAGAGAATAGCCCAGAGGGGAGAGGAAATCACTGCTCAGTGTTCTGAGAAGCTGAAAAAGGACTGGGATGGAGGCAGGGAGGGAAAGTGTGGGGACTTCTGGAGACTGGGACACTCCGGAGGTGGTGGGGAGGTTGTAGGAGCTCCTCTTCTTACCTTCCATCTAGGGACTGGGGCAGTGAGAGGAAATGGGGATTGCTAGGGGGTTGAGGGATGGAGGTGGGAAATCAGGAGAAGGTGGCAGGAGAAGGCAATTGAACTGAGGGGGGCAGAGAGGAGAGAAAAGAGCGATTCAGCATAGGCAGAGAAATAAAAATCACATTTTAAAGAATTTCAGTGGACTTCATCAATCTTCATTTTTCACTAAATAATTTTCTGTATCTTATCTAAATGAAAACCATTATCCTTACTCCCATTTCCATCATGCGCCAGCTCCTCATACTGATTGTGCTGAAAATTGAAATATTTATTCATTTTCTGGGATATTTTCTCACTCCCCAGTCTCAGAGAATAGAAATTGAAAAAGAAAGATTATAGCTAATCAGGGCAATGTGAGATGATGCGCTGGCTCAGGATGGGAGCTGACTCCAGGGTGGGAGGTGGAGGTAGAGGTGGAAGAAAAATCTGTCCCTCTAGCCCCCAGAGGTCCCTTAGGTATTCCTGCTAAAGACTGGCAGAGGGGGAGGGGTGAGGAGTAAAGAGAAGAGGTGTGAAGGCCTAAATTCCCAGTATTCAACTCCCTGAACACAGCTACATCCTGGCAGAGTCTGGAAGGAAGAGTAGTTGGGAATTGAGTCTCCCCTCCCCACAATACACAGACATACACACTTCAGATGTCCCACTTCTGCCTGCCCAGCCCAGAGTAGGCTTTGAGGGTGAAGAAGAGGCAGGGGGAGACAAGGCAGAAATCAGGATACTGGGTTCCCCGCTCCTTGACTTTGATTAGATTCCATCTTCCACTCACTTAGACCTAAAGGGAGGGTGTGAACCCAGTATTCAGTGCCTAGTGTTACCTCTGGCCACAGCCCTGGATGCTGAGGACCTGGATCGGGTGTATATGGAGGCCTCTAGGTCTTCCCCGCTTCTGCTTTTCACCATATGGTTGGTTGTCTTACACTGCCTCTGTTCTCCAGTGTGGTGTGGAGAACCAGCCACTGGTCCCAAGCCACTGGCCCCCAGTGCTCCCCGCTTGACCTGAGAACTACAGACTCTGATGGAAGCTCCTCAAGGTCCTCTATATCCTTGGGGACCAAGTCTTAATTTCTTTATTGTCCTTCCAGTTTCTGATAAAGTGCTACACATGTGGTAAGTGCCCTTAAATAGCTGGTCAATTGATTGATTTGATGAGAGTGCTACAATATTAGAAGGAGGCAGTATTAAATTGTGATTAAATCACAGCTCCCTGGTTAAACCCCACCTCTGGCCACTTGGTAGTCTGTTCAGCTTGAACAAGTTATGTGCCTTCTCTGTGCCTTGGTCTGCTCATCTGTAAAGTGAGGATAGAAATAATACCTTGCAATGGCAATTAAATGTGTAAATTCATTTAAGTGTGTGGAAGAGTGTCTAGCATAGAAAGAAGTGCTCAATAATGCTTCTGCTGTGACTTTGTGACTAGACATAAATGGACAGGCAGTTGAGTTGGCTGTGCCTCCTTTCCAGCTCTTCTTTATGCTTCTTTTTTTTTTGTTTTCTTGCTCCAGCTGCCCAGATTCTTGATCGTGGGCCCCAGTCCCTCTTGGTATCTCTCATGGAGAGGACAGGCTTGTGGTGGACCCACAAGGGGAAATTTGACCAGCCTCCCCCTGCAGGACTCCGAAAAGTTCTGGGGAGGGAATTTGGAAGAGAGCCAAGTGGAAGAGGTTGACATTCTGGTGAGAAGGAACCAGGGCTCTTGTGAGAAATAAGGAGGCACAGTAGCCCAATGGCAGCATTTCAGTGTGGAAATATTACGGATCATTTATTGAGCCCTGGGCTAACTACTTTATCTGCATTATTTAATTTCATCAATACAACAACCTCCTGAGATCAGCTCTATAATTATCTCCATTTCATGGACAAGAAATTGAGGTTTAGACAAATTAAATATCTTGCTGGCCTCAAAGCCTGCCTTGCACCCTTTCTTCTTTGCCAGGAGTCCCACATACCAGCAGGGATGGATGCTAGGACAGGGTTTTTCCTGGTTCATAGCAGAATGAGAATTAGGAGGAAAAGGGAATGAGTATCTCCTAAAGATGAACTCATTTAGATGTTTAAAACAATCTTTTATTCTGGAATTCTGTCCTTCTACATACTTTATTGTTGAATGGTTTTTCTTTGATCATATGGCAGTGCTCATAAGTGGCTTTAAAAAAAAAGACTTTACTTGGCAAATGAAAAGATTCTCAATCTTGCGTTTGTTACTAATATTAAACACAGCCTTCCTTACAGGTCCATGAACTACAAATTTGGAAACTTTCATGCAAGGCTGACTCCTGGAGAATTCCAGAGTCCTACAGAGGTGAAGCACTGAGTGTGGACCTGGGGAGAATGCCAGGATAGTCAGCTTCCAAACCAACCCAGTCCTTCACAGACATGGAGGCTGGGGTGTTGGCTGGCCTATTTCAATCTGATATGGGCGGTCCTGCTTTGGCCTAGGGTAGTAAAAAGTGATTGTACAGGTAGGCTCCATATCAAAGCATCAAAACGACTTTTTATTGAATTCCTACTGTGTGCTTTTCATATTTATTATTCCTTATTCTTTTTAAGGACCTCCTGGAGTTAGTGTTACCCCCCTTTTATAGATGAGGAAACCAAAGCTGAGTTTAATTAACTTGCTCAAGGCCATATCTTGGGTGTTAGATCCCAGATTTAAACTCTTTGTCTCACTACGAAGCCCAGACTCTGCAAGGCAACCTTCCCTGCACAGTCACAGCACCTGCAGTGCCTCTCATATGTAGAGCCAGGCAGCTCTGCAGGGGAGAGAAGGACTTCTTCCTTCTCCTATGCCCCACAACAGCAGACAGACTCCTCCTGGTGCCTAGCTCAGCCTTCTTCCCCAAGGCTCAGCCCAGGGCACCTAGTCCTCATCCATCTCTGTGCCTTGCTTTGATAATTATGTGTTTTATTCATTGGGGGTGGAGAACTGTACATACTGCCCCGTGTCTGTCAGGAGGAGGATTGTAATGCCTCAGACCCCTTTCGAGTCTTAACTTTGTAAAGTGCTTTCCAATTTTAGCAATTTTTGCATGTACTATCTCATTTAATAGACCAACCTATGATGTAGGCAGAGTAGTTATTTCACCATTTAATAGATGAGAAAACAGAGACCTAAAGAGGCTAAGAGGTGGAAGTTGGGCTGGAAGGAGGGGCTAGGGGGCAAATTCCTTAATTGTTCCAATATCAATATCTGGGAGCTGTTTCCAGCTGAGGATGGGGAAAGTCCAGCATCCAGAGCTGAGAAAGCTGTGTCCCTCCTGACCTCCCAGCTCCTGTCCGGTCCTTTCCGACGGCCTCCCGACCATTTTACCGGGCGATCTCCTAGAGGAGGCTTTAACCTGTAAAGGCCTAGAGGTCTAGGGGTTGGTGGTCAGCAATGAAGGAAAAAGAAGCAGCCATGTCTTTGTCCTGAAATGTGAAGCCAAGGAGAGGCAGTCTCAGAAGTCAGGAAAGAGATTGGGCTCATTCCAAGTGAGGGAGAAAGTCACACATTCGTGGAGGGCCATGGAAGACCAGCTTTGTGTTTTGCCTGTGTTAGTAATTAATTTAATACTGACAATAATCTGTTAAAGGTAGGAGTTATCTCCATTTTATAGGTGGCTGAAGAGCGACCCAAAGAAGTTAAGCAGATTGTCCAAGATGATATAGCTAGTTAGTGACAGCTAGGACTGGAACCTAAGCAGGGAAGTTGGATTTGGGAATGGGAGTGATTCCCAGAAGGAAACTCCTGAAGACTGGCATGTACATGTCTTCCATACCACTGCTGCATGCAAGTCTGCAGCTGCAGTCTGTCCAGCGTGTGTGCCCACAGGCAGGTGCATAGATTCACATATGCCCTCACGTGCATTAGCACACATAGCACTTCTCACCCCCATACACATGTGGACAAATATCTTGAACTTTACCCCAGTCCTTCCATTTACCAGAGCTTTGGTGTACAGCCTTGCCTCGTGTCTGTGTACCATTTTATTTCTAGCTATGGCATCCTTAGTCTTTGAAGGCACTACTTTTTGTCTTGTCTTACATGCTCTGTATCCCCTCTGATGGATGCACACACTATACGATTAAGGAAGTCAAAATCCTTGGGTTTCCCATTCTGTGACTGTGGATCCCTTGCCAACCTGCAGTCTAGCTCTTATACCTTCCTGCCCCTGATTCAGGCAATGCGAACCTGATTAAGTTCTTTGAGCACCTAGAATGAAAGCTGCTCTAGCTCCCAGACATTGCCAATGATCCCATTTTTCTTTCTTTTTCCATCTCACTTTCTCCCTCCCATCAGCTCTCTCCAAACTTCCAATTTCTTTTTCCCTCCACAGTCTCTCTCTCTGTCCAGCAACTTTCATTAACGTCTGTGTCTCCAAGGGCTGATGCCTCATTCTTCTCTGTTGTCTTTGAGACCATTTAACAAAATTGGGATTGTATTGAAATAAATGGTCCTTGTAGCCAGCCAACACTGTCAGGACTAAGGGTCTTAAATCCAGGGGTGGAATTGTCTAGTACTCCCTAGCAAATTTCACTAGTTTACCAGGAGATAATGCTGTGGCTTCCTTCCTCTGGTAGCCTGGTTCTGAAAAGGTGATGGGAGAATCTCCCAGAAGGCCATGAGGCCTGGGTTTGGAGGCAGAGAAGGGACAACAGGAGCTTGAGTCTCTGGTGCTTTTGCCCATATGGCTGTCCAACCCCAGGCTAGGTTAGGAATCACAGATTCTTCTGGACAAGGCCATTTGACGTTTTACTTCTCTGCTCCTTGTTTCCTTCTAAAGAAACACTAAGAGTATATTCTCACTGGGAGATGTGTGGGAAGAGTCAGGACTCAGTTCCTTCATTCAATGGAAATGTTTATGCTTACTATGTGCCAGGCACCGGTATTGCAAAATGAATAAAATACTATACTTGCCCTTAAGGGTCTCACTTCCTGATTTAAGTGCAAATTACTGAACTTCAATAGACCTTAGTTTCCTCTTCCATAAAATGGGGAGAATTATTTTTTTCTGATCGGAAAATGTATGATATGCAAAACATATTGGTAGGCTTTATGGGGTATTAAAAAAAATGACATCATATGGTCCCTTCCGCCCAAGAAGCTAAGCTGTACATGTGCAAAAGTTCCTGGTAATGCTAGATTGGTGCCAAGATAGTAGTGTGTACAGTCAGAACTGGTGAGTTCAGGAGAGGGGAGTTTGCTATGGGCTGAAGAGACCAGGAAAGGCTCCATGAAGGAACAGGGCGTAAGGATGGACAGGATGTGGATGTGGCAGGAAGATGAAGAGCATTACCAGACCTGCCGAACTCCCCTTGCCAAGGTGTAGCTGCCTAGATGTGTGGGGTACATTGAGGCTGGTTGCAGCTGCAGGTTGGGGAGAAATAAATGAGGTGATCCAGGACCTCATGTAGACCCAGTAGACTGGGTCCAGACCCTTGAAAACCTTGAAAAGCCAGTCCAAAGACTGTCTTGTAAGAAATGGGGAGCCAGGGATTTACGGTTTTTTTAAGCAAAGAATGTGTTAAATAGATAATCAGGGTTTGACCAAGAAGGTGGTGAGCAGAAAACCTCGGAGAAATATCAGTTCCCCCTTGGGAAGTCTCAGATCTGTGACTTGAGTTGGGGAGGCTGTGGAATGATGAGAAAGCCTTTCTACTCTGAGAGTCCTCAGGAATAGATAAAGGTACCTGGAGGCAGAGTTATGTGAAGATAACCAAGAGGAGAGCCCTGCAACCTGGTGGATACTATCCTGAGCTCTTCTTCATCTGTTCCCTGGAGCCTAGGCTGGGTCTGCACTGCCCAGGGTCTAGGGCAACCATCTGGTTTCATCAGAGGGCCAGTCCATGAAGTTTCAGTCCTGGGCTCTTTCCTCTGGTCTGTGGCCATAGATGTATGTTCATTTGGGGGTTGAGCCTAGAGACTTTTAATCCTCTGCAAGGAAATGAGCTCTGGTTTTTCAAATGGAAACCTTTGAAGAGGGTTCCCGCCAAGAGGGTAAGAGCCTGTGTTCAACTAAGCAAGTATTTTTTTAGTCACTGGGCCTGACACTCACCTAGGCACCAGGATAAAGAGGTAAGTGAAATTTAGTCCCTGTCCTTGAGGCACTCTCAGTCAGGTGTGGGAGATGGATGTATAAATACTTATTGACAATGGTGTAAGATAAAGGTTGTGAGAGAGGTATGTGAAAAATGCTGAAGTCTTAACTGTCTGGGGCAGATGTGGAGGTGGGGAGGGAGGGGAGTGGGGGAAGGAGCCTGGCAAGGGGAGGGGACCTCCTCAGATGTGAGGCTCAGGGGCTGAGGCTGGAGCCTCTGGACAATTCCTGATTGTGCCCCCTGCTCCGGATGGAAGGAGCTGAGGAATCTGAAGAAGTGAGCTGAGGTCCCTCCCAAGGATTATGATTTCTAGGAACAAAGGCAGTTTATATAAAGTGCGCTTTGCCCAAATCTCCCAACCTCTTTGGCCCAACTGTTCCCTCCTTCCCACCCCACCCCCACTCCCACTCAACTGAGCTAATTTTTAAACTAACTTTGTCCTTGTAATCAATTTAGCTGAGTTTCTTTTTCCCCTCCTTTCTGAATTCTCACTGGACCGATCTGGGGCCCTGCTCGCTCCATTACCCAGCATTGTCAAGCTATGAGGTGCTTTTAACTGCTTCTTCCCATTATTCACCTAACTGGGAAGTTATTAAAAGGCAAGAGAATGAGAGAGGTGGGCACATGTGCAGAGAGAGAGAGAGAGAGACAATGGAAGGGGAGAAGGCATTTTCAAAGGAGCAGAAAGCAAGGATGGACGGGTTGGCAGGTGGAGCCCTGAGAAAGTTGACATCTTCATCTTGATTCCCTAGTCAATCAGAGCTCTGCTCTGGACAGCACAATTGCTGGATTTTATTCCCAAACCCTGAGAATCTGACTTGCTGCTCTATGCCTCACTCCCAGCCTTCCTGGAAATCTACCAGCTTGACCTCACTGTGTGATGGGTTGGGAGGTCCTCCCCTCTTTGTCCATCTCTCCCACACACATACTGGCAGTGACTACTGCTGCCAGTGCTGTCAACTCTGTGGCACCCACCCCCAAGTCAGCTACTATGTGGATGATGTTTGATCCTAGACTGATGTACCTATTACTACACACACATCTGGGAAGTCTCACCTCATCAGGCAGTGGGTGAAGTGAGACTCCAAACTCATTTTTTTTAAATTTATTGGGGTGACAATTGTTAATGAAATTACATAATTTCAGGTGTACAATTCTGTATTACATCTATAAATCCCATTGTGTGTTTACCACCCAGAGTCAGTTCTCCTTCCATCACCATATATTTGACCCCCCTTACCCTCATCTCCCTCCCCCCACCCCCCTTACCCTCTGGTAACCACTAAACTATTGTCTGTGTCTATGAGTTTTTGTTTCTCATTTGTTTGTCTTCTTTTGTCGTTTTTAGTGAAACAACACATATTTTCACATATCAGTGAAATCATAGGGTCCAAACTCATTTTAATGTCAATTTGAGCCAAATATAATTAGAAAGGAAAACGTGGTTTTGCAAAAAAATCAAATGCATTACAAAACCAAGTTGAAGTGACTTCTGGATTATCTGCACCACTGCTGCTCTCCATTTATGCAGAAAATTGAGAGGTGAGCTTGTAAAGCCTGCATCTAAGGGATTTAGTTTGTGCACATTGCCTTCAGTTTCATACCAGGGTCATGTCACAAGACTGGCCTCTTTCAACACAAACCCAGAATTGGGTAACCCCTCAAGTGCAGTGGGACCTCCTTACCAGAGGGCCTGTGGAAAAGACAGCCTCTTTCCCAGCGGTATTGCCGCCTATGCAATCATGACCAAGTCACTTAACTGGAGCCTCAGTTGTCTCATCTATAAAATGGAGGCAATAATACCTATCACAGTGAGTTGCTGTGAGGACTAAATGAAGGAATCTATATTAAGAAACAGTATCTGGAACACAATAGGTATTCAATAAATCATAACTATTATTAACATTGCACAGTGCCTGCTTTTTACAGATCACAGTGCAAAGCAGATCTGAGGTAGTCAGACAATAGGATGAATGAAGAACATATAATAAGCCAAATACAGATAAGTCTCTGTTAACTGTGCCCAGAGAGGTGACCAGTGATGTTATCCCTGAATTTATGGGTCTGTGGGAGCTCTGAGATGACAGCACAATGTAATGGAAGATTGAGTGGCCTCTTCACCTTTGTGAGCCTTAGTTTCCTCATCTGTGAAATGGGGTGACGGCAGCCACTTACCTCTACTTTAAGTCCTGGAAAAGCAGCCCTAGGATGTGCATAGTAAGCATGTCCATCATTTTAGCCCTGTCTCTCCAGAAGATTTCAACTCAGTGTTTTAGAAAAGTGATTCTCAAACTTTAGCCAGCTTATAAAACACCTAGGGATCTTGTTAAAGTGCATATTTTCATTCAGAAGGTTTGGGGTCCTGTGGAGCTTCTGCATTGGCACCAAGCTCCCAGATGATGCTGAGGCTGCTTGTCCTCGGGCCATACTTCGAAGTGTTAGAGGATGCTTTCCTCTAGGGAAATAGATCTTCATTCTAATGGGAGGTGAGAGAAAATAGGATTCATTTAACTGAATTCACTTTTCAGTAGCTTAGTTGTATAAGAGATCTCAGATGGGCCATTGCTTCAGGAGGATCTATACGTGGGGACAGGAGCAGGTGCAGTGCTTGTCAGCATGCCCATCTCTGGTCCCAAGATTAACCCGCCCCACCTCCTCTCTATCACCTCACAAGCTCCCAGCCACCCCCAACCCGCCCCACTAAGCCTACACTCATGCCCATAGCTGGCAACTGCAAAGTTGAACAGCAACCAGCCAGTATGTTGGTGGAAACTCCTCCATGCCTGAGCCAGTTGATCATTTCCACTCAATTTTTTTTTCCTTTATGAAAAAAGTCCTCATTCCAGCTCTCAATTTGATATAGATTTGAGGGAAGACATTTTGACAGAGCTGTTTAGCCAGGGCCTTGACCCTGTTGGCTTTGGCTTGAAAATTGGATCATTAGCAAATTGTGTGATTTGGGAAGGAAGGTGGTAGGCTTAACTGGGAGCATGATTTGGGGGGCAATGGAGGACCATCTCTGGACAGGTCAGTTTCTCCTACTCATTTAGAGCTAATGGTTGTTTAGCCATCACGATGAGCTAACTCACTCTCTATCTCCCTTCTGTCTATGTTCAGAGCTCCAGGCTGGAAAGAATATCCACAGGACAGAAAGAAAGAATCTCAGCCTTCAGAATTCTCCTGATTCAGTGGGGGAAAGCTTGGTCCTTATATCTAGGGAATCCTGTCCACTAGGGGAATCAGGAACTCCCATTAATTCTTCATCCTCTCCTCTCCCCCAGAAAACAGACATGTATTCAGTCCGCTGCAAGAGCAAATGGGGACTTATGCAAACTACGCACATAAGTCCTGAGAGCTTTCAGAGTAAATCAAGAAGTTTAGGCTTCCTAGAACCTAGAACCTGGGATCAGGAATGAAAACGAGGAGATGATTCTTTAAGAATCCCAACATCTTTGCACACTCAAGATCAACCGTGACACATCAGTATTTGTCCTTTTTCTGAAAAGAAAGGAATTTTATTAGCACTCTCTGCTCACTTTTATATTTAATAATCCCTGGCAAGCAGGAAGTTCTTTGTGTCTAAACTGACCCCTCCTGCTCCTACATGAAAAAACAAACTGGCTTATTAGGGACCATAACTGAATAAATCTCTAGTATTTTCTATGTCTGTATAAATAACATTTTTCCCAATAGGTTCATTTTCTCTTACTTCAAGGCAAAGCTCCTCATAATAGAGAAGCAAGCCCAGAGAGTTCATAGGTGAGACTGCCCTTGAGGCCCCCTGGCTGAGTCACCATGCCCTTACTTGTCTAGTTTCCCCTTCTCAGCAGCTCAGAGCAGCTGGGGCCTATAGGGCTCTAGTGTCCTTTACACCTTCTCTAGCTAATGGACAGAGGGCCCCTCCTCCTCTCTCCATGGGGACCAGGCTGAGAGAGGCCCTGGCATCTGCTGCTGAACCTGTAGAATAGTGAGGGATGGAGAGAAGATGGCAGAGGTAGGCCTCCCCACAGTCAGGAACTATTCTAGCTTCAGGGTAGGAATATTTTCCTTTTGGAATCATACAGGAATGCCCTCAACCCAGCCTTGCCTGGGTTGACTGGGTGGATCACAAGTGACATCTGTGTGGGCAGAGAAAGGAGGGGAGAGGGTGCCTGCAATGGGATGTCTGCCTTTGGAGATTTCCCAATCTGATGAAGGAGTGGGGCATTTCCCTGGCATGCTGGACCATATGAGGTAAATGCAAACTTTTAGCTCTAAACTTGAACTTGAGATAAGAGACATGGGATATCTAATTATAACAGGGGAGATGGTTTCCCCATCTTCCTCAGGGTCTAAACACTTACAGAGATCATCTAAATAAAGGGGGGGCGGTATTTTGAACCCTGAAGCGCATCTGCACAGGGGAAGATGGAAAGAGATACTGGAGCTGGGGAGTCAGTTAAAGAAGGTTCTTTGGAAGGGCAAGAGGGAACAATGGAACGGGTGGGAAGGACCGATAGGGCAGGATGCATTGAAAAAGAAGGTAGCAGAGACCAGCCTTATAGGAGGGCTCAGTGGAAGAGTAGGGGCCAGGAGGTCTGGCCAGTTAGGGCTATGTGAGCTGGAGGCTCTGGGAGCTGAGAGCTTCAGTATCACCTCGTAAAGCTGTGGCCCCAGCAGCATGTCACACCTGACTGTGTGACATACTCCCACATGCACAGGCAGCCATATACCTCAGGAGAGGAATGGTGTTAAAGTAGCTCCTGCTCCCTTGAGGATAGGGCTGAAAGCAAGTCCTCTGAAGAGGAAGAGCTGACTTATCTGGGGGAGAGAAGAACTTGGGTCCTCTGTCTTCCTGGAGGAGACAGTGAGGCTGTTACAATTTTCCTCCAGTGTGGAGCCTGCCTGTGGGGCAGCTTGCATTTCAAGGGTAGCCATAGCCCAGGGTCCTGGAAGTGCTACCTGGTGGCCTGGCACCGGACAATCTTCACAGCCCACTCTGGCTGTCATCCACCAGCAGAGCCACACACTTCAGGGCTCCCAGCTGCTCTCTGCCCCCCAGCTGGATGCTCCCTGAGCCCTCTGCTTCCTGCCGTCAGTCCTTTGCTTTCTGTCCTGTCATTCCCAGGAGTGAAATGCATCCTGCTCCTGAAGCATTTGGTACTTGATAATTTGTGGATTATAGCTAACTCTCGATAAAGATTCCCCTAATTGCTTGGCTCACCTCAGGTTCTATCATCAAAGCAAAGCCTGAGGCCCCCTCTCATCCTTCTTTTCTTTTTATTATCTCTTAATTAATCACGTTGGCTTTCACACTTAGCAGATAATTACAGTCTCCTGGGCAGGAAGCTCATTTTCATAACCTCCTGCTTCAAGCCCAAAGCCGAGAGGGGTGGGAAGGAAGTAGGAGAGTGGGAAGAGAAACTCTGGAGGAAGGTAGGACAGTGGGTGAACACACAATATGATATGTAGATGATACATTACAGAATTGTACACCTGAAACCTAGGTAACTTTACTAACAATTATCACTCCAATAAACTTTAATGTTTTTTAAAAAGGAGGCAATATACAAAGAGCACTGCATTGTGAGTCTAGCTGTGAATTTGAGCCCCACTTTTACCTCTAATGGAGTGACCTTATGCAGTGATCTGGGCGTTTTCTTAACATAAAATGAGAGGTTCTTTCTGGTTAGTTTTCCAACTCTTTGCCATTCTGTGGGTGTTCACGAAAAGGACTGGTTCTTCCTCAATGAGACCATGGTTCTCTCTGATTTGTTTTGTGTGCCAAGGCTGGAAGAATTGATTTCAGAAGGCCAGAGCATGGATACCCCAGGAGAAGCATTATTTGCTCAAGAACTAGCGTAGAAGCAAATGTTTTCTACATTTCCAGATCTGGTCTGGACTTAGGATAAGGAGAACAGGAGTTTCCCCTCACCCCAACACCACCATCACTCTCCTGGGGAAGGAAGGTTCAGCCTACTCTAGGAAAGTGGGGGACCCTGAACCAAGTGGATGGGTGCATGTTGATGAGTCTCTCCCTAAAGAAACATTCTCTGACTTCACCCTGAACTTTAGCTTTGGTCTTTGAAAAGGTTTTGCAGAGTCTTGTGAGAACATAAACATTTGGCAGATTTCTTTCCCTGAAAGCTATTTCTTCTCCTTTCTTTTTCTGGGAACTTTCGCCAGCAAGACCAAGGCCCCTCCACCCTCTCCTCCTTCCTCCCGTTTTCCTGAGACACCCATCCCTCCCTCCCTCCTCCCCAAAATGAAAACAAAGTAAACTGGTGGATACCGGGAATCATCTCAGAGCAAACTGGGCCAGAAGAAAGGATTGAAACAAACAGCTCTACCAAGAGAAGTTATAAGGAGGGAGGAGAGAGAAAAAATAAGCAAATGGCATCAGTGGTGAAAAGTGAATTCCAGACATTTAAAATTCTTTTGGTTTTAATCATCTCAGAGGCCTACCAGAGCAGAGCTGTGGGGGAGGGGTAAAAATGAAAACCAGAGCCATCCACTAGAAGCCAGTGCTCAGGAATCTCTGTAAAGACCTGAAGCCTTCCCTAAGGAGGATTCTCACTCTTCTCCACCCATGCCCTCCACTGCCCTCCACGTCCCACATCTGATGCTCAGAAGGGTTACCACCCCCAGGGGCCCTTCCTGGCTAACCCTCTCCTTTATCTCATTTCACAGGCTCAGTTTATACTCAGTTTTAAAGCACTGACCTTTAAGTTTCCTACCAGATTGCAAGTTCCCCAAGGCCCTGGATTATGTTTTGTTAAAAACAAAACAAAAATAACAAACAACAAACCCCAACCATTTTCATAAGTCATGCCTGGGCCTTCTTGGTAAGGGTCAGAGCCTCAAAGAAACTTCTGCTCCTGTTTTCCTCCTTTGTAAATGAATTTGAAGAGATGAGCTGAGCCTGCAGGAGACTCTATAGGAAATGGGAGGCTGAGAGGGACCCTGGCAGATCCCATTGCCTACTCTGTGCTGTGTTCTATGTTGGGAACTTTAGGATGGTCTCAAGGACTGTCTTATGAGAGGCCTAGGGGACATGGTAGTCTTCTTGCCTCCTCCATCAGCGGTGGGGCTGGTTGTCAGGAAAAGCAGCAGGCAAAGCCCCTGGGCACTGGGGTGGGAGGTGAGGGGATTCTAGGCTCATCCCTTTCCTAGGCCTGGGGGACAGAGTAGGATTTAAGGTAAGGAAGGGAATCAGGAAATCTCAGCCTGGTAACGTGATGAGTGGCCAAGTCAAGAGGGAAGCAGCACTTGGGGTTAGCCTGGAGAAGCTCGAGGAGGCCAGGGAAGACATGTGATGACGTCCTAGGAGGCATGCTCAGAAGCAGCCTCTTTTCCCAGTCTGGGTTCCTTCGCCTCAGTCTTCTTTCTGAGCTTTCTCCCCCAGTGTTACACCCACCCACCACCACCACTTTGAATTCTCTATTTCTCTTTTTCCATCAGGAGACAGCTCTTTTTATTCTCATAATCAGCTGTTTTTCCTTCTTTCCCCCCACCTCTTTCCCTCAAACTTTGATTCTTGGACATTTGGACTTTGTTTCTTATAGAGCACCTCCCACTCCTTGTCCCCAATAAGATGACAGTGAGAGTATATTAGAGTTGATCTTAGACTGGTGAAACTTAGTCAGGTGACCAGGATTTTCATCTTGACTCTTCATGGGCTGTTTCTTATTGGATAAGTCATGTGTCCTTTCAGGGTCTCAGTTAATTCAGCTATAAAGCAAGGAGCTCACTACATGATGCCCATGGCACCAGACATGCTCATCAGCTTCTGGATAAAGCAGCATCTGGAGTTCAGACTTCTTGGGGTTGAATCCAGGACCTGCTGTCTCCTACCAGAGTGACTCTGTGCAAGTCCTCTCACCTTCTTGTAAAAGAATAGTGGCATTTGCTTCATAGGGTGGTGATACAGAGGGCGTTTAATGATCTGTGTAGAATGCTTGGCAAGGTACCTAAAATGCTGTAAGGCTGCAGTTAGTATATATATATTAGCTCTTGTTGTTAAACTGAATCCTAACATTCTATGGCATGGAGTAAGAACAACAACAAAAAAAAGCCCTGGGTTTATAGTCAGGAGACATGGGTTCAGATTCCAGTTTCCTTCCTGACTTTCTGTGTGACCCTGTACAAGTTCATTTCAAGTTATGAATATAAGTTAATGTGAAGTCCTTGGGGGCAAGACCCTTCTCTGGCTTCGTCTTGCCTCAACGCACCACCACCACCTCCCATACCCCCTTCTAGAACAGTGCCTGGCAAGGTACTCAGAAAATGTGTGTTAAATGAATGATTGAATATAAAGTGCTAATCTATGAGCAAGGAAATTGAGGCTTTTAATGGAAAAAGGACTTGCTCAAAATGAATAAGCTAACCCTTTGTTGTGGGGGCCTATTCTGTATACCTTAAAATGTTTAGCAGCTTCCCCGGCCTTACTAGAAGCCAGAAGCCTCCCACATGTGTGACAATAAAAAAATGTTTCTGGACATTTCCAAATGCAACCTGAAATGAAAGTGCCCCAGAGAACCACTGAGCTAACTAGAGGAAGAGCTAGACCTAGAAATCAAGTCTTTCAACTCCCAGTCCATAGCATTTTCTAAAATGCCATGTTGTTGTCCATTTATACCTTTACCCAAATATTTAACCTCAACCCATATCTCATAAAATTAAGAGAGATGTTTATATTGTTGAGCAGTAAGTAAAATATTTCGTCTTCCAGCCCATTTCAGAAATGATTAGATTCCCACCTAAGCCATGACTTACCTCTCTATCCAAGGCTGGGGCTAGGGAAGGAGTAGGCAAATGGCAAAGAGCCACCTGGACAGTCCACTGGCAGTGGGTGGATGGAGGCCCTGACTTCCTTTAGAAACATCTGAAGTCTGGTAAGGATTGCTGGAAGATCTACCACATCTCTACTTTAAGCAGATACGAGCAGACCCATGTGGTGCCTGACAATAGAACTGTTTTGGGTCTCAGGTGCCTGCTGCACCCCTCTCTTCTCACCTCATAGCCCCTACACCCCACCCCCACCAGCTGTAGCTGCTGAGATTTCTCAGATGGCCTAGGGCACCTTAGGGCACTGTTTGAAAATCACAGATTTAATCCAACCCCTGAAAGTTACCAATGAAAACCAAGACTCAGGAGGGTAAGTTATTTACTGCCCCAGAGCAGACACTAGAACTGAAGTTCCACCTTAACCATGCTCTTTCCCCACCAACACACACCTCTCATCGGTTTGGGAAACCACTGCTTCACCTCCATGGACTTCCCTGCCTCCCTCCATCATTCCCAATTGCACAGATCAAAAAGCCCTGTCTGGGTTTAGGGGTGGTGGTGGTGAGATAAGGATCTACTAGAGGAATTGAGGCCCAGAGAGAAAAGTGGTAGTCCCCATAGACTATGAGGGACACTGCTCCTGGGACTGCCAACAGATGCCCCACCTTCCTGAGACACACCCTTATCCTTCAGCCTCTGCCCCTATCCTTTCTAAGTGGCCTTCTCTTGCTATCATGGCAACTAGGGGATTAGGGCCAGTTTGGAAGCCCAAAGATGTGGGAGAGGGTTTAGAAAGGAGGCAGGTGGAAGGAGGAAATGAATGAGCCATGATGATAAGGAAACAGAGCTGGGTAGGAGAGGGCAGGGCAGAGAGAAAGGTGAAGGGAAAAAGAAGGGATAAAGAAACCTCATCCATTCTAAGAGAGAAAAGGAGGGAGGAGGGGGAAGGAAGAGAGAGAGAAACCTCAACTTTTATTTAAAATCAGAGAGCAGTTGTATGCCTGGAGTCGTTGCCAAGGCAACAGCAAAGAAGGAGATAGCTTGTGAAGCCATGAAAACCCAGTAGGGGTAAATGTTTAAAGCCAGGAACAAAAACCACTGAGAGATAATTAAGTAACAGACTGCAGGTTCCAGACTCCTGCCCATTGTCAGGGGACTTGACCTGAGATTCCAGTCTGCTCTACCTCTTTTCTTCACCCTTTACTTGCCCTTACTCACCATGAGGATTTCAAAGAAGTAGCGAGGGAGCCACAGGCCTTCCTCTACTCTTTAGCAGAGACTGCCCTTCTCACTCCAGTCCCAGCTCCCCACACCAAGGCTGAACAAGCTTTCTCTCCTGAACTATTAGGAAAAATAGAGTCTTTGTAGGTAAAACAACAAAAAAGGCTTTAGTCAGATAAACGGAAGAACTTTTGGACACTGAATTACTAGATGGATAATTAGGTTGTGGATTTTCTTCCATTGGATGATCTCCAGGGTAAAGGATTCATGTCACTAACAGGCTGACTTCTGTGTTGACTGTCACCCTCCAAGTCTGATAATGGGTTCTTTCTCCAAAAAGGGAGGTACATTCTAATCTGGGAGCTTTGTCTGGCTGCTTAACTGTATTTAACGCTACCTCTAATTCCTCTTTGAGTCCTCCTTAGGATTTTTCCAACAGGCTTAATCTTCCCAAACTCCAAGATGGCCGAAATCTTAGCTGATAATTTTGGGGTTAGGTATACTCTGCAGAAATTAAAAAAAAAAAAAAAAAAGCCAGAGTACTTTTTTATTTTTTAGATGAGTCTCACTCAGTCATCTCACTCTGACCCCAGACATCACAACTGCTGGCTGGCCCCTTGCCCCATCATCTCCTCAGGGAAATAATCTTTTGAGCTCTGCCTCCCCTACCTTTAGATACCTCCCCAAAAATCGTGAATATCAGAGAAGGCTGTGATGTTCTTTTCTTCCTCTCATCCCAAGATGTAGCTCTGAACTGAAGGCCAAAATAACTAAGTAGCAGGAGTCCTGTTTTATATCTGCAGCTTTCCCTCCCACTGTTATCAGCTACCTCCAGTCCGTTCCTCCAGATACTCTAAACTTTATCCTTAGACTAAGCCAGACCATCAGATAGTGGCAAACTGAGACTGAATAGTATTGGTCCCTCAAAGAATTGCTTTTACTGAGCAGAGTACTTGGCACTGTTCCACCAGCCCACTCTGAGGAATGTTCTAAGTAGCAGCCCATGAAACTCCTTATTGTATTTATGGTAGGGATATTGCCCAGGACATGGTTCAGCACGTCACAGTGTCGTTTTAGGAAGATCCACAGGAGAAAGTTCTGTAGTGGTACTTTTTCTAAGACACTGGTTGGTTTTTATTTTGTGGATACTGTAAATTGTGTCACTAACTTTGATTCTTTTCTTTTTGCACTGGCTGCTTGGGGATACCGTTGCAATTTATCTCTGATGAGACATTCAGGATCTTGTGGCATATATTTATTATATTATCTTTACCTCAACCTCAGTTTATTTTTCCTGTCTTTATTCTCTTTCCCTGCTTGTCTAATCACCACTGTCCCCACCCAATGTCTAGTGTCTTCTCTGAATTTTTTGTTGATATCATTGACCGAATTTGTCTATGTATCATGCCTCAAATCTTTTGTAGAACAGATAAATTAACTAAATGAGTTAAGATATATAAAACATATAGCATTAGTGCTTGGCAACTAGTAAGCAAACAGACGCTCAATTCAGCTATTTTAAGTAAGCAATAATAAAAATTATCTCGGGGCGGCTGGATGGTTCAGTTGGTTAGAGCGCGAGCTCTCAACAAGGGTGCCGATTCAATTCCCACATGGAATGGTGGGCTGCGCCCCCTGCAACTAAAGGTTGAAAACGATGACTGGACTTGGACCTGAGCTGTGCCCTCCACAATTAGATTGAAGGACAACAACTTGGAACTGATGGGCCCTGGAAAAACACACTGTTGCCCAATATTCCCCCCCCAAAAAAAAATTTTTTTTAAATAAATAAATAAAAATAAAAATTGTCACTAATTGTCCTTTTAGAGGTGCTGTAAAGATCAACCCGGGGCTGTGACCCTGATGCTGTGGGGACCTACTTGAGTCTCCTGATTAAAGGCCATCTGTAAATAGTTAACTCCCAATGAACTTCAGGAGAGGGTGCCCTCTCCCCCACCACATGGATAACATGCCCAGCCCAGCCACTGATTGCTTTAATATATATATATTTTTCACTTTGGAATGCATCATGATGATGATAATAATGATAGTGATCAGATTTGCCTTGCTTATTAGAGTTGACTTGGAATGCTAGTTGAATGAGTTCTAATTCCCTTCTCACCCCAAGACACAACTGGAAAGTTCTGGTTGGCAAAGGGAATCAGTCTACCTGGGATTAAGATTTTTCCATGGGAAATCCTCCATGAGAAACCTATGTGCAAGTAATTGAGAGCTGTCGGTTTTTCATAAGATCAGGTATGCCTATCCAGGAGAGAGAGAGAGACTGAGCCCACCAGCAGATAACAGTAAGACAAGAAGAGGTTGGCAAAATGTGACCTCTGTGAGCCCTACACAACCTCATCTTGATCTTGCCCATTCATTTCCAATTGACCTTTCATTTGGTCCTGAGGGAAAAAGAAAACAAAAACCCATTACAGCTTTGCTTTGTTCAACCCTGCATTTATTGAGCACTTACTATTTGCTAAGCACTGTTAGGCGTGTGGATGTACAAAGAGAAGAGAGTTCTCTTTACTTCCTGAGGGTGGGATTCCAGTTCTTTCTCTTTACTCTAAGTTGGAGAATCTGTTCAGTGGATACACAGCCCAGATAATAGGTATCTTTCTAAGCCTCTGTCATTTTTCTCCTTTCTCCCTTTTTTCTGCTCTTGCATTTCTCAAGATCCATCTTCCACTAACTCTTCTCTCTCATTTCCTCAAGGTCTTTTTCTCAGGTCCTCCCTCATTTTCTCTGTTACCTCTCCCTTTCTTTCAAGGTCCTTATTTTCCTTTCACATATTCAAAGTCTTTCTCTTTTTTTCTATCAAAATAAATTTTTGAGAAAGAAAATAACTCCATTTTTTTTTTTCTGCCTTATATCCTTCAGGGTTTTTTTCTTTTTATCCCCCCCCCCCCACAATTACTTATAAGAGGAAAAATAAAACAACCCAGCCCTCCCAATCTCTTAGTTCTTTTGCTCAGAATACAAAAGATCCTTCAGATTTGGAGAGGAAGGGGGAAAACAAAAAAGAAGAAGTGAAAGGAGAGAGAGAGAGAGAGAGAGAGAGAGAGAGAGAGAGAGAGAGAGAGAGAGAGAGAGACAGAGAAAGGGAGAAAGGAAGGAAGGCAGGAAGGCAGGAAGGAAGGAAGGAAGGAAGAAAAAAGATTCCAGTTAAAAATCATCAGGCTCAAAAACCTGACAGAAAATCTTTGTTTGAAGGGAATGTGAAGGGGGAGAAGGAGGGAACTGGCAACTAACAACTCTCAACCTCAAAAGGCAAATATCTTGAGAGTTGGAAATCTGGAGATAGAATTCCCACTGAAGTATTAGTATAGCTTTGGTTTCCCTTTTAATCAGAGAGTCTCCTTTTTCTGAGGCTTGTAGAATATGCTGAGAAGAATTGTGAGGTGGGAGGGAAAGGGAAGAAGGATACTATCATTTTTAATGTTACCCTAGGTCAGAGTCAGGATGATTACAAAGAAGATCTCAGGCCCCAATGCTTTGCACTACTGGTCCTGACCTCAATACTTTCTGAAAGAAGAAGCAAGAATAGAGTAGTATGCAGAATCAAGGAGTGGTAGAAACTGATTTAGTGTGGCCAATGATGGCGAAGCTAGTGAAACTCTGTGGGCAGGTGGAAGGCAACATGGTTCTGTTGCCATGGAACCAGGATGAGAAGAGATGGATGCAACATGGGGATGGAGTATGAGAAGGTATGTATTATGTGGACATAAATGGGAGGTGGGGGAACAAGGTTCCAATTGGTCATAACTTCTCCTAGACTTTGGGCAGAAAAAGATTCAGAAATGTCCTTTGGTTTGAGGAAGAGTGACAGCAAAGGGCAACATGGGGCATTATTAAAAGGATGTCAAAATGGAACAACTAGAATGAAGAGGAAAACACAAAGCTGGATATCTGGACAAGAGAACACTGGAATAAAAAGGCAAGGGCAAAGAGGGGCAGGAACTCATCACTCATCAAGCCACTATAAATGCCTACCTTCCCAGAAGGCCTTGCTGATAGTGGTGGATGGACCAGCTTGAGAACTATTTGTGGCAAGTGTTTAAATCCCAGGCTGCTTTTGCCTTGGCACTTGGTATCCAGCCATCAATTGATGTGTGATAAGAGAATATGAACCAATTTTAATATTAGCCTGAACAAAATGTAATTATGAAAAGTTGCTTCTGTTGTTCTGATTACTGCAGCAAAGAAGTTACATAAGGTTCATTTTAATGACTTGGGAGCATCTTTCCCATTCCTGTCCCCATGTCTCTGGCTTGAACCAAAGAAATGGAAGCCCAGAGCTTCCACCCCAGTCCTCTAGAAGTCCCAGAGACAGATGATGTACCACCGAGAGCAGACCTAAGACCCTCAGCCTGCAAAAAAGACACTGGGCAAGGACACAAATTGAATAAGTCAGTAGATAATGAACATGTAAGCAAAGGTGAAAGAGGGAGGAGAGGACAAAGGATAGGAACAGATGGAAGAAGGAAGGAATAAAGAGCTGAGGCATAGTGTCGCTCCTGTGTCCGGGAAAAAGAAAGAAAAAAAAATTACTGAGTTATCCTGAGATAACTGCAGAACACGATGGATTCGGGAACGAATTAACTCTGTGTATGTCTTAAATTATTATTACTACAACCTAAGATAGGGAAAGGACAGCACATGGAACATTTTGGCAGAGGCTCTTTGGATGGTTGGAAAGGGAGCGAGGGAGGGGGTGGCAGTGGGGGTGACTTCCTGGGGGTGATATTTCTATGGAATGTTAAGGCCACAGACATCCCAGGCTAAGCTCCACGTGGCCCCTTAAAACAGGCTGCTCACTCAGGGCATTTCATTTGGGTGGAGGGAGGCAGGAGTGGAAACTCCAGGCCTAATTGCTAGGTCTCTCTCAGCTCTTCCAGGGAGCATAGGGCAGGAAATTCCTCAAATTCCAGGCTTGTAGGATCATTGCTGAGCTTAACCGCAGAGCAAGGGAGAGAGGCAGAGAGGGCTGCCTCCTCTCCATCTTTTTTCCCTTGCAGTTTTAAAGCAGCAGCAAATTAGAAGGGTTTAGTAGGGCTGAGCTGAGAGAGGTCCCAAAATAATAGTCCCCTGTAAAGAAAGTCGCAGGTCTGGGAATCCCAGACTAACTGGCCCTTTAAGGTTGAGGTCCAAAACAGATTGCTGTGGATTGGGACAAGGGCTAGGGTGATTTTTTTTTTTTTTTTTTTTTTTTTTAAGGCTCTGAGGAATAACTAGAGGAAAGGAACTTGCTTTAGGAGAACCTGAGCAAGAACTGTCTTGTTGGAATAAATGATTGTCAAGTAGGGAGTACTTCAGAAGGGGTCTTGGGGTTTACAGAGTTTCCTTTAGCTCTAAGGGGAAAGCCAGTCAGACCTCCTAGAGCATTAGATGAGGAAGTGAAAGTAGATGTTGTTCCACATGTCACTTCCATGCTCCTTCAGCCCGAATGACCACTTTTATCTTTCCTTTGCCCTCTGAAATCTGGATTTTCCTTCAAGATGCCCTTTAAATGCCTCTTTTAAGGTAGCCTTCTCTACTCCCCCCCAAAAATAAACTTTTTATTTCCTTCCCGCTTCTAAAACAAATTGCTTGAATTTCAGTATACTTATTTTCTATCTTAATTATAGTGAGCCATTTACTTTTGCCTCTCTCATCAGACTGTAACACTCCTGGAGGACAGGGAATATATCTTGTTCATATTTGTAACTTCTTTCTCTTACCTCTTTTCTCCAGCACATAGCAGAGTGTCTGCCACAAAGTAAGCACAAACACACACACACACACACACACACACACACACACACACAATGCTTGTTGGGTGACTATTCCAGTTATTTCAGTGTGGTTTGTCCACTTGGTGGGTCCCTATAATGAATTTTTAATTTGAAGCCTGATTCCTCTTCCAGCTAACCACTTCTACTCCTCATACTATAACTTAATATGTGCTCAGAGAATGCAAACACTTTTTAAATATTATCTTCAGTAGAACATAATTAGGTGCTGCTAAAAATTCATGATTATGCTTTCCAATGCCAAAAGGAAAAGGCTTTTGTGTTATCTATACTGCTGCTCTTCCTCAATAGTGAGAACAACTGAGATGTGAATGTTTTCGTCATAATTGATGATGGGACCACTTTAAAGGGCAGTTGGAGGAGGAAGAAGCAGTGGCCTCTGTAATTCTTCTCAGTTGTGAGCATCCTGGGATTTGCACAGAGCACATATTGTTGGTGGTCCCGCCCTCAACAGCAACCTAAAAATGTCTAGTGTGGGTTGCAATCAAGAAAGTATCTCCATCAAAACCTCAAATATTTGTAGTCAAAAATGCTATATCCCAGACTTCATCCTAGGGCTGTTACATTCTTTCTTGGGATGGGATTATAACATATTTTCAGTTCTTCTTCAGACCTATGTGTCCCCTTTTGTTATCAGAACTCTTTTTTGGATGACCAGTATAGGTGTTTCATTGCTCTTTAATGCAGTTTCTCCACCAAAAAAAAACAAAACAAAACCAAAAAAAAACAACCAGAATTGAGCTGACTGCATGCTGTCAAAATGACTCCTTGTTCGTGTAATTCAGTCAGCTGTTGAACGGATCACAGTGCCACACATTACTGCCATCCCAGTTTCCTTCCTGACTACTAAATGAGTTGTGTGACTTTGAACAAGTTACTTGATCTCTCTGGGCTTCACTCTGCCCTAACGTAAGGAAGTTGGGCTAGGTAAAAGCAGAGGCTCATTTTAGCTGTGACATTTTTTATTTATATATAAAATTACTATGTTTTTAACCTTCCTCCCTTACCCAGGGAAGACTGAGAGGGCCCCAGAGGTTGTGTGGATGTGGCAGCTATTGTGGGCTTTATGAAAAGTGTTTTACTTAGTCCCTTAGTTTAACTTGTAAGGTTTCAGAAGTAACTTATGCCTGTACTTATCAGGAAATATATATGTGCAACTGCAGATAAATATAATGCAACCTGAGGTGTTGAATGCTGAAGGGACAGGAAATAATACTGGGTGTAGTTATAGATGTTGCTAGTTTGGCCGGACTTCCTTAACGGGATAAGTCTGGAGCAGGGCTCAGAAGGAGGAGACATGACATAGATTGCAAGGAGAGAAAGAAATCTTCAGATGTGTGGGTGGGAATGTCAGGGGTTGGGCCTTGGTGGGCAACTATTAAATAAAGCCTTATACACCTGGCTTCTCACTAGACAGCTCTTGTGGGTTCTTTGAGAAGTGGGTCAACAGAATGAAGTTTGAGAGACTACATTCAGATTTCTGGTCATATGAAATTAGGAAAGGCAAAAAAGTAAGGAGGATGCTGAAGGGGACGTTGTCATCCAAATGAGACCAGTGGGATATGACCAGTATGGAAAATATTATAAATATGTGGAGGATGGGAATCTCAGAATTAGATCTATTCACTAATTTAACTTGTGCTAAACACTAACCTGTGCTGGGGCATCCATTCCGGAAGGAACCTTAGAGGTGATCTATTCCATGAACTAGGAAACCGAAGGCCAGATAAGGGATGGGACCTACCCAGTGTTACACAGATGATTCTGATTCCTAGTACAGTGCTCTAGTGGAGTAGACAGCTAAGTACCACCCTTATTCCTTGATCTCAGTTCCTCTATTAAATTTGATTTAGTGCCTGAGGGGTTCCCCTGTGTACAGAGTGACCTAACACTCCAGGATCTCTACTATAGATGTGCTGCCCCTACAGGCAAAAGTCAGAACTTGCCCAGATGCTTTGCCAGCTGCCCAGATGCTTTGCCAGCTACCCAAATCCCACCCAGTTTTGAGATTTAAGCTTCCCACAGTGCTCCTTTGCCAGATTGCACAATAACTTAATCGGAAGGGAGGGAGAGGGTCCAAGTATTCAGGCAGGTGCTGCTCCACTAGGCTCCTCCCATCCACACCTGTATTCCTTTGAACAGTGTAAAGTCATGTGCAGGCCTTCTGCTAAAGTGCCTAGGCCCTGTTTCCAGCTTGCTGCTTCTTCCCGTGGACTCTAATCTGCATAACCATGGAAATGAGGAAAAGCCTGGGATTTGGGCAAAGAGGAACCAGGAGCAACCACCCTAGATGATGTTAGGGTCCACAGGTGTCTTATGAAGTTCTTTTTGGAGCTCTGTGTAGCCTCTACTCTCTCCTCTCCACAGGTTTGGCCTGCAGCCATGAAGTAGGCCAAGCAAATTCAAAGTTCTGGCCCAGAAAGCTATGCCGTTCTCTTATGGCCTTGGCAAGGGCAAGAAGTGCAAGTTGTACCCTCAATGATCATTTCACCACCTGTTGTCCTTTGTGAGTGGTAGGGAATGGCAGGAGTAAGCTGGCCCCAAATGGATGGGGCTATGCTTTATCATCCTGTCTACAAAAAACCTCCATCACCCTCTTATTTATGGTGAGGCCTCCACAGTTTTATAGACAGTTAATTGTATGTTTTCATTTCAGTTAGCTTCAATCTGGCAAGCATTTATTGAGTGCCAGGCATTGTTAAATACTGAGGAAACAGAGATGATACAATATGGTTACTTGCCTTCTAGGAGTATACAGTTAAGTAAATTTTTATTTAAAACCAACAGCATCCATCTCAGATATAGCAAAGAGACTGACTGCAGGGAAAGGTATTTTAGGATAGAGAACAAGTGGCATAGTTATGGAAATCCCCTGACTACCAGACCAGCCAGCAATTCTCCTTTCTCTGCTTAGAATGCAGCTTGGTGTATGATGGAAAGAATACTAGAAGAGGAGTTAGGAGACTTGGGTGTCATCTCCCAGCATTGCCATTAATACTTTATATGCATCAGGCAAATCAATGAACTGCTCTGGCACTCAGTGTCCTAACTCTAAATTGAGGTGCCATTAAATAATATTTTAGGTCTCTTTCGTCTTTAAAATGGAATCAATTTAGGAAGACTTCCTGGAAGAAGTACAATTTCAATGTTTAAAAAACAGGAAGGAAACATTAAGTTATGCTGGGAAGGGCATCCCTGTTATATAGTATCTAGGGAAAATAGAGGTGGGAAGGAGTGAAGGGAAGGAGAGAATGGAGACAAATGGTTTTGAACAGATATTATGAATAGATAGTGTAGGAATTGGTCAACATGGAAAGATGAGTGTGGGAAGGCTTTTGACCCAGTTGTACAAGATCATACCTGAAAGCATAATAGTTTATAGAGGGGAACTTGAAACAGAGACCTGGCCAAAAGAATCCGGATGTTTGGATGTTTTTCCTAAGGCAAGTGTTCCCTCCCACAGCTTCGTAGTTTTGCCTGACCTCAGAATTAAAGGCAGCTCACCACCAGCTGCATTTTTAGAAGGAGAAAGGGTGGTGTGGCAAAACCAAGTCAGTAATTCCTCAAAGGTTGGAACTGCTTGCCCTAAGTTGAGGGAACCAGACTGAAAAAAGAGGTCATCCGTTTGGATTCCCTCATTAACCGCTATGGGCAGCCCAGGTGTGGCTGGGAGACACCTTGTCACCAAGGTGACCCATGGTAACTCCTACACAGAACTCATTCTCCTTTGTGTGGAGAAGGCATCATCAAATTTCTTCACCTTGGCCCTGATTCCACAAGCTATTCACTGTCACTGGGTCTCATGTTTGGAATTAACTACTAGTGGATTTTGAATGCATCAGGGCACTTAGAATGAGAAAAGTCAGAAGTGTCCTCCCTCAAGTTTTTCCCCATTCTCTCCTCCCACCAGGAAAGGGATGGGATGTATACAAATTCCTCAAAATATACATTTCTTTCAGTGTGGTGGAGACACTGAGTGGGAGAAGGGAAAAGGATAGGAGGAGGAGGAGAATGAAGAGAACACAGTAAGAAAAGGGAAAGAGAAAAATCGGGGAAATGGACCAAGAAACAGAAGGTGGAAAATAAAGAAAGCATAAGAAAGAGGTGGAGCTAAAGAACAAGAGAAGCAAGGAAATAAGGATTCTGTGGCAAGGGGCAAGGTTAAGGATGCCACAGGGAGGACAGGTGGCCCAGAGCAAGCAGCTGAAACAGGAAACAAAGGAGAGAGAGGGAAGGGTATCACAGCAAAGGGGACCTTGAGCAACAGGAGGAAGGAAAGGCCAGGGGAAAAATAGCTAGAGAAAAAAGTGGGCCGAAGAGAGAGGATAAACAGCAAGATGAGGAGGGAGAGATATAGCCAGGAGTGGGTACACAGGAGAAAAAAGATGTAACAAGATAACAGGAGGAGAGGCCAGAAAGGTGAGAGGACCTGGAAAGGGAAATGGGAGCAAAGGAGATAGGAGAGGGCAAGCAAAAACAGGCAGAAATCAGGGAGGGAGCTGCAGAAGAGGCACACATTGTTGGTTTAATGAGCCACTCTCCCCTTCCACTCCCCAGGAGCACAGCTAATTATGCCTCCACCCTCCTGGGCAGTAGGAGGTCAGGAGGTCTGAAGAAATGCCCTCACAAAGCAAAACAGCAGTGGGGACACAGCTAGGGCAGGTAAGAGTGCTGAGCTGGCAGAATGGCAGAGGTACCCCTACCATGGATCAATCAGGCCTCTCTCAGACTGGTGGCCAGCACACTGCCAGCCTAAGATGGGAGGGGCCACACCTATTTTGCTTTGCACTCTGGTACTGCTGTCCTCTTAGGGAAGTCATAAGAGAGCCAGAGTCATGGAGAGAAGGGGGCAGGAGAGGAAAGAGCTGTAGGCAGCGGTTTCCCTAGCCCAGTATTACTGTCTGGTATTAATGCTTCACCTCTGAATCTCAAAGGCACAGAAAGCAAACCAGGAGCAGGTGAACCTCCAATCTCAGGCTGCTCAAGCTTCTGCCCTGTTCCTGTCCTGCTGGGTAACATAGAAACTGACTTTAATATACTAATACCCTGGACTACTTATCTGGGCTCACAACTGATTGAACACTCTCTAGGTCCCATGGAGGACAGGAGTGAATGGGAGGCCACCACTGTCCCATGAGCAGTTTATAATCTAATGGGGACTTGTAAAAGATGGGGGACAGTATATGTAGGGGATCTGAAGGAGTGAGACACTATGGAAAGGTGGAAAGAACATGGCTTTTGCAGTCAGACACACTTGGTTACAATCCCAGCTATATCGCTTGTTAGGTGTCAGGCAGATTTCCAAGCATCAGTTTCTTTATGTACTAACCCTGTGCCGGGCACCTTTCTAAGTGAAATTAATGTATTTGATCCTCACAATGATCCCATGAGATGAGTATTTTATAGAAGAGGAATCTGCAGCACAGAGAAGTTAAGTAACTTGCCCAAAGTCTGACAGCTAAGCCATGACAGAGCAGCTGGGATTGCAGTCAGTCTGGCCTGGAGACCATGCTAACTGCTGTGCTCTGAAATGGGGATAATGTAACTGAGCACAGGGCTATGGGAAGATTAGATCCTCCTCAACTCAAAGTACTTGGCACATAGTAGGTCCTCTGTATGTCTCTGTCATCTCAGAACAAGGCAGTAGATGCTAAACTGTTATGTGAGGAGCATAGGAAGTTTAGAGCAAGGACAAAGCACTTCCCATCAGGATGCCTTGGGAAGCTTGACCATCATGGAGAATTAATAAGAGTTCAGTCTTAAGGACAGGGCAGGGACACCTCAAGAGAAGGAGTGATAATCTAGAGGCCACTTCACAGAGAAACAATACTCCTGCCTCCCAACTGCACCCATGCTGGTTTTACTAATGCTATTTCTCCTTACTCCCCTGCACAACGCCTCTCCCACTATCCCACCCTCAACTACAGTCAAGTCCCTAATATAAGGCCTGCTAACTCTTGCCTCCAGGCTTGGACCATGCCACTGTCACTACCTGGAGTGCTCTCTGACTCCACTACCAACCCTTGACCTACATATCCTGAACCAGCCTCAGTGCTCCTGTGGAAACTGTGACTTGATTTGCCTTGTTTGCTGCTCAGGGTCTCCTCAGTGCCTGGGTCCTCAGGGTGTACTGCTGCATAATCATTTGCACTGGTTGATTTATTACTTAAACAAACCCTTATGTCAGGGAATGTGTAGGTGTGTCCCATCCAGAATGGCTAAAGATGGGTTAATGCAACTTAAATGAAATTTAGGGAGAATTTGGGCTATTTCTTTTCTCTTTAGCTATTCCCAAAGCTGGGTGCAAATCCAACTTTTCATTGTAGCCGGCTTTTCCAAGGATCTCTGAAGTATTCATCCCATTTGCTGATGATGTGCCAGTGAGCAAGACAGTTTCCATCGCTGTGAATGGAAAGCACAGGAGGCATTTTCCCCCTGATAAGCCATGGGACAGACCCTTTGGCATTTTAGGGGTTTGCTCAGTTATTTTTGTTTGTTTATTTTTCTCCTTCTTTTTCTAAGTAACAGATATATAGCACTTTTCAGTTTACTAAGTATTTTACAGACCCTTTGTTTAATTTTCACTATAAGCCTGTGAAGTAGATTTTTATCTCCATTTTATAGGTAGACAAACATATTGAAAGAGGATAATTCTCTTGCTCTGGAGCTTGGTAGAGCCAGTAAGTTCAGGTAGAGCCAGGATACAGATCTTGCTTTTTCTCCAGGTATTAGTACATGTTCCACTGCACAGCACTGTGTGGTGAAAATTACCCTACCCAGAGGCTTCATTTCTCTTTTAGTTGGAATAAATGACCTTTATCTCTGTGGTCATCTGCTCAAACCTTTATTAAGCCCGTAATTGTGTCTGGCTTGGTATGGATAAAATATGAAGAGATACATATGGCTCAGGCCCTGCCTCTTCCCCCCTCACCCCCGCCCTCATTTTCACCCCTCCCCCACCCCCGGGGGTTGGGGCTGTAATCTAAGCCAAGACACTGACATGGATAAGCTTGTGCAGGGCAGAATGAAAACAATAACCTAATGTGAATCGACAGCCAGGTATTTACAAGACTGCGCAAGGTAAGGATAAGTGTGTTTTAGGGGTGAGGAAGAATAAACAACTCTTGTCAAGCTGCCTGGGCAGATCTCCAGTGCCAGACTATGGGAGTACATTTTCATACTCATCCTAATTCTGTCTCCTCCTGCTATATCAAAACTGTGTGTGTGTGTGTGTGTGTGTGTGTG
The DNA here is from genome assembly GCF_964194185.1 of Rhinolophus hipposideros. Lineage (NCBI taxonomy): Eukaryota > Metazoa > Chordata > Mammalia > Chiroptera > Rhinolophidae > Rhinolophus > Rhinolophus hipposideros. The sequence continues at coordinate 25,952,557 of NC_138065.1, forward strand.
TGTGTGTGTGTGTGTGTGTTCTGGCTGCCAGTGTACAATTGGGTTGGTTATAAGGCAAGTAGTTATAGGAGTCCTATATTTAGATAATGATGGAGAAACTTTTAACCCTCCTGTAGCAATATAGTAAAATTTACTCTCCTCCAATATGCATCAAATTTATCTCTTACTACCTAGCTTTTATGAGATGAAATGAACACCTGTAATATAGGGGAGAGAGCAATAACAACTCTGAAATCAGAGAGATATGTATTTTAATCCTAGACCTGTTACTATTTAGTCACCTTTATTACATTGAGCAACTTATCTGAACTTTCCAAGCTTCAGTTGCCTCTTGTGCAGTTGGGAAAATGATCTCTACCTTGCAGGGTATGGAAAGAATTAAGTGAAATTGTGTATATACAGCATTCTCTAACCTGATGACTTAATGGGTTTTTGTTGAATTTTTAATTTTGTATTTTTAGTAGGGGATTCACGTGGTACAAAAGTAAAAAAAATGCAAAAGGGTAAACAGTGAAACCTCTCCCACATTGTTATCATCTAGCCATATTTCCTCTTTTCCTTATGTATTTTGTTTCTCACTAAATCTCTGTGTAGTAGGCAGGACAGGGTTTAATATCCCTATTTTTCAGGAATGGAAACTTAAGCCCAGATAGATTAAACAATTTATCTAAAGTAACCCAGATGAAAATGGTAAGATTAGAACCCAGATCCCCCCTAATAGTAAACCCAGGTTGTGGTATTCTACATTTCACACTAGAAGCCATGGTCAGAGATGGAAAAAGTTACTGAATTTTGTGATTTTGGGGGCCATTAGACTCTTTCAAAAAGTCTTATGAAAGATATTGATCCCCCACCACCACCTCATGCTGTTCAGACTCGCACATATAATTTTGTATGGTTTCTCTACCACTAGATGCCCAAACTATTCCAATGCCTCCTTTATATCCTCATTGGGGTTTTAGTTCCGTGGGACTTCTCTGGAGAGCAATGGCACATGCCCAATGACCTGCAAACAGCCTGATCCCCAAGAAGCCCAGGGTTCTCAAGTCAGAAGATCTGAATTCCACTCCTGGCCATGGCATGTCTTAGTTTTGTGACATTGGACAAGGCCCCCAATTCTCTGACCTTCACTTCATCCATCTATTAATGGGATTGGTATTCTATATCCCCAAAGAGTTGTCTACTAACATTTATAAAGTCATTTTGCAAACTAAAGTTATAAACAAATCTATTATTTCTCCCTGCAAAGCCTAGAGGGAGTAAGGAAACCAGAAAAGTAGATTCATACTTGGAATTTTATCCAGTGGCTTAGAGAATGCCCATCCTATTTGGTGGAGGCTATCCAGCTATGCTGCCCTCTCTGGATTTGGCACCCAGAATCAAGGTCCCTTGTAATAGGTATGAATGCTGACTCATGTAACATTGAACATCTCATCATCAAATCAAAGCTCCATTAGCTTGTCTCTGTCCAAAGTGAGTGAAAGTTCCATTATTAAGATGTGTCTCATTAAGACATCTGTAAGATGGAGCCAGCAAACAGCCTGGTAGAATTGAGGCTGCTGCCTGGGAAAGCTTCCTCTCCCCTCCCCCATTCATTTATTATGGGAGGTTTCATTCCCCACAACAAAAGTGTTAATTAGACATCATTCTGAACAGGGATATTACGCAAGTGAATTAAACTCAAACCAATCAACAAGTCAACTCTGTGCGTCAGGTCCCCTGAACGAGAAAAGAATTGTAGGCAGTAATGGGAAACAAACAGAAGGATGTCTTCCCAAATATAGAATAATAAGTAGGAAGATTCCCTTTGGTTCTAGCATCACTTCTTTGATGGCTGATACCTTTGTTCTCCTGCCATCTTTGCCTTCTCGTTCCTTTCTCTTTATTCCCTTTTTTTCCTTCTCTGTAGCACACACACACACACACACACCTGTCCATGGAGCTTGGACAGAGCTAGGATTCCATTCCTAGAGAGTTAGGAATGGACATTCCTAGACAGAGAGTTAGGATTCCATTCTTGTTACACACACTGGCCTCGACTACACGGTAGACTTTGGTACTTCCTGAGTATCCTGGTCTTTAGGTTTGGGTGAGGGTGAGGATGGAAAAAGACTATACCTAGTCAGAAGACCTCAACTGCATGCAATCTTTTCTGTCACTCATCACCTTTCACTGTGAATGAGTCAATGAATCTTTTAAGACCATTAGTTTTCTCATCAGAAAATAGGGTATGTAATATTTGCATCCCATGGATATACAGTAGGTACTCAATCAGTATTTGTTGAATCTAATGGCTGGGCAACATCTGGAAACACTTTGTGGCCTGGCAGTGAATTCCTGGTACTGATCACCCCCTGTGGGCAGAGTGAGAAGAACCAGAGGGAAAAGAATCTCATTTTGAGGGCTCCCATTTGATTGTGGGAGAGATTACTGAAGCTTGAAAAATGTTTTAAAAACATGTAAATGAGAACAAGATAGGGCAAAACTAGGTATTGAACACTTGCTGTGTGATAGGAGCTGGGGGACTGGGGTCTTCTGGGGAGATAGAGCAGAATGGAGAAGTGGAGGAGGGCCAGGGATTTTTTTTGCCATGGGAAGAAAGCCGCTTACACAGAAGCCTGGAGATGCTGGAGAGGATGAGGTGGAGGCTGGGTCTGTGTGGCTGAAGCAGGAAGTGTGAACCGGACCAGGAGCAGAGAGATGAAGTTGGTATAGGTAGGGAGCTGGTTGTGAGGGCAGGTTGACTTTCCCGTACCACCTAATAGGTGCTCCAGTGAATGTATGAAATTGGATTGATGTGTAAAGGAATTGGGAGCCCATCCCATTGTCTCTTGGATTAGTAACAGTCAGAAGGGTACTAAAGGCAGAATTTAAAAATTATTTTCTTGGAGCGGCTTGATGGCTCAGTTGGTTAGAGCGTGTGCTCTTGAAAACAAAGTTTCCGGTTCGATTCCCACATGGGCCAATAAGCTGCGCCTTCCACAACCAGATTGAAGGACAATGACTTGACTTGGAGCTGATGGGTCCTGTAAAAACACACTGTTTGTTCCCTAATATTCCCCAATAAAAATTAAATTAAAAAGTTATTTTCTTTAGTAACGGTATGCAGAGGGTAGCATGTGGAAAGGGAAGTCCTTCCCCGTGTCTAAGAAGAGATGAGCTCTGAATATGCTTTTCTTTAACTCCAGTCTGTCCTAGGAGTAAGAACTCTCCTCCCCACACCCCCCCACCACACACAAAGCACCTTTTAAATAGTCCTCAGTCTCTTTCCCAACCTAGGATGGGGACCCCTACTCCCTTTTGAAAGTACTTCCACCACTATTCCTATGATGCCTGTTTACAGAAAAAATGAGTGGCTACTTTCTCTTTCATGGAGCACCTCACAGTTCTGGGTCAGATGGTGAGCTTTTTGGTGTTATTACTCCATAGTACCTTTTCTTCCTTACTTTGCAGCTCATTTTATTGCTCACTCCAATCAGGAAGTTGTTTGATCCTTGTCTCAAAGCCTACTGCTTCAGTCCATTTTCCTTTGTTTGGCCCTTGACAAATGGTCACTAGGTACTATGGAACTAACTCTTCAGAGGTAGACTGAAATTTTTATTCATCCTTCCCCTCTTGGATTCTAGGTGTCTCCATTTCCCATACATTCCCTCTTATAATTTCCATTGTATTTTATATTCAAGAACTTGGCATGCTCCATATCCCTGAAACCCAAATTCTAATAGGATCCTGAGCCATGCCCCAAATAGAAGGGAGTTGTCAAATCTCTGTTAATTTATTACCGGGATGTTTTACAGGATGGTGTGTGTGCACGTGTGTGTAAGCCACTGGTACATATTATGTTCCTCCCTTGTAATCTAGTGAAAAGAATGCATGTATTAGGAGTCAGTAGATGTGGGTTCAAGTTCATAGTGTCTTTTTACTAACTGTTAGACCTTAGGGAAGTCACTGAACTTTTCTGTGATTCAGCTTCCTAGGGTTAAGTTTTTGTGGTTCAAAATGTAAAATAAATATGAAAATGATTTTTGAATTATAAAGCTGTTCATCAAATGTATAGTATTATTTTTTGCTGGTTCTATATTAGTTCTGATGTCACTTAACCCATCAAGGGGTTGAGGGATAGGAGGCCCTTATGGATAATCCACAAGTTGGGTAGCTAGAGTAGACATATGTTTAAATAATGCGGGGCTACTTAGTTATTACTAAAAATCACATTTGTTTCTCATCCCACCAGATGTAAATTTATTTTTCATTAAAGAAATTGAGGCATGCTAGAGAAATCCAACGTTTAGATTCTCTCCACTCTGTATTTTCTACCTAATGGACATTTATGTTGAATTGTGTGTATGTTTGGATTTATTTTTGCCATTGTTTTGTTTTGCTTGTGTCCTTTTCTTCTACCTCTTTTGGTACATATTGTATCTTAGACTCTGGGAATTGAAGCAGGAACTGGTAGGAGCCAACCTTCCTGCTTCCTGGCCAGGCAGCTATTGAGGTACCCTCCCTACCTCTTATAAGGGATGAATTACTTATCATCTATCAGTTTCTTTTTTTCTTTTGGAAGGAAACCTTTTTATAAGAGTCCCCTTTGGACTGGGATCCTAGGCAGTGAATGTCACCATAAAAGGGAGGGCCAGATGCTACATTGCTGATGTACACTTGCAGCTGTGCTTGTGGATACTGACAGCAAAGACTACAGAGCTCTGCCCGTCTCTGGCATCTTCTATCCATCAGTGGAGGGGCAAGGGTATCAGGAGGAAGACAAGAAGAACCTGACCTTCACAGTAGTAGGGTAAATATGGAAAAAGGAGGAATATCAGGGGAGAGAATTAATATGTAATGAGTACTCTACACTAGACACTTTGCTAGATATTCTACTTACTCTTGACTCATTTAATTTATGAGTCCATGAGTTCTCATGGAGCCCTGTTAAATAAGAATTACTAACCCTATTTTCTGGTGATGGTGGAGTTGGGATTCAAACCAAGACCTGTCTGACCCCAAGGTCCTAGCTCTTTTTGCCAGTCCACAATATCTCAGGACCTCAGAGAATCACTCTGAAGGAGACAGGCCATGTCCCTGCTAGATGGAAACTGAATGGCTAATAACAGTAACTGGATGTTTGGATGACTTTAGCCACAGTCTACATGCTAGTAGCAGTACTACCAATAATTTGGGAGGAACATGCCTTTGCCCTTTAAAAAGACTTCTTTTTTTTTTCTTTTTTTTTTTTCTTACCATCCCCAAAGTCCCAGAAATCTACAGAGTCCTATAGAACTACACAGAGCCAAGGTGAGAGATGTTTCCAGGGGTGGATTTATACGTAGGCAGAATGTATTGTCAGTCCGCAATTCTCAACAATTTTGGAGAACCAAAGTCTGGAGAGATGTTTCTCTAAAACCAACAATAAAAACCAAGGAGTACTGAATTAATTCAAAAATGTTATTGTTTGTTCTTTGATATAGAAGGAAACTTGAGCCTTGACGTTGCAGGACAGGTGGTGTCAATAACATAGACTACAATGCAAATGGTATCCCTGGAGTACAGAATCAGAGTATGCAATTTTAAAAATGTATTTAATCATTCATTTATTAACCATCTGTGGAGTCCCGGAGAGCATTTTCCAAGCTCCCGGGGCCTCACTGGAGGTTGCTGGCTCAGATGGTGGTTGGCTGTTGGCTATAGCCGGCTGGCCAATTGGCTGCTGATGTAACTACTGTGACTGCCTTGGTTGGTTGGCTGGTTGCGGATTGCGGATCGTTTGGATCCAGCTTCCTGTGTTTCTACCGGCTGCCAGCGAGAATATAGTGCTATGACTCCCTTATCTATGGCTCCATGAGTGTTCTTTTTTGGCCTCACCATATCCTGCATTTTTATGTGGGGAAGAGGATCTGAGACCCCGTGTAACACCCTGCATGACACATTGTTTCAGACTTATTTTCTGGTTTGTCTCATTGAGAAGAGTACTGTGGTAAACTTGTAGTGTTGAGTATACATATTGGCTGGAGGTGTTTGGAGCAGTGGTGGACAGTTAAGATGTTTTAGAGAGCCATGCTGGGATGGAAAATGCACAGCTCCTTTACAGACCAGGGCATAATGGAACATGCTTCATGATCAGATAACAGAAAACAATCTGTTGTGTAACCTGTGTTCACAAATCGTGAAGGGGTGTATTAGTTTGCTAGGGCTGCCATAACAAAATACCACAGTCTGGATGACTTAAACAACAGAAATTTACTTCCTCATAGTTGTGGAGGCTAGATGTCCAAAATCAAAGTGTCGGCAAGGTTGGTTTCTTTGCTTGGCTTGCAGATGGCTACCTTCTCCCTGTGTCCTCACAAAGTCTGTCCTCTGTGGGCACACCCCTGGCATCTCTTTTGCATGTCCAAATTTCCTCTTCTCATTAGGATACCAGTCAGATTAAATTAGAACCCATAATTCTGGCTTCATTTTAACTTAATTACATCTTTAAAGGCCCTATTTCCAAAACTGGGGGTTAGGGCTTCAACATATGAAATTTGGGGGTGGGGTACACAATTCAGACCATAAGGGGCACCGGAAATTAGAACAGAGAGGGTTTCTGGACATTTTCAGGCTTACTTAGGACCTGCAAAAAGGAGAGTAAGAGGGTTCATGGAGCAAAAGATGGTTTTGTGTTCTCCCAGACAAGGCACAGCCCATGTGAGAGAGGTGGCTTCACAGAGGGGACATCCTACCGACACTGGAACCTGTGGCAACCTTGGTCAGCCTGCTGGGGCTGATGTTCTCCAGTGTAAAGTGAAGGGATTCGGCTGGATGGTGCTGAGGCCTCCTGATGGCTTTCATAGGTCTAAGGTTTGAAGGGAAAGCATATAAGGAAGGCAGTTTGCGGTGGAGAGCAGGCTGGCTGGAGAAGAAAACTGTGGGAAAGAAACCCCATTATGACAGCTAAACAAGAGTGAGGACGCTGAGGGTGAAGGCTGGTTGGCTGGGCGGCATGGCTTGGATCTCCTGTAGGCTGAAGGGCCTTGGCAGGTCTGCAGTGAACTTCTGTGAGCTTTGAACAACAATGGGGCCTAGGCTAGGTACAGTCTCAGCTCTTCTCTTGAGGGTTGGCTTTCCTATGATAGAGAAATCCAGAGGGTGCCATGGGAACACTGATGCCATGATGCCCACTGATGCTATGGGACCCACTGTTACCATGCAGCAACAAGTTCAGATTTGGAGTCCTCAACACCTGGGTTCAAATCCTGGCACTGCTACTGACTAGCCTTGGACCTTTGACAAGTTACTTCATCTCTTTATGCTTCTGTTTCTCTATATGTGAAAGGGGTTAATCATACTACTTCTCAGTGTGTTGTGAGCATTAAGTAAATCAGTATTTATAAAGTGGTTAGCAGAATGCCTGACATACTTAATTGTTCAATATAAGAATATTACTTGAAATTGTTAACTATCAAACCCCTTTCTCCTTCCAAACCCTATTAATGACTCCCCTCCTCCAGGAAGCATTCTCTGACTAAGCTCACAGGACTCTGGTTGCTTCTGTATGCTGAACCTGGGCTTTTGTGGCCTTACTTTGGGTTCCCGAGTAGTTGTTGAATTGTTGTCCTGAGTGTCCTAGAAACATAGTCTCCAGAGCAAAGGCCTATTTCCTCTTTTCCCTACATCTCTCCTCAGGTCCAGAGCTGATTCCTGCCCACAGGGTATGGGATGAGCCTGGGGGGACTGACTGATTGACTCCCTGTGACTCATTCCTGTTTCCTCACCAGGAAACCGTCCCAGGCTTTGTGTCAGCCAGACTCCAGGAGGACCAGTATGCCAGCTGCTCTGTGGCTCTGGTTGAGTGGCGTCCTGGCTCTGTGCCCGCAAACCTTCCTGGGAGGCACCCCTCAGGCCTGTTGCCCATCTGCTTGGCTGGCAGGGGAGGGAGGACCGTTATTTCTTCCTTAGGCAGGTGATAATGCCTGAGGGATAGAGGTCTATGCAGATACCTCATCGGTTCTCCCCAGGTTTGAGCTGAGTCTTGTGCATCCATCCATTTTGCCATTAATTGAACAAATATTTACTGAGTCTCTATCTGTGCCAGGCATTGTTTTAGGCCGTGGTGATCAGTGGAGATGAGGTAAACGAGGCTCTGCCCTGGTATAGCCAGAGGGACCTGGTTAGTCGTGGTGGGAGTGGGTAGAGGACAGTAGGTAAATCAAAAAGAATGTATCAACTATGAATAAGTGTTATGACGCTGAAAATACAAAAGACTGACATCTTCTAGTTCCTTTAAAAGTTTCTCTTCCTCTTTTAAGAAGTGCTTCTTGTGGATAGTAGGAGAAACTGGTTTTAGCCTTCAGAGATTTCATAAAATGAAGACTGAACACAAAGCACCTCCAGGGACTTTGTTTCATTCACTGCTATAACTTCAGAATCTAGAATAGTGGTATATAGTAGAATCTAGAATAGTGATCGGCTCCAGAAGGCTGAGTTAGGATGAATGTATGTGGACATTACAGAGAGGCAGATCTCCATAGACTATAAAGAAGTTTTTAAATAGCCAGAGCTGTCCAGCAAATAAAAAGGGCTGCTTCATGAGACAGTAAGCCCCACTGCCCAGCAGAGTTCAGGAAGAGCCTGGGTGACCACATGCTGGGCACGCTGGACATGGGACTTCTGACTGAGAGGGAAGTTGGACAAAGTGACCTTCACTGTCCCTTGCAACACTGAGGGTCTACCATTCTTTCACCACCTCTCCCCTGGCCCAGCCTGGTCTTGCATCATAAATGCCTGGACTTTGCTGACAATGCCTATGTCTTGCTTGTAATAGAATTATGCATGAACAGGAACCCTGACTGCTCAGCATTGAAAGGGAAAATCACTTGGAAATAGACCCCTTTCCTGACCCTGCAACTCCATCCCCTTTTTTATTTTTCTGTATCAAATTGCCAACGGTAAAATTGCTGGATGCACAGCATGTACTGTTTGCTTCCTTTATGGCCCCTCGTTCCCACCAGTTGGCCAGTGGAGGGAACAATTAATGGCAGGCTGGAGGACATGAGAAGAAGGGCTGAGCAGGGTGTGGAAGCCTGACAGGCTGGGGTGGCAAGGCCAGGATAAGAGTGCCCTCACATTGTCATATGCCTATAATATCCTACCCCATATCCCACACCAATTCATTAAGCTGATTTTCCTCCAACCATTCAGTTGTTCCTGAACCCACTATCTTGAGGGGTTGTGTCTGAGTGCAGTGTTCCCCTTGCCTCCCCACCCATTCACATCTCTTAATAGGCCAACTATGTAGATACAGTCTATCCACATATTGATTTTCTGTTTCTAGGCCTTCTTTCCAAATGGCCTAGATGTTGGTTGCTACCTGTGTTGGTGTATTGGTCTCAGAGGGAGGTCCCAGAAGGCAAAGGATGTGTCTGTCTTGCTCTTTATAGGGAGCTTCACTTGTCACCTCTGGGTGTTGTTGTTATATTTTTTGTTTTGTTTTGATACGTTTGGTGTTTTGTTTTTTGGCAACCATGCCATCTCCTTGAGGGCTGTTGACTTGCTTATAAAGCAGAGCTCCAAAGAGAGGAGACAGCTGGTGCACAGAGTTCTCCTGCTGGGAGCATGAGACTGGGTCTCCCTTGTGTATTTTCCCTCTTGACCATTCCTTCATTGCTGCTCATGCCTGGAGGAGTGTTGGAGCCCTCAGTTCATTCATTCATTCATTCACTCATTTATCTATTCAATTAGCCACATTTATTGAAGGCCTTCTATGAGCCCATTCCTGGGCATGGCCTCTGGCAATATAAGAACCAACTTCTAACCATATGTCTAACAGGGAATCAGACATGTACACCAATAAATGCCATAAAGCATAGCAAGGAGGCCCAATAATAGAGGTAAGAGGTGGTGAGCAATAAAAGAAAGAGTGGAGACGTCAGAGTCAGACAGATCAGGATTCAAATTCTGACTCCAGCCTTTACTAGCTCTGTGACCTACTTAAGTCCACATTTAATGGAACGATTATGTCTATCTTCTAAGATTTTTGTGAGGGAGAATTAAATTAGGTAATACATAGCCAGTACCCTATAAGTATGGATCTCTCTTCTCCATTATCTGAAAGAATATAAAAGCAGTTTACTTTGCCAGGGGAAGTTAGGGCTTCACAGTGGAGGTGGGTGGTGAGCTTGATCTTACTGCACAGAGAGAAATTGCACAGGTGAAGATGGAGGGGAAGAACATTCTAGAAAGTAAGAACAGGTATTTCCTTAATTCCCAATGCCGGTAAGGAAAAAGGCCTGACCTATTCAGAGAAAGAGGGCTAAAGTATGTGCTGTGGAGTGGGTGGCAGGTGATAAGGTGGGGAGGAGATTAGAGATCTGGCTATGAAAGGCCTTGGGTATCCAGCTAAAGATTTTGAATTTTATTCACTGCAGATGCAAGATAAAAGGGTTCTCGTGCTTTCTGTCTGTCTGACTGGAGCAGCCAAGATTGACTGGGGGAATACAGGGAAGAATCATGGAGAACGTTTTTGCAACTCAGAAATAACCTTGTGAACAGTGAAAAGCTATTTTACTCCAAAGAAAAATCTAAAATATGAGTTTAAAAAATAGATTTTGATTTTATTGTAAACAACAGAGACACAATTGGGCTTTTTAAGCAGTAAGTGTTATGGATCGATTTTGTATTTTAGGATGACTTTGGGGAGCAACGTGGAAGTAGGAGTGGAATAGGGAAGAGAGAGGGGGTAGGTTTTGGCTGGAGAGACTATAGGCAGTCGTTCAACAAAAGTTTATTGAGCAGCTATTATGTGCCAGACACTTCACTGAACATTGGGATACAGACATGAATTTAATAGGACCCTGAAGGAGACAGATAAACGGAGAATACAATAAGTTGGGGTAAGAGTTGTGCTAGAGAGAAGCACAGGTTCTACAGAGGCCTGAGGGAGGGACAGCTAATAAAAGGCCATGCGCAAGGCCTCTAATTCACCCACATATCGGTGTATGCATGACTCAATTCCCCAGGGGTGTCATTCATGGACAACTACCTGAGGTGGATCTGGTATTGAAATTGCCCAGGAGGGAGAGAAAACCAAGCATTAGAACCAAGGGAGCAAGAATTCAGGAGAGGAGGCATGTACAGGAGTTGGGATTGATGATCGACTTAAGGATTGAAGGGGTGGTAGGGGTCTGAACCCTGCAAGGAACAGTCCCTCAGGAAGGTACTGAGGCTCCTATATAAGGTACAAGGAATGTTGGGAGTGTCTAGAAAGCTGAGGGGACATAGACCTTGGGCAGGCACTGGGGGTTTGGGCTCTTCCCCTACTGGCTGAGACTTACTTCCCCTTATCTTTAGAACCTAAGCCTGAAGAACGGCATGATTTCCCTGCACTTGCCCTTTGACTCGCTCTTCAGATTTTTTATGTTAATCCTCTCCCAAATGAACCAGACTCCAATCTGTACTCCATTATCCACTAATACTTGCGTAATGGTGAGCAAGTCCATCCTTTTGCTTGTTTGTGAGATGGAATCATGGAGGGAAACACTTTTTGTACATTGTAAAACCCTAGGCTGATTTAGAATTTTAATTATCACTGAACAGCAGATTATCTTGGATGGAGTGGAAGGGAATGGGTTTGGTGAGCAGGAGATGGGGAGGAGGTTAGGTAGTTGGTCTATCTCAGAACTTTCTGGGGAAGGAGATAAGAACAAAGTTCAAGGCCTTCACAGATCCTCAGAGAACTTGCTGCATTGCCCAACATACCCAAGCTCATGATGTCATGGGGAGGCATGCGGTGAGGGCCAGGGAAAGGACGAAAGTTCCTCAAAAATCAGACACCAGTGGCAGGCCCAGGCCGGCAAGCAGACCAGTAGTGGTATGGCCCTTCCCTCCAAGGAACCTGTGTGTGTGTGTGTGTGTGTGTGTGTGTGTGTGTGTGTGTGTGTAAGAGACGGGGGATGTATGAGATAATTGGTAAGTGAACAAGGTTTCCAGGTGAACATGCAGGTAAGGAGGAACCCAGCCTCGATGTTCAGGGTATGATGGACCTTCGTGTCCTTTGCCCACTTCCTGTTTAACTAGGAGGTAGCTAGGCTATTCAGAAGGAGTCTTTTAACATGGGCTCAGAACCGTTTGCATCCTTGGCTGTGCCATTATCTCATTTACTGTTACCTGAGCCTCATGTGTAATATGTGTAAACTTCCCTCTACCTTCCAGGTTCTTCTGGATGGTCTAATAATCAAATAGACATGAGACAGATTAGCAAGAGAAAATAACCAAATTTAATACATATATACGTATGGGAACCCCACATGTCAGAGACCTCCTCATGCAGGAGAGATTTGTAGATAGAAAGGGGGATTGAGGTATATAATACGTGCTCAGGGGACGAATTAATGCACCTTAGGGGCTTATTGCAGGACGGTAAGAGACAAGAAGAACAGATGTTTCTCCCTGCCCTATAGATGGGTCAAAAGCAGTTATCTCTGGGGCCGGCAAGGTGGCTCAGGAGGTTGGAGCTCCATGCTCCTAATGCCGAAGGGTGCCCATTCAATTCCCACATGAGCCAGTGCCAGATTGCTCAGTTCATTGGAGCACGGGTTCTCAACCACCAGGTTGCTGTTTCGACTCCCACAAGGGATGGTGGGCTGTGCCCCTTGCAACTAACAAGGGCAACTGGACCTGGAGCTGAGCTGCGCCCTCCACAACTAAGATTGAAAGGACAACAACAACTTGACTTGGGAAAAAGAAGTCCTGGAAGTATACACTGTTCCCCAATAAAGTCCTGTTCCCCTCCCCCCTCAAAAAAAGCAGTTATCTCTGATTATGGGTAAGCTTATTATGGGTAAGTTCTTCTAGATAGTTAAAGGGAGGGGCAGAAGTTTCTCTTGAGCTTGAAGCTAAAATTGCCTTTATCTCAAAACAATCCACATATCACACAATCCACATACCAATCTATGGGTGGCTCTGTTCTGAACCCCCACAGTAATGTAGATGCTAGACCCTCCCTCACAGGGTTATTATGAGATGAGATAAGACTCAGGAAATGAAAGCACTTGATAATCTGCAAAGTGCCATAGCATATAGCAATAGCTAATGTTTATTGAGTGCTTAGTAAGTGCCAGGCGCTGTTCTGTGTACATTGTTTCATTAAATCTTCACAATCACCTGAGGTTAGTACAGTTATTCTCCCCAGTTTTGTAGGTGAGAAAATGGACTCACAGACAGGTTATACAACAGGACAGGCCGTCTGGCTATGGCCTGTGCTCTTAACCACTGGTTGTACTATCTTTTTATGGTGTATTATTGTAAGTCATGTAAAGGATGGTTATTCATCATAGTGGGCACTCAAGTACCTACTGTAAGGAGGTGGACTGAGGGGAGGCAGGAGGAAGGTGCATGAAGAATGGGCCTTGAGATTCACATTGGGAAAAGAGAGTGGATGGAAAGCTCCTTAAAAATAAAAAAGGTGGGGCGGTCGGATGGCTCAGTTGGTTAGAGCACGAGCTTTAGAGCTTTAGGTTGCAGGTTCAGTTCCCACGTGGGATGGTGGACTGTGCCCCCTGCAACTAAAAGATTGAAAATGGTGACTGCACTTGGAGCTGAGCTGTGCCCTCCACAACTAGATTGAAGGACAACGACTTGGAGCTGATGGGCCCTCGAGAAACACACAGTTCCCTAATATTCCCCAATAAAATTTAAATAAAATAAAATTAAAAAGGTGACACAAATGTAAGATACCTTCGTGACCAGCAGGCATCTCATCTCCTCTCTTAAGAACACTGACTCTAGGCCACCCCTCCCCCATTCCTGCTCTTGTTTACCTCCACCCTATGCTTGGCCACTTCTGTACTCTTCCCTTCCCCCAACCTGTGGCCTCCACCCCAGCCTGGATCAGATATGGCCTTTGTCTTTCTGCCTGACTGCTCCCTTTCAGGGGATAAAGGCCTTCTGTGTCTGGGAATACTAATCATTCAGGGGAGCCCAAGTGGCAGCTTTGGGAAGTCATATACATGACTCCCCAAATAAATGCCATTTCTCCCCATGCATTACCATTTCTCTTCATTACCTTACCCTAGCCTGGGTACCCCATTATGGTTAAGTTCCAGGGGCTGTGGAGGAAGCTTCTGCTTTCCTGGTGCCCTGCTAATGGGAAGAGGAAACAAGAAAATGTGCCTTCTGGAGAGGTACTGAGGAGGCCATGGAAGGGAGTTGTGAACCACAGTATTGGGTGAAGCTTCCTCTTGTGCTCCCACTAAGACTAGCTAAGGGGTTGCCAAAAGGGGCTGGGAATCCTGGCAGGTTGTGCCTGTTCTCTGGTGGCTGTCCCTGAGTAGATACCATGTACTCCTTCCCAAGGGAGGGAGGGCACCAACTACTAACTAGCTTAAGGTGAGCAGAGAGCCATGGTATCAGTGACAAAAAGGCTAATGCAACTTTATATCTTTTTACAATCACAATTATTGCTAATAGCTACTATTCACATAGCATTTAGTATGACTAAGCACTATACATACTGGAGTTCATCTAAACTTTGCAGTCATATTTTATAGATGAATAAACTGAGGCTTAGAGGGATTACTTCACTTGATGGTTACATCACCATTGACAATGCAGCACTGAGGTTAGGATCAGGCTCTTATTTGTTGGTTTGTTTATTTTTTTAAAGGAGTTTTCTTGTTTTTTTTTTTTTTAACTTTTATTTATTTTAAGTTTTTTTCCAGGACCCATCAGTTCCAAGTCCAGTAGTTGTTTCAGTCTAGTTGTGGAGGGCACCGTTCACACTGGCCCATGCAGTGATCGAACCGGCAATCCTGGTGTTATGAGCATTGCACTGTAACCAACTGAGCTAACCAGCTGCCCCCTCTTTTTTATTTTTAATTAAAATTTATTGGGGTGACAATGATTAGTAAAATTACATAGGTTTCAAGTGTACAATTTTGTAATACATCATCTGCAAGTATATATCACATTGTGTGTTCACCACCCAGAGTCAGTTCTCTTTCCATCACCATATATTTGATCCCCTTTACCCCCTTCTACCACCTCCCAACCCCTTACCCTCTGGTAACCACTAAACTATTGTCTGTATCTATGGGTTTTTGTTTTTTTGTTTGTCTTGTTCCTTTGTTGCTTTCAGTTTTATATCCCACATATCAGTGAAGTCATATGGTTCTCAACTTTTTCTGTCTGACTTATTTCGCTCAGCATTATACTCTCAAGATCCTATTTCATCTTTTCTTATGACAGTATTCCATTGTGTATATATACCACATCTTTATCCAATCATCTATCGAAGGACACTTGGGTTGTTTCCATGTCTTGGCCACCATAAATAAAGCTGCAATGAACATTGGAGCACATATATCTTTACAGATAAATGTTTTCAGATTTTTTGGGTATATACCCAGGAGAGGGATTGCTGGGTCATATGGTAATTCTATTCTTAATTTTTTGAGGAACCTCCACACTGTCTTCCATAGAGGCTGCACCAATCTGCATTCCCACCAACAGTGTATGAGGGTTCCTTTTTCTCCACAGCCTCTCCAAGACTTGTTATTATTTGTCTTGTTAATGGCAGTCATTCTAACCGGTGTGAGGTGATATCTCATTGTGGTTTTTATTTGTATTTCTCTGATAATTAGTGATGTTGATCATCTTTTCATATGTCTATTGGCCATCTGTATGTCCTCTTTGCAGAAATGTCTATTCAGGTCCTCTGCCCATTCTTTTATTTTCTTTTTAAAAAGATTTTTTATTAAAATTTAGCCAACATACAATATTATATTAGTTTCAGGTGGGTACTAGGCTAGTCAGGGGTATCACGTCCTAAACCACTATGCTTTGCCCATTTTTCTATTGGATAGTTTGATTTTTGTTTTTGAGTTGTATGAGTTCCTTATATATTTTGGATATTAGCCCCTTATTGGAGGCGTTGTTTGCAAATAGCGTTTTCCATTCAGTTGGCTACCTCTTTATTTTGTCGATGGTTTCTTTTGCTGTTCAGAAGCTTTTTAGTTTGATAGAGTCCCATAATTTATTTTAGCTTTTACTTCCTTTGCCTTTGAGATCAAATTCATAAAATCCTCTTTGAACCCAAGGTCCGTAAGTTTAGTGCCTATGTTTTCTTTTATGCAGTTTATTGTTTCAGGTCTTATGTTGAGGTCTTTGATCCATTTTGAGTTAATTGTGGTACAGTGACAGATAGCGGTCTAGTTTCATTCTTTTGCACGTGGCTTTCCAATTCTCCCAGCACCATTTATTGAAAAGGCTTTATTTTTCTTCATTGTATGTTTTCGGCTCCTTTGTCAAAAATTATCTGTCCATATCTATGTGGGTTTATTTCTGGATTTTCAATTCTATTCCACTGGGCTGTGTGTCTGTTTTTCTGCTAATACTGTAGTATTATTGTTGCTCTGTAGTACAAGCTGAATTCAGAGAGTGTGATACCAACAGCATTATTCTATTTTTTTAGGATTGCTTTGGCTATTCAGTGTCTTGTGGTTCCATACAAATCTGATGATTGTTTTGTTCTATTTCTTTAAAAGATGCCATTGGGATTTCGATGGGGATTTCATTAACAGGCTCTTTGATGTCAAAAGACTTATTCTTTAATCCTATTTTTTCATCCTAGTGCTGCAAATTACTAGCTTTATGGCATTAGGCAAATTATTTCTCTCAGGCTCCAAATTTGTATCTGTAAAATGGGGTTAATAATAGATATAATGATAGATGTTGAGAATTCAGTGAGACAGTCCATGTAAAATGACAAGCTTAATGTCTTGAACATTTATTGATTCATTTAGGAGATGTGAGGTGGATACCAACTCAGTGCTAGGAACTGTGTTACATGTGTCGACCAAAGAACATCCAGTCTGAGAAATAGTCTTGTAAGAGTTTATATGAGCCAAACTGACAACAGTTACCAAGAAGCAAAATCTCAATGGATTGAGAAAATGCCCCGAGGAATGGTAGTTTTACAGCTTATATTATACATTAGAATCAAAGGAGACATAAGAGGGGATTACGTGAAATTCATTGATGGGAATCGGGAGAAAGAAAAGTGAGATCTCTGAGATTGGATAAAAAGTAAAATAGAGACACATACTTCTCTTACATTGGTGTATACAAGATAGTTAACATTTACAGCACATAGAGGTGGTATTCAGGGAACAAGTTAATAATGAGAGGTCCTATGGTCTCATGCTCTGGTGGGAGGTTTTACCCTGTAGGGTCTGGAAAAGAAGATTATTGTGATATTCCAAATGTATGTTATCTTAGATGCAAAAGACGAAAAACAGGCTTATGTAAGGTAAAGATTGACCTTTGTCAAGGAAGCTACAGGCCAAGGATGTGACTATCCGCCATGACCCACTTTTAGTTAGGAATTTTTATGTTCAATAATTTTTATGTGGTTATTTTCAGTCCCTGAGTTTGTAAGGCCCACCATGCAAGTTTCCTCTGAGCTTGTCAGATTTAGTATGTGGTCCATTTTTCATCCAGTTTCCCCTTTTGGTTATAAATCAATCAGAAAGATACAATGATGACCAACCTTTTGGTTAGTGTGGTCCCATGGTGCTAGGAAGGCTCATTCTTAGTAAGTCTTAGTGTTAGCATTTGTCTTGCTGAACGGTGGACCACTGGGGATTGGGCAAGACCATAACCTTAGATGGCAGTTAAGGCCAAATTTTTGGAAAGGTGAGCAAAGGGAGACTGTCAGATCCTATATGTCTTCATTAGCAGTATTCTGGGGGGCGGCCGGTTAGCTCAGTTGGTTAGAGCACGCACGTGCTCTTAACAAAGTTGCCTGTTTGATTCCCACGTGGGCCAGTGAGCTGCCACTGAGCTGCCAATGGGTGGCTGGATGGCTCAGTTGGTTAGAGCGGATCCTCTTAATAGCAAGGTTACTGGTTAGACTCCCACATGGGATGTTGGGCTGCGCCCCCTGCAACTAGATTGAAAATGGTGACGGGACTTGAAGATGAGTTGTGCCCTCCACAACAAGATTGAAAGACAACCACTTGACTTGGAGCTGATGGGTTTTTTATAGGACTATAAAAAACACAAAAATACAAATCTATTAAAAATATGTGTATATATATATATATATATACATATATATGTATGTATGCACACACACACACACATATATATTCTGGATTATTTCTAATCTTTAAGCTATCATGATCAGAGTTTTTTTGCTTTTTTTTTTACATTTTGTTTTTCTGCATCTAGTATAACATTTATATACTAGGAATAAGAACAACAGTATTAAACCACTAGCACTGATTGGGAGCAGAAAATGTCCAATACTAAACAAATATGAGTCTGAGGGGAACAAACGTCACAATCAGCCAAAGAACCCTTTACATGTATCATCATATTTTTTTTAATTAAGCTAATATTATGTTTTCCTCCCTCATCTACTACCATTTGTACCTTAGGATAAGTTTGGCCAGATGAATGAGGACTCTACTATACTAGTTCATGATCTAGAAGCTCTACTTTTTCTTCTGGCCAATTAGTTTCCATAGAAATTACTTCCCAGGGAAGATTAAATTCAATTTCCCAATACATTGGATTTTCAGTATCAATATTATCATAGGTTTCATTAACCTGAGGTAAAGTTATTTTGCCTATATTTTCAGTATTACACCACATTCCCATAGCATTTAATGTAACCTTGGTGTCATTACAATAAAAACCACTTAGTATAACAGAAGAATTTTCTACCCCAACAAAAACATCCCTTTCCATTATTTTTTAATACGGTCCATCTACTTCCCATTGGAAGTATTCTAGTCTGATTAAGGATGGTTCTTATAACAGCCAGTTGAACTACTGAAAATCTTAGCTTAGGATTTAACTGAGGTGTCTGAGTTTTTAAGATACAATGTCATAGGTCATATCTTCCATCTAAAATTTTCCAAAATGCAAGGGGACCGTAAGTGTCTGCCCTGGGCTTCTGCACTTATAGTGGACCATTGTTTTATAGCTACTTCAGATTCCATTTGCATTAAAATTGATAATAGGCCCTGTTGAGTTAGGGTAAGGCACGTTCTCATTGTTAAGTTTGTGCGTGAGTTTTTATATTGTTAGGTTTGTGCGTGAGTTTTTATAGTCTGTTGAGTCCCTTCTATACATTGAGCTAAGGTCTCATTGTCTTTCCATGTTGTTCCCATTCTGTTCCTTCTTCTTGAAATAACATTCCCTCTATATGACCTATTTTAGATAGAGTCTTTTTCTAATGAAGTGACATTCCTCATGAACTGCAATTTCAGCTTGTCCCTGAATACCAAGGCCAGGCCCTAATCCAGCCCCAAGTATTCCCCTCTTTTTTTTTTTTTTTTTTTTTTTAAGATTTTATTGGGGAAGGGGAACAGGACTTTATTGGGGAACAGTGTGTACTTCCCGGCCTTTTTTCCAAGTCAAATTGTTGTCCTTTCAATCTTAGTTGTAGAGGGTGCCATTCAGCTTCAAGTTGTTGTCCTTTCAGTCTTAGTTGTGGAAGGCGTAGCTCAGTTCCAGGTCCAGTTGCCGTTTTCTAGTTGCAGGGGGCACAGCCCACCATCCCTTGCGGGACTCAAGGAGTTGAACCGGTAACCTTGTGGTTGAGAGCCCTCTGGCCCATGTGGGAATCGAACCGGCAGCCTTCGGAGTTAGGAGCATGGAGCTCTAACCGCCTGAGCCATCAGGCCAGCCCAAGTATTCCCCTCTTATATAGGGCCAGTTTTGTCGGATCCACCAGGGTGTTGTTGCCATTGGGTGGTTATGGTCTGGGACCAATTGGGGTACACTGAATGGACCCCAAAATGTTGAGTTTCCCATGACATAGTTGGCTGCCACCGGCTGGCCACTGGCTGCTCACGCTGGCTACCAGCTGCTCATGGCAGCACACAGCAGCCCACAGCAGAGGGTGCAGCTCACTGGCACATGTGGGAATCGAACCAGTGATCTCAGCATTACTGCGCACCAACCACCTGAGCCACTGGGCTGGGCCCCCTCATAACATAGTTAAATGAGTAGAGGTAACCCCCAAATGAGCTAGAGTTTGAGTATTCCATTAAAGCTTCCCACAAGCATCAGGATGCAAGGAGGGTAGAGTAGTTACAGACATATCTATCCACCAAGCAATCACAATAATTTCTGAAATGGGGACACACTGATTTTATTTTCTCTTTTACGGGCTTCCAGCCCCAAGAGCATGGCTGGTGAGTCTGAGGACAAGATATACTATGACAGATTGGGCAGGCTGCTTCAAGCCTTTTCACATCATACCAAGGTACTTTTCTTAATTTTTTTATTCTCCATTCATATAGCTATACATTGCTCATCTAAATTAGATCCATATATAGTTCTACCAAGGGAACTATCAGGGAGATGTTCTTGAAGGTATTTTCCCAGGATGGGTCCTTTATAATAGATATATCTACATTAAAAAGTGCAAGAGGTTATATTAATAGTAGGAGAGAACAGATGCGTGGATAACAAGGCATTGGCTTCATTATCATAACTGATAATCAGAATATCATTGTCTAGTAGATAGGACAGATTAGCAGTTACCCAAGTTAAATTTTTCATATCCAGTAAGGGAGGAGGTTTGGGGAGATAGACACTGTTTCCATTAGGAAATCATAAGAAGGATAACAACAATGTGATAATCATTTTATATATCTTCATCAATCATTAACAATTAGGTGACATATGTGTAAGAGTAAGGTTTGAGAGAAGTTCGAAGAACAAATTTAACTATTATTATTAGCAGGTGAAAAAGAAAAAAAAATGACTAAACAAGTGTCCCTGAGTCCAGCATCAATTTGTGGGCATACAGACCTTGTCAATGTCTTGGGATAGCTGTCTGCCTTCAATGTTGGGGGCTTCTCATCCTTGAAGAGTCTTTGATGTCTGCTTTAGGTGGAGGTGAGTGTCAGCAACACGAGATGTCCATTCGCTGTTAGGCGCCTTTTTAAAAATGAGAAATGTGAATCCATAAGTTAACGCCTTTAAGTCTGGCCGCACATGGATTAGTTTAGTAATACTGTCAGCAACACGAGATGTCCATTCGCTGTTAGGCGCCTTTTTAAAAATGAGAAATGTGAATCCATAAGTTAACGCCTTTAAGTCTGGCCGCACATGGATTAGTTTAGTAATACCTCTTTAAGTTTACTTCCAACGAGGTTGGAGAGAATTTTTTATTTTATGTCTTTTTACCCCCTTCTTGCGCCCCCCCCACTCTTGTTCAAAACATTGTTTCTCAGTCTAGTTGTGTAGGACACAGCTCCTTGGCCCATGCTGGTATTATGAGCCTTGGGCTCCCCCCTCCCCCTAGCTGAGGCAGTCGGTTGACCACTGACAGCAGCTCTCGCCGGCTGTCGGCTGCTCACGATGGCTGCCGGCCACTCCCATTGGCTGCTCATGGCAGCACATGGTAGCCCATGGCAGCACTCAGCAGCCCACCGCAGCACTCAGCAGCTCATGCCAACCTAAGGCTGCTCACGGCAGCTCAGCTCCAGGGAGAGCTGTTGTTCACAATCTTAGCTGTAGAGGGCATAGCTCACTGGCCCATGTGGGAATTGAACTAGTGACCTCGGCCGCTGGGAGCATGGAGCTCCAACCACCTGAGCCACCGGGTGAGCCCCACTTTTATGTCATTTTTAATAGACCAAATCTCCTGGTTGTAAGCTATGGCCTTTGAAGTCTTCGTCTCCTAGGACTACACTGTGAAATGAATCAGTTACTAATTTATAAATCCCTTTAAGCTGGTTAATAAGCCCTTGATAATAATGTATAAAGTCTCTTTTTTAGTAAGATTGGTTCGTTTATATGCCCCTTCATCCAGATGCGTAGAGTGACCAATGACTATTTCATAAGGAGAAAGGCTATGTTTACCAAAAGGAGTAGATGTCTGGTTGAGGAGTACTATAGGGAATGCCTTTGGCTAGGGGAGATTAAAAGCTTCTGAAATTTTGGCTAGTTGAATGTTTTGTTTTTTTTAAAGATTATTTTCAATCTTAGTTGTGGAGGGCGCAGCTCAGCTCCAGGTCCAGTTGCTGGTTCCTACTTGCAGGGGGCACAGCCCACCATCCCTTGGATGGAATCGAGGAATCGAACTGGCAACCTTGTAGTTGAGAGCCCCCGCTCCAACTGAGCCATCTGGGAGCTCAGCGGCAGCTTAGCGCAAGGTGCTATGTTCAGTCTTAGTTGCAGGGGGCGGAGCCCACCATCCCTTGCGGGACTCGAGGAGCTGAAACAGCAACCTTGTGGTTGAGAGCCCACTGGCCCATGTGGGAATAGAACCGGCAGCCTTTGGAGTTAGGAGCACGGAGCTCCAACCACCTGGGCCACTGGGCCTGCCCCGGCTAGTTGAATTTTGATTGTACCATTGGTACATTCCACCAGTCCATAGGACTGGGGGTGATAAGCACAATGAAAATGCTGTAGAATTGGCCAAATGTTACAGATGGATTGCATTGTTTGGCCCAGTGAAATGAGTCCGTTGGTCACTATGTAACTCAGCAGGAATTACCCAATAGGGAATTATTTTCCAGTAACAATTTACCTATAGTTAAGGCTGTTGCTCTCCTGCAGGGGAATGCCTCAACCCAGTGAGAAAACATACAAATTATAACTAGTGTATATTTGTATCCCTGAGATGGTGGCATTTGGATAACATCCAATGGCCATACCTTAAATCGACGTAAAGGAAGTGGGAAATGTCTTTGGGAATCTGTGGAGTGGTTTTCCTGGGTTATATTTTGAACAGATAGAACATCTGCTATACACTTTATGAGCTATAGTGGAAGAAGGTTTCCAATAATATTGTTTACTCCATGAAATCATCTTTTCAAGATCCCAATGTGTTAGCTCATGTACATGTTGAAGTATTGGCAGTTGAGCCCCTATAGGTAAGATTGGTTTCTAACTGGGTCCAAACCATATCTGTTTGCCTGGGTCTAAGATCTCACCTTTTGTTGCCATATCCTCTTTTCTTCTTCTGTAGGTGTCTGTTGGAACTGTAAAAGAGAGACCTTTATTGATTTAATAGGGATCAAGGAGCATTCTCAAATCTGGATAATTTGGCTGTTTAATGCTGCCTCTTTAACTATACCGTCAGCTAAATGATTTCCTTTTACTTCCATGGTGGCAGCTTTAGAATGTCCTGGAATTTTAATAATTGCCAATTGTCCCTGTTGCTGTATGGCATCTAATAATTCTGCAACCTGTTTTCCATTCTTTATGGGCTGCCCTGAGGAAATTAAAAAGCCTCGCTGCTTCCATAAGATTCCAAAGTTGTGTACTACCCCAAAGGCATCGTGACTATCAGTGTAACTACTGGCTACTTGATCTTTGGC
This sequence comes from Rhinolophus hipposideros, assembly GCF_964194185.1. Taxonomy (NCBI): domain Eukaryota; kingdom Metazoa; phylum Chordata; class Mammalia; order Chiroptera; family Rhinolophidae; genus Rhinolophus; species Rhinolophus hipposideros. Next base: position 25,975,875 of record NC_138065.1, read on the forward strand.
CAATTGACAAGCTCGAGTTAGGACAATTAATTCGTCTTACAGGGTAGATCTTATTCTGGTAAATAAGAACTTTCGATTATATCCATCATCATGAAAGTTATTGCATATCCAGCTAGGTAATGTCCCTGTTCATCTTTCAGATGAGAGCCATCTATAAACCAAATTAAGTCAGCATTTTTAATTGGAGTTTTCTATAAATCACTCCTAGGAACAAGAAGGTAGTCAGTAAGAAAAACACAATCATGGGTGTCTCTACCCTGTAAAGAGGGTAATAAAGTTGCTGGGTTAAGATTCTTGCATTGAATTAAAGTAATATTAGGTGCAAAAAGCAGGAGTACTTCATAAGAAGCCAGCTGACTGACAAAGAAATGTTGAGTGTGATGAGAGTTCAGTCAAGATTCAACAGCATAAGGAACATAAATAATTAAAGGGAAGCCCATAACTATCTCTACTATTTGTTTGCATAACATGGCTGTAGCTAAGATGGCCCTCATACAGGGAGGTAGCCCTTTGGCTACTGAGTCTAACTGCTGGCTATAATATCCTATAGGTGATCTTCATGTTTCTGAATTAGAACTCCTAAAGCATTTTCTTTATTTTCATACGTGAAAAGGATGAAAGGAAGTTTATAATTAGCATATCCCAGACTGGGACCTTTAGATAGTTCTTCCTTTAGGAATTATACAGTTTGTTTTTCTTCTGAGTTCTATTGAATTGGATCAGGTTGATCTGACTTTAATAAGACATATAAAGGCTGGGCCATTAATGAAAAATTTAGAACCTCACTATGACAGTATCCAGTCAGACCCAGGAATTCTCTAAGCTGTTGTCTTGGTTTTGGAAGAGGAAAGGATAGGATTCCTCTGAGTCTTTCAGGGTTAATCAGTAGCTCATCTTTAGATATGAAATGACCAAGGTATTTTACTTGGGGCAAACAAAATTGAAGTTTGTCCTTTCGACCATATGTCCTTTTATAGCTAGCTCTTTCAATAGGTAAATTTGTCTTTTTGGGAGTCTAGTATTGTCCCAGAGCATAAAAGTAAATCATTCACACTGGATTAGAGTGGAATCTCTGGAAAAATCAATGTCATTTAAATCAGCCTTTAGTATCTGAGAGAAATAGTTGGGACTCTCTGTATATCCTTGGAGCATTACAGTCCAAGTAAATTGGAGATCTTCCCACGTGAAAGCAAAGAGATATTGACTGTCTTTTTGTACAGGAATGCTGGAAAAGGCACTACATAAATGTATTACTGAAAAATATTGGCAGTCCACAGGAATGGCTGATAATAGGGTATGTGGATTTGGAACCACAGGATGTCTGGGAACAAATATCTTATTTATTGCTCTGAGATCCTGTACAAGTCTTCATTCTTTTTTATTGGGTTTCTTTACTTGAAGGATAGGAGAATTAGAAGAGATCGTACATGGATTTATAAGTGCCCCCTACTCCCCAGTCTGCCTTTTAAGTAATCTTGTATAATGGGTGTGGGGATAGAGTCACAAAAAGCAGTTTCCAGGCTCTCAGCCTCGCGTGGGAAGGTACTGACTCGGATAGTGAATGGCCATCGACTGTGATTGGTTTGCCATCAGCTGTAATCGGTTAGCCAATTGCCTACTGATGTAACTGGGGGGCTGAATTGATTGGTTGGTTGGTTGGCAGGCAGAGAAGTGAATGGCGGAATGCAGATCGTGTGGCTACTACTGCGTGTGTCTACCTGGCCGGCAGAGAGAATATAGAGGTATGACTCCCCAATCGATGGCTCCGTGGGTGTTCCTTTTTAGCCTAGCCATATCCTGCGTTCTTATGTGGGGAGCGGGACCAGAGGCCCCCGCAGGCTGCCCCGGACAACAATGGGCTTAATTCGAGCCAGTGTATCAGGTCTTAAAGGATATTGGCAAATATTAGAGGCAAAGTATTGTCAATAGTTATTTTAATAGGAGTGGCTGACTTAGTCTTGCCAATATCTGTAGCAGAAAGGGCCCAAAGTTGCATTGGAACACCTTCAGCCTCAAGATTAGTTAGCCCTTATGGAATTAATTACTTTAAAATCATATTCCCAATTGGCTCAGTACCTGATTCATTTAGTTCTAAATACATTTCTCTCTTTTGGAAAAAGAATATGTGGGCATCATGAGTTGCAAGAAAATCTCTCCCTATCAGGAGAATTGGGGCAAATTTGACTAGTAAACATATACTAGTTCTGACAAGTAAGTTTGCAAACTCATCCTAGAAAAAGTGCTACACAATAGAAAAAAATTAATGTGACAAAGAGCTGTTTCTTTGAAAAGATTAACAAAATTGACAAACCCTTGGCTAGACTCACTAAGATAAAAAGAGAGAATACACTAATTAACAAAATCAGAAATGAAAAAGAGGAAGTTATCACGGATATCACAGAAATACAAAAGATCATCCAAGAATACTATGAAGGACTATATGCCACCAAATTCAATAACCTAGAAGAAATGGACAAGTTCTTAGAAACATATAGCCTTCCAAGGCTGAACCATGAAGAACTGGAAAATCTAAACAGAACGATCACCAGTAACCAAATTGAATCAGTCATCCAAACATTCCCAAAAGCAAAAGTCAGGACCAGATGGCTTCACTAGGGAATTCTACCAAACCTTCAAAGAGGATCTAATACCAATCCTGCTCAAACTCTTCCAAAAAATTGAAGAAGAAACAGTACTCCCTAACTCATTTTATGAGGCCAACATTACCCTGATACCAAAACCTGGTAAGGACAACACAAAAAAAGAAAACTACAGAACAATATCTCTGATGAATACAGATGCAAAAATCCTAAACAAAATTCTAGGAAATCGAATACAACAATGCATTAAAAAGATTATTCATCACGACCAAGTGGGGTTCATCCCCGGGGTACAAGGATGGTTCAACATCCGCAAATCCATCAATGTGATACATCATATAAACAAAATAAAGGACAAAAATCATATGATTATATCAATTGATGCAGAAAAAGCATTTGACAAGATACAACATCCATTTATCATTAAAACACTTAATAAAACAGGTATAGAAGGAAAATACCTCAACGTAATAAAGGCCATATATGACAAGTCCTCAGCTAATCTCATAATTAACGATGAAAAACTGAAGCCCTTTGCTCTATGTTCAGGAACACGACAGGGCTGTCCCCTATCACCTCTGCTTTTCAACATAGTGTTGGAAGTCCTTGCCAGAGCAATCAGGCAAGAGAAAGAAATAAAAGGCATCCAAATTGGGAATGAAGAAGTTAAATTGTCACTCTTTGCAGATGACATGACGCTATATATAGAAAACCCTAAAGACTCCACCAAAAAGCTATTAGAAACAATCAACGAATACAGTAAAGTTGCTGGCTACAAAATCAATGTACAAAAGTCCATTGCATTCCTATATACTAACAATGAAGTCTCAGAAAAAGAAATAGAAAAAAACAATTTCTTTTGCAATTGCAGCAAAAAGAACAAAATACCTAGGAATAAACTTAACCAAGGATGTGAAGGACCTATATGCTGAAAACTATAAGACATTTTTGAAAGAAATTGAAGAAGACAAAAAGAAATGGAAAGACATTCCATGCTCATGGATTGGAAGAATCAACAGAGTTAAAATGGCCATATTACCCAAAGCAATATACAGATATAATGCAATCCCCATCAAAATCCCAATGGCATTTTTTAAAGAAATAGAACAAAAATCATCAGATTTGTTTGGAACCACAAAAGACCTCGAATAGCCCAAGCAATCTTAAGGATAAAGAACAATACTGGAGATATCACACTCCCTGACTTTAGCTTGTACTACAGGGCTACAGTAATCAAAACAGCTTGGTATTGGCAGAAAAACAGACACATACACCAATGGAATAGAATTGAGAACTCAGAAATAAAATCACATAAACATGGACAGATAATTTTTGACAAAGAAGCTAAAAACATACAATGGAGGAAAGACAGCCTCTTCAATAAATGGTGCTGGGAAAATTGGATAGCCATGTGCAAAAGAATGAAACTGGACTGTTATCTGTCACCATGTACCAAAATTAATTCAAAATGGATCAAAGACTTAAGCATAAGACCTGACACAATAAACTGCATAGAAGAAAACATAGGTACTAAACTTATGGACCTTGGGTTCAAAGAGCATTTTATGAATTTGACTCCAAAGGCAAGGGAAGTAAAAGCTAAAATAAATGAATGGGACTATATGAATATTAAAAGCTTCTGCACAGCAAAAGAAACCATTGAGAAAATAAAGAGGCAACCAACTGAATGGGAGAAGATTTTTGCAAACAGTGCCTCCGATAAGGGGCTAATATCCAAAATATACAAGGAACTCATGAAACTCAACAACAAAAACACCAACAACCCAATTGAAAAATGGGCAGAGGACCTGAAGAGACATTTCTCCGAAGAGGACATACAAATGGCAAATAGACATATGAAAAAATGCCCAACATCACTAATCAGAGAAATGCAAATAAAAACCACAATGAGACATCACCTCACCCCAGTCAGAATGGCTATCATCAACAAGACAAATAATAACAAGTGTTGGAGAGGCTGTGGAGAAAAAGGAACCCTCATACACTGTTGGTGGGAATGCAGATTGGTGCAACCGTTATGGAAGGCAGTGTGGAGATTCCTCAAAAAATTACGAATAGAATTACCATATGACCCCGCCATCCTTCTCCTGGGTATCTACCCAAAAAATCTGAAAACATTTATCCATAAAGACACATGTGCTCCAATGTTCATTGCAGCTTTGTTTATGGTGGCCAAGACATGGAAACAACCAAAATGTCCTTCGATAGATGAATGGATAAAGAAGTTGTGGTATATATACACAATGGAATACTATTCGGCGGTAAGAAAAGATGATGTAGGAACATTTGTGACAACATGGATGGATCTTGAGAGTATAATGCTAAATGAAATAAGTCAGACAAAAAAAGCAGAGAACCACATGATTTCACTGATATGTGGTATATAAACCAAAAACAACAAAAGAACAAGACAAACAAATGAGAAACAAAAATTCATAGACACAGACAATAGTTTAGTGATTACTAGAGGGTAAGGGGGTGAGTAGTGTGAGATGAGGGTAAGAGGGATCAAATATGTGGTGATGGAAGGAGAACTGACTCTGGGTGTTGAACACAAAATGGGATTTATAGATGATGTAATACAGAATTGTACACCTGAAATCTATGTAATTTTACTAACAATTGTTACCCCAATAAACTAAAAAAAAGAAGAAAAAAAAGTGCTGCATACCTCATTGCTGAATATCACTATCATCACCTTCGAAGCACTCCCCTTGGGAAGCTATGCACTGTTGCCAGCGCTTAGTCCACCATTCAAAGCAATTTTGGAACTCTTTTTCTGGAATAGCCATCAGAGCTGTAGTCGTATTACCCTTGATGTCCTGAATGTCATCAAAATGTCTCCCTTTCAATGTTTCCTTTATCTTCGGGTAAAGAAAGTAGTCAATGGGGACCAGATCAGGTGAGTAAGGAGGGTGTTCCAATACAGTTATTTGTTGACTGGCTACAAACTCCCTCCCAGACAGTGCTGTGTGATCTGCTGCATTGTCGTGATGCAAGAGCCATGAATTGTTGGCGAAAAGTTCACGCAGCCTTTTCAGCACTTCCAAATACTAAACTTGGTTAACTGTCCCAGTGGTACAAATTCATAATGAATAATCCCTCTGATATCAAAAAAGGTAGCAACATCGTTGTAACAAGTTCACAAACTTAATTATCAGATCTCCTATGTTGCCCTGTAACATTCCCTAGCTGAAAGGAAACAGGTGTCTGATTTAAAAACAGACATTGATTGATTAGATATCCCTACCATTTATACAGAAGCTTTACTCCGAGGGAGAGGGCAACTTAGTTCGGTGGGGTTAAGAACAGATAAAGTAACCCCAGTGTCTACAAGGGCCTTAGTAATTTCCCCTTTTATGGTAATTTCAATTTCTTCTAAAATATTAGTAAGGAGATGGGGAAATACCCATTGATAGTCCCCAGAGTAGCCCTATGCTTTCTTCTGTTCCTTTTCTAAATCCCATTTCAGTTTTCTACAATCCTTAAGGTGACCTGACTTTTTACAATAAAAACAGACTCTTCTTTCCCCTCTTCTGAGAGACCTTTGGGAGGTCTAGCTTAATTGCTAGAGCTGTAAGTTCACGATTTTGACAGCTTTGTCTTTTTCTGTCTTTGGAGTAGTTTTAGATAGTTTATCAGCAAGAATTGCCAGTTCATCAGTACATGTGGTTGACCAGTTTAATTTATGCTGTTTAATCAGTTACAAGCTCTTCATCTAGTACTTCCAAAAATGCTAAATTTAGTAAGGGATCATTTTGATGATCCTTAAAACTGTCTGGAGACAGACCTGAGTATTGTTTAAAGTTTTTTTGACACATTCAAAGAAATCAAGCACTGGTTCATCAGGCTTTCTTTTAAATTGTTGGTCCAGTTCTTTTTCCAAGGAAAACCCTCAGGTATGGCTTGGTCAAACTGACGGGCTAATTCCCCCTATTTTTCTCTCTCTGTTTTAAAAAATCTTCTACAGGAGTTTCCCAGAGAACCTTATTCAGCCATTCTGTTGCTTTGCTCTCATAAACCAGTAAGTATATTAATTGGAATCATAGGCCAGAATAGTCAGAATGATATGTTCTAACAATTAAACCAAATTCCTTTGCAAACCCATCAAGGTCCTGGAGAGGGTCTGGGGAATCTTTAGTAAATTCCTTTATTCTATTTTAGTCTAAGGAACGTATACTATTGCTGGTTCTCCTCTGCCTGAGACTGGCTTTTCCCTGAAGGGAGCTGCCAAAATTTATGCTTTATCTGATCTATCTTGGTCTGGATTTCTATTCAGTTTCCCCTAGGTCAGTATGGAGTGGTGGTAGAGGAGATATAGAGGAGGTAGAAGGAGGAGGAGAAAGGGAGGCGGTGGGCAAGTCTGGATAAGGCAGCTCAGAAAGCAAAGCATTTATTAGTTTTAGAAACCTTCTTTAGTGTAACATTTTCTTATTAACTTCCTGTAGAGAAAAAATAAAATTTACCTGTGCTCCGCCTAGAAGCTTCTAATTTCCAATCAAGACAAGCTTCCCATTCACTCAGTTTAATTTTAGAGCCAGCTTTTTTCAATTGAGCACACAGAAAAATCAATTCGGAGGTGTCAAAAGTTCCCCACTTTAGCCATCTCAAGCTGGTAACATTTTTAGTTAAATTTTCCCATTTCTATAGGTACTTGAAAGTTGAGGTTCCATATGAATTGTTCATATAGCCTGCAGAAGTATTAATGGGGTCTGGGGTTCTTGGGGTTTATCGACCTTAGAGGCACAATTTCCCATTTTAGTTTTAGTTATCTTTGGATATCTGCAGAGTCTGAACAAATTTCTAGGGATATTATGTGGTGGGTTGAAGTGTGCTACTTAAGGGTTGAGCTCCAAGGTGCTGTAACCTCCCGAGTTGCTTCAACCCTCTTACCTATCTAGGTTTCTCCGCCCCCCACGTCCCTTACCCTTCCGCTGTCTAATACAATCATGAGGACTCAGAGCACTAGGTAACCAGCCTTTAGGTGCGCATCCCCGGATGAGTCAATTATTTAATTACAGTTGTGTTGGAATTCCCTATGGGGCCCTGCTCATTTTGAGGAGTACCCTCAAACACCTCCCCATAGATTCTTAGTCACCTAAGAATACCTGAAATATGAGTTGTAGGGAGTATATGCCCCTTATCTTCAGAGCTGAACAAGTTCAGACTCTTATTTATCCAGCAAAATGTTTTTGTTCAGACTCGCAGTAAGTAGTTCCAATTGAAAAGCCAAAATTAAAACCAGCTTCCCATTTGAACTCTTATCCTTTAGTACCACCTCAAAAATTTTCTAAGAACAGCTCAAAAAAAGTGAGACCTTCTACCACAAGCAAAGGGATGGTCAGGGATTCCAAAAGATTCACCTAAGTTCACTGGATGCAAAGAGGAGAGCAGTAGGGCTCAAGGGGCCCCTGCTGGTACTTAGCACTGGGTCCAGGTCTGGGACAGTGGGGTGGTCTGGGATGAGCTTTGGAATCCTGCTGGCTATACCAAGTAAGTGGCGATGAAAGAACATCTAGTCTAAGAGAAAGCTTATAAGAGTTTATTTGAGCCAAACTGACAACAATTGCCGGGAAGCAAAATCTGAATGGATTGAGAAAATATTCCAAGGAATGCTAGTTTTACTGCTTATTTTATACATTAGAATCAAAGGAGACATAAGTGGGGGTTTACATGAAATTCATTGGTGGGAGGAGGGAGAAAGCAAAGTGGAGGAAATCTCTGAGACTGGATAAAAAGTAAAACAGAGAGACACATACTTCTTTTACATTGGTGGTCACAGGATAGTTAACCAGCACATGGAGGTGGTATTTGGGGAACAAGTTAACAATGACAGGTTCTATGGTCTCATGCCTTGCTGGGAGGTTGTACCCTGTGAGGTCTGAAAAAGATTCCTGTGACATTCCATAGGTATGTTATCTTAGATGCAAAAAGAAAATAGACAGGCTCGCTTAAGGTAAAGATTGACCTTTGTCAAGGAAGCTACAGGCCAAGGATGTGACTACCCACCATGACTGGTTTTTGATAGGAATTTTTATGTCCAGACTATCCTATGTGGTTACTTTCAGTCTCTGAGTTTGTGAGGCCCACCATGCATGTTTCCCCTGAGCTTGTCAGGTTCGTATGTGACCCCTCTCTCTTTTTTTTTTGGCCACACATGCTAGATATACAAAAGTGAGCAAGATGGACATGGATCCTGCCTTTTTGAAAACAAGCAATGTCTACAAGGCCTGATAAGTGCCATATATAGGAAGCATTATGTAAAAGGCAGCTATAAAAAAGTAGCAGAGAAGGAGGTAAATCCACCTCTGCCTACCTCCAAAGGCAGTGAGGTAATGTCCAATGCTACTGCTTTAGGGATTAATGTGAAATCTTGCGTAGGAGGGAATGGCCCTCTGCATGGAGGAGGGAACGGCTGCACTTAGAAGTCCATGCCAGAAGAACTTCCATCTTTTCTAGATACCCATTTTAATGAGAAGTGAACAAACTAGACTTCCCTAAAGAAGGACTGGTAAAGCTTCTAGAAATCATAATGTTTATTTATTCATTCATTATTTTTAAAGTACGAGGCACTTTTTCTAAGTGCTGAGGATATAGCAATGAACAAATTAGGGGGAAATATTCTTTTTTTAAAAAATTTTTATTGGGGAATATTGGGGAACACTGTGTTTTTCCAGGACCCATCAGCTCCCAGTCAAGTCGTTGTTTTCAATCTAGTTGTGGAGGGCACAGCTCATTGGCCCATGTGGGAATCAAATCGGTAACCTTGGTGTTATGAGCACTGTGCTCTAACCAACTGAGCCAACCGGCTGCCCCAGAAAAATATTCTTACACACATGGACCTTATAAGGGTCATGAAGCAGAGACAATTAATTAATTAATTAATTAATCAATAAGTAAAACACATGGTAAGTTGGATATTGATGTGTGCTATGGGGAATAATAAAGCAACAGAAAGGGAATCCAGAATGTGGTAGAGCAGTGGTGCAATTTGAAGTAGTGTGATCAGGGAAGAGCTTAGAAGGTGATAGCTAAGGAAAAAAAAATCTAAAGGAAGCAGACATATTGGTGGGCAGCCGGGGTCAGAGGCGGGGGGCTTTCTAGGCAGCAGGAACAGCAAATACAAAGGTCCTAAAGTTGTGGTATGCCTGGTGTGTTTGAGGAAAAGTCTAATATGAATGTACTGAAGTGAGCTAGGTTTACCCACTTCACTACAGGTTTAAGGGCATAGCCTTCAACAAGACAGCTCTCACTTCAGATGCCAGCTGCATGTTTGGGAGTCCCTAGGCCATACACACTTCTGATCAACTGACTACAGATTCAAGGGTCCTCATGGCCCCCTCAGGTTCAATAACTTGATAGAACAACTCACAGAATTAGGAAAGTGCCACACTTATATTTTTATATTATAAAGGAAAAAATTAGGACCAACCAAATGAAAAAATGCATAAGATGAGGTCTGAGAATATACCAGGTATGGAACTTCCATGGTTTCTACCTGTGGAACCAAGCCTTCACCTTCACAGTACATCAAATTATTCACCAACAAGATCCCCTGAGTCTCAGTGTCCAGAGTTTTTATTGGTGTTTCATTACTGAATCACTGGCCTTGTGATTGAACTCACTTTCAGCTCCCTTCCTTTCCCTCTTGGTCAGTAGGTCAGGCTGATATCTGTGGCGCAAAGCCCAAACCCTCTAACCTCACGGTTGGTCTTTCCAGCAGGACCAGCTCCCATCTAGAGTCCTTTCATTAGCATAAACCCAGGTGTGGTCCAAGGGACCACCATGAATAACACACTCCTATAATTTGGCAAATTCTAAGGGTTTAGAACCTCTGTCCCAAGAGCCCAGGATAAAGACCAGACAAGTGATTATAGGACAAGGACCTAAAAGAATCACAAAGACTTGGGTTTTTACTTTGAATGAAATCAGAAGTTGGAAGGTTTTCAGCAGAAGTGACATGATATAATTTCTGTTTTTAACAGAGTCTCGCTGTTATGTTAAGAACAAACTGTGTGAAGAAAGGCTGGAAGCAGGGAGACCTACTAGGCAGCTACTACAGTAGTCAATTGTACTAGCAGAGGCCATGTGAAGTGGTTGTCGATGTAAGAAACATCCAAACCTATAGAGAATTTTAATAACAATTTATTTGAGTCAAAATTGATGACATGTGCTGGGGAACAAGATCTCAAATGCTCCGAATAATAACAGTTTGCAGTTTCTTTTATGCATTTGGAATTAAGGAGGGAAAGTAAAGAAGATTACTTGAAGGTAGGAGAAAGCAAGACAGGGATTAGATTATAGGACAGTTAAGATTATGTGCTCTGAGAGTGGTCACACCCTGAAGGGGTATTCTGGCACTACAAAGGTGTGTTAATTTTTTTTTTTTTTTGTATTAACCCAGATGCACAATAACAATAGATGGGGCTTACTTAAAATCCTTTCACTAAAGAAGTTATAGGCCTGGGGCATGACTCCCCATCATAACCTGCTCAGTTAGGAATTTATGATTTATTACAGCACCTTTTTTTTGGCCACATGTCCATCTCTGGAATTATTTGGAAATGAGAACTAGTAGGATTTACTGCTGGATAGATGTAGGGTGAGAGAGGAAGATGACTTTGAAGTTTTGTCTTTAGGACCTGAAGGAATGAGGTTGTCATTTCCTGAGAGGATCATGTTTTGGAATGGAAGATCAGGAGCTCAGTTTTGGACATCTTAGTATGAGATGCCAATAGGACACCCAAGTAGAGATGTTAAATGAGCAGTCTGACAGATGTGACTGGAGCGTGAGGGAGAGACCTACAGTGGACAGATCTGCTAGAACATCAGTATAGAGATGGTATTTAAAACCATATAACTAGATGAATTCACTGAAGGCATGAATGGAGAGAGAGAAGTGAGCTAAGGACAGGACCCTGGGACCTTGGATCAATCCAACAAGAAGACAAGGAAGAACTAGCAAAGTAGACTGTGAATAGAGCAGGGAGGTGGGAGTACCAGGGGAGCATGGGATCCTGCAAGTCCAGGGAGGCAATGATCAACTGTCACAAATGCTGTTGATCCATCAAGCAAGATAAGGACTAAGATGAGGATTAATGTTGGATTTGGCAATTTGGAGGTACTGGTGACTTTGACCAGAAAACTTCTGGTGTGAGTTCATGAGAGAATGGTAGAATTATTATACAAACTACTCTTAAGTAGTCTCGCACTAAAGGAAAGCAGAGAAATGGGGCAGTAGCTGGATATGGGATAAAGAGTTTATTTTAAAAAGCAGAAGATACAGCCCATTTATATGTAGATGTTGGTGGAGAGGAAACAGTAGTTTAAGAAACTAGAGATGTTTGGTCATGAAAAGAGGAGATTCTGGGGGTCATGTCATAACTCTCATATGCTTAAAGTACTGACATGGAAGAGAATTAGATTCATTTATGTGAGTCCAGAGAGAAGAGCTAGGACCAACGGTTAGAAGCTACAAAGAGGAGGATTGTATCCACGTTAATTATTCAAAAGATTAATGCTATGTAACTTTACTAAAAATTGTCATCCCAATAAATTTTAATTAATTAATTAATTTATTTATTTTTCCCAATAAACTTGAATTTAAAAAAAATTTAAAAAAAATTAATGCTGAGTGCCTGACCAGCACTGGCCTAGGTACCAAGGATAAAGTCATGATAAACACTCAGCTCCTCTGGCTAGTGGAGGAGAGCTCCACGGGCAAACAATTGTTAATACCATGTGGAAAGAGCTGACAAGGACCTCTGTGTCTGACTAGGGAGGGGAATGGGATTCCGGGCAAGGTCAGGCTGGGCAGGGGAGCCAGATATGTCCACTGAGGGTATTCCACCTTCTGATAACTGAGAAGCTATTTGGCCTAAATAAATGAGGCTTAAAAGGTACTTGAACCTTAGTTATCAGGTACATTTTCTGGATGACTAGGTCATGTAGATACAGCCTTAATAAACATGATCGCTGATAGATTGGTGGTGCTTTATCATTTACACAGCACATTAAATCCTCACAATAGCCCTGCCAACATCATTCTGTTATCCCTGTTTTATAGTTGGGTTAACTGAGGCTCAGAGCAGTGAGTCTTGCCTAAGGTCACATAATTATTATAAAGATGGAGCTGGGTCAGAATTAAGTTCATGAGTCCCAGTCCTATGTACACAACCTTCCCAGAGCCGCCAAGCACTCAGTCACACTGATTATAACCTGCTCTGACCCATGCACAAAAGTGCTTTGGGGCCAGGGTTTGGATCTCTTGTGAAATGTTTCATAGTCTGTGCCCCTCCTCTGATTTATTGGAGCTTTCCTCAGTCTGGTTCCCACACTTTAATCTGCTCTGATTAAGCCAGGCAGTTTTTCCTGTCCTCAGCCTGCGACTTTCTCTCCTGTTCCTTCCCTCTGGCCCCAACCCCCTCCTTTTTCTTGACACATCCTCTTACTTCCGATCTCTGGAACCCAAGAGTGACTTAAAACTGGGATTCCTTGGACTTTGTGGACCAGCAGTCCTTGGGTTCTTGTGATGTTGATGAGACTATTGAGTCCAAAAAATTAAAGAGGGGGAATGTATCCAAAAACTATAAATAAGAAAGGTGGAAGGAAGAATAGGGTAATGATAATAAAAACTTAACCTCTGGCTTACTATCTATCTATCTATGATGAAATACTAATATTAGCTCCATTTTACAAATGAGGAAACACTGCTTTACAATGAAGTAAAGCACATCACCCCAGGTTGAGGAGTAGAGTTGGCCACTGTATTGACATGTTTAGCTGCTATGCTCTCCTGCCTCCCTTAAGAGGAAAAAGGAGGAGAGAAAAACAAAGACTAGGAAAAGTTTTTCATTTAGCATAATTATTTTGAGCCTCTGATGTGCTGAAGCTATGGGGGAAGAAATAGATCTAGTTCCTTCCCTCATTGAACTCAGATACAGAATCACAGAACATCAAAGCGGGAAGAGATCTCAGATATGTGGTCCAAATTGGGACACAGAGAGGTGAAGTGAGAACCTAAGAAAGGAAAAGGTAACATAAACTATGCACACAGAAAAATAACATAAAACATGCAAGTCAGCAATTCAGTGCAGGCCCTTAACAACTACAGCTGAACATCTATAGGGTCTGACAATTAAGTTCACGAACTCATCCTAGAAAAAGTGCTCCATACCTCATTGTTGAATATCACTATGGTCACCTTCCAGGAACTCCCCTTGGGAAGCTATGCACTCATGCCAATACCTAGTCTACCCTTCAAAACAATTTCGGAACTCTTTTTCTGGAATGGCCATCAGAGCTGTCACCGTATTACCCTTGATGTCCTGAATGTCATCAAAATGTCTTCCTTTGAATATTTCCTTTATCTGTGGGCAAAGAAAGAAGTCTTTGGGGACCAGATCAGGTGAGTAGGGAGGGTGTTCCAATACAGTTATTTGGTTACTGGCTAAAAACTCCCTCCCAGACGTTGCTGTGTGAGCTGCTGCATTGTCTTGATGCAAGAGCCATGAATTGGGGGCGAAAAGTTCAGGTTGTTTTTGTCTAACTTTTTCATGCAGCCTTTTCAGCACTTCCAAATAGCAAACTTGGTTAACAGTTTGTCCAATTGGTACAAATTCATAATGAATAATCCCTCTGATATCAAAAAAAGTTAGCAACATCATTTTGACTCTTGGTTTGGACTGACGGAACTTTTTTGGTGGTGGAGAATTGGCTGACTTCCATTGTGCACTTTGACGCTTTTTTCCAGGGGTGGTACTGATACACCCATATTTCATTACCAGTGATAACACGGCCCAAAACATCATCTTGCCTCTCCAAAAGGTCTTGGCAAACTTCGACTCTCCTTTGCTTTTGTTCATCGGTGAGCTTTTTCAGGACCATATTTGCACACACCTTTCTCATGCCAAGATTTTCTGTTAAGATTTTCCTAACTGTTTCTCTATTGATTTTTACTTGGTCTGCTATGCTTCTCACAGTCAGCCAATGATTTTGACACACAATTCAACAAAGTTTTGCAATGTTTTTGTCAGTTCTGCTCGTTACTGGCTGTGCTGACCTCTCATCATCAGTGACACATTCTCTTCCCTCAGAAAAATGTTTAATCCATTTTTACACTGCTGTTTTCTTCATGGCATTATCTCCATAAACTTGGACTAATATGTCCCTGATTTTACTTCCACTCTTGCCAAGTTGAACTAGAAATTTAATGTTTGTTCATTGCTCTAATTCAAGCTCAGACATTGTCATGACGGCACACAAAAACATGCAACAACAATAGTGAATGCCACTCAGCAAGACACCACCACACATCGACACTAACACAGCTGTGAGACACTGATATACCAAGGTTATGAAACCTTACCGAGCTGAAAGTGCTTACCAATGTAAGCACATGGTGGCAAGTTCGCGAATTTAATTGGCAAACCTCATATTACAGTAAAAAAACGTGTGCTGGGTGTTGCCACAGGTGGGAAGCAAAGTCCTTTCCCCCACAGCTGGAAGAGGAATTGCAAGGATAGGGAATAGTATGACATTGACCAAGAGAGTACAAAGCATTTAATATCTTTGAGTAAAATGGGCAGTCTAATTTCATCGGAGTAGAGCTTACTTTTAAGAGAAAAGTGAAAAGTAAGGTAGAGATGCTAAGGGGTGTAGTACAGACTGAGCTTCGGGATATCAAGAGAAGCAGTCAGGTGGGGCTTAATCAGGAAAGGCTTCCTAGAAGAGGGGGCCTTTGGATTGTGTTGGAGAAGAAGAAAAACTTGGATCAGGAAGTGAAGAGGCAGAATGAATAAAATGTTTGTAGGACAAGGCAGTGTGGGAGGTGGAAAAGGAGGAAAAAGTCAACTTTGGGGTTCCGTTAGTACAACAAATGTTAGTTGAGAGTCTAGGAGCCAGACATCCTTGATAAGTATAAAGATGAATTAAAAACAGCATCTGTCCTCAAGGAGCTTATAGCTCAGTGCTCTATAGCATGACAGGATATATACGTAAGCACCATGGAGCTTGGGATGGAGCCTTGGCCCAGGCTGGGGTTTAAGGAAGGCTCCTAAGGCACTAAGTCTGAACAATGTATTGAAGGAAGAAGAGGAATGAGCCAAGTTTCAGGAGAGGGGAACATGCTGAAGTGGAGTACTAAGGTAGGATGCAGCTTGGAGTGTACAGATACTTCTGATACTCGGATTTCTAGAAGATATAGTGCATGTTGAAGTGAGCAGAAGATGATGCTAAAGAGATGAATAGCAGCTACGTTGGACCCGACCTTACCTAATTTGAACTTCATCTGAGGTCATTGGGGAACCATTAAAGGGTGTTTTTCACAGGGTGATGATGTTAGACTATGTTTTAGAAAGATCATTCTGGCAACTGTGTGGAGAATGGATTTAAGAGGAGCAAGCTGGAGGCAGGGGAAGCAATTAGGAAGTTATTATAATAGTCCAGAGGAGCGATGATGAAGCCTTCAATCAAGGGAGTCAGTTTAGAGAGGGACGGACAGAATTGAGACATTTAGGAGGGATGTTCAGTGGTACCTGATATGAGGTAAGGCAGAGGAAAGAGTGGGATGAATGCCCGAATAAAATGAGGGTGAGGAAAGAGCAGAGTCGGTGGGCAGAAGGATTAAGGAAATGAGGCTAACAATACCCACATCACAGCAGTCCCTGCAGTCTTGTGAGCTGGAGCCAGAGTCAGAGTCACAGCTTTTATGGACTGAGCTAGTCTCAAGTATTGGTGAGCAATTCCTGGAAATCCCTGGGTAAAGACCAAGGAGTTGGCAGTGTTTTAGTTTTAAAGCCAAAAATCAGTATCTGGAGGTGGGGGTTGGAGGAGAGAAGGGTGTGTGTATGTGTGGGGGGGTGTTGACACATGGTTGAAGAGAGTGTCTATAACATTTGGCTGGGAATGCCTAGGTTCCAGGGACTGCTTACACCTCTGATGCATACAATACCTCAGGTTGCAGCACTGTCCCACACCAGCAGCCTCCTGGCGAGAACAGAGGATCAAACCCAATCCCCTCCATCCCAGGGTTCTGCCAGGACTCAGGGATATCAAATGGAGAACATGGTGGCTAAGATAAACACAGGAGTCAATCTTTAGAGGCCACTCAGCTCTATTGTACAGAATGTTCCATGTTCAGGGACCTTTATTATGACAGGGAACTGGGGTGGGGTTGGGAAAGATGGCACCTGATTAGGAGTCCAGACAGACCAAGTTATGTTTCTGGCTTTGCTATTGACCAGCTCTGTGACTTTGACGAGCTCACTTCACCTCTTTAGAACCCAGGTTTTTCATCTGGATTAGACCATCTCATGTGGGTCTCCCTCAGCTCTAATCATTTTATGATTCTGAAGAAGGCAGTCAGATAGCTGCTGTTCATTTGACCCTTCCCTGGTCTCACTATCTACACTTTCTCAATTCTTTTCTTGATTCCTGAAAACTTGAGAGCAGGAAGTCCTCTTTCATGTCCACACTCCCTTTTTTCAGCTTCATCATAAAATTTATTGGGGAGAAAGAACATCTGCTTACCATTGCTCAGAGCAAAGGCCCTCTCCTCAGATTTTAGTGTTGTCTAAAGTATCCTCAACCAGTCTCAGTGTGGACATGGGGAGGACCCTGGTAAGTGGAGGGCAAGGGCCACACAGACAGCCCAGTGGGGTTGTAAGATTTGCTCACACTCACACTTATACTCAATGCCCTCACTGCCCTCCTGCCTCTATGTCTGTGCTCATACTGTTCCCTCTGCCTAGAATGGCTTCCTCTCCTTCCCATGGGCTTTCCTGAAGCAAGGAGAGACATAAGAACCCTGACTCTCAGTTCCTCTGTCCAGTTTCTGTCACATACAATCACAGATGATAAGCTGTTTTTGTTATTAATAGTTCATGGTTACACAACAAGTACCTATAGATGCGAGTTGACATTAATGAAATAATAACAATGTAACAATGGCTAATATTTTAAAGTACTCACTATGTGTATATCTTAATCCTCACAACTGTCAACATTACCAACAACTAACACATAGCCATAACAACACCAACACTAGAATAACTGTCACTACACTTGACTTGGGGTTATCTCCTCTTTGGAGGGACACAGTCCCACTCTCTTCTGCCTCCCACTCTTTCCCTTCACCTAACTTATTTTCTTTTCTTGCTTCCTCTTTCTCTGGGATGGGTGCAAGAGTAATTTTTCAAAAATCTACCCATCAGTGGCTCCCATCATTTACAGAATAAAGTCTATATTCCTCAGAATGTCCTTGGATGGTTGCCAGGCCATCCCATCCACCACGCCCTCCTTTTCCAGAATTCCCATAATCACCTTCACCCTCTGTCTGGTTACCCAAACTGAAAATGTTCCCCTTCCCCTTAGCTTCCACATTCTCCAAACCATTAAATCCTTTTGATTCTACCTCCTCCGTATATTGCATATCCATTCCATTCATTTCTCTTTATCCACTGTCTTCATTTAAGGTCCTTATAATTTCTCTCCAGGAGCAGTGTTGCAGATTCCCTGCTGTGCCCACCCTCCCTCAATGACTGACAGAGTAGTCTATCTAATTCTTCATTCACTTCCTTTAACCTCTGTGATAAAATCTAAAGTCTTGATCCAGCATGCAAAACTCTACATAACCTGGCCCCAGCTTACCTCCCTTTCCCCATTTCTGTTTCCTCTCACTCTTCCTAGTTAATCAGAACCTTGCAGATGCCATAGTCCACCAAAAATCCATGCCTCTGAGCCTTTGCTCACATTTATATTCTGCCTCAAGGAATTTATCTACCCCCACCCCAACACTCCTCTTATTTGCTTGGTGAACACCTTCCATTTTTCAAATCTTAGTCTAAGTGCTATTCTCTATGAAGACTTCCTGACTACCTACCTCCACCTCCCAGGCCAAATTGACCATTTCTTTCTCTGTGTATCCATTATATCCCTTTTATACTTATACCATAGGCCCTATAACCCCATGTTGCACTCTGTGTTAAAGTCTGTACTCCTTGGTAGATTTCCTTGAGAGGAGGCTTGTGGGATTCCACTTCTTGCCTCCAGCCTCCAGCATAGTGCCTGACACTCAGTAGGGTAAATACACATTAAGTGTCAAGTAGATGAATAATGAACAGCATTCAAGACCTGCCACACTCTGATCCCAATCTGCCTATTCTTTCTTACCTTCCTTAAACAATAAAAATGCAGCACCGTATCAGTGTAATTGGCAGGCATAAGTAGCCTGCAAGTGTATTTAAGGAGATTATCACTTTTAATCCTCAAAACCCTGCCCTTCCACAAATTCCCAGAGCTCCAGCCACACCACATACTTTCTGCCTTTGTCTTCATTGTTCTTTGTGCCCAGGATCTTTTTACTTTCATATTTGCTGGTTCAAGGCTTAATTTTGCCCCTTGCACAGACACTTCTCATATCCACTCTCTGGAATTATGTTTCACACCATTGGAATTATTTCTTTCCTAAACATCAAAGTTGATGATTGGCCTCAGCCCAGTGCTTAGCATAAACTCTGTCACGTAATAGGCCCCCAATACTTGTTTGCTGATTAGAATTGAACTGAATCAATTGTTTAGGTTTCAGAGTTCTTCCAGTTTTTGCTGGAACCACAGGTGGAAGGGTAATCAAGAAAGTGGTAGGGGCCGAGGTGAGTGAGGGTGGAGGCAGAGGGCAGACTGCTTCAGCTTGACAGAAAATTTTCACAGAAGTTATAAACAACATTTCTTGACAATAAGTTAGCTGTGGATGTTTATGGAAGCATCATTAGTACTATTATTTGATTTCTGATTATCCCAAACATCTTACCGAGTGCTGAGTAACGTGCTGATGACCAACCCAGTCCGTGCCAGAAACACATCATGGCATTTTTCCAGAATGGTTCTCAGATCCCACTCCTATCACACTATCTCAAGAGTCAGAAGCATCTTGCAGATCTGTCCAGCACTTGCACTTCACAGATGAGGAAACAGGGGTGCTGGCTCAGCCACGGTCTCCCTGGTAAGTAAATGGCAAAGTTAGAGTTCAAACCCAGTTCTTCTGATTCCCAGCAGATGTTTTTTGTTACTCTATCTTCATCAAATTGCCATTAGAATTTCTCATCCTCCTATCACTTCTCGGCCTTTTGGCTAAGATCAAGTGTAGAGTTCCTCATCCTCTATCTTCCTCCATTCTGTTCAGTTCAACAAATATTTATTTTATTGAACATCTGCTCCTGCAGAGAGGCCTATGCAGTGGGACATTGAAACAATAGAGAGGTTAGGAAGATGAAATTCCTGACCTTAACAAGTTTACTGCCTAAACTATGGATGGCTGTGGGGTATGATGGGAGTGTGTACTTCACTAAGCATCATCAGTGAGGGCTTTGGGCTATCTTGCTGTCCCCTTTCTTGGGCCATCTACTATCCATCCTGTTTTACCTTTGATGAAAAGGGCTCTGAGAGGCAGTGCTGTCACCTGATTGAATCTAAGCTCCAAGCACTTTGGACATGCCTTGCCCTCTAAGTGAATGAGAAGGAAGCAGCCCAGGGTGCCTAGCCTATTGTTGGTCCTCCTGAATAAGGTGGGAGCAAGGAAAGAGACCAGACTCTCCTCATTTCCTACAGCCTGACATTTGCTGTCATTACCAACAACTGTTTGTAGCTCCACAGCCCCACTCTCCTTGATCCAGAGCTACGGGTCCCAGAGAGATGAGCTGGCATGTCTGAGAACTTGGATAGCACAGATCTTTGCTGAGAAATTGAGGAGGGGTCTGCATCAGCAGCCTGGATGCCCCAACCTCATAGGCAGACACAGCAGCCCCCTCCCTGTATCCTGGCTGTCCAAACACCTTCTCAAGAATTCCAACAGGCCATTAATTTGTGTGCCTTGCAAATAAGAATTTACATGATGCCAGGCTGCCTGGTCACCTTCGCTGCATCACCTTCCAGACACTGCAGATGTTGAAGACTGGCTTAGAAAAGACTCAAGCCTCCCCACCTTTACATCTATGCACCCCTCAGATAAGGTTTTAATTGAAAATTGGTTCATCTGTCCCCCTGCCTAATTACAATCTTCCTGCACTGCCAACGGAGTGCACAGACATGAGCACAATGTTCCTCAAGGGAGACTGGGGTTGGGTCCTGGGACAGGGATGGCAGTGGTTTTGGCAGCTTTCCTTCCACATCCATCACATGAGGCCTTTTCTCACTGTCTTTGCAGGCAGGACTCTCCCTCCCCCTCCCTCCTTCCTCCCTATTCCCTGGCTGGTGATTCTCCCAAGGACAGGATGCAAGTCAGCACCTGCTTCCTTCCTCTTGCCTGGGGTATACGCCTCCTGACTCGCTGTCCTGCCCACTCCTTTCCTTCTATCCCAAATGGGCAAAACCAGCCCCTGTTTGTCAACACCATTCCCTTTTTACCTGTGGGCCTGCCTGGAGGCCACTCAGCCCATCCAGGATACTTATTCTCAGCTCCTTCCTCTCTATACTCCTCTCTAATCTACTCTGTCCCTCCTCTTCTGTGACGTCCTGTGGTAGTGACTTAGGGCCCATTGTGTATCTAGATCTTCTGCCTTATGGCTGCGTCCTGAGGACTTGTTTCTCATCAGGTTGGAACATGCTTCACCCTCTGTGACTCCTCCTGGCCATGGCAGGAAGAGGAGCTACACCTGGCAAGGTGCTCAGTGGTGGCCTGGGTGTAAGAGGCTGGGTCACAGCTCTATCTACCCTCTGCCAGAGAGTCCTGAAGGTTGATCACCATGAGATGGGAGAGGCAGGGGTCAGCTTGGGTGCCTTGCTTCGGTAAGGCTGAAGTGTTTGATTCAAGGCCACAGGTAGAAGAGGAGTACCCTGGAACTGCCCCGTGAGTGCCTGTGTCCTCTACTCTCGACCACCCTCTCTTGGCCTCTGGTTGTCACATGTAACGGCTGTCACATTTGGCTCCAACAATAATTCCCCTGCCAGAAAGCAGGAGGAAGAAATCATTTCCCAGCTCCAGCCGTGCAGCTGTGAAATATGATTTCTAAATTGTTAATAATGCATCACATTTAGATAGCACTTTACATCTTTCAGAGCGGCTGGCTGGGCGGGGTGGGAGGGGAGGGGACTGACTGCCAGGTTTCTTTCAGGACTTTTCCTGTGGAACATGTGCCTGATCCTGGGTGCCTTAGTTTCTCTTTCTGAAACAGGGAGGAATCATTCAGTCTTGGCCTTCTGCCAGGTTATGGAGATGCCTCCCCTTTTCACCCTCACCCCTTCCTTCCAGACCTGCATTTCTCCTTCATTTACTTTCTAGAAAGACTCCAACATTTTCATTCATCAGGCCCTAGCTAAGTGCCTGCTGTGTGTCTTAGGGCCTGGGATGCAAAAATGCCTCTGCCTTTGGGGGCTCTTGGGAGTGGACGGTATAGATGTGTGAGTCCCGTACTCTCAGTACTGTGACCTAAAGCAAAGGCAACTGAAGGATGACACCCTCCTCCCTGCTCTATATTGGGGATATGAGGGTGTGAGATGCTCTCTGTAGGCTGCCAGGGCTTCCAGGGGGACCCAGCTAGCTTACTTCTGTGAACCCCATGGTCTGTTCCGAGCCACTAAGCCTGTAGGGTCTTTGCCCTTCTAAGACTTTGAACCTTTCTCAGCCCTCCCATTATGGACCCTGTGCCTTTCACACATGTGTACCCCCATTTTTTTCATTCCTCTCCAGGGCTTTTCACAGACCTAGACTATTCCACTCTATCCACGCCACTGAGCCCTTTTCCACCTATCATTCCAAAGGCTTGGGAAATGTCTCTATTTTCCAGCCTACATCTGTAGGCACCACTTCCAGATAGCCCTCCTAGAGTGCTCTGAGGAAAAGAGAAGGTGTGTAGTGGTTATGATGGGTTACCCCAAGTTTTCCCATTGTTCCCACCCCAAGGACAGCTGCTCTTGATGCACTGGAGTACCAGGACACTGGTGCAGTAGTCAACCCTCTGAAAAGTATATGGAAATTCTATTTTTGTAAAATCATATTCTTTTTTTAGGAGAACTGGATTTCTAGTTACTAAGAGCCCTGCTGTTACCAACTGTCATTGCAATGTCTTTGGACCTCAGTGTTCTGATCTAAAAAATGAGGCCATTGGAAATGTGGTCATCAGGGCTTTCTCTAACATTCTTTGATGATACTTCTACTTCAAACAATTCCTTGGTGAATTATTAGGTAAAAAGGAGAAGCCCTTTGATAAGCATGTAATTGCCTTCCAACTGATTGATTTCATAGAGCAAGTTGGAGGATGTGTTTTCCTGAAGGCTGTCTTGCCTGTGCTCTGTAATGTCTTCTTAGATTGCTTCTGTCTTCAGCCGAGTCTGTGGCCTGTGGGTCTGGCCTGGAGTCTAAGCTCCCAGAGGGCCAGACCTAGGGTTCCATAATTCTGTTTGCACGTTGTCCTGCACCACTGCTGGATGCAACTAACAGCTTTGTGGGGCTGGGCTTGAGAAAAATGCTTCCCCCTGCCCTCAGCTCTTTTGACTCCTCACTTCCTAGGAAGACAGTTCCTCACAAAGTTTTCCCAATGGGTTGTGCTGCCGCTGCTGTTCAGCTGACACCATAGCTGACAAGTTATGAAAAATCCTTCATTATTATTCTGAACTCTTTTTCCTTCCTCCCTCCCTGCCCTGCCCCAGGCTTCCAAGGCCCATGGCTGTCACTGAATATGCCTGGAGGCCCCTCAACAATCAGAGGCAGGCTTTCTACCTCTGTCCTCAAAGTGGCCCCTGCAAATGTGGCAGTAGGTCTCACCCATAAGAAGTGGGTCTCACCCAGGGCTGGGGGTTCTCACATCTGAGTTCCTGATCCTGATTTCAGCAGAACTCAGGGAACCTGTGCACGTGTTTCAGTGCTCAAAGGTATTTATATCAAGAAATAGTTGGAGAGGGATTTGTAGTCTCCCAGGGATCCCGATTAGGGAGACATGTCTGAGGTGTGTATATTCCAGATGATATCTCTGACCTGATGGTTCATCCCGTGGGGAAAGACTGACAGACTAAGTCTATCATCCCACTCCCTGAGCTGGGGTGCAAACCCATCCCATCCATCACACATCCCGAAAATCAGATTTGGCTGCAGCAAGAACAGAACATAATACTCTGCTCCTCTCCCAGGTGCCACAGTGACAGTTCCTGAGAGATGTGGAGAGCCTTGCTCCTTGGAATTTCAAGGAGGGAGGGGCAGGGCCCAGAGGGAAAAGTCCCTGCTCCAGTCATGTGACAAATAGGTAGAGTCCCCAGAGCAATTCAGCACCTTCACAGGACCCTCCCTACTGCGGGGCTTCCTGTGGGCACTCTGTGAAGGAAGGGTTCCTGTGCCCTGTGTCTGAGCAAGGGATCCCAGGGTCACAACTGTGAGTGGATGTTCAGGCTCCTCCTGAACTGGAGTCCATTTACTTATTCTCTGTCACATTTCTCTCTGCTCAAACATACCTCTTCACATCTAACTTGCTCTTCCTGGTATCTTGAGCATCAGGTTCGTTTGTCCTGGACCTTGTTTAGCTCCACTTTTTAGGACCCTGTCCTTGGGGCAGAAAGCTCTGGATGGCTGGATTAGAAACAGGAATGACCATCC
Source organism: Rhinolophus hipposideros (assembly GCF_964194185.1). Taxonomy (NCBI): domain Eukaryota; kingdom Metazoa; phylum Chordata; class Mammalia; order Chiroptera; family Rhinolophidae; genus Rhinolophus; species Rhinolophus hipposideros. The sequence goes on from NC_138065.1 coordinate 26,000,073, forward strand.
ATAATAAGACTAAGAATTCAGGGGCCTCCGTTCTCACCTTGATTTGGCCTTCAGGTTGACTTGTTATCTCTTGTTTGTCTCCATGGTTTTTTGCCCAGGTGAATTGTAACCATCTCTCCAGAGGTGTGGGGGCAGAAAAAAATAAGATTAGAGTTAGTGAAGTGAAACTGTCATTAGGGACAGTGGCCTTTAGGATTGGGGTGGGGATATAGTCAGAGCTTGCACTTGAGATTGACCAGTGCTCAGGAGGGATCAGGCTTAAAGCAGAGGTGACTGTTAAAGACGGGGGGTGAAGATTTGGTTTATGTGCTCATTTTTTCAATCAACCTCTACTGATTACTTATGCTGACCAGACACTGAGGGAATTTGAGATGTGTTGCCTTCAAGAAGCTCATGTTTTAGTTAGGGTTTGGGGTTAGAATGATTGTTAGGATTAGGTTTGTGTTGGAGTTAGTGGTGGCGTTGAGGTTGGGTTAGGGGTTACTGATGATGTAGAAATAAGGATTATAGATTACGTATAACCATACCGGTTGGTGTGAGGTTTCTGTTTAAGTTCCTTCTTCTGAGACACTGCTCCATAATTCTCCCCCTCCCACTGCCCACCCAAACTTATCTTTGCTGTCTAAGACTTCCTGCACTTACTGGAATCCATTTAATGACAACAACCATCTGCCACGCCTCTTAGTGATCAGTCCCTTTGTCTTTCCTGCTCCACTCCACCTTCCCCTTTCCTGGCAGGAGTCCTGCATCCTTCATTCCCAGGGTGGGTTCCTGATGACTCCTGTCCTTTCTCACAGCTCATGTCCTGGGAGTCTCTGAGCCTTGTCCTTCCTTCTCCATCTATCTTACTGTCCATAGTCACTGCCGATGAACCATGTGCACCCACCACGCCCTCCTTCCCTGGCACCACTGCTCCTTCTAGCCCCAGGCTCTCACACTTCTTTTACACATTTGGGACACTTCTGTCTCCAGTGGAGTTCTCAAGGTTCTCTGGCCTCCCCTGTTTCCCCTCTTGCCCTTAAGCAACACTTCCATATCACTCCCTCCCTCCTTCACCTTTGATCCATTTTCTAGGGTCCCATCAGAAGTTCCTTTTGGCTCTTATTTTAGTCTGCCCTGCCTCCTCCATTACCTCCCTTCAGAGAACCTCCAGCTCCATCCCTCCAACTCATGGCCCATTGGTCTCGAGAAATTTCTTTTCATCTCCCCTCATCATTCATGTGGGGCAGAGTCCTCAGAGGATACCTGCCTCTTCTGGCCTTCCAGCCAGGAGCAAGTGATTTTGGTGGGAAAAGATACAGGTGTGGAGTAATGCTGGAGTGGGGTCATGGAGTAGGGAAGTGTCTCTTCCTTCCCTGTTTCATTGCAGGGTGAAATGGCATGACTCCAGGATCACCCTCTTCTCTCTCCATTAACCGCATGCTGATTGTTTAGGAGGTGTGTCATGCAGGGTGTCATGCAGGGTCTCAGCTCCTGCTCCCCACATAAGAACACAGGATATGGTGAGGCCAAAAAGGAACACACACGGAGCCACAGATAGGGGAGACATACCACTATACTCCGAGCCTCTCTGCAATCCACACTTGCTAGCTCAGCCACCATCTTTTCCCTAACCCCCATTTTCTGCTAGCATAGCCATAGCAGTTATTAGTGGCCAATGGCTCACTGGTTACAGCTGACAGCCAACTAGCCACAGCTGATGGCCATCCAATCATAGTTGATGGCCATTACTACCTGAGCCAGCACCTTTCCACGTGAGGCCGAGAGCCTGGAAACTGCACTCTGGCTCTGTCCTCACAGGATGGCTGGATGAAAAGCCAGGATTTCAAGGGTGGCTTAGGAAGGAAGTTCCAGAATTACCTGAGCAAAAGTCAAACTGCTCCCATTCCCACCTTCCATTTCGGAGAATCTGCATATACACTTGCTGAGGGCCAGGTGTTCAGAGGCTTCTGTCTGTTTCCCACAGTCCTCCCTGTTCCCCAGCCTCTTCCTCTGCCTTTTCCTTGCTTTTGGAGCTCTCCTGTGCTCCCATGAGAACCTCTCCCCACCCCACCTCATCCATCCTCCTAAGGACTGTGTGTTTGATTGACTCTGATATCTGGGGAAGACATAAGCTGCTCATTGGAATGCACGGTGCCCTGTCCCCCTTGCAGGGAGATAATCGAGGAGGAATATTGGCTTCTCCAGGAAACAAGGTGCTAAATTTGTTGTGAGATTGGTGTCACAAGCAATCAAAGAGAGCCTCTCCCCATGGAGGGCTGGGCAGCTAAATGAGAAATCATTAGATTATTGCAGAGACCAGGGAGGTGAAGGAAGGAGAGACTCCCCCTACCTATTTTGCTTGGGGGGCAGGTGGGGGGGGGGAGGACAAAACCAGGAGATTGAAAAGGAAAGGAAAGAATCAGAGAAACAGAGAAGGTGTGAAGGAAGGGACAGGCTGCTTTCTCCAAGGTTTCTCCTATGCCTACATGTTTGTTCCCTCTTTGCCATGGGCCCAGTCAAACCTCTCTATATGCAGCATTTTGTGAAGCTTTAGTGAGCACATTCATCAGTGACATGTTTCTGAACTGTGCACAGTTCTGAGGCTGACACAGGACACAGGACAAAGACACAAGTGAGCAGGGTTGGGTTTCCCAGAGCAGTGAAATTTTTGGTGAGTATAGAAGTTGAAAAGAACACGTGTGAAGAAAAGTTGATGAGAGTACAGGCCAGAGGGGTTGGTTTAAATGGGATGGGAGAGGAAAATCAATACCTTCTTTACAACCCCTCTGAGAAGACTGGAGGAAGGGAATTTGAAGGATAAATAGCAGGCCCTGGATGGGTATAGGCCTGCTAGGAGATGGCGGGATGGCTGACATGTATCCATAAAAGTCGTTCTTTTCTTTCTGCTAAATACTTGCCTCCTTCATGGAAATAAAGCCACAGAGCTGCCCTGGTTTTCACCTGCTTTGGGGTCTCCAGAGCAATGATCAGTATGCATGGCCTCGGAGAGAAGGCCTCTTCATGGACCCTTGCCATGAAGTCCCACTTGCTCACCACCACCATATCCCCCATCAATGTCCTGTCAATTCCGACAGTGGTTAGATGAATAGATTTCCTCTCCTTGGACTTCCCCTGTTCTTGGAGGGTCCGTGGTCCACCTGACCAGCGGACTGAGTCAGACAGAGCAGCAATGATCAGGAGCAGACAGACCAGAGCCTCCCAGCCCAAGCCTCCAAGATCCTCCAATCCCAGCATCATCCACCTTGGGTCCTCCCTTCTTTATGCCAGTTACTGCCAATTGAGACCCTCCTCCTACAGCTGTTAATTACAGAGCCTCCACTTCCAGGCTCCCTCCGCTCCCTGCAGCAAATTAACATTTTTTTTTTTTTTGCATGTATAAAATGAACCAAGTTAAAGGGATCAAGTCAGCAGCCTGGTCAGAGCTGCTTTTACTTTATGCAGGATTGATCCACATGACCCGAACTTGGGGCCTTTAGAAGTGCCTTTGTGGGAAATCTTTTTAATAGAGATTAATTAGAAAAGCCCAGAATGTCCTAGTAATAGGCAGAAGTGCCGCATTCTCCCTTTTGGTGGGTACATACCAACACTTGCATATAGACATGCAGTAATACACATAAGCTCACTAGACACATGAATGCAAACAAGGACACATGTACCTCTCCACAAAACACACACACACACACACACACACACAAAAACCACACATATTCACATCACCAAACAGCCGCCTTATTTGTTCTGATTCTTCTAAGCTCACCCCTGAACCTTGCCAGGTTGACACATTGCGGCTTGGGTCAACCACAGCTCCCACTTTTGTCTTTCTGAATCTGGACCTCTTTCTTTATCTATGTCTAGTTTCTCTCAACAGCCTAGAAATTTCTGGAGGACAGAGACTGAGGAATGCCCAGAAGGAGAAAGAGTTTAATTTTTAAAGAGATATGACCTTGGTTCCAATTTCTTGATGTGCCTGAATTCCAACTACTCACTGGTCTTTTATGTCTTCGTGTCTTGGTTCATGCTGTTTCCTTTGTCTGAAATGCTCTCCCCCCAGTTCTCTGGCTGTCAAAATCCTTCTTGTCTTCAAAGTTCAATGCAATTTTAGTAGGTAAATGTATATTTATTGACTATCTACTGTGTGCCAAGCAAGGCCTCCAATGTCCAACTGTAGAAAGTGTCTAGAGCTAACAAAGGCCAACAAGATATGAATCTCAGCCCAAAGGAAGACTAGTATGGAAGTCAGACATATAAAAAAATGCCATTTATTTATTGATCTAAGGCACTTTCCTCTGTGTCACTCCATCATGACACTCATGTTGTATTGCCAGGATACTTGGATATGACCACTAAACTGTAAAATGGGTGATGGCAGAACCAGATCTGTCTTATTCACTTTGCATCCCAGAGCCTATGACAGTACCTGGTATATAGGAGACACTAAAAAAAGGTTTTGTGGGTTTTTTTTAAATTTTTTTTTTTATTAGTGAAGGGGGACAGGACTTTATTGGGGAACAGTGTGTACTTCCAGGACTTTTTTCAAGTCAAGTTGTCCTTTCAATCTTCGTTGTGGAGGGCACAGCTCAGCTCCAGGTCTGGTTGCTTTGTTAGTTGCAGGGGGCGGAGCCCACCATCCCTTGCTGGAGTCGAGGAATTGAACTGGCAAGCTTGTGGTTGAGAGCCCACTGGCCCATCTGGGAATCGAACCGACAGCCTTTGGCGTTAGGAACACGGAGCTCCAAACTCCTAAGCCACTGGGCCAGCCCCTAAAAAAAAATGTTTGTTACATGAATGTTGAGTTGAGTTGACTTCTTCTGAGTTCAGGTGCCTTATACATTAATTTTTAATTCAGACAATCAAAATAGCAAACATTTGTTGAGCACCTATTATGTGCAATGCACTTTTGTTCTAGTAACTTTGGAAGGTGCACAACTAAGATATATCTGTTGCCCCAAGAAGTTTACAATCTAGTCATGTGAAAATGGAGCCAGAATAAAATACAGTATAGCTGCAAACTAAACTACAGGTCTAAATAAAACATTGTTATGTTCAGGTCTCATTGCTATCTCATTGAAGGTTCATTATTAATTGCCATGGGACAAAAGTTTTACTTATATTTTGACTTCTATGCTAGGCCATTTATTTTGAATTGTTCCTTTCCCTGCAGATGGCTCTGTTTAGAATTGCTTCCTTTATACTTCGGTATTGCAAATCGTTTCAATCCACCTTGATCAAACTGTTACAAATTGATTATTTGATAGGTGTGTGTCCAAAATAAGAAGAAAATATATGAGGTGTGTGAATAGAATTTTTAAAAGTGACAGAATTGAAAGGGATCTTAAATATTATCCAGAACCCTCTGGAACACTGCTTTGTGGGGAGAGACTAGAGCCCAGCCCTTAGTTCCCTTTGGAATTAACCCACTTCTTCTCAGCTCCACCCTTCCCTTGGCTAATCCTTTCAAAAATTCCTTCCATTTCTCAAAGATTTCACTCCTTTTCTTTGACCTAAATGCTCTAGACCTTCAGGTGAGGCCCTAGGGTGTTAATCTGCCCCCAGACCTGCCCACCTATTTGCCTGCACCGCCCTCCAGCCTCTGCTGCCTGCCCTCCAGCCTTCTCCAATTTCTTTCCTCTCTCCTCTGTCCTCCTTAATCTTCTCTTTTTTCTCCCAGATGATCTCATTACTTTTTTTTTCTTGATTCTTCCCATTTTTAATCATTTTCTCAGGCTTCTCCATAATTTCTTTCTATATCCCCATCATGCAAGGTGGCATGCGGGATCTCTAGTTCCACTTCCCACATAAGAATGCAGGACATGGTGAGGCCAAAAAGGAATACCCACGGAGCCATAGATAGGGTAGTCATACCACTATAGTCTCACTGACTGCTGGGTTGGAACACAGGAAGCAGGAGCTACACCATCCAAAACCCGCCGTCCACTTGTCCCTACCAACCAACCTCACTTGCTAATTGCAATCCACCTCTCTGTAATCCGCAATCCACACTCCACCCCTTGCTAGCTTAGCCACGGCAGTTATATAAGCTGATGACCATCTACTACCTGAACCAACACCTTTCTATGTGAGGCCAAGAGCCTGGAAACTGCCCTCTGGGGCTCTGTCCCCACACTCCACCCCTACAGGGTCTCGCCTCACAATCTACATGACAAGCATCTTCTGTGAGGGTCCCTGTGCCATATTACCCTACAGGCACCTATGAACAGAAATAAATAGTAGTCTTAGGAACCAACAATGCAAAATCCCTTCCATCTGTGAGGATACATCCTAGCTTTTTGTCCTGGGAAAGGAGGGTCACTGCCACTGGGACTTTTCCCGGTTTGTGGTACCAGATCTTTACGGCAATGCTTGGGGTTCCTTGTATAGTTTCAACATGTAACAGTACAGGGGACCCCATAATAATCCATAGGGAGAGCACATAGATTCCCCGCAAAATCGGGACCTCCATATACTATAGTCATTTGTGGTGGCCACTCAGCCACCACCCCTGGCATCATTTGCAAATCATGGGTCAAACTAGCCCCTCATTGGGCTATCAGGCCCAATCACCGACTGTGGGGGCTTTTGACTCGCCAGGGCCAAGTCCATTGCTGCCGTTCCCCTGCTTTCAAGCATGTGGGTGCTGGCAGCAAAATGTTTCCATTTCTGCCATAGCCTGGCTTTAACAGAGTCTCACTTGTAGTAACCTGTAACTGAATGGGAGCAGCAGTCTGATGTAGCAGAGCTTCTACTGGTGCAGGCCCTCCCTTCTGTGGTCTTTCATTCAGGATTCTCAAGATGTCCCATAGACATGAGGTCCAATGGTGCATTGTGGGAGGGTGTTTTAACACCTGGAGGCCTTGCTTCAAAAGGCCATGGTAGCGTTCAATCATGCCAGCTGCTTGTGGATTGTACGGGGTATGAAAGAACCATTGTACGTCCATCCTGGCAGTCCAGCGCTGCACTTCTTGCCCCGTAAAATGGGTACCCCTGTCACTTTCAATGACTTGGGAGCTCCCATAGAGGGCACACAGCCGTGTAAGAGTGACCACTGTATGCCGCTGATCCGCAACCCGCACTCCGCCACCTGCTAGCTTAGCCATGGCAGTTATATTAGTGGCCAATGGCTCACTGGTTACAGCTGATGGCCATCCACTCACAGTTGATGGCCACTTACTACCTGAGCCAGCACCTTTCCACATGAGGGCAAGAGCCTGGAAACTGCACTCCTGGTTCTGTCCCCACACTCCACCGCTACAGGGTCTCACCTCACCGTCTACATGACAAGCGTCTTCCGCGAGGGGCCCTGTGCAAGGAGCCTGGAGGTGAATGCAATATCCTGGACACAGCCAGGGTTTCTCAGGGCATGGCCACCCTCTCTGGGCACAGCCTGACTTCTTGGGTGCATCGAGGGTTCTCACATATTCTCCACGGCGGCCGGTGGAGACACAAAAGCAAACATCCGCCAGTTCCACTGCATGATGGTATGTTCCCAAGCAAACATTCAAGCGGTCCATTAAATTAGGGATGGAGCCCATTCCTCATAGTCCACAGTCATTCGCCAGGGCTGTGCATTAGTCTCACAATGTGTGCCTTCTCCACAGGGCGAGGGCTCCAAGTCCTCCCCAACCTGGGGCTAAGGGCCTCAGCAAGCACTTCCCAGCCCACAGGGCTGCAATAACCTTCGCTTTCTCCGGCCTCTGCTGGTCAGAGAACTGTCCACATCTTCCCTCCCCTCCACGGGGGTCCAGCTCTCCAGCAGCTGCTCCTCCTGGTCTTCCTGAGACTGAGTGTTCATACGCACAAACTGCTCCACCGCCCTTCGGAGAGCTTTGGCCGGCACTATACCCTGCTCGCTGAGCCATGTGTCGTGTAGGGTGTCATGGTGGGGTCTCAGCTCCTGCTCACCACATAAGAACGCAGGATATGGTGAGGCCAAAAAGGAACACCCACGGAGTCATAGATAGGGAAGTCATACCACTGTAGTCTCGCTGGTGGCTGGGTTGGAGACACAGGAAACAGGAGCCACACTATTGCAACCTGCCGTCCAATTGTCTGCAATCCGCAACCCGCACTCCGCCACCTGCTAGCTTAGCCACGGCAGTTATATTAGTGGCCAATGGCTCACTGGTTACAGCTGACAGCCAACTAGCCAAAGATGATGGCCATCCAATCACAGTTGATGGCCATTTACTACCTGAGGAACACCTTTCCATGTGAGGGCGAAAGCCTGGAAACTGTACTCCTGGTTCTGTCCCCACACCCCCTTTTACCTCCCTTCTTTTAGTGAAGGAAGATTCCAGGTACATTCCTTATACCCCATCTTCCTCCCACCATCAGTGCAGGACAATCAGGTTTTGGGGTGTGCCCTGCCCCTGGAGAAGGGGGCTCTCTGTAATTCGGAGGCTGGCTCAGAAGCCTCTAGGAGTTTGGAGACATGCCCACCCCAAATACCTCTCTTTTTTGCTGACCCTCAATTTCTTCAAAATAAAGCTGTTGAGTTGGTGATCAAAGCCCTTTCCAGCTCTAAACTTCAGACTCTCTTTCTAATTTTCTTCTCTTTCCCTTTCCTGCCTCTTTGCCTTATTCTCTCTCTTTTATGCCTGTGTCACCTCAGCTCCTTCCTACCTAACCTTAAAACAATCTCTTACATCTTTCTCACTCTTCCTGCCACCAACTTTATCTTCATCTACTTTGCTCTCTATTTCTGTCTGTGACTCTCACTGTCCTTTCCTCTACAGTATTCTCATTTTGTCTTTGCACACTAGGCTATTTCTTTTCGTGTCCTGTGTCGCAGTTTCTTTTCCTCCCACTTTATGGACTTAGGGATTTCTGGAGACTCAGGCAACTGGATCCCTCCTCTGCTTACTTCTGTATGTGGTGGGGGAGGGGTTAGGCCTATCATCTTCTCTTGCCTTCCCATCCGTGCTCCTGCTGCCTTACTCCAGCTCTTCTAGCCTTCTCTGGCTTTATATGACTATCCTAGCTTCTGCTCTCTCCTTCCCTCTCTCTGTCTTTTGCTCTTTTTCCTCTTATCCTCTGTCTCCTATTTAAGCTAAATCCTTACTGGCCACCTGCCTCCTCTTTCCTGCACTGCCCTTCCCTCGCCCACTGAAGCCAGGAAATTCAATTTTTCAGCATAACCATCCACCATCCCTGCACCCCCATTTCTGTTCCCTCCTGTCATACCTGCTATATCCAACACCACTTGGGCTCACAATGCCATTGTCCTTCCATGAAACATTCTCAGGGTTTCCTGCCAGGGCACATTTGCAGAGTTGTCAGATCAGGTTTAGCCCAAGTATCTTCGGCTGGCAGGATAGAAGGGGCTAGAGGTCCAAATGGGATGGGGGGGGGGGTGTGTTCCAGCTGCACCTACCAGTCTTTTTTAGTTGGGGAGTTCAAAGTCAGTGTGAGTGGGCCTGGGTTGACAGGTCACTTCAGAAACCCACAACTGCTTGTCCTCTATCCTTTTTCCTACCATGAACCTAGTAGAAAGGGATGTAAGAAACTCTGATGGGAGTTCCTTACAGGGAAAACAAAGATTGGCCTTTCTTTTCCTGTCGTGGATACATCATCTGGGTCCTCTCAGCCACTGTCTTAGTGTTGCAAACCAACAAACCTCCCTCTACACCCCTGCTGGGAGGAAATGCCAGAATGGCCCCAGATATACCACCTCTCCCACACAATCTGAGAGGTGTAGGCACAGGGCTGAGCCCTTAGGCATGTCAGCAAGGGCTGGCTGAGGTCCCAGGAGAGCAGAAGATGCTACAGCAGAATCTTAGAACATCAGAGCCAGAAAGGCTCTTGGGGGGCCAAGTAATTCAGCTCCCTCTCTTACAGTTTAAGAAGGCCGAGACCCAGAGAAGTGAAGTCTCCCCAAAGTCACGCAGCTGGATGCTGGCAGAGGCAGTAGCAATAAGCCCATACCTCCTGACTCAGGCCCATAGTTTTCTGTCCTTGGAAGGTGGTGTTGGGCCAGGTACCCTTACCTCTTTCAGGATTCTGTTTCTGCCTCTTTTGGTGACTATTCCACTGGCCCAGACCAATATACTCATGCGCCCTGTCACTATGAATATCACCCAAGGCCTGCAGCCAGCCTTTGTAGCCGCCTCTGTGGTATGCTCAAATGCAAGAAAACCAGGCCAGATTGTGGTGACTTGTAAAATCCCATATGGTCCCTGGAAAGATTCCCCATCGGCTCTCCCTACCATACCTCAGCTTTGAGATAGACATTAGGGTGTCTTGGCCAAACAGGTTGTGGGCAAGGAGGAGAAACTGGTTCTTCTGCCCATGGGTTCAGCTTCCTGGAATGAGAAAGGACCAAAAATGGGAAAGTGGGGAAGGTGAGGAAGGTCAGTGGGTCAGTTAAGTCAAGACCTTTGAGGCCCCTACTGTTCACTTTCATTTTCACTTCTAACTGTGAAGTGAAGGCAGTGTTTTGATATTGTACATGCTGGTGGGCAGAAGAGTGGGGGTGATAATTTATGAATGTTTGAAAACTTGTCTTTGGGAGGTGCGATGTGTCATTTCTGACTATTAATCTGATATCTATATCATCTGACATCTACTCACAGCCATATCTGAGATTCCCTGCTGTGAACAAGGCAATGGCGCTTTCTGACCCCTGATTCCTTACCTGTCAGCAGAAGGGGTTACAGTCTTGAAAGTCACATCACATTTGACATTTTCAGATTCTGGGCTGGGCTCTGTATAAGGCAAAAGCAACACACCTGTGCCCCTCATGCCCAGTCAGCTGGGCAGGCCTAGTGCTTCCCTTCTGGGAGCTGCTGGTCTAAGGGTCATAGTGAACCTGCTTCTCTGTCTTCCTCTGTGGGCCAGTTTCTTTCTCTCCTATCTGCCTTCACTGTGCCCTGCCCCAGCTAGCACTCCCTCCTCACCCTCCCTTTCTCTCTCACTTCCTCCCTTCTCCTCTGCCTTCTCTCCTCTATTAAAAGTGCAAATCTCTCTTTCCTCTTTGCTGGCCCTGCCCAGAGAATTGCAATCCTCTTTTCTTGGTGAGAGGATCCAATGGATGGGGCCCTCTCTGGCTGTTGTATTTTCATAGAACATAACAGGAATGGCTGGGGTAGGGAGAAATAGTCTTGGGGGAAGCAGGAAAGCAAAAATGTGAGAGCAGAGAGACGGAGGAAGAGAGGAGTGTGGAGAGATTTAGTTCCATTTGAAAGCTGTCGGTATAAATCAAAGGCTTCTCTTTGAACCAGCAGCAATCTGGAGTGGAGAGCATGGGGACTGCTCTGGCCCAGGGGGTTCATTACTGCTCGTTTGATAAATCCAGAGAGACAGGGCCTGGCCTCTACTACCCCCCTCTCCTGCACCCTGGATCCCTTGGCTTCTCCTGTGCTTGGCCCCACTCCCTCTCTGGTGCCTGCCAGAGCTGGCAGGCAGGGAACTGGGAACATGACTACCAGGACACATGTGCCAAGATATGGGTGCAGATGAGTACCCATGGGGTACAGAAACATGTACTTTAATGCAAAGGTGCAGGAGGTGTGTGTGGGTGTTGTGTGTGTGTATACCAGTGAAGATGTGTGCTTGTGTATTATGGTACATGTGTGCCCACAAAAAGTATACAATGCATGTCTGAAATCTGTTAGCATTTCTAGCCTCTCTACTTGTATGGTAGGTTTTGAGGTCACTTACCAGTTCTCCGTCAAAAATGGGATTCAACTCCTCTGTCCTCACCAGTCATTTGTGGGGGAGCCTGGTATTAGCCCCAAGGACAGGCCCAATGGGATGGGAGATGTGTTCACACATAGAGACTGTGATAGGTGGCCTTTCCTGGTCTAACTTGGGACCCCAGTACTGTGCTGAGGATGGAGGAGGAACTTGGAGAACAGCTGGAAGGCAGTGTCACCCCAGGAAGATCAAGATTGAGAAGGAGACGTGGGATGGTGCTAGAGAAGAGGTGAGATGATAGTATCAAGGGGAGATGAAGAGGCCCAGGGGACAGGTTTTCACAGTGACCAGAGTCTGAGCTAGGAGGTCCCAGAGGGTGGTGATAGGTGGGAAGAGAATCGTAGCCAGACTATTATGATGGCATTCCAGGGTGAGCAGGTGTTCTGGCCCCTTGCTTTGCTTATTGGCTTCAATACTGACCAGCTGTGTGCCTAGAGGGGTAATGCTTATCTCTCCGAGCTTAGATTCTTATTGGAAATACTAATGGACCTCACTGGTCTTTTGGGTACATTAAGTGACCTAGTCTCAGTGACTTAAAGGTTGGCATTTCGCGAACCACTGAAACCTCTCTGGATGCTTCTGATGGTTGTTCCAGCCTTGGGAACCGTTCTCCCTTCATGCAAGGATATTTATATCAAGCTGCCTCCTGTGGTTGATGGCATCATGTAGGGGCAAGTCCTGCGTGAGTGGAGGACACTGGCCAGCCCCAGATCTGAGGAGCCCTGCCCTTCCAGGAGGTAAACATGGTTGAGAAGGAAGTCTGAGACATAAAATGGAGCTCAGAAGTGATAGATGGATGCAGAGCTTTTGGGCACCAGAAGTTCTCTGGGGTGCGGTCCACGAGTCCAGTTCATTTAGGAGAAACTTCTTGGATATTCCTAACATGACATAGTGCCAAGAGCAGTGACTATGCAGCCTAAAAACCTGAGTTCAGGACCGCCTGGTGGCTCAGGTGATTGGAGCTCCGCGCTCCTAGGGCAGAGGTCAGCAGTTCGATTCCCACATAGGCCAGTGAGCTGCACCCTCTACAGCTAAGATTGTGAACAACAGCTCTCCCTGAAGCTGGGCTGCTGTGAGCAGCTGGAGGTTGGTGTGAGCTGCCGTGGGCTGCTGTGGCCGCTAACAGCAACCCACCAATGACCGGCAACTGACTGCTTCAGCCAGGAGGAGCACAAGGCTCATAATCCCAGCATGGGCCAGGCAGCTGTGTCCTATACAACTAGACTAAAAAACAACGGTTCGAACCGGAGTGGGAGGGGAGGCGGAAGAAGGGGAAAAAACAAAAACAAAAAACCTGAGTTCATTCCCATCTCTGCCACTTGGTGTCTGTACCTTAAGCACCCTGAGCCTATTTCCCTTTTCTATGAAATGAAGATGTAAACCACTACTGTTAGTGGACTTTAATGCTAGAAATGATGTCTATAAGGCATCTGCCTTGGTGCTTAGCACATAGTTGGCATCTTATAATTAGGAGTTATTATTAAGGATCATTGCTGGGATTGAAGGGACAAGAAAGGTAAATCAAAGTGTCTCTGTTCTCCAGGGGCTCCCAGGGGAGTGGGAGAAGCAAAACCGCACACACAAGTAACTTTTAATATAAGAGACAGGCTGTAATACAACCTGGCGCCCAAACAATGCAGAAGAGGAACAGGGGAGGGAATTATTCCAAGTGGGAGGCCAGAGATGCTTTGAGTTATGGGGTGAGGTGGTGAGAGTGGAGGCGTTAACTAAAAGGAAGAAGGTCTAGCAGAGGGGCGGAGTGGAAGGAAGCTGGTGGGAAGTCAGGATTTCCCCAGCTCTGTCCGCCACACCTCCCACACTTTGTGAGAGGCGCAGAGCTCCCCGGGAAGACCCACTGCTTCTAATTTCTCCCCAGGGTCTCTCTGAGCTCCCCTCTCCCTCCTGAACTATTCAGCTTTCACCTGCCCAAAAACCCTGGCTAACCTTCCTAGGAATCTTCTGTCCTAGTGGCAACGCTGGTAGGCCAGAGGACACCTGGAGTCTGAGATCCTCCAGCCCATGGTAACATGTCTGAACCAAGACATCTCAGAGACAAAGAGCAGGAGATGGAGCCCTGCCTTTCCCTCCCCTCTGCCCCCCCATTAACCCCCCTGTCACTACACACTCACCATGTACCTCCCTGACCTGTGTTCTTTGTCTTGTGTCTCCATCTCTCAGTCACCCTCAGCCTTCCTTCTTTTCTGACTCGGCCTGGGTATTCATAACTCCACAGGTGGGGTCCTTCCTGGTGCTTTTCTCTCTGGATCTCCTTTTTAGTTCCTGGCCTCTTTTCAACCAAAACCTCCTCTTCCCTTCTTGCTTCTTCTCCAGCCTAATTTCTCTCCTTTGCTCTCCCTCTGCATCTGTCTGGATTTCTCAGCATCCTTTGTACCTCCTGCTGGATCTGTGCATGCAGGTGCCACTGTGCCTGTGTACAGCGGATATGCTCTGCCTCTTCACATGGCTGCCTAGGAGCTCACCACATCTGTGATGGTGAGGGAGTGAGATCAAAGCAGGAGGGAATTCGTTTAAAAACACACGTGGATTCACCTTCACCGTAGACTGGAGCTGCCAGACAGGCAAGGCCATTTATTCGATGCCACTAAGGGAGACTAGTCTGCTTTCCCAGTCCGTCTGTGGCCAGGCCCTTCCTGATTCCCCTCCCACCTGGCTCCTGGGCCCCACAGCCCCCCATTCCTCTGCATTTCTGTTTGGCACTGGTTTTATTTCCTGGAAGCAGCATGCGGATGCAGAGATGGGATGGAAACTTTGACCCCACTCCCAGTTCAGGCCCTGCTCTGTGTCACAGATGGTAAAAGGCCCAGTGTCATGCAGGGTGACAGGCGGGGTCTCTAGTCCCGCTCCACACATAAGAATGCAGGATATGGCTAGGCCAAAAAGGAACACCCACGGAGCCATAGATAGGGGAGTCATACCACTATAGTCTCACTGGCTGCTGGGTTGGAGACACAAACTGCAACCCACCGTCCACTTGTCTCTGCCAACCAACCTCACTCGCTAGTTGCAATCTGCCTCTCTGCAATCCATAATTCACACTCTGTCACGCCACGCCAGGACGCCACACCTCCATGCCACACCACTACACCTCCTTGCTAGATTAGCCATGGCAGTTATATCAGTGGCTAACGGCTAACCGGTAACAGCTGATGACCACCTTTCCATGTGAGGCCAAGAGCCTGGAAACTGTTCTCTGGGGCTCTGTCCCCACACTCTACCCCTACAGGGTCTCGCCTCACAGTCTACATGATAAGCATCTTCCGCGAGGGTCCCTGTGTCATATTAGCCTACAGGCACCTACGGACAGAAAGAAATAGTAGTTTTAGGAACCAACAATGGTAAATCCCTTCCATTTGAGAGGATACATGCTAGCTTTTTGTTCTGGGAAAGGAGGGTCGCTGCCTGTCGTGCGGGGCGGCCTGCGGAGTCTCAGCTCCCGCTCCCCACATAAGACTGCAGGATGTGACTAGGCCAAAAAAGAACACCCACGGAGCCGTAGATAGGGGAGTCATACCACTATAGTCTCACTGGAAGCTGTATTCACACGACGTGCGACCTGCTGTCCAATTTTCTGCCAATTGACCGACTCCCTAGATGCAATCCGCCGTGCTAACTGCAATCTACGCTTGCTAGCTCAGCCACCATCTTCTTGCTAGCCCCCATTTTTTGCTAGCGTAGCCACGGCAGTTATATTAGTGGCCAGTGGCTCACTGGTTATAGCTGATGGCCAACTAGCCACAGCTGATGGCCATCCAATCACAGTTGATGGCCATTTACTACCTGAGCCAGCACCTTTCCACGTGAGGCTGAGAGCCTGGAAACTGCACTCCTGTCTCTGTCCCCACACTGCCACTGGCACCTTTCCCAGTTTGTGGTAGCAGACCTTTATGGCAGTGCTTGGGGTTGAGAGCTACATTGTCTCCACTCTCTTCCTCCACCTCTGCTTCAGAGTTTCCACTGTGGGGCCCCTCTTCTAACAGGCGGACATGAGCTTCCAGAGCCTCCAACTGGGACACCTGGTCCGGCACCTGAGCTATTTCATTAAGCACATCTTCCATGTTGAGACTCAAGGCCGTGAGGAACATCCAGCCCACATGACTGGCTGTAGCCTTCGCCTCCTCCGGCAACCGCTCAGCTAGAACCTGCAGGGCCCTCTCCACACTGGCCGGAGAGCCATCCATGTCCTCCCACCCCTCCTCAGGGGTCCAACTCCTGAGAACAGTGGCCACCGGGCACCACACTCTGTGTAGGGGCCATCTGTTCTCCTGCCCAGAGTCAGATGCCATTTTTACCTGGCCGGAATCTTGCTCGCCACTCCAGGTGTCCGAGTGGGTGGTAGCCTCGGTGTAAGATGTCCATAATCCTTGAAGCCTACAGCAGCAGCAGATCACCAAAAGTAAGCCAACACCTTCCATGGTCAAGAGGGTGGTGTGCCATCTGTAGGCTTGAGTCTCCCAGGCAGACCATGCCTCCCGTTCCCGGTGCAGCTCCTCACAGGCCTCCTGAAGCTGAGCTTTGACACACACAAACTGCTCCACCATCTTTCGTAAAGTTTTGGCCGGCACCATACCCTGCTCGCTGCGCCATTTGTCATGCAGGGTGGTGACAGGCGGGGTCTCTAGTCCCGCTCCCCACATAAGAACACAGGATATGGTGAGGCCAAAAAGGAACACCCACGGAGCCACAGATAGGGGAGTCATACCACTAGTCTTGCTGGCGGCTGGGTTGGAGACACAGGAGGCAGGAGCCACACAATTGGCAACCTGTCGTCCACTTGTCTCTGCCAACCAACCTCACTTGCTAGCTGCAATCCGCCTCTCTGCAATCCATAATCCACACTCTGTCACACCACGCTAGGACACCTCCACGCCACACCACTATACCACCTTGCTAGCGTAGCCACGGCAGTTATATCAGTGGTTAATGACTAACTGGTAACAGCTGATAGCCAACTAGTCACAGCTGATGACCATCTACTACCTGAGCCAGCACCTTTCTATGTGAGGCTGAGAGCCTAGAAACTGCTCTCTGGGGCTCTGTACTCCCACCCAGCCATGTGTGTGTTCTCGGTTTTGTGTATATCTCAGTTGGGCCACTGGCACTGGTTATTGATGCCTTGTTGACAGTCAAAGACACAACCACTATCTTCTTTTTGGTTGTAATGCACCAGGACACGTCTGCCCTTCTGGCTATGTCCTGTCTGGTGTCTGCATCTCATTGCTCACTTTCTAGTCTTTTTCCTCAGCTATTTCCATATCTCCTCGTCACCCACCCCCATCATTGCATCAGAACCTTCTAGAGTTCTGTTTCCCCCGCCCAGCCTAACTCTACTCCTTCTTTCAGGGAGCCTCCCGACTGCAAGCCCTGTACCAGCACTGTCCTTCCTCTCACTGCAGGGAGAACCCTACCTGTCCCTCCACTCCTGCACTGTGTCTGCCTCTGCTGTAGTCTGTGAGCCTGACCTGGGGCCGGGGTGCTCTGCCTCCTTTCCTTGATGGCAGTTTCACAAGGCAGGTCTGTTTACTCAGAGATTTGCTCACCTTCACTCCATCAATCAATAGAGGTACTCAGAACACCTGCTGTGTGCTTGGCAGCCAGGCCCTGTGCCAAGTGATGGGGCTGGAGCTCTGAGTGACACAGTCCAGATGCAAGAAGTTCCCCCGCGGCAGGAAGTGGGTGGGCAGTGCAGTGTGGACCTTCTATAGCAGAGGTGAGAAGTGAGTGCAAAGGCCTCTGAGGGCATGCAGGTCAGACATGGAAGACTTCACAGAGGAGGTAACTATTGGAATCCCAAGGGAAAGGCCTGTGCAAGAGCATGAAGTGGTGACCAAAGTGGAGTGTGCAGAGTAGAGGGAATGGGACTTGCTGATGGCAGGCTTGGGGCTTTCTCCTGATCATGAGCCAAGTCAGGACAACCCATGGGCATCTGGACTCTGTCTCAGATACTGTCTTGGCTGCAGGGGCTGTTCTGGGGCCAGGAAATATTTGTAGGCTCAGGACCTAGACTGCCTTTCTATTGAATTAAATTCCCTAGACCCTTCATTTCCCATCCTCTCTGGACTCACTTTTCAGGGTCACTGCCTCCATCCCCATCTCCTAAGTTGCTTCAAACAGGCCTAAACCAAGAGGGTATTTTACTTCAAAGTCCCAAGGATGACAGATACCGTCTTTGTCTTGTTACTGCTCAGGTTCCTGGCAGTCCCTCTACTTATCTAACCTCCCAGAATAGAGAAGGGTCACAGTT
The DNA here is from genome assembly GCF_964194185.1 of Rhinolophus hipposideros. Taxonomy (NCBI): domain Eukaryota; kingdom Metazoa; phylum Chordata; class Mammalia; order Chiroptera; family Rhinolophidae; genus Rhinolophus; species Rhinolophus hipposideros. The sequence goes on from NC_138065.1 coordinate 26,018,029, forward strand.
ACCATTTAGTGGGTACATGCAAGGGAATGCACCCAGTATGTCATATACTTTATTCCATTTAATTTTCACAACACTCTGGGAAGTAGGTGTTCGTGTCCCCCAGTTTGCCAACGGGGAAAATGAGGCTTAGGGAGTTAAATGATGAGGTCACATGTTTAGAAAGCCGCAAAGGCACTATGCTAACCTATGTCTGCCTCCTCAACCCGTGCTCTTAAAAAAGGGACTTTTACTCCAAACTTGTCATTGTTCAAGTGAGCAAATAGATGCTGGAATGGAGAGTGACATGCCCACGCTCACACCTGGGCTATACAGGGTCACACACTTCTCCCTCTGACTATATCCCCATCTCTCTGACTGTGACCCCAAGGACATCCCACCTCTGTCCTGCTGGAAGGTCAGCTGCATCCTTGCACCAGTGGACAAAGAGCCAGCTTCTCACTGTCCTCTGGAGACTTCAATAGGAGACCAGGATTCTCAGTCCCCACACAGGAAAGCCATGAATATAAATTCCATCTCTGAGCCTGGACTCATAGACCACCCCACTCCCAAGCCCTTGACTTAGGCTCTGGGGGCCCTAAGAAGGAGAAACAGGAGAGTGGAGAGTTTGCAGCATGAAGCTGCAATAGAGAAATGCGCAATGATATGAATAAATTTGAATAATAATGAGGGCAATGCCTGAATTAATAATGCTGGCTATTCACCTGACCCACTCCCTCCGCTGGAAATATGGGTGAGCCTATCCTTTGCTTTTTTAGAAGACATGGATGAGATGTCAGGTCATCAGAGTTAGGTTGCTGCTCACAGAGTGTGGGGGAGGAGCACTGTTTCTGCAGACCCAAAGAGCTAGATCTGCACACTTAACAAAAGGCTGCGTCTTTGTATTAATTCATGTGCTGGCCATCAGTCCACTCCTGGCCCACCCCATCTCCCTCTGTCCTCTTTATGTGCAGCAACCAATGTGGATGTCAGCTGTTTAGGGAAATTCAGAGGAAAGAGCATGGCCCTTGACCTTGAACAGAGGTTCCCGTTCTGGTGGAACAGATAGAACAAATGCCCCACTTCATCAGCTGTCCTCTACCCCATGATAAACAAAAGCTGGGGCACACACTCTCTGATAGCATAGGACAGGACATCCCATGGATAGAGCTGTGACAGCAGGGCTGAATGATGGGACAAGCTGTGCTTGCCCAAAAAGCTAAGGGACCAAACTAGGAGGACTTCCTGGAAGAGAGGAATGTGGAGCAGGTTTGCAAAGAAAGGAAGAAACGAAGCTGGAAGAGGAAAAGGAAGAAGGGAGGGAATGAGACTAGGAGACTAGGATAATTTAGAGGGAGGTTTTGGAATGGGGAGGGACACATTCCATTTACTTACACACAAAGTGATGGAGGATCAGAGAAATTTTGGAAAGTTCAGTTTGGAAACAGTTGGATTTGGAGATTGTGATCTCTACAGAGTTGAAAGGGGAAGGAATCCCTTGAGTTCTGTGGAAGACTGATTTCAGTTACAGTGGTTGACAGATTGGGGACATGGGTAGGAAGCCGCAGACCTCTCCTTTTGCTGTCTCACAGCCCCTCCATTTTTTCTCCTCTTCCCCACAGTCAGGCACAGGAAGCTAAGGCACAGGAAGCTCCTAGAGCTGTGCACAGTGCCCAGGTCTGCCCCCCACAGGGCAACCAGACTGGTTGGAGTGTGGGGGTGGGAGCAGTGTGGGAGAAGAAATCACCATCCAATTCCCTGCTTCATTTAGGCTCCACAATTAAAGACAATTACTCTGCAGTTCTCTAATCAAATGCTCCTGGCCAAGCTGCCAGCCGGGCAGCCATGTGTAGCTCCCACAGCCAGAGGGAACAAAGTCACATCACTTTTCAGCTCCTACAATGTGGGAGGCTGAGCATGTGCAGGGTGTCCGTGTGTGTGCCCTTATGCTCCTGTCATGTGGGATCCAAGGTTTAAACACACGGAACAGGGCGAGTATGCCATGAAGTAGGTTCAGAGCCACTTCGTTTTGGATACAAAGCCACCCAGGCAGTTTATATACACACACGTGGACATCCCTGACCCCTAGAAGCTGCCCTTCTGTACTCTCAGGATGCATTCATGGGGAATTCTACTTGGCATAGTTGCACACGTGTGTTACCTCATGTGCTCACACGGCACATGTCCAAGTAGAGGTACGGTGGTATATTCATGTCTCAAAGATTGAGGGGGACTGTGCTATCACCAGCAGCATTTATTTGTTGTAAAGTTCCTAGAAGAGAAGAATGTGCTTTACACAAACTTTGCTTCAGCCTCTCTCCTGCGCCCTACTCAGGCAATGTCTGCTCAGAGGCCAAAAACTCATTTTAATATCAGTCTGAGCACTTTTTATTGATTCAACAAGCTTTTATTAAGCACTAGAGCCAGTGCTGAAGCAAACTGATATGGATGTGGGAGGAGGCGGTCGTAAAGGAAGACCCGAGGACCTAGAGTACCAAGACTCATATTCGAATCCCAGCTCTGCCCTTAACTCACTGCCTGTCCTTGGGTAAGTCACTCATCTCCCTGGACCTCATGTCTTCCTCTGTAAAAGGAAAGGGTTTGACTAGCCTAGTCTCTAAGGCCAGTATATAGCACTGCACCACTTTCTATGATTGCTAAGTATTTTGGCTCCTGAAAGCATCCCCATGGGCCATGGAGGGAGAAAGGAATCAGGGGTGAGCGCATGACATCTTGGAGGGAAGGGATTGGGGCTAAAGTAGGACAGGGACTGGAGGATCCACCTGTCCAGTCTTCATCTCTCTCTCCAGCCTAATGTAGTGTGGGAGCAAGTACCTGGGAAGGGTGGCTTTTTGATGGAGCCCCCCTGCTCATGCATTTCCTTATCCAGTGCTGACTTTGACTTTGCCAGGGACCCAGACACGCTTCAGCCAGGAGCCAGCTGACCAGACTGTGGTGGCCGGACAGCAGGCTGTGCTCCCCTGTGTGCTGCTCAACTACTCAGGGATCGTGCAATGGACCAAGGACGGGCTGGCGCTGGGCATGGGCCAGGGACTCAAAGGTGAGTGGGGCTACCCAGCAAGCCCAGCATCCAAACTATCCCATCTATGCAACACTCCCTCCCAACCCGCCCAAACAGACTCCTGGACTCAGCATCTCTTAGTTTCACATCTCACCACATTCCTTCTCTTTTCTTTAGCCCCTCTTTTCTCATATGTGTGGGTCAGACTCTCTCCCTGTCCTCCTGAGCTCTGTCTCCACTGCTTTCCAAACCCCGCAGCTCTGCCTTTCCTCCTGCTTGTGGGCTCACTCAAAAAAGGCAAGGGAAAGCCTGGGGATCAAAGGAAACCAAGAGACCTTTATGTAAAAGAGCTTCAGACAGACAAGACACCAGGAGAGCTGCTGCCGCAGACAGTGGTGAAGTAGGAGGTGCTGGGAGATAGAGTCCCCTGCAGAGCAGAGCAGAGGAGAGACAGGAAACTTCCTTGTCCCATACGTGTTTCATGCTAGGCTGGCTTTGCTCCAGTCTTTCCTGCCCCCTGTCCAGGCAATGTCTGCTCAGAGGCCAAAAACTAATTTTAATATCAGCCTAAGCACTTTTTAATTTATTCATTCAACAAGCCTTTATTAAGCACTATGGAGCCAACATAATGAGTTGGTAAAAAAATAAACAAACAAGCCAAACAACCAACCTATATTCCAAAGAAAATAAAGATACTTTTGGAAAGGCTGCCTGGCAGAGTGGATGAGGAGTCAAGAAACCTGGTGCTAGTCCGGCTTCTGCCTCCTACCAGCTGGGTGACATTAGGAAAGCCACTTCACCTCTCTGGGCCTCAGTTTACCACTGTGTAAAATAGTATAATAGTCACGGACCTGTCTGCCTTACAAGTGAGTTTTGAACCTAATGAGAGAATATGCTTTGTGAAAACACACTGTTCACTATAAAGCAGAGTAAGGATAAAAATATAGGAGGGACTGTATGTTTTTATTTTTATGGTTGATTATTTGCTATGGATTCCATGTACAGGACAAGTGGGGGAAATTTGTGTGTATAGAGCAATCTGTATAAAGGAAAGAAATGATTCTGGTAGATCTATTGATAATAGAAACAGAAAGAAACTGGGAGAGAGAGAAAGAGAGATCAATAGATATGTAGTGAGGAGAATCAATAGCCTCTGGACAGTGGGAAATAATGGAAGGGAACTGATGGTGGGAAACTGGGGAGGGGAGGGCAAGGGAGACTAGATTGCAAGGGCCAGTGGTTGAGTCCCACATGCCACAGCCACAGCTTCTGCAGCTAACAGAAATCTCTGGTTTAGGGGCTCCTTGAGGGAGTTGGGCCTCATCCATCCCTCCCTTGCCCAGTGAGCCTTGGGTTTCCCATAGTCCCCAGTGAGCTCATATCTGTGCTGCAGTGCCCTGTATTTCATAGCACCTGCGCACCTCCTCTTCTCTCCCTCTCCTTTCTCCCTACTGTCTGCCTTTAATTTTTTCCCCTCTTTATTTCCTATTATTATGAGAGACATTTGTCTGCAAATAGCTTTGGAGATTTCATCTGCTCCTGCTCATCCCCTACTTCTGCTCACCACCCCTCCCGCCCCCTCCCAACCTTGCTGTGGGAGGTTGTGACATCACAGTGTCCACATCTGGGACCTCATCCTCATCAACTGGGATGGGGTCCCTGGAGAGGGTAGAGGGAAGAATGCTGGCCTGAAATGAGATAATGAGATGTAGACCCTGGCATGGGCATAAGAAGTGGGCAGAGGGTGTTCCCAGTCTTTCAGGCTGGCTTCCAGGTTGGGACGGGGCTCACGCTGGGCTCCCCCTTTCTGTTCCCGCAGCCTGGCCGCGGTACCGGGTCATGGGCTCTGCAGACGCCGGGCAGTACAACCTGGAGATCACAGACGCCGAGCTCTCTGACGATGCCTCTTATGAATGTCAGGCCACGGAGGCCGCCCTGCGCTCCCGGCGGGCAAAACTCACCGTGCTCAGTAATAGCCCTCAGCTTCCCACAGTGCTCTCAGCCCACTCCTCCTGTCTCTTTCTCTTGGCATCCTGGCAATCCTTAACCTTCTTCAGTTACCTCTTTCGTTTTATACTTCTCCCTCTCTGTTCCTGGCCTCGTGCCTGCCTTCACTGTCCCTCTATATCCCTAGCTTTCCCTCCCCAACTCCTTTTAACTTCTGAAGCCAGGTCCAGATTGAAGAAAGCAAAATGGAGATGTGGGCAGCCACTGGCAAGACATGTAGGGTGGGTGAGGTCTGGCATCCTGTGCTCAGGCCACTCAAGGACTTGCTGTGCTTCTGGACATAAAGCTTTCCCCACCAGAGCAGAAGAGTATTGGGATGACAGAGACCCAGCGCTCGCTTTCCCAGCCTCTCCTGGCAGACAGACTTGTTGGTGAGGGAGCCTCTCCTTTTCTCTCTCCCACTCAGCTGCCTCAGAGCCCCAGAAACTGCCCCTTTTGCTCCTTTTCCTCCTCACTCAGCCCTTCCTCCCCTTTGCATCTTCCTTTCCTCCCTCAGCGCTCACCCCCACTCCTCACATTCACCTGGAAGCCTCCTCAGAGAACAGGGAAGCAGGGCTGGAAGGAATGGGCTGAGAGCTGAGGACTGGGGTGGTGGAGTTCTGGCTGCATCTGGATGGGGCCCTGGAGGAAAGTATGTCTCTCAGCAGCTGCCCAAGGGGCACAGAGCAGATGTCCCTCTATGGTAACAACCAAAGCCATTTGCATAATGAAGGGGTTCTCCTGCACATAGTACAGGAATGAAGCCAGCTCTAACATGCCCCCTGCCTCTATTGGGCCTCTCTTGCTGGACCTCTGGCTCTATCAGTCTTTCTGTCTCCCTCAAGCTCAGGGGCTCTCCCTAGGCCTCCACCTCTGTTTTGCTTTCTGTCTCTGGCTCTGTCTGTCTGTGACCCTCTCTCTTCTCTTTTGTTATCAACCCTCTCTTTTTTCCTGCCTCCACTTGATCTGTCCTGCTCCCTCTCTTTTTCCTCCCCTAACCAGAAATCGTTGAAGTGGGGGAAGCCCCCAGGATGGATGGGAGGAAGGGGAGCTTATATGAGTGAACTTGGACACAAGGAAGTTTTTCACCTGGGCAGGGGAACATGACAAGTCTTCCAAGTGTGGCAGGGAGAGGCCTGGACTGGGATCAGGAGACCTGGGCCATTATTGCACCCAAGAGTCTGAAGAGGTCATGACCTCTGGACATTAGTTTCCTTGTCTGTTATGTGGCAAAATGACATCAGTCTTTTCTTAACTGCCACTTTGCTGCTCCCTGTGCAAGGAGTTGTAAAACTGTGAAGTTCTGGGCAAATGTGAGGAGTCAGAATAAGTCAGGACTGGAGGGATCCCACAGCCAATTTCATTGGATGTAAAGGCTCTGAAGGACTAGGACTCAGGGCTAGTAGATGACTTGCTTTTCTTCTCTGGCGAGGACAGAATGGGAAGAATTACCGGTAGCAAGGAGTAGGATTGAAGTTAGGGAGCAAGAGTTAATTGACCACCAGGAATGGGCATGGGAAGACAAAACATCATCTTCCATCCCTTGTTGGAGTGTATGTGAGCTCCATGCTAGACCAGGCATTCCAAAGGAACCATGAGATTCATAGGAGACCTCTCTTTTTTCTCTCCCCAACTGTCTCTGTTTTGGGTGCTAGAATGTGGTACTTCTGCCCTGGAAAACTCCCATCCTAATGAAGAGTCCCTGATAATCTTCCTTTCCCTTTCCCACTGAGGCACAGAAATAGAAATAAAGAGAAATGAAGAAAGGCCAACCAAGCCCCTAGGTATTGTAGGAACAGGGCTTATGAGTGGCTTGGTTAAATCAAGGAAGACTTCCTAGAAGAGGAGAATATAAATGGGAACCGCAGATTGAAGCGCATCTCGTTAAAAAGTTTCCAAGTCAATTAGGGAGAGCCATATCAGTGAGGGAGCTGACTGTCTTGTTTTGACTGCATGGTTGGTGTTAAGGGTGTGGGCCTTTGTAGCCTATTTGGGCGAACGAGGGAAGCAAGGAAAGGCCCCAAAAATAAAAGAGATGAAAGATTAGTCTGACCGCTTCTTTCCCTTCCTTGTCTCTCTTGAATTCTCAAACTACCTGCCACCTGCAGCCTTGAGGACACCATAATGAGGCAGGACATTTGTCACATCTTCCCGTTTACCTTCATACACACAGCTTTTGCTCATGGTAGTCCAGGGCCCACTCACTGGGCAGGGCAGAGTCAAAAGTGGGCTGTGTCCAGTGCCCAGTATCAGCCTTACTGCACATAGCCAGCCTCATCAGCTCCGCCCACCAGCAGCTATATCCCTCCAACCCCCACCCCAGGCTAGGCTTCTTCACAGAATGACCTTTCATTCTTCCTGCAGCAGGACTTTAAGAAGCTGTCTCCCACCCCGCTCAGACACAGACATAATATAGATCTACAGACCTGCAGCTCCCTCATTATTCACAGTGATAACAACTTGAGTGCAGCAGTGAGAAGCATAGTCCGGGGTCCGTAGGCCTGGTTCACCTCTCGCTCTCCTGTCTGTGAGCACATTTGCTTAACCTCCCTGAACCTCAGTACCTTATCCAAAAATTGGGGTTAATGGTATTTATCATGAAAGGAGTAATGAAATATGCTTGATGGTGAGGATTAAGTGACATCATATACACAAGGCACTTTGGCTGAAGCACTTGGTGAACATTCAGTGAGTAGTAGAAACATTGTTGATTGCATTACAGTTCACATATGTCCTTACATCCTGGATCTCATTTCCCCTTCACAATAACAACCCTGGGGAATGGGTCTTAATGTTCTTTTTGAAATTTTATAAACAAGGAAACTGAGGCCACAGATACATGTACATATTGATATGCAAATTTGTCACAAACCATAAAATTTGTTCAAGGACATACACATGGAAACATGCTGTCCAACTAACTGATGGCTGAGCAGACACCTCAACAGCCTATTTTCCTTTGCCCCAGACAGAGAGAGAAAGGTGGGCTGATGACAGAGGTGACAGATGGACGGTCTTTCCCTGAACAAAGGGAAAGGGCCAAGCTTACACAGGAAGGGAGAGCTGATGGGAAGAGAAGCCTGCCCACAGGAGGGATTTCTTGTATCCCTTCATCCTCCCCATCCTCCCGTGAAAGCACAAGGCCTCTGCTCATCCAGGACATTCCTCCTGGGTGTGCCAGCAAAGCATGATCTTGAGCGTCCCAGGTAGACCACGAGACCCTGACTGGCAGCTCTTTATCCAAGTTTTTCCACCTTGCTCTCCTTCCCACCCCATTTCCAAATCTGCACCCATCTGGTACTAGAACCAGGTGCACCAGTGAGCAAAGAGGAGGAGCCAGGGATTCAGTGGATGATTCACTAGCCAGGAGTTGGAGACAGTGATGGTTCTTGTCCAAGCAGTAAAGCAAACACATTCCACACATCACCCATGCCCTACACTACAATCCATATACGATGCCTCATCTAACCTTCATGAGGGCCCCGTGGGCAGGCACTGTTATGTCTCTGTTAAAGAAACAGACTCACTCAGTGACTTGAGAGACTCAGCCAACATCACATGACAGGTAAATAAAGGTGCCAGGATTTAAAACCAGGGCAGCCTGATTCTAAATGTCATACTTTTCCCATTCTATAACTCTGCGTGCACGAGTTGAGCAAAATGATGGGACAGGCTACAAGTAGTTCCTTTTTTCTAGAAACCCCAGAGTGGAGACCATCATTTCATAAACTTTAGGACAGCCCTGCCCACCACTGTACTCCATGGGCCTCCAAGGGTTCACTCTGAAGCGTTCCCTTGGGGAGCCCCCTCTGAGTCTTTCCCAGTCAAAAACAAACAAAACCCTATTTCTAGCCTGATGTGGACCACAAAAATTATAATCAAAATGTGTCGGCCTTTATCTCATCAATCACTTATTCAGTAATTCAGCTAATGTCTCCTAGGACATGCTCACCACCGAGTTCTGAGCTAGTCACTGGGGCTTTAAGAGAAAATAAGAAGTATCCTCTGCCCTCAGGGAACTTACAGTCTGGTTTCACCTGAGCATTTATTTAGAAGTCTGTTGGGATAGGACAGGGAGAGACCCCCTGATTGTCTCGTATTAGACATCTGCAGTTCAATTCCTTCAGCACTTCACAAGAGCCTACTTGCTCATGTTCTGGGCACTGGAGACTGTAAATATTAGTGAGGCAGGGTCCCTGCTTTTCCAGGAATAACGGTTTGGTGGCAGGTTGTGGGAAGTGGGGGGCGAGAAGGTGTGGATAACCACCATAAGTAACCCAAACACAAGGTACATGGTGTGAGGAGCTCTGAGTGACTTGCCAGGACACAGGTGGTGGTTTGAAGGGGGGTGTGGCGTGGCATGGAAGGCCTTGTGCAGCAACTGGGATGTGAACAAGATAGGTAGCACTTCAACAGGAGCTCTGAGGGAAAGAAGAGCAGAAGCAAAGACGAGGTGGTGAGAGTGCAGGACTTGGCCGAAATAGCCCTGAACAGCAGGCTGAGGTGCTTGGTACTCATGCTTATGGCAGTTGGTATCCATTGAAGGTGTTTGAACAGGGCAATGGCAGTCTTAGCTGTGCTATAGAGAAAATAACCTGCCAGCAGTGATGGATGAGTTGGAGCCAGCAGGGACTAGAGTCAAAGAGTCCATTTGGGAGGCTGCTATAATGGACCCACTCATCTGGCTGCTGCAGGGCAGAGGAGCAGGCAGGAGAGAATGAATGGAAGAAGCTCCACAGAGGTAGCCACCTTTCTATGCCAGGCCCTCCAAGGTATCAGCTGTACTCAAACCCTGACTGAGATAGTCTAGCCCTTTCGTAATTTGAGGCCATTCCCCTTATCTGTATATATCCTTGAGCAATGGCAAGGGATATAGTACCCAGGCTATTGAGGGCCTTAGGTGAAGCCCCCACAGGAGAACAGATAAAATAACTATATTAGGCAGTAAGGGTGGCACCGTCTCACCCAGGAGTGGGCATGAGGAGGGAAGGATGCCTCCAGAGACAGGAGTTTTAGTCATCAGGGTAGTGTTGTCTGAACCCTGGACTGACTTTCCTTTGCTCTGCCCCACAGTACCCCCGGAAGACACCAGGATTGATGGAGGTCCTGTGCTTCTGCTACAGGCAGGCACCCCCCACAACCTCACGTGCCGAGCCTTCAATGCCAAGCCTGCTGCCACCATCATCTGGTTCCGGGACGGGACGCAGCAGGAGGGCGCTGTGGCCAGCACGGTGAGACCCTGCCTGCTCCTCCAGCTCCTCTTGGTCCTTATCCCAGATTCCTTATCCCAGATTCCTTTCCTACTTGGGTCTGACCACAGACTCAGGGGGCTGCAGATGAGAGAAGAGGCCTTAGAGGTGATCTGGTCCAACCCTCTCATTATACAATTAGGAAGACTGAGGCCCAGAGAAGAGAAGTGAACTCCCAGGTTCACAATACTATTCAGTAGCTGAGCAGAGACCAAGAATAATAGTAATAATAGCTATGTTGATGAAGCACCTATTGTGTGCCAGGCACTATGTATGCCAAGCTCTTTGTGGACAGTGTCCCTTAATCCTGATCGGAGTTTCATAAGTTAGGGGTTATTTCCAACTTACAATGAGGAAACTGATGGTCAGAGAAGTTGAGTGACTTGTCCCAGGTCACACAGCTGACATGCTTAGAGCTGGGGTTTGTACCTGGGTACAGGTACAGACAGTGCTCTCTCTATTGAGCACCTCAACCTCCTTCCCTCATCCTCTAGTTGGCACATTTCCTCAGTCGGCCCAACTAAGAGGCTGGGGAGGCAGGGATCATTGTATACATTTCATAGATGAAGAACTGTAGCAGAGAAAGACATCAAGTGATTTGCCCAGAAACACATGGCAAAGTTGATAGTGAAGATGGATCAGAATCCAGATCTCCTGTTTGGCGTTCCTTCTGTCGTCTGGGGGCTTTTAAACATATGTGTACCCAGCCCTTTACTATGTGCAGCAAGAGACACTTTTCATTGTGGGGAGAAGTGTTTCCCCAAAATGTTGCTCATCTGTGTGCATTAGAGGGCGGCCCCAGAGAGAACCTGGATTAGCTCTGCCCTTGACACCTTGGACCATTCACTTCCCTCTGGCCTTAGTTTCACCATTTGACAAATGAGAGTTTGGCCTCAGTGGTGCTTAACTTTTTCACCACCAAGAACTCTCTTATTTTTGTCCTCTAGGATTACATGTATTGAAATATTTTGGCAACCAAACAAGCTGATTTTTTAATGGCCACTTGTCATCCACCCCTCTTTTTTAATATTCCTTACTTAAAGACCTTGGTGCTGCAAAGCAGCACAAGGGAGCCGCTGTTACTGTACTGGGCTGATTCTGCTGTGGCCCAGGAGAGATACGTATATTGCTGTCATATTGCAGGCCTTACTTTGGCTAATAGTATGGTTTGCCTTTGGCAGTTTGCAATAAGGAAACAGCCCCAGGGTTCCTTTGACCATAGTTAGGGATCTCAGGTTGGATACCACAGAGCCAGTTAGAGACTTTTGAGCCTGAGTCCTTTCCCTGCCCTCAAGGAGTTTATGGTCTAGCAGGAGAAACCTAAGATTGGAAATATCCAGACATGATGCCTAAAAGGCATGGCAGAATGTGCCTAGAGCCATGTGTAAGACAGACTGCCTGTGAGACAAGTTCAGGCTACGAGAGAGTCTTGAGAGCTGCATTGGCTAAGGAAGGCTTTGTAGAAGGAGGAGGGACTTAAACTGAATTTAGAGAATTCCAGGAATGAGGCTCAAAACCATGGGGAAAACTGTGCTACACACAGAGTGAACTCTAATGCAAACTATGGACTTTAGTTAGTATCAATATTAATAATGTATCAATGTTTGTTCATCATTTGTAACACATGTATCACACTAATGATTCATGTTAGTAATGGGAACTGTAGGGTGGAGGAGGAGAGCATATGGGCATTCTCTGTGTTCTCTTTCAATTTTTTTGTAAAGTTAAAACTCATCTAAAAAATAAAGTCTACTAACTGAAAACAAAACCTGGGTAAGAGGTTGGGTCTGGTGGAGGGGGCTGAATTTCAGGTTAAAGTGCTTCTCCAGCATAAGCCCAGTTCTGAATCAGGTCATCTTGAGATAAGTTTGACCATGTCTCCCACCACTCTTGTCCCACCCCAGGAACTGCTGAAGGATGGGAAGAGGGAGACCACCATCAGCCAGCTGCTCATTAATCCCACAGACCTGGACATTGGGCGCGTCTTCACCTGCCGTAGCATGAATGAAGCCATCCCAAGTGGCAAGGAGACTTCCATCGAGCTCGATGTGCACCGTGAGCAGGGTCCCCAGGGGAGCTGGAGGGTTGGAGTGGGGTGGGGAAGGGATTGTGGGCACTCTTGGAGAAGCACAGAAGAATCCTCCATGGAACCTCAGGACAGATGCTCACTTTCCTCGTCCTATGAAGATTCCCTGGTTTTACCAGTGGGCGCTGAGGGTGGTGAAGAGGCATCGGCTATGAGTTGGGCAGTTTCCGGGTCTAAACCAGTATGTGGCTTTGCGTGATGATTTAATCTCCCTGAGCCTCAGTTTCCAATTTTATATATGTGCAGAAAATAAAATACAGGCATACAATCCCTTATCCAAAATTATAAACTGAAAGTAATTTGGTGGCTAAACCTGACCAGAAACTGTCATCTTTTTTGTAACGCACTTAATCTGAATAGTCATACGTTGCACTGCAAAGGTATTAATGTATGTTACCTATGGGGTGTTGCCATACACTGCTGGGGTTTTTACATAGTAAATGGTCTATGCACATCATGTACCCTTCTAAAATTTGAAAAATTCCAAATTCTGAAACACATAGTCGTTTCAAGGGTTTCAGACAAGGGATTGTGGACCTGTACCTGCTTCTCAGGGTTGTGAGCATTAAATGAGATATAACGTAAGAGCATCTAGCATGGAGTATTCAAGCTGGTCCGTGTTCAATCAATTACCTCTGCCCTGGGGAGGGTGGGAGTGCGGCACAGCGATTGGTGAGATACCACCCCTATCCCTTTTAGTGAGTCAAGCGAGCCCGCACTGGCACCTAGTGGCCACCGTTGGCCATTACACCCACTGACTGATTTGTTCCTTCGGTATAATCCTTGGTGGCCAGTCACCCTTAGACGGCCCCCTAGAGGCTCTGTGAGGTAAAGGTGAGGAAGACGGCTTATTTATTGGAACTGGTACACTTTAAACTCAAATTCCCAGGTCCATCCCCACACAGTGGTGGTATCTGAGTATATGTGCTAAGGAGAGAAAAAGAAACGAGGTACAGAAAAGATACTGACTTCCTGTCCCCTGTTTTGCAGACCCTCCTACGGTGACCCTGTCCATTGAGCCACAGACTGTGCAGGAGGGTGAGCGTGTTGTCTTTACATGCCAGGCCACAGCCAACCCTGAGATCCTGGGCTACAGGTGCGAGGGGCAAGGACTGGGAGCACTCTGGGGAGGGTAATGGAGAGGCCCTTGAAACCAGGAGTGGGCTGCTGGGGAGGACAGTGCCATTGGATGTGGGTAAGAAGGCTCCAAGCCCTGACCCCCCTGTGTTTCCTCCTCCCTCAGGTGGGCAAAGGGAGGCTTCTTGATTGAAGATGCCCATGAGAGTCGCTATGAGACAAATGTCGATTATTCCTTCTTCACGGAGCCTGTATCCTGTGAGGTTCACAACAAAGTGGGCAGCACCAATGTCAGCACTTTAGTAAATGTCCACTGTGAGTAGCTGCAAGTACAGGGGCATAGACAGAGAGCGGGGATGGGGACATGGGGTGAGGGCAGAGGGCAGGGGCCTGTAAAGGTTCTGGGTGGAGTTAGGGAGGCTCCAGGAAGCTGAGGAGACCGGGAATAGACACGGGGAGATAGCACGGCAGGAGAGGGTAGAGAAGGCTGATTGGAGCTTACCCTGATGACAATGAGACCCTAACAAGCTGCTCCCTTCTACCTCAGTTGCCCCCCGGATCGTAGTTGACCCTAAACCCACGACCACAGACATTGGCTCTGATGTGACCCTCACCTGTGTCTGGGTGGGGAATCCCCCCCTCACCCTTACTTGGACCAAAAAGGACTCAAACATGGTAAGACGCTTGCTGCCTCTCCTGGGTGCTGGGAGGAACAGGCACAGCCACCAGTGGGGAAAGGGCATGGTCGCCAGTGGGGGAGGGAGCAAAGGAATTGCGGCATCATTTTTGAAGTAGAACCTGGGATATTTCTAGGGTCTTGGGATTTGGAGGAGAAAAACAGTGCTTGCAATCAACCCCCACCCTCCTCACAGAACAGCTGGCCAGTTCAGTGGCAGGGGGAGGGACACGCTGACCTATGTGTAGGAGGAGGAAGAGGGCCTGAGAGGGATTGCAAAAAATGTGGTGAATAAACGCTACATGGGAAGATAGGGGACCTGGAATGGGTCACTAGAGAAGAGAAGGTTGAATTCTTTAGCACTGTGGAGACCTGCATTAAATAGTTTGGGCCAAAATTTCAGGAAGAAGGATTTCAGAGTGAAACTTCCACTAGAGCAGAGCATCTGAAGAGGCTGCATCCTCTCTGAAATGACCACAGCCTCCCCTGCCCTCTGACCCACCCATCTCTGCCCCCAGTCTGTGTGCAGAGATGGTGTGTTTAAATACCAACCTATTTAGAGTCAGGGGAGGGACCAGACAGACTTGGGACCCCATTTCCCTTCTGGGAATTCACTTGCGGCCCTTCCTGCTTTCTTTCCAATGCCTCCCATGTGGGGCCCACATGAACCTAGGGGCCCAGGCCTCCTGGCTCCCCACCCGAGGCTGCTCTCTCTGCCCAGGTCCTGAGTAACAGTAACCAGCTACTGTTGAAGTCTGTGACCCAGGCAGATGCCGGCACCTACACCTGCCGGGCCATCGTGCCTCGGATCGGAGTGGCTGAGCGGGATGTGCCACTTTATGTCAATGGTGAGTATTCTGAGAGGGGCTGGGCCTGGGTGGGCAGGCTTTGTAAGTTCCAGCTGACCCTGACTCCCTCTTCTGCTTGCAGGGCCCCCCATTATCTCCAGTGAGGCGGTGCAATATGCTGTTAGGGGTGACGGTGGCAAGGTGGAGTGTTTCATCGGGAGCACGCCGCCCCCAGACCGCATTGTGAGCGCTGGGAGTGGCATAGGGCATGAGTATGGCCAGCCTCCTGCTTCTCTACTCTACACTTTCTTTGTCTATGCTCCTACTTGTCTCTACTTCCAATCCTCCAACTTTCTGTCTCTCTGTTCCTTTCCCCACTCAAATGCCACCTCCCCTCTTACTTGTTGTGTGACCCTGAAAAAATTACTTAGTGCTTTGAACCTCAATATCCTCATCCATAAAACGGGTGCAGCGCTCCTACCCAAACAGTTGCTATGAGATGTAATTGTGACAGCAGGTGTGAAAGGCCCAGGGGAGCCCCTCACTGGATTCATTGTTAGTTCCCCTTGGCTACCACTTTTACTCTCTCTTCTTCCTCGTGTCCTTCCCTTTCCTTCTGATCTTTCCCTTGGTTTCTCCCCTTCCCTTTTCCTCTCAGTCCTGCCCCGTCAGCTCTCCTTCCCACCCCATGCCACATGGCACTCCCCTCCCTTCTGCCTTCCTCCTCAACCAGCTCCCTCACCCCGTCCCTCACTCCTCTCCCCTCTCCTCCACACCATGAGCCATTAATTCCTTCCATGACCATTAATCATCACACCCCTCATCACATTTAATGACCATTTGGCTAACTCCAGGGCTGCCTAGGGATACTTCATTACCCCGGCCGCCCGGGCAGCAGGTGGCTTGGCTTCTGGGGGCTTTGCTTGCAGAGCAGGGAGGACTGATCCTGGAAAGGTGCCAGTTCTCAGCCACTATCCACCCCTCGGGCTCTACACAGAGGGAAGGGACACAAAGTGGGGCTGCCTCCCAGGAGGCCAGGGCTGAAGGACCCTGGGGTACCCCTCTCTGGTAATAACTCCTCCCCATTATGAGAGTCTGTGGCTGGGTTTCCAGAGCCAGCTGGGTGGTTTCGTGTGGGGCTAGATTTAGGTTGGCTAAAGATAAAGTTGAAGATTGAGTAATATGGAAGAAAACTTGAGCATTCCTGTTCCTCTCACTTTACAGTTGAGGAAACTGAGGCCCAGAGAAGGGGAGGGAGGCCACACAGGGACTCAAGGGAAGCGCCAGGACTTTAGCCCAGTGTTCTTGACTCCCTCATCCAGGATTTTTTCTACAACATAAGGGGTTCCTAAATGCCGGTTTATTGGGTTAGCTGCACCCACAACCCGTAGGATCCTTATAAAAATAGAGATTCCTGGACCTCTCCCCAGGAGATTTCTATTTAGGAGATAAGCCCCTAAGAATTGTTACTTTAAAGAATGTCCTAGACATGTTTGAATGTTCCTGACATATGTCTCAGTCATGTTTGGGAGCCACTGTTTCTCTTAGACTGGAGGTTCGACACTGAGGTTTAAAGCAGCATGTGTGACTTAGGTTTGTTGTAGGGTGTGTTGGGCTGGTGTTAGGGGTACACAAGGCACATGGGGTAAGGATGCCTTGAAAGTGGGTCAGGTGTTCTTGCCATCTGCCCCTTCCTTACCTCTTCCTGCCTTTCCCACCCCAGGCATGGGCATGGAAGGAGAACTTCCTAGAGGTGGGGACTCTGGAACGCTATACGGTGGAGAGGACCAATTCAGGCAGTGGGGTGCTATCTACGCTCACCATCAACAACGTCATGGAGGCCGACTTTCAGACCCACTACAACTGCACTGCCTGGAATAGCTTCGGGCCAGGCACGGCCATCATCCAGCTGGAAGAGCGAGGTGACAGCAGTGTTGGCTGGTAGCCAGGGCCCAGGGCAGCTGGGGATTCAGCTCCCTCTTCTTTCCCAGGGCCAGGCCCAGAGGGAGACAACTGTATCTTGGGCCTCCCCACCAGAACCTGGCCTTGTTGCTCCACTGGGGAAATCCACTCACTTTTAAATGTTTATTAGGCATCTGCTATATGCCAGGCCCTACACTAGGGGCTGCAGAGACCAATGCGAGTAAGACAGAGTCTCTGCCCTCAAGGAACTTTAGTTTAGAGAGCAATTTATAGAGTGGCAGAAAATGACGTAAGATGGAGAAACGTCAAATGATCTGTGGAAAGGAATAATACTACCTACATCATTAGATTGGTATGAGGATTACATGAGAGAATATTTATAAAATACCTGGCCTATAATAGGTGCCCAGTAAGTTTTGGTTCTCCACCTCTCCAAGAATCCTTAGTCTGATAGGAGACACATGTTCCCTCCCCTAAGACACTTCTAGTATGGCTTTTTTGGAAGCTTCCAAGTCTGAAGAGGGAGAAGGCTTTTTTTTTCTTAACTAGGCATTTGACATGGGAGATAGGGGGAAATAACTGGGGATCCATTAGTTTTGTCTTAACTGAGGGTGCCAGCAAAAGAGTGGTATGGAAGAAGACAGTAGATAGAATAAGACGGTGCTCAGCAGGCAAGGCTTTCTGGAGGGAAAGAGCCTTACACAGATCTGATCCATCCAGAAAGGGAGAGAGAACTGGAGGCAAGAGTCCCAGGTCCTTC
The DNA here is from genome assembly GCF_964194185.1 of Rhinolophus hipposideros. Classification (NCBI taxonomy): domain Eukaryota; kingdom Metazoa; phylum Chordata; class Mammalia; order Chiroptera; family Rhinolophidae; genus Rhinolophus; species Rhinolophus hipposideros. The sequence continues at coordinate 26,035,572 of NC_138065.1, forward strand.
TCAGCTCTGGGGAGCAGGAGCAACCAAGGAGGACTGTTTAAGCCTTGGGTGGATGGTACAGATGGAGCCATCACAATGGTGGGACAGATAAAAGTGGTCAGAGCACACACGGCAAATTGAAGAGTTTGGAGACAGCTGACCTCAAACAAGAGCCCAGCCCAGGAAGGAGAGACCAAGCCTCACAGCAAGGTGGGCTGCAGGAGTGGGACAAATGGATCACCAAGGCCAAGGTCAAGTTGATGCCCAAACTGCCAGGATGAGATGTGACACCCCCTCCCCCACAACTCTGATCTAGCTGAAGCTTAGGCCTAAACCCAAACAATGCAGACCTTCCTCTCAAGTCCCATTGACTTAAACCAAACCTGTACCCAATCCAGGGATGCTAGTGGAATTTATGGCCTTGTGGACAGCCTGGCCTTCATCCAGTACTGAGCTCAGAACCCCAGGGTGGCTCCTTCCTTACCTCCTCCTTTTCTTCCTCATCTGAAGAGGTGTTGCCCGTGGGAATCATCGCTGGGGCCACCATCGGCGCGGGCATCCTGCTCACCTTCTTCTTCATCACCTTGGTGTTCTTCCTCTACCGGCGCCGCAAAGGCAGTGAGTATGGGCCCCGTGGACCACAGCCCGTCCCCCACTGCTTCCAGGTCCCTCAGTAGGCATCGCCTCGGGGGCCCAGGAGGGTGACATTTGCATTTTCCAGCCCAGGTGGGTACAGAAACAGCCACTGTAGAGGCTGGCAGAAAGTGTCCAAGCTGCCTTTCCCTGACCCAGGTCGCAAGGACGTGACCCTGAGGAAACTGGACATCAAGGTGGAGACAGTGAACCGCGAGCCACTCACAGTACATTCTGACCGGGAGGACGATACCTCCAGCATCTCTACAGCGACTCGGGTCATGAAAGCCATTTACTCGGTGAGGGTCCTGTTCCTTCCTGGCCCACTCCCTTCTTTATACTCTTGGGACTGGCCCCACCCCAGCTTTCTAATAACCACTGTTACTTGCTCCTCCCTCGGTTGGCTTACCTTAATCCTGCCAAATGCGCACATGCACATGTTCACATAATCACACATGCATACACACTGACACATGTGCACATGCACACACACTTGAACACACTCCCAGGCTGGTTTCCCGCTAGCAGAGGATAGGCAGGTGGGCCCCCCCATAGGCTTTTGCCCCATTCTTGACCCCCCCACCCCCAGTGTCAGAATTGGAAATTCCTAGAAGTTTTCTCATCCAGCTGCCTCATTGCTGAGTCCCAGAGAGAGGCAGTGACATACCCAGGATCACATTGTGTGTTAGCGATAAAATTGGTGCTAGATCCCAGGTCTCTGGCCTCTTCCCATCACATCATAGAGTCTCTGCTGGAAGAGGATACAGAACTTGAGCCTGCCTGTGATCCCAGACCCTTCCTGTTAGTAGATGGCCTCTGGTTGTGGGGATGGGGTTGGCAGGGGGGACAAGAGCAGGCCCTCCATCTTCTAATGCCATTCAACTGCTGCTCTGCAGTCCTTTAAGGATGATGTGGACCTGAAGCAGGACCTGCGTTGTGACACCATCGACACCCGGGAGGAATATGAGATGAAGGTGGGAAAGTGGAAAGGGGCCAAGGGCATGATGGCCGGGTGGGAGCATAGGGTTCCAAGGGCCTGAGGGCAGAGGGGAGGGAAGTTTGGGGAGGGATGGTCAGGAGGTTTCTTGAAAGAGCAGAGGAGGTGGAGAGGTATTGACTGGGGACACAGGGCAGAGCCCGAGAAGGAGGCCCCAGGACGATGGCAAGATTTGACCCCCCCCCCCCACAAGAGGGAGATACCTCCTCCATCATCTTCTCTCATTGCCCCCAGGACCCCACCAATGGCTACTACAATGTGCGTGCCCACGAAGACCGTCCATCTTCCAGGGCAGTACTCTATGCTGATTACCGTGCCCCTGGTCCTGCCCGCTTCGACGGCCGCCCCTCTTCCCGTCTCTCTCACTCCAGCGGCTATGCTCAGCTCAACACCTACAGCCGGGCCCCAGCCTCCGACTATGGTCCTGAGCCCACAGCCCCTGGCCCTGCTGCCCCAGCTGGCACTGACACAACCAGCCAGCTGTCCTACGAGAACTATGAGAAGTTCAGTTCCCATCCCTTCCCCGGGGCAGCCGGGTACCCCACCTACCGACTGGGCTACCCCCAGGCCCCACCTTCTGGCCTGGAGCGGACCCCATTCGAGGCATATGACCCTATTGGCAAGTACACCACTGCCACTCGGTTCTCTTACACATCCCAGCACTCAGACTATGGCCAGCGCTTCCAGCAGCGCATGCAGACTCACGTGTAGGGGCCAGAACCTGGCTGGGGCATCTCTGCGGAGCAGAGGAGAAAATGTTCCCTGATATTCAGGGGCGTTGCTCATTGCTCCTGTCCCCAACCAGCCTTCCTCCTCCCACCGTGGCAGGTGAGGAGCAAGTCTACCGGAAACACCTCACCTGAGGATGGTGCTCTGTGCATGCCCCAGCCTCCTGGGCCTGCCCTTCCCTCTTCGGGAGGATGTGTCTCTTCTGACCTGTGATCACACCTGGCCCCAGCATGGGGACAGGAAAGTGAAGGTTGGGGAGAGCGGGGGAGGGGCAATTTTAAACATTCCCTTTTTATTCCACCGCTCTGGTCTCCCATAAATGGGATGAGCAGGCTTTGGCCTAGAGGACATGAAGTGTAGGGATGAGTGGCTCTGGCACATATAGGTGGAAACAGGATGGCCTAGCCAGTCCCTCTGTCATCTTCATTCATACCCTGGTATATCTCTCCTTCCTCAGGACTGCAGAAGGGACCTTGGATTTATTTTATCTCTGTCTACAGAATAGCCTTGCCACTGAGTTCAAGTCCAGTCATCATTCAGCTGAGATTAAAAAACCAGTCATCCTGGCTGGACACCTGTCTGTAAGCCTGCAGAGAGATCCAGGTGTCTCCAGTAGCGCTGTCCCCTTTCCTTCTCCTCTATGATGGACTAGCCAGATAAGTCAGGGGGTCATGATGGAGAAAGGAAAAGTCAGGAACCATGGTGTCCTGATTCACCAGCAAGACAGCTATGTGCTAACTAACAGTTTCCGGAACCCACACTAGGGGGAGCCCACCCAAGCCTCCTTCTTCCCAATCTGCCCCACTTCCTTGCTTGAACTCTTGAGCCTGCCTGGGGGGTGAGGGTATGTGTATTATAAGCTATTTTTTTAAAGACAAAAAAGAAAAGAAAGGAAAGGAAAACCTCAGTTGGAAAATAAATAAATAAATAAAGCTGTAGGGATTCTCCCACCCAAATACAAGTCCCAGTGGAAAGGAAAGGGGCATCTGTTCTTCTCCACCAGATTCCTAACACTTTCCATCATTCTTTCGATCTCGAAGCACTTTGAATCCATTTTTAAACATTCAGGTGGTGAGACTTGTCTTGCAGGTGGGCTCTGACATGCTTAGGGAGAGGACCTGGCTCTCAGACACCTTGTCCAACCCTAGAGCCACAGCTGGTTAGAGGCCACTTTCCAGGGAGTGTGGGAGATGTTCTCCTTAAATAGGTTTTGGTTGATTGTCTTTTTTTTTTTTTTTCTTGGACCAATCATATTCCTCCTTCCACTTTCAGTGCCTTGAGCTCTGGTTGACCTGCCATGTGTGGGTAGCTGTGCAGGGAGCAAGTATTGTGAGCCTCAGACATGCTGTCAAGTTTTGCAGAGTTTAGGGGACAGAGAGGTGAGACAACCTGGAGAGGAAGGGGGCCTGGTAAGAGGAAGAGCAGATAGGGTAAGGTGATGCAGAGGGCACTGTATTCAGCTGTGTCCAGTGCTGACACTGCCTCCCACCCCATGCACATACACATTCCACATGGCCCTTTTTAGACACCACCTGCTGACCAAAGAGAACCAGCACTCCAAAGAGAACCCATACCTCTGTCTGGCCTCCTCTTTCCAAGAAGCAGAGTCTGGAGTGTGCTCCTGACTCATTCAGCCCAGACTGGATGGTCAGGGCCTCCCATGCAATGCCAGGAATGTGCATCGCCCTTTCTTGCAATTACCATTCATTAGTCATGTTTGCTTTAATGAGTTACATGCTCATCATCCACGGGCCATCACAGCCCTTGCAGATGGGTCTGTGGGGTGACATTCTCTGCCATCCCCCTGCTGGTAGGAATCAGCTAATGCCGGGGAAGAAAGCTCCAGTTTCAGCCTTGCAGCTGCCTCTGCATCATCCTCCATTTCAGCATGGGCAAGCCGGGTGCACCCACCTTTCCCAAGACATGATCCAGGCTCCCAGCCGTATTTGACCCCTGGAAACTAACACCTTCCTGCGCAGTCCTTTTAAGTGAGCTCAGTGAGAAGGCAAGTTCAGGACACTGGTTCCTTGGCCGACAAATTCATGCATATTTTGATTATTTTCACAGAAACCAGGAGCCATTGGTAATGCAAACAGTTAAAAATCTAAAGATGGTGGCTTTTTGAACAGGAATATTAAAAACGAAACAAAAGAAATTTTGTTTGGGGTTTGGCCAGATTCTCTTATTTCCTCTTTTTTTTTTTTTTTTTGGTTTAAGTGCTGGGCCCATTCTGCTAAAGACATTTAGAGGAGGGAGCCATTAGTTTTCTGATGTCTGATACAGAGCTACTTCACTGTTCTCTGTTACTTAACACATTAACTGGGGCCTCCTGGGTACCATGCAAGTGCTGCCCTGAAAGACATAGGAAGACTTATCAGCCACCAAAGCCATCTCTGTCCGCTGCAACTGGCACTCTGGTCAGATCAGACTCTGAATTGAGACCTGCCTGTTACACCAAATGGAACCACTTTTCTGGAGAATGGGAAGGTACCCTTGAACATAGAGCTTTGTTGTCTAAAGCTAGATGTCTTTAGTAGGGTACTTCAGTACTTGATGTGGTCAAATTGGTGGTCCTGACCACCTTTAACTGTCTTGTTTTGGTCAAGGGGCTAGGAGTCAGGAGACCTGGGACCCCATTCTGAAGCTGTCATTTACTGAGTAACAGCCTAACCTCTACATTACCCCTAACTTTCTGGTCTGTAAAATGAGAGAGAAGGGTTGCACAAACTAGAATTATTCTGCTCTTTTTGTATTTATTTGGTGAGGTGGAGAGGTCTGGCCATCCTTTTCAAGGAGCTGGGAACAGAGCTGAGGGATGAAGGAGTTGAAACGTTCTTTTGAAAGAAGCTTTCACCACTGGCTTCATTATATTGTCAGAAGTATCATGAATGAATTTTCACTAGGAACCTCTTGACCCCAAACAGCAACAAAAGCATACCCTAAACCTCAGTAAAATTGATGTGGGGTTATCCTTTGGACATTGGGTGACTGTACTCCCCACTTAGAATTCTGACATTTTTGCAAAGGTGTCTATGGCCAGGGCAGGGCATAGTAACTCCTTCACTGTGTATCCAGGTTTCAGGCAACTTCCTCTGTGGGGAAAAATGGGTGTGACTACCAGCCACCCAAGTCTTTGGGAGCATTTTCCTGGCCCAGGGATCACTTACAAGGTGAAGACTGCAGGCTAAGGTGTCTTGAGCCAGAGGGCAAGGTGTTAGTACAGCTGACCCCTTTGTGAAGGAGCAGGTAGGAAGGGCAGCTGGTAGAGGAAAGATGGACCCAGCAGTTCTGACATAAATTCTGGATCTTGAAGAGGGTCTTGTGATTCTGGGTGAGCCATTGTTTATTTCTTTGAAGTGCACATACCCAGGGATGTAATTGGAAAGACATTTATTTTTGTGAAGAAGCTATAAAATTAGCATTTAAATATCCCATTCCCTTCTCCTCCTTTCATGGAGACCAGCCTCTTTCTAAAAGGGCTCACCTTTATCAGCTTGATTCACTTCTGCACTGGTGGAGAGGACAGAAAGATGTGTGGCTTGGGAGATGGTGGGAAGGGCAAAATCCCATTTTCTTGCATCACTGTGAGGGAGCTCCTGGCCCTGTTCCTGGAGAAATATTTGCTGTGTAGAAGTCACAGGCCATACTGGACGGTTCTGGTACAAACCTGCCCTTAATAATAATTCCATTTGTATATACCTATTACTCATCCCTACCAGTCTCCTGCCCCCACTCCTGGCTTTCTGATGGTCCCAACTTGTCAAATGTTGGTGGGCCCTGGGCTCTTCTGCTAGCTTCTGGAGATCTTCAGATATTTTCTCTGGAAACACCCCTAACTCTGGGGAGAGAGCTGCCAAGCTGCCAATACAATCAAAATCTCCACACAATCTTGTTAGCAATAGTGACCCAGAAGATTGGGCTGCCTCCAATTTCACCAGAAATAGGACTCCCTGTGGTCACATTTTCTACCCCAACCATTCTTGGGATTACAACCTCCATTTCTGGCTCCTATTGAGTTTTCTCCACCCAAATACCAATAATAAATGGATCCACGATGATAATTAAGAGAAGAGAGAAAAATATTTTTGTTAGGACAAACCATCATAGATTTTTAGCAATGTGTATCTGTGTGTCCTTCACAACTTTTCCTATTCTGCCTTTTTTCATTTTCCTTTTTTTTAAATATTATGTACTATATTTTTAGTCTCAAACACACTATATATTATATATATTTAATTTTTATATATATATAAATATAAATGTTCTAAAAAGTACCTTGTTTTGTGTTGTTAATGCATGAGCAGCTCTAGTTACTTAAAAACTTGCCTGATTTGGGGTGAAATGGTCCAAATTTGGGGGAAAAGAAAGGAGATTTTTGGATTCAGACTGTAGGCACTGTATTTGTGTCACTCCCAGGCCATGGGGCAAGCACATTTTTTTCCCACCATTTTGTGACTGGTGCAGAACCCTGAGGACAATTATGGCAGTTCAGGGACAAACAGCTCAAGGCTCTGTGCTTTTAGAACACAGCATCAAATGTTCTGTGCCAAATCTGATTATGGGGATAAGTAAGGGGGAGACTGAATGTAGGATCAAGATCCCAAAGGATTTGGGAATAGGGGAGGGAGCAGAATTAATTTTGTTTATTAAAATGCAGTGGTTTGGGTAAAAAGCAAAACTACCAGGTCTCAACCTTTTAAACTTGTAGTGAAGCAAAATGAAAAAATGATGTATACACACAGAGACTGTTCTGCTGAAAAATTCTAAATTTTCCTAGTTTAGTAGAGTTTGCAAATATTCATCTTTGTTTATTTCACAGAAGAGGATAATTAAAATATTTTCAGATGTTCTTGAAAGCTGTAAATCATTAGAGAAATACAAGAGTTTATCATTTTCCTCATCCATTTAACAACCAACCAAACTAAAAATGGTCCACAGTAGCCTTTTTCTACACCAAAGACAGGACACAGTCAGAGACAGAGATAGGAATGTAAAAGTAGAAAAACACTTTAAAGTTAATACAGTCTACTTCCAAGAAGGTTGGGGGTCATAGCCCAGAGCTACCACTGAGGAAGAGGCAGGGAGCAGTGGGGGCTGCAGACTGTGTCCAGGACCAAGAGCTTGTAGGTATCCCAAGGCAAGTCCAACCAAGATGGGAATAAGAAGCCCGGATGCAGGGTGAATCTTGAGGCTGCAGCCAGGTAAGTTGAACTGGCACAGGTAAACCTGACATGATTGTTGGGATCCAGGAGCAAACAGAATACAGTGAAACAAAAAATAGAGAAGAAATAAGTTTGCAAACATGGAGGCCCAGGTGAATTCTGTCAGGCCAAGTAGTGTTAGGTGGGGTATTTCCAGAGCTGTGTCCACTTGGGATGCCTTTTATTCCTCACTGCATCCCCAGAGCCCAGCACAAGACCAGGAGGCACCTTGGGACAAGCTTCACCATTTGCTCCTACCTGACTTTACCTCTCTGCATCTCACTTTTCTCCTCTGTAAAATGGACTATTAATAGCTCCTATCCCATATAAAATGCTTAGCAGAGTTCTTAGCACATGAGCACACTGTACATATTAGCTTTTGTGAACCTGGAGAAAGGTGGGCCATGGGCATCTGCCCCCTCCCCCTTTACCCTTTTCCTGAAAGATGTCAACATTGCCCAGGAGTTATGAAAAAAGCATGAAATCTGAAAGGAGAAGATTTAGGGTAAAATCCCATCAGTGTCTTATGGAACTTTATGATTCAGGGCAGCTCAGTACACCTTTCTGAGCTACTTTTTCTCATCTGCAAAATGTTGTGAGCACTCAAGGAGATGAGATATACAAGTGCTCTCTGTAAAATGTTAAATGCTATTTAAACGTGAGTTGATTACTTTGGTCTATTAACACTGTTCCACCCCACCCCCATCCCATCCCCACTATGCAGCATCCCATGCCACACAACTCATTGCCACAAACATAACCTCCACCCCTACATAGGCCCACTATATACTGGAGCTCTAGCAGTGACCTAATATTAGGAAAATGTGCCCATCCAGCTGGACACAATAGAGCCTATCTTGCCAATCCCCAGGATTCTAAAATTAAAAGACCAGGACCCTGGGTGAAGAAAAAGATCACTTCATGGACACTCACTTTACCATTTTCTTTATTCATTGTAATTAGCTACACAGAGGCAAACTCCCAGAAAGAGCAGAGCCTTCTACTCCCAGAACTGAACGGAGGAGCTCTGTCTTTTCTCCCTCTCCACATAATACTACTCTCTTGGTGGTTGCTATGCAAACATATCCTGCCTTCATTTGCAAACTGGGGAATCTTTCATACTTTGAGGCTCAGATTAATGTTTCACCTCCCCCAAAGAGACACTGGTTTGGACTTTACCCTGTAAATACTCCTGGTCTGGTTCCTGAGTCGTGCTGTAGCCTGAGGAATGACCAAAACCTTGTCTTCTCAGAGCCCTTACTAAAATAGATACTTAATTGTGGATAATACAATCTCAAAAACTGAAGGCACCTCTGGGCCCATCTGGTCCAACTATGGACCCAGTGAAGGAGCCCCTCTTCAGCCTCAGAGACAAATGGGCTCTGTTTGCATCAAGACCATCAGGGGCCAAGAAATCAGGGTGGCTTTTTATGAAGTGTGAACTTTGGACCCTGAATGTTTGGGTTTCCCTCCAGCTTCTCCATGCCCTAGCTCTGTGCTTTTGGGAAAATCATTTGACCTCTCTGGGTCTTGGTTTCCTCATTGATAAAAATCATTCCTTCATTCATACAAAAACTATTTATTGAACATTTGCCATGTGTCTGGTACAATTCTACACCCTGGGATACAGCTAGAAACAACATGAAGTCCCTGCTCTCCTGGCACTTAGACTGCAGTGGTCAGAGAGACAATAAACAAATAAATGTATATCAGATAGTGGTAAGTTCTATGGAGAGACACAGGACAGTGTAAGGTAGATGGTGAGGGATGGTAGGAGGAGGGGGTATGCTATTTTATGTTGGGTGGTCAGAGAAAGCTTCTAAGATAAGACAGAGAAGCTTGGGGAAAGAATATTCTAGGCAGAGGGAGCAACAAGTGCAAAAACCCTGAGGCAGAAATGAGTTTAGAGGGTTGAGGACCAGCAAAAAGTCTGGCTGGGGAGAGTAGTGAGAGGTGGTAGGAAGTCTTGTTAGAGAGGTGAGGTGGAGATCCTGTGAGGATTTGTAGGCCATTAAAAGGACTGGAAATTATTCTGGAATGGGAAAATACAGTAAGTGAAATTGCTGTTTTTGTAAGTCAGAAACAGTTGAGCGTCAGCAATTTTATATGGTTCAACCTAATAGATGTAAACATGCAGTATTATTTATTGTGATAATTTATTATAATTTATTATTATTATTATTTATTATTTTATATTTATTTTTATCTTATATATTTTATTTTATTTTTTATTATATATGTTATTTATTTTATATTTATTTTATAATTTATTATTATAATTTATTATTATAAAGTATTATAATTATTATTATTACTTTAAAAATAGGCTTTTCTATTATTTTGGCAGGATTAATGGAAGAGATTTCTTCTTTCTACTGAGCATGAATTGGCCTCCTTGTAATTTTCACGCAACAGGGCTATAATTCTGCCTTTAGGGCAATGTTGTGGTAGAAGGTGGGGGTGGGAGCACTCCCCTAAATGGCCCTTTTGATACTGAAACATAGTTGACATGATGTCATGTCTCTTCTGAGAAGCCTCTTTTCTGAGTGAAATAGTTCTGATTCTTGAAACCATTTCTTTTATGATATGGTTTCCTGACTCATCCTCATCTTGCTCATCCTGCCTTCTCAGTGAGTTTTGAACAATTGGTAGGACATGGCAACATTTCCCACAGCACCTCACTAGTCTAAGGAAGAGTTTCCCACCTCAACCCAGTAAGGTTCTCTGTACTCTTTCACTTGTTATCCTTCAGTAAATATAGACACTGTTTTCTGACTCTTCCCCCAGGAGGGAGTGGTGGCCCATTAACCTCCCAATGGCCCTGAGAGCCATCCCCTGTACTGCAATGGGAGATAGTGCAAGATTTTCAGACACAAATCCCTAGGAGATGGAATAAAAGGAGTTTCCAGGTCCAGTAGCTTGGCTATGGTCATACCTGTCACCACAACCTAGGTCTTTTGGGAGTCCCAAGACTTGGAGTGCTCTGTATTATGGTCCCTCTTGGAATTTTTTAATAGCATGGCTGGTATCACAGTGACGTAGACATCTCTGGTTTGAAAACCAGGAGATATAGGTCCAAGCTCCATTTATTAGGTATGTGATCCTGGACAAGTTACCAAAACTCCCTGAGTCTCAGTTTTCTTATCCACAAAATGAAAATAATTATGCTACATCATTAGTTAGACTTTAACTAAAATAACACAAACAAAGTAATCCCTTTAAAATGGAAATCACATCACATCCCTCCTTTGATTCAGATTTTATGGTTTCTTATTTCACTTAAAATAAAATCCACTCTCTTTTCATTTCCTATAGGCCCTCCCTTACCTGGCCCCTCCCTACCTTCTCTCTATCCTTTGTCACTTACCCCTCTACTGACCTTGCTTTCTGTGACATTCTATCATGGAGGAAAATGCTACACCCCTTCGTTCAATGAAACCACTTGAAATTTGGGGAGGCTTAGATAGGGAAGAAGCTAACATTTGTTAAGTGATGTGCCAGGCATGTTCATAAATGTGATTACACGCAATGTTCAGAAGAATGGACCTCTGAAGCTAGACTTAAAGCTAGTCTCCACCCCAACACCCAGTGGGCCAGCTCAGAGAAAAGCTCAGCAAATAAATCTAAGAAACTTCCAGCCTCAGAGCCCCCATGGCTCCAGCTCTCTCCTTCTAATAACCTAAAGGACTATTAACAGTCTCTTCATTTATTAAAACAATTTTTTTTAAATGTCTGGCCCTTTGATTCTGGCTACATGCCACAAAAAGAAGCTGGAGTCCCAGATCCCCCTTTGAAAGGGCAGCCCCTCAACAAGGTAGGAAAACACAGATCTCATGGCTACAGACTCCCAGCACTGGGCACAGGTTCCTCTTGGATTTGAAATCCCCATTGGGGTGAAACAACCTCAAGGTCAGTGTAGAAACATTGGGAATCATAGATTGAAAAGAAAAGCCTGGTATCAAGTTCAGACCATTGGGCTGGTTGTGCTGGTCTGCTTCAGGGATCTGAGGTTTGTTGACAATACTAAAGTTTCTGGAGGGCAAGCAAGAATCCTCACATTTTTATCTGTCAAAAATCAGAGAATTTCTATGACCAGATGGCATTTTAAAAGGCAGGGAATTGGACCACTGATCTCTGAGTCTCCTAAGCACTAACATCAGGAATCCATGATCCCAAACTGATGGCAACTTAGCAACCTGGATTTTCAGGAGAGTACATTTTGTAATGTTCTGCACCAGTTTTCCATTCAGAGCACATGGCTTCTGTATCTGTAATGTCCATTGCAAATCAATGGCAAGAACAAAGATTTAGGTTTTTGTCCCTAAGGCTGTCCCACTGCAGATTGTTTCCTTCACACTTGGCATTGACTCAGCACAACATCTCTGACTTCTTCTAGGCCTCCATAATCATAGAAAACAAAGACTTGATTCACTCTTATTTAAAGACTCACTTAGGAGTTACCTCTTCAGGGAAGGCCTTTACCCACCATACCTCCACCTACCATCCCTTCTTTGTCATCTCATAGTGGCCCCTCCTTGCCCATCTCCATATGCCTACTGCAGCTTACCAAGGTATTGACAGTTTAAACAGGAATTGTAGTGCCAGATGTAAAAGAAATACTTCCTTCTTTCCGTAATATGGTGCCCTGTAGTTAATCTCTCTCCTTCCAATCTCTCTCCTTCCATTCACAGCCACATTTCTAAAACACCAGTCCCTGCTTCCTCACTTGTACCACCCCCATCTGAACATACTACATTCTACCTTCTGCTCCTGCCAAACCTCCCAAACAGATCTTGCTGTAGTCATCAAATTCAATAGTCACTTTTTAGTTACTTTCTTCTGTTACAGGGTCATTTTTAAAACAAAGGTTAAATCCAGACTTTTATACAAATATAAAATGAACATGTGTCTAAAATGGTATTTAATCCATTAATTAATGAGAAATCCAGTCTAATGTTTCAACTCGTTCAAAGGAAAATTCAAAATACCACACTTACATAAGTCAACCAGGAATTCTGAAATGAATTTACAAATACAGAGGGTTCCAAAAGAATGTATACACATTTTAAGAAAGGAAAACTATTGAAATTGTAATACTCAATATATACCGATAACAAAAGATGAATACAAGTCATGTTTTGACTTCTGCAAGTACAAGAGGTGCTCAAAGTAGTTACTACCATCAAAGTAGTTACTACCATCAACGTCCAGGCACTTCTGATTACAGCGAACTACTGCTTGAGCAATGTTGAACAAAGTGTCCACTTGTATACATTTTTTTTATTTGATCTTTCCCCCACCCTTTTCTTTCACCTCCCCCCCATCGTCTCCAGTTAAAGCTCTTGTTTCTCAGTCTAGTTGTGTAGGACATAGCTCCCTGGCACATGCTGGTATTATGAGTCTTGCGCTCCCCCCTCCCTGGCTGAGGCAGTCGGTCACCAGTTATTTGCCGGCAGTTCGTGGCAGCTCTCGCTGGCTGCCAGCCACTCATGATGGCCACTGGCCACTCATGGGGGCACACGGTTGCCCACGGCAGCACATAGCAGCATACAGCATCCTGTGGCAGCCCACAGCAGCTCACGCCAACCTCTGGCTGCTCAGGGAGAGCTGTTGTTCACAATCTTAGCTGTAGAGGGCGCAGCTCACTGGCCCAGGTGGGAATCCAACCAGCGACCTTCAGCTTTAGGAGCACGGCGCTCCAACTGCTTGAGCCACTGGGCCGGCTCTACCCTTTTTTTGACACCCCCGGTAGATGTAAAACTGGTTTGTCCGCCAAAGTACTAAGCAATTTCTTTCACCATAAACAACTAATTTGCATTTCTATGGACAAGAATAATTTTTATTATCAGTTTTCCACAATGTATAGGATTGAAAAATAGGTGATAGACAATGAAAGGCAGAGATAACCTTGATGGGTAAGTTAGGACATCTAGTAACTTTTTGTTCTTTTAAAGTCTTTTCTGACATTTCCTTAATTTTTTTTTTTTTTTGCAACATTTACCACTAATGACCATTGCTGAAACTCCTCCTTTTGTTTTGTGGTGTCACCTTGGATTTCCCATACCCTCTCTGACCACTCAGTCCCAGCAGAAGAGGGCTCCTCTTCTTCTATCTATCCCTTAAATGTAGTTACCCTCCAGTGTTTTGTCCTGGACCACCTACTCCCTCTACCCACACTTCTGAGGGTAATCTCAATAATTGTTTTATCTTTAAGCCACCAAAATTATGCTGATGACTCTCAAACCTCAATTTCCAGCACAGCTTCCTTGTGAGTTGCAGATTACATTCATTTATATTCCCCCAGCACCTCAAATACAACATGCTCTACCTACAAAACCCACCTTGTCTTCCTTGGATGGTGTCACCTTTCACCTAGGTGTTTAATCTAAATCCTTGGGAACCAGGCTTATCTCTTTCACCTTCCTCACACGGCATGTCCAGTCAGTTACCAAGACCTGCTGGTTCTGCATTGCTCATGCTCCAGCCTGGCTGCTCCTCTCCATTTTCGTTATACCTGCTTTGGTTCAGGCTTTCTCTACATCCTAATCTGAGAGACCTCCTATCTGATTTTTCCATCTACAGTCTGACCCCTCTAATCCATACTTGACTCTGTTGCTGAAACAATTCTTCTAAAATGTGAATCTGATGTGATACTCTCATATCTGAAATCATTTCATGGTTCCCTGTCAAGGTCAAAATTAAGCCCATTAACAAGTTGGCTGTGGGCCTCCGTGAACCAACCCCTCTCCCCAGCCTCACCTCTTGTTGGGTCTCTTCCTGCTGTTTTAGGAGACCACCTGTGAGTCTACTTACACTTCCCTAGGATGTAAGCCATGCCATTTCTTGCCTCTTTGGAATGGGTTGTTCTCTCCTTAAAATGCTTGTCCATCCCCATTTAACTTTTCCTAGCTAGTTCCTGGTCACCCTACAAAACCTATACCAGGCTTTGCCTCCTCCCTGGAGACTTTCTCTCTCCTGCCCCTGTCTGGATTACTGGCTCTTCCTAGGTGCTCCTTCCCTGTGCCCCATTCCTGCACCAAGTCACAGACAAGTTTGTGACTGTTGGCTTATCTCAGGAAAAGCTTTGGCTCCTCTCTTTCTATGTACTGGTATACTGGGTTGTTGTTTATTTTCATGGCTTCCTAATGAGATGGGAACTCCTTACAGGCAAGGACTGGGCTTTATATAGACTCCTTTCCTTTCTCAATGTCCTCTTCCTACACAATTCCTGAAGATGGCTAATCTCCCCTGAGGAGGTTTCATCCAATATACAGCACCTATATATATATCCCCTCATTCTTATGTAGAATCTCAGAGAGGGGAAAACAGGAGTGTGGGAAGCAAGTAATTAGTGGAGAAGAAAAACCTGAGATAGGGTCCTGACCTCTACTTTCATCTTTGAAACTCATTCATTCAGTCAATACTGGACACCGCGAAGTCTCGGGTGTATGGAGAAGTAAATTATGGTTTCTGTCCTTCAGGAATGTGCAGTCCAATAGCAGGGACACATCTGTACACAAATAAATTTATCTGTCATGTAATCACTAAATACTAGGAACCTGAACACAGTGCTGCTGCAGTAGGAGGAGGAGAAAACCGTTCCTTGCAATTGTTGAGGACTCACAGTGAGGAGACTGGAAACTGCAGGCACTAGAAGTATGAGGAAGAGCCTATTTTTCACAGGCAAGAAAGGCATTCTAGGTAGAGAGGCCACGGACCCAGCCAAAGCACCAAGAACTTGGGGTGGTTTTCTTGGTATAAGCCAACAGTTACAAACTTGTCAGTGGACTGTGTGCAAGGATGGGCACAGGGGGCAACCCACTGTTTAAAGTGTTTTTGAGATTCTCCTCGACCTGCCACTCATTGCTCATTACTGGGTGTGGCTATCCACGCCCTGGGCAGGGGCTCCAGGCCTGGGGTGTTGGGGGCAGAAGAGGAGGGGGG
This sequence comes from Rhinolophus hipposideros, assembly GCF_964194185.1. Taxonomy (NCBI): domain Eukaryota; kingdom Metazoa; phylum Chordata; class Mammalia; order Chiroptera; family Rhinolophidae; genus Rhinolophus; species Rhinolophus hipposideros. The sequence goes on from NC_138065.1 coordinate 26,051,055, forward strand.
CTGGCTGCCTCTTCCCAATCCGTGTGGCTCTCTATGCCTGGTTTATTATGCATGATGCAGGCAATTTGCCTTCTGCCCCAGGGACCCATCTCAGAGAAAAAAAGTTGTTCTCTGTAATGGCTTCTGTGGGAGTGTGGCTCGGCTGGGGGCTCAAGAGCGGGGTCCAGGGGGGCAGGCGTTGTGCCCCCCATGCCCTATGTTGCTCACTCCCTTCTGGTTCTAGAACACCTCTTTCTCTCTTTTACCCTCATTGTCTGTTCCCTGACCTTTGTCCCTGTGCTCATAGGAAGACATCCCCAGCACCCTTCCCATCTTTAGGGGATGTAAATTTGAGATTGACTCCAAGAATGAGCATCCATTGCCTATTCCTTCACCAGAAGTGTTCCCTCATGAAGCCCAAAGACTCCCGTGTGTGTGTGTGTGTGTGTGTGTGTGTGTGTGTGTGTGTGTGTGTGACAGACTGCCAGTCTGGCATCTCCTGAGGTGATCTCCTCCACATGAGGAGTACTGAATCTGACAGTTGACCATCTCCTTAGCTGTAAGGTCCCTCCAGATGGTAAAGAAAGAAGCTGGAGGCTGTGGGCGTTCAGAACCAATCATCTTAGTGGTATGCAGATTTTTCTGAGCTAAAGGCTGCTTTAGCCTCAGGCTCAAAAGAAACTTCTGCCCCACCCTTTAACTACCTAGAAGAACTTAAATTAGGGGCGTTGCCCATAATAAGCTATTATCAGAGAGATAACTGCTTTTGACCCATCTATAAGGCAGAGCAAACTTTTATTTATTATTATCTTATCCCTAGCTGATATACCTCAATCCCCCTTTCTATCTCTGGACCTCTCCTGCATGTGGGGTCTCTGACTCTCTCAGGTATGTGGGCTTTCCATACATATGTATGTATTAAATTTGGTTGTTTTCTCTTGCTAACCTATTCATGTCTATTTGATTATTAGACCACCCAGAAGAACCTTGAGGGTAGAGGAAAGTTTGTTCCTCCCCCACAAAGTTGTCTACTCCAGGGATCCCCCTGCAGAGTTGTTCCCAGCTCTCCCCCCTTCCCCCGCCCCCATCAATGGAACTTGTGCCCACACAGACATCTGTGGGAACACTGAACAAAGAGCAAACGCATGCTATTCACATTCAGATGAATGTGCTGTGTGCTCTTGGTAACTTATCTCCCCTCTCCAGTTTCACTTCTCTCATATATGTAAAATAAGGAGGTTGCATTGGATTAACTCAAGGTTCTATAAACTGTTAATCCATGTCTCTGTGTTAGGTATAGAGACCCAGAATTTCCCAGGCAGGGAAGTGTCCTGTGTGCTTATGGATTTAGGAAGTCTCCCTGTGTAAGGGGAGCCCAGGAATAATCTGATGAGTGGAAGAGAGTGACCCAGTAGGCTGGGGCAGGGAGTGATACAGGGCAGGTGTGTGTCTGAAAGAAGCAGGGGAAGAGGGACTGGGCTGGGCTGGAAATGTAGCCACAGGAAGAGCGTGTGGGGACTGGGATGGTTAGCGAGCATAGGAGGTGGATGTTGAAGACTAAAGCCGCATGGCACCTCAGAGGTGATGTTCTCAGTGTGGAGGACATCAAAAAGCTCTCAGGGAGCTTTTTTTTGAACAAGGAGGGAAACCAAACAGGCTGGAAGGAAGAGAGCAAGAGTTGCCCAGGGCAGGTCTTGACCAAGCACCAGTGGTCCAGGAGCCACAAGGACATGTGGCTTGGAGTGTGAGGAGGAGCTGTGTTGTTGGGGACCTGGACCTTTCTTGTTAAATCTCCTCCAAGCCTGCTGTCAACTGAGAACCATGTTCTCTGACGTTTGCTGGACTTTCTAATAGTACAAGGACATCTCCTCCAAAGAACTTGTAGGTTTATGCTGAAAGAATCCCCTACTCCTCCTCAAAATAAGAAGTGGATCTTCACTGAAAGGCTGGAACACACCTGGAGTGTATGTGTTTGTGTGAGGGCACATGTGTGCACAGTGAAGTCTGTAGGGAATGACGGTGTGCATGTGGACTGGGGTATGCCTGAATGGAAAAGTATGCGTGGGGCTTGTGCAGGAAGAGCGTTGCTTCGGAAGTTTTGTAGAACTTGGAAGCACCTGCCACAGCTCAGCCACAGCTCAGGATAAAGAGGAGGAGCCAAGAGAGGCAGAGAACCAGAGGGAGATGAGTGACACAAACAGAGCCGCCCAGGCAGTGAGGCAGAAGGAGAATGAATGAGCCTGACAAGGAGGAGGAATCTTTTCTCAGTTACAGATCTTATGAAAGAGAACAAAATAGAAGGGAGGAGGCCAGGAGAGAGAGAGAGAGAGAGAGAGAGAGAGAGAGAGAGAGAGAGAGAGAGAGAGAGAGAGAGAGAGAGAGAGAGAGAGAAGGTGAGCAGAAGCCAAATGGAATAGGAGAATGGAGAAGGGAGGGAAAGCAAGCAAATGACAGATCCATGTGGAGATTGATCCAGGAAGGAGAGACCTGTTCAACTCAATAATGGTTGTGTATCTGCTCTGTGCCATTGTGGGGCCTGTGGCTGGAGAACAACATGGTGGTGCTGGCTCTTAGGGTAGAGGAACAGATACAATTACAGGTAATTTTGCTATAAAATAAAGGTCAGTGTAGCAGGAGCTGCTAACCTAATTGAAGAATCAGAGAAGGCCAGAGGGAAGAAAGAGCTACAACTATACAGATATATGAGAGGAAGTGTGTCAGCCAGCAGTCTGTTTTGAGGGACCAGGGAGTCAAGCTTTGAGCTGAAGAACACAGCCCAAGAACTGAGCCTCCTTAGAGCATCCTCACTAAAGCTCTCCCTGACCCCTGAGTGGAGAATATCCATCACTCCAGCCTCACTGGGCCTGCCCAGAGGACCCTTACATATTCTGTTCTTCTCTTTGACCATACAGACCAAACTGTCACGTCCAGTGCCAGACATCCCATTGGTTCTTGTAGATGCTCTACGAATAAATGAATGAATGAAGCAGTGAGCCTTACACCAAGCAATAACCCTCTGGGGAAGATAATATTTTTTCCATTTTATTGATGATGAAATGAAGGCTTTCTTTTAGCTTTGGATTTAATACTAAAGTTTTAGCATCCTGGGCTCAAGCAGTCTGTTTTTTTCTCATAAAAAAATAAGCTTAATATGTTTATAGGTTTGATTTATTTTTATTAGCATCCATGCTGGTCAACATAAAACAATTATAAATTCAAGATTACAGTGAAAATCACTACCATTTTAATTGAAAAAAAGTGTAGGAGGTACATAGGCTATGCATACAGTTGTCTATATTTTCTCCTGGATACATTAAAAATATTCTTTCATGCAATAGAAAAGTTTTAAACTGAAAGACATGTAAAAAGAAGATAGTGGGAATAGGGAGAATGGGGTCAAGAATCTGGGAGATGAGGAGAAATCCCTATCCCGGGAGAAATTGGAATTCTCATCATCTCCCAGATCAGAACCAGGGACATTAATTGGGGCCCCTGGGAACTCTGGGAGGTTTTTTCTCTAGGGAGCGCAGCAGAGAACCTTGTGTGTTGGTGAATGCAGCCCCTAGGGGCCTAGCTTCTAGACTCCCATGGAGCAACCACGTTTGGACCAAGCACGAGGAGGCCACTCCGTCTGCATCTGTCATCCTTTAAGAGAGCCACAGCCCAGTCGAGAAAAGTGCCCTCCAGTTTTTTCCTGACTCCATTGTCTATCCCAGCTTGTAGGTGAGTAAGGGGTCAGCAGGGCCCAGCACCTCCCCATCCTGATGTTCCACCCTTCCCCCAGGCCTTCCATCCTCCACATCCTTCCCCCCACCACACACATAGTCTGGAAGTTGCCATACCCGGAGAAGGGTAAAGCAGGGCACAATACGTCTTTGTGTAATTATCTGTCAGGTACAGCTTGTGGAACTCCAGCCACCACCCCCAAGCCATGCAAGAAAATAAATTACACACATGCGCACAGAGACACCGATTGCAGTATTTTGCCCTCTGTCCCCTGCAGGCTCAGCTCCCAGGAGGAAAGCTCTGCTTGTGGAAGCTCAGGACTGCTGATACATGCACTGCTGGCTACCCGTTCTCCTCTCCTCTTGGCCTCTCCTCCTCCTGATTGTTGTGCTTTCATCTCTTCAGCCTGAGTTCCTCCCTGGGGAGGAGGGAGGAGGTCCATTTGGCCTCCAAGAAGTCATGGATGCTGAGAAAAAAAGAAAACAAGCAAAATTCTTGGCCATTTCTGATGAAAGGAGTTGGAGATGGGAGAGAAGCCTTAGAGTTGCCTATAATTTCTAAAATGGACTGTAATGCAACTATTAGATTGGTGCAAAAGCAGCTGTGGTTTAAAAAAGGTTAAAAAAAAACTACAATTACTTTTGCACCAACCTAATACAAATGCAATGTCCTCAGTCCCTTCTCTATAATAGTGTTGGCAACCACTTTTTAATATATAGTCAGGCGGTCCAGAAACCAAGCTAAGCTTTCCACAGACTTTTTTTCATCGATCCCTACAATGAAACCCTGTGGAATGGGTGTTTTTATCCTCACTGTGGAGATGAGGACTCAGGTACAGAGAAGTCAAGTGACTTACCCCTGTCACATAGCTGGTTGAGGCCCAGCTTGTCAGCATTTCAGTATGGGGCTCCAGGGAGGAAATGTGAGGCCTAGACCTTGACCCCAAGGGCGGAGAGTGTGTAGCTGGGGAACTTTTGCTTACTTACTATGTGAGCTTTTGTTTCTTTCTCTTTAAAATATGCATAATATGGTCATCTTCTCTGAATCCTGTGATAATTGAATGAGATAGTACATCTTGGTACTTGCAGGAGCTCAAGAAATGAAGTGCCTCACCCCTCAGCCCTCTCTTCAGTGTCCTTCTTCACACAGAGGGCTCAGTGCTGACAGCTTGATTGGAAGACTCAGAGGAGCATTTTGGGTCAGGGGTAATGACCTTTCCGTGCCCAGGAACCCTTTGGCACAGTCTGGTAAAGCCTATGGAATCCTTCTCACAATGTTTCCAAATGCATAAACTGAAGTATGTAGGATTACAAAAGAAATCAGGTTTACTGAAATATAGTTATTGAAAGAATTAAAAACAAATTTGTGACATAGTAATCTACCACTTCCTTTAACAATGCATTCAATGCATTCAATAACCAGATCTAACAGCAGATATAATAACTACCATAATTTCCAAGTTGTGATGCGTATAAACAATATTTCAAGAGATCTACAGCAACTGATAGACTATGAAAGCATCTTGATTTCTGTTAGTGACAGAAGCACAGGTATTAATACTATTGGGACTTTCAGTAGAGAAATACGAATTCACTTAGGGTTAGTGGAAATGTATCTTCCCCTCCCCATACAAGTCCTCAGATCCCCAAAATCTATCCATAGATCCCAGGTTAAGAGTAGAAGCAAGTGGCTACAATATATGTTAATGTGCATTAAAAAGTTTAATTTAGAGGTAGACAATTGGGGCAGTGGAATAAAGCCTTTCTTCAGACAGAGTGGGTTTGAGAGTACGTAGGCCTTCCTTTTGCTTGGGTCTACCCAGGAGGACTTTCTGGAGTACATATCCAAGGTATTTTTACAAATGAGGCAACCAATACCCAGGGCAATTGAGTGACCTGCCTGAGAGCCCTAAGGAATAAGCAGCAAAAGTAAGCTCGAACTCTTTAGGGCCTTTGACTCTGATCCTAAGGCCTCTCTATCTCACAGGGTCCTCTTTTGCATGTTCTCTGCTGTTGAGGTAAACACAGCCTCCCTCTGTTGAGCTCTACTTCCCTAACCTCTCATACTGCGCTGTGCTCCTGGCCCCCACATGGCTCAATGTGGCTCACTGCCGCACAGCTGTGAGGAAATTTTACTTGGGAGGGTTTGGCTGGGTGGCAGGAGAGAGCTGGGATCAGAGGAGTGGTGGCACCTCCTTCAAGCTGAAGAGGAAAACTCGTTCACCATTCAGGTGGGACCAAAAAAAGCCACTGGCATTTACTGGAGGAGAGGAAATGGGGCTCAGAAGCCCTCTTGGCCCTCCTTTAGCAGACTGGATAAACTGGGTCATGCAAAGCCTTTGGTAGTGGAGCTGTCCTCATAATGTCCCTGGGAGTTGAGGAGAAAGGGACTCCTTCACTGTTCCAGTCTTCTTGGGTCACATAGAGGAAAGAATTGCAAGCCTTAGACTCAGGATCTGGTTATACCTGTGACTTGCCTTGATACCATGAGCAAGTTCATCACTTCTTTGAGCCAATTTTTCTGAACTGTGAAAAAAAGACTAATAAGGGAGTCTTCTCTGTTCTCAGGAGGAGTCAGGGTAATGTGGGTAAAAGTGCTATATAAACTCTAAATTGTTGTATAGGTTTTAATTATTATTAACAGAAAAGTATACTTTCCCCAGGTCATATTTGTGTGGTTGTCTTCTGGACTGAGCTTTAATTAAGTCAGGAGACCCACAAACTTCAAGGAACTTGACCTTGCTCCTTTCTGATCCAAGCCAGGCATATGTATGTTTCTGCATAAATTAAAGAGATTAATGAAGATGTATATATTTTTCTACTTACTTGGCTTTTCCTGGATAAGATATTAAATTTAAAGGGCATATACGACCCTTAGACTTCACAAATGTCCTTTATATGTCTCTCTGTTTAGATCCTCACAATTCTATGAGATGGGTGTTTTCCCCACTTTACAGATGAGGAAACTGAGGCTCCATTATACAGAGAATCAGTGGTCACATGGGTCCAGTAATCCATCTTGTGACTTCTTCCATTAGAATTAAGACAGACTCATTGTGGTGGGCATTGGGGAAGAGTAGCAGTGATGAAAAGGGGCTGGGGAGGTAATCCAATATTGAATTCCTTCATACTTGAAGGAAAACTGATAATGGACTCTTCAGGAGTGTCTGCCTTATTCCTGGTTTGTCATCTCTGTGCGGGTCGGCTGCTCTTACCCACGGTTGGGAAATGTCACAACTCCTAAAACAGAGGCTTCAGGGACACACTATATGAAGTGACTTTTCTTGTTATGGAAGTGCGAAGAAATGATGATGATGATTTTTTTTTGTCCTGAACCCTCTCTGCTCTTCTACCTGTGGGGGCATGCTGCCCTGAGGTGGTCAGAGAGGTGAACTACAGATGCACAAACATTTCTGGGCTCTCACTTTATCAACAAGCATCTATCTTATAAGTGGAACATAGCATCTAGTAGGATTGTCACTCAGTGTACAGTAGGTGACCTTGTCTTAGGGATCTGTCCCAGGCACAGATGGGGACTTTGTGCATTGCAGACATTGGCTTCCAGAAGCAAAGCATCTTCATTCTGCAAACCTCAGACTCTTGTCTCTTCCAGGGTCCAGAGAAAGCCAAGAACAGCCATGAGGTGATATTGGAGAGAGCACTGGTTCAAGAAACACAATACCTGATCTTAACCTGATCTTAACTCAGTCACTAACTGTGAAACCTTGAGCAGGCATTTTCCCTTTTATCTGAGGTAACTTTTCTTTTTTTAATTCACCCGATTTTTCCCCCCAATTTTATTGGGGATTATTGGGGAACAGTGTGTTTCTCCAGGGTCTAAGTCATTGTCCTTCAATCTAGTTGTGGAGGGCGCAGCTCAGCTCCAAGTCCAGTTGCCATTTCCAATCTTTAGTTGCAGGGGGTGCAGCCCACCATCCCATGGCAGGAATTGAACCGGCAACCTTTTTGAGAGCTCACGCTCGAACCAACTGAGCCATCTGGCCATCCCTCCAGAATCTCAGTGGCAGCTCAATGTCTTCAATCTAGTTGTGGTGGGCATAGCTCACGGGCCCATGTGGGAATCAAACCAGCAACCCTGTTGTTCAGAGCTTGCACTCTAACCAACTGAGCCATCAGGCTCCCATGAGGTACCCTTTTTAAGCCTCAAACTATCCTGTGAGATAAATATTATGCCCACTTTTCAGATAAGTAAGTGGGGGTATAGACAGTTTAAATCAGTGATTCTCAAAATTTTAAGTTTCATTATCCCTTTACACTCTTAAAAATTATGGAGGACCCCAAGGGGCTTTTGTTTATGTGGGTTATATTTATCCATATTTACTGTATTAGAAATTAACATTAAACTTTAAAAAGTACTTATTAATTCATATAAAATAATAATAATGAATGTGTCATATGTTAAAATGAAAATAACATTTAGAGAGAAAAAGGGCATTGTTTTATATTTTTCAAATCTCTTTATCACTGTCTTAATTAAAAGATACATAATAGAGCCTCTCAAAAACTCCATTGTACACTCATGACAGAATGAGAGAGAAAAAGGAAAATAACATCTTAATGTTTTTTATAAAAATAGTTTCAACCTCGTGGGTCACCTGAAAGCATCTTGGGGGAGTCCGAGGTATACCTGGACCATGCTGTGAGAACCACTGGCTTACATAATTTGCCTATGGATACACAGCTAATTGAAGTGGTGGAGCTCGGATTCCATGCCAGGTTTGTCTGACCTCACCCTACTCTAGCCACTATTGCATACTCACTGCTTCCCTTACTTACTCCCCCTGGGTATTGCGGGCCTCCTGTAAAATGAGTGAAATTCTGGATGACCTAAGGCCCTTCTGGCTTTGAGGTTTCATGATTCTGTCTGGACAGTGGCAGCTCTGGGAAGCTCTGGTTTCCAGGCTGCTGCCCACTTCAGGAACTCATGATGTTTGAGCATCAGTGGGCTGGAACAGTTAGAGCATCTAAAGAAATAGACCAATGAGGGTCTCCCCCTGTACTCACATCCTCTTGAGAATACAGCTCAGTGGTCCTAAATTCTTCCAAAAAAAGAAGTGTCCCACCCCACCCAACTCCCAACTGTGGCATCACCCGTTTCAGCTCCTGACACACCCACTCCACCCTTAGGCCAGGAGAATGGGAATCAGCAATGGTCCCCATTCCTACTGCTTGCTTTTAGACAAAGTTCTGAGGATGGTCCTCTCTGAATTCCACTTTCCCTCCTCCTCACATACATCCTTAAAAAGCTATTGAACCCAGAAAGGTTTACAAAAGGGAATTTCAGGTGGAAGGAATAGAATGGGCCAAGTCACAGAAACAGGAAAGTACCAGGATCTTAGGGAAGTTTTGTTATTCAACTAGCATTTTAACTAGTCTTGACTAGTCTCTCCTCACTCTCATTCGTCCTACACATTGACTATGCCAGACTAATTTTGAATGTTTATTTCACTTGTCACTTCTCTTGTCAAAATCCTTTCCTGGGTCCCTCTTAGTAGAAATCAAACACTGTAGTCTGGCATTCAAGGCCCTTTACTGCTGGCTGGTACTCTTCTCAACCTGATTTCCCACTGTTCCCTTACATGCATAATGTGGCTGGCTTACTGTCCCTTGTTATATCTGTCACTCCTAAATTTAAGTTGTCTGTTTTCCTAACATTTTACCTGCTTCGGGAAGCCCTCCTTGATTGATCTAGCCCAGAAGGATTTCTTCAGGCTTTGGAATAAACCATCTGGCATTGGCCTAAGGGAAACCCTCAGACACATTTGGACCAATAGCTCCCTGAAGGCAGGAGCAGCATCTTATCCTTTTTCACTGCGTTCTCTCTCTGGTCCCTGTTACCCACTGTATGCATTATGGTGGTTGGTACTTGTTGGCTTGATTTCTACAGGTACAGGACCTGGAATTGCAAACAGAGCCCTCTGAAGATGCCAGGAGAAACCAGAGGAGGAGACAACAAAGGGTACTCCAGCCATGAGAGAACAACACAAACTCATGCTAGTGACATTTACAGCTAAGAGACTTCTGATAGGGAAGGAAGAGCTGCCTCAAAGAACGGGATGTTTTTTTTCATGATGTATGCTGGAGGCAGCATGGGAGAAAAAAAATAAGCTGACTTTGCTGTGAGAATTTGAGCAGATTATCAGCCTCTCTGTTTGTGTCTCTGAGCCTCAACTACTCACCTGTAAGAGGAATAATGTCCTTTTCATAGGTGCTTATGCAGTATAGAGATATGTATGTTAGGAGACAACATATAACTGATGCTCAATATATCGTACATGCTTTAAAGATTATGAAATTTCCAGCCCAGGAGATCTTCTGGATAAGCGAGTCCCATTATTCTGGATAACATGATCATAGATAGCTCTTCATGGATGAACCATCCAGCTCTGAAGAGTATGAGGGAGTAAGGATTCCTTTGCCTGGTAGTCACTATAAGGACCATGTTTGCTGATGCTTTGCTACCATTAGTTGGCCATAAACTTACAATACAGTCTGACTTGTTTTTCAGTAAGTTCCAAATAAGGGTAAAATGGAGATTTGGGATGCATGAAGAGTCTGGGGGTAGAGAGATCCTGTAGGATAGAAGAAAATAAAAGGAGGGTAACTTAGAATATCTGGGAAGCATGGAAACACCAGGCCAGGAGTTTCATAATACATGCATATAGCTATGACATAAAGGGATGTCCTAGCAGGAGGCACCTTGGAGACTGCTCCCACCCCACTGCACCCATTTCTCAGCTCTCAGCCGAAGCATCACTTCCTCAAGTAAGCCTTCTCCAGTCTAGCGCAGGTTCCTTTGATACACAAACTGATAAAGCCAAATTCTTTTTTCAGAGCACTTTTCTGTATTCATCTATGTAATGTTCATTAATATCTATAGGCGCTAGGAGAGAGAAAATGGGGCCCCTTTCTCTTGTATCTCCAGCACCCAGGACAGAGGCTGTTACATAGCAAAAGTTCAGTAAACATCATGGATGAGTAGAGGCATTTGCAGGATAGGGAAGAAAGATCTGGAGATCTGGAGAGTGGTAGGAATGCTGAGTATCTTTCAGTTAACTCAGGCATGCACAGGACTTTTGTGGAACTCTTCAAGAAAGACGCATAGAAACCACGCTCAGTCATGTCAACACACCACTGTTCCTTACTCCACCCCACCCCACTACCTACTTCCCAAGCAAGCATACTGGACTGAGAAAGGGTGTAACAGTGAGCTCAAGGGGAATGCTAACTGGTCGACAATGCCAGAAAAGAAAGGGGTACATCTTTCTTGGCCATGAGTCCCATTACCAGCAACCTTTGATCTGTCTCTGCTGAAGTTGCTCAACAACAAAAACAAACACCATCACCACAAGGCACTTTTGGCAATGGGGAAAGTTTTGAGGAAGCTCTTGGCTTGAGACTCCAGAATTAAGTGCATGTGAGGGGGAGCCAAGGGGACACCTGATAAGATGCCTCTAGGAGGAAGAGTTAACAGGGGTTGGGCACAGAAGTTTTTCTCCTAGAAAAATAAAAATTCTTTCCAGGCAAATAATCAAATGTTCTTTATGGTAACCCAAGCCTAATTAGACGAGAGTATGGATTTTTCAAACTACTGTCTCTTTAATTTGAATTACATTTGAAAAAAGAGTTAGTTTGTCACAAACTCAAAAGATTTAAAAAAATAAAATTATTATTTTAGAATGTATTTGTAAAATACATTTCCCATGTGGAAATCAAACCGGTGACCTTGGTGTTATGAGCACTGAGCTCCAACCACTGAGCCAAATGGCTGCCCTAGAATCAATTTTTAATTCTCCGTTTGTTTGTCCCTTTCCTTTGTTAATGCAGAAATCAGGAGCCATTTATCATTTTAGTCTGAAAGATCCACAGAGAAAAGACATTCAAATTTAGGAGCCTGGACAAGCCAAAGAACAGCATGATAAGTGTGAATTATAGTGGAGGAGGTGGTAGAGGAAGGAAATGAGGTCTGGGGGAGTGTCTAGCTTTAGAGGAAATAAGTGGCTGAAGCAACCCTTCCTTCCCAGGCTCTAGGCTCAAAGATGGGCTCCAAGATGGCCCTGACTCATGGGCCTCTGGTTCTTCACCTCAATGGAGTTTCTATCAAGAACCATAGACCTTCATGCCAGTAGTGTTGCCTCGTTTCTTGGGTCTGGCTCTCTGTTCTTGTTGCCTTTGTATTTGGTTACTTTCCAGACCAGGATGAGTAGTGACCAGAGTCATCAGGAGTGCAAAGAAGAAAACTTTTACTAGGCAAACAGAATCAAATATAGCAGTGATGAGTGTACTCTTGTCCCATAAGTAGGCTGGAAGTTGTGGGTAAGACATAGGTTTCTCAAAGAGAGTTGAGATATGTGGTATAAGCAAACTGCCTATACAACCAAGAAAACACCACAAGAATTAGGCTTGCTCTTTGTTATATACCGGGAAGGGGTGTGGAGCTGCTACCACACATCTGTTGCTCACATGGGGCCACTTTCCTCCAGATATAACAGAGCAGGCATAGAAGTTTGCTCAGCAAGGTTGAAAACTACTTCCAACACAAATACAGTCATGAGATAACAATTGGATTGGCAAAACTGCTGGTGGTGGTTGGGGCTTCTGGAGCTTTGTGATGTCACTTGAGGGTGAGGTTAGTGGCTGACCTGAAGATTCCAGTCCAGAAACCACTACCCTCTGAGCACCACCTCCCGTCATGTCTAGCCTCTGAATTGAAAAGAGAATTATCCAGTTGTCTTTGAAGATGCTCTTTCAATCCTCTTTTGTTTTTTACTTTTCATCTTGAAGTTATTTTAGGTATATAGGAAGTTACAAAGATAATAGAGAGGTCCCATATACCCTTCACCCAGTGTTCACCAATAGTTAATCTTGTGTAACTACAGTATAAAATTAAAACCAGTAGACAGATGTTTGAACAAATGTGTGCACATAGCTCTATGGCATTTTATTGTACATGTAGATTCTTGTGACCACCACTGAAATCAAAATATACAATGATTCCATGACCATGAAGATACACCGGTGTTTACATTCTACCAATTTGAGATAAGTATAGAAAATTTACCTCGCTTTAGGTCCCTTTACCCTCCATTTATAATATAATTTTATTCAGTATATCCACTATATACATTGAAATTGACATTCAGACAATGTTGTATTTTTTTTAAAGATTTTATTGAGAAAGGGGAACAGGACTTTATTGGGGAACAGTGTATACTTCCAGGCTTTTTTTCCAAGTCAAGTTGTCCTTTCAATCTTAGTTGTGGAGGGCTCAGCTCAGCTCCAGGTCCAGTTGCTGTTTCTAGTTGCAGGGGGCTCAGCCCTCCATCACTTGTGGGAGTCAAACCAGCAACCTTGTGGTTGAGAGGACATGCTTCAACCAACTGAGCCATCCGGGAGCTCAGTGGCAGCTCAGCTCAAGGTGCCGTGTTCAATTTTAGTTGCATGGGGCGCTGCCCACCATCCCTTGCGGGAGTCGAGGAGTTGAACTGGCAACCTTGTGGTTGAGAGCCCACTGGCCCATGTGGGAATCGAACAGGCAGCCTTTGGAGTTAGGAGCATGGAGCTCCAACCGCCTGAGCCACTGGGCCGTCCCAATGTTGTACTTTTTTGTTTCAATTATCAAACATAATTTAGAAAACAAGAGGAGAAGGAAAGTGTATTTTATTTACCCAAATACTGTTGTTTAGCTTCGGCCATTTAAATTGTTCTGTCTTCAAATTCACTGATATTTTTTTCCCTCTGTCCCCTCCATCCTGCTGTTGAACCCATTCATTGAGTTTTTATTAGTTTGGTAATTATATTTTTCAATTCTAAAGTGTCCATCTGCAGCTTCTTTTTTTAAAAATCTTTTATTGGGAAATATTGAGGAACAGTGTGTTTTTCCAGGACCCATTAGCTCCAAGTCAAGTTGTTGTGCTTCAATCTAGTTGTGGAGGATGCAGCTCAGCTCCAAGTCCAGTTCCCATTTTCAATCTAGTTGCAGGGGCACAGCCCACCATCCCATGCAGTAATTGAACCGGCAACCTTGTTGTTAAGAACATGCTCTCTAACCAACTGAGCCATCTAGCTGCCCTGCTGTTTCTTTACATCTTCAATTTCTTTACTGACATTTTCTATTTATTATTTGTTTGTTTATTTATTTATTTATGTATTTATTTATTTCAAGCATAGGCATAATTGCTTGTGGAAATATTTCAATGATTCTTTAAAATCTTTGTCAAATAATACTAATATCTGCATCATCTTGGTGTTGGCATCTAATTGTCTTTTTTAATTTAAGTTGATATTTTCCTGATGTTTGGTATGACGTATTTTTTTAACATATATATTTATATATATATATATGTATATATATTTTTTATTAGTTTCAGGTGCACAAAACAAAGTAATACTTAGACGTTTATCATTTATATCCCTCACACTGTGTCAACCCCCCTCCCTCCATCCACTATCCCTCTGACATCGCACACAGTCCTTACATTTCCACTGTCTATTCCTAATGCTGTACTCTGCTTCTTGTAAGTATATACATACATATATGTATGTATATATATATGTGTGTATATATATATGTATATATACTTGTAGTTATATAGATATATAGATATATATATCTATATAACTATATATGTTATATATATCTATATAGTAGTTATATATATACTATACTACTATATATATAGTAGTTATATATAACTGCTACTATATAGTAGTACTATATATATGTAGTTATATATATCTATATAACTACATATGTAGTTATGTAGATATATATATAAACTTGTAGTTGACATTCACTATTGTTCAGCTTCAGCTTCAGGTGTACAGTGCAGTGATCAGGCATCTACATCATCCCTGAGGTGGTCTCCCTAATGAGACAAGTGTCCATCGGATACCCTACAAAATGTTTACAACATTATTGATTACATTCCCCAAGTTAACTTTCGTAACCCCATGGCAATCTTGTGGTTACTGACTGCTTTCTAATGCCCTCACCTTCCCCCTTATCCCCACCCCAGCTTCCCATCTAGCAACCCTCAGTTTTTCCTCTTTGTCTCTGAAACTGTTTCTGATTAGTTCATTCACTAATTCTTTTCTTTAGATTCCTCGTATAAGTGAGATCATATGGTATTTGTTTTTCTCTGTCTGACTTATTTCACTTAACATAATGTTCTCTAGGTCCATCCACGTTGTTGCAAATGGTAAGATTTCTTTCTTCTTTATGGCTGCGTAATACTCCATTGTATAAATGTACCACAGTTTCTTAATCCAGCCATCTACCGATGGACATTTTGGTTGTTTCCATGTCTTGGCTATTGTGTGTAGCGCTGCAATAAACATAGGAGTGCATAAATTTCTTTGAATTAGAGTTTTGGATTTCTTCGGATAGATACCTAGGAGTGGAATTGCTAGATCATAAGGTAGTCCCATTTTCAGATTTTTGAGATACCTCCATACTGTTTTCCATAGTGCCTGCACCAATCTGCAATCCCACCAACAGTGCACAAGGGTTCCCTTTTTTCCACATCCTTGCCAGCACTTGTTGTTTGTTGATTTATTGATGATAGCCAATTTGACTGGGGTGAGGTGATATCTCATTGTGGTTTTTATTTGCATTTCTCTGATGGTTAGTGAGGTTGAGCGTTTTTTCATATGTCTGTTTGCCATCTGTATGTCCCTTTTAGAAAAATGTCTCTTCATGTCCTCTGACTATTTTTTAATTGCATTGTTTGCACTTTTAGTTGAGTTGAGTGAGAGGTTTTTTTTTTTATAAATTTGTGATATTAACGCCTTATCGGATATATAATTGGCAAATATCTTTTCCCATTCAGTAGGATCCCTTTTTGTTTTATTGATGGTTTCCTTTGCTGTGAAAAAACTTTTTAGTTTGATGTAGTCCCACATGTTTATTTTTTCTCTTACTTCCCTTGTGTGAGGCGATATATCAGTAAAAATCTTATTCTGGGTAATGTCTGTAAAGTTTTTTCCTATATTTTCTTCTAGGAATTTGATGGTTTCAGATCTTACATTTAAGTTTTTAAGCCATTTTGAATTTATTTTTGTATGTGGTGTAAGGAGGTGGCCCAGCTTCATTTTTTTGCATGTGTCTGTCCAGGTTTCCCAGCACCATTTATTGAATAGACTGTCTTTACCCCACCGTACATTCTTGCTTCCACTGTTATAGATTAAACGTCCATATAGGCATGGATTTATTTCTGAGCTCTCTATTCTGTTCCATTGATCTATGTGTCTGTTTTTATACTAGTACCATGCTGTTTTGATTACTGTAGCCTTGTAGTATAATTTGATGTCAGGTATCTGTATACCTCCCACTTTGTTTTTATTTCTCAAGATTGCTGAGACTATCCGAGGTCTTTTATGGTTCCATATAAATTTTAGGATTATATGTTCTATTTCTGTGAAAAACGTTGTTGGTAGTTTGATAAGAATTGTGTTGAATATATATATTGCCTTAGGCAGTATGGACATTTTAACTATATTATTTCTTCCTATCCATGAACATGGGATGTGTTTCCATCTATTTGTATCTTCTTTCATTTCTTTCTTCAGTGTCTTATAATTTTCTGAGTACAGATCTTTTACTTCTTTGGTTAAATTTATTCCCAGGTATTTTATAGTCTTTGGAGCAATTGTAAGTGGGATTGTTTTTTAATTTCTCCTTCTGATGTTTTATTATTAGTATATACAATGCAACTGATTTCTGAATATTAATTTTGTATCCTGCTACTTTACTAAATTCATCTATCAGCTCTAATAGTTTCTTGATGAAGTCTTTAGGGTTCTGTATATATAGTATCATGTTATCTGCATATAATGACAATTTTACTTCCTCCTTACCGATTTGGATGCCTTTTATTTCTTTTTCTTGTCTGATTGCTGTGGCTAGATCTTCCAGCACTATGTTGAATAGAAGTGGAGAAAGTGGGCAACCTTGCCTTGTTCTTGATCTTAAGGGGAATGGTTTTAGCTTTTCCCCATTTAGTATGATGTTAGCTGTGGGTTTATCATATATGGCCTTTATTATGTTGAGATATTATCCCTCTATTCCCACTTGTTTAAGGGTTTTTATCATAAATGGCTGCTGGATTTTATCAAATGCTTTTTCTGCATCTATTGATATGATCATGTGATTTTTATTTTTCATTTTGTTAATGTGGTGTATCACATTAATTGATTTGCGGATGTTGAACCACCCTTGCATACCAGGGATGAATTCCACTTGATCATGGTGTATGATCTTTCTAATGTATTGCTGAATTCTGTTTGCTAATATTTTGTTGAGGATTTTTGCATCTATGCTCATTAGAGATATCGGCCTGTAGTTTTCTTTTTTTGTGGTGTCTTTGTCTGATTTTGGGATCAGGGTGATAGTGCCCTCAAAAAAAGTGTTTGGGAGCCTTCTCTCCTTCTGGATTTTTTGGAAGAGCTTGAGGAGAATAGGTGATAATTCTTTTTTGAATGTTTTGTAAAATTCACCTGTAAAGCCATCTGGTCTAGGCTTTTGTTTGTTGGGAGATTGTTGATTACTGATTCAATTTCCCTGGTGGTAATCAGTCTATTCAAGTTTCTGTTTCTTCTTGAGTTAGCCCTGGAAGGTTGTACACCTCTAGAAAATTGTCCATTTCTTCCAGATTGTCAAATTTGTTGGCATATAGTTGCTCATAGTAATTTCTTAAAATTTTTTGTATTTCTGTGGTATCTGTTGTCACTTCTCTTCTTTCATTTCTGATTTTATTAATTTGGGTCCTCTCTCTCTTTTTTTTAATGAGTCTGGCTAAAAGTTTGTTGATTTTGTTTATCTTCTCTAAGAACCAACTCTTGGATTCATTGATCTTTTGTATTGTTTCTCTGGTTTCTACTCCATTTATTTCCTCTCTGATTTTTATTATCTCCATTCTTGTACTCCCTTTGGGCTTATTTTGCTGTTCTTTTAAGTGAGCCATCCGGGAGCTCAGCGGCAGCTCAGTTCAAGTTGCCATATTCAATGTTAGTTGCAGGGGGCAGAGACCATGACCTCTTGCGGGAGTCGAGAAGTTGAACTGGCAGCCTTGTGGTTGAGAGCCCACTAGCCCATGTGGGAATTGAACCAGCAGCCTTTGGCATTAGGAGCACGGAGCTCCAACTGCCTGAGCCACTGGGCCGGCCCATGACATGCATTTTTGATTAAGTGCTGAACATTTTGGGGTTATGAGAATCTGAATCTTATTTAAATCTTCCATTTTGGCAGAATTCCTCTGACATTAGTTGTAGGTGAGGGGTTGCCTCACTTACCAGACAGAGGTGAAGATCTACTCAGTCTCCTTTGTCAGCCCAAGGTGGCAATTTCAGACTCTTTAGGTCTGACACCCTGGCAGGGAAGGGGAGGGATGCCTTGTTATTAGATTGGTGTAAAAGTAATTGGGGTTTAAAAGGTTAAAAATAATTGTAAAAACCGCAATTACTTTTGCACCAACCTAATATCGCTAGATGGGGAGTTCATTACCTCTGGGCAGGAATGAAAGTTCCAACTCCCTACTCTGTCTTCTTCTCTGGTACTACCTTAGTGAGGCTACCTCATTGTAGCTGGAGGAGGGTGGAATCCTAGGATCCTCAGTTGGTCTTTGCTTATAAGGGTTGGGGTGGGGCCAAGATTTTTTCCATGGTGCTTAGTTGGAATGAGTCAGTTATTGCCTCAAAGTTTTCTGTCTTGCTGGATTGCCTTTTTTCTAGTCCTTTGACTACAGAAAGCAAGCAGGTTTTTCCTGGGACTTTATTTTGTCTGTGCCCATTGGCATTTCTGGATTGCTTCTCCAGTGCCTCGTCCCGGATATATGAGGCTAAAAGTAAACCCAGGAAACTGTCATGTCAATCCTTACATTCCGAAGTCAGTCTGTCTTCTTCCTGCCTTTCAGTCTTTTTCCCCCATACCTTATACCTTCCTTGAAAGCATACATCATTTCCTTTAATTTTAATTAGAATCCACAACCTTCAGAACCTTAATTTCTACTAGCAACTAAAAACACGTAATCAATATTTCCACTAGCAAATCCATAAATACATTTGGCAACCTTTAGAAATATAGGTTTTTGTAATAAAATACAAGGTATATTTATTAACAGATTTTAATCTAGCTTTTAGCTTTCCTGTGACAAGAAACCAGAAATAGATGAACTCAGACCTATCTAATTATTACTATTTCAGTATTTCATTATTTTGAAATACCTAGATATTCAATAAATCTTATCATTTAACACAACTTAATAAAACTGAAATTTTAAGGTACCAGTAGATGCTTGGAAACCTTGTCCAAGCATCCAGACTATATAATTATTACTGAAAAGTTTCATGTAAAACTTTATTTCAGTTAACCCTTCATTAGCTCTTAACCCTATGAGATTTCAAAGGTAATTATTACCCAAGCTATTTTCTTGACAAAGTTTGTGACAGAGATAACATGAATTTATTTTTGTAAACCCAGGTAAAACAAAAGATATCATATTTAATGTTAATAACCTTAAAAGACATATCCATTTAATCAAAAGTTAAACCAGCTTTTGTATCAAATGTTTTCTTAGATCACGTGATCCTGAAAAGTACTTGGGTTAGTTTTTATTATTTAAATTTATGTAAGTGCTTAATCCTTTTTTCTTTAAGTGTTTAAGTGTTTCTTCAAAAATACTATATTATATATAAAACACAGACAAGAACAGATATCAGAGATCATATACATATAAACAGAATTATTAATAATTGCAGAAGAGGTCCTAAGATCTTACAACTGCCCCTACAATTTCAAAGAGGCTGGAACAAAGGGTGTGGGAGGTCTGGCTTGGTTTAGAGAATTAGCCACTTTATTTTAAAAGTGTCTCCCTTTTTTCCTTCAGTTACCCCAGCCTCAGGCATTCTTGGTTATAAATGGATTAGGTGATGGGTGGAGTCCCCTTCTCTCTGAGCTATCAATTTAGTTCCCTTCTTTTCAGAATCTATCATAAAGGCTCATACATATGAAATTTCATCCTATTTCCCAGACCTCTAACAAAACAATTCCAGTTGCAAAATAGTACAATAATTCAACAAACTATTGAGTGACAAACACCCTGCAGAATCTAATATATGCATTGGCCAAGCAGTACTGTAATAGAACATTAATTTTTTTCATCAATGACTTGTAGACATAGTTTTTCCAATGGCCTAACATTTTGCCCAACAGGCTGCTGGCCGGGATTGAAAACTTAGATCCCATTACTGAGCTGGAACAAATGTGGCCACATATAACACAGACTTAAACACACAAACAGATCCAAGTATTCCCTGGATCAGACAGACGAAAACCAGAAAAACCAGATTTGGATTCGAACACCAGATAAACCCGACCTAGCTAGGTGCCAGATTAGGATGCGACATCATCTTACTCCATATACATTGTCCATCAACCCTCAGACAATCGGCTAGTGGGCTAAAATCAGAAAACAGATGTGGCCTTAAGACCACCAGATGCCCAAAGCCGAAACTAGACATAGTAGCTTTTACAGTGCGGCAGATGGGTCCCGCTTCCTGGGAAACAATGTTGCCAACCACAGCATGCTTCCAGAACCAGAGCAAGCTTTCAACCAGAGCCCCTTAATGGTGGGGGTATTATGCCCTGCTGGATATCGCACCTCACTTATTGGTGCAAATGGGTCAGTATTGAAACCAGAGGCCAAACGAGTCCAGGTCTCGTGCTGCCTGCATCACCCAGCCAATAGACCGACACAGGAGTTGGGTGATAGAATAGAGTTTATTATCAGAGCGCCGGTGGTCTGAGAAGGCAGCAGGTTAACACCTCCAAAAACTGTCTTCCAGAGTCTTTTTGCGTTGGTTTTATATAAAATGTCCAGGGTTTTTATCTGTGTCTAGCAGGAGGAATAAGAACTGAATTTACTCCAAGTGTGTCTACTCCAAGTGTGTCTATTGGAAATCCTGGTCTGGAACTTCTTTATGCTATACCAAGATTCAGGCAGGTGATTGCAGAATGGTAGCTACAGGATTGGGAATCCAAGAACTCAGGTGGGAGTCCAGCACTCGCACTTTCCAGGGCTTGTGATGGGTTAGGTCACTTAATCTGAGCCACCATTTACTCATTGGAAATTGAATTATAGTGATAATACCAAATGTATAGGTTTTTATGAGACTGAAATGAACTGATAAACATTCCATACAAATATTAGGTTATTTAAAATAAGAACTAGGATGGAAAAGAAGTGAAAAGGGAGTGTCTGGAGAATATAAGGCAGTTCAATTCTTCTTGTAAGGCTTGTGGCGAGATAATGAGTCTAGTCAGGTAGGTTGAGAAAAGTGAGTGCTTTATTCTGCGCTCCAGGGCGAGGTTCACCGGTCCCCAGATGGGGGCCAGCAAAGTCGCGACCAGGGTATAGGATGGGAGGTATATATGTGATTTTTGGGGGAGGGGGTTGGCTGAGTGAGGTGGCAGATGAGCAGACCCCTCTAGCAGCAGATCGGGCGCAAGCGGCTGTGTCGCTAGATGCTTATCGCACCAGCGGTCTGCTGCCTTTTCTGGGAACTGTTAGGGGCCCCAGTCTCTGTCAGGCGAGGAAAGGTCTAATTTAGCAGAGGGGTATGACTTGGCTTCCGGCCGCTTTGACCATGCCCGCAGGTGACCTAAAACTTCTCATGTTGGTTCTTCAGACAAAAATCCTACCCCATTTTAAAGGAGAGAACAGATAATTCAAGGCAGGGGATATGAGAGTGTTACCGGAGGGTGGGCCCTCCTTGGTGCAGTGTCCACGTTCTTGGCATATCAAGTAAAGAATTGAACAAGATACCGAGGTAAAGTAGCAAAGAGATACTAGAAGAGATACTAGATACTTTACTAGAAGAAATAGTACACTCCAAGGAAATAGGAGCGGACCAGAGCAGTAGAGAATGGCTCAAGGGCCCAAGGTGGCATTAAAAAAAGTACACTACAAAGAGATTGGAGTAGTCCCCAAGCAAAGGCAAGGCTCAAGAGGTGCTAACTGGTGAGGACTTGGAGTTTTTATCCCTTTTTTTCTCTAGAATGCACTGTTCCTTTCCTGGAGTGGGACCACTTGATTGATGCCTGCGATTGACAAGAGGCTATTATCTCATCTTTTTAGACTGCACAAGTTCCTTCCCAGAATTCAGTCTGTTATTATTATATTAATGAACTTCCGGGCATATGTATGATATTATAATGATGGTATAATAAGGCCCAGGTAAAATGAAGGTCATTGTGGTCTTTACTACACTGGTGTGAGTGACTGGTCTAATCTAGTTGGGTATTTTGTACCCATTTGTTTCTCATAGGGATAGATAATTACAATGAAAAGAGGAAGTTTTGGGCAGAGAGGGGAGGTCTTTTGGGTGGTCACGTTCTATGGGTTGTGCAGGAATACAGAGACCCAATGCCTATCTCTAACTGCCTGCCTTGTTTTCCCCTTGAGAGACGTGATCCCCATACAATCTCTATGGGAATTTGAAGGACAGAAGGTTTTTTTCTTCTGTATCTGCTTCCAGCTGGGCAGAGCCATAGAGCTGTCCCTACCTATTAGGGGATTCACAGGACTCTTGCCCTATTTTATCTTAGATAAGAGGAAGGAATCTCGAGATCCACCTGGAAGACCCTGTTGGCTTCTTTGGTTGTGACTGGCAATTTTGCTGGGGTATCCTCTGTATCCCCAAGGCCCCTAAATGAGGAAAAATAGATTTTAATTAATAAATCCATTAGCTCTATAGAGCCTGTGGCCCTTCAACCAGTCATTCAGATGTCATTAATTGTCCAGGAGTTAGGCCTCAAATGAGTAAGAGAGAACATTAGGCTTCAATGATTACAATCAACAACTATGAATCACAAGTTTTAAGGTAATTATCTAAAGCAGGGATAGGAGCCAAAAACCTGGGGAAAAGGAAACTTAAGGGGAAGAAAACTCAAAATTCCTATAAGAAAGAAAAAAGTTTTCCAGTGGGGGCAGGGGGAGCTACTTGTTGGCCCGTATCAGGCTTGTGTATGTCTGAAACTGCTTCTCTGGGTCAATATCCTCTTTTATCTCAGGGCTCTGAAGCCTAAGGCACATTTTTTCCTTGGGCATTTGGCACTTTTCTTCTCCATTGTGAGGTGTGGAGAGGCAGGGAGAGGAGAGAAGGAAGGAATGGCACTAGCTCCTAAGAACTCTACCTAGTAGTGTCTGAACATAGGAATATGCTTACTTTGGGGAAGCTATTCATATTCCATCCTGTCTCCACTACCTGAAGGGCCCCAGCTGGACATACAGGAATGCTCCCGTAGCCCTTCAAGGTCAATTAATAGTAGTTTGTTGAACAAATGAATGAAGGAATGCCACATCCAGAGGCTATAGTGTAGTAGTAGGAGAAGCCATAATTTCCCTTAAATTCTAGTAAAATAGTGGAAAGGGAGCTCCTATTGACAGAGTTGATGTAGAATATTTTCTTTGTGCCGGGATCGTGTCTCATGAAACCGAAGAATGGAAGCATGAACCAAGGAGAGGCGAGGAATTGTAAAAGAGGATAGTTTATTAAAAGTAAAGAGTAAAGAGTCATAGCTCTGGGAATGAGAGGGGGTCCGGACCGGGTTGCCCAATGACTGAGGCAAAAGTTCTTACTTTTATACCTTCCCTTGCCTGCTTAGGAAAGAGGGTTGGCACCTTCTAATGGAATTCATCTGTCAGGTTTGTACTGTTTGCTCACCCTAAAGGGATTAACAAACCCGTTCTTATCTATCAGATCTGTTCCTTTGTCCAAACAAAAAGAAGTTACGAGATAATTTATTAACCTCAAGGTGCATTCTTATATCTTTGTCCTGGAGTGAAGAAGAACATTCCAGAACCTGGAGTTTCAGGATATGGCTGCCTTTTGTTTATTCCACCAGGGACCTTCCTGTCTACCTAACAACACGCTAACTGACCTGTCTCAGAGTCAAACTTTTAATCAACTGGGAAAGGGATTCAGGGCTTGTGAGTACTGGAGCAAAAAGTTTAGGGTAATACCCCATTTTTGGCTACCTCATAATTTCCTCTTTTGCAGACTTTGCAAATGCTTACAGGGTAGGTCGATCAAATAAAACTGATTTATAAATGTGTAGATTCTAATACATCACTTTAGATATTTTGAAGATGTTCTACCAACATAATCTGATATGTATGTGAAGCAGGCATAAAGCTCAATAGTTTTCAAGGAAGTGGAGAGAGAAGGGTCAATGGCAATTTCAGCATGATCCCAGGCTTTTTCAAATCACACAGACCCTTCTCCAAAGCCATATGAATCATCTGTTCATGTATTTTAACCGACAAATACTGAGTGCTTTCTTTTTTCTCACCTTCTTCCGCCTCTCCCCACCCACTCTGGTTCAAGCCGTTGTTTCTCAGTCTAGTTGTGTAGGACACAGCTACCTGGCCCATGCCAGTATTATGAGCCTTGCACTTCCCCCAGCAGTTGGTCACCTGTCGAAGGACGGTCTGCTGCTCACAGCAGCTCTCACTGGCTATCGGCCACTCACGATGGTTGCCGGGCACTCATGCTGGCTGCCGGCCGCTCATGGCAGCACACAGCAGCCCATGGCAGCCCAGCTCCAGGGAGAGCTATTGTTCACAATCTTAGCTGTAGAGGGCACAGCTCACTGGCCCGTGGAGAATTAGGAGCACGGTGCTCTAGGACCGCCTGAGCCACAGGGCAGGCCCCGAGAGTCCATGCTTTTAATCACCATGCTATACCACTTCATGAAGCCCGAAATTCCTCTAGGTTAAAATCCCTTTATGCATTGCATTTATGGATTTGTTTCCCTTCCCTTTCCCTCCCTCCCTCTCTGCATTCCTCCAGCACATAGATTGAGCAACTTTATGATACTCTGTTGAGTGATGAGGATACTAAAATAAATGACACATGATCTCTGCATTTAAGTACCCTTATTTTCTTTTTTATTTTTTTTACATTTATTTTTTATTTAATTTTTTTGGGGGAAAGGGAACAGGACTTTATTGGGGAACAGTGTGTACTTCTAGGATATTTTTCCAAGTCAAGTTGTTGTCCTTCCACTCATAGTTGTGGAGGGCGCAGTTCAGGTCCAGTTGCCATTGTTAGTTGCAGGGGTGCAGCCCAACATCCCTTGCAGGAGTCCAGGAATCGAACCAGCAACCTTGTGGTTGAGAGGACATGCTACAACCAACTGAGCCATCTGGGAGATCAGCAGCAGCTCAGCTCAATCTTAGTTGCAGGGGGCAGAGCCCACCATCCTTTGCAGGAGTCAATGAGTTGAACCAGCAACCCTGTGGTTGAGAGCCCAGTGGCTCATGTGGGAATCGAACCGGCAGCCTTCAGAGTTAGGAGCATGGAGCTCTAACTTCCTGAGCCACTGGGCCAGCCCTATTTTTATTTTTTTTAATTAAAGTTTATTGGAGTGCCAATTGTTAGTAAAGTTACATAGATTTCAGGTGTACCATTCTGTATCACATCATCTGTAAATCCCATTGTGTGTTCACCACCCAGAGTCAGTTCTCCTTCCATCACCATATATTTGATCCCCTTTACCCTCATCTACCACCCTCCTCCCCACTTACCCTCAGGTAACCACTAAACTATTGTCTGTGTCTATGAGTTTTTGTTTCTCATTTGTTTGTCTTGTTCTTTTGTTGTTTTTGGTTTATATACCACATATCAGCGAAATCATATGGTTCTCTGCTTTTTCTGTCTGACTTATTTTGCTTAGCATTATAATCTCAAGATCCATCCATGTTGTCACAATGATCCTATTTCAACGTTTCTTACCGTTGAATAGTATTCCATTGTGTATATATACCACAACTTCTTTATCCATTCATCTATCGAAGGACGTTTTGGTTGTTTCCATGTCTTGGCCACCATAAATAAAGCTGCAATGAACATTGGAGCACATGTGTCTTTATGGATAAATGTTTTCAGATGTTTTGGGTAGATACCTAGGAGAGGGATTGCTGGGTCATATGGTAATTCTGTTCGTAATTTTTTGAGAAACCTCCACAGGGCCTTCCATAGTGGCTGCTCTAGTCTGCATTCCCACCAACAGTGTATGAGTGTTCCTTTTTCTCCACTGGGTGAGGCGATATCTCATTGTGTTTTTTATTTGCATTTCTCTGATAATTAGTGACGTTGAGCATTTTTTCATATGTCTATTTGCCATTTATATGTCCACTTTGGAGAAATGTCTCCTCAGTCTGTCCATTTTTCAATTGGGTTGTTTGTTTTTATGTTGTTGAGTTTCATGAGTTCCTTGTATATTTTGGATATTAGCCCCTTATCGGAGGCACTGTTTGCAAACATCTTCTCCTATTCAGTTGGTTGCTTCTTTATTTTGTTGATGGTTTCTTTTGCTGTGGAGAAGCTTTTAAGTTTGATATAGTCCCCTTCATTTATTTTAGCTTTTACTTCCCTTGCCTTTGAAGTCAAATTCATAAAATGCTCTTTGAACCCAAGGTCCATAAGTTTAGTACCTATGTTTTCTTCTATGCAGTTTATTGTTTCAGTTCTTATGCTTAAGTCTTTGATCTATTTTGAATTAATTTTGGTACACGGTGACAGATAGCAGTCCAGTTTCATTCTTTTGCATTGGCTTTCCAGTTCTCCCAGCACCATTTATTGAAGAGGCTGTCTTTTCTCCATTGGATGCTTTTTTTGCTTCTTTGTCAAAAATTACCTGTCTATATTTATGTGTTTTTTTTTTTTTTTTTTTTTTTTAGTATAAAAGGTAATTACATCTTTATTAGTCAAATTTGAATTCCACTTTGCTCCTTTTAATAGTTGGTAGAATTTTCTGCCATAATGTTTTTTTTTTTATTAGTTTCAGGTGTACAAGACAAGGTAATACTTAGACGTTCATCATTTATATCCCTCACACTGTGAACCCCCCTCCCCCCATCCACTATCCCTCCGAAGTCACACTGAACCATCACATTATATATATATAAAATTATAGTTGGCATTCATTAATGTTTAGCTTCTGGTGTACAATGCCATGATCAGGTATCCACAGTATCCCTGAGGTGGTCTCCCAAATAGGACGCATGTCCATCGGATACCCAACAAAATCTTTACAACATTATTGAATACCTTCCCCAAATTAATTTTCAAAAAAAACCCTGAGGCCATCTTGTGGTTACCAGCTGCTTCCAAATCCCTTCACCTTTCCCCTTATCCCCAACCCCCCCCACACACCCATCTAACAACTCTCGGTTTTTTCTTTGTGTCCCCAAAACTGTTTCTGATTAGTTCATTCACATAGTCTTTTCTTTAAATTCCATATATAAGTGAGATCATATGGTACTTGTCTTTCTCTTTCTGACTTATTTCACTTAACATAATGTTCTCTAGATCCATCCATGTTGCTGCAAATGATAAGATTTCTTTCTTCTTTATGGCTGCGTAATACTCCATTGTATAAATGTACCACAGTTTCTTAATCCAGTCATCTACTGATGGGCATTTCGGTTGTTTCCATATCTTGGCTATTGTGTAAAATGCTGCAATAAACATAGAAGTGCATACAGATTTTTGAATTGGAGTTTTGGATTTCTCCAGGTAGATGCCTAGGAGTGGAATTACTGGATCATAGGGTAGTTCCATTTTCAGATTCCTGAGATACCTCCATACTGTTTTCCATAGTGGCTGCACTAATCTGCAATCCCACCAACAGTGCACTAGCGTTCCCTTTTCTCCACATCCACGCCAGCATTTGTTGTTTGTTGATTTATTGATGATAGCCATTTTGACTGGAGTAAGGTGGTATCTCATTGTGGTTTTTATTTGCATTTCTCTGATGGTTAGTGAGGTTGAGCATTTTATTTATGTGGTTTTATTTCTGGGTTCTCTTCCTATTCCATTGGTCTACATGTTGGTTTTTCTGCCAAAACCATGCTGTTTTGATTATTGTTGCCCTGTAGCACATGCTAAAGTCAGGGAGTGTGATACCTCCAGCACTGTTCTTTTCTCTTAAGATTGCTTTGGCTATTCGGTGGCTTTCATGGTTACAAACAAATCCGATGATATTTTGTTCTATTTCTTTGAAGAATGCCATTGGGATTTTCATGGGGATTGCATTAAATCTGTATATTGCTTTGGGTAATATGGCCATTTTAACTATGTTGATTCTTCCAATCCATGAGCATGGAATGTGTTTCCATTTCTTTGTATCTTCTTCAATTTCTTTTAAAAATGTCTTATAGTTTTCAGCATATAGGTCTTTCATATCCCTGGTTAAGTTTATTCCGAGGTATTTTATTCTTTTTGCTGCAATTGCAAAAGGAATTGTTTTTTCTATTTCTTTTTCTGAAATTTGTTAGTATATAGGAATGCAATGGACTTTTGTAAGTTGATTTTGTAGCCAGCATCTTGACTGCATTTGTTGATTGTTTCTAATAGCTTTTTGGTGGAGTCTTTAGGGTTTTCTATGTATAGCATCATGTCATCTGCAAAGAGTGATAATTTAACTTCTTCATTCCCAATTTGGATGCCTTTTTTTTTTTTCTCTTGCCTGATTGCTCTGGCGAGGACTTCCAACACTATGTTGAAAAGCAGAGGTGATAGGGGACAGCCCTGTCATGTTCCTGAACCTAGAGCAAAGGGCTTCAGTTTTTCACCGTTAATGATGAGATTAGCTAAGGATTTGTCATATAAGACCTTTATTATGTTAAGGTATTTTCTTTCTATACCTATTTCATTAAGAGTTTTAATCATAAATGGATGCTTTATCTTGTCAAATGCTTTTTCTGCATCAATTGATATAATCATATATATTTCTTTGTCCTTTATTTTGTTTATGTGATGTATCACATTGATGAATTTGCGTATGTTGAACCATCCTTGTGCCCCTGGGATGCACTTCACTTGGTCGTGATGAATAATCTTTTTAATGCATTATTGTATTCGATTTGCTAGAAATTTGTTTAGGATTTTTCCATCTGTATTCATCAGAGATATTGGTCTGTAGTTTTCTTTTTTGGTGTTATCCTTACCAGGTTTGGGTGTCAGGGTAATGTTGGCCTCATAAAATGAGTTAGGGAGTACTGTCTCTTCTTTAATTTTTTGGAAGGGTTTGAACAGGATTAGTATTAGATCCTCTTTGAAGTTTTGGTAGAATTCACTAGTGAAGCCATCTGGTCCCGAGTTTTGCTTTTGGGAAGGTTTTGGATGACTGATTCAATTTCATTATCAGTGATCGGTCTGTTTAGATTTTCCAGTTCCTCATGATTCAGCCTTGGAAGGCTATATGTTTCTAAGAACTTGTCCATTTCTTCTAGGTTATTGAATTTAGTGGCATATAGTCCTTCATAGCATTCTTGAATGATCCTTTGTATTTCTGTGGTGTCCGTGATAACTTCCCCTTTTTGATTTCTGATTTTGTTACTTAGTGTCTTCTCTCTTTTTATCTTAGTGAGTCTAGCTAAGGTTTTGTCAATTTTGTTAATCTTTTCAAAGAACCAGCTCTTTGTCATGTTAATTTTTCTATTGTCTTTTTGTTTTCTGTTTCATTTAGTTCTGCTCTGATTTTTATTATTTCATTTCTTCTGCTGACCTTAGGTTTCATTTGTTCTTCTTTTTCTAGTTCTTTAAGGTGTAATATGAGATTATTTATTTGGGATTTTTCTTGTTTCTTGAGATAGGCCTGTAATGATATTAATTTCCCTCTTAAAACTGCTTTCACTGCATCCCAAACATTTTGGTAGGATGTATTTTCATTCTAATTTGTTTCTATGTATCATTTGATCTCTCCTCTAATTTTTTCTTTGACCTGGTCGTTCTTTAAAAGTATGTTGTTTAATCTCCAAGTATTTGTGGTTTCTTTCCGCTCTTCTTGCAGTTGATATCTAATTTCAAAGCCTTGTGATCAGAGAATATGCTTGGTATTATTTTAATCTTCTTAAAATTGCTGAGGTTAGTTTTATGTCCTAATGTATGGTCTATCCTTGAGAATGTTCCATGTACACTAGAAAAAAATGTCTAGTCTGATGTTTTAGGATGAAGTGCTCTATAAATGTTAATTATTTCCATTTCATCTAAAGTGTCAATTAGGGCTGCAATTTCATTTTCATTTTCTGTTTGGATGATCTATCCATAGCTGTCAATAACGTATTTAGGTCCTCTAGTATAATTGTGTTTTGGTCAATTTCTCCCTTTAGTTCTGTTAGTAGTTGCTTGGTATATGTTGGTGCTCCCTGATTGGGGGTATAATTATTGATGACTGGTATGTCTTCTTGTTGTATAGTCCCCTGTACCATTATGAAATGTCCATCTTTGTCTCTTGTTACCTTTTTCACCCTGAAGTCTGTTTCATTTGATATCAGTATAGCTACACCTGATTTTCTCTGGATACCATTTGCTTGGAGTGTCAATTTCCACCCTTTCACTTTGAATCTATGCTTGTCCTTGTAGCTGAGATGCGTCTCTTGGAGACAGCATATGGTTGGGTTTAGTTTTTTGATCCAATCTGCTACTCTGTGCCTTTTTATTGGTGAGTTCAGTCCATTTACATTTAAAGTGATTATGATATGTGAGGATTTCCTATTGTTCTAGCTTTAGTTTTCTCGTAAGACTGTGTCTCCATTGTTTCTTTGCCTTTTTCTAGTTGACTATTATTATTGTGTGGTGGTATTCTTTGATGTTTCCCTCTGTTTCTTCTTTTATTACAGTATATATTTCAGTTCTGGATTTTTTTTTTTGAGTGTTTACCCTTAAGTTTATGTAAAAGAAAGTGTGATATTTAGAGTATTCCATTTTCTTCAGCATGCTTACTTTCTCCATTCCCATGTTCCAGTTCAGGCCTTTACTCCCCCCCTTTTTATGTTTTGTTTGCCACATTGTCCATATTGATGGTGGTCAAATAGCTTCCTTTTATTATTTCATGTAGTGCAGGTCCTGTATTAGGAAATTCCCTCAGTTTCTGTATGTCTGGAAAGTTCTTCATTCCTCCTTCATATCTAAAGGATATCTTTGCTGGGTATATTATTCTTGGCTCATAATCTCTCTCTTTCAATAGTTTAAATATTTGCCTCCAGAATACTGCCTCCTGGCTTGTAGAGTTTCTGTTGAAAAATCTGATGATAATCTAATGGGCTTTCCTTTATAGGTTACCATCTTCTTTTCCTTGGCTGCCTTGAGGATTCTTTGTTTGTCGTTGATTTTTGACAGCTTTAATACAATGTGCCTTGGAGAAGGTCTGTTGGGGTTGAGGTAATTAGGTGCTCTATTTACCTTGGATTTGAGGATCCAGTTCTTTCCACAAGTTTGGGAAGTCCTCATCGACTATTTGTTTGAATATACTCTCTGTTCCTTTCTCTCTTTCTTCTCCTTCTGGCATGCCCATTGTTCTTATGTTGCTCTTTCTGATGGAGTCAGAAAGTTCTTGTAGAGGTCTTTCATTTCTTTTAAGTCTCAAGTCTCTTTCTTCTTCCATCCGTGTCATTTCCAAGTTTCTATCTTCGATGTCACTGATTCTTTTCTTCATCTGGTCAACCTAAGCTGGCTATTTCATTCTTAATTTCTTCTATTGATTTCTTAATCTTTAGAAATTGTATTTGGTTCTTTTTTAAAATTTCAATCTCTTTCGTAAAATGCTCATGTTGTTCTTTGATTGTGTTTCTGAGTTCATTAAACTGCCTTTCTGTGTTTTCTTGCATCTGGTTAAGTGTTTTTCAGAACTGCAATCTTGAATTCTCTGTCATTTAAGTCATATGTTTCCATATTTTTAAGTTCCTTTTCTGTTGACTTTTCACTTTCTGACTGTCCTGTTGCCTTTTTTATTCATGGCAATTAATGATTTATTATTTCTCTTCCTAGACATTTACAGGAGTGGGTTTTGCAACAGGTTAATAGGAAGAGGTCTTTCGTTTTCTAGTACTCATTGGTAGAATGTTTTATTTTCTCTTCGACTGCAGCCTATTTTTTCCTCTCTCACCTGTAGTGTTATGTTTTCTCTGCACTATTCCAGCTTCTCACAGAATGGGGGGAGGGTTCCCTGGAAGGCAGGCTTCTCCTCTGTTATAGTTCATCTTGGTCATAGGGCATCGCGTCACATTTGGGATGCAGAGAGCTTTTGAAGTTCCAAAGCTCTTCCTGCACCAGATTCAGAGCTCGTGTGTTTCAGCAGTTCTGTTTACACCTACAGGGATCCACTCAGATAGGTGGGGACAGGAGTGTGGTGCGTTGTGAGAATTGGCCCAGAGCAATGGCAGCGACCACCACCATATCCAGTCCTGTTTCCATATCTCCCTCCGCTTTCCCAGAACTAGTTAGGCTGTGAATTTGTGTCTGTGGACCACAGTTCTCAGAACTGCAAATATTCTGTTCTTTTGATCTGACAGTGCTACTGTTCTCCTTCTAGCACTAGGCAGGTGGGGGCGGGGTGAGCTCTGGGAGTGTAGGGAGGGGTCAGCTAGTCTCAGTGCCTAAGGCTTCCATTCTCTGTGGCAGTGACGGCTTAAACCACCGTTTTCAGCCTTCTTCTCTCAGTCTTTGCTCAGAGGTCTCTGCCGTGAGCGTTGGTTTCAGCTGTGTTATATGCTGTCTCCTCAGCCCTGTGGGCCATAAACGGAGCCCTCGCAGTCTGAGTTCTTCCCTGTCCTACAGCTGTGGTCATTCCTGGATGCAGGGAGCTTGAAGCACTGAGCTAGGTCTGCTTCCTGTGCCTGCGCGGCCCCGTCTCCACACTTCTCCCTTCCCTTCTCCCCTGTTCACGCAATTTGCCCATCTTTCGGTGAATTCAGTAGTGAGACTGTTCGTCTTGCCTGTCTGCTGTGTAGGGAGTCCTTTGTGGAGTTATAATTTTTCAATTTGTTGTAAGTTCCAGGGGAGATTTCCAGATGCTCGCCTCATGCTGCCATTTTGATGATGTCACTCTAAGTGCCCTTATTTTAAAAGAAAAATGCTTATGTGTCATACACAAAAACCTGTGATGCAATCAACACAGATGGTTATAAGTGAGGTCAGCAAGATGCAGGCTGCTCCTGTCTGCACACGGTAGCGCACGACAGTACACACCAGCTCCAGGGTGAGCTGATGTTCACAATCTTAGCTGTAGAGGGCATTCATTGGGCCATGTGGGAATAGCGTTGGGAACACAGTGCTCCAACCACCTGAACCACTGGGCCGGCCCCTACTGAGTCTTTTCTGTGTGTGAGGCACTATGAGTACAGAGATGAGCAAAGTTGACACTGTCCCAGCTCTTGTGGGACTGAGTCTCATGGGGGAAGACAGACTATCAAGAGTAATTTAGAACATAATTAGGTGTTACAATGAGGGAGGCACCAGGAGCTCTGGAAGTGATAGATCAGTCTCCTGTCTTAGGCTTGGCAATATAAGGATTTCTTCCTGGTAGTGATGATATCTACTTAAAAGATAAGGAGACGCTAGTCAAACAGAGGGAATAAAAGAGTTATTAAGGTGTGTGAAAAGTGTTCTGGTCAAAGGAAACAGCACTTGTGATGCAGGATGTTAGGTAGGACTCATCTGTTACCTTGGAATTGTCAGTTAGGTTGCCAAACTGGGAGGTGGCAAGTCCGCTCTGCTACCCAAACCATACCCCAGTACCTCACCCTCTACTTACACAGGAAATAAATAGAAGATGGTGTAGAGGTGAAAAGAGAAAGGGGATTGATGGATTCATGTGTCTGTCACCAGCCAAGGGAGTAAGTGGTATGCATTTTGTCCTCACCTTCAGGTGAAGGGTCTCCAAGAGAACCACTCATAGAAATTGGTGGGCTGGCAAAAAGAGACTGACATCTCAGTCTTGGTTAGATATCTGCTGATGGGCTTGCGAATCTGTTCTCTGTGATCATTGGTGTAAGGAAAGAGGGTTGACAAGGAAAAAGCTGCCATTCCTACAATTTGGTTTACCCAACGATGTGTGAATTTCCTGTAAGTCAAATGAACAGTGTGGTAATCAACAGGGTTTAAGCCATCTTGCTAGTTCTCTTCCCAAAAAACTGGCAGCCAGGGAGCCTACTTATACTGTTAAGGGCAGGTTCCTGAGGGCTTGTGGAAGCAACTAAGCTGGAGCAGATTTTCCGTTAGAGGATTGGACATGGGAAGAGCTCCACGGACAGTAATCCATGTGCCTATAAGAGCTAGCGTTTGGGCACTTTCCAAATGGAAGGCATCCATGACCAGTTAGCTTAGCTTGAAAGGCAGACAACCAACAAATGACTGCAGTTACGTGCCCAGTTAGTAAAAGGACTTTTTGCCCTCTTCTTCCATTCTTCCCCATCCTTCTTTTCAGGTCACAGCACTAAAAGTCGTTTAAATTAGGGAAAGAGAGTGTTCTATTAAAGGACAGAATGCACCAGTTCCCCAAACCAAGTCCCACTGCTGAAGCCTGGCTGGTGCTGGGGGGGAAGGGGGAGGAAGGAGTATAAAACTTGATGTGAGATTGAAATTTTAAAGTGGACTACACTAATCTTGCCTTTTAATAACTAAGTGAACAGAAAGCTACAGAAACAGTCAGAGCTGGACAGGGAGAACGGACAGAGTATGGTGGAAGACCCCGGATACAACAACATCAGGATTCTGTTGAGCAGAGTTCAGAATGTTCATTAAATTGTTTCTATCTGCAAAGAGTCCTTGAGGTAAGAGGCAACCTGGTGTAGTAAAGGAA
The DNA here is from genome assembly GCF_964194185.1 of Rhinolophus hipposideros. Lineage (NCBI taxonomy): Eukaryota > Metazoa > Chordata > Mammalia > Chiroptera > Rhinolophidae > Rhinolophus > Rhinolophus hipposideros. Next base: position 26,085,426 of record NC_138065.1, read on the forward strand.
CTGATAGTATGTGAAGATGATTGCAACACAGTGAGAAAAGGTTGGAGTGGGAAGAGGCCAGGTAATAAAGTCCTAGGTGTTTGTACTTAATTCTGGGGGCAAAGGAAAGCCATATGGTTTAATGATAAAATTTGCATTTTAGAATGATCTAACGGGGATGGGGTGGGGACTAGAGACAAGGAAACCATTTAAGTAAGAGATGATGGTGATTTGTGAATGACAGATGGAGAAAAGTGGTCACATTGGAAGATATTTAGGAAGGGAACTATCAGAAATTGCAGATAGGAGAGCCAAAGAAGATTCTCTTTCCCCGACTCTCCTTCCAGCTGACCCCAGAAATGCTGTCCTGTTTCCAGTTCCTCTTCTCCCTTTACTAGATGCTGCCAATGCCCAGGTTAGCCTTTTGATTCTCTGGGACATGATGGGAGGGTGCTTGGCCTAGAAACCGCTGCCGCCTTGTGGGTTATCAACAGTGCCGTTTCCACATAGGTCTCTCAGCAGCTTGAGATAGACTCATAACCTATCAGCCTATCTGACACCTCAAGTGTCATCCCGGTTTCACAGATGAGGCCATGGTTCCGATGTTTAAGTGACTTCCCAATACCCCACAGCTTGTTTGTTAAAAGGACAGATTTACCCAAAACACAATGCCTTGAGTATAGCAATGGAAATAACCAGAGAGCCGTTACTGGTTTGTCTTTTTCAAGGTGCTTAAGTATTCCGAGACGGAGGCCCATCCCGGAAAATGTGGGGAAGTGCGCATGTGCCACGGAACTGAGGGCGGCCCCAAGAGGTGGGGAAGTGCGCGTGCGCCGCAGGTTCGAGGCTCACCACCGAAGAGGGGAAGGGGTCTGAAAGGAGTGCGTTGGCTCTCCATCCGCCTAAGCAGTACACGTTCCGTTAGTGGAATCTACGTAATGCAGATCCCTTCCTTAGATC